>NW_026526821.1:77638258-78924508 GCF_024362965.1 Panthera pardus
TAAGAAAAATTTTCCCACTGATAGCATGGAATTGACAAGGTTGCTCTGAGCACGAAAATGCCAAGGCCTTGGGGACCACAGTCTATAATCAGGGACAAAGGAGAGGTGGTGTTCTGAGGCAGAGCAAGACTAGTCCAAGAGTCAAGAGCAGTAGGGCCAGCTTGGAGCACTGAAGGCCCAGGCAGACTCTTTGGGGCATCAGAAAAAGGTGGCCCTTTTTCCCAGCAGACAGCCGCATGCCTAGGCACACAACTGGATTCGGAGCACAGGCTGGATTCAGGCTCTCCTTACCACGCTAGCTGGGCACCTCTGTGTAATACATAAACCTACTTCCATACACAGCCCTACAGCCAACCCCTGCTCGTTCTGGCCAGGTCACAAAACCCCTCCTCTACTGGAAAGGGACACACAGGATTCTCTACCTACTTCCAGTAGAATTATTACAAGGATCAGTGTAACCAATATGAAAACACCCTGAGAATGATAAATGGAGGACTCTACTTCTGAGTACTACAGAAGGAAATGGGCTCCCAACCTTCCGTGTGGACAAGACCTCCTTTCCTGGGCTCAGTTTCCTCGTCAGAGAACCAAATCCCATGTACCTTCTGGAAGGAGGGAGAAGAAACACTACTGGCACCCAACAGGCCACATGCTGTAAGCCCTGATTATAGACTTACTGCTGTGTGGATTTTCCATATGGTTCTCCCAAACAAGAATCCTGAACATCCGATCTCCGTTCTCCCCACGTGTGTGCTGAACAGCAGGGGTATAAGAAGTTGGCTTTAATGGTATTTAATCTAAGATTCCCGATAGTCCTCTAAATCTGCCTCACCAGCCGGCACCCAAGTACAGAACGCATGGCCTCAATTAGCACCAGAACCTTCCACTCCCCTCCAACAAGTGGGCCTCCTGTTCAGCCACACACACACACACAGACACACACACACACACACACACACACACACACACACACACTGAGCCCTCTACAGTAAAAGAGAACGACCTGAACCTTCCAAAGATATGGGGGAGGGTGGATTCTTCCCCCAAATCCCTGTATTCAAAAAGGCAGAGTGAGTGTTGTGATGCTTTAAAGGGCCAGAGGAAGACAACCATGAGAAAGGGGTGTGATTTGGAGACACTTGGTAGAGAGAAGATTCTAGGCAAAGGGGGAAAAAGCAACTCATGGAAAATCTTGGAATTTAAAAGTGGTAAGAAAAAAAAAAAAAAAAAGCAAATGTCACACTGGGGACAAACAGCCTCTTGGCTCCTCTTCCAAGCTGAGGCCGCCTGAATTTCCCCTCAGTGTCACAGAGGTTGGCAGTAGCACACACCTGTCTGTTTGAAGACATTTTATAGTTGTGCCCCTTACATTTGACAGATACGGCCCAAACCCCAGGAGTGGAGAGAGGCATCGCTGATCTCTCTGCAGCAATCCTCAGGCTGCACGCTGGAGGTTCTGGTTTCTCCGGAGAGGTAATGCTAAGATTTAGCAGGCAGTGATTCGAGTTCCCCCACCTGCTCTGTAGACTACTAGCAGTGGGAGAACTAAGGAAGGAAGCAGGCTTTCCAGGGGGAAGTCACAGTGAAGGTGACCACGCCCTGAGACCAGTGATGCCTGAGACCACACCTGGGACTAAGGCTTACCTAATACCCACCACTCTTCAAGTAATAATTTCTGCTACCCTGATTAGAATCACAGGGGATGGAACAGAATAGTGGGTCCAGCCTTAAGTTGGGACCACCTTCTCTAAACTGCTGGGCATCTTTTCCTGATACACAACCACCTGGTGAGGGATCATCATAAAGCAGGAAAACATGGGCTCTGGAGTCAGAAGTTAGTTCATTTACACAAGCCTCAGTTTTTTCAATTGCAATACAGTAGAATTCTTACTTTGATGAGTTATGATGAGGCAAATGAGAAAATAAAAGTTCACGTGCATGGCAAGGTATCTGGGGACATAATAGGTGCCCAATAAATGTTTCCTTTCCCTGTTTTCTTCCTTCCTTCTTTCATTCCTTCCTCCTTTCTTTCCTTGCTTCCTTCTAATGACAAACTACCTCAGCCAACTCTTCCCTCCAAGAACATAAAAGGGTTCTTTATCTTCCACTGGACACAAACAAATGTCTGCTTATCCCCAAATAACAACATTTGGGTCAGATTCTTACAGGAAACAGCTTTTGTTGCCTTAAATGGGAGAGACTGAAGAGATGGAGTGTGCCTGCATCACCTCATAAAGCCCCACCACAGTTCTGGAACCACCCTGCCATTCTGCCTCTATAAACCTGGAAGGAAGAGACAAAATGGCATGTGCTAATGCATGCTGGGCTGTCACAAAGGCGGTTGTGTGCACTCCAGCCTGGTTCCTGGCACTGGGTAGGTTAGGAGACCCAGAGAAGGTGCCTAGGATTGGACACAAAAGGGCAAAGCCCTGGGACCTAGCTGCATACAGAGTACCATGGAGCATACCAGGCCTCCTGTCTGCCCCCACCCATCCCCAGGCTCCGCCTTCTCCATACCCAAGCAGATGGGTCTTTGGGAAGTGCAACTCTGTTCCTAGCTTTCCTTCATTCAAAAATCTTCCCTTGATCTCTGTTGCCCACTAAAGGAAATAGAAGTTCTCTGCCTGGCATCCAAGGCCCTCTGATATACTATCATGTGGGCCTGTCTGGCCTCCCCTCTGTGACCCTCAGGCTCTAGTCAAGTGCTTTGATCCTGGTTGCCCTCTGCCAACCCTCAAGCCCTGCTCCCCTCACCACCTCCTCCCCGGACCACTGGCCACACCCCCAATCAGATGAGATCACTACGTCTTTGGTATTCTCATAGGATAGGGGCTTTGGTGGCACTCCACAAACTTTTTAGCATCTGTGCTCTTGCTCTCTTCTACTCCAAACATCCACCCTCAACACATGTACAAACACATGATGATTCACCCTTCGAGGGAAGAAAGCATCTCTCCCCTTGTACCAGGAGGTCCTCAATAAATAACTGCTGGGACAAATGACTCAAATGCATAACACCCCAACAGTCAATCCACTCCAACCAGCACAGGGTCAACAGAGAGCTAACAACCTCTGGAGCTCTGAAGGAGGACATATTCCTCAAAAGTGCTTATAATTTAGTAATAACAGCGGCCACCAATCACCAGGTACTTGACACAGTCCTATGTATTCTTCCAACAGTAACTTATTTAATCCTAGGACAACCAAATGAGGCAGCTATTTTTATAGGCACCATATTACAGAGGGGGAAAGTAGGCATAAAAAGTTAGTAACTGGCCCAAGGTCACATATCAAAAAGGTGAGCCAGGACCATCCCTGGGCAGGCCGGCTCCACAGCCAGTGTACTGTGTTGGCTCTTGTTAGGACACTCAATTACCAAATGGATGCTGGTTAAGAACATTCCTTCTCTAAATCAAACTCATAAGTACCCTGTAGGCTCATAAGCAGAGGGAGACACCACCAGATAAAACCTCAAATTATCCACACCCACTGCATAGCAGATGAAGAATGGGACCCAGTTCTTCTGTTTAAACTTATTCGGTAGAAATGAGGCAGCATCTGCCCTAGCTTCAGTCACTGCCTGCCCTAAATATGCCTTTTGAAGATAATAGATCTGGTCAATTTACAAGGTCCAGAGGTGAGGTGAGAAACCAATAAACCCCTCAAAGTTTGGCTGCCTAACTAATCAGTGAATTATGTGCTCATCAATGAATCATAGAAATGAGAGATAGTGGAGCACCGCCCCCCCCCCGGGTCACGTGCCCATCCCCCAGCATGGGGGATTTTCTCTGCAGCATTTTCTGTGAGTGCTCCTCCAGTCTAATTAGAAATGACCAAGCAATGGGGTTCCCACCATTGCCTCTTGGGGAACTATTCTGCCGTCTAAGAGACCTAATTATTAGGAAATTGATCATTATATTCATACTAAATTCTTCTCCGCACAGTTGTATCGCATTGCTTCTTAATTGTTCTCCTTTTGACCCTGCCTCCTCCTACCCCAAACAATTCCTCTTAAGCACTTCAATTACTTTTTCCCTCTGCTGATTCCTGGCCAGCCCACTGGGGAATGAAGTTGAGAGGAAAGAGAGAAATGAGCAATGGAGGAGGAAGGAACAGAAGCCCGGCAGCCCAGGAAGGTCACTGAGTCCACGGGAAGGCCCTTCACGTCACTCACAGGCTCTCTCCTACCTGCCAGAAACCACAGCAGACAGCAAGACACTGAGTACTGGAGTCCCTTCCATCACAGACCACTTGGAAGCTCCTCCCTTGGCCAGCCCCAGGTCTTCCAGAGTGTCCAGCAGAGCAAAAGGCAGAGCCCAGCCTCTGGAACTTTTCTGGGCACACCCACTACCTCTATGGCAGCAGCAGGGTCCTACACAGGCTGAGGTCAGTTAGTCAGATATGCAGGGGAAGAGGTAGAGAGGGAGGGAGTTCCATTACGAGCATCAATCCTTTGGCATAAGAATTCTGGCCTGGAGGGGCACCTGAGTGGCTCAGTTGGTTAAGTGTCCGACTCTTGGTTTCATCTCAGGTCATGATCTCACAATTCATGAGTTCAAGTCCCATGTCATGCTCTGCACTGATTGGAGACTGATTCAGGCTCTGCCTGGGATTCTCTCTTTCCCCTCTCTCTCTCTCTCTCTCTGCCCTTCCCTGCTCATGTGCTCTCTCTCTCTCTGTCAAAATAAATTTAAAATAAATTTAAATTTATTGGCCTGGAATCAACAAGTCCTATAACCTTACTTTAGGCAGGATGAAAGGAAAAGTCAAGAAAAAATGAACCAAGCTCCCAGTGATCCTTGTACATGTTTGATCAGTCCCACCATGTCTGAATCAGTATTGTGAAGGCCAGCCCCCTGACCTAAGATCCTCGCAGAACGTCTGGGCATCACTGTGTCAATGGCCCTTGTTATGTCCTCTCTAAGACACTGGCTAGGGAGGGAAGAGAGGAGCAGCACCTCCACACAGAGAGCTGTATGAGTTTTGCCCTGAACAGGCCAGGCCATTGTGGAGTGGAGATGGAAAATCCACTCCATACTCCATCATCCAAGCCCCAAAGAGAGGGCACCATTTTATAATTCACACAAAAGGACTCTATAGATGCTACTGGCTGCACTGGCTAAGAGGAAGCCCATCTATACCCAAAAGACTGTTTCTTCTTATCTTAGATAATAACACTCACTCGAGCATCTGTGTAATCATCCTGGTATATCTATACTTCTCATGGACTTGAGCATAAGCTCATTGAGGGCAGTAATCATGTCTTAAACTTGCATTGTGATCCCCACAGTGGAGGCGGGGGGCGGGCAGGACGATGGCCTTCACATAGCAGATATGTCTGAAACGTTTCCTAATGAATTACAAAATTCTGAAGGCATGAGATTCATCAGGGACACTTTATTTTGTCTTCCTTAATGCCCTTCTCATTTTTATCTTCCCTATTTTGCTTGCGCTACCTCTTCCTTGCTTATCCCACAAGTTCCTTTCCCACAGTGCTTCAACAGACTTCTGATAGAAGCTTCATCTATATGTCCCCACTCAGCTCCAAAATTCAACAAATACCAACACAGAATCACAGAAATTCAGTCAACTTTGAGACCCTCTAGTTCAATTCCTTTCTCTTAGAGAGAAGACAACATCAGCCAAGCAAAAGAAGCAACTGCCTACAGTTATCCATTTAGGTACTTTATAATAGGAACAATTATCTTTTCAAGAAACATGTTTATTCCCATATGTAAAGTTTCACGTTAGATGCCAGGGTTGCTAACGTGACTAGGGCTTGATTCCCAAAATAAGAAGTTCAAAGCTTAGGAGAACAGAGATACTTACTACTATTTCCAACACAATAAATACATGCTTTAATAGAAGATTGGATAAAGTCTGTGGAGAATCACCAAAAGTTTTCGATCAGAGGAATGACAATACAAAAAAATTGGTGTTTTAGAAAGATACAAAGAGGAGAGACTACAGGCCAAGTGACCAGTTAGGACTTAGTGAATTTGTTCAGTCATAAAATAATAAGGGATTGGGGTGCCTGGGTGGCTCAGTCAGTTAAGTGTCTGACTCTTCATTTCAGCTCAGGTCATGATTTCACCTTTCTTGGGATCAAGCTCATGTTGGGCTCCATGCTGTTAGCTCAGAGCCTGCTTGGGATTCTCTCTCTCCCTCTCTCTCTGCCCCTCCCAGCTCATGTGTACACACTCTCGCTCTCTCTCTCAAAATAAATAAATCGATTAAAAAAAAAGAAATAATTAGAGATTAAACTAAGATGTCAACAGAGTGTATAAAGAGGGTCAATCTGAAAAAACATTTTTATGGCCAACTGATTAGGTATAGAGGGGATGAAAAAGAAAAATACAAAAATGATTTTGAGATGTAGTATATATGTGTACACACACACACACACACACACACACAGAAATATTACTGAGCCTTAAAAAAGAATGAAATCTTGCCATTTGCAACAACATGGATGGATATAGAAGATACAATTCTAAGTAAAATAAGTCAGAGACAGACAAATATCATATGATTTCCTTATTTGTGGAATTTAAGAAACAAAACAAATAAAGAAAAAAAGACAAAAAAACAGACTCTTAAATACAGAGAACTGGTGATTACCAGAGCAGTGGTGGGTTGTGGGTGAAATAGGTGAAGGGGTTTGAGAGTACATTTATTGGGATGAGCACTGAGTAAGGTTAGAATTGCTGAATTACTATAATGTATACCTGGAACTAATATAACACTGTAGGTTAAGTATACTGGAATTATGATTTTAAAAAAATATGTAGTATGTTTTTTAAACACTATAAAAATGAGCAAAATTTTATTTTCTTAAAAAATGATTTTGAGATTTCTTACTTGGTTAGCTAAGTGAATAACTATGCCTTAATGGAAAAGAGAAAATATAAAAATAGAACAGGTTTAGGAAAAAAGATATCTTGATTTTGGAAATACTGTGCTTGAAAAAATAGATCCAGAGTTCAATGGGAAGTCTCAGATAGAAATAATGACAATTCAGATAGAAATAATTCCCTGGTTTCATCAGGGAATATGCAGGTGGTAGCTGAAGCCACAGGAGTGGCAGTCACTCAAGAGAAGAGTGTGGTATAAGATGAGAAGACCCAGTATGAAACTTGAGAACCAGCTGCACGTTAGGGCCACACATGTGAGGGATGTCAGAAAAGGGGACTGAGGAAGAGGCACCAGAGAGGAGAGTAGGAAACCAGAATGGAATGCCTCACACACCAGGGAGAGCAGGGTCAAAGTGGCAATGCTACACAGAGGTTGGATAAGACAAAGACTTAGAAGAACGAATGAATGTGTCCATTGGGTGATCACCAGCAACTCTAAGAGTATATGTTATAGTGATGGAAGCAGAAGTCAGATTAAAAATTAGACGGTACTGCTTGGGTAGCAAGTTGAGGATGAAGAATGGTGTAGACTATTGTTCACACATTGGAGATTAGGACTAGCTCAAAAGGAAGGCAAGGTTGAGAAAAGACTTTTTAATAAAGGAGAGACTCAATGATATTTACAAAGGGCAAATGCAAGAAAGGAAGAAGATAATTGATAGGTGAGATTCTAGTGGGTTTGTGAAGTGTTGTAACCAAGAGCAAAGATGGAAGAGTGTGGAACATCTCTTCTCTTAAGGCTAAGAGAAGAAAGAGGGTACCTGAAGGAATAGGTATGTTTGATGGCAAGACAGAAGTTAAGTTGAGGGAATTCAAATCCGGTAACTGGCATTTTTCACTGAAATAGAACAAGTTACCTTCTAGTGTGAGTGAACAGGTGGACTGAAGACAGTGATAAGGCTAAAATGGCTACCCCTAGTGGCAGCTGAAAGAGGTAATTAGAGATGAGTAAATGTCAGGGCCAGGACTAAAGTGAGCCAGTGAAGCACACAGGGCACAAAATTTAAGGAAGCAGTCATTCTCAGGGTCCAGCAAACACATGGTTGGCTCCATGAGTGAGTGCCTCTTTAAATTCTGCATTCTGGGCACTTCACTTGCCCCACCCTAGTCCTGGCCCTGGGATTTCTAAACAGTTTCACCATCTAGATGAGTTTGGAAACCATGGATTTTTAATGAAGTAGGCTAGCTCATCCTAGTTAGAATATTTTCTTCTCTAGTGCTTAGAAGCTCAGGACAAGAAATGAAGAGAGACAGAGACAAAGACAGAGACAGAGAGAAGAAGAGGAGACAAGGAGAGAGGGAGATGGGTGATGTGGATGGCGGTAGAGGTGGAGGAGGGAGAAGGTGAAGGAGTAAGAGAGAAATTATTAGCTAGAGATTAGAAAGACAGATAAAACAAGAAGTCAAAGGAATGAAAGAACTGAACGAGCTTGTGAGAGCAGAGCTGAAATGGTCGCACAAACAAGGTAGGAGCAGGAATGAAGTTAGGAGGGAGTTATATACTGCTAACATAAGGAAAGGTCAAGAGACCAAGAGTCCCAATGAGACCAAAGAACAGATTTCAAGGGCATGAAAGAGTGGGGACTGATAGAAGGATCAGAGGTTGTGGTCAGAAAGGAGAATTTCAGAGTTCAGGATTTCAAAAATGGAGCAACTCCAGTTGATGACAAGGGCCAGTAGTTGCTATGGGAGCAGCTGCAAAAGTGAAGTTGAGGTGGAGGTTGTTGGAGAAAGAGGTGTCAGGAACTGTGAGGCTGAAGCATTGGATGGGGTCCTCCATGAGAATGTGACTACAATAGTTGGAAAGAAAAAAAAATCACCCTGCTGTCTAAACACAGGGCTTTAACATAACCAGAGAGGATAAAGACAATTCTTTACATCCACCCATCTGTCTCTGTTGCCCAAGTCAAAGTAGTTTCACTAGCATAAAGTACAGTGGACTCTGGCTCTCACATTGGTTTGTGGCTTTCTAGATCAACTCTTCTATATCACGTTTTTACTATACATCGTTATATACCTTGGGATGATGTATGACTCAAAGTTTACATGAATCCATGCAGTGAGATGAGTATAATTAAGTGCTGTTGTAATATCAAAAACCAAGCTTCTTCTATCTTTCACAGCTAAATACTTTCTTTTGATGCTGTGGTAAAGCTAGTATGTGGAAGAGGAAGATTTCTATTTCCTATGTTTTCTTCCCCAGTGTGTGAAAAGGTTTTTCTGTCCTGAGCCCTATTTCCTATCAATGTGTCAACTCACACAGAACTACTTAATGAGTAAAGAAAATCATCTGGTCAAGTGGGACTTAACTTTAAAAAACATAACAGGTGAATTCTAGCCATTTTTATTGGAACAAAAACACAATCTGGCTTTTTAAGACCTAAAGACCTGGGTCTGAAGTAAACACACTTGACCTAAGAGTTTGGATGGAGGTCATTTTATGTGGTGCTGACCCAGCTGAAGCTAATGAACACTTTTACAAGACTCTGTCCATGTAAGAGTCTATGCGAGCATTGGCCCCATCCATCCTGGCTACTCCATTGCAGAGGAAAATTTAAGAACATTTCCAAATCCATTTCCACAGACTCTCTAAGACTCTTTACATAAAAGAACACCAAGAGTTAAAAAGTACCACCAAACAACACAGGCAAAGCATGCAGTTGCCATCATGGGAATAAAGGATACAATTTGTCCCAATCTCTACTATGAAAGTATTCAGCATATATTTAATAATTATGACTTTATTGTATGAGTTCCATTGGCTCCCTCTCCCTTCATACAGAAAACATTAAGAATGTTTCAACTAAATGTCAACATTTTGGAAAGTCTGGGTTAAGGGACTATATCTTTGTGACATTGGAGAAATCCGTCACATATTTAAGAAGGAGGGTAGATTTCAGGTCTTCTTAGAATAGTGACATTTAATAAATCCTTTAGGAACCCATCCCTGAGCTAGTTTCTATCACTCTCCCAAAGAGGCATCTTTCCTTTGCCCCAATCTGCTCCTGCCCTTCAAGTACGAAGTCAAGTGCCCCATCCTCCAGGAATCTTTCCCCAAATACTCTAAGCCCTTGACACTTCTCCTTTCTGTAGGAAGGAGATTTTTGCATGGCTTGTGGACCCCGGTCTCAAGTGAGCAGCATTTATCCACCCTGCTAACATATCCGTGTAAATAAATTAACATTTCTCAATTCCAGTAAAGATGAACAAAATGTGAATAACAAGTAAAAAGAATGAAAAAGGAAAAGAATAAAAGTGTTTTATTGTTTTAGCTATAAGAATCTACACTTCCTTTTCATTTTAACCAAAACAGCACTTACTCTAACACTTGATTATATAATCTTTTATAATATTGACCTACATTAGCTTTGAGAGAAAGACATTATCTATTTCTTCGTATTCCAATAGGACACAGCTACCTACCTAAAGGTGTATTTTAGAAAATGGAACATCTCACATCCACCTAGATCCTAAAAACCAAAGGTGTCTAACACCATTCTCCAATAAATGAAACCAGGGCTCCTTTGAGAGATGGCTGATTCTAGGGCTAGGGTGGAGAATGCACCCAATGAGTCTAAAGCATCATGCAGCATCAGAAAGTAAAGGAGTGCCTACAAAATAAAACAATGGGGACATGTCAAAGGGACACAGAAACCAACCTGAAAAAGTTCCTAATGGCCAAACTGTAGCAATTTGAGGAACAAAATAAACAAACAGTGTTAGATTATAATCCAAAATTTAAAATACATATCCATCGTATATGTCAATTATATCTCAATAAAACTGGAAAAATAAAATATATATCCACAAGTCCACACTGGTATAAGTAAACGCTGCATAAGTATATGGGGAAGGAGACAGATATCCTTTACAGAAGTATTCCAAATAATCTATGTAGATACTCCCCAGTCAGGACATGGAGATTAATCCCCACTACCCCTCTACCTTGAGTATGGGCTGCACTTACAGCTAGCATCCAAAGAGCAGAATACAAAAGGGGAACAGAAAGACTTTAGAACAAAGAAATGTGGCAAACACTACCGTGGCCAGATGATCAAGGTTAATTAACATTATCAGTTGATAGCACATACCACTGATCTGACGTGATAAGAATGGTATGTCACCTCTACGGTCTTCTTCCCCAAAAACCCATAACCCCAGTCTAAACTGAGAAAAATATCAGAGAAACCCTAATTGAGACGTTCTACCTGATACCTGACAAGTATTCCTCAAAACTGTCAAGGTCATCAGAAACAAGGAAAATCTGAGAAACTGTCACAGACCCGAGGAGGCTAAGGAGACAAGACAACTAAATGGTATCCTGGGTGAGACTCTGAAATAGATAAAAAAGGACATTATAAGACTAGTGAAATCTAAATAAAATGTCAACTTTAGTTAAAAAGAATATATCAGTGCTGGTTTCTTAGTGATGACAAATGTACCAAAGTAATGCCAAATGTTATTCACAGGGGGAAAGGGATGACTGAGATACATGGACACTCTGTACTGTCTTTGAACTTTATTTGTAAATATAAAACTATTCTAAAACAAAAAGATTATTTTAAAATGGAAATAATGGAGAAGGAATTGGTAGTGTTATAACTAGAAGAAATTTTAGAAACCACCTGGTCAGATCCCTTGGTACATGTAGAAACACTGAAGCCCAGAATGGTTCCATGACATGCTCAAGGTCACACAGCCAGGAGAAAAAGCCAAGACTTCTCCAATCCTCATGCAAGATGCTCTTCGTTGCATCACACTGGGAAAGACAGGTGAGGACCCTCCAAAAAGAAGATGAGTATTAAGTCTGAAAGGCAATGTTCCCCTTTTGAATCAAAAGGTATGTCTTTTAGGGAGGGAGCAGGAGGAAGGGCCAGTCCTCCACACTGCCTGGAGTGGTGGCTATTGCCACAGGCAGAGGCAAGGACCTCCGAAACAGCTCCTTGGGCAGAATCCATCTGCATTTGTCATTAGCTTCAGAGACTTAAGGGCATCGTCTTACTTTCCTTGTTGTGCCTATTTTGTTGTGCCTATTTTGCAGGGGGGGGGGGGTACAAAACAGAACCTAGGTTCAAGAATTAGTTGACAGCCAGTAAAAATGAATAGTAATGAGGCTATTTCTATCAAAATAGCTTCATTACCATGCCGTCTGAGAAAACCAAATGCTCAGTTCTCTCTGGCGAGAAAGGTGCTGAATGCAGCGTCCTTGCATCTCTGGGGAGATGAGGATCCGTAGTTTAAAGATTTTAAACTTACAATAACCAAAATAATATTCATGCTAACACTTGATTATGTACTCTTTACGATACTGACCTATATTAACCTTGGGGGAAAGCCATCATATACTTTCTTACATGTCCAACAGGACATAGTTATGCACATAACTATATATTTTAGAAAATGGAAAGTCTCATACTCAGCCCATACCCACTTCTGATTGAGCCAAACTGGGATACACATTTTTTTCCAGTAAAATCTTGAAATAATCTGGGGAGATAATAAAATAGCACTAGTCTTGTCAGGTTTTTTTAATGCTTGGTTTTATTAAAAAAAAAAAAAAAAGAACACATGCACTTAGAATGCTATAAAAATTTGCCCTAGTTCTGGTAGGGGAAAATATTGTTAAAGATTTAGAAAGCTAACATGTCTTGGCCGTGGACCAGGCTTCAGGGATTGTGTAAAACTATTAAATTTTTCCTCGATGTTTTTCATACACAGACAGTAGAGACTGTTCATGAAAAATGGTAGCAGAAGAGGCTATCGGCTAAACTCTTCTGCTGCCCTCGTGTCCACCTGCATCCTAAATGAAATCAAAATCTGGTTCTTCATCTCCAACCAGGCAGGAGTGAGGCATCTTATCTCTAGTATCTCTACCCCGTAACTCACATTTCACAAGGCTACATTTGTACGACACAAGCTGCTTTCAGTGCCACTGGGCACTCACCTTTCATCCTTCCCTTTCCCCCACTTATTATAACCTATAATCAAGGAAGTGTGGAAGGGAATAACTGCCCAAATGAAAACATGTCTCAGAACCACAGAACATAAACTCCAACCCAAAGAAGTGCTCCAGTGAGTACTATCATTGTAGCAGGACATTTGTTTGTTTGTTTGTTTGTTTCCTCCAAAAAAGAAATGAATGAGCCAAACTCCAGACTGGTAAGTCACACGTCACTTATCTGTTACTACCTGCCTGCCCCTTTGCCTAATGGAAGAGTCCCAGAAGTTTCTCACTTGGCCCCTGAGTGAAAGCAGTCCTTCTGTCTACTTTGTCAATCCAGGAACAGTTAACTTCAATGGTCACTTTCCACTAGGCAGTAAAACTTTTCCCTTTACACATCTTGAGAGTTCTGACTATTCACTTTTAAACCAGAAACTCCAGGCAGGGTGAGTAGAGCACATCATTTGTAAACGACTTGCCAAGGAGGGAGGGATGAGGGGCTCTCCGAACCACTGCCACAGAGCCTTTTAACACTGAACAGTGCAAATTGTCCACCAGGGAGGACATGAAATGTCTCTGCAATACACAGTGCCTGGTGCCTGCAGCCTGGCTCCAAGTGAGTTTCTTACCACTTACCAAGGACACTTACAAAACAGCCTTATGGATTCTCTCTGGTTCTGGTAAAAGAAGCAACTTCAAATAAATTAGGGAACATTCAAGATGGAAGACAAAAGAATGGGAATCTTCTTGCAGAAATATGAATCACTTGCCCCTGAGCAAGACAATACTATCTTCCTAAACACACACACATATACACACACGCACGTGCACATGCGCACACACACACACACACACACACACACACACACACAGCTACTGAAAACAAATTCACTTGTTAATGTTCAACTCTCCTATCTGGCTACGGAACAGGCTAGCAACAAAGGACATATAGATCAGTTCTTTAAGGCGGACACACCACCGATAAATCAGAAACAATAAAGCTGGAGACAGGCTTGCTGGGCCCCAGCTGGTATTGCTTATATCTGTCCTAAGCAATCAGGAATCATGAAGAAACTTCTTTTAGGAACGCCTAACCGCAAAACTTCACAGTGACCGCCTCAATCCCACATGCCCATGTGCTGAAGGGGGGTGCCAGGGACTGGATACCTTTATTCTTTTTGACAAGATCAATCAGTCTCTCTGGAATCTCCCCGTGGCCCACTCCCATCCTCTTCACTCCAGCCCACGTTCAAGAAAGAAGTAATAAAACAATGAGGCATTGCCTCCCTCCTCTGCTTTTGCTAGAAGCTAGCCAAATCTTGGTATGCTCTGACTCAGAGCACACCTCAAGGAGGGGAGCACAGTTACCCCCAAGAGAGTAAATAGAGGCATTGTGCCCTGAAATCCAGAAATGGCAAAATCACACCCAGCGAACCCTCATCCTCAAACAATCCAACTAACTGGTTTCTACCTGGAATCTCTCCCACATCAAACTAAAAATTCCAGCAAGGTGTAGGAGTTTAGTCATGCAGGATCAGCCTGAGTGATCTGCAAACTCATTTTCCTACTGCAGCCCCAGGAATGATAGTAGCTCTCTGGCCAGAACCAAGCCCTCCCTCCCACCACATCATTTCTCTTATACCTGTTCACACGCAGAGACACGTGCCCAGACAGTCCTGGTTTAGAAATACACTCTGGGCACATCCCAGACTTTGCAAATAGACTGGCCTCTTCTCCATTCTTGCATTGTGGGGGACACAAATGGCATCTCATGTTCATTAATTACTGCAGCCTCTACCTATTGTCAGTCATCAGAACCTGCCATATGGTTACCATCAGGTGTGCTCAAGTTCCTATTATGTAGCATTCCCGGATGCCCCAAATAGATATTGCAGAATCTGCTTGGGTTTTTACAGGGCCACTTATATTTCAAAGAAGCTCATTCTGCTTCAAGTGATTGCTAAGGGGGGGGGGGGCTCTCTGTTCAGTACTGTGCTCTACTGAAAATCCCAGTGCTTCCTAATGAATGTGGCTTTCCCTCTCCCTTACATCCCTACATATAATGCTGGAGCATCCCTCACACTGTTGTCTCTGGGGAAAAGTTTAGAGAGTGTTTTCCATGATTTTAGGCAGGTGAAATATTGGGGAGGATGCCAGGAGGATCAGGAAAATGGTATATCAACTCTCCATCAAAACTACACACATAAGGAACAAGAATAATCGAAAGGAGCTTCAAAGAAACCATGTCAATAAACTACACCACATATTGCATATCTGCCACGGATCCAAATACATGTCGCTCCCATCTTTGTGTTTTCTAGGATACTGTAAGAAGAATGACACTTCATTAGACAACTCCAAACCATGTAATGTGCTCATGGAACATCCCAGTCCTTCATTCCCCCATAAGTTCATTGCTGTCTGACTCTTGAGTGTGTCCACTTTTTTCCACCTGAATCACAAGCATAACCACGTTGGGAAATTCCTCTGTGAATCCTGATACTCTGAATGATGTACAGGGTCATGTGGTCTGGGTTGATAAAGTCCTTGTTAAGTCCTGAAATAAAATTGGCATGTGACTGGGCATGATCTTCTACCTACAGTTGCAGTGGCTTTTGTGTTACTGACCCTATTTCTAGCAGTTGCACAGAGCCTGCAGGATGGGATTGATGGTAAAATTTATAATTTTGTGATAGCATTACCATCAGTAGGACATTTCTAGAAAATTACTCCAACATATAATTTTGTCAATTGTTTCATATAGACATGTGAACTTAAATGCCAATGTTGAACTTGGTTTATATATATAAATACTTCCTATTTCTGGATTGAAATAAACTCACACTTCTCAGACCTGGGAGCCCTAGAGAATAAATCATTAACTCTGCATAAAGGTCCAGAACATTCACATTCACACACACACACACACACACACACACACACACACACACACACACTTCTCTGCAGTGATTAGGAAAATGGAAATATGATGAAGTGCATAATTCTGGCTTAAATTCCAAGATTCTCTGTTCCAAATGATTTCCTGTTAGCCACATATTTTCAGAAATGCCCATTAACTTCCCAGGATAGACTAAACTCTATTTTCTAGCCTGACAACAGAAAAATCACTGGAGGGGTACCTGGTGGCTTAGTCAGCTAAGCGCCTGACTCTTGATCTTGGCTCAGGTCATGATCTCATGGTTCGTGAGTTTGAGCCCCACTTCTGGCTCTGTGCTGACAGTGTGGAGCCTGCTTGGGATTCTCTGTTTCCCTCTCTCTCTCTCTGCCCCTTGCCCCTCCCTCAGCTCTCAAAAATAAATAAACATTAAAAAAAAGAAAGAACGAAAAATCACTGGAACAAGGCACCTTCTGTTTTTCTATGGGTACAACCTTCCTTAAGGAAGTGTCACATGAGCATTCTGTATTTACCCTTTTTTGTGAACAAGGGATGACTACACCTCTAACAGAAAGGTATAAAATGCACTCAGTAATTTCTGTGCCCTTGGTGAAGGGAGTACCTATACATACAGTGGTGGTGACCAGACTAGTCACTGTGACCTCATAGCCATTTCATAGAAACCAACCCATTCAAGGAAAAATGAGACACCAGAAAAAAAGAGTAGGTCAGTGTTCAGGGCTCAAGGTCACATTTCTACAAACACCTGCTTGTTCTCAGATAACACCTGCTCAGAATCTCAAACAAAAAAGGGCAGGGCTCTATTGATAAAGACCTCTGCTCTAGGCTACAAAGGGAAGCCCAACCCTCTTGGTATGGTGAAATGGAGATAATAGGTGGTAAAACTCACAGGGTGTCCAAAAGGATTGCTTTCCCCAACATGGAGATTGGTTGACAGTCAGAGCAGGTTTTAGGTACCCCTACAGCTTGTACTAAGATATGCAATAAGAATGACCAGAGCACTACCAAAAGGGCAAGTTATATCAACTGAACAGAATAAGTTCCCAGGTGGGACAATATCTGGAGGAAATTACCATTAAATAAATATACAGTACCTCTTTTCTCTGTTATTCTCACATAGCAAACAACTGTCATTATAGCTTTCAAATTCAAGTTATAACTCCAAAGGCCTCCTATGAAGAGAGTATGGATTAAAAGAAGACACCAAAATGGAGTCTCAGGACACCCAGCTGGCTCAGTCAGTAGAGCATGTGACTCCTGATCTTGGAGTTGTGAGTTCAAGCCCCATGTTGGGTATAGAGATTACTAAAAATAAATAAATAAAATTAAAATAAAAAAAGGGTCTCTAAGTCTCTTGCCTTCTCTGTTTTTACACACTGGGATTCTAAACGTGCTTTTATTCTCATCAAGGTGTGGTAGATTAAAGATGGCCACAAATCTTTGCTATTCCTTCTACTGAAAGATAAAATTTAATCTCCTTCACTAAAACTGGCAGGGTCTGTGATCCATGGCAACCAAGAGAATACAGCAAAAGTGACACTGAGCCGTGTTTCAGGCCCAGGCCTTAAGAGACTAGAAATTTCCATTTCAGTCTCCTAGAATACTTGCTCCTTGCGTTTTGAGTCAGGCTTGGACTAGAGCCTTGCCAGCTGCCCTGAAATGGCTGACTCTATGTGGGCAACATCTCCCAAGCTTCTCAAAGCCACAGATACAATAAAGGGGTCTCTGGTATCAGAAACCCTCTAGGATGCACTAAAAAGCAGAACTTACTAAGAGGTTCAGGCCTTCACAGACTGCCATGACATGGCAGCATGCTCTTGTCATCCTTGAGTTGATTTCCATATGATTGTTGGGATGAGATGAATGAGACCACACCAAGGGGACTGCATTGAGTGATACAGATTATGAGGAAGCTGAAAGGGGTTGGAGTCCCATGGCTAATGGTGTGAAAAGGTTTCTTGGAGGAGTGTAATATGTGTGTAGTCTTGGGTAGGGCTGGGCAAGAGGGAAATGAGTGAAGATAATTATATCAACAAAGACAAGCCGCTAAGAGTAGATGTGGCTTATCTTATCCTATTCTCCTTTCCTCATTCTTGATGAATGAGCATAGAACAGGATCAAATATATAGTAGGTATGCAAGAAATGAGACTTGAATCTAGAATTGGAATTGAACTGAAATTCACCCCTACTCAATACAAAAATAAGCCTAAAATCCTGACCACAATTGAGTGAAAGACCAAGTCTTCCTGGCAGTCCATTAAATGTAAGTAGGGGCCTCCAGTGTGACCTGTGAGATATTTTCATTGGGGCAAATTGAAGTTGATTGACTTGAAGTCAGCTAACCTAGGGACATAGGAAAAGTGATTCCTGGCATTCTCCCTTCCTACCAAGGCCTGGATCATCCCTTCCCAAGGCTACGTTCTCTGGATCCATATGCCCTCCTCTGCTGTCTTCCCAGGGATTCTATCTGTCCATTTTTCAATTTCATTCTCATATTTAATTTAAACTTCCTCTCCCCCAATCCCACCAAGCCTAGAATGGAGCTCAACTCCAGTAGTGCAGAGCAGAGAGAAGGTCTGGCTTGGCCTGGCCTTTACAAATATGCCCCAGCCTTCCCTCTTATGGGTGTCATCTCCTCCAGGATGGGGAGTGAAGAAGGAAAGTGGCAGTCCACTCCCAATTTGACTGAAAAACTTTAGTCACCCCCCTTGTTGTTCATAACTGTTAGGTTAACTCACCAACTCTGGGTTCACTGAGTTTGGATGGTAGCATCAACCTGCCCCACTGACACGGGGTGGTCCCCAAACAGCTCCTCGGGGTGATATGAACACATAGTTTTGACCATGTGTTTTTTAAAAATTTTTTAACGTTTATTTTTGAGAGAGAGAGACAGACTCTGAAGAGAGGGAGACACAGACTCTGAAGCAGGCTCCAGGCTCTGGGCTATTAGCCCAGAGCCTGACGCAGGGCTTGAACTCACAAACCATGAGATCATGACCTGAACTAAAGTCAGACGTTTAACCAACTGAGCCACTCAGGTGCTCCCATATTTTCTGATTAACACCAACCACATTCCTCTAAAGCAGAAATGTCTGGAAGTCAGTACCTCCCATTATCATCAACCATCCACGGACAACCAGGAGACCCATGGCAAAGGCAGGATCCATCTTCTGTAGCTTTCAGGGGGAGCAAAGGGGAAGTTTGTACACACGGCTGTTCCCCATAGCCATCTCTGCTCTCCTGGCTCTTACACTGGGAAAGTGGAGTAATCAGGCTTGTTCTCTGAACTGACATTTCCCTGTAAGCCTGTGGAGAGGTGGCCACCCACAGTTGTGTTTGTCCTGAGCCTTGAGTCCTAGGCACAAACTCTAGGACCACATGAAACATCACACTGGTCAACTGTTGACATTTTTTATATATATTGGACCTCTGAAATGTATCTGAAGAATCCCTCAACTGAAGAAGTTTGAAAAATGCTGGTCTCCACCATTAAAGCCCAGCCCCTAGTTCTATGGATTGCGTTGTTTCTCATAGTTGTAGTTGTTTAAGTCATACTTCCCTGTGTTCTAGGAAAGGGTCCTGTCTTACTCATCCTGCCCCAGACCTTGCCCCTTGCATGTGTCTTGCACTCCAACATCTAGGAATGAACCCATGGGTGGCCGTGCTGCTCGCCATCCCCTGACTACTTGCTATATGGATCTCAGCAGGGTCTTGCTAACAGCATATTGGAAATGCAGCTTTCCTGGCCCACATGGACAGGTTTTTGTCTATTTTCATCCTTTCCCTGCTCTGTTTAAATATGGTGTCTGTGACTGAGTTTCGTGTTCCGGAGGCATGCGGTCCAGAGAGAAGGAGCCAGAGTTGCTTCTCTGCCTTGGCGCTTAGGAAAGAGCAAATGGGGCTGCCACCTGCCCGGTCTGGGGATGGTTCCAGAATGGCTCAGGTTATTCACAGCACAGATCCACCCGGGGGTAAAAATACCATCCCAGAAGGACTCTCCTTCTAGCCACAAAAATACCTATATGGGTAGAGAGAGACTCAAAAAATGACACAAGGTTTAGGAGAAATCATCCCCTTGGAAAAGAAATAATTAGTATTGGTCTTACAAGACAGAAGATAAAGAGATCCAGGAGGAAAGAATGAGGGCAGCTCAAGAATGATGTAAACTAAAGATATAGCAGAGAAATATGGTTTAGACTGTAAGAAAAACTTCCTGACCATAAGATATAGGAAATCTTTACAAGGTGTCTCTTTGGGACATGTAAAATAGAAGATCAGCTCTCCTTTGTGGGGCCTACTATGAAGCAAAGGGTTAAACTGGGCAATTCTACTAAGTTCCCACCAGCCTTGGGCATTTACAGTAAGTGTTAGAGAAGAGCTGACTTCTTCAGTAGAAGGCTATATCCTCTGCAAGCTCTTTGGCTGTGTGTCCCCTTATGAGTTACATCCTTTCAATTTCAAACTCATTTCTACAATCACTGGGCTCCATACCTGAGGCCCAGGGGTGTATGAAATGAAGATTTCTCCATCTTATACTTCACCATCGGGGTCCAAATCCCTCCTCTCCACCTTTATCTGCCTGCCTTGGAACCAGGCTCTCACTCTGAGCTGACCTCATTCTAGCCCTTGTATGTCATGAGGGGGAATTTCCACATTCTACACCCTAATTTTGGAAGTGACATTCCTGTGAATCATTACAAACCCTATATTGCCTTTGACTTGGACTTGTCTCCAGGGACAGAGAAGCACCCAGAAAATCTATCCTTAGGAGTCAAAGAGGGTTTTATCACCAGTGTGACTGTATTTCTAACTTAGTTCTTCAGGGTGCTGGCCCTTTGAGATAGTGTCCGTCCTGCATCTGTTACCAGCAATATGTCTTCTTTAGCTCTCTGAAGTCATTCTGAATCTCCATGTAAATCCAGGGAAAAAAAAATAAAGAAGTGTCCAAATTCTCAAAAAGGTAGTAGAAAACAACCAATTTGCTAAAATCCAAAAACAAATTACTGTACCATTGGGTGGTTAATGTTTAAAATAAACTAAAACATTCCCCTCCATGCCAGGCTGAGAAGCAGTTCTGGCTCCTTCCCTTGGACTGCATGCCTTAGGGACATGGAACACAATCCAGAAACCATATTTAAGCATAGCATGAAATGGATGAGCACAGACAAAAACCTTTCCATGTAGGAAAGGAATATTGCATGAAACGTATAGAGTATAAACCTACAAATTATTCAGAAACAGTTCGATCATGCATTCCAAGGTATGTTCATTTCTCAAGTTGGAGTTTTATGGTATTTTCTTTTCTTTGGAATACACATTTGTCTCTTGATTAATGTTATATGATACAAAAAATCTGAATGCTAAACAGACAGACAAACAACAATAGCAACAAAAAGGAGCCACTTAAGCCATTAAAACGTATGGGTAAAACTGTTCAGGCAGCAAGCACTCTTAGGCTCAAAATCCCTTAAGTTTAAGAACATGTTCTTATTGTAGGTGACTCAGAACTGCAGCTAGAGATGATACAACAGACCAGAGGAAGGGGATGGGAAGGGAACAGCTCGTAGCTCCCAAGGATCAATACATGAAAATAGGGTCACATAGTGAAATGAACTAGTTTCCATTCTTGTAGAAAGCTCTGTGGTTCTTCCTCTTTTTGTTCTACCTGAGAAATTAATTCTAGAACAAAGTATTTCAAATATCCAACTAAACTAGAACAGTTGTTGCCACTTCCTCTGCTTTGGGAGATCCTATCAAATTCTGGTTACAAATCAACACAAGGCAACTCTCTGGCAACATCTTAGAATAAAGCTCTTTGATCTTAGTAAATAAAAATAATGAGGATAACAAAAGTAATGAGGGGTGCCTTGGTGGCTCAGTAGGTTAAGTGTCCAACTTCAGCTCAGGTCAAGATCTCACGGTTCTTGAGTTTGAGCCCTGCATGGGGCTCTGTGCTGACAGCTCAGAGCCTCAAGCCTGTTTCAGATTCTGTGTTTCCCTCTCTCTGCTCCTCCCCCACTTTCACTTTCTCTCTCTCTAATATTAATAAGCATTGAAAAAATTAAAGTAATGAAAGCTAACACTATGGTGTATTCATATACCAGTCACTGTTCTAAGTGCTTTACCCCTGATTCTCACAATAAAGTGATGATGTAGGTACAATCACCACTCCCATCACCTGGCCAGGGTAACAGCCTGCTCCTTTGGCTGAAGGGACCTTGTGAGCACCTGGAGAGAGTGCATATCTCTTCTACCTTCTGTAGTAATAACAATAATAATAATCACTAAAACTTACTGAACATCAAATGGATCAGACACAAAATGCTTTACTGCTTTATCTCAGTCCTTACAACAAATTTAAAAACTAGACCTTAACCCCATTTCACGTGGTAGGCAACTGATGCTCAGACAGGTTTAGAAATAATAGCCCAAGGTAACAAAGCTATGGCAGAACTTGGCCCTTATTCTAGTTTGTCTGATGCCAACATCTTGGCTCCTAAACCTTACTCCCTCCTGGGTCCTTCCCACCTCTAGAATACTAGCGGTTGCCACCGAAAGCCAGCCTCTTGGGTTATTTTCATCAAGTATGAAAGCCCTTCCTGAGGCTGAAGATGGCCAAGTGGATTGCTCCCAGAGAGCCCAGTGGCACCGTTGCCATCCGTTGGCCTCGGCCACAGCTGTGGTTTCCAAAGGAAATAACTCATGCAGCCGTTGGTCGCACCTGTCACTCACTGGAACTGGGACTTGCGTCAGAACACTGGGGCCCCACAGGAAAGGAACAGCAGTTCCATCAAACCGATGGCATCAACACAGGTCACTGTGGGATTCGTGAGCCTGCTTCCCTAAATCTGAGATCAGCCTCACTGTGGTCCACTCTCCCTGCTTCAGAAGGTCAGAGAGAACACCACTAGACCTTGACATTCTAGATCTGTGGAGACACCCCAATCACATACCACAGGGTGAGTGGGGTATTGGTAAATCAGCAGGCATGACCTAAACTAAGTGAAGCACCTCCAAGCTTCCTTTGATTAAAAAAGAAAGAAACTGGGAGTTAGTGCTAAAGAGAAAAATCTAAATAAGAGAGGCCAACAAATGACCATAAAAACTGGGGTCTTTCCAGAAGCCCCCAAAGGAGGAAAGGGCATGTAGAACCTTCAGACTCTGGAGAAGCAATAGAAGTTTGACGAGAACACAAGAATAAGGAAATTTTCAGGGCAGTTTGTGATGGTGGAAAATTCAGGAACAACTAGAATGAACGGTGTCAATTTGATTCAGTTGAATGCAAAATGCTGTAAACATTAACAGAGCATCGGCAAAGCATTTACCACAAAATGTGGCGAGTGCCTGAGAGAGTTATTGTACCTGCACCTTCTTATACTCCTGCTGAGGAGCCAAGCCATATGTGCTTGGCACCCTTAAATAACAGGAAAGGCTGGCATGTGAGGAAGTGCTAGGATGAGTGGTGAATTCCGTGAAAAGCAGAGGACGGAGGTATGTGCGTGCTTAGATGAGAAGAAAACTCTTTGTGGGTGATGCAGAATTTGGTCTGGAGCCCAGAACTGGTTCTGTAGACTCTAGCATTCAAATCTTCTCTCCCTAACCATAGCCTTCAAATGTACCCACACAGGTAACAGGAGAACCAATAGTCATGTTCTAAGACTGAATTACTTTTGTCCTGTGACAGGTGGTTTCCAACACCACCTTCTTATGGATCTCGGAATCCCTCACAGGACTCAGACTTCCCCTGTGGATACAGAAAATCTTTAGTCTGCACCCTCCAAGCTGCATCAGCTGCTTTGCCTTGTGATGGTTTTCTGGGGGTCAGAATTCAAAAGCGGGGAAAGGCCTGGGTAATTGAGTCACCAGGATGTCAATTCTTTTCAGTTGGCAAATCTTCCAAAACTAAAGGGAAACTACACATAGAAGAAATAAAGGAACTTCATTTTTTATCTTGAAAACAACCACTGAGATGGATTTGGCCAATGTACCAAAGCACAAATACCTTGTCTACCTTTGTGCTATTCAAACTATCGAGAAGACAAAGTAATTTTTAAACTCCTCCTAGAAATAAAAATGGCATAGGGGTCCCAGTAATCCAATATCCTCCTGTCACTGAGTCAATGACCACCCTCCATCATCCTTGATAGAGATGGAGAATGTCAGCCGCCTACAGATGAAAATGTCTAATGACTTTTCAGGTTAAGATGTCTTCCCCAATAACCTCTTCTTTGTTCCACGTATTTAAAAAGTACCTTCACTCTATTAGATTACCAATATGAACCCCCAAACCCTAAAAACAGTCTAATGCATCCCATCATAAAGTGCTTTCTTGACATGCTCTAAATCTACCTCAGGATAGCAACACAACTCTGACTAAAAAACCCAACGTACTCTTTCTCCCATGTGGCATTCATCAGCCTCTCCTGAGCATTAGCTGATAATCTTTTCTTTGGAAGACTGTGGTGGTCTGACCGCCCTAGTAAAATATCAGCTCCCCAAGACAAACTCATCCTCAACATCGTCTCCTTCAGTGTCCTCCAGCATCAAGCACAATGCCTGGCATGCTCTAGGTGCTCCATAAATCTGCGTTGAATTAACCAACTGAGAGCACTGTCAAACAAAAAGCATCATAGCCAAGCCAAAGGCAAGATTCAGGTTCTGGGAGGGGGTTTAGGACAGGCACCCCCAGATGTGCCAGAGGTCTTTCTAACTTTGAATTCTCTGTCTCCCTGTCAAGCTCTCCCTGATCAATAAACCAACCTTAGGCTTCAGTCGAGAAGAACTAAAACGTCAGCGAGCTAACAGTACACTGTGATTCTCCTTCCTCATCCCTAGAATGCAGCACCTAGAACGCAGCACTTGGCCCTTTGTAGGGGCTCAGCAACATTTACTGAACAGAACTGAAAAATGAAAAAATTCCCTCACATTCTTCAGAGGCATAAAAGCCAAGGACAATAACTTGGATCCAAGAACAGGTGGACCCTTACCACTAGATGTCCTGTGGCCTTTTCTGGGACATGGAAAGTCAACATGAACAAGACAGAGCTCTGCACTCAAAGGTCCTTCACAAACAACCCTGATGCACAGCCATGAAATCCTGTGGACAAACTGGGTAAGTACGCAAGTGCGGAGCCAACTACAGTTCAACTTCTCATCCTCCACTTTCACTACTATCTAGGGCCTGGACTTGCTTTCTGAAAGACCCGATGCCAAAGAAGAGCTCTAACAGGGAAGCCTCAGGGGCTCCTAAATAGGAAAGCAAGATTCACTGGACCCCTCTCCTTTAGGGCACTGTGAGCAAGGGGTCTTTACCTGGAGGCCATCATCATGCTTCAAAGGGCCCATGAACTCTCTGAAATCACTTTATGTGTACATGCATTTTCCTGGGAAGGGCCATATCTTGCATGAGTTTCTCAAAGGGACCTATGACCTGTATAAAATGTTAAAAATCGGTGATTAATCTGCTTACGTATTTTAACTTTTGTCAAAATCATTTGCTGGGTGATAGGCTCAAAAATGGTCTAGGTTAGAAAGGCAGCATGGGATAACAGAAAAAAACTCAGAATTTAGAGTCTGACCCATTTGAGGCTGACTTCCAACTCTGCCATTCACCAGTTGCCTGACCCGCGCACGTTACTTAAACCACCTGAGCTCTCATGTTATGGGGTCAATAATACCCATTTTCCAAAGACCACTGACACAAAGAAGGCACTAAATACGTGCTAGTTCCTTTCCTCTCTTCATTAGTGTTCCTCCCTCCCTCTTTTCTGCCTCTTCCTTCCTTCCTTTATACCATCCCCCCTCCCTCCTATCTTTTCAACAGCAAACACCAATACTTGGAACAAATGCCCCTTCTCAAAAGTACAAATCTGTCGTCTGACATAAATAAATGGCAAGTTGACATGCCATTGCATGGCCTGACCAATATTATCCTTTTACTGAAAAATATAGAATGCAGGAATAGGTTTTTGCAATGTGAATGTTATTGAGCGGTAAAACTTTCCCTTCTCTTGTCGTTATTTTCTATAAGCCAAACCCAGTAACCTAAAAATTACACGTAGATTATAATCCCTAATGTTGAACAGTGAGAAGTGGCCCAAGAACATGGAAAGAATGAGAGGAGCTTATTACAATTTTTGAACACGTGAGCATCAAAATCTCCTGGCTTCACAAAGAAAGATGCTATATAAGCAATTCTAATAATATCGTTTAATATGTCCCGGAGCCACAATCCATGGGTGCCTTCACAACCCACTCTGTGTAACAGCTACTAGGAATACTTCTTATAGTTCTTGGGGAGAGTCTGGCCTTATGGATGCTTTAAAGTTGCACTACATGAGTCATGTAAGACTCTCCTCTGTCCCCTCCATCTGTGGAGAGAGGAGGAGAGAAAAGAACAGGGGATGGAGCCAGGGTAACCAAGGATGGGGGTTGGGACAGAGAAATGGTGAGATTTCACAGCTTGCCAAAGATTATAAAAGTCCAAAGGTTGACTTTTTGGCATCAGTTTTACCCAAGTGGAAAATTCCCAATTTTCTCTACTTAGTCCTTTCTCTCGGAGGAAATGCATGGTTTTTGTCAAACTCAAGTAAATGTATCTTCCTTTCCTAAATTTCATGTGCTGGATTCAATACTAATTTACATCCACATTTGTGCCAGAGATCTTAGAAATCTGCTGTTGTTTCCTTCCCAAGCTGTAGGGTGGGGGTTGGGGGGGGGGGTGCGGAGGAGCGGAGTTGAGCATGAGGGAAAGGAGAGAGGGAATGTGGTTGGAAAAGTGAGGAGGGAGAAGAAAGAAAAACTTCACCTGGTAAGCATTTTCCATACTTAATAATTTGATTTTGAAGGCTAGTCATATCAAAGAGCAAAATATTCAATATTGTTAATTCAGTTTTGCAAAATATATTCTTAATTTAAAAATGATTTTGCTCCGGGTGGTAGTGCAGTAATAAAGCAGTTATTGACCAGATCTTATTGATTGTAGAGTCTGCGGGCAAAGAGCACTGACCTTGCTCACACTCTTATTGCTTCCTCCCTCCCTGGCCTTCTTCATCTATGCTCGCTCAATAATATATTATTAATATATATTTTTAGCAAAAACTGTATGTTACAAGGTTAAGGGCTTCTTAGTGATTTTTTTCAAGCTACTCTCTGCCTTTGGGGTGTTAGGGGAAGAATAAACTTCGTAACTGAGTGTCTGGATATAAATGACTTTCCATGGAAATACTTTACCCACCACTGGGAAGCACGTTGTCATTGTCCACTTTTTTCTGTCACATAGGACAGAAAGCAAACACTCCCTAAGGCAAAGGGTGCTGCAGCCGTTTGGGCAATGATGTGCTGATGGAGAAGAAACCACACCTTGACTGTAAAGACCAAATTCAGGACATACCTACATCCTTTCCAGGAAACTAGCTCTGAGCCCAAAGAAGGGAAATCTGTAATCATACTAAATTCAGTGATCAGTGGTGTCCAAATCTTTCTTCTCCTTCTAATAGCTATTTCATGAGGCTTTCTCCAACACCTTCACAATCATCTTCCTTATAGCACAACGAGATATATGTAGTGATTGCTTACTTTTAGCATTTGCACATAAACTCTCTTACGTATCTGCCTGGTTTTTTTTTCCAGGTTGATCTTATTTCTCTAGTAAATGTATAAGTCTTTTGAAGACAAACACTATGCCATATGCTCCTGCAATATTCCTTCTAGGACCTGTCATGTGCCAGGTTCATAGTAAGCATGCAGTTAATAATGATCCAATTGAAATGTAAATGATGCACAGCTCTGTATTAAACTTCCTTTCAAAGAAAGCAAGAACATAGAGCATGATAGTGCAGTTTGCTTCTGCCCTTTACACTGGGAGTCCCTCCAATCATGTGGTTTGCCTGTCTCCACATGTGCACCAGGTAAGAGATGGAAAAGCTAGGTACCATTGAGCTTGATGAATATCACAGAGAACTATCCTGCACTGTTGCATCATGAAGTAGAATGTTTGGGCAATTTGTTTTATGACATGTATGAAGAAAGAGGAAAGAATAGTGATCACACCTCACAAACACCAAATTTAGAGTGGCTAGCTAATCTCCACGCTCATGGAGAAATCAGGACTGAAAATGAATGCACATGATGGTCACTTGCCATTTCTGACTATACGACTCCACCCACATCTTGGAAGAATGTGGTTCTTCCTCAGACAGCAGAAGATACAGATTGAAAAAAAAAAAAAAGCTGGGTTTCTCCAGTGCCCTTTACACTGTCTATCCCCATTCCTGGGCTCCTGCTTCTACAAAGAAGTCTATCTGAAAAATCTAATATTCATAAAGGAGAGCAAAGATGGAACAGAATCAGAATCTCTTATTTGCTGCTGGTTTCAACTACCCACTGAAAGGGGGCAGAGAAGAGGACACCAGTGATGCAACCATGGAGCACCATGGTCTAGTAAAAATAATCCAGGTAAGCAAGGAGGAACGCTGGGCTCTACCCACCAGCTGTGTGGTCACTGGCACGCTACACATCCTGCAGGGCCCAGCAGGCCTCAGCTGCTCACTTAAGGAGTTTAATAGTAAAGAATGCATGAAAGCACTTTCTACAAAGATGTGGGAAGTACAAGGGAACCAAGAAAGAAGAGCAAAGGGACTGCTGGCAGCAGGAAGTCTTTAACATTGCCATGTCTGAATGGGGCAGGACAGAGGAAAAGGCCTGCAGGGAAACGGTGGCAAGTGTAGGTGTGGAAAAGAGGTTGCCACAAAGGAATATGGGCACTGCCAATATGACACAGGCAGGCATAAACCCCAACCTCTGCCTTCTGGTGCCTTCTAATCTCACATCAGAGCCAGAAGACAAGGGGGACTGGATGATGGGGGTCTTTTGAAGTCAGCCAAACAAGGCAAAGAGGAAGGCAAAGCAGGATAGGGAATGATCTGGAAGAGCAAACCAAAGTATAGTCCCATCTTTGTGCCTCATTTTCTCCTTTGTCACACAAGAATAATTATGTAACCGTACCTACCACACAGGGTCCTCTTAAGGACTGCATGTATTCATAGCTGTGAATGCACCCTGTTAAAGTTTCCAACCTGCCACAGATGCTGCGTTGGTGAGGCACCCCCTCTGCTCTCTGTGGAGTCCTCTCCCTGTGCCCACGTCCAGGCCAGGGGGCCCCCCACTCCCAACCAGAGCCAGAATGATGTGAACAGAGCCGCACAGGGCTCTGCAGGTGGCAGGGAGAGGGGGGAGCTGCACACGCAAGGAAATAATAGAGACTGGATTGTTTATGCTTGTGGGAAAGGGCGCATGAATATGGATAAAACCCTGTGCGCATTTTGCTAATTACCCAGCATCAGTGTTAAAGGAGGAAAGAGCCCACTGCAGATTTTCAAGCCAATTCCACCCCGCCAAGCCCACCCCCACCTATGTACACACACAAATCACCGCTACCACCACCGCCACCACCACCATTTTGTCTCCTCTCATGTGTGTAACTGACAATGCTCCCCTGGATAAGAACCACAGGAACCCATTTCAGTTAAATCTGAATTGACAGAAGATTCCAACTCTGCACCATGCCAGAAGGCTCAAGGAAGAAAGCCCCATTCCATGATCCTAACTGGCAGGAGCTTATTTCCTATAATGTCCAAAGTTAAAACAAACTGATAGCTCCATAGGTAAAGACATGAGGTGAATCAAGGACAGAAGGGAGGTAGAGAGACAAAGAATCATACTTAGATAGAGGCCATTTCTTTGGGAAACCAAAATTATGGTCAAAAAGGCAAAAAAAACAAAAACAAAAAACAAAAAAACAAAAAAAAGTCCCAGTTTCTGGCTCCCAGTCTCAATTAAGACCTCTTTCCTTTCTCTACTAAGGAAAGAAAAGATGATGAACTCAGCCTTTGTTTCCTGGTGGCTCCTAGGCTTTTCCTAGACAGCCAGCTCCAGGAAGATGTCTGCCAACTCATCCTTGAAAATCAGCAGGGATGAGCAAGTTAGGAAAAGCGCTCAGGGAAAGGGCTTGTTCAGGATGGAGACTTGGAGAGAGGAACTCAAACCAGCTGGTTTTGGTCCTGAAGTCCATCACCAAAGGCTGCCAGGGAACATGCTCCCTTTGTCTCAAGATCAACCAAGCTAAAGGGTAATCAATAAGCACTGCCCTGAGCTACATGCTTCAGGGCAGTAACAAAGACATAGCCTTTTTATAGCATTCCTTACATTTGTTCTCCTCTGCAAGAAAGGCAGCAGCAGGTGCACTAGAAAGACACTGGTCCACATGTCTGGAGACCTGGATTCTTATATTGGCTCTTTCTCATGTAGCTGCGTGATTCTGAGTAAGGCATTTAGTCCTTCTGGGCCTGGGACCCAGAGTTCTCTCCATCCGAAAAATTAAGAGGTTTGTCCTAAAGAACTCACAGCTCAAAACTTCAAAAACCCTGATTAACAAAAACTCTGATTAACATAGACTGAGCTCCTCCTAAGTTGCCAGCCACTATTTTACACATCTTTGCTCAGTATTTCTCAACAACCTTGTAAGTTTGATATCTTCATTTCACAGATAAGAAAACTGAGAGAGCCAAAGCATAAGAGACTCTTAAAAACTGAGAACAAACTGAGGGTAGATGGGGGGTGGGAGGGAGGGGAGGGTGGATGATGGGTATTTAGGAGGGCACCTGTTGGGATGAGCACTGGGTGTTGTATGGAAATCAATTTGACAATAAATTTGATATTAAAAAAGCAAACAAACAAAAGAAAACTGAGACCCAGAATAGTTAAGTCATTTTCCTGAGTTGGTGGGGATTTGAACCCTACGACAGCATAGTGATTGTGTAGCATGCATATCAATGAAAAGCATGAACTTTTCACCAATACATTATTCTATCTAGACTCAAGACTTTGTAGTTCAGTGTTTCTTCCACTACATCAAACAGCTCTTGTCAGTTTCCGGGAGGAATTCCTCCATCACTAGATCAGTCTCAGAAGAACCAAAAAGGGGCAGTCATAACCTAAAATTCCCAAACAAATTCTGATAGATACCCCATCTTCAGTGGTCTGATTAGGACAAAATGGAACTTCTGGGTGAAAGCTGGTCTCCAGTTCAGGCATACATATTCTATACAATAGATGTTCAGTAAGGGGTCCCTGGGTGGTTCAGTCAGTTAAGAATTTGACTCTGGCTCAGGTCATGATCTGGCGGTTCGTGAGTTTGAACCCTGTGTCGGGCTCTGTGCTGACAGCTCAGAGCCTGGAGACTGCTTCAGATTCTTTGTCCTTCTCTCACTCTGCCCCTCGCCACTCATGCACACACATGTGCACACGCTCTCTCTCTCTCTCTAAGAATAAACATTTTTTTAAAAAAGTGCAAAGATGTTCAGTAAATATGGCATATACATTGTGCATAGCAGTTGTTCAATAAAGGCTTAGCATATTGTTCAATATACACTAAGTGCTTCATAGAATCCTGGCACTTAGATTAGGAAATATGGCAGAGACCATAAGTTGGAATGGATGAAAAGTTATCCAAACAGCATCAAAGAATAAAATAAAATAATAAAATTCAGAAGCCAAAGACATTATATTATCAACACTGGTAGCTTCAACCCATAGTATTATCCCTCCCATATCTCTCCCTCCTCGCCCACCACTGCCCCAATCCAGAGAAACCTTTCCGAAGCACCCATACTGCCTCCATGTGCCAGACAGGAAAAACATCTTCTAAAAGCTAAGTCTCCCTGGACCTAGACTTACTGCCATATTTCTGCCTTGGACTTTGCATGTAACTTTTTAGCAGGGGAGGCGGGAGCTGATTGGATTATAGGAATACAAATGGATTAATTTGGGGTGGATTAGATACATCACAAAACATAAGTTTGACTTGCATTAACATAAAAATGTCATAAAAATGTAGATGCTGAGGCAGAGCTTATTTGTGATGCTGCTAATGCATTGTTACTCCAGCAAAAGATGTACACAATATTTACGCTGTATCTGACCACATAAAACATGTCGTACACATATGCAATTTTTCATTATGTAGAGGGAAAAGAGCCAGAGGGCCCTTCAGAATTCCAATTCTTGAGCTTCTGACTTTCCCTTCTTTTTTTAATCTTTTTTTCTTTATTTTCAAGAAACAAATACAGTTTTAAACCATCATTACTGTATTTTGAACAGTTAATATTTCATATCGTGACATCTCTATTCAGAGGTAACAGGTTTAGTTGATTACTATTTGTTTATAGAGCCGAAGAAACCTGCAATCACAGGGAACATAGAAGGATTGCAATTAGATCTATTGGCTGAGAGCTGCACCTTGCTGACCCACGGTTAAGTGGTTAGCGCTATCAGAGAGAAAATGCCTACTGGCAGCTGGCACATCTGCACATAATAATACGGGCAAAACTGACACGGCCACTAAAGGCTGCTGCTCTCCTCTTTACCCAGAAGCTGAAAACAGATCATGCTTTTTAATAGTGCATCAACACATTTCTTCTGAATTAGCATAATCATGTGAGTTATGGGAGGAAGTGGGTACATCTTGGCCAAGCTGCTATGAATTCTTCAAATTATCCAAATAAAAAGGGACTTTTCCCCCCACAAACCTGAGTCGGTACTCAACACCTAGTTTCTTGAAAAGCGAAAGGACAGGGAGAGAGCAATAGAAGAAGGAAAAGGAGTTACTCTAAGTATTCTCAGCAAAACACATAATGTCCCATGTGTGACAGCTTGGACATATACCACCTGAGGAGGGATGTGGGGGGGGGGGGGGTTAACATAAATACATGGACTGGATTCTATCAAAGCAGAAATGATGATGATAATGATGTGATGATACCTGATTTTAGGTAAGAATTCATTATGTGCCTGGCACCGCATAAAGACTTTAGAGCCTCTACCAACTCTTCAGGCCAACAATTCTCTACCCAGGCATCCCAGCTCATTCCAACCAACAAGGCTGAGCAACTCAACTGGAGACTCTCTCTAAAGCATAGTGAGATGACCACCAGAGAGTAAGCTGACCAAACTCGCACACTGCTCTGGGACAAGAAAGGGTATCCAGGGTGCTAGTGGCCTCTGCTCCCCACTGGAGGCATGCAGCTCTCAGGAAATACAGCTTCTCTCCCTGCAGCCAACTTCCTTGCAACTCAGGCCACATCAGCATGTACAGCACCATTCTGAGTATTAGAAAAAGGCATTCACTCTTGACAGACTAAGTAGGACAAGGCAACTCAATTAAAGAAAAAAAAAATACCACAAGTAAAATCAAGACAAAGGAAGAATTGGGGGAAAATATTTTAAAAATGTAAAAAGTGTGTGTGTGTGTGTGTGTGTGTGTGTGTGTGTGTGTGTGTGTGAGAGAGAGAGAGAGAGAGAGAGAGAGAGAGAAAGAGAGACAGAGAGAGAGAGAGAGAGAGAGAGACAGAGAGAGAGACAGAGAGAAAGACAGAGAGAGACAGAGACAGACTGGTTGAATAAACTCTGATACATATACACAGTGAAGTACTATGCAACTATTTAAAACAAGCAAGCAAAAAAAGCAAGATCTTTATAAACTAATATGGGGTGACTTCCAGTATATGCTCTTAAGTGAAAGAGCAAAATATAAAAGAGAACATTCTGTATGCTATTTTTTATACAAAAAGCAGGGAGGGAAATAAAGCATACAGGGATCTGGTTTTTTTCCCCAAAAAGAACATAAGAAAGATAAATCAGAAAACAATGAAATTGGCAACCCACCATTTCCCACTAATAGGAATCAGGGAACTCCTTGGAGAAATGGATGGTTACAGAGCTGGGACAAAGAAAATACAAGATGACTCTGGAACATCCTCTTAGTCCAGAAGGGAAGGAAGTGCTTTAAAAAATAATGGTGGCATGTCCAAAAAACACAGGAGCAGCCTGAAGGAGCTCCCTAATGGCCATCAAAATAAATAACAGATTATAACACATTGCAAAAAATAATCTATGAGTCCATATTGATCATAAACAGATGAATAAACAAATGATGGAAAAAAGAGGGTTCTTCCTTACAAGAAAACACTGACTGATAAATACGGAGAAAGTGGTAGACTGGAAAATCACCATATTCAACCAGAAATGAGCAAGAACAATCAATGAACATTAAATCTTGAGGTCAGGATTTCATGAGTTACAAGATATTTACGTACTTAAAATGTGTTCCCACAGAGAGTTTATTAGTTACAAGGGTAAACAGAGTAACTATACAGTGGAGAAACCAGACAATACGTTGATGAGGTTATCAAAATTAACATCAACAATAAGGATCAGGCAGATATTGTGTGTCTCCAGATGTGTTACACCAAGAAGTATATAACATCATCTATGTAGGAATCTGGCCAAGAATGCATAACCTGAATCCAATCATAAGGGAATATCAGATAAACCCAATGAGAAATGTTCTATAAAATAATCGGTCTGTATTCCTCAGAAATGCCAGTGTAATGAAAGATAAGGAAAGGTCAAAGTACTATTACCAATTAAAAGAGAAAAAAAAAGAGACAACTAAATGCAATTCACAAGCCTGGACTGGATTCTGTACTGAATATAATGTAAAGGTAATGTAATATATATGTATATAATGTAAAGGTAAAATATAATATGTAAGGTAAATATAATGCTATAAAGGACATTATTGATTCAATTGAAAAAATTAAAATATGGACAACATATTAGATAAAAGCATTACTTTCCTGTTAAATTTCCTATTCTTGGATAACTTTATTCTGGTTACATAAGAGAACATCTTTGTTCTTAAGAAACATAAATTATGATATTAAGGTACCTACTCTCAAATGATTCAGAAAGCACTACAATAGACAGATAGAAAACACATGTGCCAAACTGTTAAAAATTGGTGAACCTGGATAAAAGGTGTATGTGTGTATTATTCTTATAACTTCTCTCTAAGTTTGAAATTATTTCAAAACAAGATATTTTAAAAATAAAATATGAAACCGAAAACAAAGAAGAGCACCCTCTGTAGTCCTATGCAAGCATTAGCACAGCTGAATTTCAGGACAGGAGCCCTTGCCTAAACCATACATAGCAGCCTCGGCGTGGGACAAGGCTTCATCCTTCCAATAAACCCCTCATTTGGGCTTCTCTGAATGTCTCTGTCTTTCCAATCATTCCTCAACCTACCATGGAGAGAGCAGCATGCTACAGCCAGATTCCCATCTTCTCCTTCAAGGCCTTGATCTCATGGTTGCACGTTTCTCCTCTATTCAGAGAAGTTTTGATGTCTTGTTCATCCTTAAATCCCAAGTTATTGACACACATAAGATGCTCAGTAAATGTTTCAGTACTGAGTGGAGCCGGAGTGTGTTGACTGTGGGGATTGATACTACCATCAGTCTAACAAGTCAAGGGCGCACACCTCCACAGCATTCTCAGTTATGCTTATTCTAGCACTCTCTCCCCAGACAGGTGCCAGGAGAATGCTAGAGTGACAAGCACCAGCATTATGTCTCCCATAATGGCTTAGACAGCTGATGGCTGAGACAGTATTTTTGTAGATTTCCTGCATTTTACACTAAGCTTGGGGATGGAGTAGAGGTAGAAAAGAGCTTTAGTCCCACTGCAACTATTTACTCTAAACCTGGATAGCAAGCACATCAGTAAAATGGTTTAAGCTTTCTTAGAGTTAGCAAAGAGAAGTAGATTAGCATCTTTGCAGATCCCTCCATCCAAAGAATTACTACTCCATAATTAAAAGGTAGGAGGGCTCCAGCTTCCACAGACTATCAGAAATTTCTGAGTCCCAGGGCACCCGGGTGGCTCAGTTGGTCAAGAGTCTAACTCTTGATTTCAGCTCAGGTCGTGATCTCACGGTTCATGGGATCAAGCTGCGTGGTGGACTCAGCGCTGACAGAGCAAAGCCTGCTTGGGATTCTCTCTCTCTCTCTCTCTCTCTCTCTCTCTCTCTCTCTCTCTCTCTCTCTCTGCCCTTCCCCCACCACTCATTTTCTTTCTCTCTCTCTCTCTCTCTAAAAATTTAAAAAAAAAAAATTTTTTTAAAGAACATGTGAGTCTTTCAGATTCTCACTCTGACCAGGTCTGACCTAAGAGCCTGGACTCAAAAATCACCATACCTACAACTGCTCTCTTTGTCCCTTAGGAGCCAGGCCACACAGAGGAAGTAGAAAAAACTCAGTAAAAGACCACGAAAATAAGCTTCTCCACCCAACTCAGGCCTTTCCTTGGAATTCCTTCCCAAGTTCTTAGTCCTGAGCTATGCAGAAGTTAATGAAAACAATGAGCAGTTGGAGAGAAGGAATGGTTCTTGGTGAAAAATCTGGAACTGAAAACACCAGAAATAACATGGGTCTACTCTATTTCAACAAGGATGTCACTACAAATTTGACTAGACCAAAGACATCTAAGTCTACTGCCTGGCCTGGAGACAAGAGACAAGCAAGTCTTAAGTCACAATTCTCTTAGCTGAAGCCAAAATATGGTTTTTCTATCACTATTTTAATCATTTTGAAGTTACACAGGAGTTACTATTTGTGAAAGTAGATAAATGAGCTTCCAAAGACAGTTTTGTAATCTATCTACATGCTGACCAGATGTTTTCCAAAGTCTAGAACCCAGGAAGTGAATCCAAATGAGAAGGACACTACAGTGGTCTTGAAAAGTTGAGTTATTCAGAGAGCTCTGTCAAAATACCGGGTTACTACTGGGATAGTTTTAGGGGAAATTCTTAATTGGATGGAGAAAAAAAAATATGTCCATGGAGCCTTTAATAGAACTAAAACCTCCTTGGAATACCTCTGCCACCAACTCTGGCTTGTCACCTGAGGGGGAGGAAAGCCTCCACAGAATAAAGGAATGAATAGACCCTAGCAGTGATTCTAATGAAAAACTAATTAGGAATAGAGCAAGGAGATTATTAATTCCTGCCAGAATCAAAATTATAGACCTTATCATATTGGAAACACGAGCAGTAGAAAAGAAGAACTCTCAGACCACACTTTAAGAACTGCCACCTGGAAGGGAGTAAATGATGAATCTGAATACCCTGAAGGGAACTGGAGGCAAACCAGAAGGGTCCATGCTACAGCAATATCATGCCCAGACTTTGGAGAGGTCACCGGAGGGAGAGGTCATTACACTGTGTGTGTCACTCAGAGTCGAAGTGTGTGGCGGGGGGGGAGAACTGAAGCCAGCTCTGAGCTACTGCTGACTCAAGGCAGAGTACTGAGGAGAAACTAAGTGTGTGGGTGGGGGGGGGGGGCAAGTGGGCAGAGGAACCCCACACAGAAAGGAAAAGGAACTCCATTCTTCCACAAGGCATCAGAAAAAGTGTGCCTTTAACTCTGTCCTAATGTTCTCCCAGAGTTAAACTGAACAGGGTTTAGGGACTTTTTTTTTTTAACTATAAGGAAATTTTGCAATTCTATGCCAAATGAGACCTGAAATAAATTTTATGGGTTTTATTCCTAAGATGGTAAAAAACTTGGGCTGATTTGATTCAGTCCTTAGCCCAAGAACACGAACAAGAGAATTCCTATTTTGCAGATGGGCGGGATAAGTTCTAAAACAAACCTGAAGAGCCACTTCATTAGCCACAGAAAACCAGCCTTCTTCAAAGTTGGACTGGACACTGAGGAACGCTACTTTCGTGTTGGGTTCAGGCCTCTATGAAGCAGCGCTTCTCTCTACTCTGTCCTTGCATGCCTTGGAAATGTGTCTCTATTTCTTCAGATCATTTGCAGTCTCCTCTCTTCCCTTGCCCCCCATCAAGAGCTGGACAATGTTGTAATTTTCTGTTACTAAAATTTTTATTTCTCTAAAGTGGTCATAAATGCTGGCTTGATGACAATCCAGAAATACTCCATATACTAAACACAAAAACTCGCTATGAAAATTGCTTGGTTTATTTTTGTTTATGTTATTGAGTTCTTGCAAATGACACAGCTGAATGTTTATCCTACCATAAGGAAATGCATTTTGGTATTTGTATTTTTGTTTTTTGTTTTTTTGGGATTTTTTTTTAGGTTTGCTTTAAAAGATAAGAGCAATAAAGAGGGAACTTAAACATGTACACACCCATATCACACACACAAAAACACACACACGCACTCACATGTAATTCTAAATTTAGGGAAAAGTTATACTATAACCTTCCAATATTTTCTTTTCTTTTCTTCCATCAAGATTAAAATACCTAATTCAGTGATATTAAAACACAAATTGAGATAGACTAGTCTCTCACCATTTTCTCTAGACTGCACCCATACCTTTTCCTAGGATTGATGCAGGAGACACAAGAGACTTTATCCCATCCTCATGTAAGAGTTCTCCTTGAAAACTCTTGGCTACATGGGTAGGCTGTCCTGTACCAGAACGGACACAGGCAAAGATGTCCAGGAGGGAGCAAAACAAAGGGACCACAAGAGAAGGATAGAACTTGTTAATACCATTACGTTATATAAGACTCCCAAAATTATAGTGGCAGTAGGCAATTTAACAAGATTTCATGGAGACTGCTGTGAAATGGCAATTAAGTCTAGATGAATGAGTGAAGCAAATAATGGAGAAATAGGATATGAGACATATGCATGTAAGATCCCTTATTTTGCCATCAGATACAATAAATGAGAGCTCTGGGAGTTGGACTAATAATCTGAATTACACACTTCTTGGCCACTGTCGGAAGGCCTGCCTGTCCTAGACCTCAACTGAACCATTATTGGGACCTCACTTCATCTTCTCCTTGATGGGAAAATGAAATGAATGAGTACCCGCATCATCAATTCAGTATCTTCCCTTACAACTTCAAAGGGTGAACAGGTGCTAAATCAGGTTATGTTTTTCTAAAAGATGTCCATTATTAGTCTCTAGCCCTCCAAACTTCACAACACTGAATGTTACAAAGAGATGGCTGCTGGGCTTCCAGAAGTTGACAAACCCATGGAAAAAAATCCCAGCTGGATGTTTCTTCCTGGAGAGCAACATTCAACCAGGGCATGGTGGTCCTTTTTGAACATCTTCTGAGTAATAAAAATGTATAATATGAAAACAAACGGACTTGGTAAGAAAAAATTCTTATTGGCCACAGATCTCAAAGAAAAAACATCAGCAAATGATAGCCCCCCACACCCTACAAGCAGTTTCTGTCTTTGTGATCCCTAAGATTTTGGTCACATGATATTTTGGAAATATAAGTCTAATGAAGCCATAACTACTAAACACCACCATGCAGATTACAAAAAGCATGGGCTTCAGTTAGAACGGGGTTCAGATCCTGGCTCCTCCTTTCACTGGTGACTGTGGGCAATACCTCTCTTTCATTCCCATCTCCAAAACAGAGATAACAGAGGGGCACCTGGGTGGCTCAGTCGGTTAAGCATCCGACTTCAGCTCAAGTCATGATCTTGCAGTCCGTGAGTTCAAGCCCGGCATCAGGCTCTGTGCTGATAGCTCAGAGCCTGGAGCCTGTTTCAGATTCTATGTCTCCCTCTCTCTCTGACCCTCCCCCATTCATGCTCTCTCTCTGTCACAAAAATAAAAACATTAAAAAAAATTTTAAAAAATAGAGATAACAGTATCTACATCACAAAGTTACTGTAAGGATTAAATGAAACCATGTGTGCAGTAGATGCCCAATAAACATCTTCCCCTTACATTAGGCTAGCAGAGCTTGTCTCTGGTAAGATGCTATGATTCCACAGACAACACTGATACACTTGAGTCAGCACTAGCTGTCTAAGAAAAGGAAAGAGGGATCCTTCTACAAAACAGAAAGTGAGGCACAAACTGTGGAATGAAGACACAGACATTCGGGGAGCCTCAGGACTTCAGTCGGTTGAGCATCGACTTCGGCTCAGGTCATGGTCTCACAGTTTATGAGTTGGAGCCCCACATAGGGCTGTCTGCTGTCAGCACAGAGCCTTCTTTGTATCCTTTGTCCCCCTTTCCCTTTGCCCCTCCCCTGCTCATGCTCTTTCTTCCTCTCTCTCTCTCTCTCTCTCAAAAATAAATACACATTAAAAAAAAAAAAAAAGACACACACATTGAATCCTTTCCAATCATGGGACTGTGTCAGCTCCCTCAAATGATATTTGTGCCCAGTACCCTATGTTTGACACTGGGGCAGGACATGGAATGATATGTCATTGTTTAGTTTGTTTATCCTTAAATGTTTTTCTAATTCTAAATAAATTAAAAAATTTTTTAAATAAAATATTTAAAAATTTAAAATTTAAATTTAAAATTTAAAAATAAAATTTAAATTGGGGGAATCTCATGTTTAAAGTAGTTAACTTAAACAAAATGTAGATCAGCACCATACCTTTCACCAATACAACAGTCTGGTAGCTTACCCAAGAGGAGCTTACCTTGAAAAAGTGAAACTGTCACTATTTGCAGGTAACAATATTATATATAGAAAACCCTAAAGACTGACCAAAAAAACCTATTTGAATAAATGAATTAGGTAAAGTTGCAGGATATGAAGTCAATATATAAAAATCTGTTGGGTTTCTATACACTAACAATGAACAAAGAAATTTAAAAAGTGATCCCATTTATAATTGTATCAAAAAGAATAAAATACCTAGGAATAAATTTAACAGCAAGGAGGTAAAGGACCTGTACTCTGAAAACCATAAGACACTGATGAAAGAGATTCAAGATGACACAAACAAATGGAAAGATAAACCATACTCTTGGATTGGAAGAACCGATATTATTAAAATGTCCAACTACCCAAAGCAATCTACAGATTCAGCAATCTCTATCAAAATACCAATAGTACTTTTCACACAACTAGAACAAACAAACCTAAAATTTGTATGAAACCACAAAAGACCCCAAACAGCCAAAACAATCTTGAGAACTAAGAATAAAGCTAGAGGTATCACAATCTCAGATTTCAAAGTATCCTACAAAGCTATAGTAATCAAAACAGTATGGTACTGGAACAAATACAGAAACCCAGATCAATGGAACAAACTAGAGAGCCCAGAAATAAACCCACTCTTATATGGCCCATTAATTTACAACAAAGGAGACAAGAATATACAATGGGGAAAAGATAGTCTTTTCAAATAAATGGGGCTGTGAAAACTGGGCAGCTACATACAAAAGAATGAAACTGGACCACTATCTTATACCATACACAAAAATAAATGCAAAATAGATTAAATACCTAAGTGTAAGACCTGAAACCATAAAACCCCTAAAAGACAACACAGGCAATAAACTCTCTGACAGCAACCTTAGCAATATTTTTTTGGATCTGTCTCCCCAGACAAGAGAAGCAAAAGCAAAAATGAACACTTGGGACTATATCAAACTAAAAAGCTTTTGCACAGCAAAGAAAACCATTAACAAAACCAAAAGGCAACATACTGAATGGAAGAAGACATTTCAAATGATATTTCCAATAAGTAGTTAATATCCAAAATGCATAAAGAACTCAGACAACTCAACACAGAAAACAACAATAATAATAATCCACTTAAAAATGGGCAGGGAACCTGAACAGACATTTCTCCAAAGAAGACACATAGGTGACCAACAGACATAAGAAAAGAGGCTCAAAATCATTAATCATCAGGGAAGTGAAAATCAAAACCACAGTGAGATATCACCTCACACTTGTCAGAATGGCTAGTATCAAAAACACAAGATACAATAACTGTTGGTGAGGATGGGGAGAAAAAGGGACTCTGGTGCATTATTGTCGGGAATGTATATTAGAGTAGCTACTATGGAAAACAATATGGAGGTTCCTCAAAAAAATACATAAATAAATAAAAATAGAAAAACCATATGATCCAGCAATTCCACTTCAGGGTATTTTCCCAAAGAAAACAAAACACTAATTCGAAAGATCTATGTACCCCTATGCTTATTACAGCACTATTTACAACAGCCAAGATATGGAAACAACCTAAGTGTCTGTCCATCAACAGATGAATGGATAAAGAGGATGTGTATATATACACACACACATACATATATACACAATAGAATATTACTCAGTCATTAAAAAGAATGAGATCTTGCCATTCACAACAACACAGATAGACCTAGATGGTATTTGCTAAGTTAGATAAGTCAGAGAAAAACAAATACCATACGGTTTCACTAATATGTGGAATCTAAAGAACAAAACAAAACTAAACTAAACTAATAGGTACAAAGAACAGATTCGTGATTGGCAGAAGACAGGAGTGTTATGGGGATGGGCAAAAGAAGTGAAAGGGATTAAGAGGTACAAATTTCCCGTTATAAAATAAGTAAGTCATGGGGATGAAAAGTACAACATAGGGGATATAGTCAAGATTGTAATAACTTTTTAAGGTGAGGTGGTACCTATACTTGTAGTCGTAAGCATTTTGTAACGTATGTAATTGTTGAATCACTATGTTGTACACCTGAAACTACTATTATATGTCACCTGTACTTTGGTATCTTAAGAAGGGGGAGATCACCTTTGTAACAATTTCAGAACAGACCCTTATGGTTTCAGTGTGTTCAATGGAGTCTGAGGTTCTGCGATGTTGGAGTGTGGGCAGCTGGGTTCACAGAGATCCAGACCTCTGATTGCACTCCCACCTGAGCAGCTCTCGGACCTTGAGATCACCAGAAGTGCCTGGCCTATGGTAATGAGCTGTGTCCTTGGTAAAGTATTAGCCAATCTTGGCCTATGCTTCCTTACCTATAAAGCAAGGAGGGTGATCCATCTTCTGTAAGGTCCCACTCAGCCCAAATCTCTTCTAGCTACATATTTTTTTTAAACACACTCAATTCTACCCTCTTCTCTCAGTAACACAGTTTTGAATCGATAAATGAATCCAGAAGATGATAATGCTTCTAAACTTCCAAAGCACTTGGAATATAAAAAGCTATCTTCTCCTGGTTGATGAAAGAGTTGAAAATACACTTGCCAATGTTTGCGCCAGACACTGGACTAGGTACTTACCCCTAACCCCTCATTACATCTCAGCCCCTGGAGCAAGAGAGGAAGGGGACCAACACTGGAGGACAGCTGTAGATGACATACACTGGGCTAAGTGTATTATCATGTGAGGCGTGCATCATACTCCAGGGTTTGCAGATGCCCAAAATGTCAAGTATGAGACACAATCACAATCGAAATGCGGGTCTGACAGTTTCCAAAGCCCACAGTCTTTCCTAGACTGCCTGCAGTGAGTCAGAATAGCTGGACTGTAGTAAGAGCTTTGCAGAAATGACATAACATAGACTAGAAATTTTCCTTCTCTGGGCCTCGACACTTCCCACCAAAAAAAAATTCTCCAAGTGAGGCCTCGAAGTTCTCTAAGGCTCTAAAATTCACTGATTTGCTGGTCAACTCAACAACCACAAAAAGTAAATGTGTTATCTGTGAAGCAGGGTTCATCCCTATGTCTAATTGGATTTCATTGCTCTCTGAGTCTTTTCCTCCTGTATTCTTCCCCCTTGTCCACCCGACTTCCAAAAAACAGCCCCCAAAATTTCGGACACTGCAGAATATTTCAAATTAGTGGAATATATATTGCATGGTAATAAACCTTTCCATAAAAAAGAAGGACAATCAGTTTATGAGAGCTTCAAAACCAAGTGACTTATTTCTCTTCTCACAGCTAATCAACTAGGGCTCCAGGGACAGTTATTTGTGGATCTTTGAGTGTTAGGTGGTGTCCTCTCTGGCCCTTTCAATTCAGATATCAACCAAAAGACCTGAGAAGTTATTGTATTTCTGGGACTTTTCTTTGTTTAAAAAAAAAAAGTGCAAGAAGATACTCAACAGAATAAAAGAGAAGCATTGACGTTTCCATTGGTAATCTGGTCCGTGTGTTCCCTGCTACTGAGCATTTTCAGAAGGCCTGACTGTCTGGGTTAATTGTTTAATGCTTTTAGTTAGAATTAAACTTTGCACCTGCTCTGACAGTGATAAATTAAATGTGCTCCTTTTCCAATACTGTTGCCCTCTTTAAGTAGAGACCAAGAAGTGTATCTCCCTTCTTCCCTTGCATTTGAGGAATCTCTGCTACACTGGAGTGTAAACCAGCATAATTTGTCACCAGAGCTAGCGCCAATTAAATTGATTGCGTTGGACTGAACTCTGGGACCCCTAATGCAAGCACTAAGGGAAAAATGGGCTCTTTTCTGCCCATTCCCCCATGTGGCACTTAGGCATAGCTCAACAGTGGAAGGCTTTCAAGGTTCAAAAGGGTTTTATTTTCAAAAGAAATGGGCATTGATCAGCTGCATTTAAAGGCAAAGATAATTCCAGAGCTTGAAGGCTGGATTTGTGTTTAAGGTCTAAATCTCTTTCTTTAACCTTGGGGGGCCAGTATAACATAAAAGCAACAAAGAGATTAAGATTACAAAGGGTTTGCAAGTGTAAATGATGCAGTGGTATTCTCCAAACATAACACAGTCCTCATTCACAAGCCCAGGCACAGGCCAGCATTTGATCTGTTGGTTTTACACCTGTAAAAACAACTGGTGCTTATTTGTCACTCAGCAAACGGTTTCGGGCAAGAGGGGAATAAAAGGAAAGTGGAGGAGGAGTGAACTTGCCCATACTGCAGAGTTCAAACATGCCTTCCCCAAGCCGACTGAAAAGTAAACCCACTAAAGGTCACCATGGCACAGGCCATCAGAAACGCCCCACTTTGTCGGGATGGTACACAGCACACAGGAATATGAGGGGCAGGGTGTTCTGTCCCAACCTTTGGTTGTTTCCTTCATTATCCCAGCCTCTGGTGCTTGGGTTGGTTACATCACATCCTACCAATGGAGGCTGTAAATAAGCTCAGTTGTAAATACCAGCCCCCTCTTGTTCCTTTATTTATGAGCTCCCAATTATGTGTTCCTCTATCTTACCTTTTAGCTCAATTCCCCACAATCTGTCCATTTGAATAAGCTCACATATAAATCAAGTCTACAAAGTTAAGAGACTCAGACTCCAAATTAATTAATGCTATGACAGTACACGGTGAAACCAATAGTAACTGTACCCATTCCCTCAAGCCCAGATCTCCTTCTTCATCTGTTCTCTTCCTCTTTCAGCAACATAGATCTTCTCCTATTCACTCTATCCCCTGGTTCTTCTTTTCACACACTGAAGCCTTGGCAGGGACATCAAGCCTTCATTGCTAAACCAGGTGCTGACAATGGCATCTTGCCACTTCAGAGAAAGGGGAACAAAACTGATGTTAATTGACACTTTCAAAGCCAGATCAAACATGAGGACACTCTGAAAAGGTTAATGGTTTGGTATAAACGCAGGCGACTACGAATTCAATGCTCCATTTAGGAGAGAGACCATGCACCATTAAGAAGAAAGTGGAAAGAGATGATTCCAATGGCAGTTCTCTATCTCCCTAACTTCTGGAGCAATTCAGCTCTGGCCCCAAACTTGCATACTCCACCCAGAGAACAAAAACCTAGTAGCGAACTGAAATCTTATAATCATTGAGCATGACCTTTGGGGGGGGGGGGTCTTATTCCGCCCTAAGAATTTGATCTAAGTATTTCTTCTAATCCTATACCATAATCTCCCTGAAAAGAATTCCAAGTTCTAAAAAGTCCTACCTTGCTACATGTCCAAGGATGTTTTGCCATGCCAAAGCTGCATCAGGACCCTGAATTAGTTTCCTATGCTGTATAACAAATTACAATGAGCACAGTAATTCAAAACAACACCTGTTTATTATCTCACAGTTTCTATGCACCAAAAATCTGGGTACAGATTAGCTGAATCTTCTGCTCAGGGTCTTACCAGACAGAAATCAAGCTGTCAGCTGGGCTGCAATCTTGTCTGAGGTTCAAAGTCCTTTTCCATTCTCACTAGTTATTGACAGAATTCAGTTATTTCAGTCCCCATTTTCTTACTGGCTGTTTACCACAGATCACTCTCAGGTCTTAGAGAACACCCTCATGTACTTGCCATGTGGCATCTCCACAGGCAGCTCATAGCACTGTTGTTTGCTCCCTGAAGACCAGCAAAAAAGAAACAAACAAACTCAGACTTATTTTAAGGACACATCTGTTTAGGTATAGCCAGAATAATCTGCCTTTTGATTAGGTTAAATTCAACCAGAACCTTAATTTTATCTGCAAAACATCTTCACCTTTGCCATATAACAGAATCTAGTCATAACAGTGCTATCTTTTTATATTCACCGGTCTTACCCATGCACAAGAGAGAATTATATATGGTGTGTATACCAGGGGCAAGGAATCTTGGAGTCATTTTATAATTTTGCCTACCACAGACAGACCTGCTTAGAGAACACCCCAGGCTTACACACTCCCCGACCTAGCTTTTGTTCAAAGTCTTGTGTCAGAAATACCATATACTTCTTTCTGGAAATTCTCCCCTGATAAATTCATGGGCAAACCCAATGGTTTCTATAATCCCAATTTTCATTCGTTTATAGATCCACAAAGAAACCACTGGCATTGCAATTTTGTGGGTGATGGGCAGCTAAGAGCCACAGAGCCCCCTAGAGGAAAATCTTAATAGGCCTGTGTAAGTGGTGAGGTGTGATTTTTCTAAAAGGGCATTCAGATTCTGCCTCTTCTTGTAGGTACCTTTAGATGGGAACATGCCAAAAGATGTTTTATCAACACATGAAAGAAAGGGGGAAAAAAACAAACTTTCTCATATAAATCATGCTAGTAGGGCCTTTTCATGAAAGAGAGAGATGGCGGGAAGGAAGAAGGAAGAAGGAAGGGAGAGGGGAAGGGAAAGGAAGGAAGGAAGGAAGGAAGGGAGGGAGGGAGGGAGGGAGGAATGAAGAGTTTTCTATGTTCTAGTCGACTGCGTTTTTATTGGACTATAAGGGGAAATATTTGATGTATCAATTAACAATGAGAAAGAAGCACATCCCTCCGACCTGAAGAAATGCTGATCCTAATGTTGTCATACTATCCTTCCCAAAACACTGATTTTAACAAGTCAATCTCTTATTCAGGAACTACCAATGGCATCCCATGTCTGATCGCATCAAGCTAAAATGCCATATCAATTGCATCTCAGTCTGACACTCAAAGCCTATAACCTGGTCCTACTATGTAACAAACCAGATTTCTCAAAACTACCCATCACAATTCCTGTCCCACAAAAGCACTCATTCTTTTTGCCACAGTCAGCCTATTATGCCATTACCTGCCCTTCTTCCCTACCAAGACCATTACATTTAATTCTCTTATTTTATTCACCATCTATAATGTACCAGGAGCTGAAGGCCCAGATTTATTCACACCTCCTCCAGGAAAACTTCAGAAACTGATGTGAACTCTTATTTTCCTCTTCTAACTACCGATTTTAAAGTGTGAATTCAATTTAGCTTTCATTGGATATCTTCCTTAGTTTGCTAGGGCACATATCTTGTTTTCTGAGATGGTTCTTTGTGCACTCTATAACATGGTTTTCAAATCTATGAGGCAATATCTTTTAGTAAAATATGAAATCAATTTAGTAGGTTGCAACCAGAAATTTTTTACCTGAAATGGCTGGACAGGACAGAACAGAAGAGAGGAGAAGAAAGATCAGTATACTATAGATGACAAGGGTATCTGGTTTTGTAAAAATTTTTCTTTTGATAGATATTTGTGTGTGTATTTATAAATTGAAACCTGAGTGTGTGGTATTACGTAATGACAAAATGCATTGATGATTGTGAGTTATTATTAAAAAACAGTTTTTAAAGCACTAGAAGACATTGAAAAATGCATAATGTACATGGTTGAAGTTCCTGCAAAAATCAGAACAGGTCAGAAACATGTCAAATCAGACAACCAATAGCTCAAAACAAATAAACTGTCTATGTACTCACGGAGGCAGGTCTAGCATCCTCATAGTCTCCTGATAAGGAGACTTATAAGAAGTAATATTTCTATATGATTTTATCATTTGCTAAAGGTCTCACATTATATCACCAGTTTTCCATAAGGAAAGCCAAGCAGACATTTTTTATGTTTCCCATTTTTAAACTATGAGGCTTGAGAGGTTAGGTGGCTTGTCCAAGGCTGTATGTATAGCAAGTCAATGTTAGAAAATGAACTCAAATCTTCTGACACAAACCCCAAGTTATTCCCTGTCCTTGCTTAGAAAATTATAGACCGGTTCATCAGAATCCTTCCCATCATTAGGGCATGAAGGCAAATTCCCCCTCTCCAGAAAGGCGACCCTGATAGTTCCCATGACCTAACCCACAACTTCTAACATTGTCTAGCATGGTTCTCCGGATGGTGGTTGTTCCAGATGGGTAATGTTTTCTCTCTAGCCTCATTACAAGCCCCTCAAAGCTAGGAGCCATGACATACTTCTCTTGCTACATTCTCATTTATTGCTTAAATCTATGGATGGTCTCAGCCTCTCACACCAGGTTAGGTATTAAGGAGAAAAAAATAAACTTAGTGTGGGACCAGAAACTGTCAAAACAAAAGGCACAGCGAGAGCCAGACCAGTACTGTGGGGCCCCATCCTGTTATTTCAAACCAGCAGGCATTCAGTGGGCATCTATACCAGGCAAGCAGAGCAAAGAGTGCTGGGGAGCTTACAGCTGAGGGGTGCAGACAGATAGGCAGCCTGAAACTGAAATGCACCGCAGAAAGCAGTGAAGGCTAAATCAAGGTACGAGACCTGTCTGTGGAGACAGGAAAGAGTGAGGAAGGGAAGGGGAGAGATGGCTTCACTGTGAAAGTAGCATCAAAGCTGGGTCTTGGAAGTCAACAATATGTCACCAGAAGAAGCTTTTGAGACTTGTCATTAGCTCCATTTGCAAGACTGTTTCAGATTCTCTGAAGCAACAGGATCAAGAGCGACAGTGATTAAAGCATAAGGTCACACAGGCAGTCAAGAAGGACCCACCTGGCTAGGCTTCAAGACCTCTGCCAAGGACTCGGCTGCAGAGGGAGCCAATCAGCTAAAGGTCAAAGATTTTCCCCTGAGACCAGCTACCAGGTCCTCCTGGCCATCAGCCCTGAGGAGTGATGAGGAAGAGTCACTCCTAGCTCCAGGGAGCTTATAAAACCAATTGTCATCAGGTTGTTCTTTTCCAGAGGGTAGACTGTATCAACCAGGCACCCTACTCTGTGACCGTCTGGAATAGGAATGAGAGGATCAAACCCTCCCAGATCAGGTAGAAGTCATTCGAAGCCAGAACTCAGAGCCAGGTTGGAGCTACCCTAGAGAAAAGCCTGTTTTTACACTGTTGGGTTGGTGGGAAAGAGGTCTCTCTTCCTCCTGCTCTCAGTCTGGCAGTTTTTCTGGCTGCAAGATAAAATACTTGCACATTTCTCAAGTGGCTCAGTAAAACCCCGAGAGAGAAGAAGAATCTGATCTGGGGTCTACATGTACCCACCATTTGGGGCCCTCAGACTCTTTCTCTCACCTATGAGTCTAGGGCAAAAGAGTGACCTGAACCCTCTTTCTCTGAGAAGGGCCAAGAGGACAGCAAGTATTTTCCCTCAAAAGGGTCTGCAAAGGTAAAGGCCATGGTGACAGAAACCTCAGTCTCCTCCAAAGTCCGCTGATCAATTTTTTGAAGGTGAAGCCTATTCAATTAAGGGTTATCCCAGGCAAAGTTGCCAAGTGCCAGCAGAGAGGATTTCCACACCTCACTTCCAACACAGCAGGAGAATATGAGTAGCAGGATCTAGGCATGTCTGTCTTTTACATTTGGAAAGGCTGGGCTGAATCTGTGCAGGTCCCATCAGTCATTATCACAAACTTGCTTTGGGCTCTTTATAGCCAAGGATTTAAGATTTCCAAGGTGCTTATGAGTGTGAGTTATAGCTCCTTCCCACATAGATCTCCCTTCCTCTCTCTCCAGGGAGGGCAGATGCATTATGCCCATAAGACAGACAAGAAGACTAACAACAGAGAGGGATCAAATGATCTGTCCCAGAACCAATAAAAGGAAACGTGAATTCAAATTCTGAAGTCAGCTTCCTTTCCTTTATCAGAGCTCTGGTTTCTGGGAGCCAGTTTTACAAAACACATTAAGATCTGAATTTGTATCATAGGACAGTGTGCATTCCCAAGAGGCTTTTTGGAAGCACTGTGTATAAATCTTCCTAATGCAGACTTCTTTTTAAAAAATAACACCTTTTGTTTCTCCCTGTTATAAAAGTAATAAATCTTCATTGAAAAAAATTGAAAATATCGAAAAGAAGAAAATGAAGATCACTCAATAATCCAATACTCAAGAGATAACAACTGTTAACATTTTGGTATCCTTTTTTTGTATGCATGAATTTACTTTTTTCAAACTAAGATTACAGACCCATATACCTGAGTAGTCTGCTGTTTTTACACATAACATTCAAATGCATTTCCCCATGTTGAGGCTATTATTCCATAACACCATTTTAAATAACTGTGAGATAGTGCATTATAGGGATGTGCCATAATTTATTTTACCAATATCCTTTTCGGACATTTGAGTTGCTTCCAAATATTCTCAAACATAAAGAAGGCTGTGGTAGAAATGCCAGCTATAATTGGGCAACTCTCAGACAAGACTTCAACACTATTTAGTAATTCATTCTTTCTTTTATAGAAATGGTACCCAAGTGAGGTTTGGTATATCTTTCCCTGGATCCTTTCATGAAGAGGATATATGGCCTGCTAGCACATCACAGTGGCACAGATGGCATCAGAAATGGGAAAGAGCACTTGACTAAAAGGTAAGAGACCTGATTCCATTACCAGTTTGTAATTCACTGTGTGACCTTGAGTGAGCCACCGGCCTCTCTGAATACTTTCCCCATCCATTAAATAAGGGGACTGGGCTAGATGACTTTAATATTCCTTCCAGCCCTAACACTGGTCCTACCCACCACAGTGAACTCAAACCCACCACAGTGAACTGTACAGGACCATCTATTACCAAAGGTAGACCGTGTAAATCAGAAGCACCATTCTTAGCCGTATTGGGAAGCAACTGTACATTACATGCGAATTGTTCCCATAATAATTTATGGTTTGAAAATAATTTATTTTGTCTTCATACCTGAGAAGAGAATTGAGATTTCCTCCATGATAAGGGCACTGTCACTTCCTTTCGGACACGCTCTCAGGAGTGGGAGAGAAGTTAAGGGATTTAGAGTACATGTACCTAGAAAAGTACGGAACTTTGCATCTACATTATTGCATGGACCCCTTAGAACTGAGTCCTCGTGGTTTCCAAAGTGCTATCAAAAGATGCGACTGTTCCTCCCCACTCCCTTAGCACTAATTCCCCAGCGGGAAGCAGACTAACTGCATCCATTTGAGAGATGAGGAGCCTGAAATAGTAGCGCCCCTTGATACGGTAAAGGAGTCTCTCGTGGTTCAGGGCCCTCGTCCCAGGCCTGCCCGCACCAGTCTGACATCAACTATTTGCTGTCTGATCTCGGTATGCCTGTGGCAATGTCCTGCACATCATGAGTGCACAGCAGTGAGATCCTCCAGGCAACATGACCACTACCACCTTGGCAAGAAAGGGGCTTCTCAGCAGAGCTGGGGTACAGAGCAGACCCCAGGGAAAGCAGAGATGTGAATGAACACCGAGGAGGAGAGGAGAAAGGAAATTACCTCGGAGTGGGCCAAAACCTGGAAGCTCCTTATGCCTTCCTCACAGGCCGTAGCCCTGGGTTTCAGGAGGTATCCCTCGACCTGCTTTGACTTTTCTTGGGTGGCCAGAGCCAAAGTGCCTGCCTGGCTCACATTCAAACTTGTCTCTGCTCATGGCACCTATATTCATTCAGGTGAGCAAAAGCATGCCCTGTTTTGAACAGGGAAGGGGAGTCGTCATCATAAAGTTCTCCGGGAAGGTGGTATGTGCATAAGGGGCTGGCTCCCACCCTGTTTTGAAATATGAAGTGTATGTCGAGGCAGACACAGCTCATCTTAATTCCTGTGTCAGTAAACTATTCCTGAAGGGTTCAGCCTCTAGTGAATCATCCCCTCTAAGCCAGCGAGTATAAACCATATTTTATCCCTAGCTGAGAATACAGAGCAAACTAAAGAGAGCCGGCAATAACAACCAAGAGAAAGAGAAACCCTCTAGTGTGGGATGACACAGACTGATTCAAACACTCCAAAATTACCATCAGGGCCATGTTCCCAAAGGGAGCTCAGCTTAGGAGGGAGAAAAATTCTGCCAGTCCCAAAGCAGCCATGAATGTGTGTGTGTGTGTGTGTGTGTGTGTGTGTGTATGTATGTATGTATATATGTGTATACATATATATATATATATATATATATGTATGTATATATATATATATATATATATATATATATATATATATATATACAACAGCAAGACTCTCCTGCCTAGGTACTGCCCCTACGTTTCAAAGCCCAGCTCAGGTTGAGCAAAGCACAAAATCTGACATCCTGTGAAACTACACTACTCCTCCTCTTTCTCCTCCTCCTCCTCCTCCCCCTGCCCCCTATCTCCTCCTTCTGCTCTCCCTCCTCCTCATCCTCCTCATTCCCTCCTCCTCCTCCTCTTCCTCCTCCTCCTCCTCCTCCTCCTCTACCTCAAAGGACCCACTCCACCAGAAGCACAATGTTCCTAAATCACAAGAGATCAGAAGCTGTATGGCTCCAGGAAATTTCCTGATCATTTTGGAAGGACTGGATATTTGAGAAAGAATAACTTATGGCTGGTCAGCCAAAGATTAGGAGGACCTTGAAGCAACCGCAAGGGAGAGTTAGACGAGTCCCCATTTTGCATCCATGGACCCAGGATCATGGGGAGACAATACAGACAGGAGTATAGAATACTGGGCTCTTGTAGGACCATGGGCAGCCCCAAGGTTCAGCCTGGCTCAAGCCTCTTGCCCTCCAGTATGGGGATTATAATGTAATATCTGCCCAGCCCACCCCTCCAGGTTCTGATGGGGCTGCATGTGAGCACTTCCAATTCAGCCAGCACTGAGGGTCCCTCCAGGTGATGTCCCTGGGAGTACAGATGAGGGTCCAGTAGGGTACCTGGCTGATAATTCGGTACAGCTTACAGACATGTGAGCCAACAAGTTATAATACAGGGCAACAAGTTCCACATTTTTAAAAAAAATGAATGCATTCCTTAAAAAAGAGAAAGAAAATACAGGTATAAGGAACACAGATATCTTAGGGAAGATGAGCAAGACCTGGACAGCTCTGGATGCAACGTGGAACAGTATTTCAGCTGGAATAAAAAGTAAGGGAAAAAACACAGCACGTCTGTAGAAACACTTTGGAAAATACAAATCTATTTTCCCAATGGCATCACCTAGTCCCAGAATGCTTCTCAGTCTCAAAGGGCTCTACTACGTGTTTCCCATTTTGGCCTTCAAGATTCTGTGCAATAAGTAATGCCCCATGTCACAGATAAAGAGACTGAACATGTCTAACAGCAGCATTCATCAAGGACTAACTACATGTAAGGCAGAATAGCATAACGGTCAATAGCTCATTCTCAGGTCACACTGCCTAGCGCCTCACTTACTAGCTCTGGGACTGAGGCAACTTGTTTGCCTCTCAGAGCCTCAGTTATTGCACCTGCAAAATGAGTACAATAACTGCACTCACTCAGAGGGTTACTCTGATAATTAACAATACAAAGAATTAAGTGAGAACTCAGTGTCCAGCACACAGTGAACAACTGCTTGATAATCACTGGAGATAACTAGAGAACTTAACTGAAGTAGAAGACTTGATAGCTGTGTGATCTTGGGCAATCTTGTATGATCCCATGACCTTGGTTTTTCTGAACCTCAGTTTTCCTGTTTGTAGAACAACTTGTTGGATTAGTTCAGCTCTAAACTTCTCTTCTCTTCAACTATGGTTCTAATGACATCAAAGCCTATGATAAAGCATCTCAAAAATCAACTTGCAACAAAATCTTTCTCAACACCCTCAACTGCCAAGCACCTCTGTAGACACAGAGAAACTCCCTTGGGGACCCCGGAATTTAAAGACATGTGAAAAGATGCAACACTCCAATGGGATCAGAGCTATTTAGGGGCATCACGGATTGCATGCATTATGTAATGGGCTAGGGCTTGCCCCAAACTCCACTGGCTCTCCAACCATGGCCCCCAGACCTGCACAATCAGCACCACCTGGAGCTTGTTAGACATGTAAATTCTCGGGCCTACCTCAGACCTGTTGAATCAGAAACTCTGGGAGTGGGACCCAGAAATCTGAGTCTTCACAAACTCTCTAGGTGATCTGGACACATGCTAAAGTTTGAGAACTGCTGCTCTAGGATAACACAGGAAGTCTCTGTGATTGGGAGTTAGCCCTTGTTGTCACTTAGTTTTGAAAATCTAAGCTAGGACAGCATGGGGAAGCTTCCTTCCAGCATCCCTGTGCCGTTTCCTTGCCCTTTGGTCTCAAGAATGAAGAATTACAACCAATTGGAGGCAGTGGCCAGAACTGACCCTGACAGACAATGACCTTTCTGCATCCCCATCCTCCATTCTTTTGTCAGATGGTTCTCACAGCCAGACACAGTCATGTCCCAAAAATGTTACCCACAGGAAGGGGCTGAAAAACAGATGAATTTCTGTGAGGCCACCCTGGGACAGGCCAGGCGAGGAAAGAAGTTTTGTGAGGAGTGAACAGGATGCCCCATCCCCAACTTTAGGTGTTAAGCGTCTCCCAGCCTCACACTCAATGGCACACAGCGTCTGTGGTCCTAGCCTATACCTTGAAGGTGGCTACCAGAAACACCCCTTGAGGAAGGCTGCACAGCCACTCTCCTCCATTTCATCCTCAGCTGTCCCCTTCATATGTCATGACAAGGACCAAAGCTGAATAGTTTGTTTTGTTTTTTCAAGATTGGGTAGGGCATTTTTTTTTTAACTTAGGAGACTCTTTTTGTACATCTGAATAAACTGCCAACAGTCTTCAGGCCCTACCAGGAAAGTTGAACTGCAAGGCTCCCAGCCCCAGGCAGTATCCCGTGCAGAGCAGCACTAGAGAGTCTCACACGGGAAGCACCTTCCTCTACCCAGCACTCAATCTCTTCCGTAATGTATGGCTCTTTCTGTCTCACAAGCCTCAAAGAAAGCCAGTGAGCCAGTGTCGGACCCTTTTCTGGGCACAAGGCAGGCACCCTGGCTGAAGGTCCCACACAGTGGGCTCAGATTCTTGCACAAAACAGCCAGCTTCACCTTCCTGGCCTCCCAGCACAGCCTGACCTCCAAGCACTAGTAAACATGGTACCATGGAAACCCCATGGACCCATTCACTCTTATCTACCCACACCTTTGGTTCCCCCCATCTATAATTCAGAAGAGAAAACAAGCAGGAAGCATAACAAAAGAGTGAATACAGAGATGACAAAGTGGCAGTGAACATAAATGGAAAAGAGAACATCTAGGTTCTCAGAACTCAGACGATATCCAGTGAGAAAAGATGTCCAACTTGGCTTCGTATCTTCTGGTTAACTGGCACAGGCATAACATTTTTTTTTTTTTCTGCAAAGTTGATGAGCTTATCTTCGGATTTAGAGACAAATGATCATTAATACAGAGGAGTACCTGCTGGAAGTTCCCCTTTAGCACTCCATGCTCTTCTATGCTCGGAACAGCTGTCTGATGAGCTAAGTTCAACCCTGGATCACACAGAGAATGGAACTTTATACTGGTGGCTAAATCATCAGCATAGGCCATTAACAACCCATTATTCTAGCCCAACAGACTGTTAAAGCCACCTCTCCATCACCTCTTAACTGATCTCATCTTAATTCTTTTCAAATGTTTCAAGACACCTGAACTAAAAATAAGATGACCGACCATTCAGCCAGTCCCCAGAAAGGACAAAGTCTTCTCCACAGGCACTAAAGGAACTGGATTGTTGTTTACTAACAGTATGCTGTAAACTCTGTCATTTCTGACAGAGCTCTCACACTTGGGAGGGGAGGTGGCTGTGAAGGTCTGAAAAATGATTTCATCTTCGTGGCACAATATTGTCACCTTGGTGTCTTATTTTTTCAAAAGAAAACTTGTCCCTGGTTCCTTTCTCTTCCTCTCTTCCCTCTTTTTGCCTCTCTCCTTACCTCCCTTTTACTACTCCTTCCTTTCGTTAAATTCTTCCTTCTTTTTTTTTTTTTTCATACTAAAGACATAAGAGACTTTTGCTAGGAAGAGTGACTATTTACAGATTCAAGTGGCTGAACTTTTATGCATTCCTTTCTCTTAAAAAAAAAAAAAAAAAGACTTTCCTAAGAGAGAGGAGCTAATAAAGTCCTATATCTTTGATGATAGTGATGCAGCAGTACAAACAAATTATAGTGTTCAGAAAGTTTGAGAGACTGAAAAGAAATGCACAACGTGTAACACCAAATTTGCCTGTCAAGGTTTTTTTTTTTATTATTATTACTGCTTGTTTCATTTTATTTTATTCTTAAAGCTGATGTTTGCAGCTATTTGCTTCACCATAGGAAATTCCAGATCCAAGAATACTGATTTACAACTTCAATCATCACCTGACAAATACAGCCCTTGCTAAGTGAGAGCTGATCCATAACAGGTATTTCAAATTTTCATAAGTCACAACATATCAACCCTAAAGTGAAGAGTTTCATTCACAGGAAACAATTTTCCAAAATCAGCAAATATTTTGTTTTTACAAAGAAAAAAAAAAGGAAAGAATAAAGGGTAAAAAAAAAAAAAACCCTCCTATAAAGATAACTTCTTACCTGAATATAAGAACCTTCATGTTGAAGTACGGTGAGGTCTGTGGTTTTTATTATTTTTAGTGTATCTCTCTCTCACACCCCAGGTTTAACTCTTGCCTTTACCTGCAAGCTTTCCAGAAACTGATACACATAGGCTGGTAGCCTTAATACAATACCCAGAGTTAACTGGTAAGCCCCATAGCTTCTGTCAAGGACTGTTGGTGACTTATTGTCACAAAACATTGTGTCTGAGACACTCTGACATCCTACTTCAAGTTTTCATGGAACATGAGACCATTTTAGCATGCAATTATTGCCTCAGATCTATTGCATATGTTGCCCCCCCCCCAAAAAAAAAACTGCTGCTGCCATCAATACTATTAATTCTACTACTATTAATTCTAATACTATTAATTCTACAATACTATTAATTAATACTACTAATATAATTCTGTATCAGAATTTGATACAGAATTTGATACAGAAGTACAAAGATAAAAAATATCACCCTTTCAGTAAATGCTCTTTCTTCTCTATCTTCTATTACTTTTCTGAAAAAAAAAAGAGGAAAAAAAAGGCATAGTATTTTTACTTCTTTCAAAAAATTCCATTGCACCTGCAAAATTTATGCAGTTACCAGTGAACCCAAAATATCTAGATAATTTCTAGTTCACTTAGAAAACAGTAAGATTTGGGACAATAAAAAATGTCAAAGGTCATTCCCAAGTTATTCATTTTAAATGTAATGAATACATTTTTGTGCAAGAGGGATTTTTTTTTTTTTTTGCTCTTTAAAAAAAACTTACTCTGTATAAGTGAAGCCTTGTAACACTGCTAGGATAGCTCACTAATTTATTCTACAAGAACTTAAATATCACACTTGGGAAGTTTTCAGGTTAGGGTGGTAGCTTCCAATTTGTTTACAAGAGCGAACAGTTCTTCAAATAAAAACATATCAAAATCTTAATGTGCAACAATAAAAAGCATGAGGTGCTTCTGTGCCCTCAAATTAGTTTGGTGGGGGGAAAAAATCACTGTGCAAGATATTGTATGTTAAAGAGTAGCACCTAATGGTAGAATCAGGTATTGCAGGCTAGCTCTCTTAGGCATTGAAAATATGCCTAGTAAAGAAAGGAAGGCTGGGGGCTAAGTTCTAGGCAACCTACTGAATGGGAAAAGATATTTGCAAATCATATATTCAATAAACAGTTAATAACCAAAATATATAAAGAATTCATACAATTCAACACCAAAAAAAAAAATCTGATTTTAAGATGGGCAGAGGCTGAACAGATATTTTTACAAAGAAGACATACAGATGGCCAACAGACACAAGATGCTCAACATGAGTAATCACAAGGGAAATGCAAATGCAAAGGTGAGATACCACCTTACACTTGTTAGGATGACTATTACCAAAAGACAAGAAATAGCAAGTGTTGGCGAGGATATGGAGAAAAGAGAACTCTGTGCAGTGTTGATGGGAATGTAAATTGGTGCAGCCACTGTGAAAAACAGTATAGAGGTTCCTCAAAACACTAAAAATAGAACTATATGACCCAGAAATTCCACTTCTGGGTATTTACCCAGAGAAAACAAAAACACTAATTAGAGAAGATACATGCATCCCTATGTTCACTGCAGCATTATTTACAATAGCCAAGATATGGAAACAACCTAAGTGCCCATCAACAGATGAGTGGATAAAGAAGATGTGGCATATATACACAAAGGAATATAACTCAGCCATAAAAAAGAATGAAATCTTGCCATTTGCAACAATATGAATGAAGAACCTTGAGAGTATTATACTAAATGAAATAAGTTAGAGAAAGACGAACACCATATAATTCTCTTACGTGAGGAATTTAAAAAAACAAAACAAATAAATAAAGCAAAAATAGTAGGTATAGAAAACAGATTGGTGGTTTCCAGAAGAAGGGGATTTGGGAGGTAGATGAAATAATTGAAGGTGGTCAAAAGGTACAAACTTCCAGGTATAAGATAAATAAAACAAGGGGATGTAATGCACAGCATGGTGACTACAGTCAATAATATTGTATTGCATATTTGAAAGCTGCTAAGAGAGTAAATCTTAAAGTTCTTATTCACAAGAAAAAAATATGTAACTTTGGTGATGATAACTAGACTTACTGTGGTGCTCCTTTTTCAGTATATACAAATATCAAATCATTATGTTGCACATCTGAAATTAATGTACACGTCAATTATACCTCAATAAAAAAGAAGAAGGAGGGCAAGTTCTGAGTGCTTCAAATATAGGAGAAAAAGGGCATTCCCCAAAGTCAAATGTATTCCTTGGTCTAGAGTACACAGAGATGAAGGAGGTGATAATAGGAAAGTACTGCCAAGTGTCTTGTAATTCTAAAATATTTGCAAAAGCACACCCAATTTATCTCAAGGAGCCCACAGGCTGGCCACCATGTTAACACTGTCTTCATATAACATTTTTGTTGTTTTGGGGTTTTTTTATTATTATTTTTTTTAACGTTCATTCATTTTTTGAGAGACAGAGCGTGAGGTGGGGAGGGGCAGAGAGAGAAGGGGAGACACAGAATCCGAAGCAGGCTCCAGGCTCTGAGCTGTTGGCACAGAGCCCGACATGGGGCTCGAACTCAGGAACTGGAGATCATGACCTGAGCCGAAGTCAGACGCCCAACTGACTGAGCCACCCAGGCGCCCCTTCATATAACATTTTTGACTCATCATTTGGTGACTTTTTTTATGGATATCCAAGTAAAATTGTATGGAATCAGCTGGAAAAATGAGATTTGATATAAAGCCAATTTCACTAAACAGCAATGATTTTGTAAAGTAAAAGATATTGATATCATCAATTACTCATGAAAATAGAGATAGGACAGGGACAATGCAAAATTACACATAATCTATTTTATTTCTATTTGGCTTTGAAATGCAAAGGCACAATTTCACTGTACCCGGAAACTGCCAACCCCACAAAATTCAATGATAAAAATCATTAAGATCATGTAGACTCATAAAAATTATTTGACTGCATTTTTTAAGGGGTTTAATTAACCCTTACTGACACAGTCAGTCTACACAGACAAACCAATTTTTTTTTTTTTTTTAGAGCAAGTGAGAGCACAAGCAGGGGAGGGGCAGAGGAAGAGGGAGAGAGAGAATCCCAAGGGAGCTCCACACTGGACACAGGGCTCAATCTCACGACCATGACATCATGAGCCAAAATCAAGAGTCAGATGTTTAACCGACTGAGCCATCCAGGCACCCCAGCACAGGCAAACCATTATTTTTAAGTTTGTTTGTTTGTTTACTTTATTTATTTATTTATTTATTTATTTATTTATTTATTTAGAGAAACAGTGTGAGTGGGGGAGGGGTAAAGGTGAAGGAGAGACGATCCCAAGCAGGCTCTGCACTGTCAATGCAGAGCCCAATGAGGGGTTCAAACTCACAAACCAACATGATCATGACCCAAGCCAAAATCAAGAGTCAGACGCTTAACAGACTGAGCCACCCAGGTGCCCCCAGATAAACCACTTTAAATAAAAGGACGTTTTTAGAGAGTGGCATCTTTGGTTACTCACCGACTGCCTGATTTATAATATAGAGTTTAAAAAACCAATTTCATGGTTAAAATGTTAAGAACCATCTTTAATATAAGCAAAGATACTGAGATATTCTCCCCCCCTGCCCCAAGCCCAACCTGTTGTAGGAATTCGTTTGTATGCTGACACCAACTAAGTAGAAGTAAAGAAGAAGAGCTCTGACTTCCATAAGCAATCAATGATCCAGCACCAGCTGATTATAAAGATATAACTGCTATGGCCCTATAGATTCAACATAACCCAAACCAGAAATTAAAGTTTTTCACTTTTAAAAGAGAGCCACATTTTCTCCTAGACTGTAATGTTTAATTCAGAGTACTCTAAACCTGACCTAGAGATCTATTTTGTGAATATCCAAATGAAAGAAATGCATCTAAATGGGTGCTTATGTGTTAGTTACCTACTGCTAAGTAACAAATTACAATAAACAGCAGCTTAAAACAACACCTATATTTTTAAAAAACAGATTTGTTACCTCAAAGTTTCTATGGATCAGGTGTTCAGACATGGCTTTACTGGGTCCTCTATAATGCTGCAATCAAGGTACTGTCAGGGCTGGGGTCTTATCTGAAGCTCGACTGAAGAAGATCTATTTCCAGACTCATATGGTTGTTGGCAACATTCAGTTCCTTGCAGCTTGTTGGACTGAAGGCCTCAGTTTCTTGCTGGAAGTTATCTAGATGCCATCTGCAATTCCTTGACAAGTTGCCCTCTTCATAGACAGCTTGCTTCTTCAAAGCCAGCAAAGAATGTCTCTTAGCAAGACAGGTATTACAATCTTATGCAATGGAATCACATACATGTGATCACACACATTCTTTCACCTTTGCTGTATTCTATCCATAGAAACAAGTCACAGATCACTCCCACTGTCAAAGGGAGAAGATTACACAGGGTGTGAACACGAGGAGGAGGAGATCACAGGGGTGACCTTGGAATCTGTCCACCACATGTCACTAGAAAGCTAACTCCAATTTATTTGTGACAGCTATCTGAAGTGTGATATTAGCAAAGATTCTGAGCCTCATCTCCACTCATTCACTCAATAACATCTGGTTCTTAAACATGTACTGTATCTTCAACAAATGAAGGGGATATTGTAGGGAAATAGTAGAGAACAAAACAGATGGAGAACTAATCCTCATGGAGCTTACATTCTAGTTAGTGGAACACAGAAAATAAACAAGTATGTAATATCGGAAAGTACAGGAGGGGTTACAGAGAAACATCATACCTTAGGGTTAAAGAGACTTTGAGATCTATTTACTTCATGCCCTCACTATAGAGGCTGTGGTGGTATGAGTAGAATGGCCAAGTAAGATGGCAGCAATTTCCCTGGTCCCACTGCTTTCATTCATGAGTTCTGTGACCTTAGGTATATCAGTTTCCCAGTCTGAGCTTTATTTTTACAAAGTGGGGAGAAGGTAGGAATAAGTGGTCTCAATTGTCCTTTGTATTTTTAATCTTCTATGTCTTTTATGAATAGATTTCATATAAAAACAAGAGTCAATCTGCTAAATTTTCATAGTTTTAAAAACCTTTTAAATAAATTTTTTAAAAGTTCTTATACATTCCTCTTATATTCAAGACATTAGATGACAATCGACAACAACTTATATGAAAGTTTTCCTTAAACCCCCTCAGATGAGTCTAATTTACCATCTTTAGCCAATAACAAGTGATTAATTTATCAAGGCAAATTTCTCTCCGTTGTTAGTTACACAGTTCCCCCTCCTGGGTGGTAATATTGACCTCTCCTAATTTTGCCAATCTCTTGCTCTTTTACAAACAGCAACCAAGGACTCAGGGAGAACATGGGTCACGATAAATGTCTGCCATGGGTGAGGAAGGGGTATGATATCACATGGCATGTATTTATCATTCCTGTTATAGAAGCTTCTTTCAGACCCCCTAATCAGGCTATTTAGATAGAAGAATGACTAATAACAAATCCATGCATAAAACTTAGCTGAGAAATTTACACTTGCAAATATGCATCTACAGTACCTGGAGGAGGATAAACAGAATTCATCTTACATTATCACTATCACAAAAGTAAACTGTATAAAGTTGTAAAATATTCATACCAGGCTATCAACGTGATCAGGATTCTAATGCTAACCTTCCTATCCTTAACTGCAGTTATTCAACAAACATCTTTCTTCAACACTCTTTTATCTTTTATCTATGTCCTGCATAATTCGATCCCCTATGTGAGTTTATGCTAACAGCCATACTATCATAAACCTGATAATCCACTAATTTTGCAGACAAGACTTGATAAGGAATCATTCCAAAGAAACATGTCTGTTCACCTCCCCTTAGAAAATCTTTGCAAAGAGCAATACTGTTCAAATCAGAAAACATTAGATCTCCTGGCTATGTAAAAAACAAACAAACAAAAACTGATCAGAATCTCTTCAAGTCTTCAACCCAATCCGAGTGTGATGCATTTGGGAGTGGGGGCTACTTATTTTTTTCCCAATGGAAAATACTTTATTTAAAAATTTATATTGTTTGATTGGTTGAGTCTAAAATAGGCACCATTCCATTTACCTACATGTTCTGAAAATCAGCTCTTTTATCCATTCTTTACATGAGATTTTGCTTTTTACCTTTTTATTTTCATTAAACATCTGTCAGTTTTTCAACCTCGTATCTCAGCAGGGATGAAAAATTTCACAACATGTTACATCAGGCCAGTACTAATATATAAATAAGTTTTAGGTAGTCTAGTAATATAAAGCTCAGTAGGAATCAGACTCTTAGGTATAAAATAATAAGAATAAAATGTATTTTAAAAGTAATATGTCAACTTCTCACATACAAAAAGAGTCTTAAGAAACTATAGCTACAGGTATTTTGTCATCATCATTCCTTTATTTAATAAACTTTTGTTGAAAGCTTCCTCTGGGCTAGATCCTAGGGTTGGTATGGTAGATACAGCTGATTCCATCCCTGCCTTCAAGAAACTCACAATCTAATATGACTGTTTCTAACACACAAATTTTCAAATTATACTTCTCATTACCTAACAAGTGTGTCTCCAAAAGTCACATTACAACTCATCTTTGGGGCACCTGGGTGGCTCAGTCGGTCAAGCGTCCAACTTAGGCTCAGGTCATGATCTCTCAGTTTGTGAGTTTGAGCCCCGCATCAGGCTCTGTGCTGACAGCTCAGAGCCTGGAGCCTGCTTCAGATTCTGTGTCTCCCCGTCTCTTGGCCCTTCCCATGCTCATGCTCTGTCTGTGTCTCTCAATAATAAATGTTAAAAAAAAAAAAAAACAAAACAAAAACACCTCATCTTTGAGGGGCACCTGGGTGCTCAGTTGCTTAAGTGTCCAACTTTGGCTCAGGTCACGATCTTGCAGTTCGTGGGTTCAAGCCCAGCATCAGGCAGCTCAGAGCCTGGATCCTGCTTCAGATTCTATGCTTCCCTTTCTCTCTGCCCCTTCTCTGCTCACTCTCTCTCAAAAACAAATGAACATTTAAAAAATTTTAAAAAAGAAACAAACATACCTTTGATAAACTGAATCATTTTGAATATGCCATTTAGGTCATCCTGTGGTATGGAGAATCTTTTTGTAATGCAAATAACATTTCTAATTTGCTACTTAGATTTTTACATCTTGAGTTTTCTAAGCTGTATATAATTTATTTAATTTGTCCTACAGCTGTGATATGTTGGAAAGAACACTTAATTTAGAGGGACTAAATGTAGAGTTATGTACAGGGTATGATCCTAGGCATGTCACGGTCAGCCTCAGTTTCCTCACCTATAAAACAGGGATATCATCTCACTGGCTTGATGGGAAAAAGAGACATAAAATGGTATGTGTGGCAACCAATCTCCAATATCAGGCTCCCCCTAATCCTTGCCTCCTGATATCCATGACCTAGTGAAGTCTCCTCCCACACTGAATCAAGACCAGTCTAAATGACCAAGAACAGAATGCATTGGTATATGACTTCCAAGGTTAGGTTATATCAGGCATTTCAGCATTCACCATCTTCTCTTACATCACTCATTCTGGGGAAAGCCAGCTGCCATATCATCAAGACACTCAAATAGTCCTATGGAGAAACCCATATGCAAAGTAACTGAGGCCTCTCAACAAAAAACCTGTGAGAACGCCATCTTAAAAGTGGATCCTCCAGCGTCAGTCAAGCCTTCAGATGATGGCAGCCCTATCTGACATCTGACTCCAACCTCATAAAGACCTTGAATCGAAACCACCCAACTAAGTCACTCCTGAATTTCTGACCCACAGAAATTGTAAGAGTTAATAAATACTTATTATTGTTTTAAGCCACAGGGTTTTTAGGAAATGTGTTATGTTGTAATAGTTACTAATACAAACTATGAAAGTTGTGTGTAAATAAAAAGTAGAAAAATAAGTTGGAAAGAGCATCCTCTTTCAATTGTTCGTTCAACAACAAGCAGAATTCTTTGTGCCCAGTTCAGTGCTGGGTCTGTAGTTACAGTGGTGCGCCAAACACAGACCCTGCCCTCTCAGAGCTTACAACAGAGCCAGGAAGATGAACAATGAAACAAATAATCACGAGTAAGTATGAGATTGCCATGTCAAGGAAGTGCAGGATACTTCTGAACCCTGTTCTAAAGGCAGCTGATCTATTCCAAGGGGTCAGGGAAGGCATCCTGAAAACAAAGCTAAGAGGTTGCTGAGATAAACAGAAGAGAGACAAAGAGTTTTACTGTTCCTGTAGTTAGCAAATTTAGAATAGATGAATTTGCCTTTGAAAAACTCAGAATTGTCAATACCAATTTCCATTCATTCTGTCAGCCAAAATTTATTGAGTGCCTACTATCTGCCAGGGACATAGGCTTTGGAAGTTCATCAGTGAACAAGAGAGACCAAAATCTATGCCTTCATCATGTTCTTGAAGGAAGTAAAAAGCTATATTTAGAGAAGTGACAGAATAATAATGATTTGGACCCAGACTACCTGGTCAAATCCAAATTCTGCCTCTCACTGATTCTCTAACCCTGAACAAGACTTTTAACCTTTCTGTGCCTCAGTTTCCTCAGCTTTAATAATAGTACCTATCTCCTGGGTTGCCTCAAGAGAATGAATGAGTTAATATGCATCAAATCCTTAAAACGATGTCTAGCACATAGTAAAAGTTCAATATATTTCAGCTATTTTTGGTTTCCTTGTGATCATACTCACAAAGCTCAGGACTCCACCATTCTTCACTCACTTTCTCCTGTTCCCAGTTGAAAAAAAGGCGCAAGGTTAAATTTAAAATACATGAGATCCTTACAAAGTAGGTCATTTCTGTTTCAGCATAAGGTTGACATCCTGAGTAATTTATTGCCTGAATAATTCTGAAACACAGAAATGCAAATGTACAAGAGTTCTAACCATGTTGCAGATGGAACAATGCTGCTTATCCAAGAATTCATTTCATCTGTTAAACAACCCCTAAAACAGGCTCTTTCTGCACAATACTAAAACAACCTGTTGAGAAATACAAAATTTAGTATGGTATAGTCCCAAAGAAACTGCCTTTAGATTTAAATACAACCTGTAAGAATAGTTTTGCATTTGATCAAATATTGTGAGTGAATACAGACTAAAATAATAATGTCAGCTCTGAGAACAATAAACTCCAATTTCTTCCTTGTTTCCTTTATCTTGTTCATTTCTTTCCAGCCCAGTTTTGAATGGAAAAAAGATGGCCAAGAACGAATGGTTCCTTCAAAACTGTTTCATCGCTGGATATCTTACTAACAATTATTTCGTGTGTTTCAGGCCCCAGAGAGTAGCTGGAGCTGGAGCGCTTCAGTGAAGAGCAGACGATCACAAAATCGTAGACACTAAAGATGGAAAAGACCTTTAAGGTCATCTTGTCCACTCTTGTCAACTCAGCCCTGTTCCCCACAGCATATTCTCAGGGGCTTTCAACAGCCGACTTGTAAATGATTCCAGCACCATCGCCCCTGCCACTGTCCCCCTGAAGAGACCACTCCACTATCTAATAGACCTTTCTGTTAGGTAATTTTTTTCCTTGATATTCAGCCCAATTTTACCTTCTCTTAGCTTCATCCCATTATCCATTGACATACTCCATTGGACCAGGCTAAGCATCCCTTCTCTTCTTTCAGTGTAGATACCTTGTCAGATTAATTATGGCATCAGCAGCTTCAGCCAGCCACATTCACAAGGTCCAGCACAGTAGCATTTAGGCAGACAGGTCCTGGTGTGAATGCCTCATCTAGAAATTTATAGAAACAACACCACTGGCTGCAAGGAGATCTTTTCTTCTTTGTCCTTCATTATCTACTTCCACACCTTGCTCAGGGTTGGTATGTTAAGAGCAGCAATGTTTGATACTTTCAGTTTTCCCTAAAATCCTTCTCTTTCTCTCAGTCCCTTTTTCTGGCTCCAGGATGCCCAGATTGAGACTCAAGAATGGCCCTCTTTAGAGGTCAGTTTGCCAAGCCACAGTCTTTTACACCCCAATAATGGATGCCAATATTCATGCCAGCCTTTGCCATGGGACAGAACAGTCCAATTCTAATTCCCTAGGTTGCTTTGAACTTAGAAAACCAAGGAGGAGGTACTTTCAACCAGGCTTTATTCATATTTGCAATTTAAGATACCAGGTTTGTGTGTTGCTTTGGGGGAAAGCAGTTAACTCTGTGTGGGTATGTGCAAGCATGTGTGTACGTATGTGTGTGTCTTTGTAAAATCACCCCGTGGATTATGGATTCTGTAATTGTTGTTGTTGGTTTTTTTCTGTCATGAAAAGTAGTAACTGTGATGTTTATTGCCATGTGGTACATCCTAAAAGAAATTTGCCACATTCTAAAAGAAAACATTTTCTATTACATTTCAATGCAGAATATGTAGGTGTATATACATATTGGTATATATAACTAAAATAAAATCTCAAGAAACTATTTATCCCTACCTTACATGTGATGCACTCTATTTGCCATTCTAATCTTTTTCAAGCATTTAAAAATGATGGCCTCAACCCATTAAATTGATTTTATAACCCACTCACATGTCAAGACCAAATTTTTAAAAACCCCAATGTAGGAGAGGGACCAGCTTCATCTCTGACCCCGGGAAGCAGCTAGAGTTCAGGGACACCTCTGCTCTTTGCCCCCATCCTCACTGTGATCAGTGCCCAGAACCTCAGGAAGCCTCATCTCGCTTGGAAACCAGTGAATTTTTATCAACTGCCACGGGCAGGTTCTGATTCCCTGACCTCAGCTCCCAAAACCGAAGAAGTCTGAGAGGTCATCATGAAGAAGAATGCCACACTGAGTCGCCATACCAACTTTCTTCCAAGTGACTCAGAGTCCAAATGCACTATCTGGATCAGGAGTAGTGGCGGCAGACGCAAGGGCACAGACAAAAAATCCTTCTGAGATGGACTCCAAGCTCCAGGGAGTGGTCACGATTGAACCATTTTGTAAAACCCATCAACAGCAATATCAGCAGACATGCAATGACACATCTCAAAAGGAGCTTTTAGCTAAATAATGTCTATGGTATAATGACTGAGGTACCCATGGCTCCTTTTTAAATATTACCTTTCTTCTCAAGACTTTTCTGTCCCCTTGGTGTTTAGTTATTTAAACTATATAATATGTGAGAACACAGGAGTTATTTAAAAGCTTTAAATACATTTCTCTTAAACTTCCTTTTTGGTTTTGTAATTAGTTTCACTTACTGGTTCTCCTAAAACAAGTTGAATAATAATTCCCCTACGGAATCTTTTTTAAAGGAAAAGACATGTTCAGCCATTTATAGCTGTGTGGGGTGGAAGATGTGGTCTGTCTCAGACCATCTAAGGATAACCCTGGATCTGGAAGCTGGAGCTCTCCTACCATGAGCAGACAGGTCAACCCCTTTTTACAGCTCTCTTCTTTACAGAGGCCAATATTACATGGTCAAGTAATGGGTCAGTCAAGTAATGGGAATCAGATTAGTCCCATTTTGCAGCTGAAGAAGCCAAAGCTCAAAGAGGTTGAGTAATTTACTCAAGGCCACAGGACACATGGAGGAACTAGAATTTAACCTAGTGCTCTGAACCCAAAGCCCACTCTCCTTTCTCTTCAAAAAGACTCTTTCCATTAACGCACATGTGTTTGCAAGTTTTTAAATGTAGCAATTCTCATACCTTATATGAGGATTCATTACTTAGATGTTTTTTCCATCCAAACACACTTCAGAAAACAAAACTGAAGTCAAGGTTAAAATGTGATTTGATTAACATATTTTCATTTTAACCCTAAAATGTATGTTATGTGTATAATGAATTGCATGAAGGCAAAGGAGAATACTAGAGAGGAGGCATGACTCACCTCCTTAAAAATAGCCATAAATATTTATTTTTTTAAAAAATGGATAAGGGGCGCCTGGGTGGCTCAGTCGGTTAAGCGTCCGACTTCAGCTCAGGTCACGATCTCACGGTCCGTGAGTTCGAGCCCCGCATCGGGCTCCGGGCTGATGGCTCAGAGCCTGGAGCCTGCTTCCGATTCTGTGTCTCCCTCTCTCTCTGCCCCTCCCCCATTCATGCTCTGTCTCTCTCTGTCTCAAAAATAAAATAAACGTTAAAAAAAAATTTTTTAAAAATGGATAAGAAACTTAGTATATTAAAAAGGAATTCTTTGAGAAGTCAAGAACACCATGTATTTAAAACATTTATTTGATTTTATTTTTAAATAACTGCCATGCCCTTTAAGACATGTTTATAATGTAAAGTGTGATTTACCAATATTTTGCTCTATCAACTACGTAAGAGAACAAGAAGAAGTTCATCCAAATTTAAAAATTAGGCTATCAGCACTGGTCTCAACATTGGTAAAAATTAACATGTCAATTAGGATGGACATGGTTCTCTACCCCCCAAAGTTTATGAATACAGAGGCCCTGCAATAACACTGGAAGGTACACCCACTGCAGAAAGTAAGTAATGCTCCCTCTAGGCATGAGGGGGTCCCTTCCTCCCAAAAGAAGTCGTAAGTCCTGGGTTTTTTTCACCCCATAAGTGCTACATAAGAGAAAATTCAGTCCAATCTTGACCTTTCTGCTGATACCAACATGCAAATATGTTTATACACTCAAAAAGGCTCCTTAATCATTTCAGCTTCAGTGAAAACCTAGAGGAAGAGACAAACTAGGGACAGAGTAAAGAGGAAAATGAGTGGCCAAGAAAATCAGAGATGCAATGCATCTATCAGACATTTCACATGAGAGATTCGGAGTCAAATTGTAGCATAGTCCACGTGTTCTCCAGCCAAAGATCTTGACTTGGGATTTTTTTTACCATCCCAGGCCTCTCAATCATTTAAAAATTATGTTGACCTCCCTCCCTAAATCTTTTAAGCCTTAGGATATATGTGGAGTAATAAAAAATGTTAATGGATTAAGAACTTGGTTCTTGTGAAGTAAGATGGTTAACTTCAAGTTAACCTGTCTAGAAATGTGAATAAAGTCTTTTAAAAGTAGAAGGCCCACTAGGGCCAAGATGGGTTTTTTCAGAGCTATCCTGTAGTTGAACAAGTTTCCATGAGCTCAACCCCCTTCACGGAACAACTTAAAAAAAAAAAAAAAGATATAATAAAATTCACCATATGGAAATCTCTGTGGTCTCTACTTCATTCTCTGCCTTGCCTCTTCTTTGCGTCACACCTTTCCATAGGTAGTGTGCAAAATATATGGTTATCTGAATGCTCCCAACCTGCAAAGGCCAGATTCCCAGGCTAGTTTTCTACCTTGACTTACCGAGCCTGTAAATGTCTAAACCCACAGGGATGGTACCACCACGGGGGCAAGTTAGGACACCACGATTTGCACTACGGGCATAAACAGATGACACCAGCAACTAGTACTGCTTGCCCTTCACAGAACAAGAGGCCCCAACCCTAGCTCCCGTGCTTTGAGGTCCAGCTCTGTACTTCCCCTGCGTATTACTCTTCACAGGTATCCTGGACCACAAAATGTCCTGCCCAAATAGCCCTAACTTGTTTCCAGAGTCCTTCACCTCCTAAGGCAGATTATGCCATCAACATGGTCATTCCTAGGCCTAAGGGGATGGGATATATGCAGAGGAGGCAGATATGTGGGCCATGTGGACACGGAGCGTGGATATGAGGGCTAGGATATGTACCCACATGTGCATGGGTCCCCTCTCAGCGAGGGTCAGCACTGGAGAATGGGAGAATGGGAACAGAAGCCCTACAACACCCAGGACCCCTACACAAGGACAAGGACTATGGACCCCCAAGATCCCACCCCACCCCATGGGAATCTGGGAGACACTGGAAAAGAACCATTTAAAAAAAAACACCTTGGGGAAGCACCTGGGTGGCTCAGTAGGCCACTCTTGATTTTGGCTCAGGCAACAATCTCATGATTCGAGGGATTGAGCCCCATGTCAGGCTCAGGGCTGGCAGCTAGGGGCCTGTTTAGGATTCTCTCTCTCCCCTTTTCTCTGCCCCTTCCCTGTGCACGCACATGCTCACTCTCTCTCCCTCTATCTCTCTCTCTCAAAATAAACTTAAAAAAAAAAAACACCTTGGAAATGGACAGAAATAAGTGACTAATACCCATGACCTTGGGCTTTTAAATGTGTGAGCTAGTGTGAAATGGAAAAGAGGATAAAGATAGTAATGGAAGCAGGGAAAACTGTATGTCTAAGAACAAACAAAATTTAAAAAGAAAAAGAAAAAACAGTAGATTGCTTCATACTATAGTCACTTATGTGTACTTAGATATATCACAACCATGACTTCATATATGTAATATGTAACTGTATATATAATAAAATATTAAAATTGTAGTTTCAACCAACACACCTAAATACCATAGATAAGAAAATCCAAAATGAGGTATTAGACCAACCTATGCAGAATTTTCAAACGAAATAAAGTATAATTGGTTTCATGACTCTTCAGTCCCTTACCCACTTGGTAAATATAAAAGACTAGAGAAAGAAAAAAGATTTTGTGAGAGAATTTTCCTTTAGAAAAAGCAGGGACATTCCCCCATCTCAAACCTTGTTGTTGGGGCAGGGGCTGTGGGGAGAGACTCCAATGAGAGCACATCAGGAAATCTGGAAAGCAAGAGGCAGGGCCAAACAAGTACATGGCGGGTCAAAGAGCATCCACATTTGCCCCAGAGCACAGTGACCTGCCTTAAAAGCATACACTCCAGAGGCAGAGAGCCCAGGTCTGACACTCTGACACTCAGCAGCTGTGTGGCCTTGAGTAAGCTGTTTAACCTCTCTGAGACTCACTTTCTTCCTCTGTAAAACAGAGATAATAAAAGCAGCCACCTAACAAAATCATTGTAAGAATTAAATAAGTTAATATACGTAAAGTGCTTGAAGTAGCATCTGGCACAAGATCAGTACTGTATCACTGTATGGTATTAACCAGATGGAGACTCCATAGGAGGCAGAGCCAGCCTAGATCCATTTTAAGTCCTACCCATGGGAACCAGGGACCCATGTGGACTGGATCCCTGGAGAACAGGGGATTAGGGGGTAGCTGTAGGCCAAAGGAAGGGCATCACCCATGCCAGAAGCTTCTCTAGCCACAGGATCTGGAGCTTTTAAGTCCCTATGAAAGTGCCCATGAAAGGGAAACAATCAGCCAGGCCCAGAGATCCATCTTACAACAGTGTAGTTCCCACCAGGACTTTTCATGTTCTGCTCCCTTCCCCCCTCCCCATGGGCCAACCCTGGAGGAATCAATTACAGCAGCCAGTCAGAAGGAAGAGAAAATCACCATGAAAGAGAGAAGATGGGTCTAGAAATTCCCCCCACTTCCCACCCCACCACAAATATACAACCCAAAAAGGCCCTTACCCCCCACGAAGCAATGTGACCTTGTATCATATAGGGACTCCAGATTTTCTATAAGATTGAATAGTCTAACGACAGGGAGGACAGGTTCTCCAAAGAAACAGAACCAAGAAGATGCATATATAGATATATACACATATGTGTGTATATGTATATGGGTGTGTATACATCACATCTCTATATATAGATATAGACATTTAGATATAGATAAAAAGATAGATATCTATATATATCTACATGTCTATGTCTGTATCTATATATCTATATCTTTATCTATACCCTTATCTAGACAGATTTACTTTAAGGATTCATGGAGGTTGGCAGGTCCAAAATCTGAAGGGTAGGCCATCAGATTGAAGACCTAGAGAAAAGTTGCTGTTACACCTCAAGTCCAAAGTCAGTCTTCTGGCTGAATTCCCTCTTCCCCATGGAAGATGAGTCTTTTTTCTATTGAGGCCTTCAACTGATTGGATGAGGCCCACCCACATTATGGAGAATAATCTGCTCATATTAACATTAATCTCATCTAAAAAATGCCCTCAAAAAATAAAAAATAAAAGTAAAAATAAAAAATGCCTTCAGAGAAACATCTAGAATAATGTTTGGTCAAATATCGGAGTACTGTGGCCTAGCCAAGTTGACACATAAAAGTAATCTCACAGAGAAAAATGTTTCATGTTGATGTTGATCATATTTCACAAGTCTGTTTGATATACTCCTTTTACACACACACACACACACACACACACACACTTGTGTGCTTTACGTGCTAAAATAATAAATTACAGATATAGGTTTTGCTTTCATTTTGTTACTAACATTAGGCAGTGAAGTAGCAGTTTTACACTAGCAGAAATTAGACCTAGAACATATCTTGTCTTCTCAAAGAGACCATAAGTGTATGTTCAAGGTGCATCTGCTGACTGATTAGCCCTCCTTTTTGTCATGTGAATGCCAAGACTCTATCTAAATCATATAACTAAATTTTTAGGCAATCAAGTTGACAAGCATGGAGTTCCTGGATAGAGAATTCCCCCTTTACTTGCAGGCAAAGTCAGGAGTAGGTGAAAAACGCGGGGTGGGGAAGCAGGGGTATCTACCACATTAACCACAGGGTCCACCCCAGAGATTTTCTCAAGCACAGTTATGGCACACTTATTTATTGATTCACAAACATCTACTGAGCACCTACAATATGGCAATGCCTGTCCTCTTAAAAGTAATCATCCTTATTCTAAGCAATGCACAAATGTATTTAATGTCCTATAGTCAAGGAACGTGAGAGGTTTGTGGGGTCCCCTCAGGGACACACTCCTTTCTCCCAAGGTGACGGTCACATTGAGAGCAGTAGACCAGAAGTGACATCATCGGGCTTCTAGTTTCAGCTGTGCCACTGTCTTACTCTTTGATGTCAAATCAGTTATGCTTTTTCCTTCCTCTACTAAACAGGATGTCAAGTATGACTTAACTATGCGTGCACTTGCTATACAGATCAGTGAGATAATGCAAGTGAAAGTGCTTTTGAAAAAATGAAAGTGAAAAAAAAATAAGATAAAAGTGAATATAAATATAAGGTATTTCTAGATGCTGCCTTGGAGATTTCTCCTACTGGCCTCCTTTTAGAAGCCAAAAGAGCGGATTGGCAATAATGTAATGCAATAGCCACATAGGGTGAAACTCTGAACCTTTTTGTCTGCTTAATACCCCCACCATGGTCCCTCAAAGGGAAGATGCTAGCAAAGCTAGCTTTACAACTGCCTGCTCCCAAATAACTCCCCAACGACCTATGGTACCTACCTGATATTCAACCACTGCAGTATCATTCCTGTGGGTTAAACTGTCCACCAAAGACTCAGCACATTAAGTTACTATTTACAGTCTTTCTATTTTAACGTGCCTTGGTTTACAGAGCCCCATTCCAACACCACAGCTGGACCAAAGGGTGTGATTGAAGGTAGGGGGAAAGAGGGATCAGGAAAGACCAGTAGAAACCCTTATTTTACTGACTGGGAAACTGAGGTTCAGTGACAGAAGAGCAGCAAGCTCTGTCAAACCATTCTCTCCCATACTGTGTGGACCCCTTGTTGACAATTCCTCTATACCAGACAAATTAGGAAAAAATCCTTTGTTACTAGAAATCTATTGAACCATTGAGCTCTATTTAACACCTAGCCAAATTCTGGGTACACAATAGATACTCAGTAAATGCTTTTTTGATTAATTATTAATAAAACTTTATTGCAGGTTACTTGTGTTAGTTTTCCGATTGCTTTCACATTTATAATCTCATTTTTATCTGCAGAGCTGATAGCGCAGCCTTCATTCAATTCAAGAACAGGGTACTAAGGCTCTGAAAGGTTGCATGCCTCTCCAAAGTAGGCACACAGCCTCCCTAGAACTCAGGTGTCCTGACTTGCTGCCAGTGTTCTTCCACGGCCTGGACTAAACTCCACCACAGGAGCCATGAGAGTTAATGTGGGTGCTCCAGCAGAAGTAGCAGGTGACTCTTGCCAGCCTCTGGAAGTGACTTTGTATTCTCAGGAACCTTTCTCCGCCCTCATGGTGAGGGAAGGGGCAGGCAGTCACTGGCTTTTATGAGCTCAGCTTAAAATGGGGAAACGCTGGGCTTGCCAAAGTTTCCAGTGCTCTCACACAGGGCACAAGAGGCAGTCAGCCTCTGCCTTCAGGGTTCCTGTGGATCCACCCTCAGAGATTCAGCTCTAGTGTCATGCACTGTAACTTCTCCCTGGGTCATCTAAAAGTCCTTCAGGCAAAATTAATGCCTTCTTTCGGGGTGCTCTTGCACACATGTGCACAGGCACACACTTCTTACATAGTTTTGAAATTATTTACATGTGACTATTTTTCCCACTATACTCTTGGACAACAGTGTCAGAACCTTCCACCTTGTTTTTATCTTTGTATCTCCAGCACCCAGCCTGAGTAACACAGAAGTTTGACAAGTATTTGTTGAAATGAAATTAGGGTGGCTGCAATACCTCTTGGGAGGGGTAAAACATTAAACCACAAACTCTTCGGTCTGCATTAGCTTGTCCTGGGTCTTTAGTGAGGACAGGTACTCTGGAACAGCAGAAGCCCCGGTCTCTTGAGGGCATGAAGCAACAAGAGAAAGGAGGAGCTGACTGAGAATGAATCCCAAAATGGACAAGGCAGTCCCAGCCGTAGAACCCCACATACCAGAATTGAGCTGCATTTTACTGCAGGTCCCTTCAAATCCATTTGAAGAGCAAAATTGTTCAAACATTAGAATTCAAGACAGAAAAGTTGAAAAACCTAATACCAACTAAGCTCATGGGGGACCATCAACGTAATGGTGGTTCCTACCATGTGTGCCCAGGTCTCACCATCCCTTCCCATAAACGTGGATTGGAGGACTAGATCTGGTTGTTACTGCTATTCCAAGAGACCTGAGACGGAAACCACTAGTACTGCCTGGATGGACCATTAATGTCGGGAATAACTGGGGGTGCTTGTTTTCCTTCCTACCTCTAGCTTTCCCTAAAGGAATAGAAGAATGTGCCTCTACTGAGATGAGGCTGAATGTTCACCAATTTGGACACAGGGTCCAGTGGAGTCTGATGGGATTACTCAGTATTGAATGGGAAAGTGGAAGAAAGAATTTCTCTATGCAACCTACAGAAACAAGATTGAGCTCTGAATAAATCAAAACCATCTAAAGTTTATTTTAGAAACAAAGACATTTTTGAGAAAAGGGAATATGGGGTTGCTGTTCTTATCTCTATGGCTCACTGCGGCATTTTTGGATTCTGTTTCTGTTCATTTATTAATTATTAAGTAGTCTAATGCTTACTATGTACCCAACACTGCTTATATACCATTCTAAATTTTCCCATTAGATCTATGTGTTAGAGACTATCATGTGCACCTCCTAGGTAGAAATGTTGAAATAGACAGATTAACCCAAGATCACATACCTAATAACCAGCACAGCCATATTCAGCCCTGGTTGAGTCCAAAACCCTTGTATTTTCCTGTACTCAAGGCCACTGCTTTGTCCCACAAACTACCCCTACCCCCCACCCCCCGCCACCATCCCAGCTTCAATGAGTCTTTTCTGAGGACTAACCAGGTACTGAATATTGTGTTGGTTCACGTGGGAGTAACAAAAGAAGTAGGGGGCGCCTGGGTGGTTCAGTTGGTTAAGCGTCTGACTTTGATTCAGGTCGTGATCTCATGGTTCATGAGTTCGAGCCCCACATCAGTCTCTGTGCTGATAGCTCAGAGCGCAGAGCCTACTTGAGATTCTGTGTCTCCCTCTCTCTCTGCCCCTCTGGGCTCACAGTCTGTCTCTCTCTCTCTCAAAAATAAATAAACCATTAAAAAAAAAAAAGTTTTAAAAAAAATAGAAAGCTTGGCTCCCTATCCTCAAGGGCATCATCAATAATGAATAAAGTACTCAACAAATTCTAGTTACTTGAATTATAGCTCAAGACTAAGGGGTCTACCTTCTTTTGTATGATCTGAGATATGAAGATAAGTCAAATGCATTGGGTCCCATTCATGATGAAGACTGAAAGGGCCTCATCATGCCATGTGAAGGAACTGGAAAATTACTCAGTATACACAAAATTACCATCCATGGCTAAACACTTTGGTTTTGACCATTTTTTCCTGCAGAATTTTAAAATAAATAAATAGGGGCACCTGGGTGGCTCAGTCGGTTGAGCATCCAACTTTGGCTCAGGTCATGATCTCACAGTTTGTGAGTCTGAGCCCCGCGTCAGGCTCTGTGCTGACAGCTCAGAGCCTGGAGCCAGCTTCACATTCTGTGTCTCCCCGTCTCTCTCGGCCCCTCCCCTGCTCATGCTGTGTCTCTCTCTCTCAATAATAAATAAATGTTAAAAAAATAAATAAAAGGGGCGTCTGGGTGGCTCAGTCAGTTGGGCGTCTGACTTCGACTCAGGTCATGATCTCACAGTTTGTGAGTTCGAGCCCTGCATCAGGCTCTGTGCTGACAGCTCGGAGCCTGGAGCCTGCTTCAGATTCTGTGTCTCCCTCTCTCTCTGCCCCTCCCCTGCTCATGCTCTGTCTCTATCTCTCAATAATGAATAAATGTTAAAAAAAAATTTTAATAAATAATAAATAAAAAAAAAATTAAATAAATTAAATAAATAAATAAATAAATAAAATCCAGGAATTAGGAGAGCCTTTTTCCATTGCTGGGAAATCAAGGTACACAGAAAGTAAATTTAAGCTAGGTTAATTTTTCCTCTACAGTTTATTAATATCAGGATCTTAGGATAAATTTGTTAAAAATAAAGCTCACACATTAAAAAGAAATACAGTTAAGGAACTTACACCAAGAACGAATTTGTATTTGTAACAACCTGAATCATGGCACAAAGCCAGGCATTTTAAATGCAACAACTATTTATTGACTGCTTTGCCATGGAGCCCACACTTACAAAGTCCAAATGCCTCATAATGGGCTATCAGACCCTTTAAGATCTGACTGTAATCTAACCTCCATCCTTACTTCTACCCTCTTCCAAAAACATAGCCTGTGCCCAACCATGGGCTACTTCATCTCATGATCTTCTAGGCTGTTGTGCCTTCCAGCATGCTACTCCTTCTGCCTGAGGGGATGTCCCCCATTCACCATCTAGCGATTCATTCTTATAAGCTTTCTATATGATCCCCTCAATGATGTTTTCCCCCACTCTCACAGCAAATGTCCATCTTCTACCCCCACAATCCTTGAGACATAACCAAAGTAGCAAGGAGCTCTGGATTGAGCCCAGCCTGATCCCACTGCTGGGAATCAGATCTGTTTGAGGACATCTAGGGAACAGGTGGGCCAGAAGCTTCCTGGGTTAGAATTTCTCCTAAGGGAAAACAGAATCAGGTAAAATAGCCTTCATCACTGGGGCAGGAGTCACCAAGCAAGTTAGGATAGATACGTCAACTCTACCCCTGATGGACTTGTATCTGCATCTCACGGAAGAGATGAGTAAAACCTAAAAGCTCTGTTCCCTCCTAACCCTCTGTGAGACGTTGGGAGACAAATGCCTTGGGTTCTTCTATCAATGTACGTTGAGTGGCATTTGCACCACAGGCTACAGTTGAAAGAGCATCTGTGACCAAAGAAGGCAGGGGTGAGGAGAGCATCTATAGAGGGGTAGCACCAAGCATCAAGGGCAGCAGAACCCAGAGGTCAAGGGCCACCCAGTGGCCAATGCAGAGCCAGAAGAAAGAGAGAAATAACGAGTAGATATACCATTAGCTGACCCCCAACTTAGGCGTGAGCACACAGGGGACAGTTGTGGAGCCTCAGGAATGCCAGAAAGGGGCTTTTCACAAAGCTAAGGTAGGAACAGAAAATGGTGACATGTAAAGTAAATCAGTATAGCTTTTTATCAACTTATTTTGCTGTTGAATGAGTACCTATCTCCCACCCCATCCCTTCTAGGCAGAAAAAGCCACAGAGGTCAAGAAGGGCATGATTCTGCCTACATCCTTTGTATCCCCCAACAGACTTGCATATCTGACTCATACTACCTAGTATTCAAGGAATGAATGAATGAATGAATGCATGAATGCATGCTTAGAGACACTGTTAGGGACACCGTAGTTACCTCAGGAAAAGTGAGCCACATGAACATGAGCATAGAGATGGGAATGAGGAGGACATGGGGAGAAAACACCAGCCTGATGCAGCTGTGAATACCAGAAAGCATTGAGAAATTAAGTCAGAGAAGGAGGGTAGGGCCCATCAATGGAGAGCCTTGAAAACAAGAAGGAACAGAGTTAGACCTGGCAAACATATTCAGAGCCAAGGCCTATATGTCTATATACCCAACCAGTTTGCGGTCAGTAGGGAAAAAGGGTCACTTCAGTCAAACACGTTGTTTCTAAGGTTCTCTGTGATGTTGAATGACCAGCAGAAAATCTGTTCTCAGCCAGTTAATTTACTTAGTTTTCAGATTTTCAGGTTTGGTTTGAGGGAAGATTTTGAGGACAGGGCACAAGTTTGTTTCTTGTTGATTTAATTGTACAGCTGGAGTGTTCACGTTAAGGCTGTTTTGTAGACGGGAACACTGAAGATCAGAGAAACGAATGAAGCTTTCAGTAAGCTTGGCCAATGAAGAGACTCCCACGTGCCCTGGACCAAGAGTCTTCAGAACTCTACTCCCTGCATGTGCGCACTTGAGTGAGTAGCCTGTCTCCAACTGGACTATCTTTGCAGCTCTCAGAGCCTCTTATAACTGAATAACTCTGTTTCTGGCTTCACTCTCTTCACAAGCCCCCAGGTACTGAAGTCACCAGTGATACATTAATTAAGATTCTCCAGAATTACCACACTTCCTCAGATTCTGCTTTGAGCTCCAAAAGATTCCTCTTCAATCTGCTTTATTCTGTTCCTTCTTTGGTTTATGAGCAAAATCTGGCAGAAGAAGAGAGAAGAGGCAAGGGCAGGGGGAGAGGAAAGGAGGAGAGGAGGACAGTTTGGTCTCACTTTGAGTTAGGTAGCCCACTTAGCCTCAGTTTCCCTGTCCCAGGAGGGAGCTGCTATAATGTTGTTTATTGAGAGATTTCACTTCTAAATTCCTCTCAAAATCTCTGAAAATCAATTAAAACGTCAAAGAAAAAAAAGCAAACAAGGGATGGAAAGAAGGAAAGGAAAAAAGTCCCACAGTTTTAAGCCTTCTTTTTGTCCCTATGGAGACAGCTCCCAATAATTCATGACTACTGAGAACATCAGCCCCACCTGTTACACACGCCCTTCAATTTGGCTTAGAAGTTTATTACACTTTCAACTAATAAAATTCTCCTTATTCACAGAACATGCTCTCCAGGTAGAGCACACATGGCCTCAACTCCACTTCTGAAACTTGCTCATTGGAGGTAGGTGTGCCATTATAAGCTGATTTTATTTTATAGATGATTTCCTTTTTCCAAAACAGATGTTCCCAATGTCTTGTCTCCAAGACAAAGTGCCAAAGGCCCAGTCCTTCACAGCCATTTAATAGGAGCCAGTGAGAACATGCATAGTGAAAAAGGTAGTATACACTTAAATGCAGATCCTGGACAGAATTTTAAGGTACTTTAATTATTATGATAATGACTTGATGGGCCATATTTCTAAAGAGGGAAAAATAAAGATTTTTAGGTACTTTAATGGTCATGTGTTATTGCACTAGTGAGAAATGGCCTTTTTATCCAGCTATCTGTACCTGATTACAGTAATGACAATAATAATAATGTTATATTTTTATAGGCCTCAAGTTCCAAAGGCCCTTGAGCACTTCATATCATCATCATTATTATTGTAACTGATAGTTAATTATACACAGATAGTCTGGGCATGCAAGTAAGAATTCTGGTCTATGGTCTGACTCATTCACAATGGGAAGGTCAGTGGTTCAAATCCTGGGACGGGTCTGAGGTGGTCTACTCCTTCACAAATGCTCACATTGGCAGGAATGGAGCTAGTGGTCTCACAAGGAAGGGAAGGCTGCAGTGTCAATGTTTCAGCCACAGCTTGGGCCTAGAGACTAACCTTCCATGGAACTGGCCTGAGCTGCTTGGTGACCATTTGGTTTGGATTCTCTGAGACTGTCCCAATTTCAAATAGTTTTCTCTAGTTTTCTCTTTCCACAGTACATTAGTTTGGTAGGACTACTGTAACAAAATGCCATAGACTTGGTGGCTTAAGTAACAGAAATTTATTTCTGCACAGTTCTAAGTCTGATTCACTGAGTATTTAGTCACATCTAGCTAAATATTCTGATCTCACAGTAGGAATGGTGCTGCCAATGGCACTAAAAGATACATATTCCAGTGGTAAAGGCTCCTGGTCAGTGTTTTCAGGGGCAATGACAACATACGCTTTAAGGATTTTCCTCTTTCTAGGTTTCTGGGGGCTGACCAATCCCCCTTCTCATTGATGCATCCTTGCCTTAGATTGTGTTAATACATTCAATCCCTCACAGTCAAGTCTTGGTCTAAAAATCAATCTGTCTGTTGGAGGATTCCCACATCCTGCCCCGATCTATGTCAAAAACTTAGCTCTCAGAGGGCAATCATTTCCTTCACTCCAAGCCCTGGCAAAACCAGAAATATAAAACAATATCTAGTCAGCATTTATTCATTCAAAAATATGTACTGAGCACCTTCTATGTAACAGGTAATGGGGACAGTGATGAACAAGATGAAGATCTCTCTTTTCTAAGTGCTTTCTTTCAGTTTGGGGGAAAAAAAGACAATAAACAAGCAAACAAATAAGCAAGAAAGTATCAGTGAGTGATACATGCTATAATGAAAATCAAAATAGGGTCGTATAAAAAAATGACCTCCCTTCTCAACAGAAGGGACGAAGAAGTTGAAAATAATGACAAGGAAACAACGTGGATGCAGATCTAGAAGAACATTACCAGCGGAGGACACAACAAGTGCAAAAGCCTCACAGCAGAGCGTACTCGGGGGTAACAAGCTTACAGCCACAGAACGTGGGGCAGGGGGACGATAGCAGAGTCTGTGCAGGAAGCAGGGCACAGGAGGAGGCTGGGAGCACACACACGTCTCTGGCCTGGGAGCAGGACTATACCGGGAAGCTGCTGGAGGGTTCTGACATATGATTCACATTTTTAAAAGATCACCCTGGGTACTGTGGGGAGAATGGACAACAGGGGACAAGGACAGAAGCAGAAACCAGTTAGGTGGCCACTGTTGTAGCATAGGAGAGAAATAACGATGGTATAGACCAGGCAGTAGCAGAGAAAATGAAGAGAAATGGGCTCACTGAGATCTGCTGGGGAGATAGCACTGGCTGTTCGGCTGGAGGTACCTATCACATAAGTGGAGAGGAGGAGTGGGTCATTGGCAAGAAGAGTCCAGAATTAAAGGGAGAATTTAAAATTAGAAATATAAATTTTGGAGTCATCAGCATATATGTTGTCATTAAAGCTGTCTCCCTGGATGAAATCCCCCAGGAAGAAAGTACAGATGGAAAAGAGAACCCTCAAACAGTCTAACCTTCCCATCAGAGAAGGCAGAGCGAGCAAAGGATTTCAGGAAGAAGTGGACAATAAATAGTTAGGAGAAGACCAAGAGAAACAGGGGTCATGGAAGCCAAGAGAAGAAAATGTTCAAAGCGAAGAAGACATGGTTAGCTGGAATATTTATAAGAAATTTAGTAAGATGATGACAGACACACAATATTGAGATCAGTAGTAAACTTGAAAAGAGCAGTCTGGGTTTGATAGTGAGGCTGGAACCCAACTGAGGTGGGTAGAGGGAAAAAAGCTGGAGTAGGGAGGTATACACAGTCATTATAGGCAGATTTTTCTTGATTTGCTGAGAAAGAAAGCAGAGAAACTGGAGGAAAAAGTAGCTTCAAGGGGCAGATATGGTTTTAAGAGATAAATTTCAAGAGTATGTTTTGTGCCGATAAGAATGATCCCATAAAGAGGGAGAAATCATGGTGCAGGTGTTGAAAAGGCCAAAGAGATGAGATCAAAAGCACAGGGGTAAGGACTGGTGTTTGTTAGGAGCAGGGACTCATGACCCAACAGGAGGGAAGGTAGAGAACAGTTAAAGGTGCAGGAAAGTAGGTAGAGCAGAGGAGGTATGCATATAATTTCTTCTATCTTCTCTGGGAATTATGAGACCAACTTGCCACTGATAAAGAGGAAGGAGGAAAAGGACATGGAAGCGGCTTGAGGTCACAGTCATAGGATGGTTGTGCACTGCAGAAGCTGCATCTGTGATTTGGGCTCATGAATTTAGAAGGAGCCCAGACAGCACCAAATTCATGATCACTAGTGACCACAGTAGCTCAGGAGAAGGACAGAGAACAATGAGCAGGGGTGGTCAGGGAAAGCTTCATGGAAGAGGGAGGACTTAATGAATAGGTGGGACTCAGATCCACAGGCCAGGCCTTCCAGGTGAAGAGAACAGCAAGAGCAAAGCACGGATGTAGGTTCGGACAAAACAGACCAATCAGGCTGCAGGGAGGCAAGGGGAGGTAGAAATAAAAAGGAAGGTAAAGACAGCACAGAGGGCCTTCTGAAACAGATGAAGGTTCTGAAGGGCAAACAGCAACGTTAAAGCAGAATTTCAGAAGATTAGCATAGCGCTCATATGTAGAATAGGTTGGAAGGACCTTTCTGACCAAAAGGAGTGGCCAACATAAGCCCAAGAGACCAGGATTGACTAATTAGGTTAGTACCAAGAGGATATAGACTCCCGTCCTTGGGATGACACTTTCATCCATCCATCTATCTCTTCCTTAAAGATTTTACATGCCTGTCAGGGAACAGGAGAAGCTGAGAATATTTTCCAAGATTCTATTAATTTTGAAGCTCTAAGATGAGCCAATTCTAATGTCCATTCTCCCTGAGGAAAACAGTCCATCCACTGAATGTTCTTGGCCAAAAAATGAGACAATAGTGGTAGTAGCCATTGATAGGTTGAGTGCTTGAAATGTGCCAGCAATGTGTAAAGCCCACGTATATGCACTACTTCACTTAATTCTCAGAACAACCCTCTGAAGCAGATGCTTTTACTACCCCATTTACAAACAAGAAAAATGTGTCACAGAGCAGTTGAGCAATTCGCCCAAAGTCACCCATCTAGTAAGGGGAAGAGCCAGGTTCAAACCCAGGCTAAAGTCTGGGTCATGGAACCACTGCCCAAAAGGTCCTTGCCAAGATAGTAGACTTGTAGAAGGAAACACCACAGGTGGGGAAAACCATAGCCCCAAGCTCAGCAGGAAGAAGTAGGACCCAAATTACTGTGGCCCAACTGAAATGCCCAGGATGTGCCTGGGGGTGATCACAGACTGTGGGCCTCTCCCATGAGGCCAGGTGGAGCTCTGTCAGCTGCAGAGGCCCAAAGAGAAAAGCAGACAGAAAAGGGAAGCTGTTTCTTCATTATAAACCACCTTCTCCCCAGAATCATTCCACAGGAAAGCATCCAATTAAGGACCTGTTGTGCTACCCTGACATCCAGTTTCTGAAGAGAAGAGATTAAAATTTACTGGTAAGGAATGGGAATGTGATATGTATCCCCTGGAGGATAAAAGACTTAATATTTTTTGTTTCTTTGTTTGTTTTCTGTGATTTTACCAATTTCTTCCATGTTTGGCTCCTGTGCCACCAATGGCTAAGGAAGGTATCAGTATGTCAAGGACACATTGCAGAGCCTTCCCAGAATATGTAACTGATAAATGTATTTATGTTAGTGGTTATCACTCTGGAACCAGCAAGCTTGAGAGGAGGTACATAAAGTCAGATCATTCCCAAATACATTCAGAGAAAGAGAAGATGGAATGGAAGAGTTTATTTTGTTTCTCCTAGTAGGTCAGTTTTAGAAACACAAAGTGCTCTGGGGTCACTTGGAAAATAAAGAAAACAGAATGTATCCGACTGCTGCCCAGGCTGGGGAAGCAAATCCCCAAATCACACAGAACTAGGAAGGATTTGGTTTCATTAAAAGCAGCCACTGGCATTTGGCCCCTGAAGATGAAAGCAAAAGCCCCTTAAACAGGCTCGAACACGAGCTGAATTTCCGGACAAGTCCCTGGGGTGCCAGGATTGTTTCAAAGGAAGGCGTGAACATCCACATCATCTTCCCAGAGATTTGAAAAAGCAGGGCAGTTCCAAATACATTTATCCCAATCTTATGAAGAAGAACAAGGTGATAAGAACCAACATGTCAGGTGCTGCAAAGACTCTTTGATTTAATGTTCATAACAACCATATACATGTTACTCTTCCCAATTTACTGATGAGAACACTGAGGCCTCAGTGAGGTTTAGTGGCCTGCTGAAGTGTGCATAATAAAAAGCGGTCTCAGAAATCCAACAGAAGTCTTTGTAACATCAAAGTCCACATTCTTTCAACCACTTCACAGAAAAATTAGCATTTCCAAGTCTGTGGGTCAGATTCTCACCAGGCCTACCTATACGTTGTCACAGATCAGGCCCTTTGGTCTCTTATTCTGAGTCCACCAAAGTTTACATTCTGCTCTAGCCTAGTCCCCAGAGCCAATTAGCAACAGCTTATGTCCCAGGCTCAATGTCTGAGTGAGGATGTTCATTTGCTAATTTGGGTGTTCACATCAGCCTTCCTCCGGAAAAGGCAAAAGTTGTCTATCCAGGCTCTGTAAGACTCCATAGTCAACAAAAGAAGTCAAAAAAGAAGCTAAGAAAAACATATGCCCTAATGATACATGCTTTTATGTCCGACAGGCATAGATCCAAGGTTCTGAGCCTTCTAACACTGATCTAAAAAAGGGAGGAAGGGAGGAAAGAAAGGAAAGATGGGAGGGAGGGAAAGAGGGAGGGAGAAAGAGAAAGAAGGGAGGGAAAAATATCAGATACACAATGTCCACAAAATTAAAAAGCAAAAACATCAAATAACAATACTATCTGCAACATCAATAAAATAATAAACCAAAGACACACTGCATAGAGCTATTTTGTGAATCAGCTCTTACCCTACAGAACATTTCAATAAAAGCAGTCCTGTAGGGTGTTGGGGCAATGCTGAGTCCTAAGGGCACTGCCTGGCTCTTTCCTGAGAGCAGGGTCTTGGTTTCAGAAACCTTAGACCACACCCTTTTCCATGGGATATCTCATACCTGCTCTTGGTGACGAGAATGTGCATGCGCCCCTGCAAGCCTACCCTGAGAGAAACACTGGCCTGCTGGAAGTTAGATGTCAGCCCCATGGTTTCATGTCCAAGGTGATTTTGAAAGCATACCTGAAGGCCTAGAGTCACATTTAAGGGAGTGAAAGCACATTACTTCCCTAAGGAGTGGCTCTGGTCCTGAAGTTTCTACCTAAAACAATAATGCCCACTAATATCTAGATTCTGGTTTAAAGTGTTCTAGAAATTTGATCGTTTTTTTCAACATTCTGTCCTCATGAGAGTTCCTGAATCCCAAGGAGGAACTTAGTTTGTCAGAAGAATCCCAGCCTGAGTCCACAGGCCCAATGCTCTGAAATCACACACCCTTCTCCCTCTCACTAAACCCCACCTGGGACAGCAAGAGGACATGGAGACACCCTCACTGTCCCTCCAGTGGCCCAACCCCAACCTCTCCACTGTGTGGGGCTGGGTCAGGGAGGTGCCAAAGTGTGGAGCACTGGGGACGAGAAGTGTCAGCATGCATGACTCCTTGCACCTGTTGTCAAACAAGGCTTAACAGAACCCTCTCCTGGTTCGGCTCCCCTGCCTGGTGTGCACTTCAAGAGGTGAGTCCGAGTGCCTTTTCCAGCCAGGGTTTCTGAGTGTCTCCATGCTGAGAGGTGAAGCACTTGACACTTGGCTGCCATGCTGTTGTGAGCACGTCTGATTCTGCACAAGGAATGTGGAAATCAGAATGTACCTGTCACAGGTGTCAACCTCTGTCTGACGGCTACAGATCTGGAGAGTGGTCACAACTAGCTGAGCCTCGTTGCAAATATCTTCTTTGTGACCTTTTGTCTGCAGATGGGCAAGTGCCAGCCTTTACATGCTAATGTGTCCCTTTATATTCCATTGGTTTCCTTCTAGCTCTATGGCTGTATAATGGGAATTCATGAGAGACAGTAACAGGGGTGAGAGCTGTTCTCACGAAGACCACAGGACGCATGCTCAGAAACAGCATGGACTTTCTCTGGCCAATAGGATACCAATAGAAAGGTTCAACTTATGTAATAAATTAACATGCCAATCCTTTATGCATTTAAGAATACATGATTCAATATCACTTAACATTCTAATTTATTTTAGTATGTATTTAGGTTTCCCTGCCTCATTTGAAAAAGGATTACAAATAGCTATTACATTTTGTACAGCACAGGCAATTCTACTGTATTAAGTATTCATAATACACATTGGACATAATCAACTGATTACTTTTTAGGGGCACAATTTTTCATTAAACATGCCACCATTAGTAATAACACAGTCGTTTGAGTGGCTGGCTACTCAAATGGCATCATGTTCTTTCTCTGATGAATGGTGACCAGAAATTTGTTAGTCTTACAAATGTTCAGAAATTTCTCAATTTGTTTTTGGGGAAGCATTTTAACTGTTATTTACTGTATTATAACTTGGCTTATCAAAATGAAATATATTTACAACCATTAAAATTTTTATTGAAATTTCTAACCAAAAAATTACTTTATAGATTTGTGTACATCTGAAACTCTCTAACCCAAACCTTCACAGATGAACACAGACTCACAGCCATTATCTGCTTACCTGGAGCAGAAACCACTGAAGCCACAAACTGGAAGAAATACCTAAGTGATCATTTTGACAAATTGCTGGAGGCTGGATGTAAACTAGCAGAAGAGCGAGTCTTAGTGGGACCCCCCTGCTTTTGTGGGTTTTACCTCTAGGAACCACAGCAGGTTCTCACAGTTAAAACCCAAGAAAGATCTCCTCAGAGCTCTGGTAGAAGGAGGAAAGTATAACCACTTGAAACATATCAAGAGCATTCTCCGTAACAAAGCCCTCTTCTCTAAGAAAAAGACTTTGCTTTATCCCATACAGAACTTTATCCTTCACAGGGGAAATTTCAATTATCAAACACCAGCACTCTCTACCTTTTCTGTCTCACCTAAGTGAGGAATAAACTGAAAAATACTTGTAGAGGTCACAACTCAGGCAAAATCTACTAAAAGACTAAGATTTTATCATAAAATTATAGAACACCTTGCCTCCCCCACATCTTACCACCACATCATCAGGACTCCAGTACAATAATGGTGGATTACTATTGAAAGAGTTATATAGTACACATTCTATTTAAGGAGGAATTCTTACGGAAGCCCAAAGTAAATGAAAGAGAGTAATACAAGGACACCAGAGGAATTTGAAGCTCCTGGCACCTAAAGTCACAGCACACATTAAACACAGCCTAACTCCAAGCCAGATTAAATTAAAATCTCACACTAGACCTCTTATCCAAATTCTTATTCCCCAATACATTATGTCCAGCATTCAACAAAAAATTATAAGACATGCTAAAAAAGGAAAAAGACAGTCTGAAGAGATAAAGCAATAATTCAACCAGAATTCAGAAATGACACAGACTGTGGAAATACCAAAGAATTAAAAATAACTATGATTGATATTTGAAGGGCTCCAGTGGAAAAAGTAATCAACATACAAGACTAGATGGATAAGGTAAGCAAAAAGATGAAATCTCTAAGAGAGAATAAAAAATAAATGCTACTGGGGCACCTGGGTGGCTCAGTTAGTTGGGTGCCTGACTCCAGCTCAGGTCATGATCTCATGGTTTGTGGGTTCAAGCCCTGCATCAGGCTCTGTGCTGACAGCTCGTAGCCTGGAGCCTGCTTCAGATGCTGTGTCTCCCTCGCTCTCTGCCCCTCCCCTACTCATGCCCTGTTTCTGTCTCTCAAAAATGAATAAATGTTTAAAAATTAAAAATAAATAAATGCTACAAATAAAACATAATGAACAGAAATGAAGAATACCTTCAACGGGCTCATCATGAGACTGGATATGGCAGAGAAAAAGAACCAGTGAGCTTAAAGATATGTCAACAGAAGCCCCAGGCTGAAATACAAAGAAAAGAAAGAATGATAAAAACAACATGCAAAAGTTGTGAGAGAATTTCAAGAAGTGTAACATATGCATATTTGGAATACAAGAAGGAGAAGAAACAGAGAATGAAACGAAGAAATATCTGAAGTAATAATTCTCAAGAAATTGACAAAATTAATGACTAAACTACAGATCCAAAAATCTCAGCAAACACCAAACAGGACAAATTCCCAACAAACTCTACATCTAGATATCTCACATTCAAATTGAAAAACCAAAAATAATGAAGAAAAAGGCTTACCTATAGAGGAACATGAATAAGAGTTAAAGAGTTACATCAGACTTCTCACCAAAAGTCATGTAAGCAAGAAAATGGAGTGAAATGTTGAAAGTGTGGAAAGAAAACCATCAACCTTGAATTATATGTCTAACAACATTTTCCTTCAAAAGTGAAGGAGAAAGAGAGACTCTCAGACAAAAAATGAGAGAATTCATTGCCAGAGCTGCCCTGTAAGAAATGTTAGCGAAGTTTTTGAAGAAGAAAAACTACATAGGTCAGAAAGTCAGATTTATATAAAGGAAGAATATAAAAGAAGGGATAAATGAAAGTAAGATCTTTTTATTTTTCTTATTCTTAATTGATCTAAAATATAACAGTCTGTCTGAACCAATAACTACAACAATGAATTGGGTGATTGCAGCATATAGATTAGTGAAATGGATGACAGCAATGTCATAAGAGACAGGAGGGAAGAGTCAGGAATGCTCTGTTATGCAGCACCTGGACTACTAATGAAGTGGTATAATATTATTTGAGGTTAAATTTTGTTGTAAATGTGTATTGCAAATTCTAGGGAATAAAATGTTTTAAAGAAGTATAATTGATCAGAGAACAAAATGAGTCATATAAGATATGTACAAATCAAAACCAAAAAATCAGAGCAGAAAAAGAGGGGAAAAAAAATAAACATGTGCAACAAACAGAAGTCAATCCAACTCTGTCAATAATGACTTTAAAAGTGAATACTGGGCTAAATATATAAATTATAAAACAGAGAGTGCCATAGTAGATTTAAAAAAAAACCCACAAAACTGTAGGTTGTCTACAACAAAATCCACTTGTAATATAAAAACTCAGGCAAGTTAAAAGTAAAAGTACAAAGAAATATGTACCATGATAACACTAATAAAAAACAAAGCTGGAGTCCCTATATTAATTTCAAACAAAGCAGACTTCGAACAAGAAAAATCATCAGGAATGAAGAGGACACTATATAGTGATAATAGAGTTCATTCTCCAAAAAGATGTAACAATCCTTAACATGTATGCACCGAACAATAGACTGTCAAAATACATGTGGCAAAAAACTGATAGAATCACAAGGAGAAAAAGACAAACCAAACCGCTATTATAGTTGCAGAATTCAACACCTCTTTTTCAGTTGACAGATCAAGCAACCAGAAAATAAGGATACAGTTGACCTTAACAGCACTATAATCATCTTGATCTAGTTGACATTTATAGAATACTTGACCTTAAAACATCTTCTCAATATACATTTTTCCCAAGCTCACATGGAATATTCACCAAGACATACCACTTTCCAGACCATAAAACATACCTTCCCAAAACTGGGAAAATAGAAATCATAGAAAATATGTTCTCAGACTACATACACAATTCAGTTAAACTGGAAATCAAAGAAGAAAGCCAGAAAATCCACAAATATTGGGAATTTAAACGACTCACTTCCAAATAACACAAGTCAAAAAGGAAGTCTCGAGAAAAATTAAAACATATTTTGATCTAAATGAAAATGAAAATACAATTTACCAAAATTTGTAGGTTGCAGCAAAAGCAGTGCTTACAGGCAAATTTATGGCACAGAATGCACTTATTAGAAAAGAAGAAAGATCTAAAATCATCAATCTAAGCTTTCACCTTAGAGAACTGAAGAATGAAGAACAATTTAAGCCTCAAGCAATCAGAAGAAGAGAAATAATGAAAATTAGAGCAGGAATCAATGAAACTGAAAACAAAAAAACAATCGAGGAAATCAATGAAACCAAAATCTGGATCCTTAAAAAGTCTAATAAATTAATAAATCTATAGCTTAAGTTAACTAAGAAAAAGGAGAGAAGACACAAAAGGTCAATAATGGAAATAAAAGAGGGGTTACTACTACTCATTCTAGGACATTGAAAGGATAATAAAGAATTACTATACATAATTCTATGCCAGCAAATTTGATAACTTAGATAAAACAGAACAATCCTTGAAAGACACAAGCTAAAAAAAATCCACACAAGGAAAAATAGACAACTGGGATAGTTCAATGTTGACTGAATAAATTGTTAATATCTTCCAAAAAAGAAAGCAGCATGCCCTGATGGTTCCACCAATAAATTTCACCGAACATTTAAAGAAGAAATTATACCAATTTTCTACAATCTTTAAAGAAAACAGAGACAGAGGGAAGACTACCTAATTCATTCTGTGAAGCCAGCATTATCCTAATACCAAAACCAGATAAAGATATTACAAGAAAGGAAAACTATAGGTCAATATCTCTCATGAACCTAGACACAAAAATCCTCAACAAATTATTACCAAATAAAATTCAACAATGGGTAAAAATAATACACCATAACCAAGTGGGATTTATTCCAGATATGCAAGGCCGGTTCAAATTCAAGAATTAATTAATATAATCCTCCATATCAACAGGCTGAAGAAGAAAACTCATATAATCTCATCAATAGATGCAGGAAAAACATCTGACAAATCCAACACTTGTTCGTGATAAAAGGTCTTACTTAGCAAACTAGGAATAAAGGCGAACTGCCTCAACTTGATGAAGAACATCTACAAAACAATGTATATTTGACAATCACACTCAATGGTGAGAAAGTAGCTGCTTCCCCACTAAGATCACAAACAAGCAAGGATGTCCATTCCCACCACTCCATTCAACATCGTACTGAAGTCCTAGCGAGTATGATAACACAAGGGAAGGAAATAAAGGGTATATGGATTTAGAAGGAAGAAATTAAACTATCTTTGTTCGCCACTGAAGAAAACTCTAAAGAAACATGAAAAAATCCTCCTATAACTAATAAATGAATGATAATAGGAAGGCTTCTATAAAGCAACACAAAGTAAATATTAAAAACTCAATTGGTTTTCTATAGGACAGCAATAAACAACTAGGATCTGAAATTTGAAAAAAAAAATACTTACAATAGCACCAAAATATGAAATACTTGGGGCGCCTGGGTGGTTGAGTGGGTTAAACATCCAACTACGACTCAGGTCATGATCTCACAGTTTGTAAGTTTGAGCCCCAAGTCAGGTTCTCCACTCTTCAGCACAGAGCCTGCTTCAGATCCTCTGTCTCCCTCTCTCTCTGCCCCTCCCCAGTTCACACTCTTTCTCTGTCAAAAATAAATAAACATTTTTTAAAAATATGAAATACTTAGGGGCGCCTGGGTGGCTCAGTTGGTTGGGCGGCCGACTTCGGCTCAGGTCATGATCTCGCGGTCCGTGAGTTCGAGCCCCGCGTCGGGCTCTGTGCTGACAGCTCAGAGGCTGGAGCCTGTTTCAGATTCTGTGTCTCCCTCTCTCTGACCCTCCCCCATTCATGCTCTGTCTCTCTGTCTCAAAAATAAATAAACGTTAAAAAAAAAAAAAATATGAAATACTTAGGCACAAATCTAACAAAATATGTACACGTTATTTTTTAATTTTTTTAATGTTTATTTATTTTTGAGAGAAAGAGAAACAGAGCATGATCAGGGGAGGGGCAGAGAGAGAGGGAGACACAGAATCTGAAGCAGGCTCCAGGCTCTGAGTTGTCAGCACGGAGCCCGACACAGGGCTCGAACCCAGAAACCATGAGATCATGACCTCAGCCAAAGTCGGATGCTTAACCAACTGAGCCACCAAGGTGCCCTGTACAAGTTTTATATAGCAGAAAACTATAAAACTCTGATAAAAAGAAATCAAAGGAAATCTAAATTAATGGACAGATATTCTGTGTTCATGGATTAGGATGTCCATTCTTCCCAACTTGATCAATAGATTCAACACAATCCAAATCAGAACCACAGCAATCTATTTTATAGATACTGACAAACTGAATCTAAAATTTATGTAAAAAGGACAAAGGCTTAGAAGACCCAACATAATACTGAAGAATAACAACAAAGTACAGGATTCACTATAAAGCTACAGTAATTAAGACAGTGTGGCATTGGCAAAAGAACAGATACGTAGATCAATAGAACACAACAGAGAACCTAGAAATTGACTCAAACAAATCTAGCTGACTGATGTTTGAGAGAGGAGCAAAAGTAATTCAATAAAAAAAAGTATAGTCTTTTCAGTAAATGACACTAGAAAAGATAGATGTCCATATACAAAAATAAATAAAAATAAAAATAAAAAGGAGGAGGAGAAAAAAAGAATCCAGAATCCAGACACAGCCCTAACTTTTCACAAAAATTAATTAAAAATGTATCATACACCTAAATATAAAACTCAAAACTATAAAAATTCTAGAAAAAAACGTAAGAAAAATCTAGGTGATCTTAGATTTGGTAAAGAATTTTTACATAGAATATCAAAAGTACCATCTGTGAATGAAAAGTTACACTTTATTAAAATTTAAAAATTCTGCTCTGTGAAAGACTTAAGGGAATCACTGCACAAGCCACAGACTGGGAGAAAACATTTGCAAAACACATATATGATAAAGGACTAGTATCCAAAATGTATAAAACCTCTTAAAACTCAACAAGAAAAAAAATCCAATTTTAAATGGGCAAAAGACCTCACGAAAGAAGATATACAGATGGCAAATGAGCATATGAAAAGATTCTCAACATCATATGCCATTAAGGAATTACATATTAAAACAACAATGAGACACCACTAAACACCTATTAGAATGACTACAGTCAAAAAGCTGACAACTCCAATGCCAGCAAGGATATGGAGCAACAGGAACTCTCATTCATTATTGATGGGAATGCAAAATGGTACAGTCACTTGGGGAGACAGTTTGGCAGTTTCTTACAAAGCTAAACAGTCTTACCATACAATCCAGCATTCATGTTCCTAGATATTTTTCAAACTGAAAACTGAAGACCACACCAAAACCTGTGTCCAAATGTTTATAATAACTTTATTCATAATCCCCCAAATGAAGTAACATATCCTCAATAGGTGAATAAATAAATTGTGGTATACATGCATATACAATGGAATATTAGTCAGCAATGTAAAGAAATAAACACCAAACCACAAAAAGACATGAACGGCACTGGAATGCATATTGCTAAGCGTTAAGAAGCCAGTCTGAAAAGGTTACACATACTATAATGACTCCAATTATATGACATTCTGGAAAAGGCATATCTATAGGGACAGTAAAATGATCCGTGGTTGCCAGGAGTTCAGAGAAAGAGGAGAGGGCTAAATAGCTGAAGCACAAGGCATTGTTTAGTGCTGTGAAACTTTTTCTATGACATTGTCATAGTGGATACATGCCATTATACATGTGTCAGAACACATAAACAGTTACAGCACAAAGTATGAAGCTTAATGTACGTAAAGTTTTAAATATCATTTAGGAGGTCAAGTGATCACAAAGATGAAAAACAGGCCATGATCAAAGAATCTAACTGCACTACAAATGCAGGAAACAACATCACTGAGGGAGGCAGAAGGAAGAGGTGTTGACCCAAGTGACTGTGGAAATGAGTGGACTTTTTAAGACTACAGGCAAAAAAGAACTATATATAAGCACTGTACTCAAGTTGATACAGCTGTGTCCCACAGGGATACAGGTTAATAATTCAGATACTACTATACATGTACACTGGAACTGAACAATTAAGTAAATAGACAGTGAATGACAGGAACCAGGTTTCTCACTGTTGCAGTGGGAGTTTTAAAGATATGCAAAGACTAGAATAACTCATATGGTAATGGATTCAAGTTGGAGACATCAACATGAACTTGTATTTGACTTAATATAGATATAGATGGATCATATTTAAAAATATAGATATGTTCAGACATATATAGAATAGTGTACACACACATATTTCCTCGCTCTGCCAGCTGAGAGTGCCTAGAATCAACAATGGAAAAGCAGGAATGGGCACACCTACCACTCAGATCTTGGTTCCCATTACAGAAGTCCTCAGAGAAAAGGTCAATTTTATGAATGGGGCAGGAAATAGACAAGAGGAGCCTGGAGCATCTTGTCATGTCAAAAAGTAAGGAAGCGGGGCACATGGGTGGCTCAGTCGGTTAAGTACTGGACTTCAGCTCGGGTCATGATCTCACGGTTCATGGGTTCAAGCCCCGTGTCAGGCTCTGTGCTGACAGCTCAGAGCTTGGAGCCTGCTTGGGATTCTGTGTCTCCCTCTCTCTCTGCCCCTCCCCCGCTCACGCACGCTCTCTCTCTCTCTCCCTCCCCTCCACCTCTCCCTCTCTCTCTCTCTCAAAAATAAGCATTAAAAGAAAAAAAATTTTTTTTTTTAAAGTAAGGAAGTGCCTGGAAAAAAAAAGAAACTGAAATGCTGCAAGTATGTCAAAGAAACATAGGAGCTAACTGAAAGAACTCCCAATGGCCAAAGCTAGAACAATTTGAGCAGCAAAATAAATAAACCAGTACTGGATTAAAAACCAAAGTATAGAATAAATGAGTACATACTAATATAAACAAATAAACTGGAGATAATATAAATCCCCTATGCAAAAGAACGTGAATAACTTATATATACTAACCCCTCAGGCAGGTAGAGCATAGGTCCCGTCTTAGGTGTAGACTTCACATAGTAAGTTCCTTCCAAAGAGTACAGTATGAAAGGGGTGGAAAGTAACTTTTCAGTGAAGAAACCAGACAAAAACTACTTCAACCAGGTGATCAAGGTGATAAACATTAACAGTATGTACCCTTGATGTGATACGATGTGACAAAAATGGCAATTTACCTTTGTGGTGTTCCTTCCAGAAACCACAGCCTGAATCTAATCATGAGAAAAATATTACACAAATTCATATTGAGGGGCATTCTCCAACATACCTGATCAGTAGTCATCCAAAACAAGAAGGGTCCGAGACCCTGCCAGACAAGAAAGGAGACAGGACAACTAACTAACTAACTAACTATATATATATATATATATATATATATATACACACACACACACACATATACACACACACACACATATATACACATGTATATATACACACACGTATATATATGTATATATATACATATATATACGTGTGTGTATGTATGTGCATATATATATATATATATATATGTATGTATATATATGGCAGTATCCTAGATCCTAGAACAGAAAAAAAAAGGACGTTATGTTAAAAGTAAAAACGATATGAATAAAGTATAGACTTTAGTTCATAATAATGTACCAATATCGGTTCAACTACTGTAACAAATGTGCCCTACTAAAATAGGATGTGACTACTAGGTGGAAACCAGACGTAAGAGTTAGGAGAACTCTCTGAACCATCTTCTCAATTTTCCTGTAAATCTATAACTGTTCTAAAAAATAAGTCTATTTCATTTTAAAAACTAACTTTATACTTATTGTTGTATACTTTTCTACATATGTGATTCTTCACTTACAGATATATATTTATTTAAAAAATTTTAAATCAAACAAATGATGTTAACTGGAATAACCTAGGACTTTTGCCATAACAAAGGGTTCAGTTTTTAAGAAATTCAAACTGATTCTTATATTGGCTTGTCCCTAAGGTGATAATCAAGACAGCCTTTTTATTTACACATTTATTAATTTTATATTACATCAATTATGACACAATATACATTACATTTTTCATCCTACAATTCATTTGTTCTAAAAAGGAGTCAGTGAGCTTTGTAGTAATGGTTAGAGGGTAAAATCAGGCAATGGACAAAATAAATACTAAGGCAACAGGCTGCAAGCAATATCCTAAAATATGCAGGCACAATCAATGAGAAAGACTGCGAGCTCAGCTGGCCTTACATGATCTTTCTTCTTTCTGTTTTTGGCTAAGTATTTCATGCTACACTTTCTCAGTTATTTTTTCAGCATTTTCTCCAATAAAGATCATATTATTTTATGTCTTATAATTGGTTTTTCCCCCTGGTTCTTTTTCCTTTATCTCTGACCTACTGACCCCAAAGGATAGTTGTGTAAAGCATAAGAATCTCATTTCCCTATGTTGGTAAGACCAGGGTTTACCGATGTCATCGTTTGCTTCTGATGTACGTGGCTGGTTGGCCCCTGAGAAGGTTGACCTGCCTCTCCCTTCCTCCCCCTCTTCCCCTCACACCCATCACTCAACAATTGCCCCATGGAAACCAGCAGGAAGATCCTTTCTGACTACTGCTCCTCTGAAGAAAAAGGTGGTGAGATGTCTGTAGCCCGAAGGAGACTTGGCATTAAATCATGAAACTACCCTACCTCCTTCCTGTGGCAGAATCTGTCTTTAGCCTGCTGTCGCCTGAGTTTTGATTGAGCTCAGAAAGGTATAAAAGCCAAGTAGTAGTGAGCACAGCTGAGAAATGTTTGTTATTTTGTTGAGGAGCAAAAATCCTGGTAGGCCCTTATTCCATATTTGTTAAATGGATAAATTTATGAATTTAGAAGGCATTGTAATATTTCACTGATGTGTAACTTGTATAAATCCCTAGAACAATAGCATTTTCAAGCTTCAGAAAGGATTTAGAAATCTCATTGTCTAACCCTTTTATTTTCTAGACGATGAAACCGGCTCAAAGAGGTCACTTAACTTGCTGAAGGTCACACAACTGGTGGATCCTTAAACCAAAACTATTATTACCAGCTTCCTACTTAAATATATTATGCAGTAGTACACGTTTGCTGATGTACAACCTAGTTAATCCCTAGGTCAATCATGTCTCTCAACGCATTATTTATTACTTCTCTCTCTACCATTCCCCTTTTGCACTCTGTGTGAATATATTTGTCTATGTGTGTTTTTCCTCTTCCTCTCCACTTATCCTTAGGTAATGCAATATATCACTACAGATTTAAAGAGTTCATCTTGCCGACATTACATCCTACACCCAGGAAAAGGCCATCATAAAACTCCCTATGGCTCAACAAGGACACTACGTGTCTTCCAAATCAAACCAACAAGCTTGTATGTGATTTTTTTTATCAGAAATTCTTTTGAACCAGTGTTTAATTGGCAACATAACTAATTTGATCAACAATTAATTTAACCAATACAAAAAACTCCAAACCTGACACTGACCTGGCACAAATCTGAGTTTCAGACACGGCACTTCCCATACATAAGTACATTGTCTTTGCCTCAAACATGAATTATGTGGTTATTCCTAACGCAGTCTTCATGCAAGAATTTATTCTTGATCAATGTCTCACACTTTAGAATGTATATGTGGGGACGCCTGGGTGGCTCAGTCAGTTGACTGTCCATCTCTTGATTTTGGCTCAGGTCATGATCCCAGGGTCATGGGATCAAGCCCTACATGGGGCTCTGTGTTGAGCATGGAGCCAGTTTGTGATTATATCTCTCTCTCCCTCTGCCTCCCTCCCTCACATGCTCTCTCTCTGTCCCCCTCTCTCTCTAATAAAAAAAGAAAAGAAAAGAATGCAATGCCTCATGGAAGCATCCCCTATACTTCAGAATGTTCAGAAGAGTTAGGACAGGATACCCCACCAGCCCAATCAGACTCACTACACAACTACATACTCAGTCTACATTCTTGGTCCTAGTTCCCAAGAGCAGAAACAGTTATAAAGATTCCAAAATTCTATCATGACCAATATTCTCTCTTCACTAGCTCTGTCTAATAAAAAAAATTCCTTGTTTTAGCCTTCAAAGGTTTCTCTTAAAATGCAAGGCAACACCTGTCATTGTCAGTCAGGAACTTCTTGGCTGTAATTAGCTTATCAACACTGGGTGAGAGGACAGCTGAGTTTTGATGAGAAAGAAGATTTCACAGTCTGGAATAGAAGGCAATAGAGTAGGTCCTGGATATCCAAGGACCAACAGAAGGGTACTATGGAAACCCAATCAGCATTCCAAATAATCAGCTTACAGGCCTTCAGATAAAACATGCAATATGAAGACAGTGGATTGCTTTGTTAATAGTCAGTGCCAGTTAATATTAGCTAGAGTGAATTGAGAGGTATTTTTCCTGGCTTCAAAGAGTTTCTCATCACTGGAAGTATACACCCAGGGGTGGGATGGTCATGGTGAGGGGTTAGTAGAAGTATTGGGGAACAGAGTGGTCTAATGCAGGTAATAACCCATTCATGGACCATGAAATTAATGTAGGGGTCATGATCAGTATTGTTTAATGGAATGGAACAGAAAGTTTCAAGGTGCATTACACATAGCAAGGACATTGTTTTGTGAAACTTTTGTTTTCAGTTGTCTGTGTGTACACATGTGCCTAACTGTAACATGGGGATTATGGGAAGAAAATTAAAACACTGGTTTTGATGACTTTCAGAAACCATGATTCTATTTATTCAACTTGCCTCTCCACTTGGTTTTATACCACCCAGTCCATGGTAGGTGCTCCATAACTGCTATAGATATCACCAAGTAGAAATAACAGAATGCTGGAATCTCAACAACTCTGCACGGTGGGCATTCAATTTCACAGAAGGTAAGATTAAATTACCTGTTTATGTTAAATGACCTGTTCAAGGCCACACAGCTGATAGGCTTGTGAGTCTAATATTTGAACCCAATCAGAACAGGGCTCTGGAAGCCCAGATGTGGGCAGTACTCCATGGTACTCTTTAGAAGCTTGATGATAAAATAGCAAAAATTAAAAGCAGAAATTTGTCAAAACTTTTTAGCTCAATGAAAATCAATTCATGAGGCTCTGACAGAAGTGGCAATGACTTCAACTTGTAAATTGCCATTATTAAAATAAACAGAACTCGGGGTGCCTGGGTGGCTCAGTTGAGAGTCCAACTTCGACACAGGCCATGATCCCAGGGTTCACAAGTTCAAGCCCCACCTCAGGCTCTGTGCTGAGAGCTCAGAGCCTGGAGCCTGCTTCAGATTCTGTGTCTCCCTCTTTCTCTGCCCCTCCCACACTCTTGTTCTCTCTTGCTCTCTCTCAAAACTAAACATTAAAATCTTTTTTTCAATAAACAGAACTCTAAATCACACAATCCTAAAGTGGCAGTGCCCAAATACCAATACATAGAATGGCCACATCACAATCACGGGAGGAGCTTTATAAAAATACAGATTCTCAAATTTCATTCAGAGGAAATCCAATTGAAGAGGTATATTTACAAAACTCCCAATGCTTATGCACAGACAGATTTGGGAACCATGGACCTATTTACATCCCTAGATTACAGATCCCACAGAATTTTTAACTGGAAGAAATGCTGGACACCATCTAGCCCTTGGGTGTCAATACGCTTCATCTTGAGTGCCAACTGCAAAAGATAAATAATGTTCCTTGGAGGATCTGTAGAGATAGATTCCAAACAGCATACAAGCTTGATCAGATAAAGCCCCAAGATTAATTAATGATGTCTGCTATGGATGAGGAGGTAGGGAGAGAACACTGCTATGGTCCAGCCCCTTGGTTTTCCAGTCCCATAGTGACATGGGACTGAAATCCAGGCTTCCTCACTCCTAACCTGGTGCTTTATTTTTTTTAAAAAATTCCATTCTCCTAGTCTAGTACTTTATTTAAAACAATTTCTGTTATCCACTATAAGATATACCAGAAATACTGGTTTCTAAAGTGCTTCTAAGCTGGTATATGGCAGAAAAGGCCAACATTTACTTTACTTGAAAGATTCCACAAATCTGTCCCAATTGTTCCTACTTGTTAATGTCTCAGCTACTTTAAAAGGCAGGTAGTATATTTTATTCCATTATTACTTATAAAATTTTAAATACTGAGATCCTTTGAGAATTAATCAGATAATCCTGTTAAAAAAAAAAAAAAAAAAAAAGCCCAGCACCATTTCTGGCTTGGGTTTAAATTCATACTAAAGAATACATGACTAATATAAGCTTTTCTTAAAAGTAGGTTTTGATAAAAATATAAAGCATAAAAAAAAAAAAAAAACTGGATTCCCGAAGGGAAGAGAAAGCATCACTGAGAAAGGGAAAATGTACAAGAGAGGATACCTGGGGTACCAAGGGGCCAGTCCAATTCACAACTGTGCCTAGAACAGACTGCTCAGAAAATGTGAGCCTCTCCGGCTGGAGCCTTAGGCAAGTTACCTGGCATCAATTTTCTCATCAGTAAACTATAGGTAGCAATTCCTGCTCCTCAAGGTTGTTTCGAGAATTAATCGAGAAAAATCTTATGTTCCAGAATGGGCTCAGCACATTTCCTGGCATATACGGTTCCTCAGTAAATGTTGATTAATCTAGACGTTAGCCTTGGGCAAAGAACTTCCTATGTACTGAGAAACCTTTAGTCAGAAATCAAAATTGAGGTCTATTCAACACAGGGCCCTATTTGAACAGAGACCTCATGGTCTCTAAGACCAAAAGCCCAAGGCAGGGGTCACAACCGGAGGTAACACTCACTGGGTTACCTGAAGAAAGGACCCTGACATCCTTTCCATCTCTGTTCATCTACTGCTGCCTGTCGGCCTTTCCAGACAAGGAAACTCCAAACCACCAGAGGATCTCCAGAAGGCAGCCTGTCGACCCAGCTTCTCTGCGAGGTATTTAGGTGGCACCTCAGGAAAACAAGTATTTCTGGAGCTGGAAGCTCCATTTGTAGACTAAACACAAGGCTTTCTAGGGAACTAAACATTTTGACTTCTTCCCTTCTCCAGCATGTCTGCCCAATATTTCCAATAGGTACTTTTGAACAACACCTATTCTGAGGTGATATGGGTAAATTGCAAAACATTAATTTACTATTAACATAATTACAGGGTTTTTTCTGCTCTCTAGAATTTGTTTAGTGCTTGGGGCCAAATCCCTTTCAGTCTTACAATGCATCCTTTGTTTTAAAAAGGAGATACTCTACAGTGTCTGGCTGGGGGGGGGGGGGGGGCCGGGGGGAAGTGCCCTTTGAAATTTCCTGTTATCACTGTCATAGCTGCCTCTAATCGGAGGCAATGAAATAGACACAAGACTTCTTTAAAATGCCTACAGTTTGCTAAGAATTAAATGTCTTTTTTTGTGTCTCTCCTCCAAATATATTTTTAAATAATTGCTCAGTCCTAAGTTTTCCCTAATAAGGTCCCTTTAAATAAATTTGGAAATATTTTCCTTCTTTTAAAGAAAGCCACTCAATTTGGAAATGTCAGATAAAAATACATGTACATTATAAGACTATCACCTATTTTCAGCTTTGTTTTTCCAGGCCCTCTCTTTTCCATTCTTTCTTTCTTTCTTTTTTCCCCTTCTGTTTGCTGTTCCCAGCAGCTTCTGGGAGCTTCCTCACCCAAGAGGACAGGGCTCATCAGATCACAAACAATTTCATCTGTTTTCCTGGCTGTAGCCATTATAGGAACAAAACTGGCCCCCATCGCCTGATACAGCCCTTCTGAGTCACCCCAGCTCCCCAAACCCCAGCTGAGGCCACGTGACCGAAATGAAACCAACTTGCCCTTAACTTTGGAAAATTAGCCACTCTCTTCCTTGCTGTGCCATGTCAAAATTAAAGAGTAAACAGAGGTCCCCCCAATCCCCCTGATTGCATTAATCATTCAAATGACGTATTAGCATTCTTCAGACTCTTCTGTTGTGCTTCCAAATTAACACCTCCAGGTTCAAGGGAATAGAAATTAACTGAATTATCTGGCAGCCCCAGATGTCCTAGCATGCTCTTCCTTCTTGCTGATTTAATATGCCTGAAGAACAGTTATGAGGCAGAAACACTGCTAATGGTCAAGAAATAATTTATGACATGTGTAACCGACAGCCTTAGCCCCCTCCCACATCCCAAAGTTGCTGGGATTCCGGGTGAGACCTGGCTGCCACTAACATTGGGCATGGCCACCTTATCCACCCTCTTTCTCCCCCAGGTCCCCATGAGAGGGCTGGGGTGGCCTGCCCTCGCTAAAGCTCAAGCTCCCCAGTACCAGCTGGGTAGCACCCAGCAGCAAAGGCAGAGATGGCACATGGGAGTCTGTCCCACAGCCAGAGCTGGGAATGGTGTGAGAGCAGAGCACACAGATCATACAGGGGCCTCTCCAGTGTTTCCCAGCTCTGGCCACTGGCAACCTCCTGTCGAGGCTTGAAAAGGATCAGCGATTCCTCAGAGCTGTGGAAGGGCTTTTTAGAACATTGATGTAATCCTTCACAACAGAAGCCTATTTCCCTTGGGGGTTAATCCTGTCATTTGGGAGTGTCTCCAGGGCATTAAGCTGTAATTGCTTGCATAACTCCAAGAGGCAAACAGGAAGCTGGCACACACACACATTCACAAGCTTCCTAGAGCAAGCAGGTCCTGTCCTTGGCATTGCAGCCCTTTCCAAACCAAAGCTCCATCCCCCTTATCCATTCTGAGGAGTGGCCCCTAGAGGAGGCAGAAGCCTGATGGGTCACCCAGGAACCTCGCCCCATCCCAGCTCCCAGCTGCCTGGCTCTCCCAGAGCAGGGAACAGGGGAATGGGGCTAGGAGAGGGTCAGTGCAAGCCATCACCTGAACATAGAGGCCTCATAGTAAGAGGCAGAAATTCAAATGCTTTCTTCATGCCGTGGTGGGAACCGAAACATCAGATGTTTATTAAATGACATAGCGGTGGTGACTACTTTGCACAGCGAGCCCAGAAGTGTATGCTGTCACTTTAAAAAAAATTGAGCCGATGCCAGGCTAGTCATGGTAATGCTCCCATGGCATGATTAGATTCATGCCCAGGGTTGTATTTGCATATGATATTCAGGGCATGATTTTTTTATTGTTCTTAATCAGAGCCGAATGTCAACAAAATAAATGAAGTTGCGAGTTGAAGTGAAATTTTTATCACATCAGGGATGTGCTTTTTCTCCCATTTATCACAGCCCATATTGAGAGAGTGAAATTTTTTGAAAATGTGGTAATCAATGGAAGAGCTCCATATGGCAGGGATCAAAGGTGTTACATAGTGTGTGGTTCTGCTTTATTGCCAGCCAGTACTGTTAATTGGACAACAAGATCAGAGGCAATATTAAAATCCAATTAAATTGATATGAACAGATTGCCAAGTGATGTACACTAATGTATAATTGAGTATCAAGCAAATGCAAGTCCCCATCTTCTGCTTCTACCTCCTGAATAAATGATGGCGCCATAGAGGACAGAAACAAGTTTGCACATTAGCTCCACAGCTCTGGGCTCTCATTTGTTACTTTCGGAGTTGATGACTTTTGGTTTTCCTCCTAGTCTGTCTTAAAGAGACAGACACTTCCCCTGTCCCCCCCCCCCCTTACCCCCACCTGGGGTGGGTTTTCTACACTGAAATCATTTTCCCTTTTTGGGGCTTGGAAACGAAATCCATGTTTCCTATGCTTCATTACATGTCTGTTACATAGCAGGTCCTAAAGAGCAGCTCATTGATAATATATTGTACTAGTTGTAAATGATCTGTCCATCCAGAGTGGACCGCTAACACATTTCTGATGCTGTTTCCAAGATATAAATTACAGCAGAATGTTTCCCAACCCAAAAGGAATGAGAACAGAGTCCAGAATGAGCCCTGTTGGAATACCTCTTCACACAATGAAGGACCAGAGCAGCAGTTCTAAGAGGGCTGTCCGTGCTGTGGATCCCAGCAGTGGATCCCATGGCCAAGCGGGCCGCAGGGGCTGCCAGCAGGAGCTGAAGTGGGCCTCCATTCATTCCACTCCAAACAGGGCAGGGACAGAATCGAGAGGAAGGCAGTCCCTCCCACTCAATTAGAGCAATTAGCTCACAGGCCTTACCAGGGCCAGGCCTGGCTGAATAGGATCCCCCTGCCCCGCCATTTGTTATCCGAGCTGAGCTCACACAAATTAATGAGGAGCAGGAATGAGGAAAGCCAAGGGCTGTTGCTGGCAAACACTCTGGGGGCCTCGTCCCTTCCTCCTGTAAGAACAACCCCAGATTACCCCCAACAATAAAACCTGTTAACTTATACAACTTTGCTTAAGAAACAAGCCTGATGGGACGTTGGCAGACTTCCCCGCTGCCAAGCAAGAACTATTGCGGCCAGCCTTGAGCTTCTCAGGATTTAAGCCCATGATGGAATTGTAAACGAGGGAGCAGACTGTTTATTCCAGCAGCCAGATTGTCTCTGGCCATAAAGTTCTGTGTTTGGAAAGTTGTTTTTTTTGTTTTTTTTTTTTTCTGCCCGGTATATTACCCCCCAAAAATAAGAAAAAGGGGTGGGGGAGGGGATGTCGAGCAAAGGTCATGTTTTGTTATCATTTATTCAAGCTGCTCAAGGAAAAGCATCAACCTTCCTGGCTTTGAATGGGCTTGCTAATACATAAAGCCACTGCAGCATCTGAGAAAGACAGGCGAAGGAGGAAGCCAGGTAGAGCTTGGGGTGAGGGGGAGAAGCCAGGGGGAGTATTTAAAAGAAAAATACAAGGAACAAGGTTATAAGTAGTTTGGAATTTGAGTTGCAAAATTAGGTACATTTCAAATTTTGACCCAATATTTATGTGTCTTTACAAACAGGTACACACTTTTAGAGATTAGATTTTATTTGTGGGCTTTGAAAAAACCAAGATGGTATCTACACTCCTAAACCAGTTTGAATTTTCTTTTTTGGCTTATAATAGTCAAAACAAGCGGTGGATTACTAGTCAGCAGGTACTTACTAAGCAACTGTTGACTCAAAATGATGTTTTGTTTTCTTTTTTCCTCCTGACTTTGGTCCAAACAGCCTCATTCTGCAATATACTGAAAAAGTGGAGCAAGGAGAAACTCGGAGTGAAATCAGACCTACAAGGCACTCAGTAATACCGTTGAAACATGTGATCCCACCCACATGAACCACAACAGATGAAGTTGGCAAAGGCTGGTATCCCATTAAACAGGGAAAACGAGACCAGCCATCTTTTGCCTAAAGCAAAGTTATGCTTTTCAACAAGGCGGCCACCTCGGGACTGTGACTCCTCTCTGCTATATCACAATGACAAGAGTTTCCCCACAAGTAAAGCAGACAGGCTATCCCTGGCACTGGGTATCCAAAGAGATGGCTAAAATGAGATGGCTTTTAGAAACTTCTGTTTGACTCAAGTAACTTCTTGGTGCCTAGTTGCTCTTACCATGACTACTAGGTTGCCCTAAAAGCAGTTCCAAGCATGGGGGGAGAAAAATGAAACAAACAAAAAGGCCCTCAAAATGTATGATGGAACTTATTCGAACTTAATGATATTTTAGCAAAATTACAAAGTGGCTTACAACAAACAAAAACCAAGTTTATTTATCTTGAAACAATATCAGCCTCACTTGGGAACACTGCCCCAATATTTCTGGGCCTGTTCTAATGCTTTCCATGTGGGACACCAAAAACCACCGATGCAGGGGATGCCAGTAACGACAGCTCCTGCTCGCGGACGGCTCTTCCTCCTTCACTCATCGCCACAAACTTCCGGATGCCAAACACTGCCCTTGTTTCCCACAGGAAGAGACAGAATCTCAGACAAGTGAAGGAACTCCCCTGAGGTTTCACAGGGAACGGACAAAACTGGAATTTAAACCCAGACCTGCCTGACTTTAATCTCAATTTTATTTTATTTCTAGTCTACCTAGTCCAGCCTCCCAGAGTTGCTCCAGAAGACTAACCATTCTAAAGACCATCTAAACTGCAAACTCACCCACTACCACAGAGACTTGGACTCAAGATGCTTAAAGGAATGAGCTATTCCTGAAAAGACTGAGGTGAGTCATGAAGGTGGTTCTGAACACTGGACATCAGGAATCTAGGGGTCTGAGCATCAGGATTTCTGCTAACACATTCCACGGCTTTGAGGACATCACTAATTCTCCCTCTGTATGTCCTTCTACTTCCTTCAAGAGCAATGGCACCAGCAACCTGCCTGTCTCTCTTAATTGTGCATTATGTGTCAATACCGAAGCCACTTTAAAGCCTTCAGGAAAAAGTCCACCTGAATCACCATTATTACCACATAATCACATTGTAGTCGTGAGGGCTATTCCCACTTATTTTGATCCTCCCTCCAAGCAACATGGTAGGATTTGACCTACGTATGGCCATGCATCATGCATTTGCCACTGCAGAAGGTGGTTAAGTGTCTCTTCTGAGGAGACGACTTAAGAGCAGCACAATTTGCCATGATCTTTCCTCCTTACAACAGTGTTGTGGGAAGACATGTTAAAATGAAGCCTCTATCAGCTTAAATCTCTGAGTGACTGATTGCACAGAGCTTCCCTATCAACCCACAATGGATATGCAGCATGAGTGTGAAGTCACAGAGATGTTTAGGCTAGTTTGTTACTGCAGCATAACCTAGTCCACCTGACAGATACAAAATACAGAGAAGTCCTGTTTCTGGAGAGTACCAACAGGGGACACAGGATAGAAAGTAAAGGAACTGAATGAACAAAATCCATTCACTTAAGTAATATTTATCAAGTACTAATTTTTGTGATGGGGTGGTGCTGATGTGCTGCATACAGTACTCTTCCTGAACTCAGAAATTCAAAAAGTATCCTCCGTTAGAAAAACATGCAGTGTTCTTTCAAGGAGCTGATTGAAACTGGAAAAATATTTGTCTTTGACCGATACTTTTGACTACAAGAAACGATTTGTAGTTTAGGAAAAAAATTTCCCCTCCCCATAGTTACCTACAAATCTACCTTTCAAGCAAATCTGGGTGGATGTTTTCATTCTCTTTAATTCTCCATACTCATTTGTAAAAGTGTGGCTAACTACACCTAAAAGAGGGAAAGCTTTAATCTAGATGTATTCAAAGCATTCCAGGATGGTGACTACCATTTCTATAGACTTCTGCTAAAGGCTAATCTTAAAGATCAGGATTTAAGGGGGGGAAAAAAAAAACCAAAAACCAGAACCTCTATCTCAATGAGGAATCAATCTTTATTTCCACTTAGAGCCAAGTAAATAAATAAATCAACAAACTTGTGGTTTCCCGATTTACTAAGGTTTATATAAGCTTGAGTTTTGTGAGAAAACAATTGTCCATTGTAATAAGCTCACCCTACGGCATTATTATTCTCTTTTCCATCTCCTGTGGGCTTACTTCCCAGTGCCAGTATGGCTTCACATTTCTGGGCAGTGGCATTCCATCATAAATAACCTAACAGTACATAGCGTAAAATCTTAGAAAAAACTTTTTTTAGCAGACTTGGCAAGAAAAATATTATGTGAGAAAATGTCAAATTTCGGAGGCCCAGAACAATTTTTTCAAATATTTTCTATTTTTATAGTTGTTTATGAAATTGAGTTCACCATAATTAAGCTTCTCTATATATTAGATGGTAATTCACGTCTATAAATATAAACATATATTTTCACGTATGTAAACACACATACACACACGCGCACACGCTTAAAAGCCAAGCTGAAGGGACAGAGGTGTTGAAGGCAAGCCTCCCCAGGACAAAGTCAGAGATAGCATGGGATGGTCAGAAGCAGCACTGCGCTAGAAGAGCCCCAGCTCAGCTACTTCCAATCTTTGTCCTTCAGGCAAACTCTTCACCTCTCTGGACTTCTGCCATTTCACCCACAGAACAAGGAAATCGGGCCAGATGCTCTTGAATGTCCCCTCTTGCTCATCCGTCCGTGGATCTACTACTGAAGCTGCTTCCAGTTTGCAAATGTTATTGGGTAAAAGTCTGTGTAGTTAGAATTGCAACTGGGTAGAAATATGTCAGCCAACAGCAAAAAGGGAAAACTCAAACATGAAAAAAAGTCACGATACCAAAATGTTAAGATTGCGGGAGATGTTTCTTCTTTTTTTCTTATTCTGAATTCATTTAATATTATTGCTATGTTACTTTTACAATTTTATGAATCAATGAAAAATAAATAAGTATAACAATCTGTGGGGGGCAGTATTTAGAATTACCCTCAGAGAGCGTCAATACATAAACCCCTTCTTCATATTTATAGGCACACATTTTCTGCACGCAAATCCATGATTATCAACTCCAATTTTTCAAAAACAAAATTCTCTCAAGGAACATCATTTATTTGTCTGAAGATGTCAAATAAACTAGTTTGGCAAACATTTTCATTTTTCAATTGTCTGCCTTGGCATCGTGCCTACTATAATACACGTCTAATGTCACCCCCTATCTCACCTCCTCCACCCATGCACACATGCTTGTAGACATGACAAAGTTGGCATTCTCAGGTTAATACTTATGCCAAAGGTCATAAAAGTCATGTTAAGCAGAAGTGCCCAGGGAATTGGGGTCTCTCTCTATTACCATATTCTCTCCCACCGTCCAAGTTTTGACAACATAATGTGATTACATAATAACTCAGGCAGGAAGAAAATTAGACACCATACAGGAAACCCAGGTGAGGCCCCCATGGAGTTATCTGAGTTAGTTATTCTGCTGCCTGTGAAGTCAGGCAAGAAACAAACTTACGAGCATTTTGCAGCCCTGAAAATTCCCACTCACTTCCCCATTCCACTCCCACCCAACCAAAAGCAATCTCTTCCGTGGGAGAATTTCTGCCACTTAGAAAATGGTATTTTCTCCAAACCATACACTGAGAGTAACAATGAATTATTTCAGTCAACACAACACCTGGTGGTCCAAAGAATCAAACATCAGCTACCTACTTCTCAGTGCATTCTCACTGTCTCAGAATAGCCCTGAAAAATGCCTTTTGGACTCCTGGCTATAAGGACCTCATTTCTGAAGAGAACATCCTAAACCCTTAGCACCAAAAACACCTACAGTCCATAAAGAGATGTTAAGGTTTTAAAATACCTTTTTGGGGTGCCCTGGGTGGCTTAGTCAGTTAAGTATCTGACTTTGGCTCAGGTCCTAATCTCGTGGTTTGTGAGTTCGAGCCCCACAGTGGGCTCTGTACTGACAGCTTGAAGCCTGGAGCCTGCTTCGGATTCTGTCTCCCTCTCTCTCTCTGCCCCTACCCCGCTTGCGTTGTCTCTCTCTCTCAAAAATAAATACACATTAAAAATAAAATAAAATGAAATAAAATAAAATAAAATAAAATAAAATATTCTTTCTTTCCAAATCTCTTTACAGCTTTCCCGTGAATTCCACATCCCACCAACCTAGGAGCTCACTCAAAGAGCAGGAGCAACCAGTGGCCCTAAAACTCTTACCTGCACAATCTCCAATGCAGTTGCTGCCAACACGTGCGTGAAGTTCACAAAGAAAGAAAACAGCGACTGACACAGACCACCCTCCTTCCCCACCGTGAGGCTGAACTGAGCCCTGAGACGCCTCCTCCTACCTCAACAAAATAAAACTGCACAGAGCAGGAAGCCAACAAGAGTCCTTGGCAACAACCAAAAGAATGAGACAACAATTGCAGCGGTATTTTCCCTCCTCAGAAGCTTCAATCTTTCATTTCTTTATCATTTTGAAGGGGGTTCCTGTCTTCTTCCCCCAACTGGTGACCTAGCTTTTATAAGAAATAAAAAGATATTTTTTACCTCTGCTTTCTTAACATTTTAAAACACGCTTTTATCCGTCTAAGACTGAGAAATCCTTAGAGAAGACATGGAGCAGGGAAGGGAGGCCGTAACTACAAGAATCACCTGAGAGTTCCTAAGACCACCCCCCCCACCCCGCCCCTGCACCGTTCAGTACATCGCAGAACAGAAGTGCCTAGACTGTGCAGCCCAGGCACGTGGCTTCTACTCTCAGGTCCACCGCATACCAGCTGGAAGAGAAGGCAATCGACTTTCTCATTCTATGCCTCAGTTTCCTCATCTGCACAACAGGGATGATAACTGCACCTTCCTCATTGGGTCACTATGAAGACTGAATGAATACTTACTGTAGTGCCTGGTATGCAGTGACTGCTACATATTAGCTATTATTTTCATCAGTTTAGCCACTGGACATCTTTGGATAAGTCATCACTTTCCCTTCTTGAGTCCCCACTAATAACATTTATAACATATTATATGTTATACATATTTAAACATATTATATGTTTAGAAATTAATAACATACTTTTCTACCCAACTTACCTCACAGGGTTGCTGAAAAAATCAAATAACCCAATTGATGTGAAAAGTTCTTTGGGACACAAAAACACTTCACAGTAATATCTGTAATATATTACTTTCCAATATAATAATAATATACATCAATTAAAATCGAGTCCTTCATGTTAAAGGAATTAAAAAGAAATCCTGAATCGGCCAGGGACTCCTCCATGGGCCCAGTTGCGGGGAAGATTTGGAAGGGAATATGCCAGCTTGGTTTTTACTTCTAAAAGTGTATTTGACAAATCAAAACCACACTCAGATACCACCTCACACCAGTCAGAGTGACTAACATGAACAAATCAGGAGACTATAGATGCTGGTGAGGATGTGGAGGAACCGGAACCCTCTTGCACTGTTGGTGGGAATGCAAACTGGTGCATCTGCTCTGGAAAACAGTGTGGAGGTTCCTCAAAAAATTAAAAATAGATCTACCCTAGGACCCAGCAATAGTACTGCTAGGAATTTACCCAATGGATACAGGAGTACTGATGCATAGGGGCACTTGTACCCCAATGTTTATACCAGCACTTTCAACAATAGCCAAATTATGGAAAGAGCCTAACTGTCCATCAACTGATGAATGGATAAAGAAATTGTGGTTTATATACACAATGGAATACTACGTGGCAATGAGAAAGAATGAAATATGGCCTTTTGTAGCAACATGGATAGAACTAGAGAGTGCGATGCTAAGTGAAATAAGTCATACAGAGAAAGACAAATAGCATATGTTTTCACTCTTATGTGGATCCTGAGAAACTTAACAGAAGACCATGGGGGAGGGGAAGGAAAAAATAAAGGTTAGCGAGGGAGGGAGCCAAAACATAAGAGACTCTTAAAAACTGAGAACAAACTGAGAGTTGATGGGGGGTGGGAGGGAGGGGAAAGTGGGTGATGGGTATTGAGGAGGGCACCTGTTGGGATGAGCACTGGGTGTTGTATGGAAACCAATTTGACAATAAATTTCATATTAAAAAATCCACTTAAGTGTTTAAAAGGCAACAGCAATTCATAAGCTTTGGACAGGTAAAATCAATAATTAAAGTTTTATGCAGAAAATACAGCCTATGCGACATCATATGTATACAAGAGCACGATATGAGTGTGTGTAAAAATTCAAAAAAAAAATAGCAGTCGTCATATAAGGTACCATTAAAAGAGCACTTACCATAGTCTAAAAAAAGTAAATAAATAAAAGTGTATTTGAACCCCACTCTACTGAATGAATTTGAGGATATGATGACAAGGCTGAATCACTGCAGCTCTTGTGTTTGCTCTGAGCAGCAAGACGATATCATTTACGGTCAAATCTGTCTTAGTACAAGAGTACTCTGGAATCAGAATTTTGGTCCCTGCTAAGTAATCGCTGGGCAATGCAGTTTCTGACCCTAATAACTGTCCTGGAAGTGGGGAGCGCAGTTGGCAGATGCTGCTGTCACAACTGCCCAATCCCAAAAGCCTCCAGGGCCAAATGACGATTTAGAGTTTGGGCCTCACAAAGGCAGGCCACCAGCTCTCCCCGAATGTTTGCTGGACTGAACTTCTGGATTGAAATGACTGGTTGTGCTGATGCCAGGTGAACACGGTTGGAAGCAGCCAGATGCCAAATGAGTCAACTCCACTTACACTACTACTCAATGACTGGATGTATCTTTCTTTTTCTATCATCCCCATTCCCTGCTAGCACACATCCTTGACAGTATGTATCTTCTCCATACTCCCCCCTCCTCTCCTTGCTCCCTAAATTGCTGTGTCCTGGGCTATCAGCCTCATTTCTATTTACAGGTAGAGCCCACATACCATTTTCCGTAACTGGAGTTTTTCCTCCTTAAAAAAAACTTATCCTTCTCTCTCTCTTTTTTTCAACTTGCTGTGCATACAAAGACAGCTTCACTATCATATATATATATGCAAATAATAACAATAATTGATATTCACTTTCCTCTGAGCTAGGCACTGACGTCAGTACTTTATATAAATTATCTCACATAATCCCAAAACAAGTCTACGAGGTAAAGACTATTATTATCCCCTTTAATAAGATGAATGGGTTAAGGCACAGAGATGGCAAATATTGTGCTGAAGGCCATATGACATTCATGTAGGACATCTAAACACTGGTAGAACCAAGAGAGGAGTCCAGGAAGTCTGATTCACAGAGCCGCACATTTTAGTAGAGTACAGCATACTACAATATACACAAACATGGGGATGTGTGCCCTCACAATTGTATAACCTGAAGTAATTTCATTTCACACTGGCCTCCCTAGGGATGGTGACTCACATAGACTTGTCTCAGATCTTTTCAAGGAACACAAGAAAGGATCACTTTAAGGCTCTTTGAGATACAGCGTGAGCTTTTAGCCCGATCCCACGGATCCAGTTTTCACACATGAATATTCCTTCCTCCTGTGTACAAACTTTCTGAAACATAATTATGCCTTCTAAGTGGAATGCCATATCATTAGTTAATCAAAATTAGTCAAATAGATGGTCAAGAATTTATTGTGGTGAAGACAGCACTCGTGGACCCTGCCCAGATGGAGATTTTTACAGTCTAGTAGAGAAGACAGACAACGACGGAATGAATCTAAATAATTTAGGAACAACAACAAGAAAGCAAAGTGCTCTAAAGAAAAATACAGAGTGCTTTTGAGAAAATGGAGAGAAGGGGAGAAGTAGCTAATTTCCTTCAAACCCATGACATCCTTCTTGGAATTTGAACTGAATGCTTTCAAAATTGCCCCAAATCCTGAAATCACTTAATAAATATTTCTGAATTAATATCCTAGACAAGGGAAATGAGGTAATGCTTGCAAACCAGAGAAACACGTGGCAGTTTCTTTATACTCCCGGTGTTGGGGAGAAAGTTGAAATGAGCTCGAACAGAGAATGACAAGAAATACAGGGCACACTTTGCTGTGGTTACAGCACTAGCCACACTAGCTGGATTGTTTTGGGCCTCACTTTCATGAGGCTTAATACAATCAGGAAGGGCTTAGATGCCCAGCCATGATAAATACCCCACCAGGAGCCTGATCAAGGAGAGAACCAAAACCCACCCGGCCCAGGCTCCCTTGCGGTGCCCAGACACACATGTGGGCGGCTCCATCAGCCAAAAATGCTGGTCCTCTCTGGGGGCTCCCCACCCCCACCAATCAACACATTCTTAAAGTAGCCTGGGGCTGCTGAAGCTCATAATCAGACCTGGGTTGGATTGCAAACATCTCTATAATGCCAGTGCTGGCTAACATGATTAGGCACAGAACATTAGCCAAATCAAAGGGATGGGAGGACAAGGAGCCAGAAAGACAGGGAGATGGAGAGAAGGAAAGGAGTGTATAGTCTTCACGAGGGGGGAAAGGAAGTGGAAAAAGTCCCTGTAACAACCCTGAAGAGAAGAAATTAAAAGTCCAAGGAGCACCTGAATCCAAATCATTTATTACTTAGCCACCTAGCCGGTCAGGTAGGTGAGCAATACTGAGGACCTACCACGTACCAGTCCTCTGCACTGAAGATGCTGAGTGAACAAACAGGTACGACCCTTGCCTTCGTCAAGCACATAGCCTACCAGAAGGCAGACTCAAAACAAATGCCATTATAGCCCAATGCTTAAGGTGCCCACCAAGACTGTACACACTTCTAGAGCAGATTTTTTTGGAGGAATGAATTAATTAATTAATAGAAATAAACGAATGACTATCCTCCTGTGGTGGTTAATTCCATGTGTCAACTTGGCTAGACTATGGTGCCCAGGTTTGGTCAAACACCAGTCTAGATGCTGCTGTGAAGGTAATTTTCAGATGTAATTAACATTTATAGCCAGTGAACTTTAAGTAAAGCAGATTACCCTCCATAATGTGGGTAGGCCAAATCAGTTGAAGGCCTTAACAGCAAAGACTAAAGTTCCAAAGGAAAAAAAAAAAATCTGCCTCCAGACCGCAACACACAAATCCTACCTGAGTTTCCAGCCTGTCGGGCACAAATTTCAGACTTTCTATTCCCCACAACCATGTAAGCCAATTCCTTAAAACCTCTAAGAATAGATATAAACATATAGATAGGATATAACTTGGTAGGATATATGATATATAATGAGAGAGAGAGAGATCCTATTGGTTCTATTGCTCTGGGAACCATGTCTAATGTACCCATTAAATATGCTCATTAATTGTAAGCCAGGTCCTAATTCCAAAGATGTTAAAACACGAAAACTTCTGCTTCTAAGAATTGAGGAGATGAAATCATTATAATCAATGTAACAATTGCCAGCATAGTGAGGACTGCAAAGAAGAAACAGAGAATGCTATGGCAGTGGGTGCAGAAACCCCTATCCCCACCACAACCATCCCCAGGAATTTGGGAGCGCCAGAGTGCTGGTTCAGTAAAAACATCAAGCATAAAGAGGCATCGCCAGCCAGAAGACAATACTCCAGCAGCAGAGCAGAAAGGAGGAATTCTGATAAAGTAAGGAAACCTGAATGTGCTACCCACAGATTCACCCCCACCACTCAAAGCTATTCCCAATTCGCACTGCCCAGAGCACAGTGCCCTAAATACGCCCCACAAGCCTCTTCTCCGGGTCCTGGGAGAGCTGCCCCCTGGCGCGGAACACTTCCCCCATGGGCCCAGGCCTCCAGCTTTCCCATCCTGAGAAGGAAAGCCAAGAGCCGTGAGCCCACACCCTACTTGCACAATCCCAAAAGGGTTAATTCTCTACTCCCCACCTCCCCACCACCTCCCCCCCCACACACACTGTAAGTAGTGGCAATCTTTCCTAATCATTTCCATTTCTATTCCTCTTTAATTCTCCCGTTCCCCTCTTTGTTTTCATGACCTGTGGGAACCTGAACTCCAGCTGGAGGTAGAGTCTGCCTTTATACTTAAAGCAGATATTTAAGCAATTATCCTGTCACTGGGCCTTGCCTTGCCTCCTCCATATGGGTTGCTCCCAAGCAAGGCATTTGGTTTCTCCTTTGTTCCTGGTGCACTGAGTAAAATTGTTCCAGAAAGCCCTTGCCCTTGAGGAACAGGGCCGGGAAGATGAGGGTAAATTTGGCTGGGGACCCTCAATGTCAAAAAGGAGGCAGGGAATGGCGATTTGGGCAGCTGTCAGCCCCTTTGCTCTGCCCCAACCCATACTGGACACGCTTTCTCCATGTAGCAGCAGAGTCGGTAAGACTCACGTCCACTCCCCAGGTGAGAAAGGACAGGGATGTGCCAGTGCTGCCCTGGGCCGCAGGTGCACACACTTCCTGAGGGCCCTACTGGCCCTGCATAGGAGCCAGTGATCAGACAGCCAAAAGAGACACAAGTAGAGCCCAGTCAGGTTCATTGTGACCTGAAGGTACCACTGTAGAGCACCGGGGGAATCCAAAGAGAACTTCCAGTAGTTTCCTGTAGCTACTCAACAAATTACCACAAACTGAGTGGCTTAAAACAGAAATTTAGTTTTCCACAGTTGTAGGGGCCAGAAGTTCAAAACCAGTAATACTTGGCCAAAACTCCCTTAGGACTAGGAGAGAATCCACTCTTTGCTTCTGCCAGCTCCTGGTGGCCAAGGGTATTCCTTGGTTTATGGCTTTATCACTCCAATCTCTGCCTCTGTGGTTGTATTGCCTTCTCCTCTGTATTTATGTATATATCAAATCTTTCTCTTCTAAGAACACTTGTGATGGCACTTAAGGCTCACCTGGAAATTCCAGAAAAATCTTCTCATCTCAAAATCTTTAATGTAATCACATCAGGAAAGATTCTGGCATAGAAGGAATGTTCATAAATTCCAGGGATTAGGAACTGATATCTTTGGGGGGCCCTTATTCAGCCTGCTATACCTCTCTACAGCAATCTCATGTCCAATTTATCTCAGAGTAAGAAATGATGGGGCTAGGAGGGAAAGTGGGGGTGGGGCTTCTCTCCCACCCTAAATTCCTAAGTATTGAGGGAAAACCAGAGCTTTAACAGATGAGCTCCTTCACAGCCACAGAGGCCAAAGAGAGTAGAGTAGTGGGTTTTAACACTCCATTGTCAAAAAGACTAGGTAGAATTGAAGGTCATTAAAGGAAGTCTGGGCTAAATTTTATTTGCCATTTACTAAAAATGTGGCTTTGAACAAGTTAACTTGACATGTCTGAACCTCAATTCCTGAATCTATAAAATGGGTACAATAATCCCTACCTCAGTGGGGGCTATAAAGATAATTACTGAGTATTTACCACGTGCCAGATATCATGGTCAGCACTTTGCAAATATTTTCTACTTTAATCCTTAGAGAAATATACAAGGTAAGTAGTATTATCCTCACTTTACAGATAAGTAAACAGAGACTCAGAGAAGTTGTATGATATGCCAAGAAGATCACACAACTTAAAGAAACTCCCAGAGCCTTGATTTTAGCCAAGTCTGACTCCAAATCAAAGAAAAGCTAACCCCAGTTCTCATCCACATTAGAATCACCAGGGAAGCTTATATTATATATACATGGCCAGCCCATCCTGATCACTTGAATCAGAATCTCTGAAGGTAGGGTCTGGGCATTTGTTAAAAAGCTCCTCGGGTGATCAATGCACATCCAGGGCTGAGAACCTACTCAGTTAAATAAACACTTCTCCTCCCCACCGCTAGAAGAGGGTAGGCCTTCCTGCACCCCAGAGACCCCACTCCAGGCAGAGTACCTGCTCTCTGATTTCCAACTGCACATCCTTGAGGGCTTAGCTCTTCTTGATAGCCTTGATATCTGATGTAATGAGAAACAAAGCCCTTCCTTGCTAAGCAAAGTTATTCATCCTTTTATTTACTCATTCATCTAATGAATGCAAACTTCATGCTTTCTTTCCATTCCCAAGAACAGTGCCTGGCACTTAGTAGGTCTTTGGCAAATACCATTACTTCATTCAGGTTAGGAAATTATAAAGGCTCCTTTGTTACTCACCCCATAGATATATTTTTGTTCCCATTTTGTCTAATTTCCTCTGCCTCAATGAGGCAGATTCTTTTAGCCTTCATTCCAGGAATCCCCCTGTGTGGGCTAATTCCTGCTCTCCCTATTTCCTGCCTTACCACTTGTAATAGGCTAAACAGCCCCCCAAAGATATCCTCATTCTAATCCCTGGAATCTGTAAATGCTAACTTATTTGGGAAAGGTGTCCTTGTAGATGTGGTTAACTTAAAGATCTTGAGATGAGGACATTATCCTAGGTTATCTGTGTGGACTCTAAATGCCATGACAACTGTCTTTCCAAGAAAGATGCAGAAGACAGAAAAGGTGGAAAAGGCAACGTGACCACAGAAGCAGAGTTGGAATTAGCCAAGAAATACCCATAGCCACCAGAAGCTGCAAGAGACAAAGAAGAGGCTCGTCCCTAAGACCTTCATGGAAGCATGAGATTGCCGATAACTGATTTGGGCCCACTGACAGTGATTTCAGACTTCTGGCCTGTAAAAAAAAAAAAAAAAAAATAGTCTGCTGTTCATAATTAGTTACAGCAGCCACAGAAAACTAATATACCACTTCTCCTGACCTTTCATTTGTGCCCACCTCAGGGCTCTGACCACACCCAATCTGGCCCCCCAGTATCTGGCCCACCCCATGCCAGGTTACTGTCCCACGTCATCACTCCAGAAGGACTTTTAATCTTCTTGCAGGCTCTTTGGAGCAAGAGCCTGGGAATTTCCTCGCTCAGCCAAATGGACACATTGCCAGATAGCAAGTTCAGAGTCTATAGGACTAGACCCTGGGTGAAAAGAAATGGAATACAACACTGCATCTAGGGAACCATCAGATCCCTTCCCCAGGCAGCCCCACAGAACAGTCGCCTCTCCTTTTCATCTCTCCCTACAAAGGATCATGAGTGTTCCATCACTTTCAGTAACAGTACCTCATATTTATATAGCACTTAGTACTTTTGCAAAAAATTTCTACATCCATCACTTCATCTATGATCTCCCCTGTGAGGTAGGCAGGAGTGTTACTGTCCTATTTTCCAGGAATGGTGTGAAGACTAAACTGAGGTCCAAAAGTTTTGGGGGTTAACCCAAAAATCAGTCTGACACAAGAGCAGGTCTTCTGACCCTGAATCCAGTGCTCTGCCTAGTTCACTTCACCTTTTGCCTATGGGCCTCTGTGGCTTACACATACTGTATCAGTACAGAAGGGTTGACACACCAGTTCTCTGAATCAACACCTCACCCTCTTGCACACTTCACGTGGATTCACTCATCTAATCCTCACAACAGTCCTAGGACACAGGTACTATTCCTTATATTCATGTTATACACGAGGAAACCAAGGCACAAGGAAATTTAACATTAACCGCGATGGTACATTTGGAGAAGTCAGGATTTGAACTCAGGCAATTTGGTCCCAGAATCTGTCTTAACCGAAAGGAAGCTAAGGTAGTACTAGACAACTTCCTTCTCAGAGCTGGAGCTCTGCAACAGTATATTAAAAAGCAATGATGTTGGGGTGCCTGGGTGGCTCAGTCGGTTGAGCATCCGACTTCGGCTCAGGTCATGATCTCACAGCTCGTGAGTTCAAGCCCCGCTTCGGGCTCTGTGCTGACAGCTCGCAGCCTGGAGCCTGCTTCTGCTTCTGTGTCTCCCTCTCTCTCTGCCCCTAACCCACTCACATTCTGTCTCCGTCTTTGTCAAAAATAAATAAACATTAAAAAAAAAAAAGCAATGATAAGTGCTTTTCAAATTAAAGAGCCAGGGGTGTTGGGGTGGCCCAGTATGTTAAGCGTCTGACCCTTGATTTCAGCTCAGGTCATGGGATCGAGCCCCATGTCAGGCTCTGTCACTGCAGAGCCTGCTTGGGATTCTTTCTCTGCCTGTCTCCACCCCCCCCAAAAATAAATAAATAAACATAAACAAAATAAAGGGGGAGCCTGTGTGGCTCAGTTGGTTAAGCAGCTAACTCTTGATTTTGGCTCAGGGCATGATCTCATGGTTCAGGAGTTTGAGCCCCATGTTGGGCTCTGTACTGACAGGACAGAGCCTGCTTGGGATTCTGGTCTCCCTCTCTCCCTGCCCCTACCCTGCTCATGCTTGCACTCTCTGTCTCTCAAAAATAAATAAACAAACAGTTTTTAATAAAAATAAAAATAAATAAGTAAAAATAAAGAACCAGAGGAAAATGTAATGAAATTAGTCCTTTAGAATGAAAGTGATAGTGCTTTGAAATTCATATTGGAAACTCTTTCCACCAGATGTGTCCATTTGTAACATGGTCATCATTAGGCACACGTGTTTGGGGTGTGTGTGTGTATGTTTGTGTGTGTGTGTGCGTGTGTCTGTGTGTGTTTGCGCACACACTCATGTAGAGTGAGATGAGTGGCAGACATTCCAGATGGTTCACCAGAAACCTTACATCAGGGCTCTCTCAGTGCCCCTGCTCCATCAAAGGGACTTTGAGTTTGGGGTTTGAGTAAATTAACAACATCCCTGTTCTTTATTTATCTCCCTTCTGGCTGTGATAAATAGCCCTGGAGAGTCCTTCCTATTTCTGAGTTGAGAGAAAAATGAAACATCCCTGCCTACATTTCACACCAGTATGGATAGAAGGGTATTTATTTCAAGCTAGCTGTATTCTAGCATTATAGTACATGTTTTCGATCTCCCAAAAGTAACAGTTGTGCTCACTGTCAGCATTCTAAAGCCTTACTAGTCACCTTGGCCAGGTGGAGCAGGATGCCAGTCCTGTGTAGAAAGAACTAGGCCTTCCCTATAAAATGGACAGTCTAACCCACAGGTCTGATGCATACAGCCTACAGATCAAGAATAATGCTGACATTGGCTGAAAGACGAATTTGTGGAGGTCTTCCAGTCTAACCCTTTTATCATATAGGTATGAAAACTGAGGTCCAGAGATGGGAAATGTTTTGTCCAGGATTACACAGCAACATAATAGCTGTGCGTGCTTGTACTGGTAGACTAGGAAATTTGAACAAACCTTCATACAGAGAACAACCCGAAAATCTGGGCAATATACAAAAATTAACCTGGCACTGGAGATGTTCCAAGACAGGAAAGAATTACAGGACCTAGTTTGAGGATTAAAAAGGAAACCCAGAAAAGTCAGTCTGGCATTTGAGGCTACTTTTCCCCAGACTCCAGGGGCTCAGCCAACTCCAGTACAGGTAGATGGTTGAGAGGTGTAAAACTGAAGACCTTGTGACAATCTGTCTTACAACAGGAAACAAAAAAACCAGTCTCAAGATCCAGTAAGGCAGAGAGGTTAGTAAATCCCTGAATTTTGGGTTGGTAGATGAAAGGGATATAACCTTATTGTAAGAATAAAGTTGAATCAAAAAACAAACCATTTTGGGGGCACCTGGGTGGCTCAGGCGGTTGAGCATTGGACTTCAGCTCAGTTCATGATCTTGTGGTTTGTGAGTTCGAGCCCCATATCGGGCTCACCGCTGTCAGTGCAGAGCCTGCTTCAGATCTTCTGCCCCACCCCCGCCCCTCCCCAAATTGTGTGTGTGCCTGTGCAGGCCCACTCTCTCTCTCTCTCTCAAAAAGAAATAAACATTGGGGTGCCTTGGTGGCTCAGTTGGTTATGCCTCCAACTTCAGCTAAGGTCATGATCTCAGAGTTCATGAGTTCAAGTCCTATGTCGGCCTCTGTGCTGACAACTTAGAGCCTGGAGCCTGCTTCAGATTCTGTGTCTCCCTCTCTCCCTGTCCCTCCTGTGCTCATGCACTCTCGTGCTCTCTCTCTCTCTCAAAAAATAAACATTAAAAAAAATTTTAATAAATAAACATTTAAATAAGTAAATAATAAAAATAAAGCAGTTCTCACAGGAACTAAGAGACAAGTTTGAACATTTATTGCTGATCAGATTATGGTGAGCCTTACAGTACCTGGGTGGCTTAGTCAGTTAAGCATCCAACTCTTGATTTTGGCTCAGGTCATGATCTAATAGTTGGTCATGAGATCGAGCCACATATCAGACTCCACACAAGGCATGGAGGCTGCTTGAGATTCTCTCTCTCCTCCCTTCCCTTGTGCTCATACTCGTGCACTCTCTCTCTCAAAAAACAAAACAAAACAAAACAAAAAGATTAAAGCAAGCCTAGATTTCTAAGGGGCTTTAATTTCTAGTAACAGGTATATTAAATCCTGTCTAAAGTTAGATACTTTATGCTAAGCCTCAAATTACCTTTACTTTTTTTCATATGCAATACCTGGTACTCAATCAAAAAGAACCAAGCATACAGTAGGTCCCAGATAATAGTTGTCATAGACTTTAAAATAACAATGCTTAACATATTCAAGAGTTAAATTCAAAATGGAAAATCCAGGCAATCAACTGGAAACTAAGAAGAAGGAAATAAATACACTAAAAACACAACACTAAAACTAAAAAAGTTATAGTAACTAATTTTTTTAATTAATAGAAGGTTTTAACAACAGATTAAATACAACTGAAAAGTTAATTAGTGAACTAGAAAATAAAGTCAGAACAGAATGTCCAGAACAAAACACCAAAAGATAAAACGATAGAAAATAGAAAAAGAACATACAAGAAATCAAGACTGTTATGAAGAAAAGGCCTAAGTAGTATAACTGTTGTCATAGAAGAAGAGAGAATGGAGGAACAACAATATATAAGAGCATTTTCCAAATCTGCTAACACATAAAAAAGCACAATTCAAAAAGTACTCACTATGAATATCAAGCAGGAAAAATATCAAATTAATTATTTTTAAATCTTACCTACTTATTAAAAAAAACTGATGGTTAATATAAAAGGAGGTCTTTGAATTAAAACAGGAAAAATGTCAGAAGCAACAACAGAACTCACATCTGACTTCCACTGAAAGACAGCAGAAGTCTGACAATACTATAACGATACCTTACAAGTGCTGAGGAAATAACAGCCATTCCATTCCAAATTCCTATACCCAGCCAAAATGTCACTGAAAATTGTCAATGAAATCAAGACATCTTTCACACAAATAAAACTGAAGAGAATTTGTCAGCAGACATGAACTAAAGGAAATGTCTATACACAGAAAGAAGCCATCCCCAGCAGAGCCTTAAAGATGCAGGAAGACATAAAGGGCAACAGAAAATATGTGGGTAAATATGTGGGTAAGCTAAATGAATAACTGCTATATAAAATAATAATTTTGTTTTGTAAGACTTAAAATATCTAAAAATTATCATCATAGCATGTAAATTCAAAGGGGGAAAATATATAGTATTCTGGGCTTTGCTTTAACTACTGAGTGATGGAAGTTCTATTTTATACTTATTATGTGAAAGATGTATATGTAAATTTTTTAAGTATCTACTATAATTATCACCAAAATATAACTATGATACAATGAATACAGATAGAAAATGAAATACTAAATCATAAATCAAAAAGAAAGCAAAGAAGGTGAGAACACACAGAATACCTAGGTGAGACGAACATAAAATAGTAAGTATGTAGATTTAAACCCCAATATATCCATAAATAGATTAAAGGACAGATGGACAAAATACTCTAGTTGCAAGAGAAAGATTCTAAGACAAGCTAACAACCCAAAACTCCAAAAATACATACTGCCTACAAGTGACATTCATTGAATATAATCATACATAAAGGTTGAAAAGAGGGCACCTGGGTGGCTCAGTTGTTTAAGCTTCTGACTCTTGGTTTCAGCTCAGGTCATGATCTCATGGTTTCATCAGTTCAAGACCTGAGTCAGGCTCCGTACTGACAATGTGGAGCCTGCCTGGAATTCTCCCTCTCTCTACCTCTCTCTCTCTCTCTCTGTCCCTCCCCTGCTCATGCTGTCTCTGTGTCTCTCAAAATAAATAAACTTAAAAAAAATTTTTTAAGGTTGAAAAGATGGAAAAAAAAATACACTATGCAAATACTAACCAAAATGAAGCTGCCACAACTAGATTAATACCAAAGTAGAATTCAAGGCAAAAATCATTTGCTGAAATTAAGAGGAACATATCACAATGATTTAAAAAGTACTCAATTGACCAGAACAGCATATCATTTTAAGTTTATATATGGGTTAATATAGCCAGTCATGAAAAGGTTAGATTCAAAGTGATGAGAAAAGAATGTCCCTGGCTTCACTGGATGATCTTAAATGAAGACAAGGAAAGGAAGAAGGGGATTAAAATTTGAGAGATAGCAGATGAGCCATGGAGATAGAGAAGAAAGAGAAGGACAGACAGGAAAAACTAAAAAGTGACCTGGATATGAAAGGTAAAAAAATCTGGTAAAAATAAAATAGAAGAGAGATAAAGGAAGATGTAAAAAGGAGAGAAAACAACTGGAAGTAAAATGAAAATATTTTGAGAGAAAAAGTATGGAGTCAAAGAGATTCCACAAATGCATCTCCTTCAAGGAAGTTCAGCCCTTTAGCACCTGGGGTCACACCTTCTTGTGGCCCATAGAGTGACACCTGTCATTAGGCTTCTGGCTTTGTTAATTTCAAATATCAAACTCAGCAATAAAAAGAGGAATAGTCATGATTATGACCTATCTTTCTGGCTTCAGAGCTTTCATTCAAATGTGGTGGTCTCCATACTATATGATCAAGATCATTCATTTCCCATCTGCCTGGAAAAGCCAAGAAGTCAGAGGTCATGTAGCCACACCCCACCCCAGCCACACTACCAGGAGCCCAGTCCTCCCTACAGGCCTATCAAAAATAACCAGCGAATCCAAAAGCCAGGACTGGACTCAACTAAATCCTGAACTCAATTTCTGAACCATTTCCCCACATGGGAGTTGACTCCGAGGTGAACATGACAGGCAAGATAGTTTGATAGCAAATGTATATCTGTTTTCCTCTACATGCACTGAATGCTTTTCTGTTTTGCTGCACTCAAAAGTTGTTGTTGTTTTTTGGATTTTGGGGTTTTTTTTTTTCCAGGGGGAGAGGGGCAAGGAGAGTTGTCACTCATTAAACAAAGAGCTTTTCTGAACAGTTGTGAAAACACTGAAGCCTAAAACCTTCAGGTATAAGAACTCTATTTACACCACTGACATAGCATTTATAAAAATTAGGGGATCCTGGAGGAGTAATTCATTTATTCAACCAGTAATGTTGATATAGCGATGAGCAAAGCAGAGCTAACATTCTAGTGAAGAGAATCTAAAAAGTTGAACAAAATAATTACAACTTGTGATGAGAGATGGAACAAAGAATAACTGGGGAGAGGAGAGAGCCAACTTCAGAGAGGCTGGTCAGAGAAGGTCTCCCTGAGGAAGTGACATCTTGATGAGGTGTAAAGGATGAGAGAAGACAGACACAAAGGGGCCTAAGAAAGCTTTTGGGAAGAGGAAAGGCATGAAAGAGGTGGGAAGGGACTTCTTGGTGTGTTTAAGCACTTAGAGTCAAGTGCAAGGTTGCCTGGTGCTTGGTGGAGGTGCAGTGGAAGGGGCAGTCGGGGCGGAGATCATGCAGAGCTTATTGGCCAAGGTCAGGAGTTTGGGTTTTATCCTGACAGGTATGGAAAGCTTCCAGAATGTTTTAAGTAGAGGGGTGACTTAATCCATTAAACCGCAAAAGTCACAGCAATGAGGGGCACTTCAAGAGGAAAACTGTGAAACCCAGAAAAGAATTTCCTGGCTAAGAGTCATTGGCACCAGAGCCTGCAGCAAGCAAGACCTCCCTGCCCCTGGGCTGCCAAAGCCCAGCCTTTACTTGCCTGAAATGGTCTAAGAGGGATGGATGTTCTGTACCGAGGGCAGGGCCTGGACTGCATGACTAAGTGGTTGTTCTGTGGCCATAATTACGCCACTGGGGTTATCCCCAAATGTAACGTTGTAACAATATTTCTGAGCATTGATGCTGTCCAAAGGTGGGCAGGTAGGTCTTACCCAATAGAAGATACTACTAGTTCAGCCAGGTAAACGAGAACTAAACACAAGCCAAGCTCCAAACAGGAGATTTTGATGCTGCCAAGAATTTGACCACTGTTTCTCTAGTGCCACCCATGACTCATCTGCCTCAGAATCTCCTAAAGGATTTATTAAAAATGCAGATTCCTGGTCTCAAGCAACCCAGACCTAATAAATCAGAATGTGGCTCAGAATTTGGAAGGCATCTTCTACAGCAAATGCATCCTTGCCTAATTATTTGCATAATATAATGTAAGGATAGAAAAACATTATTAAGGAGCACATGGGTGGCTCAGTCATTGAGTACCCAACTCCTGGTTTCAGCTTAGGTCGTAATCTCACAGCTCATGGGATTGAGCCCCACATCAGGCTTGGTGCTGACAGCGTAGAGCCAGCTTGGGATTCTCTCTCTCCCTCTCTCTCTCTGCCTCTCCATCACTAGTGTTTTCTCTCTCAAAATAAATAAATAAACATTAAAATAAAAGAAAGAAGGGGCTCCTGGGTGGCTCAGTAGGTTAAGTGTCCAACTTCAGCTCAGGTCATGATCTGGCAGTCTGAGGGTTCAAGCCCTGCACTGGGCTCTATGTTGACAGGTCAGAGCCTAGAGCATGCCTCACATCCCATGTCTCCCTCTCTCTCTCTGCCCCTCCCCCACTCATGCTCTGGCTCTCTCAAAAATGAATAAATGTTCTAAAAAAATTTTTTTAAAGAAATAAAAACACTATTGGTAGTATGCTGTTGAGTTTTCTAGGCTACCCCAGAGCCCTGAACATCCCTCTTATTTTAATAAGTCTCAATTTTAATTTATAGAAGTATGGATATTTGGATCCAGGTATACAATTTAATCCATTGTGTTAAGAAATATAAGTTGCTTGAATATATTTTTGCTGTTTCCTAACAGCTTTATTGAGGTATATTTAACATGCAATAAACTGTATGTTTAAAGTGTACAATACGATCAATTTTGAGATACACACTCATGACACCATCACCACAATCAATTTAGTGTTTCCTCATGCCCCTTAATAATCCCGCTCTCCTGCCCCTCCCCACTTCACCCCATTCCCAGGCAACCACTGATCTGCTATCACTATAGATTACTTTGCATTTTCTAAATTTTTTTACAGTGGAATCATACAGTATGTCCTCTTTATATTTGGCTTCTTCCACTCAGAGTAATTACTTTAATATTCATCTATGCTGCAGGTATATATTTTTTATTTTTATTCCTGAGTAATGGCCTATTGTATAGATATACCACAATTTGTTTATCCATTCAACTGTTGATGGACACTCGGGTTGTTTAGCCTTTTAAGCAATTCAAAAAAAGCTGCTATGAACATTCTTGGACAAGTCTTTACATGGAACATGCTCTCACGCCTCTTGGACAAACACCTAGAAGTAGAATGAATGGGTCATCTGTAGATGTATAACTTTTTAAGAAACTGCAAACTGTTTTCAAAAATCTTTTTTATCATTTAACATTCCCACCAGCAGTGTATGCGAGTCCCAGCTGCCACATACACTGCCAACACTTGGTATGACCAATAACTTTTATTTTAGACATCCTCACAGATGAACAATGGTAGTACACTGTGGTTTTAATCTGTATTTTCCTTTTGACTAACAATGTTGATCAAAAAGCATGGAGGCACTGGTCGTCAATACATCTTCTTTAGTATAATGTCTATTTAAACCTTTTACCCGAGGGAGAAAGGTTATTTTCTTACAATTGAATGTTGAAGTTTTCTAGATATTCTGGATACAAATCCTTCATCAAATATGTGATTTACAAATATTTCCTCCCTGTCTATATCTTGTTTTTTTATTATTTTAATAGTGACTTTTGAAAAGCAGACTTTCTTAATGTGATTAAATCCAGTTTGTTTTTTTCCCCCTATGAATCATGCTTTTGATGCAGATCTAACCCTAGGTAAAGATGTCCTCCTATGTTTTCTTCTAGGCCTTCATTTTAGATTTTATTTTAGGTCTATGATCCATTTAATTTTTTATATGGCATGAAGTGAGAGCTGAAGTTCTTTTTCTGCTTCTTTTATATGGATACACAATTGCTCCAGTGCCATTTATTGAAAAAATTCTCTCACCACTGCACGGTCTTTGAACCTTTGTCAAAAATCATTGACATATATATGTGTCTGTTTCTCAACTCTATTCTGTTCCACTGACTTGTTTATCTTTATGGTAATACCACAGTCATGATTATTATAGCTTTATAGTAAATCCTCCAACACTGTCCTTTTTCAATGTTGTTTTGAGTAAGTAAGTATTCTAAGTCCTTTCATTTCCATGTGAACTTTGGAATCAGCTTGCCAATTTCTACAAAGAAAATAAAAGTCTGTTGCAATTTTGATTGGACAGAACCTTAATAATATTAAATCTTTCAATCCATCCATAAGCACAGTATACCTCTCCAATTATTTACATACTCCTTAATTTCTCTTAGCATTGTTTTGTAACTTTTTAGAGTATAGATCTCATGCAACCTTCATCATATTTGTCCATATTTCATATTTTAATGCTATTATAAAGCGTATTTTTTATTTCAATTTCTAATTGTTTGTTGCTAGCATATAAAAATGCAATTGAATTATGTATATTGTTCTTTTACCCCAAAACTGTTAAATTCACTTACTAAGTCTAGCAGTTTTTTGTAGATTTCACAAGGTTTTCAACACAGGTAATTACGCCATGCACAAATATAATTTGACTTGTTCCTTTCTTATCTGGGGGTCTTTTTATTCCCCCTTTCTTTTTTGCTATATCATACTGCCTAGACCCTCCAGTAAAATGCATCGAAAAATGGACATCCTCGTCTGGTTCTTGAGCCTTCCAAACAAGACTCAAGAAAAGCACTGGAAAAAAGTATTCAATGTTACCATTACATCTGGCGTAAGCTATGCATTTTTCAAAGATATCCATTATTGTTAGGAATTTTACTTCTGTTCTTTGTTTACTGGGTGCTTATATCAGAAATGAAGTTGAATTTTCCCAAAATGTTTTGGGTTTTTGTTTTGCATCTATTGAGATGACATTTAAAATATTTTTAATCGGTATTGTTGAATTGGTGATTTCACTTGTTTCCCTTTCAAAAGTTAAATCAACATTGAATTCCTGAGATAAACACCACTTGTTTGTGATGTATTATTCTTTTATATATTAGTGAATTTGATTGATAAAGCTTTGTTAAGAATATTGTATCTATGATCGTGAGGACTACTGATCCACACAGACTGTAATGTCTGTCTGGTTGTGGTATCACTCATGCTGTCTTACAGACTGAGTCGAAAAATATTTTATCCTCTTCAATTTACTGGAAAAGTTTGTGTAGAATTCTTTTTTTTTTCTTTCTTTCTTAAATGTTCGGTAGAATTTCTTCATGAAACCCTCTGGCCCTAGAGCCTTCTGTGTAGAAGGGTTTTGAACTATAGATTCAATATCTTTTATGTAGAATTGTTAAGGTTACCTATTTCTTCTTGAATGGGCATTGGTAGTTTGTATATTTTCTATTTAAGTTGCAGAAAAATACTGGCATAAAATTCTCCTTTATTGTCCTTTAAATATCTGTAAAATCGATAGTGATATTACCACTCTCATTCTTGATATTAGTAATTTGTGTCTTCTCTTTTTTTTTCCTAATGAGTCTTTCTAGAGATGTATCAGTTTTACTGATCTTCTCAAAGAATTAGGTTTGAGTTTTTCTGATTTATCTCTATTATTTTTCTGTTGATTTCCACTGTGATGTCTAATACTATCTTCTTCCTAATATTCCTTTTGAGTATCTTTCTCATCTTAATTTCTCAAAGTGGAAGTTGAGGTCATTAGCTTGCAGCCTTTTCTAATACACATTTAGTGCTATAAATTTCCCTTTAAAACTATGTTAGCTGCTTTTCACAAATTTTGATTTTTTTTCATTTCTGTTCAATTCAAAACACTATAATTTATTTCTTGATTACTTTTTTGACCCATGGGCATTTTTTTATGTTTATTTATTTTGAGAGAGAGAGAGAACACACATGCATGAGAGCAGGGGGAGAGGCAGAGAGAATCCTAAGCAGGCTCTGCACTGTCAGCGTTGAGCACAACTCAGAGCTCCAACTCACAAACCATGAGATCATGACCTGAGCCAAAATCAAGAGTCAGATGGGGGTGCCTGGGTGGCTCAGTTGGTTAAGTGTACGACTCTTAATTTCAGCTCAAGTCATGATCTCACGGTGGTGAGATTGAGCCCTGTGTCGGGTGCTGCACTGACAGAGCCTGCTTGGGATTTTTTCTCTCCCTCTCTCCTCTCTCCTCCCTCTCTCCCTCTCTCCCTCTCTCCTCTGCCCCTCCACCTATGTTTGCATATGGGCATGCACTCTCTAAATTAATAGATACATACATAAATACAAAGAGAGGCAACCAACTGAGCCACCCACGCTCCCTGCCCCATAAGCATTTTTAAGTGTGCTATATAATTTTCAAATATCTTGGGGTTCCAAAATATCTTTTATATTTAGCTCTAATTTACTTCCCTCCTGATCAGAGAACATACTTGGATTTGGATCCTATTTATGAACCAGAATATGGTCTTAGTAAAAAAAAAAAAAAAAAAAAAATACTCTGCGTAAACTTGAAAAGAATGTGTATTCTGCTGTTGTTGTGTAGTGTGAACTATAAAAGTCAATTAGAACAAGTTGGTTTATAGTGTTGTCCAAGTCTCCCACATCCTTACTGATTTTCTATCCTCTTATTCCACCAAGTACTGGGAGATATTGAAATTTCTGATTATAATTGTGTAATCTATTTCTTCTTACTCTTCTCTCAGTTCTTATATCTTTAGGATTACAATAACCCATTGGAAAACTGGCACTTTTGTCTCTATGAAATGACACTCTTTATTCAAGGTAATATTCTTTGTTCAGAAATTTATTTTCTCTGGTATTAAAATACTTGCTCCTGCTTTTTTCTTTATTAGTGTTGGTTTATATAATACATTCCATACTTTGTGTCTTGGACTTAAAATGGATTTTTTATGGATGATCTAGAGTTGGTTGTTTTTTGTTTTTTTTTTTATCAACAATTTAGGGCTTTTGATTGAGATTTTTGGACCATTTACATTTACTGTGATTAATGATATGGTTGGATTTTAACCTCTCACATTGCTGTTGGTTTTCTATCTGTCCTACCTTTTCCCTTTTACTTCTTTCTTACATCATTTTGGATTAACTGAGTATTTTTGTTGCATTTCATTTGCTTTTTGGTTTAGTAGCTGTAACTATGTTATTTTAATATTTTAGAGTTTACCATATTTATCTTTATCACAACCTTTGAGTGATAATGATACTTCATATATACATACCTTACAACCTTATACATCCATTTCCCACAAAGCTTCTCATTTCTAATGGAAAATTTTACCCATTTTTTCAGATTTTTTTTTTTCTTGCTTCTCTCTCTTCCCTTTTAAGGAGTCCACTGACACATATATTAGACCACATAGAGTTGTCCCACAAATCAGTGTGGTGTTTTTTGTTTTCTATTTTTTTTTCAGCTTGTTTTCCTATGTTTTATTATCAATAGTTTCTATTGCTACATCTTTAGGTTCATTGATGTTTTCTTCTCTGGTGCTGGTTTCTTGAATTTACAAACTTAAAGCAGTTATAACTGTTTTAGTGTCCATGTCTATAAATTCTATCGTTTTTTAATTTCTTAGTTGGTTTCTATTAACAGAGTTTTCTCTTCATCGTGGGTCATATTTTCCTGCTTCTTTGCATGCCTTATTGAGCTTTGTTTTGTTTTTTATCAGATTGCTAGGCACTATACACTTTACTTTGTTGAGTACTGGATATTTTTGTATTTCTCTAAATGATTTGAGTTTTTGTTTTTTTGTTTTTTCTGTCTCACAGTTAAGTTGCTTGGAAACAGTTTGATTCTTTAGGTCTTTTTTTTTTTTTTTTTTTTTGGATGTTTCATTGGATGGGATCAACATTTAATCTTTGGCTAATGTTTTCCACTACCAAGACAAAACTCTTCTGAATACTCTACTCAATGTCCTGTGGATTATGAGGTTTTCTATTCTGAATGATGGAAACAGGAACTATTCCTGCCACTGTATGATCTGCAAAGATATGTTCCCTCTAATCCTTGTAGGTGATTCCTTCTCTAGCCTTGACTAGTTTCCTCACATGCATGTACTGATTAGTACCACTCAACTGAGGATTTTTTTAATGTTTATTTATTTTGAGAGAGAGATAAAGAGTGCACACAAGGGAAGGGGCAGGGAGAGAGAATCCCAAGCAGGCTCCTCACTGTCAGCACTGAGCCCAATGCAGGGCTCAAACTCATGAACCATGAGATCACGACCTGAGCGAAGATCAAGAGTGGAGACCTGAGCAGAGATCAACCAATCGAGCCACTCAGGTACTCAGCAACTGGCAATTTGATGGGATCCTCTACAGATCTCTATAGAGGTCTCTCCACTCCACTAGTCTGCCCTGTGTGCTCTACACTTTGCCTTCCCAGACTTGTAGTCATGTCTTCTAAACTCAGAGAAACTGCTGGGATTTCCTTTCTGTTACCATGGCTTAGAAACTTTCTTCAGACATTAAGCTGGAGTGACCATAGGGCTCATTTCATTTGTTACCCATATTTCGGGGATATCATCCATGGTTACCTTGTGCCTAATGACTTAAAAGCCATTATCTCCTATATTTTGTCCAATTTCAGTTTTTTGGGTGAGAGTTAACCTCCCCCCCCACCCTTACTCTATCCTAACTGGAGAAAGAAGTCCTGAAAATACCTTTACCACAGCACTCCCTACATCTGCTTATGTAATGGACTCTCACAAGACCATACCTTCTTTAAGGCTAGAGAATACTAGCCTTATTTATTCTTATTTATATTCTTATTTATATCCTATTTATAGCCACTATTTATTCACCACTAAATATATAAAATACATTCAATTAACATTGATTTATTGTAGAGCATGTCTCAGTAATTCCCACTCTAGTAATAGCGTAGGAGAGACAATTCTCTCTTGTCTAATACATGGTATGAGACTCTGGATTTCGGGGTTCCGTTCCCCGCTGAAGTGCCTATGTAATTTTGGACAAAGTACATAATCTCAATAGGTCTCAAATGTGAAATGGAGATAGCTATCCTTGTTAATTTCAAAAATTTGCTGGGAATAACTTTTTAAGGGATAAAAATCAGCCCAATAAAAAAAGGTTATCAAAAGCACTAACAAGAATTTCTCAGGGAACCTAAGAAATAACCATACCTAGCATACATTTTTGAAATTATTATGATTTAATATTCATAAACATTATATTCTAGAACTGTAAAATGCTAGAGCTGGAAAGGATCCTTTCATATTTTACAGATAGGAAAACTAAGACCCAGAGAGGTTAAGTGATCCACTCAAGGTCACACAGATAGTCAGTGGTAGAGTTGGGATTAGAGCTCTTCCTATTACAATACAGTATCTTTCAATCCAAACCATCATTTTCTTATTGTTTTCATTGATGATTGTTTTTCACTCATTCTTTGATTTCACAATCTCAGTGTGGTGCATTCCCATGAATGGTGGGGATTACAAGGTCATAAATTTTTTTTTAATTGTGAAATCCAAAGGTCACTTGCATAACTGTCATGGCAGGCAGTAGGAGGATGATTTACAGATGTAGGAAATATTCAGCTGCAGAGGATTCTTCTGACAGTTAATGGTTTTTATTCTCTGCCACATGCTAGAGATTGAAGAGGGAACCCTCTGAAAGAAAGAAAACCTAAGACCCACATGTAACTGTACATTTCACTGTCCAACTAGTGCTCACTGGAATTAAAACATCACAATGTCTTAGGGCAGAGCCTTGACCAATCAAGACCAAGGGTTTGGCAGACAAAAGTAATCTAGAGCAGAAACTGAATAGAGGATAAAAGTCCAGAGGGGATGGATGTGAGGTGAAATCTACTTAGCCCCCCCTATTGGACAGGCCCAGAAGGCACAGACCACAAAAAGGAAAACCAGAAAACACTGTCCTCCAAGACACAACACAGCACAAGTCCGTGGGCCTCTCTGGAGCGAAGGTTAAGGAGCAAACTGAGAATGGCAGGAAGCCTGGAAGTATCAGGCACTCATTTTGCTTGAGTTGTGACAAAGACACAACATTGTAAGGGGTCCTCCCATTACAATTTCCTGAAGGATTTCAGCAATGTTCAGCATCAAGACATCATTCAGCATGAACTCTGTGGTTCTGTATTGATGGTGGAGTGCACAGTTGCTCCCTGGCTCCTGGAAATTTCTTATAAGCAGATCCTCTGTTAAAGGGGCCCAGCAAAGTATCTGCATGACCATTCATGCTGAAGTCTTTGAGAATGTCCTGCCCCTTACTTGTTCAGTGCACAACCTCACAACTATATGTAGCAGCTCTGCTTTGTTATCTTGAGACATGATATACAGACATAGGAGTTATTTGGTGTTCCACATAAATTACTAGAGATCCAGTGATGATGTAAGACTTACCTACCTAGTTCAAGTATCTAAACAAACACATTTCTCTCTCTCTTTGGCCAAGATTTGGGTTTCTGATATCTGGTTTGCACTACTGAGAAGAATAAGAGGCCAGCTAAGTAGAAAAAGATCTTTATTCAGAGGCAGGTAGAAATTGTACATTTAAAGTCTGAGGATAAGAAACCACATATGAATACAGATGAGTATATCTGTGTATTTGTGCACCAGTCAGGATAGTCAGATTATGGTACAGTCACTTAAAAACCCAAAATTTCAGTGTCATAAAACTACAAAGGTTTATTTCTTGTTCACACCATACTCCAATAGCACATCAACTGGGGGCTCTCACCCCAATATCTAAGCTCATGGAACAGTCACTATCTGAAACTTTGCCAGAGATGTGACAGAAAAAAAAAAAGAGAGAATACTAAGTTACCCCAGCTTCCACCTTGAAGTGACACACACTGGCTTTAGTTAACATTTATTGACTAAATCAGGTCTTGTGACTGTGGATGCCAGTGTCCAGGCAGTGGAATTTTCCTCACAAGGAGGGGAATTAACATTCGGTAAACAGTCTTCCACAAGAAGAAAAGGTTTCAAAGAAGTCAATCTAAGAGGAAGTTATCTTGATATGTGGGGACAAGATATGTTATGTTACATCGTTATGATGTATTCATCCACTCATTTAACTAGACAATTACTCTTTGCCAGGCACTGGGTACTGTCACTTCCAAGCCTGTGCCATTTGCCACTGTGCTATGGGGCCTGCCCAAGTAACCATCCCTTTCTCTCACTAGAATGATCTGGTATGGAAGCTGGGAAGCCTATGGGATCAGAAGAGAAATGAGAGGAGAGCACTGCATCACTGAGGAGAGGCAAATGGGACCAGCCACAAATTTCTAAGCAAATAAACAAGCTAGATGTTAGCAAAACACACACATGCACGCACGTGCACGCGCACACACACATGCACACAAAGGAAAAAAAAAAATGAATCTTGCTGTACAAGGCAAAAGAAAATCTGGAAGGGAATCGCCGAGATTGGAGAAAGGAGAACCCAGTGAACTACCAGAGTACAACAGTGAGGAACATTTGAGAAGGAGGGAGGACATCGGAGAAGACAGTTAAGTCCAAATCAAGGCCTGTCCCCAGATCCCAGCCATCAACCACCCTCAGGTAGGAGTCTATGAACATAGAGCCCTGGGCCAAAACACACTCACGCACACTCACCAACAAACAGACCAGTGTGCTTCCTGGCAAGGCCGCAGGCCACTCTGTGGCCCAGTTGCCCTCCTGGGACAGCCACCATCTTTCTCTCCCTTTTCCATCTTGAATGGCAATTAGGAGAAGGTTAACTGAGTGTCCTTCTCCCAGGAATCCTCTTCCACTTTTCAAAATCACAGCGTTAGCAAAAGAAAATCCCAGCTTAGGCTAACAGGTAGGAGCGTGGTGCGGCCCTGGGAGCTGCTGTTGGAAGTGGGGAGATTGGGCGAATCTTCCCAGCGGGAGGTTAATACTCATCATTCGGAGTTGCAGCTGAGGCCCATTTGAGTGACAGGCAGCCGGGAGCTGAAAGAGCCGCTCGGATCCCAGAACTGCTGGCATGCGGGCTTGAAAGAGATTTATTTCAGGATAATTAGCTGGGAGTATTAAAGGTGGCCAGGAAGATCCGCAATTACTGTTTAGCAAACAGAAAGGAGACACACACATGCAAAAAAAAAAAAAAAGCCAAAAATGAAATTAAAAGACCCAAATTTTTCTCCACTTGAAAGCTGTTGAATAATTGAAAAAAAAAAAAAAAAAAGCTCAAAGCAACTTTACTATATTCAGACACACATGCAGAAGTGTCGGAGGAGGAAGGAAGGGAAGAAAAGAGAAAGAATGGAGTCTTGGGTGACAAGGCTGATGCAAAAATAGCCTCTTTGAGACTGGGTATTTGGGGTGCAGAATCATATGACAAATTGTTCTTATATCAAAAGGAACTTTTCATACCTCTTTTCTTTGTTACTTCCCTTTCCAACACAAAAAGACCCAGCCAACACTAGCATTCCTTCAGCTTAAAAAAAAAACAAACAGATTAAATCAAATCATACTAAAGTACAAGTATCTGAAACAAGAAGAGTCACATTTCCTAGATATTTGGAAAGAAGGAATGAAAGAATGAGGAAGGAAGGGAGGAAAGCAGGGAAGGAAAGAAAAAGCCCTGCTACTTTATCCTCTGTGCCCTGGAAGGAATGAGCACCTTCACCTGGGGCCAGAGGAACTTGGTCCTGTCACCTTTTAGAGTTAGAGGGCTGAGGTATTTCATCCTCCCAGTTTTCGCTTGTCCACCCTGGCCAGACAAGGCTATCTAAAAAGGGAGACAATACTTGTTTACCTCATTTTATCATCAGTGACCAAAAATGGAGTTTTCTAAATAGCCCTACCAGGGAGAGCCCTGTTCCTGATCTGGGACAGCCATTATGAGGGGCATGTTCCTCTCCATAGCTAGTTACCAACATTAGCCAAGGAGATAAAGAGCGCTGCATCCCTTCATGTACTCACACCTCTGGAGCACTCCAAAGAGGAGCCCAAAAGGTCCCTGTCCACTCTCACAATTCACTTACTAGAGACACATTTCCTCCTTAGCTTTTAAATGTTCCCTCTCAGGTGTTTCCCCATAAAAAGGTTCCTTGGAGAACAGATCTTTAAGTTTTTATGAGCTAAGGTCTTGGCCCAAAGTCTTTCAAAAGCCTTCAGAAATAAATGTCAGGCCCCTGGTGGAGGGATCTGAGGAGAGGGACACCAGGAGGGAGGGGTGGGATGAGTGTGAAGAAGGAAGGTGAAGAGGCCTCCTAGGCTCCACTTTCTAGAATCTGGTCAAGCGGGAATATCACACTAACTACCCATGTAAGGCTGGCAGGTTCACAAAGAAAGACTAAGTCTCTGGCCAGGTGTGTTTACATCTTGCTGAAAAGATCTGTAGAATTTTAAAACATTTAAACAATAGTTTATATTATTGATGGAAATATGTATATATGTTAAAAGTACAGAAGTATGCACAGCAATGATACACACAAACTTGTCAGGGCAAGAAAGCATAGGACTTTAGCTCTGTCAAGTTTATTCTTTAAAACAAGGTAACAACTCCAAAGGGAAATAAAGTAAGGTAAACAGCTTTAATAACTATAGAGAGAAGCCTGATTTGCCACACATTCAAGTGCTCACAGGAAGTGTCACAGAAGGTGGAGAATTCATCAGGGAAGGTTCTGTCCCACCTGGAAACAGTCTCAATCTCCTACGACACCCCAGTCCTGGACTTGCCAGTTCTGACTTTTTAGCCCATGGTGTTGTGTGGCCACAGAAAAAAGTCACTTGTTTTTCAGGTTTCACTTTTTTCATAAGATCACAGGCTCCAGTGGGGAGAACAGTTTCTTCTGTCTGCTCTGGATTCCCACTGAGCCTGTCATAGAACTGGGTTCATAAACATGTGAAGGTAGAACAGAATTTTGGAAAGAGTGGATGTTAGCTTTTCCAGGCAATTGGTAATAATTACCCAGCGTTAAAGGATGTTCACTAGAGTGTTGTTTACAATTAAAATGGAAACAATTTGAATCTTTATCAATAGGAAATCGTTTATATGAATTAAGGTACATCAGTAATATGGAATATTTTACAGAATATTTAAAAGAATGAGAGAGTTATGGAAAGTTATCCAAGATGTAGTAAATGAAAAATACAAGTCCCACTTTGAACACTCAGAGAGAAAGAAAGAAAGAAAGAAAGAAAGAAAGAAAGAAAGAAAGAAAGAAAAGAAAAAGAAAGAAGAAAGAAAAGAGGGAGGGAAAGGAAAGAAGAAAGGAAGGGAAGGAAAGGAAAGGAAAAAGGAAGAAAGGAAGGAAAAAAGAAACACTTGGAACACTTAAAACCATTCAGTACAAGGGCGCCTGGGTGGCTCAGTCAGTTAACCATCTCACTTCAGCTTAGGTCATGATCTCACAGTTCTTGAGTTTGAGCCCCGCATCGGGCTCTGTGCTGACAGCTCAGAGCCTGGAGCTTGCTTCAGATTCTCTGTCTCCGTCTCTCCCTATCTCTGCCCCTTCCCTGCTCACGCTTGCTCGCTCTCTCTCTCTCTCTCAAAAATAAACATTAAAAAAAAAGTTTTTAAGAACCATTCAGTACATATACATGTTTACATAAACATTATTATAGTTGAAGAACTATATATGGTACCAGTCATTATTCTGACCTGTATCCCCCCACTCCCTACCCTCATGTTATACCAAGGTTCCAGGGTCACACAAAAGAAAAATGTCCATGTGGCCCTTCCAGCCTTTGGTTTACCCTGGTTATTACATTATCTAAAAGAAAGGAGTCATTCTATCACTTTGGGGCATGGGAATCTTTGTAGAAGTCTGGTGACTGAAGTGCCTCCTTGGGCACAAGAAACAACTTAGGCCCTCCCATAGGCCCTGTCCTTGCCTATGGAAAAGGTAAACGTATGCACAAGGCCCCATCCCAAAGAACTTGCCCCTGGTCTTGGGGCATCTCCCTATCTCCCCATCTCAGAGTCTCTGCCTCTTTTCCAGTCCTACCATGCCCCTACACCCAAGTTGCTAAAGCTGTCAGAAAGGGAAGCTGGGGGCAGACAATTTCTGTTTTGACTTTATAATACCAAGCTGGCTGCCTTCTTAGAATGGGAGAAGAAAATAGACTAAGAATGGAATACAAATTAATCTCAATAAATTATCCTGCTATGGATGGATGGACAGATGGAAGGAAAAAAGGGCAGGCTAGGACAGGATAGGGTAAGATAGAGAGAGATCGGGTTTTAGGGTCCCCTAGAGCAACAGAACCAACAGGATGTACATATAGACAGAGCGATTTATTAGTTCTACTACTGAATTGGCTCACATGATTGTGAAGGCCTGGTAAGTCCAAAATCTGCCAGGTAGGTTGGCAGGCTAGAGACCCAGGGAAGAGTTGCAGTTGGAATCCAAAGGCAGTCTTTGTTCAAGGCCATCAACCTGACTGGATGAGACCTGCCCATATCATGGATGCCCACCAATTTAAATGTTAATCTCATCTAAAACCACCTTCACAGAACATCCAGAATAATGTTTCACTAAAGATCTACGCATTTTCGCCCCAGTTGACACATAAAATTAACCATCACAAATAGGCAAAGAGGAAGACAGGCCTTTAGCTATAGAAAAACATGATAGAGAGATACAGACAGACAGAGAAAGAGAGGGGATAAGGATACATAGTCTCTGGAAAGAAACACTTCCACGGTACTTATTTTGGGAAGAAGTGGGATATATTTCTTACTTGTTAAAATGTTTTACAATGAGAATGTACTAATATATTATTTGTGGGTGTATGTTTACATTTGTTTCTAAAAGAACAAAGATTCTGGAGGGAAGGAAGGGAAAAGAATGCTATTTATGCCTCCAAACTGCTGACAAAGGATCTCTGCTGTCCTCTACTGCTCCTTTGTAGAAGGGGTGAGTGCTGCTGTCACCTATCAGATGCCAGGCACGGTGTGAGGCGCTGGGCGTGGAGAAATGAATACATCAAAGGCAGCCCCAAACCCACGGAATTGACGTTCACATCACCTCATTTCAAACAAGTCTATAAAGTAGGTAGTAATGGTCCACTTCTGCAGTTGCGGAAGCATGGGTTTGGTGACGTTGAGAAAATGTCTTGAGGTCAAACATGTTCCAGAACCTGATTTTGTCAACCCTCAAGTCTCACACTCCTCTTGGGATGAACAGTGGACTCCCTCTGCAAAGGACGTCTGTGTGTCTCGGATCTTAGCACAACAAGCATGGTGCAGCTTTTTCAAAGACATTTCCATTTCCCTTTAGCAGCAAGATAAACTTTCCATCGCCTGCAGCTCCTGGGCCGTGGCTGGCAGAGGCTGTATCACAGGCGTGCCAAGCGCAAAGAAAGTTCGGAGGACAAACGCAGCCAGAAAGCATCAGAGCTTTCCATCCAGCTTCCAAACTTATTATTTCTTATTATTTCTTGAGAGCGTCCACTGCTCTTTTAAAAACAAGGGGCCTATTTTGTGAGCTGCTCAATGGTCTATTTTAAACTCGTGGGCTGTGTTTGTTTACATTCAATCCCAGGCCTTGCCCTTTGCAATAAACCGTCACTGGCATCGTGCAGAAAAGCATCGTGGAGACTGCCATATCACTGTTTACAGCTTTCTCACTTGAAGAAAAGGGGTGGAAATCGAATGTTTGCAATTGTCCCAGTGCTGAGAGGGCCCTAGAGAAGAAAGATGGCACCAAGCTCCCAAGTCAAAGGATTCCTGGGGCAGCAGTGAGTAGTATGTAGACGCCAGAATGGTACAGAGTGCATTCTCGTACACCAAGGAGAAGAATAAACATGCTAACTTATCCAACAAATACTTATTGAGCACCAACTACGCTGTGTGCCAGGCAGTGTTCTCAGTACCTGAATACAACAATGAACACAAAGAAGCTGTCCTCAGGGACTTACATTCTCTTGAGGGGAAGGAGACAACAAACAGTAAACACTGTATGATATTATGTTTTATATATTATACATATATATATATATATATGTGCCATATTTATGGCACTAATATGTTAATAATAACTATTATTACCACTAGTAATAGATATGTTGGAGAAACTTTAGGTGTTTCACAGAGAAACTCAAGATCTTTCCTAAGAGAAGCCCAGACCTTCATGTGACATTGGCAAATCATTCAGAAGTTGTGACATCTGAACTCTAAACACTGTTGGCCTGATTTTATCACCTCCTTAATCCTTCTCATCACCTCAGCCCCAATCTCTGCTTACCAAGGCTAGGCTCCAACAGGACCAAGAAGGAAACCAGGGTGATCCTCAACACCGTCCAGCCCCTTCCGGCGTTTCTCCCACAGCAAAGCTGCAGTCTCCACGCTGACACCCGGCAGGTCCTCACTCTTCTGCTCTAGGACCCTCAGGCCAGGGAAAGCGCATCGCTACAAACACAGTTTACAGTTGTAGGGGCTCTGGTTTACCTCTTGCAAGTATCTGCTATTTAAATGTGAAGCCCCCTCTCCCCCAAGAGCAGTGCTTAACCCAAGAGTCTACCCCTGGTGGAGGAATTTTATACTTTGTGAAACCTGAATTTGTAAGCCAAGAGGCCTTCTGGGCACTCTCCTGGGATCATATAAATCTCCATCTCCGTCCCCTACATCTGCCTCTTGCATCCGTCACTTGTCAAATGCCAGAGGCAAGTCATGTTTTCCAAGGAACCAGCAGTCACTATATGACATGGAAGTAGGGAGGGAGAGAGGAAGCAACAGAGACAGACAAACAGACATCAGAAAACCTGCACATTTGAGCAAATTATTTGTTAAGAAGCCCTCTGAACCCCTTGGGGAGAAGAGGTCCATTGTAGATGTGATCCCATGGTCTATGCAAAGGGACCCCCACACTGCAGTGGTGTTTTTGACAAGACCTGTGATTGATTTGCCGGTTTGCTAATGAATGGACCTGGAATTGCACATTGCTTTGGCTCTAGAGAAAGCACATGATTACAGCATGCACGGTGGCAAATGCTATAATTAAAGATGCAAAACAGGGTTCATTACACACCCATTTTCAGTGCTTGGAACTTTCTGAAACAGTTTCCTTTTCAGAAGCACCATCTGCAGGTGATAAGCCTCAGGAGACTTTCTTCAACCCAGGACATACAAAAAGAATTTTTTAAAGAGTAGGATTGGGACAGAGGAAGGGAGCTCATAAATCTTCAGAATGTAAAAAAACAAAAACAAAAACAAAAACAAAAAGGAACCTACCTTGTCCAACGAAAAAGTGAAAGAAGGATGGTGACAAATCTCAGAATGGGGACCCATATAACTAGGTCTCGAGAGTTAGGACAAAATGCTGGCTTGCATTCAGAAGGCAGCACTTGGAAATTATATCATAGCCCTGAAAGATCACATCTCAATAGTAGATCACCGTAAGATACGGTTTGTCCTCCGATACTAGGTTCACATGGTTTCTACTGAGCCAATAAAAAATGAATAACTATAATCACAACAAAGACAAAAACACCCATCATGAGTGGAGAGGACACCTTCCCCAAGTAAATTGCCTGGATGCCCCTGAGGTCTCTGAGTTAGAGCAGGTAGAGGAAATGGTCTTTATTTTCCAGGTGGGGAAAGGAGGGTAATGAGGCACAGAGAGGTTAGGTGACCTGCCTAGGGAGAAGGAGCAGGTCAACAGCCAAATCAGGACAAAAAACTGGCACTCCTGATTCCCTATTCAGTGCTCATTCTCCCAGACTGCACTGTCTCAGAAATGTCAAACACATTATGCAAGAATATCAGGAGTCTGTGTTGAGGCAGAAAAGCTTGGTTTCCAGTATAAAATTATCAGTACATGCAGAGCACAGATATGCTCTCCCCAGCTGAGTGCACACCTTGGAGCAGGCCCCGGGAGGCTCGGTGCCCCCCAAGCAGTGCATCCCTTCACACACTGGCTAATAGCAAAGCCATAAGACACAGCACCTCTTCCCTGCACCCCTTTCAGGACACATGATAAATTGCGAGCTGGATGGGGCCTACACATCTGCAGAGGCAGAGGTGGAGGAAGATGCTGGAAGCATCTACCTGACTAGTCTCAAATTTTTGCCCTTTTCCTGATCCTGAAATATAAAAGGGAGGGGGGGTGTCAAACAGAAAAAGAATGTCACCTGTTACATTTTGCTAATCTATGCCAAGACAGTAAGAGTACAAATTCCAACCAGGCCAGGCTAGGAACACCTCTTTCTAAACATCCATGCCCTATGGGGGCACCTGGGTGGCTCAGTCAACTGAGCAACTGACTTTTGGTTGTGGATCAGGACATGGTCTCACAGTTCATGAGTTCGAGTTCCGCATCAGGCTCTGCACTCTGACAGTGCAGAGCCTGCTTAGGATTCTCTCCTCCCTCTCTCCCTCCCTCCCTCTCTCTTTCTCTCTCTCTCTTTCTCTCATATAAATAAACAAACATCCATGCCCTCTGGCCCTCCTCAGGAGGCATTCTAGAGAATACTTGGACATGGGCCACACATGTGCAAACCACGTATGTGCAGGTACACACACAACACAGGTTGTTACTTTCTGTAACTACATAAGGACACTGAGTAGCAGAAGGTAACTTCATGAAATCATAGAATCCCTCTGCCTAGGGGAGAAAACCCAGGAAGTCACAGGTCGGCACCTCTGGCTAGAGCCAATCTGAAGAAGCACCTTTAAAGACCTCCAAACGAGAGATGAAGTAGAACCCTCCTCAGTCACCTCTAGGACAGTTTAGCTGCTTCATCATTAGCAAGTCTTTCCTTAAGAACAACTTACATCCTTCAGGCTGTGGCTTAAACCAACTCCCTCCCTCTAGCCTGTCATTATCAGAAGCACATTTGCATTCTTTTGGCAAATTCCAATTTTTCTCTTCAGTACTGGTAGCAACTAAGGACTGCTGAGTAATAGGGGACAGCATGCAGATTTATGTGAAAACAAATAAAAACCACAGATAAAGATCTTTAACTACAATCTAGATGTATATTTTTACCTGAAGTTGATAACAGTTTAAATTATCAGGCCCATACCCGAGTTGGCTTTTGAGAAAACTTTGGTTACTTCTGCCTAAAATGACCAGTTCAAATGAAAACTAGAAGTTTAATAGTATCTGCAGTTTGGGGCATTCTATTCCAGCACTAATTAGAATTCCTGGTGTCTATCCCAGGGAAAAACTGAAGATCCTAAACTGAAGGTTCAGTTAACACTTTGCTATGACCACTAAAATGTGCCTCACATTGCCCTCATGTCCTTGTTGTAGGGATCAAGAAATCTGGGCTTTTGATCCTAGTATAACCACTAATGTGTAACTAGGTTGCTGTGCAACCCTGGGGAAATAACAGCTCTGAACTTGAGCTTTTCTTCACTGGTGAAGTAAACTTATCAGAACAAATGATCTTAAAAGGGGACTAAAATGTCTAAGATTCTGCCTAATAAGTCTGTGATGATGATGAATTGAGAAGAAGCTTGTGAAATGCTTAGCTCAATGCCTGGAAGTACACAGTAAGCACTCAATATAAATGCTCGCTATAATTACCAGTGAGCAATAGGCACCATCTGGTCTCACCAACCGGAAACAGAGCTTTGATTCCTACTCCACTGTCCATGAGAATGCCACCATTGAGCCCCTAAGAGCAAGCAACAGGTAAATTCACATTAGTTGCAGAAAACTATCTACACCCACAAGTGAGTTCTGTGAAACTTTAGAATCATGAGGATGACATTAAAAAAAACACAAAGAAGCCCCCTGAAGTCATTAATTCAGGCTGTTTCTTTGCAGCTAGCCAACATTACCCCAAATTGGACTAATCCTACATCTTACTCGATTGCTGACCCTCAGTATATCAAAGACCCACCCTGGGTCCTGTCTAAACACTACCTTACACGGTATATATCATTCACTGAATCTCCTTACTGTCTCCTTCCCCTGCACACACAGGAAGACTGCGTGTGCCAGCCTCCCCGGCGACTGGGTTGGGACCATGTACCTGAGTGAGCTCTGTCCATTAGAATGGTGGTAGTAGTAATAATACAACTTTCAGATCCAGTCCTTAAAGGCATCCAGAAGACATGCCGTCTCTCTTTTTCGTTTTGGTGGCAAGTGGGGAGGCCAGATATGAAGATGACAAAGTGATAAGATGGAACCCACTTGGATCCAGACAGAGGAGACCTGCCTTGAAAGCCTGCCCAACCCCCCCACCAAACTTTATAAAAGCAAGAAATAAACTTCCACAGTGTTATGCTCCAGCTCTGTCAGGCTGTTTCTGTAGCATGGCTTATTGTACCCTAATTAACAAAGATTCTGGTCCTTCAAAGTATTAAGGGAATGGAGATATATTAATTGCCTATAGTGTTTGTCAAATTCTGCATTGCAACCTATTATTTGGTCCTGAAATCAATTTGGTGGATTATAATCACCATGTTCAAAGAAAAATAGAATAGAATAGAAAATATCAGGAGCTACTTTTAGCACATAAGTAAAAATTGTTTCATGAAAGGTTTGGTTCAGTTTCGTAAGTGTGAGTATATATTTCTATGGGTTGGGTTGTGATACATACTGCATTTCTTACTGTGGCTTGTGGTAAAAAAAAAAAAAAACAAAAAACAAAAAACAGAAAGTGTACAGCAATCTCATGAGGTGGGTATTATCCCCATTCCATAGCTAAGGGCACCATTCAGAAACTCTAAGTGATTTTTCAAAGTCACACAGCTACCAAGTGGTGGCACTGGCATTGGACTGAAGTCAGGGTGCCTTCCAGCTCTCATGCACATTGGTCTTCATCATAGGTGGTACATCCGACAGCCCCTGGCCCACAGCCACATCAGCCAGGCTCCTCCTGGGGCTCCTGAACATGTACCCTCCAACCTCACCTGGCCCTTCTCACAATTTTAGGAGCCACATGTGAGTATTCCAATGGCTTCTATTTGTGGATATCTTAAACAGATGTGCATTAAAAAAAAAATCATACAAATTTCTCAGCCTATCTGTAAAATAGGTCAGTTTATATTTGATTTCTCCCAAGTGGTGGCTCAAATACCATAGAAGGAAAACTGAGAGAGAAAGGTTAGCTGATGCCAGGCCAATGATGGCAAAGGGGGATCTGATATTTATAAATCCTGAGCATCAGATGGGGAAAAAAAGAAGAAAGAGAATCCATTCTAATAAGGCTAGATGAGGTAAAACAGAAAAACTTGAACTAGATCTAACAAGACCTATCTATCCCACTTATTCTCATCGATTCTTTAAGTATATCTGGGGACAATCCAAAATTAAAATATGGATACTGCATACCTTGAAAATCAGCTTGAAATATTCCTGGGAGCTTTTTGCCCCTTTAAATATCAATCTTTCGGCTTGGTTATCGGCTTGGCTCCTACGAAACTCAGGCCCTGATTCTTTGGGAAATATGAACATCCTGTTGTCTGATTCAAAATCCGGAAGCAGTATTCCAGGCCTGATTCTGCCTATGACAACAGACAGGCAGGGGGCCATGGCCACCCCAATGCAGGAGCCCAGGGGCTACTTCTACAGGTGTGTGCAGATAACCAAAATGCTAAAGACCAACAACTTGAGCTTTTACTTGAAATGGACAGAGAACATGCTACAGCCAAGTTTATCTACAACCCCTCAGGACTAGAATTCAAAAGAAGCTCTGGAATGGCAAGCAAGTCCTGGCTGGCAGCCTCCCAGAGAGGGAGGTCTACTTTCAGCAGGTGGTATGGTACAGGATCTCTAGCCTTAGGGCCAACACAGGAGCTGTCACCTCCAGCAACCAGGCCTAATGTCCACAGGAAGCAGTCACCAAAATGAACAGGATTCTGAAAGCATTTCTCACCCACTTTAACTAGGGTCTGTTCTATTCCACCACAGCCTCACCAGAATCACTGCCAGAGACAAACCTTTTTGCTTCCTCGGGGGTCGCCTAAAAATCCACACTCATAAAGGTTAGCAAGAATGACTTTGCAACCCCCACGCCCTGCCCACGCAGCTCCACCCTCAAGCCCACATAACAGTCACACACGGACTCATCATGACTCCCGGCCCCTTTCCAGCTGACAGGGTGCTCCCTGAGGCGGGATCTTTCCCGTTGAATATCTCCAGCTCAAATATTCCATCAGAAACATTTGGGCCCCATCTGAGCTCACACGTTCTGTCATGGCCTGGCCCACACCCCTCCCCATCCACCCCCAAGAAATAACAGTCTGATGTTCCCTCTCTTCTCTGTCTCTTTGGGAAGGGAAGATGTTACTCACTAACCTAACAAGTGTATTTAAAAATTGCAGCTGACTGCCATAGTAAATTCATGTCATGTTTTTTATGATAGATAATATTTCAGAGACACAGTCCTGAATGGAACCAAAAAAAAAAAAAAAAGAAAGAAAACCTTCTTAGAAAAACAATTTCTGTTCAGAAACTCAGCTGCCCACTTTCAGCTGTTACTTCTATAGAGAAAACACGTTTTGGATTCCGGCAGACAGGCAACAAAGCCAGCTAGGGACTGGTGCAAAGGAGGAGTTTGTGTGTAACTTAAACTTAATGTGGGAAACTCCAGTCATGGTAGCACATCTTTAAATCTCATTAAGCCCCTTCTAGGTATCAAAGGTGAGCCAGTCCTGCCATTTCCTGAGTCCTGTCAAGTACAGGGTACAGGAAATTGACAAAAGAGCTTCCATTAGTCTAGCCAAAATTCACATGGCCCTATTATTAAGATGCTGCCTAGTCTGATCACCCTCTTAATCTATCAAAACTCCAAAAGGATAATCTTTTAAAAGCTTCCCCCTTTCCCACCCTTCTAACCCCCAAGTCCTTTTCTTTGTTACTTAAATCAAGGTAAGTTGATTTTGTGCAAAGTTTGGAGGGGAGACATGCTGGTAGCTGGTAGCTGGCAGCTGACAAAAAACAAACCCAAGACTTTTCTACCTGGAAACTATTCCCTTTGACTCAAGACTCAATGTTACCACTTTGTAAACAAAGATGATTAAAAAACTCTGCCTTTTTTTTTTTTCTTTCCCAGAGTCTTCTCACAGTACCTGGCACTCTCAAAAGCCCCCATTAGGCACACCACAAGAATACTCAAAGGGATTACGTGCTCTTTGCTGGTTTTGTTTTATAAGCCAGGGGCCACTGAAAGAAAATAGAGCCTCCCGTCCAGGTGTCCCTGCTTGGCAAAATAATGGATGCAGATTGATGTGCTCTGGAGGTAAAGGACATTAACATCCTGAGACCTCTGGCAGGCACACTGCCAGGCCAGCTCCAGAGAGGCCTTGAAGAGCAGAGCAAGACTCACTTGCATCCCCGGACATCTCTCGACAACGGCTTTTATTGTGGGCCCAGGCTGGAAGGCAGGGGCCCCTCCCTGCCGCTCAGAATGAGTGAGGAGCTGAATGGGCATGCAAGATGGACTGCCTGCATTATTGATTTAAGACGGCCAGCTGACGGTACACTGCGCCTCCTTTTATTTATTTCCACAAGGTACATCTTTCTCTAAACTGAATTGTCTTTGATTTGAAAGCCGGGGTGTCTTCCCCCACCCCCACCCCCAAAGAAACTGAATCCCATCTCGACACAGCTGCTCAAAGGCAGCCTGGTGGCTGTTACCTACTGAGGCGAGCTTTTGTGCTGCCAAAGGGAAGACAAGGCCCGCGCTGTGAACATAATTTTTGATCATCCCTGTTTAAATACGCTGAGTGTCAATCAGAGAAGTTTGAAGAACATTATAATTACAAAATATATCCCTGCTCTATAATCAGTATTGTTTGTTACAGTGGCCTGAATGGTGATAACGATTTCAATATGTAATCCACGGAACTTACAAATACCCGTTTTACATGCGCCTTTAGGAAATACACTGGGAGGAAGGAGAACAAATAAAAAGGACCACACCAGTCAATGGCATGTTTTGATGCTGGGTTATCCTCCCAGTGACGGCAGCAGTGGTGATGCAACGCTAATGAAATGGTTCTCCACCCCAGGGGACATTTTGTGGCCAGAACCCCCAGGCCTGGAACACTGGGTCAGGACTCTTGGGGTTCACGAAGTCATTGGCTCTTGCCTCAATTTTACTTTCACCTTGTGTGGGATCTTGTGGGGCTCGGCCTAAGCCAGGCACGCTCCCACAGTCACCTTCAAACTGTGTCTCTGTGTGTTCTTAAAAGGCAAGAGTGAGAAAGCCCAGACACCTGGATGGGAGATGTAGAACTGACGATGCCATGCCGACTGGGGACTTTATCCGGGGACTTAATTCACTTTACTTTGAAAGCTTCTCACCCTCTAAGAGGCAGACTGAAAATGAATTTTAAAAGAGGCCCCTGATTACACCCTCAGCCTACCCTTCACTTTGAAAACTGATAAGCAAACCTACTCATCCAACATCCAACGCCACCCCCGGTTGGCTTCCTTCACACCCACCTCCCACAGGACCCCCAGCTTTGACAACAAGATCATCTGCCAGCACTCCAGGGCCTGCACAATTGACTGGACAGAACTGGCTGCCTTCCTAGGAGCCCTTTGTGAGCCATCAGAGAGCCAAGCTCCAGCAAAAGACAGAATTTGCCTTCACTGGCTTCCTTATACCTACAAGGTCAAGTCCCCACTTTCTAGGCTGCCATCCCATGCTGCCAACCATCTGGCTCCAGCCTTGCAATCCAGCCTCCCTACAGAAATCCTCTTATTCACAACCCTCCATATCTGGCAGGAAATTCCTGCCACCCACCTTTGCTAGCACCTTCTCCTGCTCTTGAGAGCATTCTCCAGCCCTCCTGCTCCAGCAATCCAGATCCTATGGGGTCCCCCCACCCCAATATCCTTACCCACCTCTGCAAACTACAACACCTAGTCTGATGCTCAGGATCTCTCATTTGACACCAGGTATATGCACTCTTCAGGAGAGTTACAGAACTACGAGGAGGAAGTGACCTTACACATCACCTAATGTAGCATCCTTCAGTTCTTCAAGACAGAAGTCCAAAGTGTACACACGGCCTTCCCACTCTGCAGACCAGAGAGCTTGCTCCTAGGCCATGGAGCGTCATGGGCTTCTGGAGGGCAACTTCCCAGTCAGCTGCCTTCCGCTGTTCTCTCAGAGCTTCCCATGGCGCCCTCCCTGCAGAGGAGCAAGAAAAGGCTGGCCAGTGAAATCCCTGCTGCCATAATGGTTTAGGATGCCTAACTATTCTGAGGCTAGAAGGTCTCTTTTTATTTTTTCCACAGTGTGTAGCTTTCTCCACAGCAAATTACCTATTACTTAAAAGCCATTTCCACCTTTATCTCTTTTCCTCTACCTCCCCTCCCCTCAAAATGAATCCTTTGCCGAGGCAGTAGGCATCTTCCTTAATTGCCACAGTTTGTCTTCCCAATTGTCACAACACAGCCTTTCCGTCCAAGGTCCCAAGTTCTGGATCTTGTTCCAGGGTAAGACAGATAAAATAAAAATGCCAAGAAATAAGCTGGAAGCAAGGGTGCTGCCCCTCTCTGAGTCCCTGTTGCTACTTAATCAGACTGCACCACACCCCATACCCTAGGGAGTCCACAGTGGCCCTCGTGTCCTTTCAAGTCTAATATTAACTTTACAAGGTTCTGTCTGCTTCACTCTCAGTTTGGAATCACATTTTTTCTTTTGAACAAGGCCAGGAAGTAGCTACTGTAACTTGTTAGTGAAGTCATATGAGAACATACAGGCAAGTATACAAATGTATGTTCGATTCAGGGGTAACATCAGCCTATGGTACACAGGGATGGCTTCGTAGAAAAAGTACGATTTGAAATGGTCCTTAAAAGACAAATTGGATTTGGACAGTGTTTGAAGTGGGGGACATAAGGAGACAAAGTCACAGGAGTAGGATCTAATGTGGCAGGAGACAATTAACCAGGACTGAGTATAAACTATAACTGTTGGTGGGAATGCAAATTGGTGCAGCCGCTCTGGAAAGCAGTGTGGAGGTTCCTCAGAAAATTAAAAATAGACCTACCCTATGACCCAGCAATAGCACTGCTAGGAATTTACCCAAGGGATACAGGAGTACTGATGCATAGGGGCACTTGTACCCCAATGTTTATAGCAGCACTTTCAACAATAGCCAAATTATGGAAAGAGCCTAAATGTCCATCAACTGATGAATGGATAAAGAAATTGTGGTTTATATACACAATGGAGTACTACGTGGCAATGAGAAAGAATGAAATATGGCCTTTTGTAGCAACGTGGATGGAACTGGAGAGTGTGATGCTAAGTGAAATAAGCCATACAGAGAAAGACAGATACCATATGGTTTCACTCTTAAATGGATCCTGAGAAACTTAACAGAAACCCATGGGGGAGGGGAAGAAAAAAAAAAAAAAGAGGTTAGAGTGGGAGAGAGCCAAAGCATAAGAGACTGTTAAAAACTGAGAACAAACTGAGGGTTGATGGGGGGTGGGAGGGAGGGGAGGGTGGGTGATGGGTATTGAGGAGGGCACCTTTTGGGATGAGCACTGGGTGTTGTATGGAAACCAATTTGACAATAAATTTCATATATTAAAAAAAAAATAATAAACTATAGCTGTCCTTCAAACAATGAGCTTATAGATGTCCACCAGTGGCATGGTCAAGAGATTTCCTCCAAGAGATCACCTGGGTGAATGCAGAAAAGGGGGGATGGGCAGGAAGAAAAGAATGGAAAACAGGGGACCTCTGAAAAGCCAAAACAACAAATGCTACTCCTGAGGCCCCAAGACAAAGACAGAGGCCTATGTGAAATCTGCGGATGAGAGTTGCGAAGGGCCCTAGGGACATTTTCCCTGCCTGTGTCCCCCCCTCTTCACCAGCACCCGCCACAGAAGGGATAATAAAATATTAATTCTATCTGATCTGGGGCCACCCGGGCAGTATCATGTCATATGATACTTTAATGACCACAAGTCAGGCAACACAGCCTGGCTGTGAAGGAGGAACTCCTCTCCCAGCCCGAATCCAAAAGGTGCTCATGTTACAGGAAGAAACAGGAAGTGGGGCTCAGAAACTGAGCGTGGGGCCCCATGAACGTACCAGGGCCCCCTGGGAGCCTGCTCTGTCTATGCAGGATAGAAAGGCATCTACCACTTTCCACCTTGTTCTTCATCACCACTAAAGTGAGCTGTTCTTCAGCGTATGGTGTCACTCCAGAACTAATAAAATGTGAAAGTCTAATTGTATTAGCAATTTCCCATCATATTCTATTAATATGTATCATATTGGTATCCATTTTCACTAATGTGACATGAAAGGCAGTAATGTGATTACTTTTTAGTGAAAACAAATGCTAATGTAATTAAATGTTGACCACATAAGCTGGAAGATATGGCAACCAGCAGGTATTTGGGACTTTCTTCTAAAAAAAAAAAAAAAAAGAAAGAAAAGAAAAGGAAAGGAAAGAAAAAAAAATGAAGGAGGTGGAGGAAGAGGGAGGTGTCAATCAGAACCGGGCAAAAATATTTCAAGTGTGCCACTGAAATTCATCGTCAAAACCTGCCAACAACAGAACTCTTCTTTAGGACACGGCCTGGCATACTGTAGGTTAACAGGCACGATGGAAGGCAATACAATATACAATTAAGACATGGTTGTTGACATCAGAGAGATCTGCCTTCAGACTCTGGAATTTTCTAGCTGGGAACTTTGGGCAAGTTAATTTCTTTAAGCCTTGGTCTCAGCATTTGAATAACAGATAATAACAGCATCAAACTCAGAGGTTCTTAATAGAATTAAATGAGATCATGCTTGTAAAGCACTTGGCAGTGTCTGGCACATAGCGAATGTTCACAAAATATTAGAAATTATTGTTGTGATAAACATAAGAGCAGAATAGTCTAAAACTTTTTGTCCAATAATATTAGTTCATGTTCAGCATGTAGCCCTTTAAAATATGCCTTTGTTGTGCTGGAATATTCTACCTTCTCTGAAAGATGCAGAAGAAAATGCTACAAACTAAAAGGAAAGAAAACATGGGAAATGGAAACTAAAACTACCCATGAACCCTTCTAAATTTTGTTCACTGCTGAGCTAAGGATGAGTGAGATTTTTAGGTTCAAATGTGCAAAGACCAAGTGTCCCTCTGAAGTGTAAAAAAGTGGGTTTTTTTGTTGTTGTTTTCATCCAGGTCCTTTGTCCCTTCCTGTTGCTAGTTCAGAAGTGAAAACCCAAAAACCCTTTACTGTACTGAGCAGGAAACACAAGAGGTATTTACCTACAGACTCGGCCATTGCCAGGGATACAGAGGGTGTGAACTGGCCACGAAGCACCTGTGACCCAGGCTTCTAACCAGCTGGGTGGCAGGTGCTCTAAGAGAGATGTGGCCTTTCAGAGGCTCTCCACAGCTAGGACTCCTACAGGAGGAAAGCTAGAGACCAGAGAGAGGACCAGAAGACCTCTTGCGGTTGTTTCCCAACAGGATCAGTGCAGGACAGTATAGGTTCTGGCTACCGAAGGCTGCTGGAGCCATGTCTGCCCCTAGTGGCCCCACATCATTTCCAAGTTCCCTTCTGACTGCAAAAGGCTCTGACTCCACACCACACACCTGAGAGAACCAAAGCTCTTAGCCATCAACTTTGACTTCTGACAAGCAACTCAAAGTTTTTCCATGTTCCAGCATCCTTAAAACACATTTTCCCTCAGATATTTGGAAAGAGCATCTATGAAATGAGAACGGGTTTGTTCAAGGTGCCTGGTGTCCTTGGGCGCCTGGACACATTGAAAATTTCATTTTATATGACAGAGAATTCCACACACTTAGAGCTTTACATTATTTAGAATTACTCTGGACTGCTCTTTTCATAAATGAAGTTCATGTACTAAGCATTATGTTCAGCACTGTATTTAATACATCAATCCCCTGAGACCTGCACTATTAACCCCATTTTACAGAAAAGGAGCTGAGCTCAGAGAACAGCCAGTAACTAGAGGCAGCACTAAAAATTAAATCCAGCCTGATTCTAAATCCAGTATTTTCCAGAGAACTACCTGCCTTTGTGAGAAAATACTTTTTCTCGTCAAAAGTTACTAGAAGCTCACTGAGGGCAAGAATTGCCTTTTACCAAATCCAATGAAATTAGGAGCTCTGAGTTTAATCCCTGCCTCCACCTCTCACCTACTGTGTGAACTTGAACTGCTATCTGGCCTCTTTAAGCAGCAGAGCTGTGTAATTTATAGTCCAGAACAGAACACATCTGAGACTGAAGGGGAAAACTAACCAGACAGGATGCTGGGATGACAGATAAACCAAGGTTGTCCTCAGGAAATGGAGACATGTGGTCCCTCAGAGCCTCGCACACTCATCTCCAAAATAGAGAGGCTGGATGAAACACCGAGGTCAAGAGGGCATGAGTATAGTACTATACGATGAGTATAGTACTATACGATGAGTATAGTAAGGGGGGGAAGGATATTCATCTGGACACCTAACCAGGAACACAAAATAGTGAATACTGGGGGCAGAATGAGCGCACAAAATGCATTTGTTCACGTATTGTTTAACCTCTGAAAAACACTACAAAACATATAAAAGAAAAGCCATCTCTAATCTCACCAACTACAGCCCCCTTTGGAGTTTGGTGCATTGCTCTTTCCTGATTTGTACTTTTGTTTCAATAACATAACATATATAGACACACATCTTTTTTTTTTTTTTTTAATCAAAAAGCAAGTGATCAGGCTGTTGGCCTGCACTGTGTTTCTGCTCATATCAGCATATAAAGATTTGCCTAATAAGGCAATATGATGCATCATCTTCCATCACTGCATGGAACTGTACATCTCACCATTTCCCCTCTCACTGAATGAACATTTAAATTACAGCCATTTCACAAAGAATTGTGAAGAATGTCATTATACATATATCCTTAATATAGATACAATACTCCTATTATTATTTTATTTTTTAGGTACTACACAAGAGCATTTTAAATTCTAAGGAATCCAGCAAAACTACTCACCAGAAAGTCTGTACCCATATACCCATTCCCACTGATACTATATGTGTCTGCTCATTTCCCTGAATGCTTGTCAGTATCAATGTGTTTTCATTTTTGCAACTCTCCTAGGTGAAAAAACAATTATATGCTAGTGTTTAACATTTCTTTAATAACTAGTAAGGCTGAGTATCTTTTCAAATGTTTATCAGCCAGGGGCGCCTGGGTGGCTCAGTCAGTTAAGCATCCGACTCCAGTTCAGGTAATGATCTCAGGGTTTGTGAGCTCAAGCCCCATGTTGGGTTCTGTGCTGACAGCTCAGAGCCTAGAGCCTGTTTTGGATTCTGTCTCTCCCTCTCTCTCTGCCCCTCCCCCACTCGTGCTCTGTCCCTCTTTCTCTAAAAAATAAAAAAACATTAAAAAAAATTTTTTTAAACTACAAATGTTTATCAGCCACTGATATATATTTTTCTGTAAATTACCTGTTCATATTTTTGTCCATTTTTCTATGGGCTGTCTTTTACTTTCTGTTTGTAAGACCTTATATATTAAGAATTCTTATATATTAAGAATTGTAATCCTTTATATGGGATGCAAATATCTTCTCCCAGTCGGTCATCTGTCTTATAAATTTGTTTACATTGTCTTTTCGCATGTGCAAAATTTTTTGCTTTTGAGTCCTATGTTTCTATTCTTTTTTCTCCAAGGCCTCTGGGGTTCCTGTCTTCCTTTGCAAGTGATTCCACCCCCAAGTTTATAGAATATTATGCGTGGTGGAAGTTCTGAGGCTGGGAGTCCCCTGGAGTCACACACAAAGAGGGTTGGGTTGGAGCCCTAGGTAACTGGTGGGCAAGGCTGGGGGATACTGAGCAGCAGCACTGCTCCTGCTTCTCTCCCAAAATACTCCAAAGGTCAGAGAAGAGTGGATCCACACTGCCAGGGGTCTGACAGCCCAGCTCAGTGAAAGGAAAAAGTTCTTAGAAATCCCAAGCTTTATCTTAAGAATTCATTAGAATTTTGTTTTCTACTCCATGACCTATTAATACTTATTTTGCTATAGAAGTAATATTTTGATTACTACCAAACTAAATTATTTAACTTCCCCTCCTTGAAATCCACCAGGTTTATGAGGCAGGCAGCACTAGGCACTTCCAGTGGTAACTGAACCCCAGGTTCAGGCATATTTTTAAATTGTTAAATTAAAATTGTCTAATTAAAATTAGACCAAAGCAAGAGTGGCTAAAATGAACAAATCAGGAGACTATAGATGCTGGCCAAGATGTGGAGAAACAGGAACCCTCTTGCACTTTTGGTGGGAATGAAATCTGGTGTAGCTGCTCTGGAAAACAGTATGGAGGTTCCTCACAAAATTAAAAATAGAACTACCCTATGACCCAGCAATAGCACTGCTAGGAATTTACCCAAAGGACACAGGAGTGCTGATGCATAGAGGAACATGTACCCCAATGTTTATAGCAGCACTTTCAACAATAGCCAAATTATGGAAAGAGCCTAAATGTCCATCAACTGAAAAATGGATAAAAAAAGATGTGGTTTATATATACAATAGAATACTACTTGGCAATGAGAAAGAATGAAATCTGGCCATTTGCAGCAACGTAGATGGAACTGGAAGGTATTATGCTAAGTGAAACAAGTCAGTCAGAGAAAGACAGATACCATACGTTTTCACTCATAGGTGGATGGATCTTAAGAAACTTAACAGAAGCCCATGGGGGAGAGGAAGGGGAAAAAAACAATGTTACAGAGCGGAAGGGAGGCAAACCATAAGAGACCCTTGGATACTGAGAACAAACTGAGGGTTGATGAGGGTGGGGGAGAGGGGAAAATGGGTGATGGGCAATGAGGAGGGCACTTCTTGGGATGAGCACTGGGTGTTGTATGGAAACCAACTTGTCAATAAATTACATTTAAAAAAACAATCAATCAATCAATCAATCAATCAATAAAATTAGACCAAAGCAGAGAGGGGGGACAATGTCCAGTTGACAAGTTCCACAGGTTAGGGAACTGACAGCTCCTTTCAGGACCTGTCATCCTGGGAATCTGACCTGAGTGCTGAACACAAAGGGGAAAGGTCTAGACTGTGCTTCCAGAACCCTTTGCTAATGCTTCCATTCCCTCTGCCCCTCCTGCCCCTTCCTCCACAAAGGTGTCCTGGCTCATTTTTTCTGCCTTCCACTCATCCTACCCTTTCCTCAACATCCCCAAACTCCTCTAGCTGCCCCACAATTTTCCAACATATTCTTGCATGGGGCTGCTTTATTCCTATTTCGGAGCCATAGATCACAAACCTGCAACCTGGGCAAGCAAAGACCACCTTTACTTCAGGAGTTACCATGGAATGTGGCATCTTTCACTAAGACAGGCACTGTAGCAAAATGCCACACTGAACCCTCAGGGGTAAGTTAGTTACTGTTGGTCTCCTGATGTATAACGTGGGTGATGGGCATGAAGGAGGGCACTTTTGGGGATGAGCACTGGGTGTTATATGTAAGAGATCAATCACTGGGTTCTACTCCTGAAGCCAAGTCTGTATAACTATACTATAGTTATACTGTATAACTGTATAACTAACTTGAATTTAAATTAAAATAATAATAATAATAATAATAATAATAATAATAATAAATGGGTCAAAAAAAACAGAACTACTTTGCAGGGTCTAAGGAGAATCATATGAGTTAATACAGATAAAGTCCTAAAGGCAGTTTTCACAAAGTCAGCACTCAATAAAAGTCAGCTCTTGTCCCTATTATTATACCATATATAACTGCTCAATTAGTTTGCTCAACTAACGAATGGTTCTTGTGCCACTGCTTTTGTCCATAAGAATAAGCAATCCCCTGTCCTAAAAGCATGGAGGGATGCTGGCTGAAGTGGGGCAGGGAGGGGGTTGTAGAGGTATGGTGTCAAGCAAGCAGACATGTGAGGGTAAGTAACCTGCTTGCCTGTCGCATGGCCCTTGCATCCCACACCACTCCTGAAAAGATCAACAGATCTGTGTGTTGGTTTGCATCACTTCCAACAGAACCAATTTAGAGGAAAAGCAGCAGCAGCCTCTGGAGGCCTGATTTTTCAGATGGATTTACTTGGCAAAAGTTCGTATCTGTTCAAAGTCTTGCATTCCTTCTCTTGGGCTGATCCTGAAGTAGGACTCATGGATGCTTTTCACTCTCTCCTCTCAGTTCTGAAGCATCACTGTGATTTGCCACTGTGATCCAGTTTTCATTCCAACTGCCCATGGGGCCCCATTCCCAGCATGGCTCTACCTCTTACTAAATGACAAAAGATCAAAGCTTTCATAAAGCCACAATGAGAGGGAAGGAGAGATCAGGTTATCTGGGCCATTCGCTATACACATACACAGGCATGTGTGTACTCATGTACACACACACACACACACACACACACACACACACACACACACACTTCCTTTGCCAGATTATAAACTGCAAAGCCAAACAAGCCATAAACTCTTATGAGGGACGAGGGGGAAAAGCCAAGCCAGAGAGATAACAACAATGTCAAATTTTCAGACATGAGCAGGTTTTTGTGTGTTTGGGCTCCAAACCAGAGGTTTGGGATGGAAAAGCTGGAAAAGCTGACAGGCCCTTAGAACTAAAGCAGCTCAACTGGGTGCCACTATAATAAATCAAAATCAGTTATGTAAAGTGTAAAATTATCATTTGGAAATCACTCTCTCTGAATAATTCAATCATTGACTTTCACATCAAACAACCATTTCAACCACCCACACACACAGTTCAGTCTCACACTGGTCTTAAACTCTCTTTAATTATCAGCATTAACCTATCACATTACTATTTCATTCCTATTTCATCCTGGGGGAGGGGTCAGTGATTATGATAAATCACAATGAACGAGAAAGACTTTCAGCTGTCCTTCCACACGGTTCCAGAGTTCCCTTGATCTGACGGTGACAGGTCTTCCTTTGTCCCAGGAAGGGACAAGGACAGATAAGCAGCCTCCCTCTTGACAAATGCATTACGGATGCCAGTCAAACAAAAAGGCCACAGAGCCTAGCTCTGCAGCTGTGCGTGGTCGTCTCCCGTGCCTACATCCCAGGCTGAGCAGGGATGGCTACCTGCCCCTCTAGCGGATGGGTAGAACATGCAGATCCATGGAAACAAATTTCACCAACAGCATAGTTCTGTGTACCCCAATAAAAAGCCATTATCCTAAAATAATTCTTAAAATGTCTAAGACACATATGTCTAAAGCTAATCACTTATCCCTCCAAGAACAGCTTCCTGAGCCACAAAGGTAAGTCTCCTATTATAATCTTTTGAGGGCTCTGGCCCTTGCCTTAGTGATCCCCAAGAAACTGGGGCAGCACAAGGGCAGGCTTGAGGTGAAACATTTAATTTAGGGAGTCAAGATTTCCTCCAGTGCTGGCTGGGAATCCAGCTTCCTAGTTCTGTACATCTAGGAGTGTCCCCTATCCCTACTTACCACTCCCACCCACTCAACTTTCAGATCTTCGTGTTTCCATATATTTACTAGTGAAGGGACTATCATAAGGAAAAGCCAACAAGGTAAAGACGTTTCTGTACGGATGTCCACTGCAACATATTATAAAAAAGAAGAAAACAACCTAAACGTCATCAATGGTGCACAGCTTAAATAAATTGTGGCACATCCATTCAATGGAATGCATTTCAACCACTGACTATGTTGCACATTGCATTTATCAGCAAGAGACAGCTGGTCATAGCATACTTTTGAAAGAAAAAATAAAAATCAAGTGAGTCCTTTGAGAGCATCTAAACATGTCTGATTCTATTTCTTTTTAATAGGTAAGAAGAAAGAGGACAAACTATGCTAGGATATGTTCAAAATGCTAATAATGGTTATATCTGGGTAGCATTATGACAAGTGATGCTTACTTCTCATTTTCTACTTTATTTTTTTGGTCTGTATTTTCTTAGCAGTCTACAAAGGAGCAGGTTAATAGAGTGGTTAGGAGCATGGACCTGGAATCAGTCTTTCTGGAATTAAATCTAGTTCTGCCACTAAAGGATGTGACCTAGAGTAAGCTATTTAATTCTCCAGTGCCTCAGTTTCTTTATCTGTAAAATGGGGAAATAATCGTGCCAGCCTCTCAGGACCACTGTGAGCATCAAATGGGATGATTTTAGAACAGTGGCTGACACATAGTAAGTACTGTGCAAGTATTATCTGTGATTATTCAGATAATCATATCTTTCTTGCATAATTAAAAAAAACAGGGTGCCTAAGGCCAGCTATCAGATCTTAGACACATCCACATCTGTTGGTATGAGTTTCCACAATAGTGAAATGAGCGAATTAGATAGATGACCTCAAAGATCCATCCCCATTCTGTGATGGCATAATTCAATGCAAATGCATCTAGTGGGCCCTGAGTATAGCCCAGAGGGTAAAGGGGACACTTCAAAGCACGAAGCAGTGGGGGCTAGTGGGAAGAGGGAGCGATGGAGCCCCTGAGATAGATCAGAGGGAGTGTGAGTGCAGGGCTGGGGGGAGGGGAGACTGCAAGAATACCAGCCAAGGCTAGCAGCCTCTATACTCAACTATGTGATTAAGTGACTGGCTTCTCTTTTTCACAAAGCCAAACTCTAGCTCAAAGAACCTCAGGGACTATTTTAAAGAAAAGTTATTCCTTTGTTTTTAATTGTAATTAATTAGGTATTTTATAATTTTTAAATGGTGCAATTTACATGTCACTTCCATGATGCGCTGGGTACCCTTCACTGGAGGGAGAGAACGTAAGTTTAAGAGGACTGCTGTGTATTATTTTGTGATTAGCGAAGTGCATTTATGCAATTGTGAGTAGAACGGAGATACTGGGATATTTCAAGACTTCATTAAACATGCCAGAAGTTTAACACATTTACATGAAGCCAAAGTTTATTCATGTTAAGATTTCATTCATCCTTCTTCCCATACTTTGACAAAATGTTTAAGTTAGTTCCTCATTTTATTTGTCTACTGAGTTCCCTAAGTTAGGGAAATTAGTATTGTGTATGCGGTTTGATTTAATTAGCAATTGGGGAAATCGGCCTGGCATGTTTCATGGAAGCTTGGGGAAATTGTCAATTAGCATTGTGTTAATTGGTGTCTGCCGTCCTTGCTTTTTAGTTTTTAACCCCTTTTACCTTGTTCCCTCTTTCAGTATGTAAAATCTGGCTGTTTATTATTCTTTAAATAAAGGATTAATTGCCTGAATTCCTGCCTCTGCTCCACGTCCTTTTTCTCCCTGAGCAGATGGGGAGTTGGGCAGGCCCGTGGTGGCAGTCTGGTTGCTTTCAGGCCCTGGTCCTCCCTGGCACAGGAGGAAGCACTCTCTGCTGTACTGCCCTATGCCCAGCCTGAAGCTTCCTCTCTGCTGTCGTCAGTGCCCAGTGGACCTTCTTGGTCCGCAATCAAGAAAGATCCCTCCTGGCTCTCAGGAAACCGCCTCTGCTCATTGTTCTAGAGTCTGTGGCTGATACACTAGATTTGAGCAAGTCCTGTCATCTGTACCCTCCAGGAGGGCAGGCGGGGAAGCCTCTCCAAAGGCAGGCTGGAGGCTACATTAAGCACCTAGTGGGAGCCAGTTCTTTAAATCTCACTGTATCCCCAAGAGGTAGGTTTACAGTAAAAAGGCTGGGGTTCAACTCCACTTGTGGGGTACAAGATGAACTTCTGTTCATCTTTTTCAACACTGTTATTTCCAGAGTTCAGCCCTTTGGGGACTGTATGGTCCTTCAACCAGAATACTGGTAGTAGCTGGGAGCCTGAAAGAAATGCAGAATCTCGGGTCCCAGTGGGATCTTTAAGTCAGCATCTGCCTTTAACAAACTTCCCAGGGGATTCACATTATATTAAGTGTGAGAAGCACTGACCTAGCACATTGCTTGACTTGTGTTAGGTCAAAAACTTGACTCTGCCGCTTGATTATTCGCTGTGCCCCAACATCTGTCGTCTTCTTTTCCATAGTCATAGAAATTCTGACTGGGCACTTAGCTGTCCCAATAAAAAATACATTTCCCAGACTCTTTTGCAGCTAAAATTTTTACCATGTGATGAAGTTCTGGCCAATCAAATGTAAGTGGAAGTTTCCAATGATAGCTTCCAGAACACTTCCTTAAGGGAGAGCTAGCATCCCACTCACCTCCACCCCAGCCATCCTACTGGTTGGCACATGGATGTAATGCCTTAGCTTCATCGTGGACCATGAGCATGATGGTTATACTTTGGGTCTGACAGAGTAGAAATGTGGAAGGAGACAGGATCCCTCGAAAATCAGTGGGCAGAGCCCCCAACTTACCCTGAACTGTCTCCCCCACTTTTGAGATGGGAAAGGGTCCTATCTTTCATGGACAAGCCTACTCCTGACTAATACAAAACCCAAAGCCCACCTTGTCTGCACAACACATAGTGCTTTCCAAAGCAAAGAGGAGGTAGGGTGAGGAAATCACTTATGGTGTAGCAAACAAGGACCTGTGGGCAGAAGTTCCTTGAAGACAGGTTTCAGCTCAACAAAGTTCTTGCCAAGAAGAACTGCCTAGCTGTGAAATGAATGGGCTACCTTACTGAGGCAGTGAGCTTCCCATCACTGGAAATGTTCAAACAACAGCTAAAGGGCCATCTTCCCATGCTTCTGAATGCTGCAGAAAGACATTCTTGCCCTGGATGGAGTATTGATCACTTTCCACCTCTAATTTCTTTTCTCCAGAAAATTGTACAAAAACACAAATGCATACTCAGGGCACAATGGATTTTAAAACTTGAACGTGCCCTAGTCACTGAGCCAAGTTGGAAACCAAGAACCCTTCTGTTGCCTGTCAGTTCTACACAGGTCCTTCTATACTCCTCTTGACCACTGGGGCTGAAAGTCTGAAAATTACACTTCACATACTCTCCAGCAGCTTCTGGTTAGGTTCTGCCAAGTCAGGCACCAGTGGGTGACAGGGAGGTGGGAGAAAGGGAAAATCTCCCCGCCTTTTTCTCGGACATCAGAGGCAGCTCTGGCTCTGGCTGCCAGTCGCCATAACGGCAGCAGGAAAGAGTTGTTCCTGGTCCCAGCTGCCCAGAAGGGTGGCAGCCGGCACCTCCTCGGTGGTTCCAATAGCACAGCCGTGGGCTCAGGTGCAGACCCCAATCCAGGGGGATTAGCAGCTTCCTAATCTCTGGGTATTGCCTCTTGTTTCTTCTGCTCCTTCACAACCACCCTACTTTCTCCTTTTGCTCTAGTCCTTCCCTCCTTCCAGCACCTTTGTAACCAAGTCCCTGTGTTAAATGTCCTCTTTGTGAAACATCCCAGGTGGTTCCCATTTCCCTGGCTCGACCCTGACTGATGCAATCACCAGCTCTCTGGGTCTCTCTTCTCCCCTGAGGCCCCCCCTCAGTGCATGCCAGTGGTGGTGGGGGGGGGGGGCGCATATATAAAATTAGCACCTGGCAGCAGCAGCACCCACCACCAGCCTTTCCTGCCCTGGCTGATTCCCGAGCTGTTATTCATCAGACAGCAAGCAAGACCAGAGGGCTGTAGAGTCTTCAACTTAACACCTAACAATCACAGCTGATGAGGCCGCACTCGGAGACAGATGTATGGCTTCAATTTCTCACCAGTATTTTAGTTCCCCGGGCTAGTTGTCATGTAGCCGGTCTCATTGAGAGGACATTAAGGGACCCATTTTTCAGGAGTTGGCTTATGCTAGCAGAACTCCATTTCCACGTGGTATTTATCAACAAGAAACTCTCAAACACGCTCTCACACCCTAGTCCCCAAGCAGATTTAACTACTAGACAGCACCCATTTATAAACAAGCAAATGAAATCCTTCTCTTTGATAAGGAGAGCACAAAAATTCTCTGCCGCAGGGTTTCTTCAAGAGGTCCCCTGGGAGAGAGACAGAGTTCTGGAGAAGATATCTCTTTCAGCCCTACCTACCCTGCTTCCAGCTCAGGATCCAGATTAGGCATTCTGGGTCCACTGGTTGGCTGTGGGGATAGGTGGGCCCAGAGAGCCGAGATGAGGAAGCTTGCGGATTTTCTACTCAACTCTTTCCATCTCTCATTCCAGAAAATACACTATCAACAGAATTGCAACCATTACACCATTAATCAATGCACTGGGTTAGGTAGATTTAAATCTCCATGAGGATGACACATTTTGGTACATTTCTCTCACTGTCCTACAGGCATAAAAACTCTGACACAAGTCTATGGGACCTGGCACAGGGTCCAGAACTAAATCCTAATGCAATCCCAGGATCCAAAGAGCTCCAATCCCTTTGGAGGGGGGATGGCTTTTCAGAGACCAACTGAGCTGCTCCAGAGAGGCTCAGGGAACACTGAGTGGCAATAGGGTTTGCTATGGGACATGGTCATGAATATTTCAAATATGCTTATGATTTGTAGATGTGGCTTACAACACATACCTACAGTTCTGGTGGAGGATCAGTGTGTGTTTGTAATAAGTCCCTCTTGGTACCAGCGCTAACATCAGAGGGATCTGGCTCCTGGCTCAGCCCACTGGCAGAGCAGGTTAACTGCTCACACCCTGTAAGAACATGAGACCTTGGTGAGAGCCAGGAATTGTGGCATCCCCTGGGGAGACCTGACCCACACGTGGCTGCCACTGTTTCATTTCTCCCATCACCCAAGGGGCTGACCACCAGGCCTTGGGGGATACTGGGACTGGAAAATAAAGGTCACAAGTGGACAATTTCCAATGGGTCACACTGATGAACACGAAAAATCTCCCTTCATGTTTTTCTCTACAGAAAATGTCTTCCTTTATTTCAGTTTATGCTCATCTCCCCTCTCCTGAAAGACTTCTATCTGGGTTGTAATCAGAGTAATTAGAAAGTTTCAAGGGGTGCCTGGGTGGCTCAGTCTGTTACTCATCTGACTTCAGCTCAGGTCATGACCTCACGGATCATGAGTTCGAGTCCCACATCGGGCTCTGTGCTGACAGCTCAGATCCTGAAGCCTGCTTCAGATTCTGTGTCTCCCTCTCTCTCTGCCCCTCCCCTGCTCAGGCTCTGTCTCTTTCTCTCAAAAATAAATAAACAGTAAAAAAATTTTTTAAGTTTCTGTCTCTCTCTCTATAGATATATATACATATATACACACACACACATATCCCCCCTCTCTATATATATATATAAATATATATATATATTTATAACACACATTTATAACGTATACATATATACACACTATATATTTATAGTGTCTCTATATACACACACACCACCACATATACTATGCGTGTGAGTGTATGTTTACACAGAATGAGGAAAAGAATCCAACTAAGACAGGAAAAAACATGGTTAGAGTGTAGGACAATCATAATTAATTAATTACTTGCATTTACTATATGCCATGCACCTTGCGAGCACCTCTACGTGTGCTGTCTCGGGTTTTTTCCAATGTTGGTCATATCCATGTATACTAATAGTATCATTTGCTAAATGCTTTTCTTTTGATAAATTTACTTATTTATTATTAAGAGAAAAATCTCATAGTACCATAATACAATCATGGGTTTGATGTGTATTTTTGGTAAAATACATTGGGATGAAATATACAACTGTAATGTCCAATTGGCTGTTTGCCAAACATTATCTATAACAGTACTCATGACCTCATCTGGGGAAACACCATATCACACACTTATTCTTCACAACTCCATGCTACATTACAACTGATCCCACTGTCACACCAGGGCAATCAAAGCTCACAGAGGCTAAATAACTTACTCAAAGCCCAACAGAGTACATTCATACTTGTCAATGTGGAGGAGACTTTCTAGACAAAGGGAGTGGCCAAGAGTGTCCAAAACCACAGAGGCCAATCAAGTTAGCCAAAAATGCAAAGGATCCCTTTGCATTTGGAAAAGTCAGGGACCCAGGCTATAATGAGATGAAGAAGAGAAAGGTGGGAGCAGAGGTGCTAAGTGGCCTATTCAGGAACCTGGAAAGAGAGAGATTAGAGGGACACAGAGTGTGTACTCAGTACATGATTGAATAGAAGTTCAATCATGCCCACAGCTGCTCCCCAGTGCAGACCTCAAAATTGTGATTCCTTGTGTTCCCATTTCTCCCTGGAAAAGCAAGGTGAGATGAGGGCAGATATGATCATCGGTCTAGAAAGGAGGTCTCAGACTCCCCCAAAAAACGAGTACCAATGTGTTCTCAGTCAGGTGGCCACCTGAGCCAGGTTGGGGAGCCAGGAGGAAAAGTGAGGCAGCCCTCTGAGCTCTTAGCATTTCTCCATCCTCCTGAGGAAAGGCCCCTGCATCAATGCCAGAGCTAAAACTGCTCCCCATCACAGCTGTTGCTCAGATCTACCTACAGGCAGGGACCCTCACTGAGGTTGGCATCTCCTCCTTAAAAAACAGAACACCCTTGGGAGAGCAGCAGATGTTAAAGTCCAAGAATGCTAGAGAGGGCTCCAGCCTTCACCATCTCTGGAGGTGAGTTTACAGCCATTTAAAGGAGCATTTACATTCCAAGAAAGAGCCTTTATGGATGTCAGCATCCTCTCCCCATAACTGCAGACATGGTGCTGGGTCAGCCAGGGCGTGTTTAAGGTAAATGTTTTGGAACCACTGAGAAAGACAAAGACCAGTGTCTCCTTCCTTTCCCTCCCTATCCATGGAGAAGGACAGGTTTAGAAGGAGGACACAGCAGGAACCCTCTTGTATCTGGGGACTGACAATGGGTATCAATGACGCGAATCATTTGTGAGGGCTGGCACTTCTTCAGAGACATGACGCTTCCGTTTACTGAGGACTATTTGGTTCTACCCAAAGCAATCCTTGAAAACTGAGATCAGAGTTGAATCAAGTCTGCCAGTTTTATTTTCCCTTTCTATGCAGTCCCTCAACCCATCTCCCTTTGTCTCCTCTCTGCACCCCAGTCCTGAGCTCCCAGCAGCAGCAGTGAAAGAGGCACAGGCAGGGAGACAGAGAGGCCCTGCCCACTCCTCCAGACACACAGACAACCACCCACCTGGCCCACTGGACCAGTCCTCCCAGTTTGAGGCAGCCCTGCAGGACAAGGTCTAACCAGAATGTGTCCTGTCCTCTTCACCTCTGTCTGAGCCAAGAAAACGAGAAGGGTGAACTAGCCCTACAGCAGGAACACTTAGCTATGAGGATGGTTATTTTGATCAGAGATTGCTGGTCAAGGGGGGTTTTAGTCTTGGCTAGGCTAAGGACAGATTGGGCTTATCCTTTGTGACTATTTACACCTGTAGAATTGTACTTCTAAAAGCCTAAAGATGAACTTTACGACCTACCGAAGCCCGACACTATACTCATTCAGTCCTCTGTTTCCCAGGTTCATAACCCAGCTGGGAAACCTATATCCCCAGGTGAAACCCCAGCTCTAAACATCCACTCAGAGACAAAACCTGTACTTTTAAATAAATCAGTGATCATTTACAGGTTGACAGTGTAAACCAACAGAGCATGCATGTGATGCTTTCCTGAAAGACTTGGAAGCAGATCAAACTGGACTGGGCAAACACTGGCCTGAGAATGGGCCTAGCTTTGGACAGCAGGGGACTGCTGGCTAGTGATGAGGATACTTGCAAAATAATAGGCTGATATCAGACAGAATGATGACAGTAACCAATATTTGCAGAGCGCATATCATGTCAGAAGTAGTTTCACACTCATTTTCTCTTTTATTCTTAGAAGTGATTTCCATCTGGATGGCCTCTGAGTACATTCCACATGCTCAAAGGCATCTGTCTTCTCCTCTGCCCACGTCCCCTCTACTCCAGGGCTGTTAAGGACATCAACCCTCTCCCAAACTGCAGAGCACAAAATCTGGGAACATCCGATTCAACTGCCCCCTGAAGTTCCACGGCCCGTCTCTGTAACATTTCACATCAAGTTTTGTTTCTCCGTCCCATCACCACCATCCAAGTCCAGCCCTCAGGCCCTCTCACCTGGACAACTGTAATTACTCCCAACTTGCCTGTCCTATAGGGTCTCAATCCACAACTAGGTGAAGGTCACAGAACTCCCCTGCTCTCAAGTGCCAGTGGCCTTGGCATGCTCATGCCCAGAATTCACTTTCATGTCAACTCCTAGGACAAAATGTGGGTGCCTCTTTATGCCACCTGTTGAATACCTTAATGCCAGTGCACGATCCTTTATCTGCAATTCCAAAATAGAGAAAACTCTGAAAATAAAAAAAAGTAGAACTTTTTTGATAGTAAAACCTATGAATCCATTTAAATTATTTATTTATCTCACTTAGAATATTCATACATTTCACTAAAATAATATTAGTTTCTTTGACTATGGAACAATTCCCCAGACCCCACTTGAGGTATTATAAATGATACTGGATATGCACCATAATATCTTGCTCAAATCTGAAAAATTCTGTATTCTGAATCACATACGTCCCCACAGGTTTTAGATAATGGATTTGGGGACAGTGGTAACTTAGAGTCCTTATTCTTCATGTCTCACATCTACTTATCAATTAGTGAATCCTCAAGCTATGCACTTATTACAGGAGGCAACTCCCCAGGCAGTGAAGGCACGTAACAAGTTAAAATTCACGATCCTTGACCACAAGTTCTCATAGCCCTATGTCCTATAGATCTAAAGTAGAACCAACATGCTATTATTGGCCCAGAGAAGAAATTTGACAAGAAAGGCATCATGGCAGACTGGTGCTCAGAAAGAACTTTGCATAGGTTAACCTTACCCTGACTGGTAAAGAAGAAACAGAAAAGGCAATGAAGCCCTGGGAAGGCAGTCCAGGTGTGGGCAAGTAAGGTGAGAAATTCACCTAGACCTGCAATCTAGTTGCCTATACTGAACTACCAGACTCATGTATAGTCGAAGGACAGATGGCCACTATTTATACAATTAGACTGCTCCTACTACCAATGTCCCTACCAGCACTGCAGCCAGAAATGTCATCTGGACCCTCAGCAATGCTGGGTGAGAAATCCTACAAGTAACTGTTTCTGGAAGGTGCAATGAATGTCAAGGCTGGTGAAAATGTGGTTGGACAAGCAGCTATGGTCAGGTCATCAAGGGCCTACGTAGTAAGGGATAGGGTCTAGTGGCTGATGGTAGAAGCTCACCATTTAACAGTTCAGCAACCCTGGGAAAGCTGCTTAATCCTTCTGTGCTTCATTTTCTTCATTTGCACCAGGGAGATGCTGCTCTTGCTGATGAGGTGGATACTACCTGATCTACCCAAGTATTCTGAGGGTTCAATGAGAATATGCATGTAAAGCATTCTAGAATGTTCAACAAATGTTAGTTGTCATTATATTATCATTCATAGGAGCTTAGGGGCCAAAGAGAGCCACTGAAGGGTTGTGACATGGTCAGAGTGGCATTACACAGCCTCAGGGCATGTGATGTCTGGCTCCAAAGGAAGCTGGAGGCCAGGAGACCAGTTAGGAGGCTGTTGCAGTGATCGGAGCAAGAAATGAGGCAAGGCTGCCTCAAAACCATGGCAACAGGATTTAAGGCTGATCTACGGGTTAAATACAGTAAGTATCCAAGTCCATGCTAATATAAATAAATAATTTCCAAAATAAGTAGATGGAGGAGAAGGTGCATCTACTTCTTACAGCAGAATTCCAAATAACAAATGTGGAAGAAGTGAGAGAAACAGAAAACCACCACTGAGCAGATACACTGTAGTAATTGTGACAGGCGAGAACCCCTGATGGGTTAGTGGGTGAACTTAGTGGGTGAAAGAACGACGGGAAGGGGAGAGCTTGCTAGTAATGAAAAAGGGGTTCTCAATCAAGGCTGGGCAGTGCAGAAATGGCAGCACTTGACAATCTGCAGGCAAAGGCACCAAACACTTAAGTCGGAGGTGCCAGAGCCTTGGCCGAGCCATTCAACCAGCCCCTGGCCCTGCCCTCCAGCAGCGGCCAGTCTGTCTGCCACAAACAGTGCTGACGTCAGCCACCACTGAACAAAACAGAGCCAAACACATCAGCTGTCTCTGCAATCAACCAGTAGAAAACACAACAAAGTCCCTTCTGCCTCCAAGAAAATGGGACAGTTGTCCTATGGCCTATGTTTGAGTGGGACCTCTGGAGCCAGACTGCCTAGGTTCCAATTCCAATTTACTACTCAACCAGTGTGTCTTTGGGTGACTTATTCTTGTTGGGCCTCAGTTTTCTCATCTGCAAAATGGCAATACTGGTACCCACCTTGAAGGGTTAACCTACATAAAGGGCTTATCACAGTGAAGGGTCTACAGTCCACACTTAGGAATATCAGCCATTGGCACATGTCCCCTGTTTCATCAGGATGTCTGGCTGGGACCCTCCACTCAGTGGGAGAGGCCCAGGGGATGGCAGCAGCTATGTGGTCTTTCTACTCACATACACCTTGACCCCTGACTTAAAGGGCTCAGAGGTACTTGCACTACCACCCCTGAATTTGGTAAGAACTTGGAAAGTGCTGATAAATCCATTTTTATTTCTAATTTATACCCTGCCAGCTTCCAGAAAGAATGTAAAGCAGCACAGATAAATCTACTCAACCTCTAGTGACAGGAATGAGGGCATTCTCTTCTTCCACATCTGCCAGGAAGGTCAGCCCACCCTACCCCTTCCAAGCAGACAGGGGATAACCAGGGAGCAGGTGCAGGAGGGTGGTAACAGACTACCTGGCACCACAGACCTGGCACCCCCACGCCATACCAGGCCATTCCTACTTGCCCAGCCTGCCTGCTGCTCCCACGTTTCTTGTAGCCACACCATGCCCACGCTGGCCTCTGCTGTCCTGCAGGGGTTGCAGGAACAAAGAATATCAAGGGGCAAACTGCTCTCCCATGGCTACCCCACCCCAAAATTACACCAATGAAATCAAATCAACAGTAGCTCTGGAGGGAGGATGTTTGTTTAATCATACAAGAGCAGCCTGACAGTATCAAAAGAAGAAGGTGGATATCTTAGTAACTGGCTAAGTCAGGCTATTCTCCCCACTCCACACCCCTGCAGCTGCCCACAGTGACATCTGCTCCCAGAAGCTCCCCCCACCCACACCCAGGGGTGACTCTGGATGAGCTGCCCTTCTCTCCTTTGCCTACTCCAAGCTCTGTATCCTGCAAAGGCCTCCCTGTGCTGAAGTTTTTCCTGACTCCACTCACTGGCCTCTGCTCCCTCTAAATGTCATTGTCACCAGTCATCTCAGCCTCCCTTTGAGAACTCAATCTCCTACTGGCTTTCCTCACTTCTCACCGGCACCCCATTCGCCCCAGACACTGATCGACAGATCTGTAAGCTTCCTGAGGACAGGATGATGGGGCAGCATGCAGGGCACACAGGAGGCAGGACACAAACAGCCTGGCTGAAAGACTGGAGACGTTGCGGCAGATGATGCTTCTGTATTTTGACCAAATTACTCAAAGCTAAGCTGGCAGTTCTCAAGGTCTGAAGTATGTAAGAATCAAGTAGGGGGTGGAAGCTAGGGAGGAGAGACATGCGGTTGGCTAAAGCATAGGTTTTCATACACCATTCCAGAAATTGTTTTAATAAGTCTAGGGTGGGGCCCAGGAATCTAGTTTTAATAAGATGCATGGGGTCGTGGGGCGCCTGGGTGGCTCAGTCGGTTAAGCATTCAACTTTAGCTCAGGTCTTGATCTCACAGTTCATGAGTTCAAGCCCCGTATCAGGCTTTGTGCTGACAGCTCGGAGCCTGGAGCCTGTTTCAGATTCTGTGTCTCCCTCCCTCTCTGCCCCTTCCCCGCTTGCACTGTTTCTCTCTCAAAAATAATAAATAAACATTAAAAAAATTAAAACAATAAAAGATGCATGGGGTTTTACATCATGCTGTGAGAAAGACCCAATCCCAGGACCTCGGCTAGATGGAAAAAGCCCTGACTTGGGAGTCCAGGGCTGCTGGAACAGGCCCTAGCTCTGACACCCGGTAGGTAATCTTAGGCAGGTAAACAACCTGTTTGGGTCTCAGACTCCATCAGTGAAATGGACAGGTAAGACGAGAGTCCTAGAACTCTAACTATACAAAAATAATAGCTAGCATTTATTGAGCATCTATTATATGCAGATGTTCTAAGTATTTTTCACATTTTTCCATTTACTCCTCAAACATATGAGAGGGGTGCAATGAGGAAAATGAATAGTAGAGTGTTATGTGACCTGTCCAGGGCTGCCCTGTTGGTGATGGGAGCCCCAGGATTTAAATCCAGACAGTCTAGGGGCGCCTGGGTGGCTTGGTAGGTTAAGCATCCGACTTTGGCTCAGGTCATGATCTCACGGTCCGAGAGCTCGAGCCCCACATCCGGCTCTCTGCTGTCAGCACGGAGCCCACTTTAAATCCTGTGCCTCATCTCTCTCTGCCCCTCAACTTGTGCTCGCACTTTCTCTCTCAAAAATAAATAAACATTTTTTAAAAATAAGTAAAAAATAATTCCAGACAGTCGGATCCCAGAGCCAAACCTCATCACCACCGGGCTCTAGTCCCAGAAATGACTTCTGGTCCAACTCTATAGAAACAGCAAGCAGGACGCTGGGTGGCTGTCATACTGGTTTGCCCATTCCAGGCCTCCAGCCACCACCTGGAGCTGCCCCTAGGTCACCCTCTAGGCCAGTTTAAAACTAAGCCTTATTACATGAAGTCAAAATTAGCCCCAAAGCATGGTGGGTGAAATGTCCATTACTTATGCAAAACTGGAGCAACTTTCAGAAGCCAGAAGCAGAGTGTGCAGTGCAGGCCTAAGGAATGCCAGGGCCTCTTCAACTCCAGAAGCTCCTCACTGGGAAGGCTGGGAAAAGTCCTATGAGGCCAGATCACCAAGCAGAGCTTGTCAGGACAACAGGCTACTTCAGGCCTTTGCCCATATATTTCAAAGGACAGAAAGCACAGATTAAACCTCAGGCCATGAAGCAAGTGGCCAAAAGTTCCCTGTGGGATCCCAAGGAACCTGCCACCCCTACAGGAGCAAGCTGAAGAAAGTGCTTTAGGACCAAAATCACACTAGGGGTGAGGGGTGTGTGCAAGCTGGACCCAGGCAGAATCCTGAAAGGGAAGGGAGGTAAAAGGAGACCAACAGCACTCACCATGTGGGTCCTTCCACCTCAGGATCCTCTGGCTGGGCTTGCCCTCTGCTCATACCATTTGAAAGGCCTACACATGCCTCCCTCTTCCATCATTCCCTGCCTTCCTGAATCCCACTTATCTGTTACCTTATGCCACTGAAAAGACCCTATTCCTCCATTAAGCTGTCCAGAGAACTCCTCCTAACCACCCCACCCCAGGTCCACAGACCACTCCTACTCAGCTTTTCACACTCTGCCTTTGGGACCCCTGCTTGCATTATGGGCTTGCGATGGGCACAGCTCTTCGCTGAGGAGCTGGGCTCCTGGGTCCACCTGTCTGGGTGAGAATACTAGTTCTGTCCTTTACTTACCAGCCGTAAGATCTTGGACAAGTCACTGAATCTCTCTAAAGCCCAATTTCCTCAGCCCTGGGCTGGGAACAGTAATTAGATCAACCTCATTGGGTTGTTCTAAGAATCAAGACATGTATGTAAGGGCCTGGGCACAAACAGTAGTAGCTACTTAATGAAAGTTAAGGATTATTAGTTATCTTTTTGAATGTTCCTATATTTTAGCTTTTGCCCAGCTAGTACATATTTCCATGATAGGGTGTCTTCACGTCTCCCCCTGCTCCCCCCAACACTGTGTACTTTCTGCTGTGGAGCTACCATGTGCCAAGTCCTGCTCTAGGTCAGTGAATCCCTAAGCTGCCATTTGGGAGACTCCAGGCTGGATGGCCTGCCTGGTACCCTACACAAAAGTCATTTTTGTTGGCATAAATCTCCCAGGGGTGAGCCTTGGGCAGTTTCTGCACTCCCCTCAGTCCCAGGTTTGGCAGGAGCACTCAAAAGCAACAGGGAAAAGGTAGCCACATGGAGTTCTGTAGCTCCTGCAATGTGCCATAGGGGCAGAGAAGGGAAGCTATGGGTGTGCGTGTCCACATATGCACATAGGTGGGGTGGCCCATGAAGAGCATTTTGCACTCTAGCTCATTTCCTGGGACTACCACATAACCAGCAATGTGACCATAGTCAAATTTCTAACTCTCTGATTCTTGGTTTCCTCATCTATCCATGGGAATTTGAATTTCTTCACAGTGTTATTATTAGAATTGCTTCCAGCAAACACTTATGGACTAATCTTGCCAAACTAGGAAGATACCAACCCTCCCCTGCCCCGTGAATCAAAGGGAAAGGGCATGTGGCCTTGGAGGAAGGCTCCAAGGGACCCAGAGCATGGAAGAAAAATAGCTACATGCCCTTTAGCAACTCTCAACAGTCAGTGTAGAGATTCCCATGAGAACACAAACTCCAGTAATGGTTAAAAGAGCTATGAATTCAACAGTATGCACAAACGCAGTGTTTCTTCACACATCTTTGCCCCCAAGCACCATATTATAATGTGAATGGAAGCAAAGTCAAAGCAAAGGTCAAAGACACGTTCAGAAGTAAATATTCAAAATGGTGGACAAAACTGTGTTAACGACAGGGCCATGCTACATTCATCCTGAGTCCAGAAGACAAACTCATCCCGAGAAAATCACTCTCCTTCCACCCATACTCCCCACCACTTCAACCTGAGAGAGTAAAAAGCAAAGAAATTTTACATTAAATTATTTAGAAACGTAAAAACATCAATTGAATAAAAACAAAGGGGTTTTTGTTTTACAGTCGATTTAACGGCCAACAGTTGGTCTTGATTCTTCTATGAAATGGGTATTATAAGACCGCCTACCTCACAGAGTGGTTGAAAAAATTAATTGAGATAAAGAATTAATTGAGGTAAAGAGTTCAGCACAATGTCTGGGACATAACAAGCAGTTGATAAATGTTAGCTGTCACTGTTGTTTTTGTTGTTCCTGTTCCTGAATTGTTAAAATTAAAGAATCATGAATTAGGGGAAACAGGCACCCTAATCAAATGGTTCAGTCTCTGGGTTGGAAATCTTATTCAAACACCTAAACATCCCTTTCTTCCCATAACATCTGTGGCTTAATGGGACACAACGTGCACGGTTCAGGCATATCCAATAGAAAACCCTGCCCTGGTCTTCTGACACCCCAGGGCTCCCTGGGGTGGAAGAAAAGCAGAAAGCTCAAGTCAGGTGGAAAGACTGGGATTGAGGACTGGAAGAGGAGTGGCTGAAAAGAAAATGGAATTGGTCCAAAAGACACAAAAAAATAAAAAGTAAAAGGGGAGTGTGAACAGTTCTTTAAAAGGCTCACATGCCCTGGGAGAAACCTTCAAAGGAGAGAAGAATGAGCTAACCCTGCAGACCCTTTGAAGTACTTACACGTACAGTGGAATCCCTCGGTCCGCTCGGTCTTCAAATCCTGCCCAGTTAAGGGCCCCCCAACTACACGCTTTATGTGGTGTGTACCTGAAAAGCCAAGTGCTCAGGCATTGTGGGGAATTTCTCTCACCATTTAATAAGGAATGCCTGGAATATTCCGGCAGAGAAGTATTTCTTAATTTCCTGTGTAATCTGAAGGCATTATCCAAGGGTTATTTTTGTTTTGTTTTATTCAGAAGTGGGGTTGCTGGAGCATTCCTCTTGGACATGTTCAGATTTGAATTAATTAGAATTCCTGTACAGTTTTCTTCGGTTATAATTATAGCTTAATTTGATTGCTTAATAGCTCTGGTTTTCGTAATGTTTAGCACCTGTTGTAAATTGCACAAGATAAATCACCTTCTACCTTCCACAGTGTTTATGCCTAACTTTTGCCTTTCCCCTTTCAGCTGGTGGGCTTGAGGCGACAGCCACACGCTTTGCTCATCCCTGCCCTTTCCACCAAAGAATTCTCTTTTGCAAGCCTATTTAACCAGAGAAGAAGTGACTTTTACTTAAATGCCTCCTTAAGACTGTTAGATTTTTTTTTAAGGGGAAAAAAACTGAGAAGAAAAAAAAAGAGTATTTCAGATGCTATAAACTCTGAAGACTGACCTCTGGTATTATGTAGACTTCCACTTAAGGGTCACCTTTTTGATGCACTGGGTGTACAGAGTTTTTTTTTCTTCCCCTCCTTTCCTTTCTAGAATTATTAGACAGCAGTGGAAGCCCTGAATCATTAATTGATTTCTCCCATGCATTGTGCTATGATACAATTTTTCAAGGCTGTGCATAATTGTGTTCTCTGTGCCAGCGTTCTGTGTTCTGTCCTTGTCATATTGTCATTGAAGGCTGTTTCCACCCTCTGTAATTGGAGATGTTCTACTTTTGGACAAAGGTGTGGGGGCAGCTCAGGGGAACAGCGCTGACATTTACTTCATCAATTTATTTTTATTGTTCCTACATTTATTGCAGCTATAACAGCCCTTTAATAGTTATATCTCCTCCCTGTAGGGTATTCTGGTATTTGAAATTTTTTTAACTCATTTGTTCTCATAGATAACAGTAAAGTGCATTTCAGGATAACCTTTAGGTTTCAATCTCCTCTCTTCTTTTGGCTCTGAGGCAGTCTTCGCTTTAAACTTTTACTGCATTGCCAGTCTAAAGGCCAGAGCGCCAAGTTCATTCTAGCACTGGAGTAACCACAAATTAGTGGTCCTGAAAATTTCAGGGAGGTTAGTCCTAAACCAAGAGTGCAGCTATTACCGTAATTCAAAACTGGTCATCCTTTTAATAGGGGGGGCCAACGGAAGGTGGGCGGGAAGGGGAGAAAGTGAGAGGCGACGACAGAGAATCCCAGTAAATACTTACAGACTTCACGTTACAATCCTGGTCAAATACGGACTGTAATTAAGTCTTTATGACTGATGAAGCATTACACTGGACCAATTCTGAGTCTCTGTCCTTCAAGGCCAAAGACACGGGACACAATGAAGAGGAAACTACATGCCTTTACTGTTCTTGTCTGTGGATACCATGGTCCTCCATCCCTCGTCCTACCTCTCTTAGAAAAGTTTCTCTTAGGATCACCTTGGGAGTAAGTCCTTATCTGCAAGCCTAGTGTATTCATTTACTTTTTAACTTTTACCAGCCCTGAAGAAAAATAAATACCAATTTTGTCTGCTCTCTTACCACCATCTTTGTGGTTCAGAAAACATCTGTCTGGGCAAGAAATGTTTCGGAGCTTATTTTTAAGATCATGATACTAAGCCTTTGTATGACAGTGTGTGTTCTGCTTGCCAGCTTTAAAACAATCATTTCCACTGAATGGTGTCTGGCATATTTCAAATGGGGTTCATTCCTGCCTCTAGCCCCCAATTTCTCCTACAGAATCATTACTGCACCTTCTCTTCCCACCATTATTATCAGAACCTACCAGAAATCTGCCTTCATCTCCTCAGAGAAGGCCAAACACCTTGTCCATTATCGTAATGCCAAATAATCAGCCAAGAAAAATGGCTCCAAATTCCATACTGGTTCTAGCACCAGGTGCCTTTCTCCTCTCTCTACTGGCAAGAATATCAACCTAGGACACAGCATTTCTCATGCACCCAGTTATCACCATTTATAAAAAGAAAGGTTGTTTCAAACCACAAAAACACTCCAGACCTCCATTATAGTTAGATGGGTCTAGTATGTCCCCGATACAGCAGGAAGAGATAGATTGAGTGGGCAAGGTGGGTCTTCCTGGTCTTGGTCCCTAGCCCCAGGTTCTCTCACAATAGTAGACAAAGGGGACCCCAGGCCCAGGACACCTTGTTGAAGCTTCTAGGGCCAGGAAAGCCTCTAGTACAGTGGTTCCTGCAGACAGGTCCTGCTGAGTGGTAATGCTTGCCTTTACAATGCCCTTTCGCCCCACCCTCCGTTATCTTCTCAGTTTTTTCTACCCCTGCCCATCACCACCATTGCAAATGAGCCCTTTTCAGAAGTCTGCCTTCTACTGTCATGTTAGTACATTAATTAAACCTTCAGGCATTGAGGAGGGCACCTGTTGGGATGAGCACTGGGTGTTGTATGGAAACCAATTTGACAATAAATTTCATAATAAAAAATAAACAAAGTAAACCTTCAGAAAGGGAAAAGAGAAGATGAAGAGACAATAAGCATACAACACAAAGAGGGAAAAGTACCATAGACTCTTCACCCTGGAATCCTAGCTTGGGTAGGGAAACTACAGAAGTGCATGGTTCCGGGCCTCTGCTTCCCAACAGGGCTCCACAAAACCACCCCAGATCCATGCTGCCAAGTTTCTGATGAAGATAGGATGCTTGGAGGCTCGAGTGGGATTTTTTTTAATTATTCTTATTCCGGTTGGACTTTATCCCTAGATAGTTAAAGAAAGATACCACCAGCAGGGCATTAATCCAGATGAAAATATTTTAATGATTCCCCTTTACAGATCTGGCTCAAAATTTCAGGTCTTGCTTATTCAAGTTCCTGACTCCTTTCCTCATCTTTGAAGTCTAACAAAGAAAAATCATTATGGGCCAAGACACCACAGCTTGAACTTGGGAGAATACATGCACTGAAAGAGTACAGACCAGAGACAGCCGACATTGTGATTTCTTCGCCCAGTGGCAAGAGTCATTCTGCATCAGTCGCCATCTAAGTCATGGGTATAATTAGAGGCACTAACCAACTTCAAGTTTCACTATCCACAGGCAACTTATTTTCAAGGATGCTGGAGACTACCTGAGAGTAGAGCTGCCAGGATCTAAATGACTAAAATTACTGGAAGTTAATTTGGGTCAATTTGGGTTTAAATATGCCCATGCATCTCCAAGTTAACCAAAATGATGGCCACAGCTAATAAGAAGTAAGCTTGACAACAATGGCCCTCTGACAAGGAAGAATACCTTCCAGAGAGGAGGGGTGTCTTTGGAGTCAGAGATGAGCCCTGAAAGTCAAGTGTGCCTAAGGTGGCCTGCTGAATAGCAGACCAAAGATGGCATGGAAGAGCATAGGGAATAGAAGGAGGGAGCTCTACACCACTCCTTCACATGTGAAAGCATGATGCCAGACTGGGGCAAGGTAAGGCAGAAGGAAAGCCACCTGAAATAGAAATGAAGGAAGAAAGAGGCCCACAAATGGGAGGCCTCTTTATATGGTTCTCTAGCCAGCTAATGAATGGCCCTTAGAAACGGTATGTAGAAGAAAAGGAAAGATGGTGTCAGCTGGTAAGGGACCTTCCACGCCAAGCCTATCTTCCTTCAAATCGTATTCCAGGAAGAGCTGGAGTCTAGAACATGTAATTAATAAAACTGACAGGCCCTCAGAGCTGAGTTACCCTTATGCTCGTTCATAGCACCCATCATGGCTGGCCCATGTAAAGTTCCCTCATTTAATTTTTTAATTCTCCCTTCCTTTTTTCTTCCTGTCTCCTACTCACTGCAACAGGTACCGACTGTGTTTCAACCTTTATCTTATATCTATGGATTCCGTGGGGCTGGTTCAGGCATGATATCTTATGGAAATCAAAGACTTTATATCTGTTGATCTAACAAAGAAAATACCACAATGGATTTATATTAAATGACATGTATGGCTGTACAGTGTATTTTTGTGAATGGTGCCGTCTGGATTTGTAGAATGAACAACCTATACAACTGGACATGTGGTACCGTTACAATGTTTTCTAAAATATTATTGGGGCACCTGAGTGGCTCAGTCAGTTAAGCGTCTAACTTCAGCTCAGGTCATGATCTGATGGCTGTTGAGTTCCAGCCCTGCATCAGGTTCTGTGCTGACAGCTCAGAGTCTGGAGCCTTCTTTGGATTCAGTGTCTCCCTCTCCCTCTGCCCCTCCCTCACTCGTGCCTCTGTCTCTCTCTCTCTCTCTCCCAAAAATAAATAAACATTTAAAAAAATTAAAATACTATTGATGTTGCTATTGTGTTAACATCAATATAATTTTCAGATTTTAGGACTTTATGTTAAAGGTAATATGTGCATGTTATAAACAAAACTAAAAGAGTCAGAAGGGTGCAAAGTTAAAAGTTAAAGCACCTCTCTTCCCTTACCAGCACCCTTCCCATCCTACCCCCACAGGTAAAAACTGTTAATTCTTCCTTGTATGTATATCCTTCCAAAACTCTGTTATATATATGCAATAATACATACATTTTTATGCAAGTGAGATCATACTATATATACTGTTTCACCACTATTTCTCTTAACAACATATTTTGGACAAGTTTCTATAAAAATAGAGAAATACTTATTTCATTTTTTTTAGCAGCTGTACAGAATTCCAATGTATCAAAGTATGATTATTTAACCATTCCCCTACTGATGAAAATCTAGTTGTTTCCAATTTTTGCTATTGTTACGTTAAATGCTCATTTTTGTATGTATGGAGACGTTTAGCATTTCTATGTCAACAGAATGCACAGCTTGAATTTTGATAGATATTATCAAACTACCTTTTTAAAAAACAGTACTGATTTACATGCCCACCAACACTGTTTGAGAGCTTGTTACCTAATACCCTGGAAACACAGGCATTATGAGACTCTGGAAACTACCGATGAGATAAGTGAAAATCATATACGGTTTAACCTGTAGAAACTACAAGGTAATCTTTTGTAGGTTTCCTGGTCACTTACATGTCTTTTTCTTGAAACTCCTGTTCTTGAGTTTTGCCTGTTTTCCTATTAGCATATTTGTCTTTTTACTGATTTGGAAGAGCTCTTTGTATATTAAGGAAATATATGTTTAAAAAAATTTTAGCATTTATTCATTTTTTGAAAGAGCCAAAGCGTGAGAGAAGGAGGGGCAGAGAGAGAGGGAGACACAGAATCCAAAGCAAGCTCCAGGATCTCAACTGATAGCACAGAGCCTGATGCGGGATAATGACCTGGGCCAAAGCCAGATGCTTAACTGACTGAGCCACCCAGGTGCCCCAAGGAAATATACGTTTAAAAGATGTTCTCCAATTAGTCATTTTTTTCATCTGTTCAAATGGCATTTTTGCTATGTAGAATCATTTAGCCACGTTTATTTCCAATTTTTATGATATTCTGCCATTTGGATGTTTCAGATTTTATGTAATCAGTTCTTTATAGCTCCCATGGTTTCATGTCATACTTAGAAATGTCTGCTCTACTTGAATATCATTTAAAATGTCATTTTTGGGGGGTGCCTGGGTGGCTCAGTTGGTTAAGCGTCCGACTGCAGCTCAGGTCATGATCTCATGGTTCTTGAGTTTGAGCCCCGCATCCGGCTCTGTGCTGACATCTCAGAGCCTGGAACCTGCTTCAGATTCTGTGTCTCCCTCTCTCTCTGTCCCTCCCCTGCTCACACTACCTCTCTCTCTCTCAAAATAAATAAATGTTAAAAAAAAATTAATGTCATTTTTTTGTGATAATTTATGGTTTAATTTTTCTTTTTACATTTAGGGATCCAAATTTATTTATTTTTCTTAATGACTTGTCAGCATCTCAACACCATTAATCAACATACCAATTCTCCACTGCTTTGCAATGCCACCTTTATAATGTCATAAAGTCTCATATATTTCTGGCTGTATTTCTGGACTTTCTATTTTGTTTCATTACTTTGTCTATCCTTCTTCTGAACTATACCATACTGTTTTATTACTATAGCTTTACAATATAGTTTTGGTCTGGTAGGGTGCTTTTTTAAAAAACTGGAGTTTATAAAAAGCACAAAATTGTCAGGATCTTATCCTAGGACAGAAATTCTTCCTTTCATGAAGGATATTCACACAAAGAGTTTGAGTTCATTAAAAGAAAGCAAGAAACAAACAAACAAACAAACCAGAGTGTGCAATCAATCAACCATAAAAGAAATGTTTAATAAGAATTTACTATATTACTGGGACACCTGGGTGGTTCAGTCAGTTGAGCATATGACTCTTGATTTTGGCTCAGGTCATGGTCCCAGGGTGATGGGATGGAGCCCCACATCGGGTTCTGCACTGAGTGCACAACCTGCTTGGGACTCATTCATTCTCTCTCTCTCTCTCTCTCTCTCTCTCTCTCCCTCCCTCCCTCCCTCCCTTTCTCCCTCCCTCCCTCCCTTTCTCCCTCCCTCCCTCTGCCCCCTCCTCTGCTCACACTCTCTCTCTAAAAATTAAAAAATTTAAAAAAAAGAATTTACTATATTACTTGCTGCGAGAACTGACAGAAAAGATAAGGCAGAGATCTCAATCTGTAGGAATCATTTGGAGAAAAAGGTGTCAAAACACACCAGGACAGTTAAAACAAAAGATAGCCCTGTGGATCTGAGTAATCAGAGAAGCTTCTCAGGGATGATGAGATAGACATAAATACTACTCACAGAGCCTTGAACTGTCACGAGCAAGAAGGGTCCCTTTCCCCTGGAGATCTGCTTACAGGCTGTATATTTTTGGCTAATAATAACAACTGACATTTACTGAGTGCTTACTGTTTACCAGGCACTGCTCTGAATGTGTTACATGCATCAACTCAAACTTACAACAACCCTATGAAATAAGTACATACTCTTATTTGGCCTATTTTACAAAGGAACAAACTGAGTCACTTGCACAGTGGTAGAACAGAATTTGAACAAAGGCTGTCTGGTTCCAACATGCTTCTCCCTAATCATTAAACTTCACTGCCTCCAAAGCCAGACACAGGGTTTGATCCGTGCATCACCTCTGCCTGAAACACTTCCCCAGATGATAAAACTATTAACAGTGACGGGCTACCCAGGCAGCACAGTAGAGGCCCCTGTGTTCAGGTTGCAGACAGCCAAGTTCAATGGGGAGCCTGAACTTCCTGAAGGAATGGAGGCACCTGGAATGCCGGCTCCCTGGCCAGAGTGTGCAGTTCACTCTGCTCAGCATCGCAGCTCCTCCCCTGCAGAGGAGGCCAAAAGTTCATGCTCCTGCACACTCTTTGGGCCTCCAGTGTAGTCTGGTCACCTGAGTGACCCCTGCCCACCTGGAACCAGGGTGGCCTCTGTCTGACCTCATCCCAGGCTGACAGCTGGCGTCGTACTCATCCAGACAGCCGACGCTCCGGGCCGGATGGAGTATTGTCTCCTGCCCTGCCTTACAAATGGGAGAGAGAGCAGGCCACTCCTGTTCAGCCATCACCTCAAAGGGGGGCAGGTCCCTGAATTTAAGGAGATAGGATGCAAACAAAATGCCAGCTGCAAGTATTTCTGACTTTAGCAGAGAAACAGAGCCAATGGCCTCCTGAAGTCCAGTGCCAGAAACTACTGGAAACAAAAGCCCTCTGGTAGGCAGGGTCAGGCTACAGTACAAAGCCCCATTGTGAGACTACACCGGTGGCTTTCCAACTTTGCTTTTTAAGCCATGGAAATGTTTGTAACTCCTCAGCCATGCCCTCGACATCTGGAAGGTCTTTTAGGTAAAGGCCGTTACCAGGAAGAAAACAATGGCACTCTGGACCATCTCAAGCAGATGCCGCATCGAGACAACAGTGCGAAAATGCCCATTTCCCCATCAAGTCACCTCTCTACTTACAGAGGCTGTCTCAGATGGGCATCTGGGAGTCCTTCCCCTCGGATCTCTCTCCCTCCTCTTACTTACTGTGCCCCTAAATTAAAAATTGATGAGGCCTGGATGACCCTTAGTCCCAGCTGCATTCTGGAAGAGCAACGCTGGGCCCTTACCCTGCCCACTGCAGTCTCTTAGACTCTTCACAGCCACATAAACCCTCCTCCCTGATGTTGACAGCTTCTCAATAGAGTACCATCACAGGATATGGTGCTAACAAATCTCTGCCTCTTAGCCATCATTCTCTCCCAACTAGAGGGGAGGAAGAAAAGTAAAGAGAGAGACAAGGGGAGAGAAATCCTGACCCTGCCCACCATTTTTTTCAAAGAATATCAGATGCAGGAAGCAGGTACCATAATACTACTCTGGTCCAAGCAGGGGCAGGACTTCACCCTCTCAGCTTTGGAGAATAGGATGAAAGTGAAAAGGCTCATATATACAACACTTAGCATCCAATTTCAAGAGGTTCATGAACCCTCCACAAATTCAAGGGGCTTGGGTTAAGAACCTCCAGTTTTTGAGCTATCCAAAAGCTATACCACTCTGGAGTTTATTCTGGGGACAAGTAAGTTCTCATCAAGCCTGTTTTCTCTTGTGAACTCACAGCTAAACTACATTACCGAGTCCCCTTGCACATTAGCAGAGATGTGTGACCGATTCTTACCAATGGACATGAGCACAAGTGATGTGTGAATGAACCATTACATGGAAAGAATTTGGGTCCTGAATGACAACATGGAACGGAAAGGCCTCTTCGGTTCAACCAATCTACGCAGGACTGTGAGCTAGAAATAAAGCTTTATAGTGGTATGCTATTGAAATCTGGGGGTCATTTGTTACAACAGCTAGCTAAATTACTCTACAGTAGAAGAGGAGCTCTCATGGTTCCCTAGGAGGTTCTATTAGGAACTTGCAAGGGATAATGCTCCTTCTCTACTCTGAATCCTCCAGGGCATCAGGAAGAGACCTAAGCTCACCCATGCAGATCTCTGCAATCAGCCGCCATGCTCAGGGAGACCTCAGGAGCATGACAACAGCTGACGTTACAGAACACTTACTGCGCTGGGCCCTGTACGGAGCACTTTACGTCCAATCACAAATTACAATTAAAATAATCAAACTACAATTTGATCCTCTCATCACAACTCAGAAGAAGGTACTAGTCATATATCCATTTTAACTTTGACCCAGAAAGGTTAACTGTGCCCAGATTGCACAACTAAAAAGAACACTCAGTTCTAATACTTCTAACTTGTCTTAACTTTCCCAACTTCTCAAACTACCTTCTCGAAGAGATACGCTGGAGTAGAGCCACACCTGAAGGCTTTACCAGTCATCACCTTGATTATCTGCTAACTGTGCGCCCGGAATTGTTGGCCCTCACCTGAGAGAGGCAGGCCTCAAGGCAGCTACAGTGGACACAGGTGGGAGAAAAGGGCTGCTGGTTGCAGAGGCGACAGGCCAGAAGGCAAACTCGGCCCACCTTACTCCTGGCTGATGGCTGGCCCAGCCCTGACACTCAGAATCAACTCACAGCGTCCCTTGGCCTTGGGCTGCCCTTCCCTGCAGGCCGCACTCCCACCTGACAACAATGCTACAGGAGAGGAGGCAAGGGACGAGGGCCTACCATTTATGACAAGCCTAGGACAAAAGGGGAGAAGAACTTGGGATGGGCAGTCCTCCTACCAATCCCATCACAACGGGCAGCCCACCCAGATCCGGACAGGGAGCCTGACCTTGCGCAGAAGCAGGACTCCCAGTGAGGCAGCGTCTCCAGCCCTTCCCAGTGCCGGGGGCTGAGAAACGTAGGACCCGCAGCCTGTACACCCAGGGGGTCGGTTTGTGGTGGAGACAGAGAACTGCCACCTACCAGCACCTTCCCTTGTTAGGGTCTACGTTGAGCCAGTCTCCAAGCGTGCAAATCCAGACAGCAATCAGGTAACCCAGGGCAATCCTACAACCCGGGCGCGGACCCGGATGGGGGCGGGACTTGTGCGGGAGGCGGGGCTTTTGCGGGGAGGGGGCTTCCCGCAAAGGCTCGCACAGCCCCTCCCACATCAGGTCCGCCTGTTCCCTGGACTTGCTCAGATGCTTTGGGCACTTTTCGTCTTTAAATCCATTTCGCACGTTATTACAGATTCCTTTGTGCAATTTTTAAAAATCTATAATTTATGAAAGCTGTCATTCAATAGGGTCTTTACTCTCCCCGGCTGGAACTTCTTCTAAAGTACTTCTCAGTAGGCAGCGAATCACTCCCCTTTGATTACCATGTGATTAGTTTGTTCAACTGATGGCCTTTCTTCTCTAAGATACTCATTGTGTCTTCTGCCTCCTATGCAGTTCTTAAGAATTTAAATGAGCCATTTTATTTCTTCCTCCAAGCCCAGATTCTACACACCCGGCTCCACCCTTCGGCCTCCCCTTTGAGTGCGCCTAATAAACAGCACCACGGTTTCCGAGGGCCCCCTCTAATGGGGAATTTTATGTTGTTTCTGACATTGTTTGTTGTGCTTCCCACAAGACCAAATGCTGCTAAAGATTGAGAGACAGTGACATAAATGTCAGGGAAACGCCTCGGTAGTGTCAAGCCTAATTAGACGCTTGCACTTGGGGGACAACAACAGATACCATAAAACTCAGAGCGCATCCTCTCTGAGCACACGCCTGGAGTCTGGCAGATGGGGCAGGGCAGGAGAGAAGGCCCAGAGACAGGAAAAAAGGGGATGGAGAACAGTTTCGCTGGGATGCTGAACTCATCATCATTTTGTGCCTTCTAGGTCACTCTTGTCCTGGAAGTACCCACAGGCAAAGTCATTGTATGCATCAGTCACTATAGGCACAGTGATTGAGACCTGTAGGCCTGTCAAGGGCCAAAAAAATGTTTGAGGTGAAAAAAAGGGGGGGGCTCCAAATTACAAAATAGAAATTGTGAAATCAAAATGATAAAGTAACCATTAACAAAGCAAATTACAAAAATTATTTTAGAGCAAAATTATATGTGTGTAGACACACACACACAAGCACACAAACACATCATGAAATATATGTGCATTTTAAAGATCAATATACTGTGGGGTGAGGCTTCCAAAACTGAGTGCCTTTATTTAGCCCATGAAGGTCCTTGAATGGCCAACAGCCACATCTATCCATCCATAACACATTTCCGTGTGCATGTGTGGGTTGTTTCATATAAATGACATCACTAATATTCAAGTTCTTCAGCACCATGTGAAATACACTGGGGAAACATGAGAAATGAAGATATTGTCCCTGCCCTCACAGTTACTAGAATCTGGTTGAGAAGATATGACCGAGCTATGAAGAACAATTCACTTATTCAATGAATATTTCTTGAGTACCTGTTATGTGCAATATTCTCAATATGGAGAATAAGACAATGAACAAAAGACACAAAAATCCCTGCCCTCCACACAACAGTCCTATAAGCAATGGTATAAGAAAGTACTAAGTTCCACGTAACGACCAATGATAGAAAACACTAAGTGAGCATTGTTAATAGAGCAGAGTGAGGAGCAAAGGAGTTTGGTAGTGCCCAGATGGTGAACCACAAGTGCATGGAGGAGACAGTGTGTGTGTCGGGCCTGGTTGCTCAGTCACCCTTTCTGGAGCCTGCTTTCCTCCCCAGATGTGTACAAAGAAGCAAAAGGTCTGTTTTTTGCCCACAGGGAGATAATATATACATGAATGAGATAATGTGTGTAAAAAGGCACATCGTAAACTCTCGAGTGCAATGTGAATGATATATCTTATTATGTATGTGACACATTCTGCTTATTCACCTGAGTAGAGATACTGAAGTCATTGTGGAGAAATGCATGTTCAATCATTTCTACATTCAATTTTTACCCAGACATTCCTTCTCTGCTAAGTTAAACCAGCTTGTACGTAATATCCCAAATCCTCTTCGGTCACTTAAGAATCCCACTGAGGTACTGAGAACAGTAGCCACCTCAAAACAGCATTTAGAGAAAACCAGAACCACCTGAGAACTTATCCAAAGGGCTTTCCCTGCTGAATGGAGGAGGGGTCCACTGCACTTTCTGTTAGGAGTATCCAAAGCATGGATTCCAAGACCTGGAATCCCAAAAGTATGTGGTACAATTGTCTATTTTGGCAAGACAAAGGGTCCGTTTCCTTTAGTAATATAGCAAGTTTACCAATGTTTACCAAGTTATCAGTAAAACTTACGAGTTTACCAATGTTTCAAATAGCTTGAGAATTGTTTCAACTTATAACTCAAAATAAACCCTTGAAGTAAATAAAATGATTATTAGTAAGCCGTATCTGACAGATACAGAAAATGAGACAAAACAGACTGAAATGGGTTGCCCAAGATCACACTGACTGACCAAGATACAGATATTCAGCTTTCCTGGCACATTTTGGTATTCCTTCCACCATACTTAACCCATGGTGCCAAGAGCAGTTAGAGACTCTCTTCCTTAGGATATCACTAAGCCCCAGGTTGCTTCTCCTGAGATAACCAGAATTATTTTATGAGTAAATACTCATCATTAATTTCCCTATCAGAGTTTTCCTGTGACATGCACTTGTCCAGCTGCCCAAGTAATTCTCCCCTAGACCCTCCCTTCTCGTCCCCAAACACATACCTAACATACAAACACAACCAGGCACATACAGTGTGGATCTTTTCAAATCCCATTCCTCAAGTGCCTACCTTCTAGGGTTGCCAGATTTAACCAAAAATAAACAAACCAAACAAAAACACACAAGATACCCAGTTAAAATTGAATTTCATATAAACAACAAATATTAATTTACTATAAGTATACCCCAGGCAATATTGGGGATATACTTATGCGAAAAACTTTCATTGCTGATTGCATTGCACAAAACTAATTGCCCAAATGGACTCAGAGTCTAGAAGCCTCCTAATCCAAAAATCAAATCCTCTCTCCCAGGTCTAAACATATCTTGGTCCTACTAGAAATCAGCTGCAAAAGTACAGTCTGAACTCACCTGCTTAATTGTCAAAGAATCTGAGAGTGATGGAAAAGTTAAAGGTAATTCTGTCACTGACTCCCATGAGACTACACCTAAAGTAATCAAGACTAGAAGACATTTAATCTATATACACATACAGAATGCAGAACCCTCCCTGGGAACACAACAACTATCATACCTAGGAGGCTGTTTGCACCCAGTAGGACTCCTCGTGGCTGTGAATACAGTCATTTCTCTGTATCCTCCCACAGTGCTCCCTGCCTGTGGCTCCCCTGCCATGACGAACTCTCCCATAAAAAGCCTGGCACCCCTGTGGCACATAGTAGGTTCAATCCTTATTTATGGAAAAAATAAAACGCAATACATATTGAGAGGCATATTTCCAATAGCTTAGCTCAAGTTAGATGAAACTGACAAAAGTCAGAAAAGAGAAAGTTTGGAGAGAGGCATCATTGCTTCCTTTGGAGGATGAAATCTCTTTGAGGGCCAAAGAAAAAGGGAATCTAGCACTCAAAAAGAAACAAGCAAATAAAACATTGATAAGTCAAATATAAGCTTTCTCTTCACAATACCAAGTGAACAGGTACTCACTAATACAGCTCAGCAGTACAGAGAAAAACAACTAACCCTATGAAGGAGAGAGTCCCACAAGGACAACTGAATAGCTCATGGGCTCATGTGTATTTTCAGCATGAGGACTGGGGAAGGCTGCAGGGGTCAAGAGCCTTCCAGAAGGATGTTTCTGGAACATCCTTCCAGATGTTCCAGATGTTCAGGTTCAACCTCCTCTCAATTAGGCAAGTGGCAACCTTCATGTGTTGTTGTTTTCTTAATCCTACAGTGTTTATTTTAGAATTATGGGTCCTGAGAACAAGGGGAGTGAAAGAGAGTCTTTATTTCTTTATCATTTATATTTAGTATACTAGAATGTATTTACAACTCACACCTCCTTCCAACTACAGCTTAGGAGACAGGGTTTTTGAAGCCATGTGGAGAACTGTGGAGAGAGGCAGGAAACTACCAGGGAATCAGTTGCAGGAGCATAGGAGAGGGAATAGAAGGTTCTAGAGAAGATTGAGCCACCCTTACTTCAGCCCACCCTATCACTAGCTCTGCATGAACCTGGCTGGGGAAGGAAACCATGAGGGGGGATCTAGCCAAGGTGGGGTAGTACACACAGGCTCTGCATTTTGGGTGAGCCTCTCCCTGAGAGGCACCCAGACACAGACACAGGACCTGCCCTCAGGGATCAGAGTCCAGAGGGAAGAGAGATATGTCAAAGGCAATTCTACACTGTAAGCTGACCAACACAGGGTGACCAGTAGGCAAGCTAAGCATATGCACAGAGGCTCAGCCTAGCAGTGCCAACAGCAGGAGAAAAAGAGAAAGATTTTTGAAAGAATTTCATATTGGATTTTTCCCCAAAAAATGTAAAATAGAGAAAAATCAGAACTTTGTTAAACTTCTTTACAGTGGATGGTTAAGAATATAGATTCTGGAGCAACCCTGCCTGTATTTGAAGCACAGCTCTGCCATTTACTAGCTCTGTGACCTTGGACGAGTTTCTTAAACATCCTGGGCCTCAATTTCTTCATCTATAAAATAGGCATAGCATAGCGCATATTATGTGATTGCTAGTTATTTTGAAAATCAAATTAATTTTAACATAAAGCATCAAAGACTGTTTCACAATAAGTGCTCTCAGTAACCATTAGCTATCATTATTATGACATATATAGTTTAGTATTGCTTTCATTTTAGGTAGCACATCAAAATGAGAACATCTTTTTTTTAAGAATTTTTTTTTAACGTTTATTTATTTTTGAGACAGAGAGAGGCAGAGCGTGAACGGGGGAGGGTCAGAGAGAGAGGGAGACACAGAATCGGAAGCAGGCTCCAGGCTCTGAGCCATCAGCACAGAGCCCGACGCGGGGCTTGAACTCACAGACCGTGAGATCGCGACCTGAGCGAAGTCGGCCGCTTAACTGACTGAGCCACCCAGGTGCCCCAAAATGAGAACATCTTAATCCATTCCAGGTTTACAAGCTCTAAAAATCTTAATATGTTCTGATGGTAAATACTATGGCAGAGGTAGGCCCGGGGCAGTATAGTTGAGATACCCCTAGAAGGAACCCAGACCAGAAAAGGGTAATCAGGGGTGCTTCCGGTAGGAACTCTGTAAGCTAAATTCTGAAGGATTTCCCAGGTAAGGGGGAAGAGGAGTTATTTGTGTAAAGGCCAGAGGCAACAAGTGGGAAGACACAAACATATGAGTGTAGACAGCAAGAATGGGGCAGCAGGGTCACTGACAGACAGCTGCCCAAACCCAGGCAACAGACTCAGATTTGTTGCCCGGTAGTACAGTGCCAAGGGAGAAGTATATCCAGCTTTAGGAGAAGGTCCCCTAACTGGGGAAATTGATAGGACATGGTAATTGAGTGGTTATGAAGGTGAGGTAGAAACTGACTTCTTCCCAACTTTCGGACAGTTGTTTGGACAACTACACAGTTGTCAACGCCATTCACTGAAACAGGAAACACAGGAAGAGGAGATGAGTTGGACCATAAGGGTGAGGGAGATGGGGAGAGTACTGGAAATGAGCTAAGGTCATGACTCCATTTGGATCTATTTACCTTTAGTATTTCTGTCAAATACCTAAGTGTGAAAGCTGGTGAGTTAACTGGATACACAGAGAAAATAATTAAAAATTCAATAGCCATCCCTTATGTTATATAGAATTCTTCCATAGAATGAATCATTCCATACAGTCTTCATGATTCCTGTGAGATGAGAATAATTATGACAGTATAAATATCAAGCACTTAACTATGCCAAGCGTTTTGCATACATGAACTCATATACTCCTTACATCAACGCTGAGAAGTACAGACCATTAGGAACCCATTTTATAGTTAAGAACACTGAAGCTTAGAGCTAAAGATTAAGTGGTTTGACCAATGTCACACAGCTGGTAAGTGGCAAATCCACATGGTCTGTTTCTCTTTTTGACAGATGCAGAAACTGAAGGTCAAATAGGACAAGGGATGTGTACAAGATAACAGAACCTCAGAAGTTATGGAGCCAACTCTAGCACCAAAACCTGCAACTTTAGGATTCTGGTGCTCTTTGTATCACCCCATGAATTTAGGCTGTGGAAGTCTATTATTTACAAAGGGCAAGACTAAGAAGATTATAGGGGTAGGACCAACCAGTAGCCATGTTCAAATAAGGCAAGAACTGCTTATTTGCCTCAGAAGAAATGTACAGCCTCACAAGAGTAAGGTATTTCATATCTGCCTGGTGCTATTGATGGTGACAATGATGATGATGATGATGATGATGATGATGATGATGATGATGAAGGAGACTGGATGCTGCTGAAGGTGATGTTCCATTGGTACTAATACTTCAGTTAAGACCCACAGATCTCTATGGGTCTTGAGGACAAACTTGGGACCGAGAATGATCTTTTCTCTCTAGATTATCCAAGAGAAGGGAACTCGAACTGGAGTTGTGTTTGTGTTCATTCATTCCTCAAATATGACAGTGGCCAAGCAGCTACTGTCAGGCACTGTGGTAGGCACACAGAACACAGAGATGAGCAAACACACATACCCCTTGCCCTTGTGCAGCTCCAGCTAGTCATGCCCACTGGTAGGAAGGTGAGTGGGGAACAGTGACCCTACCTGAAAGCTGTCTCCAAGGCATTTGTGGTTATTATTGGGTCCCACTGACAGAGGTGACACTAAGACACTAGCTGTGGTTGAGGCCTGGGTCTCCAGCCCTGGCCATGCCAGTGGCCAGCTGTGGGACCTTGGGAAACCCACCCAGCATCTCTGGCCTTGATGTAAACTGGGTGGAAGAGGAGAGCAAAAAGACTGGACCCATGGTTTTCATACTCCTTTTAGGCTACATTATTCATTCTCTATTCACTTAGCAAATATTTACCTATAGCTGACTTTGTGCAAATAGCATGAACAACACAAATACGGCCGAGGTCTCAGGGAGTTTGAGGTCTGGTGGAAATCTTATACCAAACTCCACCATGTAAAAATGGAGCTAATCCTGAGGTCATCTGGGGCTCTACAAAACACAGCTTAAAAAAAAAGAAATCCACACACAGACTAGCTAATGTCTCAGGTTCCTTTCCTGCACTAAGATTCTTGGGTTCTTTCTCCCAGGTTGAGGCAACCACAGCAACAGAAACTGAACATCCTGTATGCCTATCTCCAGTCCTGCATCAACTGAATATTTTCTGTAATTTTGTCCAACAAGCCCCAAGCACTCAAGCTTGTCAAGGTACTGCTGCTTTGCTCCATTGGTCTGTTCTGGGGAAACCAGCCATTTGCATGAGACTCTCCAAGTGTCTGGTTCAAACAGGGCAGAGAAAGGAAGGCCATGCGTATTTTCATTTGAAGGCAGAAGGATTTTCATGCATTACTCCCTGAGCACCAAGCAAGCTCTGGAGAGGCTGCAATGGATATTAGCAAAAGCAAGACAAAGGGGCACAGTGTGAGTTGCTTCTTCCCAGAGAATTTTTTTTAAAGAAAGGGAATGAAAGCCCAGCTCCCCTATTCCCTTGTTAGTTTTGCAAAACACACAAGCAAATAATTTTCATTCACTGACTTTGTTTTTTCCTTCCAAAGAAATCTCTCCATCCTCTAAGGAAGACCCACTTGAGGTTTCGTGCACACTGTCTGTCCACTTGGTAAGAAGGGATTTGATTTTTTTTTTTCTTTCTCACACCATTCTGTGCCAACACGAGCCTGACCATTTCCAGATGAAACACTGCCTTTACCAGAACGAAATGTTTGCGAAAAGGTCTTTAATGAACTGAAAACGTTAATTTGAAAAGTCTCCTCTGTGGAAAGAGTGAGGCTTGGAGAGAAAAGGAAATGACACACAGCCTGTGGACTGGCAGACGGCTGGTTTCTCTCAAGTATTTCAAAAAGGGGAGATAGAGGATGGTTTGGGTTGGGATCCAAAATGGACCCTCACTTGGAGGACAGGACCAATATGGCAAGTCTGAGCTTCGTTCACACGCTCAGCTTTGTTTTGGTAGTTTAAATGTCTATGCACACAGGATTCTCCTAGTGAAAAACAACACACAGTCCTCTGGGCCCCTTCCCCACCACCAGAAACTCCAGCAAATGCCCCACTGGCATTATTTCAAAGGTAATCTCAATGAGAATGATGTTCATGTTAACAGCACCAACCACCACTAACACCACTTTTTTTTAATCAAGGTGTTATTCTCCCTCCCACCCACACCATCGGTGCCACCCAGATCGCACACAGGAGGAGAAAACATGAAAGTTACAGACTCTGCTAAGAATGCTGATTATAAGTCATCGGGCAGATATAATTACAGGAATCGCACTCCCTAGCCGAGTTGATATTTATTTCAGCAGCTCTGACCCTTCATGAGGATCTTGCTGCCACCTCACCCCCAACTCTCCACCCCCCACCCCCAAAGGGCTTTTCTAACTGAAAGCAAACCCAAGCCAAATCCTGCTCCTACTCTCGGCCAGGTGCCAGGAAAAGTGTAAATTTTCGTGAGCTCCGGCTATTTTGCCAGAAGTCTGCAAATGTGTCTGGACATGAATGGCTGTTCCCTTTTTCGAGGCCAGGCCCGAGCACCAGGAAGTTCTAAAAGCAGCACATGGAGAGAGATCGGGTGACCAGAGAAAGGGGCAAAAACAGCCTGTGTGCGATAAGGCTCTCCTGGCATATCCTGTCTGTGGCCAGAGTCAGTCACCTTATTGCCCTTAAAGGAAAAAAAAAAAAAAAAAAAGTAATCTTTCTCAGACTCAGTATTTCCAATTCTGTGCTGTTAACTTTGTTCCCAAAGCCAATCCCCCGATTTCCTACCAGCACTTCACCTTTCATAATGGAAATTAAATCAGTTAAGTTTGGACTGTGTGTGTGTGTGCGTGCGTGTGTGTGTGTGTGTGTGTGTGTGTGTCTGAGAGAGACAGAGAGGCTGTCTGTAAGCACGGGCATGGCTAACTAGATTTAACCCATGCTGTTCCTTTGGCCTTGGCAGAGATGAAAGCAAAAAAGCATTTTGAGGCCATTTGAAAGAAAGGATTTAAAAAATGTAGAAAGCAAAGATCACCAAACAAGTAGGGGGCATCATTAACCAGTCCTCCAAGCCCAGGTCACTCTTGCCGCTCAGGGTACACAGGCTTTGTCCATTCAGAACCTCTGGGCCCCGTGGGTAAGTACAGGTGCCATCTAGCCCCATGCGGGTCTTCTCCTCCATCCTGGTGCTTTGCCTCCCCACCATGTCACACCTGGGTGAATTTCACTGCTCAGTGAAGCCTGTGGTCTGTCTCTAAATTCCCCATGTTCATTCCATTCCTATTGAAGGGGGCAATAAACTTTAATGTGGAGGATGCAATTATTTGGGGGCCAGGTGTGACTTAACAGGCTTGAAAGCCTCTGAACAGAAGCAAAGCCAAAGGGAAGGGTATGTTTTCCAAGTGATTAAAAAGCGGTGTTAGTCCCTTCACACCCGTCCTGCCCACCCCCCCCCCCATCTTGCCCTGACAAAGCAAGGGTAGGATGCAAATTAAAGGGATCCCGACTTTACTCACCAGATGAATGTGTTAAAGTGCACTGGCCGCTAAGTTTCCACTGGACCAGCAATGGCTAGGACAGGGGAAGGAAGGGCCGGAGTAAAAAGAATGAGGAGATGAAAAACCCATAAAGAAACACAGGTTTGCCTCAAATTACACATAGACATATTTCATAAAAGTGAAATATAAATTGTTTTAATAAATGGATTCATTGCCAGCATCCCAGCTATTGTTCCTAGAGGGAAACCTTTCATAATTTGAAAAAGAAAGGGTAGCTGCTATTTATCTCTCAGGCCAATTTGGGTTGCTAGGTATGATATGGAATTTTTATAAAGTAAAGGACATCAAAATAAAAGGTTTTTCTGAATTCGTTAAAATATGAAATGCCAGCCAGAAATGTAGCGGCAAGGTGCAGGTACTGAAATAAACTAAGAGAGGGAAAGAGAAGGAAGAAGAAAGGAGAGAAGGAGAGAAAGAGAGAAACAATACCTCCTTGGGTCAACGAACCCAATTCAATAGGTTAAGGTGTCCATACCTCATCTTAAAAGGGACTGAGATGAGCAAATAGCATGCAGAGAGATGAACTGCCAAGCTGGAAAACCAAAGACAGGGAGCATTACTGCACAGAGGGCAAGGTGGAGAGAAGGAGTGAGGGCAGGAAAAATGCACGTAGGCTACATGTACCCAGGGGGAGTCAGAGACCCCAGCCAAGGGTTTGAAATAACTCTGGGCTGGTGGCAGCCGGTGCATGTGCAGAGGAAGTGAGAAAAGTGAGAAAAAGATACATGGGTTCCCCCTTGTTCTCCAGCAAAGAAGATTCCAAAATAAGCTGTTCCTTTGCTATCTCAGGATCTCATGGACCAGAGGTCCACATGCCATCTTTAGGGCCATTAGCACCCTTCCCCAGTGGAAAAAGGTCAGGTGTATTTCCAGCTACAAAATATACCCACATTGTCTCAGCCTTGGAGAGAGTACCTCCAGAGACGGAAGGCGGACGAGAAAAGTTACCAATGTGACGCAAGAATTGACAGAATAGGAAAACTTTCAAGTCATTAATTCTTAATTAAAGTTCATTTCAACCTTGTAGAGGTTTTTAATGTGTTCATTTTTTATGTGTTTTGTTTAATTTGTTTCTTTAAGAGGGAAGTTCAAAGAGGCTGGTACTTTTTCAGGTTATTTTAAGAAATCTGCCTCAGTAATTCCGTTATTCTTGGTTACTCGTTTAGCCCACATCGATTGTAAGGGCCTCCTTGGGTATCCTGCACCCAAGAAGCTCCTCTGGTATGTAAGGCCCAGACCCACCCACCAGGAGATTATGATCTGGCTGCACACACAGGTAGGAAGATCAGGCCACAGGAAGAACCAGCACCCTTTTCTAAGAACCAGACATTATGCCAAGAACTTTCCCCACCTTATCTTAAATAATCCTCACAAAAACCCATGGAGGTAGATATGATTCCCACCAGCTTTGCAAAGGAGGAAACTGAGGCCCAAAGAGGTTAAGTCCCTTGCCTGAGGTCACACAGATGGTAAGTGACTGCATCCAAGCTGAATGATACAGCACACACTACACGTGCCGTGGGCAGTCAGAGGAGGGCAGAACCCAGGATGCCTTCACAAGCCATCCTAGCACTGCCTTGGGGGACCCAACCCATCTGGAAGGGTAGGTTGGACTCTTACCTGCTCCTGCTCATTCAGGGCTCTGCGAGGTGCTGGTCAGTCATATGCGCAACATTTAAAAAAAAAAAAAAAACAAAAACCCTCTACAAGGCATGTAAAAGAAACTCGTTTTTCTATCTTTAGGTCACTCTGTGCCTCCACAGCCATCTGCAGGGATGGAACTTGGTTTCATTAAACATGATATTTTTGTCAGCTCTCTTATGCTTTTTTGTTTTGTTTTCTCTTGCTTTCAATTAAAGGATTGTTTCCCCTCCCAGAAATTCTTTGGGGATTTGAAACCCACTTCAAGGAAAGAAAAAAAAAAAAAAAAGGAAATCCATCTTACAGTATTAGTCACCGAGACGGGTGTGAAGACAACGGGCTATAAGCTGAAACCAGCTCCATCTCCAAAAGCGAGGAACAACTTCTAACAAACTGCTTTGAATTTTAAGAACTAGAAATAATGCTGGCAAACCGGTTTGTCTTTCTTAAAATGCAATAATAATGTGTTTAAGCCTCCAAATTAACTCCCAATGGTTACAACCAAATAAAGAACATAGGCTGGGACTTCAAGCAAAAGCCAGGATGCTTCACCAGAGAAAAATACTTAGCTATGAAGAAATAAAAGTATGAGCGGGGAAATAAAATGAAAATGACACAGGAGCAAACGTAGTGGGCCCTGGAAGTCTTGCATCCCCGCAGCAAGTAAAACCAGTGCAGAATTGGCCAGTGTGGTAGGGAGTCAGGGAAGGGGGCCGGGCTTGGATTGCGTGTTTCCGACTTTGAAATCAAAGAAATGGGCGTGTGTGAGGTGTCTGCCCTGCATGTATGACCATCCGTCTCCTCAGCAGTCATGATGAAATAATCTCCCTCTTATCACAGCCTTTGATCTCACAATCCCCTTTTCCCACGCTATTAAGATATCCCATGTCTCAGCAATTCAACTTTGCATACTCAAACCTTTTTTTTCCTTGGCCTGCACCTGCCCACACATCAGTAAAGCTCCACTTCGCTTTGTGCCTTTGCTTTATGCTGTCCTGAAATGTTTTCATTAGATGGGAGCAATTGCCATGGCAGAGGCTGGCTGCCACCCCCACATGGGGAGCTCCAGCCAGCACCCCTCCTCTGTGGGGCTGGAGAGGGGTCACCGGAGCAAGAGGTCTCCCAAGAGCTCCGGGCCTTCCTGAGAGAGGAGGCTCTGACCCAAGGGAAGGGAAAGGTCATACTTGCTTAGCAAAGCTCCCAGGGTTCTCAGGGACTCCCTCTCTCTCTGGCATTCCTGGGCAAATGCTGCTGGCAGAAATTCATTGGGGCGTTTGGCTCAAGAAGAGATCACCTACCTGTATCTTGTCTTAGCAACCATTTCTACTAGGTTTGCATCACTGCCCCCTCACCTCCAATATCCTGGGTCCCTTCTAAGACATCTGAATGGAGAGTCTATGATGCAGCCTCTGGCCTGGAAATTGCCTGGCCACCCCATCCTCCACCTCATACCTCAACCAGCCATCTTTTATTGTCCACCTAAAGAAAAGAGAGCAAGATTCTGGAATCAGGCACCCTTAGGTTCCTTAACCTCACTGGGGCCCCTTAAGCTCCTTGAGGCTCACTTTTCTCATCTCTAAAATGAAGATCACTCTACCTCCCTCACATGTCTTTTGTGATGATTACATTTAATCATATGTGTAAAGTGCCTATGTAGTCCAGGGTCAGGCGCATAATAAGTAGTGAACCACAATGGTTCCTGCTCCAACTGCCTACACCTAGATTATATTTCCTTACAATAATAACAACAACTGTTTATTGAGTCTTTCCTACTTGCCAAAGGCTGTCCTAAGGATTTTACATAGATAATCTATCCACTCTCAAAAATAAAATCCTATGAAGTAAGTACCAACCTTATTCCTCTTTCATAGGCCAGGAAACTAAGGCTCAGTGCCTGAGGTCATGCCCCTTAGTAAGCCACAAACATGAAATTCAAGACCAGGTCTTCCAGACTTTAAAAACCCTGTCCCATTGTGCACATCTGCTGCTTCCTGGATCCTCACAATATTCATGAAAACGTTTGCCTTTTTTTAAAGTTTTTTTTAAGTTTGTCTCTTAACATTTCCCATGTATTCATTCATAAACAAATCCTAACCTGCTTGAAATAAGAAAAATAAGTGATTTTCCCTATTCCATGGTCATTTACATGATATGGCTGAGTACCTCATTGTATATTAGCAAAGCAGATCTCCATAGAAAGTGAATTGTCCTGGGGTGCCTGGGTGTCTCAGTCTCTCAGTCGGTTAAGCATCCAACTTCAGCTCAGGTCATGATCTCACAGTTTGTGGGTTTGAGCCCCGCATCGGGCTCTGTGCTGACAGCTAAGCCTAGAGTCTGCTTCAGATTCTGTGTCTCCCTCTCTCTCTACCCCTCCCGACTCATGCTCTGTCTCTCTTTCAAAAATAAACATTAAAATTTTTTTTTTTAATTTTAAAAGGAAAGTGAATTGTCCTTTCTCCAAAATGCATGTTGCAGCCGGAGAACAAAGGTATTTCTTCATATTCTTTGGGACGAGACCTGGGTCCTCATTCTAAGGCAGCATCCACCCTGGCTACCTCCTTTGCAAAACCTGATTTTCATTTATCTATACTAAGGCACAATAAAAATTTATTATTTGGGGGGCCATCCTCCTGCATTCATCCTGCATTTTGTTCCCCAAGCCCCAGCTCAAATTCCTCTAGGGAGTTTTCCCTGTCTTTCCACCCAGGCTGCGAACCCCAGGCCCTGATGTGTCACAGAACTCAGAGCCTCTTCTACAGACACCATCCGGCACTTCCTTAACGGATTTCCTGAGTGTTCTACATGTGCACATCTTGTTGACCTAAGAAGATTATAAATTCCTCAAAGACTGAAATCTTGTCTTCTATTGTTTTTGGAACTCCTAAAGTGCTTAGTCCTTCACTAGGCATCAAGTAAAAGCCTAATAATGGAATGTCCATGGATGCAATTACCCCCACAAAGTGCTAAATGTATCAGCTGCCCCATGAGCCACAAGCATACCTCTGTTTTCCCTTTGGAAGTTACCATCAGCCCTATCCCAGTGCCCAAACCAAACCAAAATGATGTAAGGTCCAGAAGAGACCCAAATAGAGACCCAATAATTCTATCTCCATGACCCAGGTGACCTCCTGCCCCCTGCTCCTCATAAAGATCATCCAGCCAGTCTCCTTGCCCAGATTCTCCTACCCCTGAACTCTTTCTTTACAAGGATACACAGGAATCAACCCTTCCTTCTTCTGATAATCATACTCTCCCATCCCAACTATTTGTAAACTGCTCTCCTCCCAAAGTAACCTAATGAACATCACATAATGGTTCTGATAAGGGGTGAACATCTCATCCCCCTGGCTTCAATAATGGGCATGGGATAACCACAGGATGAAGATCCCATCTCTTGGATCACAATGATTGGTCCAGGGATGAGCACATGACCCAAGCTGAGCTGATAGGATCCTTCCCCAATTTTTATTTACCTATTTATTTATTTTGCTGGAAGTGACAGAGAAGGACCTCCTCCCTCTCTGACTGTGAGGTTGTAACCATGAAAGTCAGGGGCTGCCTGTCCCCTTTTAGAAGACAGAAACCATCTGTGGCATGAGAAAATGAAGCAAACAGAAGAACAGAACCTGAGAGAGTAATGAAAACATTCAAGCCCTAGCTGCAGTGATCCCTAAGGCAGACATCAGCAGCTCTGCCTGAGACTGGGTTATGGAGGTTCAAATCCCCCTTTGGTTTCAGTTAGGTTTCTGTCACTTGCACCCAGACTATTCTCCTAACATACACACTTCCTAGGAAGGGCATGTAAATTAGTGCCAAGAACAAGTACAGATTAGGTCATCATGCAGATAAAGATAAGTGGGTGGTGAGAATTGAGCCATGGAGTCCTCAGTGGCAGGGCCTCTGCTGGTCTGCAGAGGGGCACAGAAGGGGTGGTGGCAGGAAGTGCTTCTCATCCTACTGTGGCTTGGGTCATGGCCTACAGCATCAAAGGGCTCATGACTGGAAACCCCCTGAAAGAAATGCCCCTTCCCTGCTGGCCACAGGTCTGATGGGCAAAGGGACTCACCAGGCTTCCGGTTGGACCTCTGAGGAGGGGCCTGCTCTCCCTGCTCTGGGAAAACAGGTAGCACTGGGTAGTTCCTCAGCAGAGTCTGCTTTTCCATGTCAAGATGGTAGCAAAACAACACTTTGGTATCATCAATCTAGTACAAAAAGCTGAACTAGGAGTCAAAACTTGAGACCTGGGCTTCTCAGAGTGTTAGTTTCCTCTATTACATGGGTAAAGAAATGCCTGGCTGCCTCCTGGGCAAGCCTTGAATAAGACCATAACAATAACTACAACCTCCTTAGTAGTCACTATGCGCTGAGCCTATGCATGCATTATCTCATTAAGTCCTCACAGCATGGTCTGGCACACACAAGAAAACTCTGGCTGGATTTTTAAAAGGAAATCTTACCTAAAGACACAAAGCTCATAAGTTGCAAAGCTGGGAGTGCAAACCACATCTATATTAACAGTGTCTGTGCTTTAACTCCTCTACCTGGAGACAGTATTGCCAGATGTAGGGGGGAAAAACACACACAGGGCACCCAACTACATTTGAACTTCAGATAAACAACAAATAATTTTTTTAGTCTATGTCCCATGCAATATATAGGGCATATATATATTAAAAGATTATTTGTTGTTTGTCTGAAATTCAAATATAATTGGGTGGTTTTGTACCTCATCTGGCAACTCTACCTGGAGATCAACTTTATTAATGAACTTTGAAAATGGTAGAGCACTACACAAAGTAAAGTTCTTTTGTTATAAATCCTAACCCCAGGTCTAACTGGCGGCCGGCACTATTCTGGGACTACTCTGGGACATTCATATCCACAGCTGTAAGATCCAGACAGGTACCCAGCATTAGCAGCCTTCGATCACCCTTGTGGCTATCAGAGAAGCTCTAAACATAAAAGGTACTTGGATAAAGTTAATTGGGAATCAGAGAAAAATGATATTAACCACCCTTATGTCCTCCCCACCACCACACGCACTTGCCTTCCCAGTGACTGGGGTATCTTTTCTGGAGCTTCTCCTTCTCTTTCCTCCCTCACTTAAATACCTAGATGGCAAGTTCATCCCACCTGCTGAGTTTCTGGCCACCGCATGCCAGTTTAGTACTAGATTCTGGAGATTTACTGTAGAGATATGGGCCCTCCCCTCAATGCATAATACTGGGGTTGAAGAGACAGTATACAATTTAGTGTAGGAGCATGATGAGACAGTTCCCACTTGCTGGGCACCTTGTGCTCATCAGGCGCTATGCCAGCTACATTCCCTGGGATGGTCTCATATAATGCCCCCAGCCCCTCATCCAGGAATCACAGGTACCCTGCAACCTCTCTGAACAGCTGGAAGCTACCAGGGAGCTCCCGCCCTGCTATCAGAGGTACAAAATGAGGCTTCTTCGTTGATGAATAATTAAAATCACCAACTTGAGTATATTAGGAGAACTCCGCTCTTTTCCATTTCTCACATTTCTCATACAGATCGCCTTAAGACCGTTCATGCCGCAAGGACATTCAGAGTGTCACCCTGAACTGGGTCCCAAAACGTGAGCCCTCTTAGAATACGTGGTATCTCCAGGACAATAGCAGAAACCGGCTCCGTTATCCTCCAGACCGTGTCTGAATTGCCTTTCGCTAACAAAGGTCTATGGGCCTGCCAGCACACTTGGCTACCAACTCCCAGATCCCTTTCACCCAGACGTGTACTTCTGTCAGGCTAATGGCTGCCCTGCCCTGGGTGACTAATGCCCTGCTTTGGTCTCATTATGGATTCTTAATCTCTTCTCATTTTTCCCCATAATTCCAGTTGATAATAGTCATCAACTTTTCTCTCACTGTGGAAGAGGCCTTCTGAGATAATGTAATTCCTGGCATCCATAAGCAGTTGAAGGAGAGTATTCAACAAGGGTTTTCCGACGTCTAAGAAAAACAAAGCCAACCAGAACAAGTGGGAAGAGACCACACCACTTCCAACTTCCCACACCATTTCCCCCAACTCAGCCTCTGGCTACACTGGAAATATGATACCTACGCACTGTTAATAGTCCCTACACTGCCAGCCTTCCTAGGAATGGTTTCTGCTCATCTTTTCCCAACAAGTTCCTCTCCCTTGTCCTGCTTCTCAACCTGACCTTGTCCAGGCTCTGCTACAAAGACCTTGATTCACTCTCACTTAGGGAGTGCAGTGGAACTCTCTGTAAGGTGAGCTGAAGCTGAGGGACCAGAAGGCAGCCCACGTCAGATGCTGCTGGTGCTGAATTAAGCTTTGGAGTCATCTAGTTTTTAAGATTCAGGAAATATGATGTGACATCTTGGATAACTGAATCCAGGAACGGGTAAACAGGATCCTACTGGACTTGCATGTTCCACTTTTATCACCCTGTCTTCATTTTCTGTTCTATATAGTTCATTGCTTCCATACTAAACATTATACCTGCTTTCGGTCCCAAAGTGTTCAGTGCTTGATAAGAGATGCTCAATGGAAGTCTTTTTTTTTTTTTTTCTTTTTCTCTTTTTTTGTCCTGCTTGCTCTTTCAAGGTCTTCATTTTATACCACTAATGTGTGGTTATAAGGCTTGTTTTTGTTGTTTCCGTATTATCTGGAGGTTTCTGTATTTGTTTATTGGTTGTGTTTTGTTGCTATCTTTAAGAGATTCTAGGATCCTAACTCTGGTCCTAATATCTGATATTTGACCTCATTTTTAGCTTTTTGCCTCTAATACTTCCTCTTCATCACCTAGAACATTCCATCTTGCCTTAGGCCTCTCTGAAATCCCCACCTATGTCCATATTCCCTCCCAAATCTCCCATTAGTCTTCCCACGGTTGTGAGTTCCTAAATAAAAGGGTCAGTAAAATTTTTCCCCTCAAAATGAGATACATTCAACCAATGCCCCTTCACCATTTTCACGGTGAAACTCGACTTAAAAATTAAATTGTTTTTGAAATTTTTCTCTCAGATTCAAGCCTATGCCAATCACACCCGTGCTCTTTACAAATGGATGGCTAGTCTTGCCTCGCAGTGACTTCCCCTTTCAAATCTCGCTCCCAAAAACATTTTCTCCCTGTCGGTTTACCACTGACTCTCTGCAAATCATCCTGTGATCCAAGGTAGAAAGGACATGCTACACAAATAAATTTCAGTGTCCTATGCTTTGGGGTTATAACTGAAAATAGATTGGTAGTCAAAAAAACTGATGTGTGTATAGCACCAATATAATACATACACGATGCTACATATATGGTCCATATGTCGAGAGCCTTAAATCTGATATGATAATCTACAAAATAAAACATGTCTGCCTTAAATCCAAAGATTTTTAAATGAGACAAGAGTCTTGTGGATAATAAAACTATTCAAAATCCTAACCATACTTCATCCATGTGGATACAATTACATCCTGTTTAGTACTCCACCTCAATAATCATCACATATGATATTATTACCAGGGCTAACACTTATAGAGAGGTAACCACGTGCCAGCATTCTGTTAGGCAGCATATGTGCCTTAACTTTTAGTTCTCACCAAAACCCCACAAGGTAGCTATTCTTTATCATTCCCATTAAACAGATGAGGAAACCAAGACTTAAAGGCAACTGGTAACTTGACAAAGTTCCCATACTTTTGGCAAGTGACAGAGCAACAATTAGAACTTAAGCGCTCCTCCAGCTTCGGAGCCCATCACAGCCACCGCCTCCCTGTGTTGCCCCCCTTGAAGAATTCCACACAGGGCTTACATTTTAAACCTACATGTAGGACAGGTGTTTGGGGCCCTCCACCAGGCTGCTCACCAAGAGACTAATCAGTCAGCATTGCTGTAGTAGGTCACACTTTGCTCCCCATCTTTTGTGGAGTACAAAGATGATTAATTGCTTACACAGAAATTGATCTAACCACTGTTTTATGAAAAAATGCAGGATTTCCATATCTTTAAAAGGACTTCTCAAAGAAATTTGAATTAGGGAACAAAGTAATTGAATTTTTCTGTCTTTCCTGGCATTTTTAGCTACTGATTAATGTAGAGTCCTAGGTGTTAGAATGACTTGGAAAGATCGATAAGAATATTAACCCTTATGAAAAGGTTTGCTATGAGAAGAGATTGTAGCTCAGAGTCTTGGATGGAAAACAATCAAAGGTTAGAGTTTTGTGGGCATCAGCTCTATTGGCAGGGAGTGGGGGTGGGGCAAACTTTCTGGCTAGTCTGATCTTCAGTATTTCCTCAGAACTCTTGCTTTCTCTTGGTCTAAGGGAGATAGCAATCCCCTCCTGTAACATGTCACCATCAGGAGGGAGGGGAAACAGTAGGGTTGATAACCACAGCTAGGCAACAGTATCGGGTATAATAGCACCCTCCCCCAACACCCTCCCGGCCAGGCAGACTAATTGTGCACCCCCTCCCAGCTCTGTCCTATTAAGAAGAACACCCCTTGTCTCTCAGGCCGCAGTTGGTCGTGAGGATTAACCCCTCCCACCCCCTCACCCCACCATCCAGGCATCCCCCTCCTTCCAACAGTCCTCTGGGCAGACATGACTGACAAGAGTACCACAGGCGATGATGTCACAAAGAGAGGGGGCAGTGTGCCCTGTTAGACCATCTTTCACTCCAGTGGACTCGCCTTCACAGACAAATTGATTTGCAAAGGTTCAGGCTGCCAGCCCGGCCTGCTTTGCATACAGAACGCTCCCTGGTGACACAATAAAAAGTGGCCAGGCTAACAGAGGAGCACAGCGGGGTCTGGCCGGTTCAAAGTCCAAACTCCACACCCCCTCACCTCAGTCTGGTTTGAAAGGTCACTGTGTGTCTGGGAAAATAGTCGCAGGATACAATCCTTTATTAAAGGTCACTATTTTTCAACAGCACTTAACACACACTTACACACAAATTGAGACTGGAGAGGGAAAAAAAACTGGGGGCTGCATCGTATTGTATATTGTGCTTGCAAGATTTATGTCTTGTGGTCACCAGCAATAAACACACACTGCTTCAGTATTAAAGTTCACATTAATCCACTGATTCTCCCTCCCCTGGAAATCAGCCTCTTCTTTGCCGGGTAGACAGGGGCAACCAAGACTTTTGTTCATCCCTTTTGTTCCTTCCCCATCTTTCCCTTCCCTGGTTGCGAATGTTTTGCTTTTGCGAGTTTTTATTAAAATAATTGTTGGCATTGTTATTATTGATGTGCAGCCACAGAACTTTACTCTTAGTAGTTTCCTCTCTTGCACTGTTCATGACGTGTGCCTGGCATTTGAATCCAAAACCGTGCATGATCACCACGCTCAAGACTCAGAGTGTGTGTCTGTAGAACTGAATGCGTCACAGACCTTGAGAAGCAAAAGTCAAGTTCCTTCCTGTGCTGCTTGTGAAAATCCAGGGGAGCACACTGATGCTAAGCCAGTGACCATAAAGCCATCAAGGAGACTGCCAGTCCTGTCTATCCATTATGTTGTGTATTTTATTTGAGGAAATGCTTCCAATACAAGCAAAAATAGCAATTGTGTATTCCTCCAGTAACAGTTCATGTTTGGTTCCGAAAGAATGTTAACAATAGCAATCCCTGCCTTCATAACAAAAGAGATTATCAAAGAAGTCAGCCCAAGCTGTTAGATTAATTTAGGCAAGAATTGCAAAAGAAAATATTTAGGGGAAATTCTATGAATTTCAAATAGCCAGCAAAATATATAATGTTGAGGATTCCACTCTGCTCTGTAGCACATTTTTGCAAAGCTTTTGCCAGTGATAGGTTTCTGAGCTATCAAAAGCACATTAATTTTTTCTGATTAAAACAGCTGTGAAAATATACAAGTGTAACTGTGAAAAATCCAGGGCTTATTGTAATACTTTAAGCAAAACAAGGATAAAATATTTTTAAATATGGACTTGCCAAAAGTAAAATATCTAACACGGGGAGAACTAATTCTGCGTGTGCTTCTAATATTTTGGCATAAATACTTTAATCCTCTTGTCCATCCTGTTGGCACCTCATCTACAGTTGACTTGTTAAGGGCTAGTTCCTTTGTAATGTCGTCAGCACCTCTCCATAGTTATTGACTGTGCTCTCATTAAAACTGGCAGAAGTGAGAAGAGGTGGGGAGGAAGCTGGTTCCTCACTACAAAGGTATTCAGAAAGGCAAAAGAACCTAAAGGAGAAACGAAAAAAAAACACGACAGAAGTGAAACTGTCTGACCAGGAGGAGGAGGAGAGGGGAGGAGGGAGGAGGGAAGAAGAGGATGAAGATGCAGAAGGAGAAAGAAAGAGGTGAGGAGGGAGGAGGAGGGAGGAGGAGAGAGAGGAGGAAGAGGAAGCAAGAGGAGGAGGAGAAGGGTGGTGAGGAGGAAGAGACTTCTGGAGGTGGGGCTGGAGTTTGGTAACCCTGCTTTCATGATTTTGTTTGTTCTAAAAATATACAGGTAATCACAAAGACCCATTTCAAGCTTCTTACCATGTTCACCCAGAGTTATCCCACAATATGGCACCTAAATGCAGAGCATGCATTCATAGCCAATTCCAACTTGTCTTTTTCTCATTATTTAAAATAAATCCTTTCTGGAGGAAGAAGACAATTTCTCTTGCCTGTGCCCCTGATTTGGGCTTGGGTGGTAATGATTTATTTCACTGTGGACCCAGACTCTTCATTCCCTAATCTACTACCTCGAAAGGGGTGACCTCACGAATAAAATCACTGTGTGATTCAAAGGGGGGGGGGGCATATGCTTAATCAAAACAAGGTGCCTTTTGAGGAGAACCACCCAAACTTCAGCTTCTCAACGCCAAAGACAACATAAAGATTGAGAAAAGAGAAAAGAAAAGGGGAGAGAAAAAAAGACATCCTCTTTCCTCTCTCCCCGGACTGGAGGCCTAATACAGGATGGAGCTGTATGCTGACCCTCTGCTGATTCCCATTCAGACAGGAGTTCTGGCACTGGGACTCCAGATCAGACAGTAAGGTCACTGCCACGTGCTACCCATGCCCAATGTAGAGCCCAAACCCAGCATTCCCCCACCTCTGAGGCAGCAGGCAGAAACACAAATGCCCCTCCCCTCAAAGCCACCAGGCCCACAGTCCCACCATAAACATAAGTGCCTGGGATTCCAACCTAGAGCCCCTAATGTGTTCAAAGGCAGCACTAATGCATAAAACGTCTGGGCTCAGCTGAGGCATCGCATCAGTCTCTGCAAATGAGGCTTTTCGGACAGCAAAGGATGAAGAGCCAGATTCTGAGAGGGTTTGGGAATTGCTGAGCCAGGATGATCCTTCTCTCCCCTCTTCTTGACTCTCCCTCCCTCTGGTCTCCACCCTTTTCCCCTCCCCAGCCAGGTGGAGGAATTAATCAATTCCAGGCCCCAAGAGGGTTTCTAAAGGGATCTATGATCGCTGCAGTGACACCCAGTGCTAAAGGAGAGAGAAACAAGCAGAGACTCCTCTGGTGCCAGAAGCCAGCAAGACCCTTCCGGCCAGGCTGAGTGTGCCCTGATCCCTAGGCAACTGGGCACTCTGCCCCCCCAAGATGGGGTGCTGAGGTCACACTCCAGCCACAGTCTTGGGGTTTGAGGATGCCCTTTACCCCCAGAAGTTCTCCCAGCACCTTTATACAGCTCAGTGGTGCCCTCCAGCCCTGTCTTCTTCCTCTGCATCCTGGTTCAGCCTCCTGTCCAAGACCACACCACTCACACCTATCTCTGCATCCTATCGCACCCACCCCACCCATCCCCAGGAAATCTATGGTCACACACCCATAGGTACTACCCATTCAGGAACTTTCCAGGGAAACAGCACCTCTCACTTACTGTAAGAAGGACTTGTCCAGATCCTTCAAGCCCTTGAAATTGTCTTTGCAGGTGGGTAGAGTCTGGCTAATGCAAAGGCCTCCCATGGCACAGTGGACCTCCAGGCTGAAGCACTAGCATCACTTTTCTCCAAGACTCATGAGTTTGGGACATTTTAGTTTTTCCTGGTTTTGCAGGCCCCAAAGAGAAATGTCCCAGATATTTTCTTACCATTGCATTGTTCAAGCCTACAATGATTATGCGGAAGTGTGTGCACATGTATGGATGTTGGTGCAAATCACACTGGAGGAAATACTGGTGCAGTCATCCCCTGATCACAGGGGATGTCTCAGTCCCCACAGACTGAAGGTAGGCAGTTTTGTATCACTGTGCCCAGAATGCCAGCTCCATGAGGACAGGGATTTTTGTCTGTTTTGTATACCACTTAGCCCCAGCACCCAAAGCAGCACTGGCTCAACAGTCCACGCTCAATAAATATTTATGGAAAAATTTTACATGCTGAAGAATTTGAGTGTGTGACTTGGTGGTTTCTGACATTTCTTTTCTTTTTCACTGATTAAAAGAAAAATCAGCAGGGTAGGAGATCAACAAGATCCTTTTTGCTTTTTGGTGTGTGTGCACATGTCTTGGGGTGGGCAATGGGGGTTAGTATCTATATGTGTTTGTTTGTTTTTTTTCCCTTTGCTATGTCTGGTCCAATCCTTCCACTTCTTTGCTGCCTGGGTCATGCACCTGAGTTCTGTTATAATAGTAATTACAATGGTTTTGACAGCCTTAAGAGTATAGTTTGGAAAGCAGCTGTCACAGAAATTAGCAAGTTTTGCCAACAGCTCAGCTCTGAGGTGATGGGAGCCCAGGCCGGGACAGGAGGAGTTAACTGAGATGAGTGGGGTGTTATGCAAAGCACCAAATCCCTAAACTCCCGCAAAGATCTTTGATGGCCGTGATCAATAGATTCTCAGACCACACTGACATAACCTTGTCATGCCTCAGCAAGGGTACAGTGGCTAAAAAGGGGTGGGGAGGTGGAAAGGTGGGAGGAGAGCGGGGAGAAAGAGAAAACAGGGAAAGGGACAGAGATATCATATGCCCTCCCCTCTCCTGCACCCCCAGAGCCCCTCCTTTCCACACCTACCCCCTCTTCAACAAGCATCACACAGCAAGTGACTGGTAATGGTTCTTTGGCCTTGTACAGCTTTTAAAATCCTTCAGCTGAAGCATCTCAGCTCCAATCGCCAGCAAAGCTTGAGCACCCTTGAGACCCTGGTGCAGATAATCATCATCCACTCAGTGACAAGAAGCTGAGCGCCGCTTCGGTACCAAGGAGACCGAATGTGGCAGGGCACCAAGGTGCCATCTTAGACGCGTCCAAGCAGCCGCGGTGGCGGTGGCAGCGACACACAGGGGTGTGCGTGTGTGTGCAAGTTGTTGTTTCTTCCCCCTTTTCTTCTTCTTCTGTATCTTCTTCTCCCTCCTTCTTCACCCTCCTCAGAGAATCCTCTCTCGAGAGGGATGCTGTTAACACAGCTGCTCTTAGCAGGCTTCCCCGTTACCCAGCGCCTGCCGGACCAAATTGAATCCTGTAGTCAATACTGTTGGAAAGGAAAATGACATTAATTTGTGTAAAAGTGTAATCAAAAGGTGGTTGGGTGATTTTTCTTGCTTTCAGAGAAATGTGGGTTTGAGTTTATGATTATATAAGAGAGAGCCAGTCAGTCAGCGGCTTCCTGCCTTCCACCCAGCACTTCCCAAGTGCTCTTGCTGCCGTGTGACAGCATTAGAGTTAATGGTGTTGCATTATGTATACAATACGCTGTGGATGGTACAGCTGGCTGGGATGGTCCTGCGGACCAGGGTGCTGATGGGTATTTACATGCCAGCTGAAAGGTGGAAGAGACAAGATCCAGAAATAAAAGAAGAGCCATCCCTAACACGCACAGAACTCAGACCTCCAGCAGCTTGGAACAGCGGGGAAATTTCCAGATCGCAAGGGCCCCCGCGTTTATATTCCCTTTTCCACCTCAGGCCTTTGGCTCACATTTTCCATTCACAGAGCTCCCTGGCAAATTGAAGATGGTCTAAACAAGGAATACCACATCCCTTGCGCGTATTAAAAATAGCTCTCCAAACAGCCCGAAATATTTTCATTCCATTGTCAACTTTCCATCTCACACCTCAACAAGGGGCAGTGCTCAGAAGGAGACAGCTCCGGGCAATTGTCCTTTGCAGGTCTGACTTTAGGGCCAAGTCACCAGGCCTGAAGCCCCTGCCCAGAAGCAGATCAATTTTACTATTAAGCAGTCATACAGAGGAGATGCAGGCACTGGAGGTTTGCGAAAGAAAAGACACTGTTCCATTCTCCACTCTGCGAGGACAGAGGTGGGCATTGCGTGTGCAGCTTTGCTATCCCCCAGGGGTGAATGAACATTAGGCACTGACCACTATGATGGAAGAGGTCATGGTAATGACGCCGGGGGCCTGGGAGAGTGGGAAAGGAAACCATCTTTGTCCTGAAAGTGTGGAAAGTTTGCCAGGAACCAAAGCAGGGGATTTTAGGATCCCAGAGAGCCTGACAAAAGAAAGCTGCATCTTTAAAAAAAGTTATTTAAGGGATTGGCCTTATTCGGGGGTGGGGACAGAGGAGTGGCAAGAAGGTAGGAGCCTTATGGGAAATCCCAGAGACAGCAGGGGTGGTCAGGGCCTCTCTACCCTCAGTCATCCTGACCCCATAAAAAAAAAGCTGCTCTATGTGCTGACCAAAATTTGAATTCACTTAATCGATTAATTCATTCAATAAAATCTGTTGATCACCTGCCATATGCCGGGCACTGTGCTAGATCCCGGGGATACAGCAGTGAACATAACTGACAAAAATGTCTGTCCACGAGGAACTTCCATACTATCCCTCCACAATGGACAAGGATGCAGCCTTCCACAAGACAATGAGGGGTGCAAGCAGTCTTGGGAAAGATAACCAAGGCATAAGTGATGGAGATCTGTGTTCTCTATGGAATTTTCATTGGGGGAGGGGAAAGAAGCACAGGACACTAAGTTGAGAGGGAAGAAGAATGTGTGGCGGGGGCGGGGGGGACTGGGCCAGCTGTGGAAGGAGGGAGGAAAGTACAAAAGCTGAAGGCACTGAGGCAAGATGCACCCAGTTTGCAATTTTGCTGATGATTAGCACTGGTAATGAAGAGGGGATCACGTAAATATCCATGGAGTGAAATGCCAAGATTCAGAGTTACTATTATATTTATATGAGGCAAAAAGCTGGCAAAAATCTCTGTTCAGCTGCCAATAAGCCTGCATTCCAAGGCCAGGTCTAGATGCAAAGCTGCAGGGCTCTCCAATATTCAGAGCAGTACAGAAACTGTCCCTAATGTCTAGGCAGCTGGACTCATCCTTCTACCCCAGGGCTTCCCACAAATCTCTGTAATGCCCTAGGAGCCCAAGCATGTCAACCAGCACCCCATTCACCGAAGATCCAGCCATTTGAAAATAATAATTCTTTCCCTAAAATTCTGGTGTGCTGTTCAAAGTTATTGAAAAAAAACCTGACCTTCATCCTCAACCACCACAGTACCCACAAAAGCCATGGATTTCACTCAAGCCACAGGTCATGCTTTCCCCTGGTATACAGAATCATTCAGAGTGCTTGAGTCATAGAAAAGCCTGCCTTGTGTCTGAATCATGTCGGAGCTTGTGTCTAGTCGCAGAGAGAAGTCCAGTCGGCTCCTCACCATCACACAATTTCCAGCCCTAACACAAAGTCATCATCCTCTTCTTCAGTCCTGATTCCTTTACCCTCTACCTGCATCATGACATAAGACTTTGGCACTGTCTCATTTCTAGAAAGGTCTTTGCCCCAGTAGCTTGAAGTATCTCCAGTTTCCTTCTCTCACGAAAGAAAGAAAGAAAGAAAGAAAGAAAGAAAGAAAGAAAGAAAGAAAGAAAGAAGAAAGAAGCTTTCAAGTTACTTCATAGGAATCAAAATAGCATTCTCAAAATAAATAAATAAATCCCTTTACAATGTTATGTTTATTTGCACGTGTGTGCGCACACACACACACACACTCACTCACATGCAACCATCCCAAAACTATTGGCCTGAAAAACTGGCTATCCCACAGATGCCCCTTTCGACATAACTACATAAAAAGAGGTCAGGTCTCGGTCTGCAGCCCGAGCTCAGTCTGTGATCTGCCCAGGGTCACTAAAATAAAAGATAATCCAGAGAGCTGAAAGATCCAAAGTTACGCAGTGTGCACACCGCCTAGGGGTGCTGAAACAAGGTTGAAAATACAACCTGGTATGTAAGATGGCTGTGTGGGATATTAGATTGTGGCTGGCCCAGGGTGCTGAATGGCTCACTGATATATTGGGTGTAGTTTGGTTGTGCAGAGAAACGAGCTGAAGAGAAAGACGCAAATACACAAAGGGAAAAAGAGACAGATAGAGAGATCTAGAATGAGACAAAGTGATGAGGGAGACAGAATGAGTGACAACGACACAAAGAGGCAGGGAAGACAAAGGCAATACCCTCTTTCCCTCAGTGTTCCCTGAGATTAGGCATGAAAGCAAAATGAATAAATCACCATCTTGGTTGGTGATATTGGAAACTTCTTTTCCTCCTTGAGGGGAAGGCAAGCGGATGGTGTCTTCTCTTTATCCAATTTTTAAACAGTCTGCAGGGAGCTGGGAGTGAAATGCAAACCAGGAAAAATAACAACAGCAATGGGAGGAAGAAAGGAATGGTGAATGGACTCTGAACCGACTGTGACAGTTGTGGGGCATCAAACTGTTGTGGTTTTAGATCTGATCTCTCCTTGCCAGTAGATTTTTTTTCTCCCCCCCACACCCCAAGCTTGTTCCCTTATGTCCTGCCTCATTGAACCTTAGACAATAGTGACCTCAGCATAGAGACATATATCCAGGCAGCCTCAGCCTGAGGCAGAGATCAGGATGCAAAGGGCAAAGGTTTGACCCTAAGAAAAATTTCTCATGGGGTCAGATCACACTGCCTGGCTGGAGGGATTTTTTTTTTCTTGCCTGATATTGTTTTCTCTCTTCAAGTGACTGATTTTCCCAGCCAAATCTTTTACTCCTGTACTTGCCTCTTTTGGATCTGGGTATACATATCTACCTCCTGCCACTTCCCATCGAGGCTATCACTTGTCACTTCTCCAAGTCTCAGCCTGGAGATGTGGCAATGTATCCAGGACCAGACTGCATATTAGCCCCCCTGTGACCTCCCACCTCCCACCCCTAGTCCCCACCCACCCCACACCCTCCTCAGGGTACCCAGCATCTCTCGCAAAACTGGCTGGCTACATATGGGCCAATGGGAAGGCATTTGTTAGTTGCAAATGTTCAAATTAACACTTACTCCTGTCTCTGAGTCTGCAGGGAAAACCAAGTCTGACTACTAATTACAGCTTTTGGGGGTGAAAATAAACAGAAGTGTGCCAAGTCAAGGCCTTTATACAGGAAAGAAAAATGTCTTCATCTGGATGCCGCATTTTGACATTTGAGGCCCAAGAGCTGGAGAGAGGAGCCTGGGGCTCAAAAGGGGCTATATCCTTCTCAGGGAGAAGCACTGTGTCTTCAGTCCTTGGCATTATACCCTGGGCATCAGAGTTCCAGGGCCGTCTCACACATCTTTGTTGGTTATTTAGTAGTAGCAGAGTGGGAGAGGAAATTGTCCTAGGTATCAATGGAAGGTCAGTGGGAGCTGCAAGGGCCCCATCACGGCTGCCCTGTATAGCTCGTCTCTTTCTGCCCTCTGAGCCCAGCATTCCCTCCACAGCACCAGACACAGCACAATTTCCCAGCCTTGCCTCCACCACCTAGGAAGCCTTTTCTGACTACTCCAACCTGTAATCTCTTGCCCTTCATTTCCACGAAGTTCTTTTTTCCACCATTCTTTTGCTGGTATAACTGTTTTACAGAGATAGCTAACTTTTAGTTCATCCCTAATGAAATTTCTTGATCTGGGAAATACAGTACTCTCTAGTCTTGGGAAATTTTCAGCCATTACACCTTCATGTATTGTTTTGCATCATTTTCTCTATTTTCTCCTCTTGGGATGCCTATTAAACATGTGTTAGGGCTTTTTAATCTGTCTTCTAGCTCTATTAACTTTTTTTTCATGATTTTCATCCCATTAGCTCTTCTTGCCACATTTTGGGACATCTCCTTATCTTAGTCTTCCAGTTTCATAATACATTATTTGTTGTATGCAATACACTATTTGGTCCATTATGTGATTTAAAATATACCTGCAAATTCTCTAATAGTCCTTCCCCCAAAAGTCAGCATCTAACTCCTCTCCCCTTGAGTAAGGACTATTTTTAATGACTCTCATCTAATGAATAGGATATGGTGGACATGGTGGTGTGTAACTTCCAAGACTTGGTGACAAAGAGCATCATGGTTACCTTTCCCTTTGCTGTCTCTCTCTTTGATCACTTGCTCTAGGGGGAATCAGCTATCATGCATGAGGACACATCAAGATGCCATTTGGAGAGGCCCACATGGGGAAGAACTGAGCTCATCTCCACCTTCCCTGTGAAGCATCCATCTTGGAAGCAGGTCTTCCAGGCCCAAACAGGCCTTTATAAGACCACAGATCTGGCTGACACCTTCACTAAAACCTAATGAGAGATCCTGAACTAATACCAGCCAGCTAACCCATTCTTGAATTCCCAAAACCAAGAAACCAGGAATAAATGTTTATTGTTTTAAGTTACTAAGTTTTGGAATGACCTGTTGGCTAATATACCCATAGACTCAATTTTTTTTTATTCCAATAATGATTTCTTCATTTTTGAAGTTTCTAATTTTCTGTAAAGCCACCTACACTTGTTTCATTTCCTTCTGCACATTTTTCATCATTTCTATACCTTCCATTATCCTTGAGAACACTTAAATGATTTGTTTGAAAACATTTTTTATTGCTCTATCAGGTCTTTCCCTTGAATGTTGGTTCCTCTATTTGCTGAGTTTGTTATTTGTCTTTCATGATGGTGGACTTGCTAGGTGCTTTATAATTTTTGTTTGTGAGATTATCTTTTGTGAGAATTTCCTCCAATAAATTTTCAGAAAACCCAAGGCAGTTTTAAGAAGGACTTGATACTCAGATCCAGGCTTCTTAGTTCAAAGTTATTTGCCAACCAGCAGATTTGGGTTGAGTGTACAGCATGCTCCCAGGAGTTTGTCATGCTGGGTGGCACTTCTCAGGACCTTAGCCAACCCCAGGCAGGAAAGAAGGGTTTTCTGCTGTCCCTTCCCAAATTTAATGGAGAGAGGATGTGTCTGGGCTTCAGCTTTATATAGTCTGTATAACTCCAGCTCCAGGCTTTCAGGGCAATGGGGTCCCAACCTGAACCCACTGATAAGACTGTTTCATCCCCAGTGCCCACAAGCCTCAGCCTCCAATATCCAGTGTGGCCCATGTGTTAAATTATTTTATAGAAACATCTCCATTTATGACTGCTGGAAATTTCCACTCTTTATTTAAGCATGAATATATACTTGTCAAAATTTTTTTCTCATAATTTCTCATAACTTTTTAAGTGTTCAATGTAGAAATGGGAGGCTTCAGCTTGTAGTTAATGTTCTTGCTCTGTACTTATGAGAAATCATATTTGCTAACTTTCCACATTTATTTTTCCTCTATCCCCAGTCATACCATAAGCTTCTAACAGGGACAGGATTATGCCCTTTTTTACTTCTTCTCATTGGAAGAGAAGAACATCTTCAACATCTTCAGGGATCTGCTCTATAAATATTTGACTGACTGACAGGTGATGTGACAGGAAGGTTTGAGAGCAAAAGGAAATTAAATTTCTCTCATATTTCATCAGGACTACTGACTCTCAGATTTGGAACCCCCCAAAAAACGTGTCTCTTAAGCTTTTCTAGATTATAGATACTTTGAAAACCTAATTAGACCCTCTCTGCAGGAAAAGAAAGAAAGAAAAAGAAAAAATATATTTGCAACACATAAACACAAAGTTCTGCATTGTTTCAGGGATTTAACTAGGCTTTTAAATATTTATTTATGTATTGAGAGAGAGAGAAAGCATGAGCAGGGGGGAGGGCAGAGAGAGAGGGAGAGAGAGAATCGCAAGCAGACTCTATGCTGTCAGTGCAGAGCCTGACATGGGGCTCAGTCTCATAACCATGAGATAGTGACCTGAGCTGAAATCAGGAGTCAGATGTTCAACCAACTGAGCCACCCAGGCACGCTGGGATTTCAGTACTTTAAAAAATTAATACTAAAACACAAAAATGTTTCTTTTTTGTGTCTCTTAACAGAATTTCTTTTAGTGTCATGAGTTATTTTTTTTTCTGCGACTTATCAAAGATCCTTTTTTTTAATCATTAGAAATAACCCTGTCCTGGGGCATCTGGGTGGTTCAGTCAGTTAAGCATCTGACTTCGGCTCAGGCCATGATCTCGCAGCTCATGAACTCAAGCGCCACGTCTGGCTCTGTGCTGACAGCTCAGAGCCTGGAGCTTGCTTCAGATTCTGTGTCTCCCTCTCTCTCTGCCCCTCCCCTGCTTGTGCTCTGTCTCTCTCTCTATATATATAATAAATAACAAACATTAAACTTTTTTTTATTTAAAAATTAAAAAAAAAATAACCCTGTCCTTCTCTTGACAGACATGGAAGCTGACAGCCTGACAGCCTAAGTGACTTGCCCAAGCAAATCATGGGCATGACCTCTGGCTAGATGCAGATCTAGGACTAGCTGTTTTCCACTATCTAGGCCACTTCTCCTCATAACTTTGAGTCTAGGTACACTACTATGTGGTAGCACCACAAAAAAGTCAGAATTAATTTTAATCCTATCAATAAATGACACTAATTTGTTTCCAATACTTCACCCTGCTTTATAAATACTCCCTTGTACTTAGCCTTCTGCTGTGGATCAGTAAAGTCAACTGGTACATCTAAAAATGGGACCTACAATCTTAGCCCCCTTAGCCAATTGAACTCATGTCATGCTCCCATCTGTCATTCAAGGTCAATTCAGCCAACATTTATTGATGTCTGGCATTTACCAGGCACTGCTCTCAACACTGGAAATACAGAAATGGCCAAGGTCACACAGGGCTCATTGGCTAATGGAATGATAGACATGTAGACACATAACTATAATAAAATGTACATGCTAAACTAGGGGTGTGCACAAAGTGAAGACCCTTCCAACAAAGAAAATTACAATTAATTTGAAAAAGTGAAAATTGTTTAAACTATATTCTTAATTCACCATGAAACAAATCTAGAAACAAAATAACAACCCCCCCCCCAAAAAAAATACCCTCAGCTCCTTGAAATTTTAAAAATTCACTCATAAATAATCTTCAGTTAAAGAGGAAAAAAGTCAGTTCAGGACTATCTACAAAACTATATTTGTAAACTTATGAGATGCTTTCAAACTATAGTCAGAAGACAAATAAATAGCCTTAACTATTTTCATTAGTAATTTTTTAAAAAGGTAAAAATGAACTAAAATTTCAAATAAAATGATTTTTAAAAAGTAAAGAAGAAATGATCAGCAAAAATAAAACAAAATGTATTAAAAACAAAAAACAGTTGAAGTTATAAATAAATTTAAGAGAAAAAATATAAAGATTCAAAATTAGGCATAAAGGAGTATATAATCCACTGGCATGCAAATACTTTTATAAGAATCTCATGTGCCACACTACAACAAATAAAAAATAAAATCTTTGTAAAATAGATAATTTTTAAGAAAATGCAGATTACCAAAAGTGTATCCAAAAGAAACAGAGAAGATGACCATACAAATCCCATGGAAACAACTGGAAAAAGTCTGCCAAGGGGTTAGACCCAGATGGTTTTATGGGAAAATTATTTAAACTTTGAAGAAAATGATTATTCTATTGCTATACAAAATGTGGTAGGTCATATAATTTTTTTGAAAGCTCTGTTGTTTATTTTGTGAATTAATATAATGTCAATAAGAAAATATGACAAAGACAAAAACAGCAAAATAAATACTCTAACAAAACTTTGGCCAATCTTATACTAATATAAGTAAAAAGATCAAAACATATCAAGGGCAGGTTAAGGATGTTCACTATTCCCACTATAGTTAAATATTTTTTCTAGACATTTAGCCAATGCAGTAAGACAAGAAGAAATAAGAAATGAAAACATGAAAAGGAGAGCATATTAACACTATTTGTGTAACCAAAAAAAAAACCAGACCAAAAAAACTCAAGTTAGTAAACCATTGAAACTAATTACCCAGAAAACGAGACAATTACAAATAAATATATATAAAACAACAGCTTCTTTTAAAAAGTGGCAATAACTACCCAGTAAATATAATGGGTAAAGGGCTCCATTTTCAATAGCAACAACATACAAAGTATCTTGGAATAAATTTAACAAGAATTATGCAGTAAAGGAAACGACATGCTTTGCAAAGATCCATAAAGAATACCTTGAGAAGAGAAGGAATGTTATATATTGTGTCCGGAAGCTAAGATTTAATGTTGGAAGGCTATAAATGCTCCCCAAGTTAATGGGCTTTTACTCAAAATCACAATGGGAATTTTGGGAATGTGAAAAAAAGTGGTTTTGAATTTCAAAAATTGTTTTGAAAAATCAAGAATAATGAGGCAAACTCGAACTTCAGCTGCCAAAACAAATTATAACTCCAGTAAATAAAACAATGCAGAACAGAATAGAAAGCACCAAAACAAGCCCAACCAGATAAGAGTTTAGTCTAGGAAAAGTGTGACGTTTCAAATGAACAAGAAAAGGTAAAATTTTTAAGAAGTGGTTTTAGAAAACTGGGTAAATATTTGAAATAAAATGTAAAATTCAATCACACAGCATGCCAAAATTCCAAATGGATTTCAAAAATCAAATGTTCAAAAAATGATAAAAGAGCAAAAATGTAGATGAATATTGATCTGATGATAGGTATGGAAAACTTTTCTATGAATATAAAATTAGTAAGGGGGAAGGAAGGGAGTGAGGAAATAGTAATAGATTTAGCTGCATGAAAGTTACTTCCAGAAATAAAAATGAGAAACAGTGAAGGCAAATACTAACTAGATGAAAAGATTTGCAACACATAACAGATAAAGAATTAATATTCTTTTATTTTATTTTATTTATTTATTTATTTTAACGTTTTATTTATTTTTGAGACAGAGAGAGACAGAGCATGAACGGGGGAGGGGCAGAGAGAGAGGGAGACACAGAATCGGAAGCAGGCTCCAGGCTCTGAGCCATCAGCCCAGAGCCCGACGCGGGGCTCAAACTCACGGACCGCGAGATCGTGACCTGAGCTGAAGTCGGACGCTTAACCGACTGAGCCACCCAGGCGCCCCAAGAATTAATATTCTTACAATCAGCTCTTGCAAGTCTATAATGAAAATAAAAATATCATTAAAAATGAGCAAAGGACACGGATAAGCAGTTTGGAAAAGGAAAAACACAAATAACACATAAGTGTTTGAAATGTTTAGTTTCAATAATAACCAAAGAAATTCAAATTAAAACAAGTCACCACATTTCCTTTAATTTCAAAAACTGAAATATCCGAAGCTGGTGAGGATATAGGATAATGGTTTTTGGGTTTTTTTTAAATTCTGTTGGCAGAACTATAAATTAATACAACACTTCTGAGGAACAATTTAGTTACACATGTCAAAAAACACAAAAATAGTCATCCCTTTGACCCAGGATTTCCACATCTTGCATTTTACCCTAAGTAAGTGATCAAAGCTGCTTACAAAGATATGTAGCAAGAATATTCTTTAGAACATGACTTCAATAGAGAAGAGTTTGAACCCTCTAAAATATAGAATAGGGCCCTGCTGAAATGACTTACAGCATATCCACATGTAAACTTATTAAAATTTTACCTGTAGATTACCTAATGATACAAGAAAATGCCTAAGATACACTGCCAAAGAAAATGTTACAAAACAGTATGTATAACATAATCATAACTGTGTTTGAAATTTTCAATTATGAAATTTGTTGGGGTTTTTATTTTTTAATGTTTATTTTTGAGAGAGAGAGAGAGACAAAGTGTGAGTTGAGGAGGGGCAGAGAGAGAGAGGGAGGCACAGAATCTGAAGCAGGCTCCAAGCTCTGAGAGGTCAGCACAGAGCCTGACGTGGGGCTTGAATTCACAGACCATGAGATCATGACCTGAGCCGAAGTGGGACACTTAACTGACTGAGCCACCCAGGCATCCCTGAAATTTGTTGTTAATGTCTGTCTTGTTCACTCTCACACTGCTAAAATGTTTTCATCCCTTGCTGCAAATTAGAATAGTCTGGAACACTTTTACAAAATACCCCTACCTAGGCCCCAGTCAAAAAAATTCAGTCAGAATCCCTGTAGGTGAGTTGTTTGTCTGTTTGTTTGTTTGTTTGTTTGTTTGTTTGTTTGTTTTAATCTCTCCAAGTGATTCTAATGTGCAGTCAGTATTAAAAACTATTGGTATATAGAGAAGCGGTACCCGACCAGGGCAATTTTGCACCCTGGGGACATTTGGCCATATCTGAAGAGATTTTTGGTTGTTCTCTCAACTTGGAGTGAGGGATGCTATTGCTGCCTAGTGGGTGGAGGCCAGATTTTATAGGCTGAATTTTGTCACTTCAAAATTCATACGTTGAAGTCCCAATGCCTAGTACCTCAGAAGTAATGGTAATTGAAGATAAAGTCATCAAAGAGGTGATTAAGTTAAAAGGCGGCTTTTAGGGTAGGCCCTGAATCCAATATGGCTGATGCCCCTGTATAAAGAAAAACACAGGGATGTGTGTGCACAGAGCAAAGGTCATGTGAGGACACAGGAAGAAGGCGGCTATCTGCAAGCCAAAAAGAGAGGCCTCAAGAGAAACCAAGTCTGCTGGCACCTTGACCCTGGACTTCTAGCCTCCAGAACTGTGAGAAAATAAATATCTGCTGTGTAAGCACCAGTCTCTGGTGTTCAGTTACAGTGGCCCTAGTGAACAGGGACACTACTTAAATATCATACAATGCACAGACCATTCTCCACAACAAAGAATCATATGATCCAAAATGCCAAGATGAAAGAACCCTGCTCTAGAGCCTGGCTTGGTGCTGTGTGTGGATAATCAATAAATATTTTCTTGACTAGGTGAATGAGATATTTGGTAGGTAAAAGTCAGCAGGGGTTGTCACCAACGGAATGTGAAGAGCAATGAGATGGAAGAGTCAAGAATGGCAACCAGATTTCTGGGTGGATGGACCAGATGAGTGGGGAAGGCAGAATTCAGGAGGGCACACAGGTTGGAGCAGGGAATCAGGGAATCTGGTGGTACTCCGGGAGTACCCAGCAGAGATGTTCAGTGGCCAGTCAGAAATAGGCTTCTAGAAATAGAAACAAGGCAAGAGCTGGTGTGCAGGGACAGGTTCAGCTGCCATAAGGGGATAAGGGTGCTACACTGTCCCAGCGGAGCACCTAGAATCAGCAAAGTACAAAAATTGAAGCTTGAAGACCACCAATATTTAAGGAGTAGACAAAGGGAAAAGGAGCCAGCACATGAGATGAAGGAAGAAGAGGCCAATTGAGAACCTTCATCGAAGGGCAGCCATGGAAGCTGTGCTGGTTAGTTTTATGTATCGACATGGCTAAGCAATAGTATCCAATTATTCAACCAAGCACTAATCTAAGTGTTGTGGGGTATTTCACAGATGTGGCAAATATCTATGATCAGTTGACTTTAAATAGAGGATATTATCCCCAATAACGTGAGTAAGTCTCATCCAGTCCATTGAAGGGCCTATACAAGCGAAACTGAGGTTTCCCTGAGGAAGAAGAAATGCTGCCTCAAGACTGCAGTATCAGCTCCTGCCTGAGTTTCCAGCCAGCTGAGCAGCCCTACACACTTCCAGGCTTGTTAGTGAGAGGAGGAGGAGGGGGAAAGTGAGCTACTCCTCTGTCCTGCACCCTTACACACCTGCCTATGGCATATATGAATGAAAACAAGAGGTTACTCCGCACTCACAGCAAGAACTCAGGAGAAAAGAAAAGAGAGAAGAGAGAGAGGGCACAGGAAGATTTCGAAAATGTGTGCCTGCCTGTGGAAATGAGGGGCCAGGATAGGGGAACATGGACAGACCAGGTGGGACACAGGCGCCCAGCTGCCCCATCCTACTCCTACCACCACTTGCTAAGCGCTCACGACAGCTTGGATGCTGCTTTAAGCAGTTTACTCTCATTGACCCCCCACAACAAACCCTCAAGGGGAGGGGGGTTCATCTTTATTTTACAGTAGGGCAACTGCATCTGAGAGACAGTAATTACTCTAGACCCTCCTCTAGTATATAGGGAAGCTCAGGCCTCTCTGACTCCACACTCCTGCTATTCACTACTAACTTGTTATTGTGCTAGCAGCTTGATGGAAACATTAGGAATGGGGGAAATAGAGTTCTAAAGTTGACTCTGCCCTGACTGGCTGTAGGACATCTACAGGCAGATTGCTGGGTGGTGAGATGGAATAGCCCAGGCTTTGGGGTTAGACACCTGGGTCTGAATCTCAAGTTTACCATTTATTGGTTGGGTGGCCTTGGACATGTTTATTATTCTTCCATAATTCAGCCTCCCTATCTTTTTTTTTTACTTTATTTATTTATTTATTTATTTATTTATTTATTTATGAGACAGATGCGGGGGGAGGAGCAGAGAGAGAGAATCTCTAGGAGGCTCTGCACTGACACAGGGCTCCATCTCACCAACCATGAGATCATGACCTAAACTGAAATCCAGAGTCAGAAGCTTAACCAATTGAGGCAGGCATCCCCAGCCTCCCCATCTTTAAAACAGAGATAACTGGGATCTACCTTTAAAAGATTGTATTTTCTGGGGTGCCTGGATAGCTCAGTCAGTTAAGCGTCCAACTTCGGCTCAGGTCATGATCTCACGGTTTGTGAGTTAAAGCCCCACGTTGGGCTCTGTGCTGACAGCTCAGAGCCTGGAGCCTACTTCGGATTCTGTGTCTCCCTCTCACTCTCTGCCCCTCCCCCCCACTTGTACTCTGCCTCTCTCTGTCTCTCAAAGATAAATAAATGTAATCAAAAAAATTAAAGATTGCATTTCTGAGACAGCACACATAAAACACATAGCAAATGCTTTATGGTATCAAGAAATAGAAGTTCCAGTCCATTCTTGATTTATCTCTGGACCTCAGTTTTCTCACCTATTTTGCTTCCTACAGTGTTGTTGGGCTGGTCCAGTAAGAGAATAAATGCCAACGTCCTTGATAAATTCAGGGCGGCACCATTGTGGGAGGACAGGATGCAAACATTGCATATTATGCAAAATTCAGCCACCAGTTGTGCAATCTTGAAGAAGTCCCATAAACCCCTGGTGCCTCAGTTTCTCCATCTGAAACACTGGTATAGTGATAGCTCTTCCTCTTTCCCAACACTTAGGCTTATGAGGACAAATGAGTGCAATTTGCAATCGTTATAAATTGAATTTCAGGCCATATGGTTAGGTAGGACTTCTAAACAGCCAGATGACATGCCCAGCCCCCATCGTCCCACTATACACACACCTCTCATATCCTATAATGGAATATCAGTGCACTCACATCAGCTCATTTGTCTCCTCAAGGACACACTAGCTCTAACTTCACAGAATTTTCTTTTGTTCTTTCAACTCCTGACTCAATGCACATCTCAATGCCTTGCTCTCCCTGTCATCTTCTTTCCCAGAGTTGACATATGGCTGAACCGATATCCTTCCTCTGTTTCCTTTCTTGTTACTACATGTCCAGTGGTATTGCATAAAAGTGCTCAACGGGAAGGGTCAAGCCCAGTTTCAAGCCTGAGGTCTGGGATTACATCAAATCCGTAACGTTTATCTGCCCTCGCCATCAGCCAAATACTTCCCAATTTAGGGCTCGCTCATGTCAGGAGAGGACTGAATTGTCTGTGCTACAGTATGCCCTTTTCTTGCCTCCATGGTTCTTACTTAATTCCAAAGGTAAAAACCCACTTAGGCCCGTGTAACGGTCCCAGACAGCATGGCTATTTGGAGCCAGGCAGCATTTCTGCATGAGGGGGCTGCAGGGGTTTTTGCCTAAGTGAACAGACCACCTCTGTTTGGCTGGAGAGGGGAAGGCCCACACAAAGAGCTTTTTGGTTCCGTTAAATCAGAAGTCAATTCGAGCCCCGTTTTGTAAGTGCCTCACTTTGCACATGCCTTAGACACACAGTAAACATTATTACATGACAGAATCCCCCTTCATATCATGCACATCCTTCCCTTGGGGGTGGGGGTACTGGCTCACCCCAAACACCAGCACTCTGGGATTCTATGTTAGGAGTCACCCCCCGCCAGCAGATGTGGTGTCCCTATCTGTTCTCTTGCCTCTTGTGCCTAACTTCGTTTCATTGCCCTTAAATCTGTGGTGAATAATTGAGTGCATCCCCAGCACCTCGAGTGGTGCCTGAAACCAGGAAGATGTTTTATAAACACTTGTGTCGTGAATAAACAAATGAATGATGCACAAATAAAAACTTCAAGTGGGGATTAGAAGGGAAAACAGAGTTTGGGGTTTGGTTTTGTCTGGCTTTGTTTTGTATTTAAATGAAAGAACAGAGGAAAGAACTGTAATTTGGGTTCCAAATTAGAAGGCAAGGAGGCCCAGGAAAAAGTCAGTCATTTGTTTGACCATTTGGGGGCATAGCAGTCGGCCAGCAGGTATTAATTGTTGACAGCTCAACGTACAGTCTAGGAAGCTTCCAGGTCCAAGAGGTTTCGTGCACCAGGTTTGGGGATGTCTCCCCTGCAGCCCCTGCTCCTCACTTCTGCCTTGTTTTGCTCATCCTGCTCCACGTACACAACCTGAATGAGGTTACTTAACCCTGACAGCTTTCTCTGGGGAGCAATTAGAGCCTTAAGATCTTACCTGTGCTTCACCAGAAGTCTTCTCATTAAATAGTTACTTAAAATGTTCCCAGGGCCTAAAACATTAAGATTTACGGGAAACAACTGACTGCTTTCTTCCATGCCAAATCAGACCGTTGTTTAACATGGTGAGAGCTACCACTGAGGTTACTGAAGTAGAGAAAGGGGGGCATATGTTGCTCGAGAACAGAAACTTAGCAGGGAAATTAAAACCAAGGCAAGGACCAAACTAGTCAATGTGCTATCTTGAGGAATTGGGCTTTTCAGGGCTTCTGCGGTCCAACAGGCAGAACCAAATGGGCCTCCAGAACTTCCAAAGCACCTCTGTTCTGTATCCCACTCACAAAATAGTCAGACTAGAAGCTTCATGGAGAAGGAGGCCTTTGGCCTGCCTTGAAAGATGGCAAGCCAGATAGGCAAAGCCACAGAAGACAAGGCACAGCGGTACGAACAAGGGAGTGAGAGAGCGCAGGGCCCAGGCAAGGCAAGAAGTTTGGAAACAGCAGATAAAGTTCATTCTGATCATGCCCTACCCTGCCAAGAGAATCTTGCCTTTTGTGGGAAAGTGCTTTGGGGGACACCAAAGTCATCTGTGTCTGAGTTATGTGGGGCGTTCACTACTGACTCATCTTGAAGTTCTAACTCGTGCATTGCACTTTAAGACAGGGGTTCCAATCCAAAATTTATTCAAAAATTCTAAATGGTTATCAGGTCGGATCAGAAAATGGAAATGGATGTCATCTCTTTCAAACCTGCAGTTTACTGACCCAGGACAGGAAGAGGCCTTCTCAGTGGGCAGGGAAAGACATATACATCTGTTTGGAGTCCAGCTTGGAATAAATGGAAAACATCCCCAGGTTCTTCTAAGCACTTCTAAGCACTTCTAAGCCCTTACAGGCTTCTGTTTACCAAAGCTTTCTCTGAAAGAATTCTTCACTCTTCTGAGCTGTGAGTTTATGCAGGCGTCAGGATACCTCAGTAATTAAATACGCACACAAACCAAAGTCAGATGGGTTTTTTGCCTTCCCTGCCATTTCCCCTGAAGGTCTTGCTCTCTTTGCAGGGCAAGATACTATCATAAAACTAATCCCAGGGGGCACCTGGGTGGCTCAATTGGTTGAGTGTCTGACTTTGGCTCAGGTCACGATCTCAAGGTTCGTGATTTCAAGCCCCACATCGGGCTTGATGCTGTCAGCCTGTCAGCACAGAGCCCGCTTCAGATCCTCTGTCTCCCTTCTCTGTGCCCCGACCCCACTGGCACTCTCCCAAAAATAAATAAATATTTATTTAAAAAAAAAACAAAGACTAAGCCCACATAAGCTTGCATTGGGCTCGTTCCAGTTGCCCGGTAGATTGCTTCCATGCTCATGAAGACCCCACCCCCAGCATGCCTCTCTGCCATGCTTTAGTCAAGGTTGCCATACTGGGTTATTACTCCATGCCAAAGCAACCTTCCTAGACATCCTTCTTTCTAGGGCCCCATAAGGTCATATAAGCCTTTTGTTCTAAATATAAACTTTGAATTTTCATAAGGGCCTTTGGTAGATAATCTCTGCAAGAAACACTGGCCCTATCTTTACCAATCCTTTCTATATTTGGGGACATTCCCATGATATCAGCCCTGCATCCTTAACATAGTCACAAAAACCCCTAGCATCTTTTGCAACTAAGATGCAGGACTGTGACCTAGCTCTGTCATTACACACATCCACACAAGACTTTGTTCTGGAGATGAACAAGTGCGCAATGTGAGGAGCCCAGCTCTGCCAAGAACCCAGAGGCATCAGGACTTGGGAGACCAGGTCCAGCTCCAGACACAAAAGTGGCCCTAATGCTGGAGGCAGGCAGCAATGCATGCAGTAGAGACGGCCAGTTCCTGGCACTGAATTCTCATCAGCTGTAATGGTGGTTTCACCTTCAGACCCATTCTGTACTATGGTTGAGGCATTTTTCCTGGAAGCTTAACCTTGAACCTGCTTCTCTCCCAATTGACAACGATCCTGTTGGGAACCAAATATCACATAATAAATCCATTTTCTTCTTGAAACAGTCAAAGTGATTTCTGTTGTCTGAAACTACAAGTGCTGACCATGGGCATTTTAGGAGAAAAGGGCACAGGAGCCTCAGGGCACACAGACCTTTGACACCTGTCCAGGCTCTGTGGAGACTCTTTCCTCTGCTAGTCTTTAGTGACCGGGTAGAGGACAAGCGTCATGCCTTCCTGGGAACATAGGGAACTCATTCTTTCAGTGCAAGGCAACCCTGTAAGTTAAGAGCAATCCTTTCTTTGAATCAGTGATGTTTTCAGATGTAAGTTCCTTTGACACCCACATAAAGCTACAACACAGAAGAGCTTCAAACTGTGACCTCAGGCCAGGTCATGATCTCCCTGCTCCCTCCATTCACCAGCTGTAGCTCAACCTTTACCTCACTCCTTTCCATACTCCCAGTTACCTCTTGTCTCAACTGCTTCTCTCAGAGCGCAAACTTGCAATCAACGCTTTTAAAGTATAATAAGGAAAAATGGCTTAGAATCTTATCCTTTGCCAGAATCAAAGCCTTGGACTAAAATAACAATACTCCCTGGTAAAATTCCAACCATCAGCCCCTCAATAAAGGAAATTTGTGTTTGATATGCTTCACTTTTTGTTTGTTTGTTTGCTTGTTTTTGGCAATGAGGACTTCTGAGGGTGACTACAAAGCCATCACACAGGAAGGAAGAACTCTTTTATTGAAAGGTATTGTGCTAGATGCTTTTCCCCCACATTGTCACATATACCCTTTGCCTTCAGCACTTCAGCTGCACCAGCCACCCTGCTGCTCCTCCAACATGCCAAGCACCATTCAGCCTCGGGCCTTTTAATTTGCCAGTCCCTCTGCCTGAAGCACTCTGCCCAGATACCTGCATGTCTGACTCTCTTATGACCTTCAGGTCTTGGCTCAAGCATCCTTAATTAGGGACACTTTCCAAGACCACCTGCTGGTATTCCTACTCCTGGTATTCTTATCTCCCCTTATTGCTTTATTAGTTCTTCAGATCACTGATCACATCACCACCACTGATTATTTATTTATTTATTTATTGACTGTCCAGCCCTCTCTCCACCAGAGTGTAAGTTCTAATAAGGGCAGGGATTCTTTGTTCTCAACACTTAGAAAAACCACTGGCATGTAGTAAGTGCTCAATAAAATTTGTTGACTAAATTTATAATATAACTTGTTGAATTAAATTTATAATTATGTAAATATCATTCTCATTCTTAAAAACTAATAATGTTCAGAAAAATTTAATGAATTGGTCAAGCTCTCCCAGCTAATCTGTGGTGAAGGCTGCACCCAAACCTGAATCTGTACAACAAAGACCAAGCTTGCTCAACCCCACCCCCATAGGCAGGTTAATCATAGAGTATTAAGGTTGACTCCCTCAGGTCCTCAGTGGCCTTCCAACACTTTTATTGCTTAAGGTAACACTGGTTGCTGCAACTGATAAACCTTCATATCTACGTGGCTTAACACAATAAAAGAATCTTATACAGTTGTTGTTGGTAGGAATGTTTTCCTCCAAATGGTGAATAAAGGACCCCGAATCTTTCTAACTTGTAGATCCACCCTCTCTGACACATGGCTCACAAGGTTGCCCTAGGAATCACTACCGCTTCAGCCTACCTGAAGGGGAAAAGAGCATGAGGATCATGTGTAGGAAGGAGGAGGAGGGAGGTAGTGTGGCTATGAGACCACGAAGAGGAAAAATAGGTATGGTGATCAATTACCAGCCCCAAGAAGATCCAAATGTCATATTCTATTAGTAACTCAGGTTTTAGAAGGCCTCAACTGCTCAGTGAGGAGGTACCACAGTAAGTGGTGAACCACCTAAACCGGGAATTCAGGTAGTCTTGGGTTCAAGTGCTAGGCCCACCACTGACTACTTGTTTTACCTTACTCAAGTTACATACCTAAATCTCAATTTCTTCAACTATAAAATGAGGACAATAATAACATCTACTTCATCAGGTTATAGAGAAGGAAAGCTGAAATAATACTGGTTGGGTACGTAGCACAATCCTGACACATCCTAATACACATGGCTATTAGTAGGGGGAAGATGCTCAGAAGAGGGATCCCCAGCCTATTCTCCCGACAGTCTTACTTCCAAGGTAGCAGGTGGTCCAGAGAACTATTCTGGTTCTCAAAGCATAGGCTAGAAAAGCTTTGTCCCCACTTGACAAGTGACCTGTGAATTGTCTCTGTTGCATCCTATTGATAGTTTCTGACAAACCCTACAGTATCGGTTTGCATAAGTAAGTTTGAAATGCCCTTTCCATTAACAGAGGAGCTCTGCTATTAACTAATTACACTTTGGCTTTTCCTGCGTTAGCTGCAGTGCCAGGGAGAAGAGGCCGAGTGCGAGGTGGCCTCTGGCATGGAGAGAAGGCTTGTGTGGATTGGGATGAGCAGAGGTTGGGGTGGGTGTGGGGGCTGCTATTTTCTCTCCTTTACTTTCTGCAAGTCCAGTCAATGGGAGAGAGGCCTGCTGAAAAGAGGACCCATGGAGGATCTGCTTCCAATATCCTTTAGAAGTGTTTTCAAAGGATTTGGGGAAGCTCAGATTTTCAGAAAAAAAATATTGATATTCAAAAAAAAAATTAAACTGCTCAAAGTCACCCAGTGAATGCATGGTTTGATTATGGTAGGGTCCTAATAGGAAGAGCTCAAGTCTCAGAAACTAAAGCCCTCATGCTGGTTCCAACCTCATGGCCAATATCTGCAATATCCAACCCCAGACTGGGATGCAGTGGTCTGCCCATTCCCATCTTCTGCTGTGCTTTCCTCCATGTTGATGAAGAAAACAAAACAAAATAACAACACCAAAAAAACTCACAAAGAACAAAAACACCTTAATTTTGGAGTGGGTCAGCTGTGAGTTCAAATTCCCAGTTTGCCACTTAGGCAAGTTGTATAATCTCTCTGAGTCTCAGCTACCTTATTTGTAAAGTGAGAATATCTATGTCAAGGGCCACCACTGTGAAAGAGGGTGACTTAAAGTAGATATCAAGTAAATGTTAGTAGGTAGGAGTTTCCTAAGCCCACCCCACCCCTAAAGTCTCTCCCATTCCCATAGGCCTTGATGTCACCAACCTGCAAATGTTCTTAAAGTGTCACCCCTCTCTTAGTTATTCTTACTTTAATATGATACACTGTGTACCTGAGGGATGGGGGAGTTTGCCACACCTTGAAGAGTGAGATGTAGGTATCTCTGTGACACTGATAGGGTGGGCCCAACAGACACCCATTTAATAGGGTCTGAGAACCTCTTGGAAGGACAACTCCTCCTGAGAGATGGAGTCAGAAATTATGAGTTTCACCCAAGAGAAAGCCTTCCACAAAGAAAGGGAGTAAAGATTTTGAGTTCAAGTCAATCAAACCAATCCCTATCCCAGCTACAATGCATAGGTGTTTAAGTCCTGGACACAGGAAGTAAATAAAAATAAAAAGAACCAAGTACCACTTCCAATTAGAATGCAGAGAATCACGAGACTGGTGCTTCCACCCTAACAGTGAAAAAAATCCAGATAAGCTACAAAATACAAAAGCAATGAGAGAGCTAAGATGCCAAGAAATGAAAATGAACTAAATTTCAAAAAGTGATGATTCCTTCCTAGCAAGAAGACAGCTATGATGCTTTCATCACTGGTGAAGGAGTAGAGAAAGAGGAATCTGCCATGGATGGGAATAAAGAGAAACCAACCAAAGTTGTCAAACATAGTAGTGAGTTGGTTGGCATGACAGATTAGAACCTTGAGGAACCCCAGCCAAACTGTGAATCTGCACCTACCTACCAATATGCTCCCCTTGTTCTCATCTAGGCCCAGATGTAGTATGATGGGGCAAGAGAGCAGACACAGATACAGATCCCCCTGAGGTGCCCACAGCCTTCCCCAAGTGCAAGGCTGAAGCTATGGGTGGGGCAAGAGATCTGAGAGAAATCACTCTGAGGCGCTCTGGGCTTCCATCAAGTGCACTGCAGCCATCTTCCAAAAGATGTGGACAGCACATCAGGGGATACAGAGAACTCTCAAGATGCAGAAAGCTGGAGGCAAAATTGGAAAGCAAAGAATACTCTCCAGTGGAAGAGGTAGAAGCTGGTAGCCGGATTATAGAGCATAAAGAATTTTCTGGAATATCACCAGTATTCAGATCCTAAATCTTGCTAAAGCAAGACTTGATTTTTTTTCTTAAATTGTTTTAAGCCAGCAGCACAATAAATCTAACTTAAGTTGCAATCAAGCCAGTGACACAATCAATCTAACTTAAATTGCGATCAAGCCCAGACTCATTGAACTACATATGAAATTGACTCAATTCCCTCACACATGCCCTCAGATAAAAAAGATGATCCCCTTTTCTAGAGATGAATATTATTTGCTCTACTGTTACTCCACCCAAAATGTCTCCACACATCAAGATATATGAAAGGTACAAAAACACAAGAAAATCTTACCCATGGTCAAAAGAGGAAACAGTCAATTGAAAAAGACCCAGAAATGACCCAGGTAGGGACTTTAAAACAACAATGACAAATATTTTAAAGAATCTAGTGGAGAAAATATATGCATAAACAGATTCGTAACTTCAGAAGACAGAAGGTGACAGTTAAAGAATACCCAAATGGAAAAAATAGAAATGAAAAAAATATATAATAAAAATTTACTTAATAAATTTAACATCAAATTAGATATAGCAGAAGAAGAAATCAATGACCTTAAAGACAAAATAGAAATTACCCCCAAAAAAAACAAACACTAAAATAAGGGGAAAAAAGAATTAAGAAACAACGGATAATATCAAAGGGTCTAGAAAACATGTAATTGAAGTTCCAGAAGAAAAAGAGAAAGATAACAGGGAAAATATGTTTTCCTTCCTTCCTTCCTTCCTTCCTTCCTTCCTTCCTTCCTTCCTTCCAAGAAATAAAGTCAAGGGATGCCTAGGTGGCTCAGTTGGTTGAGCATCCGACTTCTGTGAGGTTACAATCTCACAGTTCAAGGGTTTGACTCTACGTCGGGCTCTGTGCTGAACACTTGCTCGAGCCTGGAGCCTGCTTCAGATTCTGTGTCTCCTTCTCTTTCTGCCCCTCCCATGCTCACTCTTTGTCTCAGTCTTTCTCTCAAAAATAAATAAGTGTAAAAAAAATTTTTTTTCTACTTTTCAAAACTAACATGTACATCCAAGAAGCTCAGTGAACCCAAGCAGGACAAATTCAAAGAAAATCATACCTTAAAATGTCATAGTTAAACTGTGACTCAAAGATAAAAAAAAAATTCACAAAAGTAGCCAGAGGAAAAAAGATTTATAATGTACAGGAAACAACAATAAGAATGCTAGAAAACTGAAACAACTTTTTATAGTGCTGCAAGGAGGGGAACCTATCAACTTAATGCTCCATATTCTGTAATAATAAAAGCAATATACAGACATTTTCAGACAGACAAAAACAGAGAGAATTTGTCTCCAGCAAACCAGGACCACAGAAATGCCCCCCAAAATTATGTGTGTATATAAAATATATTTTTATTCTGTATATATACATATATATTATATATATACAAATTGTAATGTATATTATATATAAAAACTTCCATAAAAATTGTTGATTTTTTAAAACAAAAATAATGATAATACATCATGAGGCTTATAGCATAAATAGAAGTAAAATATATAACAACAAGATGATAAAGGGCAAGAAGCAGGTCCATGAAATCTTGCTATAAGACTTGTTTACATTGTTCATAAAAAAACCTATGAACATGTTTGGAGATAGATTGTGACCATTTAAAGACATATAGTTTAATTTCTAAAGAGCAAGTACTATAAAAATAACAAAAAGAAAAGTGTAACTAAAAAGTCAGTAGAGAAGACAAAATAGAATACCAAAAAATTTTTGATTCATCCAAAAGTATACAGGGGGAAAAGGAAGAAAAGAACAAAGAACAGATTGGAAAAGTGCCAAGAGGTAGATTTAAATCCATCATACATTTAATTATATTAAGTGTAAACAGATTAAACACACCAAGAGTAGAGCAAAAATTGTCAGACTCAGTAAAAAAAGTAAGCCTGACCTACATGTTATTTAAAAATAACATAAGTTCAATATAAATTCACAAATATATTAAAAGGTAAAGACTTGAAAAAGATATTCTATATAAACACTAAGTATAAGAAAGCTAGTGTGCTATATAAAAATCAGACAAGGTGGGCTTCAAGACAAAACAAATTACCAGAGATAAAGAGAGAATTCCATAATTATAAAAAGGTCAATTCATTACAAAGATCTAACGATCAATCCTAAATGCATAGAGACTCATCCTAGTGTTTCAAAATTCAAAAAGCAGACCTTGACAAAACTAAAGAGAAATCCACATTCATAGTTGTAGATTTTAACACCCTTCTCTCAGTAATTGATATAATAAAAAAAAAAATCAGTAAGCATATAAGGATTGAACACCACTGTCAAGCAGCTTGATATAATTGACCCTATTGCCCAAACCTGCAAATACTCATTAATTTCAAGTGCACCTAAAACATTCACCAAGAGAGACTGCACGCTGGTCCATAAAACAAATCTGAAAAAATTATCAAGGCTCAAAATGATATCAAAATATCAAAATAATTCTCTCTGATCACAAGTGAATTAAATTAGATATGAATTACAAGAAGATAGCCAGAAAATCTTGAAATGTCTCAAATTTTAAATACTCATTTCTAAATAACCTGCAAATCAAAGAAGAAATCACAAGAGAAATTAGAAAATATCTCTGAGTAATAAATTTAAAAAATATATATAACATAAAAAAATTTGTGAGATGCAGATAAAGCTGAGTTTAGAGGGAAATGTAGAGCTTTAAGTCCCTATATTAGAAAAGAGATGATCAAAGACCTAAATTTCTACCTTAAGAATCAAGAAAAAAAAGGAGCACCTTGGTGGCTCAGTTGGTTAAGTGTCCAACTCTTGATTTTTAGTTCAGGTCATGATCTTACAATTTCTGAGTTCAATCCCCAGGTCAGGCTCTGCACTGACAGCTCAGAGCCTGCTCAGGATTCTCTCTCTCCCCCTCTCTTTGTCCCTCCCCAGCTCTCTCTCTTTGTCTCTCTCTCAAAATAAATAAATAAACATTAAAAAAAGAATCAAGATAAAAGAGTAAATTAAAACCAACATTAGGTAGATTTCAGAAAGCAAATAATAAAATTAATAGCAGAAATAAATAGAATAGACAAATAAATAAAAAATTGAAAGTTGAATATCCGAAAAAATTAATAAAACACATAAATCCTTAGCAAAACTTATCAAAAGAAAAGCACAAATTACCAAGGAGCAAAAGAGGAGACATCACTGAAAATCCTGCAGATATACAAGAATAATAAGGAGATGTTACAAATGGATGCCAAAATATCAACAACTTCTATAAAATGGAAAAAATCCTTGAAAAATAAAACTTAATAGAACTCAGATAAGGAGAAAAAGAAAATAGAAATGCCCCTATGTCTATTAAAGAAATTAAACTATTAATAAAATACCTACAAACAAAGAAACCACCAGGCATAGATGGCTTCACCAATTAATTATGTAAATATTTAAAGAATAATTCATATCAACCTTACACAGGCACTTTCAGAAATCACAGGGAATATTTCCCCATTCAGTACATAAGGTTCATATAATACTGATATCAAAACCTGACAAAGACATTATAAGAAAAGCAAACAAACATCCTTTATGAACATAAATGAAAAATTCTTAACCACATATTAGCAAAATAAATTCACACATATAGCATAGATAGATAGTTATATAGATGTAGATCATGTCCATGAGGTTGATCCAGGAATGCAAGATTAGCTTAACATTTGAAAAGTGTTCAATGTAATTAAGGCAAAAAAAATTACATAATCTCATTCCCATTAGATACAGAAAGAGCAATTAACACAATTCAATACCCATCATTTAAAAAAACAAACAAAAAAACAAAAACAAAAAAAAATAGCCAAAAATCATAAAACCTCTCAGCAAACTAGGAAGATAGGTAGGGAGAAGGAACTTCTTTAATTTGATAAAAAGAATCTACAAGAAACCTACTGGTGATATCATAGTTACATCCATTCTCACCACTTCTATTCAGTATATACTAGAAGACCTAGCCAGTACAATAAGGCAAGAAAAAAAATACAACACACGAATATTAGAAAAGAAGTAAAGTCATTATTATTTGCAGACAATTTGATTGCCCAGTAGAAAATGCTATGGACACTTTAAAAGAAGAAGTAGAACTAATAAATGAATTTAGCAAAGTTACAAGATAACCAAAGGTTAATATACCAAAAGCAATTTAATTTTAATAGAGCACCAATGAATAATTAGAAAATAATTTTTAAATCCTATTTACAACATCATTAAAAACAGTAAATAGCTAAAAATAAATCTATTGGAAATATACAAAACACAAAAAAAGTTTTACAGAGAGAAATTAAAGAGGTCAGGAAATGGAGACATATACTATGCTCATAAGTTGGAAGACAAATATTGTTAAAAAGCCATTCTGTCTAAATGGATCTATAGATTCAATGCCATGTCAACCAAAATTCCAGTAGGCCTTTTTGAAAAATTCACAAGCTAGGGCACCTGGGTGGCTCGGTCATTAAGCATCTGACTTTAACTCAGGTCACGATCTCAATCTCACAGTTAGTGAGTTTGAGTCCTACATCAGGTGAGCTCAAGCCCTGCTTTGGGTGAGCACAAGCCCCACTTCAGGTAAAAATGAGCCCTGCTTTGGGTGAGTCCCATTTCTCTCCCTCTCTCTCTCTCTCTCTCTCTGCCCTTTGCTCATTTGCACCTGTGTCTCTCTCAAGAAAAAAAAAATTACAAGCTAAATCTAAAAGTTATATGGGAATAGAATATCCAAAGGCATAAAAAAGAATAACAAATATGGAGGACTTTTATTACATGATTTCAAGCCTCATCATAAAGTTATAATTTGATATTGATGAAAGAATAAGCAAATAGATCAATAAAACAATGTAGAGATTCCACAAATCATCCCATTTATATATGGCTAATTGACTTCAACTTTTCTTGCAAAGTGGCTTGTTTTCCAAAGTTTTATTTAAATTCTAGTTAGCTAACATATAGTATAATATTGGTTTCAGAAGAATTTAGTGATTCATCACTTACATATAACACCCAGTGCTCAACACAAGTGCCCTCCTTAATGCCCATCACCCATTTAGTCCATTCCCACCCACTTTCCTCCATCAACCCCCAGTTTGTTCTTTTTAGTTAAGAGTCTCTTAACTTTTTTTTCCTCTTTCTTTCCCTTCTCCTATGTTCATCTTTTTTGTTTCTTACATTCCATATATGAGTGAAATCATGTGGTATTTGTCTTTCTCTGACTATTTCACTTAGCATAATAGCAAATAGCTCCACTGCAAATAGCAAGATTTCATTCTTTATTATGGCTGAGTAATAATCCATTGTATATGTATACCATATCTTCTTTAACCATGCATGGGTAAATGGACATCTGGGTTCTTTCCAGAATTTGGCTATTGTTTATAATGCTGCTATAAATATCAGAGCGCATGTGCTCCTTTGAATCAGTATTTTTGCATCCTTTGGGTAAATCCCTAGTAGTGCAACTGCTGGGTCATAGGGTACTTCTATTTTTAACTTTTTGAGGAATCTTCATACTATTTTCCACAGTGGTTGTACCAATTTGCATTCCCAACAACAGTGTAAGAGGGTCCCCCTTTCTTCACATCCTCACCAATATATGTCATTTCCTGTGTTGTTAATTTTAGCCATTCTGACAGGTGTGAGGTGATATCTCATCACGAAATTGATTTGTATTTCTCTGGTGATGAGTGATGTTGAGCATCTTTTCATGTGCCTGTTGGCCATCTGGATGTCTTCATTGGAAAAATGTATTCATGTCTTCTGCCCATTTCTTAACTGGATTATTTGGTTTTTGGGTGTTCAGTTTGATAAGTTCTTTATAGATTTTGGACACTAACCATTTATCAGGTATGTCATTTGCAAATATCTTCTCCCATTCTGCAGTCTGCCTTTTAGTTTTGTTGATTGTTTCCTTTGCTGTACAGAAGCTTTTTATCTTGATGAAGTCCCAATAGTTCATTTTTGCTTTTGTTTCCCTTGCCTCCAGTGACGTGTCTAGTAAGAAGTTGCTCCAGCCAAGGTCAAAGAGGTTGCTGATTGTGTTCTCCTCTAGGATTTTGAGGGTTTCCTGTGTCACAGTTAAGTCTTTCTAACATATGGTACTGGATCAATTGGGTATCTGTATGAAAAACAATGTCATTATCAACATCTACCTCACTCCTTACACAACAATTAATTCAAGAAAGATGGATCACAGGCCTAAATGTAAATGGCAGAACCATATAGTGTCGGAAGAAAACATAGAAAAATATCTTTGCAATCTTCAGGTAGGAAAAAATCTTAGGATGTTTATAAAAAGCACTAACTAATAAAAGATAAACTGACATATTAGAATTAGACTCAGGCAGATTGTATTTTCCAAAAATGGCTAGAGCAATATTCCAGTCCCACGTGGTCTTCTAAAACATTGCCACTTCCCCACCAAGAAGTGGAGTCAATTAACCAGGGTGAGTTTGTAACTTCTCCAACTTTTAGAATAAAGCAGAAATGATTCTATATTTCTTCTGAAGTTAGGTTAGAAAAAGTAAATAGCTTCCATCTTCCAAAAAGTAAACATACTCTCTTTCTTAAGATGCTCTTACCTTTGGAACTCAGCAACATGGAGAGGTCATGGTATGCATTCTTGTCAACAGCTCCATCTAAGGTCTAAGCTGATATTATCAAGGGCCAGATATATGAGTTATCAGGCCTTCAGATGATTTCAGCCCCCAGCCAGTAAGTCACCTCAGCTGACATCAAAGGGAGCAGAGACAAGTTATTCCTAATGAGTCCTACCAAAATTATAGATTTGTGAGCAAAATAAATATTGTCATTAAGTAAAGAAACTGGAGGATAATTTGCTATGTAGATGATTCTGGATGTCAGAAGACACCATTAAGAAAATGTATAGGCTAAGGGCACCTGGGTGGCTCAGTCGGTTAAGCGTCCAACTCTTGATTCCGGCTCAGGTCGTGATCTCATGGTTGGTAATATCAAGCCCCAAGTTGTCAGGCTCTGTGCTGACAGTGAAGAGCCTTCTTGGAATTCTCTCTCCCTCTCTCTCTGCCCTCCCTTGTACTCTCTCTCTCTCTAAGAATAAATAAATAAACTTAAAAAAAAGAAAATGTATGGGCTAGCCACAGACTGGGGAAAAATATGTATATATAACAATATGTTATATACATAACTATATATATATTTATAAATTTATTTATATTAAATTTATAAACATATATATAGTTTACATATTAAATTTATAAATATATATATAGTTATGTATAATGTGTATCTAGCATATATAAAGAATACCTACAAATCAAACATCTAAAAACCAGCAGCCTTATTTTTTTAATAGCCAAAAGACATCTCTCAAAATTAGATACAGTCAATTAAACAGAAAAGGTACTCAACATCATGTTGTAATTTCACACCTATTAGCATGATTAAAATAAAAAGTACTGACAATGCCAAATGTTGGAGACAGTATGAAACAAGTAAAACAAGTGAAGCAAGTAAAACATTCACATATTACTTAGTATAAGTGTGAAATGGTATGATCACTTTGGAGAACTGTTTGGCTGTTTCCTATAAAGTTAAATACACATCTACCCTATGACCCAGTAATTTCACTACTATGTATTTATATAAGAGAAATGAAAACATGCTTCCGCAAAAAGACTTGTACAAGAGTGTTAATATCATCTTCATTCATAATAGTAAAAAATAGGAAACCCAAATATTCATCAATAGGAGGATAGAAAAATTGTGGCACATCTATACAATAGGATATAACTTAACGGTATAAAGAGTGAACTATTGATAATGCAATGATATGGGTGAATCTTGAAAATATTCTTTTAAGTGAAAGAAGCCAAACACATCTATATAATTCCACTTAGATGAAGTTAAAACTGATCTAATATGACAAATTAGAAAGTGGTTGCCTCTGGAGAATCAGGGAATTGACACTAGAAGGAGTACAAGAGAAACTTCTGGGATATTCTATATCTTTTTAGATTACACAAGCATATACAATGGTTAATATTCATTGACCTGAACACTGTACCCTGCGTATTTTCTTGAATATAAATTATACTCAATACTCAATTAAAAATTACATAGAGATGCTTCTCTAAACTCTGTAACACATTGTTTCTAACAAAGAAGACTAAGGCATTGCCCTGGCCCACCGCTCCCCCTAATTCCCCACAATAGAGCAGTATATTGGCAGAACACTGGGGAGAGCAGCAAGACACACGACAAATATCCAAGGTCCACCAGCAAGTACAAGTTTGTTTACATACTGCCTCTCACAGCATCCCAGGAGTACAAGTATAAGTAGGAAATTGTGCAGGGGAGCCCAAGGTCATGAGTTTTACAGGTAGGAGTAATGAGCCAAACAAATGTGTGACTTCATTCATACCTGCAGGTTGGTGAGTCAAGTTACATCAGAGAACTGAAAGATGAGCAATCTCATCGGAGTGAAAAGCTTTAAAATTTCACTCCACTGAGATTGCTCATCTTACTGTATTTCCCAAGCTACTATCTTCCCACACCTCACAAACTACCTCTTCTACTCACTGATGGGTTCTGAATCTCATACCCACCATGTCTTGCATATATACGTACAATTATTTTCCAAATGTATATTTTCCGAAATGTATGCAGACACTGATTATTCAAATACAGATTAAATTAAAGGTATTACTGAGTCCTCTATATCTTCTCAAACAGTAAATGTTAAAAGTAGAACTTCTATTGAGGCTGTCAATTATTTTAACAAATAATTTTAAGGGGGGGTCTTATACTTGAATACATACTTGGAGTTATACAGACCTAAATTCAAATTCTGGTTTTGCAACTTCCTAGCTGTGTGACCTTGATAAAATTACTTTGTTTCTATGACCTGTGGTTTCCCATTTGAAGAGAAAGAGATAATGATAGTCCCTACCTCATAGGGTCATTAAGGGGATTAAATGATGATATCAAAGCTTTAACACAGTGCATAACACATAATATGTGCTCAGTAAATATTAGCATTCTTCAACAGAAACTATAAGGTATACTTTAAAAAGTCCAGGACTTGGAGTCTAAAGACCTAGTTCTGCTCCTAACTCCCCACTTCTCTTTGTGATTTAAGCATGTTCCTTTAACTCTCTGGGCCTCTGCTTTCTTACATGTAAAATGAGAAAATTGAATCTAGTATTGGTGACTTCTCACCACCACTGAACATCTTCTCCTCCAACCTGGCAGCAGATGTCCAAGGATGCAAAGGTTTATTATACCATCTATGAAATGAAATCCAAATTGCAGTAATATGCCAAAGAACAGTAGGGCTGGGGTAAGTATGGTTGCCACTTCCTGCCAGTGGAGAGATAAGAGAGAGTAGATAGATCCAGAAAAACATCTGGTAAGTAGAGAGCCTTGAGTATTGAGCTAAGAATGGTCTCTCCTCTCAGGACTAGCAAATGGGTCAAAAGTTTCTTTTTGCAAATCCAAGAAAAGAGGACCTTTGGGATGGGAAAGGAATGGGTCTTTCCAGTCTTCTTCTTCTTTCCATTCCCATTACTGCCACCTAATTCAGAGAGACCTTCAGTGTCTTGCCTTGGGACTATAGAGAAAGCTTCCTTACCTACCATTGTGCCTCAAGCAATCCTTTCTCCTTTCTATACTAAGTTACACAACAGAGCTGTCCTTCCAATGCACAGTATTGTCATGCTCTCTCCTGCTCAAAGTCCTTCAGTGATGCCCACTGATATTGGACTCAGCTTTCTTCCACCAAGAATGCTTTCTAAATTCTACTGATCCTTGAAGGCCCAGCTCAATTCCTACTGCTTCCAGGAAGCTTCTCCTCATGTGTTCTTGGATGGAACAGAGAATGCTCACTCACCAGAAAATCTCAAGAAGAATAACTCAAGCACATGTTCATAAATCTGTATTAATTCCCAATTTTCTATTAAAGTTTAAATAGATACCTCAGGGGTGCATGGGTGGCTCAGTTGGCTAAGCATCCAGCTCTTGGTTTCAGCTCAGGTCACAATCTCATGGTTTCGTGAGTTCAAGCCCCATGTCAGGCTCTGTGCTGGCAGCACAGAGACTGGTTAAGATTCTCACTCGCCCTCTCCCTGCCCCTCCCCCACTCACGCTGTTTGTCTCTCTCAAAATAAATAAATAAACTTAAAAAAAGGAGAGACAGAGAAATACCTCAGACTGGCACTCCATATAGTCAACAACATGATCCCTATCCAGATTTCCATGCCACTATTCCACCACGGTGGCCCAATCTCCAGTCAATCTTGAATATTTCCTAAACATTGCATTCTCTCCACCTGGCATTCCTGCTCTGATTGTCAACATGTCATCCATCCTTTGAGAGTTATTTCAAACACTGTTGCTTTCTTCTTTCTTACTTTCTGTTTAACTCTACTGCTTTCCCTCATTCTACCCTCCTTCTAAGCCCCTTATCACTTTGTTTTTTACCCTAAAACTCTTAAAATCCCCTTGGCATCTCAGTTAAAGGTGCACTTGAAGAACGTAAAGCCATTGAGGACGGAGACTGACCTCTTTATGCGTTGTGATCCCTTGATCGGCACTGTCCATGTATGGTACAGGGCTTAGGAAGGGACACTGGAAGTTCTGTGTCTTGTGACTATAGAAGACCCGATAGCATTGAGTGGAAAGTCAGACACAATGACACCTAGAGCCCCTTCCAGTTTTAATCTTCCAGAAGCTTAAGGAGTCTCTAAGAAATCCCCTCAACTCTTTTTCCTGAATTCCTTTTGCTACTAGTCACCCAATTCAGCATGTTCTTGATTGGTAGTATTGTTGTTTATATTTAATTTTTTATGAAGATGATACATTCACAGAGTTCAAAAAATTTTTGTAATGAAAATATACAAATGACAACATCTCACCCCCTAGTTCTTATCACATGACTGACTGCTCAATTAACCACTTTTACTAGCTTTTTGTATCCTTTCAGATTTTCTTTTATGCAAATATAAATGTATGTTCTTCTATTTTATCACACAAACAGGAGCTTGCATTCAGTTGCTTTTGCAATTAGTTTAGGGGTTAGATTTGCCTTGCCAGCTGCAGTGAAATTGCTGTATGAGGTATGAACCTCAAAGCTCCTTCATGCCCTACTACGCCTAGCTCAAGGCTGGGCACACACAAATGCTTAAATAAGTACTTTTTGGTCAGCTGCCCTTCCACAACTTTCTCTGCCCTGCCTGGAGCTGAGAACACGTGCCCCACCTACAGTTCCAATGTGTGAAGAGAGGCCCTGCACTCTCACTTCCTCTGACACATTTTTAGAGAATGATCTGATTCCCAGAGATCAGTCCAAGTTTCAATCTGTGGTACACCAAGCCTTTGCCACCTTTCAATTTGGTGGAAGAGAAAGCATGATAGAGAGTCAGGAGACCTGGAGTTAGCTGCAGCTGTGTCCCCAAGTAGCTATGCATGTCTGGTCAAGTCATGTGCTCTCTCTAGTCTTCATTCTTCAAAGAACCTTCCTTCCAGCATCAGTGCAGCCCTTGGTCGGGGTCTTCCAGCCTCAGCTCTTCAGACATCATGTGCTATGGACATGAGGGTGTGTTTGGACCCAAGAGTCCATGGGAGGCACCTGGAGAACTTGCTTGGACCTGTGTCTGCTGCCCTGCTGATCCTGGCCATGATGACACAGCCCTTGCTGCAGTCATGAGACTGAGTGTGAGCCTCTCAGGGCAACAGTTCCCTCCCTGGCACCACAGGCAACTTTCTACACAAGACAAAACTGAACTTTTCCTGGTAAAGCAAGACAGGCCTAACTAAGGGCTCCACATTAGTCCAAATCTGAACCCCAAAGAGCCTAAGGGCTCATCTGGGGAGGCCTGGTCACCCATCCACACGACCTTCAAGGCCAGTACCCTTTTCACCCACACCCTCTGAGCAGGTGGCACCAGAATGGGGAACTGTGTGGTTCCTGAGAGCCTTTGCTGGGGAATTCCTCTCAATTCCTCTCTGCTCCACTGCCCTCCCCACCTGCCTCCATCTGCCTTTAGGGACAGGAATAGGCTGACCTGGAAGGGACATCCAAGGCCATCTGGCTCCCCCTCTCTGTATACAGATTCAGAAACTGAGTCCAGAGAGAGGAAGTCACTCACCCGGGGCACACAGCTGCCTGAGGGAGACAGCCTTCAATGACAAATCACCCAACAAATGTCAGATAAGCCATCCAGGACTCTCTCCTGCCTTCCGGAGGCCTCATCCACACATCCACAGTGAGGCAGGTGCCATACCAAGGCTGTCCTCTCGAGCAACAGGGTGGGAAAAGTGCCTCAGAGGACGCGGCCGGGCACACACTTCTCATGGTTTCCTGTTCTGGCAGGAACCCCGGTTGGTTGATTCGGTTCTCTATACTAGTGGCAAAGGATGCCTGCCTGCCTGTCTGCCTGCCTGCCTGCCTGCCTGCCTGCCTCTGGGGTATAATTTGGTTAAAATTTATCATAACAGTTGTGAACAGGACAGCCAGGGAGGAGAGCAAGGTAACAGTCTTGTCTTTAGCTGACCTGCCTCAAGGCTAAAATTGGGGCCTGAACTCAGACTGAAAAAGCTATCACTAGGATCCCTGCTCCTTATAGGGCTCATGATCATAGGGCTTACGGAATTTTCTCCATCTATTGAGTTAGCCCCACTTCTCTCTGCATGTCTAAAATCCCCTCTCTTTGAAAAGCAGCTCAGCCTCTTCCAAGAAACCTTCCCTGACTTCAAACCCCCATTAAGGTCTCTATCTTCTAAACCAGGCACCCAGGATGTGCCCTGGGTCAGTCCCTAGAATGTGTGTATATCCACAATCATGTAACCAATGTCTGGTAGTCTTCCAAGAGAAGGCTGATGTTCTATTTCTTTAGTGTCCTCCACAGGCCCTAGCCCAGCACAACACGCAAAACGTACACACTAGCAAATTGCTGGTCAATCAATTCCAGTTCTTCCCATTGAAGGAAAGTGAAACCAGTCCATATGCCACAACCCAGCAGCCCAGGTGGTTCCACAGGGACAGGAGCGTGCAGTGGAAGGTGACCCCAAAAGATGAGGTCCTGGGGTCAGCCTTGGGACCCATTTTCATGGGCTCTACATCACCTCAGGGACCAGACTCGGGGCACCAGGACCTGTGAATCCCACTTGTCCCTTCCAGTTGTCACAACACACACACACACACACACACACACACACACACGATGTCCTTGCATTTTCTCTCCTCTGCTACCCCCGAAGTCTCTCTTCACCCAAGTCTGCCTCAGTGGACAAATTAGGACAGGTGTGATTGATCCCAGGGCCCACATGGACTTGAGTAAAAGCCATGCCCCTGGTCTGCATGTGTTACCTGCCACCAAACTCTCCCTCAGGACCTCCTGCAGCTCTAGGAAAAGGCCAGGTGAGAGCCAGTCTCTACACCCATTCTGAGAGGGATCAGAGCAAGTAAAACCTGAAATAGAGAAATTTCAGCAATAAAAGCAAACACCACCACGTCGCTGGACCTCACAGAGGCCCCAGTCGACATTTAGAAAGACCCAACCATTTCCAGACCGTTCCAGTCAATAATAATCTAGGGATGACCTTAATGCTTGATTTCCCTTTCCTCATGATTTGTGGCTTGTGGAGCTCAAGATCCTTGAGTCCAAAACAGTGTTTGTGCTCATTAGGCAATGTTGCAAGGCCAGGCAGCATCAGCTCTCTCCAGCCTGACCCTGCCTGGTCCCAGCCTGAGGTGGAGAAAACCTCCTGACGAAAGGTAAGGGTCTCACGGTGACATTCATTCAGCCACATTCCACATGTGTGATATCCCACACATGGTAGTAGGTAAGCCAGTAAATCCATTATTTATGACATGAAATTGCATGCACAGTGCGATGCAGATATGTTAGCATCACCAGGAGAAACTTAACTTTTCTACGTCCTTGTTTTGAGAGGTACAAATTTTACAACTCTGGCAGTGCGTCACCAAGCATTTCTTACATAGCTACTTCCATATGTGGTTCAAAGTGGTTGGTTATATTTAAACATAGAATTTCCCCTACCTGATTACACTGAACAAATTAAAAATGGCTCCATCATTTGCATCCAAGTTCTGGGTTTCTTACCATCACCCTCGCTTCCCTCTTGCAGCCTTGAAAATCAGACCTTAACCATGTTTGTGAAACAAAAACACAGGAGCCCATTTCCATTGCAGAACAGAAAGTCACAGTCAAGCACCTGCATTTCTTTCTTTGTTGGCTGGGGGTGGAGTGAGGAGGAAGTTCAAATAGGAATATTTCTATGCCCACGTTGCAGCTTCAAATCAGAGATTGGGAGTTCCAACCTCTGTGGGACCAGAGCCCACACTTGCCCTTTCTGGGCTATGACATCCTGCTCTTAAAAACAGCTTCACCACCAGCAGGCTTCAATACTGGCAGAGGTGAAGAACTAACCCAAGGGACTATATAGCAAATATACTGGATTATCACAAGGTTTTTTTTTGCCTTGCTGAATGGTGCTGATCTGGAAATATAATCTCCCAACTTCCAGTGCCATGTTCCGTGGAGCTGAAATTCTAAATTCAAGCCTATTTCAGGTGGTTGTAAAGATTCATTTGTCAAGGCAGAAAAATTGGACATATTGTAGCAATGTATTAGCTTTGTGTGTGACTTTAAAAATTTTAGACATAGGACAGGTGGACTTCCATTTCTACTCTTACTCTACTCTTCTCTTGGCAGTAGGTTGGCTTGTTATTTCCCAACACACACCCTCTGCTTCAGCCAGAACCACAGTCCCACTGACTCACTGGTTCATTCTTAAACTACACCAGCCCCTCCTCCAGCCTTGTCCTTCTCTTCTTGTTCTGGAGAGAAAAATTGGAGGACTATTTGCCCATCCCATCACGTCTTCCAGGCCTCCTACAGCTCACTCCTCTCTGGAGCCTCTCCCAAACCTTTCACCCCTTGCAGTGCAACCTTCTCTGTGCTCCTCTAATGTTCCAGATATGCCACAGCCTTGCCTGTGTAGAGACAGCTTTAATCACCTGGTGACTTATGCTAGCTTTTCTCTTCATCCTTGGAGACCTCCAGGGGGACCTCTCTCTTATGCATCTGTGCATTCCAAACAATGCCTAACGGTCTTGAGTTGAAAGCTAACAATCAATAAATACCACTTTTCTGGAGGAAAAGTAGGCAGTTACAATCAAAAATTTAAATGCACTCGGCCTCTAACCTAGTGTCTTACTTCCAGGCATCTAACCTATAGGACTACTTGCTCACTTACACAAAGATGCATGTTTAAATTAGTTCATACATGGAGAGAGCTTAGAATAAAGCCCTGCCCACAGTGAGCATGCTTTTCAGGATTAATGATAGCTGTTGCTGCTGCTATTGTTAGGATGTTCCCTGCAATATCATTTATTATAACAAAAATCTGGCAAGAGTGCAAATGGCCACAAACGAGAGAACCATTAAGTAAATGATGGTACATCAGTATAATTCTACACAGATCTTAAAAAGAATGTAGATGGATATGCACTGACACAGTGAAATGTCCATGTTTTTACTATTTACAAAAAAAAAAAAAAAGCAAATTGTGGAACATGATTTTATTTTTTTAAGAACTAAATATATAATTGTGTGTGCATACATATTAAACACATTCATGGAGGCAGCATAAAGTCATAATTAAGAGCATAGTTCCAGATTCAGACTGCTTGGATATCAGTCTGGCTTCATCTCATACTACCTATGTGATCTCAAGGAAATTATTTAACTTCTCAGTGCCTCAGTTTCCTCATCTGTCAAATGGAGAAAACACAACACCTGCCTCATAGGACTAATACATGGACTAAATGAGTTCATACGTGTACAGCACTCAGAATAGTGGCCAACATAATAGAAAGCCCCCTCAATAAAAGTTAGTTGTCAGTAGTATTATTCTCTGCAAAGAAAAAAGAAGGGATCAACGCCAAACTGTTAACACGGGTTTCCTCTGGAGATAGAAATTGGTGGAGATGAAACTTTCTTGTTTTTTTTACCACAAGCAGGTATAACTTACATAATATAAAGATGCCACCGACTTGCCAACAGGTTGTAGGTTTGGCTCATGAGGACAACCACTACCTGAGATGCAGTGTGAGGGGTCAGGACACAGGGCCGCAAGCCGCTGCTTCCCGGTTTCTCAATCCTCATTCTAACTCCAACCCACAGCCAGAAAATAAAACATAAAAGATCTTATTGCCAGCTGCTGCCCCCCCACACACACATTCTGCAACCCCACAAACGTGCTAAAAAATTAAGAACATCTGTTTGCCGGTGGGGCGGGGGCGGCGCGGGGAGCATCAATTACTATTTTAAACGGGAAGAAAGGGAACAGGAAGTAAATTGGTGACCAATGTATTTTTATTCGTACATCTTGACTGCCAAGGTAGGATCTAGTACTGCTTTAATAATCATCTTTCTGTGGTAGGAGATGGGTCTAAGTACTACTTACTACTGATCCCTCCCCCTTGTAAAATGCTGTTCTTCCTATAGACACCTTCCTGGCCAACCCCAGTCTGCAGCATCCTCTATCTCCCCCTCTTAGAGAAGTGCTTTGGCCTCCCACCCCTAGGACATTCTCATCCTGGTGGCACACATTGTGATTTAACATATGCACCCCTGACAGCCCAGGAACATTGAGGGCAGGAGTCTCTACCTTGGGTTTCATTTGTCTCCACCACTGCTTGGCACAACCTTGCCCTGCTGGCCACACTGCAAAATCCAAACTCCTTAGCCCTACCCCAAGGCTTCTCCCTCCTGGCCCCACACTCCTTTTCCAGCCGCATCTCCTACCACCCCCCTACGTGATCCCCTCTCTTTCTGGGGATGCAGTCAGGCTAGCCAAATCCATGTCTCCCAATTCACCTTTTGCTTTCCACTTCCTACTCCTGTGGCCATTGTTCCCCTTATATTCACCATCTTTGTGCTGTCAGCATCTCCTCCCTTGCTCTCTGCATACCCACATCTCACTATCCCTCAGGCCAGCTTTCACCACATCCTGGCACCTGACCAGGGCATAAGCATCTCTCTCCGCTCTGCACCCCTCACCTGGGCATGGCAAATAATCCAATATACATGGTCTACCCTCTGAATGAGTAGAGCTTGTCTCCTCAACCGGATGGCAAATTCCTGGAAGGCAGGACACCTATCAAGATTCCTTCTCTTTCTCATATTGGGCATGGAAAGAGTGGGGTGGAGGGAAGGTTGGGAATCGAGAGAGGGGGAGGTAGGAATCTTGCCCCAAAAAGCTAAAGTGAGAAGGTTCATTTAGTACTAAAATATCTATTGATAGCTTGCTAACTTCTCATGGCAAACTTTTCTTATTTGACTTTGTGTTCATTTTTCTAGCTAAAAAAGGAAAAAAATAAAAAGATTGTTAAAAATTAAATCCAAAACTTTCAGCTCTGATAAGATGAGTTGTCTCAAATGCCAATAATTCCACATGGCTTGTCTAAAATTAGAGAGAGAGAAGTGACCAGGATTTTTAATAGATTGGCTTTCATAGTAGATGCAAGATAGTCAAAATCTATTTAAATGACTTTCTTGGGGAATTGGAGCAGCAGGCAATGCATCAAATGCCAGAAGTCCATTTAAATATTATACTAAGGGAAGGGAATTCATTTGGTCAAGATGCTAAAATGAACAGGCAGGGACAGAAATGCCCTGGAGAAGTACTGGGTGTTTCATCTTGAATCCATTTGTAAAATAAACACATTTATTTACCAAGTTTAGTACTCCGACTATTTCCTGGACTCCTCAGTACATACACAAATCTAGACTGGGATGGCCAACTTGGAATTAAAAAGTGACCAAAACTACAAAATTAATTTGACACTCTTCAATTTCCTTGTTTAGAAACACAAGACAAATCCTAATCAATTGGAAGTTTATACAGTATTTCAGTCTACAACTTGGAAATTGTCACAGTGCACTGGCAAACAGCAGCCCCTTAGCGCCTCCAGCCCCAATGTGTTTGCGATGATGGTCCAGGCAGCAGCTGTTTATGAGCTTAAAATGCAAACATACTAACTCCTTTCTTCTTCAGGAAGAACTTGCATTCCCACCGACACCTACTGCTGTCTTACAGATGGGCTTAACTCTGAGATCTCAAACCTTCTACAGGAAACACACAGACACACACACCCTGCTCAGGCCCCACTCTGCCCAGACACTGTTTAAATTGCTTTTCCAGTAGGATCCCAGGAAAAGGTTCCATTTAACTACCACCTGCACATGGCCAGGATACGACTGGTTTGACAATCTATAGCCTCTCTGGTCCTGCGGGGGTCCTTGGGGTAACTCTACCCCCTGCCTGGTTAATGACCTCTTGTGGGCTCTGGATTGGGTGTTTGGTATTCTGAGTTTCCTGTAGGCAGCAGAGGCAGGAAGACCACACAGTATCAGACATAACATCCCACACGATGAGGTGTGGCGCAACAGACCTACTATGTTGGCAGCTGGGGCTGGCTGGCGAGGATGTCGTTTAATGGCTCAGCAACTCACCAGCCAGTTTCATTACTGAATGCCTTCCTCCTCACCTCTGAGTACCGGAACTCCTGCAGGCAGGCCTGGTTCTTTCCGCAGCCCTCAAAGGTTACAGAAGCCCCTTTTTCCCTTGCACACTCTTTCAGCAATAGCCTGCCCTGCTCTCCCCATATTGTCAACAGTTCATAGCTGAAGCCTCAGTGGAATATCCCATCCAATTTCCCATAAAATGGGACATGAAAATAAACACACATATTGTATGTTGGTTTACATTTCCTACACAGACCCAGCAGGGGCGACAGGAAAGACATTAAGGAAACTATTTCTAAAGCAATGGGCTACATTTTAGCAAGAATACTCTCACTGACCCTAAAAAGAAAGCCATTCAGAAGGCTAAAATCCCATATAATTCTTTGAAAACGTTCTTGAACATTCCCATTTTAATTTCCAAAATCAATACGGCTCGCTAGTGTTCCATGTTCGATGACAACAATTCATATTGATGGGGAGGGAGGTATGAACATTTTTCTATTGAATGGAAAATTTGGTTATTTTTAAGGACATTATTCCAAGAGAGAAAAAGGTCTTAAGTCCACTGCACCTGACAGAGTATTGTTTTGTTCCTAGAAGGCTGGTTTCTCTTGACATCGCTGCCCTCATTAAAAAAGCATATCACGGTTGTCGCCTTTATCTTTTCAGTCATGCAGTTTCAAGACCCCAAACAGAATGTTATCATTTATTTTTCTTCTGAAGAAAGGAACGCTGCTTGCATGCATGCTCAACACCAAAAATTCAAGAGCACATTCCTGTCACACCTCTCCAGTTCAAAGCACCTGGCAAGTCTGAGTTAGTAAGATGTCTGAACTAGAAAACAGTAAAGGCTGTTTTAGATCTTTCAAGTAAAGTCACTAACTAAATAATCATTCCTTGACATTAGCACATTAACATTGTATGTAAGTGGTGCTACTAAAGTGCTAGGAAACAGTTTGTTTGCAGATAAATGGTACCTCCTGCAGTCTCATCCACACTGCTAGTCTGTTCAGCAAAGTCTTTCCTCACGGATCAGATCGTGCAAACAATCAGTACCAGTGCCATGCCAGAGAAGGACACACGCAGTCCAATGCCACCGTGGGACACAAAGAATCTTCCATCACGATGGGACCATATCATCCTGCCTAAGAAGCTGGAAAGGAACAACAAAAAGGAGGCATGGTACGTGATACCATTGCCTCTCTCAGCAATGGCCTTTCTTTGGTGGGCACAAAATGCTAGTCACACACTTTGGACATCAGGAAAAAGCTGATAGCATCTTCCACTAAACTTGCCTCCATGCCCTGTTCCACACTACCTGTCTTGCTGACTGATTCTTCCCTTCTCTCATTCCCACACTTCTCCCTGTGAGGAAAGAAGGGTAAAGGGTAAAGGGCCCGGTGCTCTTTCCAGTTTCTTCTACTCATGCTTCTCTCTCTTAGCACTCCTGTGCTGCTGAGCCTAGGGCCATTCAGTGAGTTGGCCAAGGTGGGTATCTTAGGTCCACTCCACTCTAGACTTACAGAGAAATTTCCTCTTCACCTGCTTTTCCTTAAGGGCCTCTGCTTTTTTTCATCTCAGAAGGCAAGATTGAAAGATCAAGCTCAGAGCATGGGGCTACAGATGCTAAGGTGACTAGCCTGCTTTTGGGCCAGGCCTTCAGCCAGAAGGGCTAACAGAGCCCTTGTGGCCCATGCTTGGTGTGGCAGATTTCAGCAAGAACAGGAGTTTTACATCAGAGCCTGGGGCCAAAGCCCTTTGGAAATCAATAGGACACCTTTGCCAAGAGTGCCCACTCTGCATATCTCCCTTGAGCCTGATCTATGATTTCATGTTTAGGATCCTGGTTAAATAGCTTTTCAACTCATCATAACTAATTTAATGGGTGAAGAAACCTCCAAGAGCTAGTAAGCGGAAATTTGGAACATAAGAAGCAGAGATAATCCACATACAAATGAGAAGCCCTCAAATGACTATGGATTGACTATATGCACATCCAGACATTATCATAAACCAAGAAGAGTCAAAATTAACCAAAGTTTTGCTTCTGACACTTGCATATAATACAACTACAAAAATCTAGCACCATTATTAGGAGTGACTGAATTTGACATTATGCATATAATAAGATCCATGCTCTAAACATATTAAAATTCACAGTCAGACAAATAAATCTTTCTCAGCTCTGATAAGAAATTCAGTAGGGCAATTGGTTCAAGGGTCATATGACTTCCCACCCTTCACTCAGAGAAGAGTGAAATCACAGTTGTGGGGACCCCAAGATGGAAGTTGGCATAGAGAATCCCAAGCAGAAGGTTGAAGTTTTCTTATTTTATTTAAAATTAATGTAAATATTGTATTCAACTCCATAATGTAATAATAATCTTTCCATTAATTAACTTTTCTTCAAAAATTCCTAAGTACAATAAATGTTCCAGGAAAATCACCATGTCGATCCTATAGCCCCAAAGTTTACCCAGCATACCACCACCTCACCCACGTACCCTGGTTTGAGGAGAACCAATGTATAATTCTGAATCTTAGAAAGAGAATTGAAAACAATGTTTCCCAAAGCAGGGGAAGAACGAAGGATACAGATTATACTCTTTCCATACCCGTTTTCCAGAGCCACTGATAGAAAATGATTAAAGTATTACACTGGCTTGTCATGAGGTTTCACACCAAAATGTGTTCATTTGACACATGAAAAGTTTTCTCTCCTGGGGACCATCAGAACTTGGCTTAGAACATGCTCTGAGAACACCTTGAGAACTTCATATATATAAGCCGAGCTCCTTGATCCCTTAATGCACCTAAATTCTGATGAAGTCACTGAAGGTGTCAGAGCAAGACGCAAAATCCTCAAGAGGCTACGGTCAACTTAGCATTTCCAGTTCATGTGGAGACGTTAATTCCACTTATCAAAGAGAAGTACAAAAAGGCACTCATTATGAAAAGCAGAAACCCCAAATGAAGAATATTGTGGGTTGGTCTCAGCTGGGTTCCCCTGAATTTATTACCTTAGGAAGTACAACATAGATCCAAGACTTCCACCCAAGACAGCAGCTAGTGGAAAGCAGTATCTAGATCAAATCACCAGGATCCTGGTGGCCTCTTCACTGGGTACAAGCTGTGCAAACCCCCCAAGATGAATGAAGGAAGAATAATCATTTGGGGAAGCAGGTTAAGGAAATTATATATGTAAAGACAAGACAATTTAAAATTTTAATATTATTCTTATGTAATTTGATATGTGATGGGATTGAGACCCATCAGGAGGAAAAGACTGAGAGATATAGAAGAAAGACAAAGTAAGGAAGTCAGGGAGGAGAAGGAGCAGGGAATAACAAGAAGGGTGCAAAGCCTAGAAGACAGAGAACAGGAAGCATGGGAAGAGGCCAGATTGTGGGGATGGAGAAGAGCAGCCACCAAAATCCTTTCTCAGGTGGCACATTTGTGCCATGTAGAGGAATATCTCTAATTTGTTTTGTCTTTTCTTACTATTTCAGAACTCTGTCGCTTGGAGAGAGAACCTTCTCCTTTGAAAAGAGAAAATTTTAGTTATGACTTTAAGAGTTAACCAATTTTGTAAGAAAAAATAAGTGTGAGTTTGAAGCTTCAGAAGATGGACCTTAAACCTGACTTATAGTTCAATCTACCTCCTTGAAATGAAACTGTAATTATTATATTTCCATGGTCACATCTTCTGCCATGATTTAATTTAGGGGAAGAGTCTACAAAGGCATGATTATCCTAGGAAAAGTTATGGTCAATAGATTTACTGATTAGAATTAGAAACACTGTTTTCTCTACTTCACCCCAAATTCAGACATCGAAGTAACCTCTCTCTCTCACTTGCCCACTCTCTCACACACACACATACACACACGTTTGAGTCCATATACACTCCACGTCACCCTCTCTCACTCCATGTATTCATGCTGACAGAGAGTCCCAAAGTCTTTTTCACCTGTGCACCACCATCTTTGCTTCTTATAATCTTACAGCCATGTGTGTGACATATCAATTCAGTTCTCACTTGTCAGGTCAAAAACAAGGACAATCCATAGGTTTAACTTAAAGAGTTATCAGAATTTCAGGACTCAAACAAAAGCTAAATTTGACTTAGAGGGTTTTTTCCCTCCAACTTCCTGGCAAAGGTACAATGAAATGGCTAAAATGTAGGTGCACTGTGGAGAACAGGTGCAAAGACCTGGAAAATCCTCTGCTCTTGAATAATTGAAAGCAGACTAGAGATCCTTCTGTTCTATGAACTCTCTACAATTGGAGAGTAAGCTCCCTGAAAAGGTCTGGGCATTGGTCAGAGAATTCCAAATAACAAGGGGAGAAATCCCTTGAAAGAAGAGCTCAATGAGAGATCTCCACCTGTGTAAGTTGTAAAAACACCAAAAACATGAAAATCTGCCTGCAAGTCCTGCACTCATTCACTTGAGCCCATTACATACATGCACTTGGATGCAAAAAATAAAAATAGCCCTGCAGTCCCTTGAAAAACTTTCCTTAATCTTGATGTTACTTTAAAGCCATCATAAATCACACAACCTGCCAATCTTGCCATGTTTTATAAACTGTGGGGAGAGGTAGAGCATTTCTGGCCCAACGATCTCCCAGTAACAAATGCCAGTTCTACAGCTGTGGTATTTCCTCAATACCACTCGACCTCTTAAACAAGGCTCTACAAATATATTAACTGTCATATTCTCAATTTCTTTTTCATAATGGGAAGCGATAACCTCTTATGACCAGCTGGAAGGAGCCCAGGGCAGTGACTGTTTAGGGACTGAGAAAAACACCCAATTGTGTGGGCAAGGCTTTCCTGCCCTCCAATTACCATCTCTAACATTCCTATGGGTTCCCTGTTTCCTACAAGACCCCCACAAGGTCACACCTACTGTCTCATCAGTGTCTCACTGCTCAATTCTGCCTCTGCAACTTGCTGCCATCCAAATGGGTGCCAAAAACAAGCCCCACCGGTGAGGGGTGGTGGGAGAGGACACACGTTGCCTGGCCTTTGAGATCAATCAAAAAGGCTGAACCCAGGCAAGCCCAGGGTCTGGCTTGCCTTCAGGAAATTCCGGGCTGTCTGCAGCAGCTGTGGTTCGAGTAGTACAACAAATTCACTTACTGAATGACAACAGCTTTATTGGCAAGCCAATTCAATTAAAGCCCCTGCATCCAACAAAGTCTCCGGCAGCCCTCTCTGCATAAAGAACATGGAATCATGCCTACATTTCCCTGAGTGCCCTCAGCCCTAGCTGTCCCTCTACATGAGAGGGAGAGGGATGAATGAATTAGACGCGGATGATGGTAATTAATGGCTGGCTGTCAGAGAGTCATTTTGGAGGCTCAGCCGTTGAAGGCTCTGTATTAAACACCGAATCCCAGCACAAACTGACCAGGACAGACTAGAACTCTCTTTCTAAATCGTAGGAGTGTCACAGGCACCTGGGGCAAGAAAGGAGGGGAAAGCAGGGGAAGGCAAAAGAGGGTTAGAAGGGAAATAGAGAAACAAAACATCAGGCTGCTGACATTGATCAATGCTTTTTACACTATTGATATATAAATAATATGTTCATTTTTCATTTTTACAAAATATGTCCTTTAGGCTACCATTATGACAAACTTACTTCAGAGCTCTGACATGAGCTTATTAGTGGGGGCAGGTGGGGATGGCTGACTGTAGAGCTATAAACAAAACACACTTTCTTATAAAATATACATAGCAGATCATTTTTGCCTTCAGTAACAAAAATCAAATCAGAATTTTTGGATCCCTGGCATGGTATTGCCAACCAATCACTGAGCACTTGGAGAGAAGAGGGGGATGGAAGAGGAATATCAGAGGGGGCACTGACGGGAAAGCAAATGGTTAACAAACAAGCTCCAACTGGCTCATTTACATGGAGATGGGCAGCTCTCACTTTGCCTGTGGCCAATGCCACCAACAGAGCCAAGTGCAGGTTAACTACCTAGCAGGAGATAACCTGGGAAGATTGTACTTAATTATTCCTGATAGTAACAGGCTACCATATGCATTGTTTGAGGCATAAACATAAGCCAGATACTGAGGCACCAAACTGATCCTTCTCCAACAATCCGAGTCTGGTGAAAAACCAGGCTCTTGGTTTGTTTCCTCTGTCTAAACCCTAGCCTTAGAGGTCACAGGGCCTAAACTGCTACCCTTGAGATGTGAGAAACTCTGTGACTATGTGAAAATGAGTCTTTTGTCTTAGTCCCATGAAGAGAGGGGAGAATTCCGGGTGGGAAATTCCATTTAGAGAATTTGTTTCTCTGTTCATGGCAATCCTCCAGAATGTTTGCCTAGAACCTGACTTCAAAATTACCAAGTTCAGAGCAAATGTCAGCTCTACCAGAAGGCCTTCCCAGATTCTTTCGATTGCTCCCTCTGCTACACTCTTGCAGAACCCTGCTGGTGTCTCTAACATGGTCTTTAATTCATTTCTCTTTACTCTGTAGTCAGCTGTCCCCTTGTCTGCCTTCCCCAATAAACAAGGGCTTTCTGAGGGCCTGGTCTGGGCTTTGTATATAGCTGGCACTCAATAAATCTAAGTGGAATTGAACTGAATGGCCCTTAGGAAATGCATATAATTTGATAAAGGCTCGGTCTTGAAGAGTTATGTAGGGCCTTCTTGTGACCCTACAACCAATAGGATTTCACTGCTGTTTTCCTCACTGCAGCCACCAAATTGGTTGCCCACTTTAATTAGAACAGAGGCCAGATGTCTGGCCAGCTCTGCTAGAACCGGAAGAGCTAGCAAGCTGGTGGAGTTTCCCAGGTGGGGGCCTGAGAGACTGGCTTCATGTGGTTGGGTCACCTTCCCTTGCATACTTCCTTCCCTCTTGCTTGACTCCCCCTACCCCACCTCATCCTGAGGGCAGCTGTCCCTTTTATCAGCAAAAGCCCTTTGCTGACAACACATCTGTCCAGCACAATGTTTCACCCCATCCAGTGATTCGGTTACCCAAGGCATTTGCATCCTTGATCACTACAACGGCATGAAACATTTGTGTTTGTAAAAAAGCCAGCAGAGGCAGAATATCCCTTTTCAGAAGGCTACCATCCACTAAGTAATGAAATCTAATATTTAAAGGGCATGACACCCCGTTCATACTAGATTTCATTAATCAATGTTTTCATGGAAAGGATAAATCCTTTATGCATGCCTTTTTCCTGATTTTTCCCCCATTTAAAAAAATGCAATGCTTATTTTTCTTCCCTGCTATTAGCTCACAGAGACCCACCAGCATGAACCCTACTTTCTTGCCTCCCAAAACTTACCCTTTCATATTCACACTGAGGGAATGAAGCTCAGTCAAGAAAACAGGTAGAGAGACAGAAAAAGTGTTCTAGTTAGTCTTAAACACGTTTCATTAAAGAAAACCTTTGCAACACTGAAAAAATGTCAAGAATGTCACTGTGATTACAAGCCTGTACTTGGCATGTGAGTGACCAATACATTCAGTGCCTTGGGAATATTAAACAAAGGATCACAGCCTTCATTTGGATACTCACTAAGGACCATAGTATTGACACTGAACATGACAAAAACGATACTGCTTTACAGCCACAAAACCTACACCTTCAGGTGAAGTTCAGGTAAGTAGGATATCACTCACTGGTATTTTTCCCAAAGGATGTTGATCGAAGAATATGCTGATTTTTTGTCACCCTTCCACATAGTTTCTTGTATGTCTGCATATAGCACTAAAATCACAATGAAGACCACCCCTAAAGTACTTAATCATGTTGCTAAGGACAAGAGAGTCCTAACAACACCCCAAGACCTCTGAATAAATCAGAGATACTTTTAAGGTGTCTAAGCACCTTTGATTGTGCTAATACCGTAATGCCACAAGTTCCCCTCAATTTATAGAATAGTAAAGACCCAACAAATTGTTAAATGATGCCCTATTTTCCAACTGTAATTGCTAAATAATGTCCCATCTTCCCATTAGCTTCAAATGTGATACCCACTGTTGAGTTAATATCTTGAATCCTGAATGACACTTTTAAAAATGCAACAAATAACAAAAATATAGGAAAACAATAAGCATAAAGATGCCTATCACAATATGCTTTATAACAGTAGGAAATTGGAAGCAATCAAAATGATAACAATAGGTAAATGGGTAAGTAAATTATGATACACTACAATGGACCATCATACTGCCATTAGGAGGATAAAGACCATATAGCAACATGGAAAAATGTAAGTGACACATGTTAAGTGGGAAAGGGACTAGAAATTGTATTGCACTGTGGTTACAACTAGATAAAAGCATACTTATAAAAAAAGACTGTAAGGGAATAAATAAAGATAATAATTGTGTTAGGGATTACAAGTGATTATCTTCCCTTTACCCCTCAAACTATCAGTAATGCTATATGTCATTTATAATTTAAAAAAATAAATGGAAAGCCCAGCAAATTTTTAAGAACTATTACTTTTTAAAAGTAGGTATAATTTTGAAGTGAAGAATAGTAATATGCAAAATATTTTAACCACATTAAACCCAAATTAAGATGTTCTACATGGAAATAGCAACCCTGGCAGGATGAACATTACCCCACATTACTGCTCCCACCACCAGAACACATCTCAGAGAGCTCTTCCTTCTGCAGACTTTTCCATTAACTCAGATTAACAGTCCTCTTTCTAGATATTTTCATTCCATCTGAACAGTTCGTTTCAGTATAATCACTGAATGGGAGAAAGCAGCAGGAGATGAAACTGAGGGCTGGCATGTCAGAAGTGGCTTAGCCATAGATGCTGGCATCCAGTTGGCTGGCTATTGGGTTGTCAGCTGCAGGGAGGCTGCTCATGAGTAGACACTGGGATGTCCCCACAGGAGAGATAAAGGGCTGGGGATATGAGCCTGGCAATTTAAAATAAACTGGAATCTTCTTGGCTCAGTCGACTAAGATCCCAGGATACTGAGACAACTTGCAGCCTTGGCCTTGGATTCACCAAGCATGATCTTTGAAGAATTCAGAAGAATGAAAATAAAAGCACCACTGGGAGGGGACAATCTTATTTTCTTCTTCCAAATGGTACCTGTCATTGTTCTAATGGATCATGCCCACTTCTTGACCCAAACTAGTGCCTTCTAGACCCCACAGAAAAGAGTATACCTAAATTTATCTCATAGAGAGCTAGTAATAATCTATAGGCATTATCTACCAATAAATAAATTTCTAAATTATACAAGGAAAACTTGGACAACCATAAGTTTATCCAGCAAAATGTCTCACTCACTTGGCAACACTCTGCACTTCATATTAATTCATACAGGTCACACATTTCTGTATCACAAAGCCATCTTTTCTGTAGTCTTAGGTGAGTAGAACTTATGTTCCCATATAAGCTATAAATGCTAATCCTTTTTAAATACAATGGCCTCCCTTTAGGATTTGGCTTCTTGCCATGACATTTTTGATGACTTTATCAACCCCAGTGTATTAAAATGTCCAAATTCAAGCTCATAAGCATAAACTATCTAATGTTGGTCCATGAGTCTTCTCTTAAGACTAGCTCTTTAAGCTGTTATAGCTACTTTTATATGCAACCTGAGTGCAAGACAATATCATATTCAGTTTGGAAGCCAGACCTTATAAAGTGTGAAATCTTTTAACACACCATAAGAGTGCACAAAACAATTATAATAAGTATTGCACATATTTTAAAATGTGACTCTTTTACTGGCCTCCTTCTTCATCTCAGTGCTTCTGGTCTCTCTTCTTTGGTCAATATATTAAGTCATTTCAGCCATGTTCTTCCCAGAAAAATGGAAGTAAGAATTTAGCTCTTCTTCTGAGCACAAGCCCTAGACAGCACCTGAATGAAGAGAGCTTGACAGAGGAGAACAAGAAGAGGCAACTCCCCAGAAGAATGATAAGTAAGAAGTAAGACAGTCCTCATACTTTTGTTTGGCATGAGCAGAGTTTAAGAACTTACATCAGTTCCTGAAACAAGCACAAGGAACATCTCACACCCCACACTAACCTGTGCCACCTGCTCAGTGACTTCCCCTTTAGACTCTCAGGTTTTTGTAAGTCACTCCCTGAACAGCTTTTTAAATCTACAGTTAAATCAAGTGCCACCTCCCTACAAAACCTCACCCTCCCAGGTCAAGGCAAAAAGTTATTGCTGAAGGAGGTATCGAATTGGAAAGACAACTAGGACCCTTTAGCCTAGAGGTGGCCAACAAAGCACCAGAAGAGCTTGTGACCCAGCACCAAGACTCTGCTCAGGTGCAGGGGGACTGGAAGCCACCCAGAAACACACACACACACACACACACACACACACACACACACTGTAACTGGTGGCGCAAGTATGAGAAACAACAATGTAGACCAATATCCTCTGAGGCTCAGAGAAGTTGCCCAAGACATATAACCCATTGGCAGCAGAGTTAAGAGCTTTATTCAGGTCTATAGACTCTTGCCATATCCTGCTGCCCCAGGGAGCTAAAGGAAAAGTATTTACAAGTGGAAGCCAGGCAGGAGCACTACTCTCCTCAGTGGATACCAAACTTGGATTGTAAAACTTGCTGTTGGTCATAATTCCACCTGCAATGGTCTTTGGCTAACCTTCCCCCATAGTAGCCATACCAACAAAACCCTTTTCTAGGTACCTGCATTTAATCCACTATCTAGACAGAACTGGGCTTCTGGGGCTGACTTAGCAGAATCAGAAAATCCAGTCCTAGTCTCACCAGATGCCAGCCATGTGTTTATGAGCAATTCACTTGCCACTCCTAGGCTTCTGTTTGCCCATCTAATAAAAAGAGCCTAATGCCTATCCTGCCTATTTTTCTGATTTGTTGTGAGGATCAAATGAGATCACAGGGTGCTCTTTAAAAATTGAAACCTTCTGGAAGCACAAGGTCCTATTTGGTATTCTCATACTCCTTATGGGTCTTATGCAAAAATAGGATGAATGAACCCTTTTCTAAGGCAAAAATAGGGTAAGACCACCAGAACTGCTTGTTTTTTCTAGGAAGTCTACAGCCATTGTACACAGTATCAATGCAGACCTGTGGTAAGCAGAACAGAAGTTATGAAGCCTTCAGAAAGTACTCAGGATGCATTCAGACTTGGAACCAGTAGCTTCATTAACTTCCTATAGCCAAGACCCAGGACTTGGGTTTATCTGGTCCACTTAGCTCTGGTCAGAGTGAACAGTCCTAATGATTTTGGAGCCCTCTGATGGCACTCCTCCCCAGCTATCTAAACACATGATGCTGAAGGCACTTCCTGAGCCTCCTATACCAGGACTCACAAATGCATTCCATGAAGGATTCTAAATAATCAATTTTCTGCCTATATGTGCATGTTTAAAATAAGGAAAATGTTTTAGATCTCTGTTTTTTTATTCCAGATGGAATCTGTTTGTAAAAACCCAGAGCTCCCTTCAGGGCCATTGAGGAGGGGTAGAGGAAGGTGAGGGGTAGGGCTTCTGGGAAGGCTGTGGGGCCCCAACTTCCTCTTCAAGTAGAACAGCTGCACTTCTACCTCACTGGGCTTCCACAGAAGGCTTCATTTTGCTAATTGAAAAAAAAAAAGGCACGAAAGTCATCTTATCCAGTCCCCTGGTTTATAGGTGAAGAGATCACACTGGAGAAGGGTTAACTGATTTTCTAACTTCCTCCCTTAGCCAATTGCCCAGGCAGAATGAAGACGGGAAATTCTGCTTCCAGTGGAAGGGCTTCCTGCCAGGGTCCTTGGTCTCAGTGTAAGCTCCTAACTGTGGCAGCAGCTGAAGCAGCTTCTTCGCTGTTCTGTCCCCACACCTGGCAGCTCTCAGAAGTGGCCACCTCCACTTTCACTTCATCAGTGCCTCTCTAGGGCCTCTCCTGAGGCACTCCAGTAAATACCTGCATGGCATCCCCAGGGTTGTTCATCTCCTCAGTCAGTTCATTTGACCCTCTGGTTTCTGGGTAGCACCACCTTTACAGAATCAGCCCCATTCTAGGAGCTCATTCAAAGGGCAGTTATCCAAACAAACTTATTAATGACTCTGAAGTGATACTAGAGAAGCAAATGCATGTAAGATACCCTGGTTGTCCCACTTAGTCACCCCCCTAGGGCCCAGGCCTCCTGGCTCTCCTTAGCTCAAGGTATATTCTCAGGTTTCCAAAACTGTCCTCTCAGGGTTCTAGGGGGAAACTTTTTGCTCTTCCTGGAAAATATCCAAATTCTTAGCTAGGGTCCTTGGCAAAGCTTCTAGTTGTTCTTCATGAATTCCCACCACAAAGAAGGCACGCAGACACAGATGAAGACTGACTCCCAAGATATCCAAACATACAATACTGAAGCTGTAAGAGACAACACCAGATAGGACCTTAAACAATGGCTTGGCCATTGTGCATGAAGGGGGAGTATTTGGAAAAGGAAAACTTCCAGAAAGTTCATCCTTTATAGGCTGTCTTTCTGTTCTACCTTCCCTTCCCCTCACTCCTCCAACTAAAGGAGGAATAGGCAAGAAAAGGTTAAGGGGTGTGTGTGTGCAGGTGCACCTTTATTCCATGGAGCAAATTGTATCTAATACCTGATAAAAAGTCTCCAGGTGTCACAGGCACCAGTGGCTTCCCTGTTACTTAAGTACAACCCTCAGGACTTCACAAAGTTGGGAAAAAGGGTAAAAGGATTCAGGTTGAACAGGATGGTATTCACTCTATAGAGTGTGATGTCCCAACAACCACCAGATGTTAACAGGTATTTTCTTTTGTTAAGGGGTCCTTGAACCGGGATTCCTTGGGAAAAATACTGACTGTACATCTGAGGCTAAAAAGAACAATGTGATCATGGACTATCTTGATCCAGAAAGCAATGTAGGACACAAATATTAACAGAGACATGACAAAAGGTATGAGGAGCTAAGAGAAAGAGGAAGGGAGGGAGGAAGAGAGAGGAAAAGAAAGAAGAAAAAAGGGAAGGGACGTGTAGGGAGTAAAAGGTTATAAAGAACCTCAGATGGAATAGGGGACATGTTAATGTGATATGGGGTATACATTAGATAATATTATTGTACCTATGTTACATTTATTGAGCATGGAAATGGTATTGTGGTTATGTAGGAAAATGACCTTGTTCCTAGAAGATAGAGTCTAAAGTGTGTGTCTGTGTGTGTGTATGCGTGTGCATGTGCGTGTGCGTGTGTGTGTGTGTGTGTGTGTGTGTGTGTGTGTGTGTCTAGAGATGGGGAAGGGGGAGAAGTAAAGATTGAGAAAGAGAGACGTAAAGCAAATGCGGCAAAATGTTACCCGGTATATCTTGGTTAATGGTATACAAGTGTTTATTGCACTAGTCTTTAAACTTTTCCTTAGGTTTGAAATTTTTCTAGATAAGTACTTGGGAGTTTAAGAAAAGGTAAATTTACTTTGAATTGGATAAAGCTTACGTATCAGAGTCCCTCACCAGAAAAGGTTCTTCTAAGACCTGGGTAGGTAAATGAGAGTTATCAATATGAAGAGGCAGTAAGATGAGTTACTACATCAGAAAACTTGAAACATCCTGAAATCTTGCAGCTCACATACAAAGTAAACTTGATAGAGGTTGTCCCAAATTTGTCAACAACCCAAAAATTTACATGACATTACCAATAACAAGGGGCAAATTTGACATTTTCTTAATTATCAATAATAAAAGCCAAATTTCCATCAATCATTTTGGAGAAAAATTAAATTATCTTTCTATTCTCTCAAAAATATTACAAAATTGTTGCCATATGTAGAGGTGTGGCCATGAAATATAGAATAAAAATATCATAGAAGTATCTCAAATAATTAATGAATAAAAATATGTTTTCTAGATCTCATCATGTTTGTGGAATTTGTCAGCACTTTTAATCATTGTATAATTTATTATTTTTATTCTCCCTTAATATATGAATTCATTTTTACAGCTTCCCTCTTTCCAAATTTGTATGCATTGTTTCTGAAAGCTGTTAATCACACAAATAAATACATACATAAACACACACACACACACACACACACACACACACACAAATATGTGCAGCCTTTTTTCAAAGTGACATCTTCTGTGCTTAGGGTTCCTCAGAACACATCTGGAAAACAGTGCCCCAGAGCAAAATAGCCCCTTTTTATCCACATCTACCTATCATGGTAATGCTACACTATAGCATTTGACCTCCAGGAAGACATTTATTTGAAGAGCTTATTTAAAGCAAATAAACCATATTTTTCATTGATGACTATCTTGTATTTACATACATTCAGCTTTATACAGCCACATTCATTAATCCAGTTAAGCCCCAAACAATACCGCGAGGGAGGCAGGATAGGTATAAGAATTTGCCCCAGGTCCCACTTGGCAAACAGACACTCTTATCCTTCCAGCCTCTATTGGACTTTCTTCAATGTCACACATGAATAAACTGAGACAAGGGGAGGTGGGGATAACTTTTCTTAGAACAGCAAAGTATAGAATCTAGGCTTCCATTTGGGAGATAACTGTTGAATTGATTAAATTATTTTAACAGGCTCAATTTCTACAGCCTGCTTGTCCTTTGACATCTTATGCCCGTGCTACATGACAGAGAGGGACATAAAACTGGGGCTCACGTAGCGGAGAGAGGGGGTGAGGAGGTATATGAGGGTTCATCTTTCTTCCCCCTCCCCAAAGTATAAATAATTTGTCCTTGCTCCAGCGAAAAAGGATTAGTCTTTGACACCTTGCATTATAGATAAGGCCAAAGAGGTAGCCCTAAACCCTAAAGGAAACTTGCAGGGAAAAGGGCAGTTTTCCCCCTGGTCCTTCCTCCCAACCATCCCTCATCAGCAGATCAGGGATCCCCCACAGTCATCTGCCCCATAAAGAAAATGGAGGGACAGAGACCCAGCATGGTGCTCACTTTGCACTACATTCTCTTGCTTCACCATGGAATTCCAGGGGCAGGGAGGGGAGCCGTCCTGGTAAAAACTCCAGTGCTAATGATCTAACTGAAATACAGTAACATCACCATCATCATCATCATCATCATCATCATCATCATCATATCATAATGGTAAGATAATTGTCATTTATTAAGTATTTTCCCAGCCATATGAGATACTTTCCAGAGTTATTTCACTTGCTATAACAAACTAGCAAACACTTCCTTAAACACTGGGGTAGGAGTGTTCCATCATGATAAAAGGTACAAAGCATTGCACCACTCTGACTCATCTCAATAAGTAGGTAAAGGACGCTGACCCCCACAGTTGGGAGTGACCCCCACTGCCCCGTCCATCATCCCATCACAGCCCCCTCCACGAAACACTTGGAGGACCAGCTACATATGGCCTCAGCAGAACAAGGAGGCAGAAGGGAGAGCGAAGATGGGGTTGGTGAGCACATGGGCTGATGTGACGGTCACCCTCAGGTACTAAGGACAACAAATAAGTAAGAAATAAAACAATTCTACAGGTCATACATTAATGCATTTTCATTTTAATATTTAGACAGCATCAAAGTTTATACAGTTGAAATAGAAATTCACTCTTCACATCCCCTCCTACAATAACAATTAACAGCTCAGTGGGTATCTTTCCAGATTTTCCACATATATGCATGCACACAATATTGACTAAGCCAGGTTCAGAAATCCCTGTCTCCAACATCATGGTAGGAAGAAAATGTAAGAGAACATTTCCAAAAAAGATAGAAAAAGTCAGGACCAGTGCCACTACTTTATCCCTAATCATGGCTCCAAAGGACCTACCTCAGATCAGATTCTCTGGAAACAGACTCTGACAGAGATTTGGGTGCAGAGCAAAGTAGAGAGTGCTCTTGGAAATGATACTTGTAAGAGAGATGAGAAAGCAAAAATAAACAGGTGGGAGAGTTGAGCTATGGTATAGCTGTAACAAAGGCTTCGGCCAATCCCATAGGGAGCTCTGGACTTAAGATGTCCTTGTGAATTGTCCCAAATTAAACCAACACAGCCGAGCTTTTTTATTCTCAAGTCAACTAGTAACTGGACGCAGGGAGCCCCCAGGGGAGAGCGAGCAAGTTTGGGCGAGGCAGCTTCCTTCTCCCCAGGAAGCTCTGTCTGGTTCAAGAGAGAGTACAGTTGTCAGTCAGCTGCAGCCAACACTCTTGGTCTTGAAGCAGAAGCTGGGCAGCCCACCACAGCATATACTACAAGACGTTCAGATGTTCCAAAACATTCTCTTCTAGAAAGGATTCATCTCTTCCAGAAAGGGTGAGGAGTAAATGGGAAGAAAAGGACTTGTTGAGTGAACAGATAAGAGAATGCCACAGCCCAAATATTGACACAACTCCTGGATCTGAAATGCCAAGGCTCATACCTAATGTTCCCACAATTTCCAAGAATTTGCACTATGCCATACCCCAGACAATGACACACATCAGACCTCAACTGCAGCTGCCAATAAGAAAGGGCTAGATGGGGCGCCTGGGTGGCTCAGTTGGTTGAGCATCCAACATCAGCTCAGGTCATGATCTCGCGGTTCATGAGTTTGTTGTCAGCGCAGAGTCAACTTTGTATCCTGTCCCCCTCTCTATCTGCCCCTCCCCTGCTCATGCTCTCTCTCTCCTTCAAAAATAAATAAACATTAAAGAAAAAAATGGCAAGATATTTCTCTCTCTTTGGGCCCAAAGCACTAAATTCCACTGGACAAATTTCACCTGCCTGGTAGAAAAAAAAATCTTTTCTTCATGAACAATAATAAAAACAATTCTAGAAGAGGGGATAGAGCAATGCAAAGCTTTCTTGAAAACCTCATTGCTGCATCAGGAGCAAACCCCCAGGAGCATACACACAGTCCTGTCCCACCCCCACACACGAACCCATGGTCCTGGTGATCCTGCTCCTCTGGTTCTGTGTTGTTCCCTTCTGAGCTTAGCAAGTACACCCAAACTTGATGCTGGCAAGCCCAGCTCCAGGACGAAGCACGGACCCCAGACATCTGAACAGTGTTTTATGTCCAACTACATCAACATTGGTATTCTGAGAGTGACATTGTGTCAGAAGTGTCATATCGATTGAATCTTCTGGTAAACAATCATAATGAATAAAAATGACCCTTCCTAAACCAGGCCCAGACCAGCATGTTTTCCTATAACACCCTACAAAGGTCCTTCAAGTGGGATTTCTATCCAGTAAGAAGTGTCCAAAATTATCCTAACTAGTTCCAAAATAACAGAACCATTATCAGCACTTGTGAAAGTGGCCAATAAATGTACCTCTGGGCCTCAGGCTCTTGGTCTACAAAATGGAAAGCTGCCTGCCTACAATGAAGTTCAAAGAACAGGTCAGAAAACAGCATTCCTTTCAGCTTTGGGAAGACAGACTCTATGAATAAAAGTAGACTAACCGACCAACCTTGTATCATGAACTTGTTCCCCCATTCTAAAACATGAGAAGAGATTTTGATTGTGATGTTGCAAGCACCACTGCATAAATCATTGTATATATTAATTTAGCCACTAAAGGCCTCTTCCCCACAAGTTCATGTAAATACAAATCTGCTTTTCAGGCTCTATGAAGAGATAGAGAAGGGTCAATATTCAGGAATTTATCTTCAAACATTTTCCCCCACTTTTTTTTAACCAAGCTTGGCAAGACACTTGACCATTTGTCCCCTTACCAATACAGGGCACTACTGCAGAAAAATAAGGAACAAAGGGTGTCTGGTACCTTTGGTGTCAGTACTGATTTCTTCTGCAGAAACCTTACCTTCAAAAGAGACATAAAGGACAGACCCCACTCTACAGTAGCTAGCACTTGCAGAGCACCTAGCTAGGCCAGACACTATTTGAAGCTCTTCTCATGATTAAGTCATTTAATCCTCAGAACAATCCCAACTAAGTGGTGTTATCCTCAATTTTCCAATGAAAAAACAGAGGCACAGAGAAGTTAAGTGACTTCGTAGTCAGTGTCAGAGCATCTGACTCAGGAGCCTGCACTTAATCTCAATGCTAACCTACCCCCAGAATGGAAGCCTTCCAAGGAGGGTTTTTACTTTCAATCCTTTATGTTCCAAATTCCCTTTGAGACAGGGAGAGCTACGGCTACCCATTTCATGAAGACTCCAGACCTACATGACTTAATGGAGTCACAAAATTAATCAGTGATTGGACATAGGATGGAACTTAATCCAACACACAGCAAAGACTGTTACAATTCAACCAAGCATACAAAACAAAACAAAACAAAAACAAAAACAAAAACAAAAACAAAAACAAAAACAAAAAAACAAAAACAAACCCACAGATGCAAGTGTGTTCCTGATCAGCAGATGATGCTTCAGTCCACATGCTGGACAACTGTTGGGAGGTGATTTGCTAAACTCAGTCCAGTTGGAGCCCTAAGACACATTGCATCCTCCCTCTAATTCATCTTGGGCAAGCACTGAACCCCTCTGGGCCTCCTTCTAGGAACAACAACATAAGCCAATACATTCCAAGGACAAAGCAATAATAAACATTTGCATTTATCCTTAATCATTTCCATAACAAGTGCATCCTCCTATGAAGGAAGTTTTGTAGTGTGCATTTTAGATATAGAGAAACCAAGACTCAGAGAAGTTGTGAAAAATCCCACAACTCAGTTTTGACATTTGTTCCCCACTCTCTCCACTATGCTCCTCCAATTGTGTTCTGGTTCAAGATCTAGCAATTGAAGATCAAGGTCAAAAAGAAGGCTGGGGAAATCTGGACCTGTCATCAAACCAGGGACTGCTCATCCCCAACACCTCAATGTATCATTGACAAATGCAAGAGAATGTCCGTTCCCATTATTAACCAAACAGGATGCATGCCATGTACATTCCAACTGCTAATCAGACTTGGTGAATCACAAAAGAACATTGTTTTCCAAATTTTTATTGTGTTCTGCCTGACACAGAGCCCACTTGTTAAAACTCTGAGGGACCCCAACATGCCAGTTGTCAACTTGTCCAATATCTAATATATTGCGATCAAAAACCAAACTATACTAAACTGATGTCTTTGTTTTGCTTTTTTATTGAAACACCACTGGCCACCAAAATCTAGTTGTTCTTCATATTATTTGGTCATTTATTCCTCCTAGCAACCCTATGAAGTGGACATTATGGTTATCCCCATCTTGCACTTAAGAAAACTGAGGCCCAGAGAAGTTAAGTGACCTGCTAGTCAATTTCAGAACTGTGATTTAGGACTCAGCTCTTATCTGTGGGTTCTGGAATGCTCAGTTAGTGCTTCTTCAGTAGCAGCTCTTCATGCTTGATTTGAGGGTCTGGAAACAGCAGGGTTGTGCTTTTTTTTAGTTTCACCATCTGTTTATCAATAGAGTTTGTCACCCTTTCTTATCACTGCAGTTTTATTCTCTTGGCTCATAAGGAGCCCCTCCCCACTTCCACGGAAATCAAAATCTTCGTGGAAGGAGCAATGTCTAAATCCTTATCAGTTAACTTCTTAGTTATCAAGTAATAGTAAAATAGAAATGAGAAAAGGTATAGCCTCTAGAGAGACTTGGCAATGCCAGAGGTGACAAAAAGAAGAGAAAGAAAATAGAAGTTTTCCAAACACAAATGTCACCTCTATTCTCTCCCCAGCTTTTTACAGCACAACACATACCTCTATTAATGAACAGCCTACTTACCAAATAGAAACATAGAAGCTGGGGTGCCTGGGTAGCTCAGATCAATTAAGCCTCCAGCTTCAGCTCAGGTCATGACCTCATGGTTCATGAGTTTGAGCCCCACATCAGGCTCTTAGCTGACAGCTCAGAGCCTGAAGCCTGCTTCGGATTCCATGTCTCCCTCTCTCTCTGCCCTTCCCCTGTTCATGCTCTGTCTCTCTCTTTCTCAAAAATAAATAAACATTTAAAAAATTAAAAAAAAAAGAAAAGAAACATATAGAAGCTATGAGGATGGCCAAGTGAGTCCAAAGATGCAAATCTACTTCTCTCTTCTTCTCCAGGCCAGGGAAGCTGCTGTTCTCCTCAACTCTTGGCCCCAAGATTGTCCACTACCCCTGACATACAGGACAAGTCACCATGCCTTCAGTGGTCCCTCTCTCAATCTTAGATGATCAAGCCCAGTCTTGCAGCCTACCCCTCAGCCAGACCTGGCCCTTTACTTCTTCAACTGCTACTGCCATTTACCCAATACAGTTCGCCCCAACTTGAATAGTTCAGCCTATGATTTTTCAACATTACAACGGTGCATCAGTAATATGCATTCAGTAGAAGCTGTACTTCAAATTTTGATTTTTGATCTTTTCCCTGGGCTAGGGATAGGTGACATGATTACTCTCTCCCAATGCTGGGCTGTGGCAGGCAATTGCAGTTCCCAGTGAGCCACACAACCATGAGGGTAATCAACCAATACACTTAACAACCATCCTGTACTCATATAACCACCATGTTTTTCATTTTCAGTACAGCATTCGATAAATTGCATGAGATACCCAACATTTTATTATAAAATAGGCATGTTAGATAGTTTTGCCCAACTGTCACCTAATTTAAGTGTTCTGAGCACATTTAAGGTAGGTTAGGTTAAGCTATGCTGTTTGGTATGTTAGGTGTATTAAATGCATTTTCAACTTATAATATTTTAACTTTGTTGATAGGTTGATATGGATGTAACCCCATCATAAGTCAAGAAAGATCATTACTTTCTTTTCTATTTCTTGGTAGTTTATCAGGCTATCTTATTTCCATGTATGTGAGCCACTCAAATACATTTGAACAAGGTAAAATATTAATAAGTATATAAATAAGTTCACATGTAAATCATACCACCAATAAAGCCAGAAATAATGATAATAGCAATAACTACCATAACAACCAGTATGGAGTACTTCCTATATGCCCTGTGCTTTACATGTATGACTTCATCTTCTCAACGTGCTTTCAATGTAAGTATATTTTAGAGATGGGGAAACTGAGGCACAGAGACATTAAGTTACATGCCCAAATCAACCAATAACCGGGGATGCCCAGCTCAATCTGAAAGTCTATTTTTCTCCAAAGTCCAGGCTCTTTACTTGTCCTAGATGACTTGATCTACTCTACAACCAGGTAGGCTCTGGGTAAAGGAGTTGATTTATTTCTATGTTTTTCCGAGAATATTTGCTAAATTGACATATTGCTGTTGTTAAGAGTTCAATCAGCTACAAAGTTAGAGAGGGAAGAGTCCCCACAAGGTTGCTCTCACTTCAAACTCTAGCTGCAAGTTCAGGTACCATCTTCAATTCAGACTGACTAGGTACAAATTTGGGGGTCCCATAAACACCTTCAGATTCAGTAATTTACTGGAATGACTCACAGAGCTCAGGAAAGTGCTATACTTACAATGACAGTTTTATTATAGCAAAAGGACACAAATTTAGATCAGTCCAGTGAAAAGATGCATAGGGTATAGGGGTCTAAATGCAAAGTTTGCAGCTTTCCTCTCCCCTTGGAGTTACGGAGGGTGTTACCTCCTCCCAGCCACAATGTGTGACAACACATGCAAAGTACTGCCAGTTAGGGAAGCTCACTCAAGACTTTAGCGCCCAAAACTTTTATCGGGGCCCAATCGCCTACTGCCCACATGATTGATCTATAGTCTCCAAAACCTCCCTGGAGGTTCAGGCCAATACCTTTAGTTTCCAGCTTCTCTAGAAGTTATAACTAGTAGGGCATGTCCCAAAGCCCCATCATAAATCACATTGTTAGACTATCCAGTGGCCAAAGGCCCCAGACAAAGATATTCCTATCAGGCAGGCAGGGCATTTCAGACCGCTAGAAATCACCTCCCAGTAGCTGATGGTAAAGGCCAGAGTTCTCTTTAGGTAAGGCTAATTCTTCAGTACACAGCCATTTATATCATACCAAACTATCTTAACAAAGATTAAGGTAGAAAAGAAGATAGATAGATAGATAGATAGATAGATAGATAGATAGATAGATATAGATATGGCAGATAAAATCTACAATTTCAATTTTGAGGTCAAAATAAACTTCAAAAGAGTACATGGCCTAGTCCCTGGGTTCAGGTAGGTATACACAGCACCTATTTTACTGATGGGGTCTAGAGAGGTTTACTCCTTTGCCTAAGGTTTCATCATGGTATGGACAGAAATAGAACCTCATATCCTCTGATTTCTACTAAAACACTCATTCCCCTGTACCATGATGTCATATATACTCCCCTCCAAATCCCATTTGCTCTACCTGACATTTCCAAGAATGGCCTAGGGTTAGGGAATGTACACGTCTCAACAGACAACATGCTCCAAGTGCCCTCCCTTCGCAAACCCCTTGGAAGACCAAGAAAGAATACATAGCGATCCACTTCCATCCAGCTGCCCAGATGCTGAGGCCTGCAGGCTTATGTCAAGAGCTCTGGGGCATCTACTTCTACCCCCAGAGCATCTGGGAAAGACCCCCTGCTCCAGCATTCCAGATGTGGTCACAGAAGGGTATTCTCTGCTAAAACCCACACCATCCCTGCCAACAGCACCAGAGACAGGCCATGACCACACCATGGATGAGAGGAAGGCTCAAGAGTCTACTCTGCCTCACAAGTTCTTTCAGGTCTCTGGGTCTCTCTTCTACTCTTTGTAAAATGAAAAGCTTAGCTTAGAATCTGGTTATTCTGAGTGTAGTCCAACTAGCTGCAGGGCATTACTAGGGAGCTTTTTAGAAATGCAGATTTTCCAGCCCCACCCCAGGATGGCTGCATTTGATTCTGTATGGTTCACAACACCTCCATGTGATTCATGTGAACATTAAGGTTTGAGATACACCAGCTGAGACCAAATCCAGGTCCTTTCCAAGCCCTAAATTCTATGATTCCCAAAAAGCGGCTCATGGCTCAATTTCCGGACCTCGAGGTTGAGATGCCTCTTAGAACTGGGGCAATCCAAGCTTCTAATCAGGAGTGGTCAGAAAGCGGAGTCACGGAAGGCGTCTGTGAAACCCAAAGCCCTTGGACAGACAATGCTGGGATGGAGGAGCAGGAGGAGGAGACTGGTTCGTTTTTTCCATAGGCATGCTGTGTGTGCCAGTTGAGGTCTTTAATGTAAACCCTCCTGTGCACCGACCTAAACAATGAGAGTAATTATGGGCTCGCTTACCGCCTTCCAATGCAGGGCTCAGGGTCGGCCCTCCACAGGGTTCTGCAGGAGGTCTCGTTTCTGAGTCAGGGGGGCCTCTGGTTAACCAGAGTAGACCCAACTCTGAGGGACAAAGTTGACATACCAGCATAATTACACGTAGGTTGACCATATTTACTGCAACTCTGTTGTTCTAGAATTTCAAACAAAGGCTGAACCCTAGGAAAACACACCACTAAAGAGAAGCAGATTGTCCTGAGTGATTTATTGAAGAACAAAAACGAGGGGAAGAAAGAGAAGAGAATTATCAGAGACTTACACATACTTCCCTTTCCCCTGCCTGGTCTAAGGAGAACACACAGTGACCACCATGTTCCCACCCTCCCCAACGGAAAGGCCTCAAAACACTGACATTTTGCTTTTTTCTGAGGCATGTTTTCATGTGGCCACATCAAATCCTGTAAACCCGTTCAGACTGATCAGAAGAAAGCAGACCGTAGAACTATAGGGGGAGCGATCCCCCTTCTTCCCTTCTAACTCACTTGGCTCTCCCCATACACCCTCTCACATGACATACACCTACATCTCATACAGAAATATTTCAAAGGAACAGAAAATCAACCAAGGCTGGAATGTGGCTTTAGAGAAGCCAGAACAACAGGTCAGGCATGTGAGTAGCCTTTAACTTCAGGAGGTTATTGGTAGGAAGGCTTTGAATAACTGCCAGAACTGTTTGACCTCAGCTCTGTCCCATGTAAATACATGACTGTGCTGGAAAGCAGTCGCATTTCCAATGCACAATTCAGAGGTTGCATTGACCTGGCAATGACAGGGGAAATTTGCACAATTAGAAAACAGCACCTCCTCCCCCCAAATTGAAACTTCTATACATGCAGTTTGAGTATCTCCAACAGATAAGGGCTACAGGGATCTCAGAGCACTTGCTTGTAGTTGCCACTCTGTTATGGACTGAATCATCATGTTGAACTGTGACTATATTTGGAGACAGGGCCTTTAGGGAAATAATTAAGGTTAAATTGGGTCATAAAGGCAAGGAGCCCTAATCTGATAAGACTGGTGTCCTTGTAAGAAGAGCTAGAGACACCAGAGTTCTCCTTCCACACATACACAGAGAAGAGGCCATGTGAAGACATAGTGAGAACACGGCTGTCTGCAAGGCAAGAAGAGAAGCCTCACCAGAAGTCAACTCTGGTAGCATCTTAATCTTGGACTTCTAGCCTCCAGAAGTGTAAGAAAATAAATTTCTGTGGTTTGAGCCACCCAGTCAGTGGTATTTTGTTATGGCAGCCCTAGTGAACTAATACATACTCCCACCCCTACCCCCCAACACACACAAACAATTAAAATTACAATTCCTCAGACAAGGAAGACTTATCAAGAACTACCAGGTGACCGGTGGATGAAATAGACAGGCTTCCTATCCTCAGAGAGCTTATGACACCTTTGGAGAGCCAAAATCAACCATGAAAAAACAAGCTGGGGATTTGCAATTTGGTGAAAGCTCTGAACTGCATCTTGGGTGGAGCACAGCAGCTGAGATACCATTGTGTGACAGCATCACCAGTCACTGGGTAGGAAACAGAGAGAGAATCAATTACTGTAAATGTACATAGTAGTTATTGGAAGTTTCCTGGTTTTCTAAGTTGCTTTTAAAAATATTTTGCTTCAAAAATAAATAAATAAATAAATAAATAAATAAATAAATAAATAATAAAAAAATAAAAAAATAAAAATATTTTGCTTCGAAAGTCCCCAAACCTTCATCATTGCCCATGAAGAAAGAGTAAGTTTCCTTGACAAAGCTCAAGGGCAGAGTCTTCAAATTCCTAACGCAAAGTCCTGTCAAGGTGGTTGTTTGCCTTGCCTTATTGTCTGGGGCTCTTCAGGGGTGACATGCTCTTGGGCCAGGTGGTGCCACACAGATGAAGAAATGGCCAGCGATTGTGCTAATTAGCTTATTTACACACATTCATAAAATTGTGAAAGAACTTTTGCAAAACTGAAGATGTTGTTACTGTTCAAACATTGGAAAAAGAACACAGAATTCATGTCCTACCAGACATTCACAGAGGTAAACTTCTGCTGAATGGAAAATTCCAAACTTGGCTATAGAGTTAGAAACCCTATGGGCTTAATTCCCTCTCCAGTCCTGCATAGTTACTAATGACACCACTAGAGATCTCCAAGCCTGAGCAAAGGACAAGGTCTAACCTCAGAAGCCCTGAGACAGAATATGGACACCTACCACAAAAGATAACCCCAGTGGGATGGGGGAACTCAGGATCATTCTGGGCAGGGAAATAAGAAGTGGAATTGTTCAGAAATTCACCAGAGATTTATGCCACTACTTTACTTGAGATGGACATACAAAGAAGGCAGACCAGACAAAGAAGGGAGGCATGGAATAGAAGAAATGCAATAGAAAACATCCTGACCATTTACCTAATCACCTGCAAGAAAAGCAATCCCCTTTTTTGTCAGCCTCATCCACCCTGACTTGGTTCCAGCAGCTGATCATAGTTATTCATCCTCCTGCCAGAGAAGTGGGCTCATGTCCAGGAACAAGCCAATCAGTTTTCCCATCCATCTGATTGATTTAAGGATTTGCATGGTACTAAGCAGGGAAATCAGGATCCTTCCTCAAGACGAAGAAGAACCATCTGTTCAGTCATATGAAGCAATCGACATCCCACACCTCCCTTCTTCTTAAACTGGTCCCAATGGTAATTCTGTGAGTTAACAACCAAAGGACTCATAACTAATACAGTATGCATGTGGACTCTTACCAACTGCCTTCGGGGTTGTATCAGATCTCCCACTAGGTCCTAAAGGACACCTTGAGGAAGAAGGGATCTTGACTCTCTCTCTCTCTCTCTCTCAGAGGAAGAGGGTGAGACTTCTGCTGGTGGTCAGTGACATTGTCCAAGGTGTCATGGGGAAATGGTTGTGGGGAAGTCTCCCAATGTGCCACCCAGCAACGTTGGTGTTCTGGCTCAGAGGGGTCTTGTGAACAGAGCCAGTGAGACCAGATTCTCTACATTAGTCCCTCCAGCTGGGAACTGCCATATCTTTCCCAACCACCTGCCCTTCAACAGAGCTGGCAGGAGAAGCCACGACCCACAACCCTTCAGTACCTCCAGCAAACACTCAAAAGGAGTTCAGTGTGGCAGTTAAGAGCATAAGGTCTACATCAGAAAAACCTGTGTTTTAATCTCACTCCTTACCAACCATGGGATCTTGGTTAAATAACAAAACCACCTGAACCTCTCTTTACTCATATGTATAATGGAGGTAACAAAACCTAGTTCACAGGATAGTTGTGAAAGTTACATGTGATCATGTATGTAAAGCACTTAGCATTGTACTAGGCATGGTTAGAATTATCATATCACTATTGTAGGCATTATTATCAGGCAATCCTCTGAAAAATGGATTCTGAAATAAGTCAGGATCTGACCTTGTAAAATCAAAAAGTGTGTACTCACTGGGAAATAGCTAGCAGGTCCTTCCGACATAGAGTGGCAAATTCCAGTCTTGGGTCTATTTCTTGCCTTTATACTCTTTCTCATTTATTTTTGATTTATGAAAACGCATCCATCATTTTCTAAGGAAAGCCTCCAGACACATGAACAAAAATGATAAAAATGCACAACGAAAATAAATAAAACCATGCAGCATGGCTAACAAGTCAGGCATTTGGCCCCAGTGGGGTAGATAAATCCAGAGCTGGGCTCAGCACTGGGACCCAAAGGTCAACAGGCTGGGACTTTGCTGAAGGAATAAAATAAAGGAGATTTTGAAGCTTCAACTAAAATCTACTAAGAACCTAAGAGCATATTTTCTAGAGGGAGCCCCCCAAAGGGTCTCCAAGAAGCCAGTCTAGAAGACAATGAGACAGCTGCCAGCTCCCTTCATTCACTAGGGGATGTTTTCAGAGAGCTAGCAGATTTCTAAAGTTGTGCTAAGCACCCTATTTACCTACAATTCCCCTTTCAATGAGTAAAAAGCCATCTAGGGGAGGTTCATTCAGTTAAGAGAATGGGGACACCCCAGGAAATGTGCCAAAGTCACCTCTCCATCCTCATCTTCTTAGTCCAGAGACGCTGCTATAAGGGGATCCTCTCTGAAGAATTTGCTTTGGGACCCAACATTTCCAGCCTCTGATATATTTGATCTTCACTCTAGGCTGAGAGCATGTGAGAGGAAAAGTGAAAATGGAAGCCCAGTAGAGGCAAGGAGGGATGCTTATTGTGTGAGATGGAAATAGAGCCCTCACTGACAGCACAAGTGTCTTCATATAACCCAGGTAGGGCTCCTGACAGGTAACTGGGTCCTGCTGACTGTCACATTGGACAGGATTTGCAAAGTGCCTTCCTGCCCACAGTCTGAGGGGGTTCTCAGTCATGGGTTGTCTTGGCCATTACTGACTGAACAAGGCATTCAATGAGAGGCTGCCAGAAGGGCCAATCAAGTGGCCTAGTGTGAAAACTGTGCCCAGTAGGGCTGACCAATATTGGATAACATCTGGCAGAGCCATTAGATCTTCTCTTGGAGCATGTGGCTGTGAGACATGAGGAACCATCCTCTGCAAGTAAGGGTAGTTACAGGAGAACAGAAAAAAGTAATTAAATTGCTCCAAAAACCCAACACTGGAGTGGACAATAATGGATACACACCTACCTCTGTGGAGGAGAACCTCTGTTAATAACCAGTATTAATAACAACATGGTTAATGGAGCTACTGTCAATAGCAACCATACTCACTGAACATGACTTTGTTAGTGTGCTCAGTGTTAGCCTGTCACAAACGTGATATCAATGAATCTTCGCAAGGACCCTATGCAGTCAGTACCATTATTAGCATCATTCTGAAGATGGAGAAACTGAGGCTAAAGAAGCACCCACAGCTGTTAAATAGCCGAGATGGAATTTGAACTGGTCAGTGTAAGTATGGAACACGAGATTTCGTTCATTAGGTTACAATCCCACATGGCTGCAAATGATGTTCTGGTCCTCAGTGAAGCCTGCTCTGTGACTGCTCACATTTTCTGTTCTTCCTCACCTCCCCGTGTGTCCTTACATCCCTCAGTGCCCAATCCTGTGTGTCCTTCTAATAGTCCTCCATGAACTAAAGTGATGAGGTTTGTCATAGTTCTGTAAACTGGAAGCATCTAGCTGATGGAGATACAAAAGTTCCCAAAACGTGGCTTTTGGGGACAGCAGAAAATGACAGTTCCTCTAAAGGAAGTTTAAAGGCCCTCATTTACCCTTCTGAGCCTTAAAGGAGGATATACAAGCTAAAGCATTCAGCATAGACAGCAGGAACTCATGCCAGTGAGTCAAGCCACAGAAACTATGTGCCATGAATATCAACATCGACCAAGTAAATCAACCCAAAATGCAGTGAGCACAGCTACGGGCCAGTCCCCAAGACTTCCATAGAGCTGTTCAGCAGCTGGGGAGAGGCCAGTAACAAGGTAGGGAAAGGGTCAAGCTGCTTGAACTCCAGGCTCCTCATTCCACCAGAACACTTCTACTTGTTCTTTTTACACGTTTTAGTTTCCACTTAAGATTCCATTTGAATGAAGAGTTCTGTTGCATTTTTTCAAAAATCTCAATCAACAACTATTTCTCCAGCTCCTACTATGTGCCCAACGTTAAGGTGAGTTCAGGATGTGGGGAGGCAGGGAAAGGAAAATCCTTGACCCATGCCATCCCACAGCTTAGCACAGTAGTAAAAACAGACAGCGGACTCACGTAAATAGAGAACAACATTGGAAAATAAGAGGCAGCACAGATCAGAAATGCTTTTGAAATTTAGATTATGAAGAAAGAATCTGAAATAAAGCTGTAAAGAATCCAAAGGATTTGCATAGGTGTAAGGGAGAAGAGGAAAAGACATTTGGAACTAGGAGAAGGATGGGAAAGCTGAGGATGAAAAGCCCTCTCAGCTACCATGTTGCGGAGCTGGGACTCCACAACCAGGTTTCTGGAAAAGGAAAGAGCTGTGTTAGCCATTGCTCAGGAGATGAGACTGAAGGCTGCCCTGTAAAAGGAAAATATTTCTAACTTACTCCAAGGTGGCTCCAGGTGGTCATGACAGTTAGGGGGAAAGTTTTCCAGCCAGGCACAAAGGAAGGAACATAAAGGAACTTTCCAAGAGGAAAATTTGCAAAGATTCTATAAGACAATATTCCAGAAAATGAATGGACTTACCTGTTGATCCTGGAACCTCCAAAATGGGGCAGCTCAAAGACTTGAGCCATAAGTATAGACTCTGCTCCATAACTAAAAACCTCTAAAAAGCCAATTCTTGAACCCAAATTTAGTACCTTTCATGTTCACACAAAAGACCAGCTCCATCTCCTGTTAAAAGAGAAGGAAGGAAGAGAAAGGACTTAATACAGGTGAATCAGAGCTTTTCTCTGGTGAAGCCCCTCCACACCACAGAGTGAAGTTGGGACCCTTCCCAGAGTCCAGAAAGCCAGTCTGTCTCCAGGGATCTTGGTTTGGGGCTCTAGGGAAAGCCATACATTTGCTAAGTCCCTATGGGCACAGCTCTGATGTACTGGGAGTGGGAGGTCAGACTGTGTCTACATTTACAAATAGAACTACAGTTAGAACTCATCCCCAACTCAGGCCAAAAGAAGACAGCAGAGCAAGAAGTCCTGAACAAGTAACTGTGAGGGAGCTTAAATGTACACAGTAGGTTTTCTTGTTCTAAGATTCCAGTTTTACAGATTCTACCTATTTCGCCCTTTAAAAACAGCTAAAAAGTATGTGCACATTTGTGTATTGTAGTTTGTGTAGATGGTACTGAGGCAAATTAAGAAGGAATGTGCTCACCACCAAAATCATCCTCATTTTCATGGCAAGGTGGTGGAAAGGGCCTGAAGCTCATGCTGCCCTGTACTACACAGTAAATATCTCCTTTCCTAATAGGGAGGGGCCAGGGAACCAGTCCCCGTCAGCCAGACCCTCTCCAATAGAGTTTGCTGGCATCATACAAAAAGACTGCATCTTTCCATGTCAGCTGACAGCTTGTGAGTTTGGGGGCTGCCTGCCTCAGGGAAATGTCTGAAAGATGGACAGCAAAATAGAACTCACAACCTGGTAAAGCCCCCAGATCCAGCCATACCTGCATCCCAGTTCCTCTGCATTTCCCAGTTACATGAGCCAGTAATTTCCCTTTTTTGTTAATTACTAGTTTGAGCTGAGTTTGTCACTTTCAATCTACAGAGGCCTTCCTGCAAATCCCAGGCAAGGCATTCACTTCAGGCCAAGCCCCTTCGGAGAACCTGTAACCACTGCTTTCGAACACCAAGCTCCTTCTCCATTTGACCACTGACTACCAGAAAACACAAACTCTTGGACCACTTGAGCACAGCAAGTATTTCTTCTCTCAGTCCCTCTCCTGCCTGTCTTTGCCACCCCCTTAGTCTGGCCTGCTAGCCTTCAAACCACGCCAATCCCATCCCATGTCCCCCATGCCCATCATTAACCCTTCACTCCAGTGCCTCTCTCCACCCATCTTTGCTACAAGTTCCTTACTGGGGGGATAAAAACCCTCCTTCAAAGAAAAATAACTGAAACAAATTGTGGACCACATGAAAGAAAACCATGTCCTGCTTTAATAAACGTCTTGCAACTGCTTTGTAATGGCAGTCCTGCCTTGTTGAAAGACTCTGGGATTTTGATGTTCACACAGGAAAAGCAGGTAGGTCCTAGTGCCTGGAACGTGGAGCACTCAATCCCACACACAAAGCAAAGATACTGCAGTTGCTAAGACTCAGTTTCCTTATTGTTCCACTGGGAATCACACAGTATTAGCGACCACCAGAGCCATGTCCAGGATGAATCATCCCAAACTTGGTCAAGTAGACAAAGATAAACAGCACTGTGGGGAGGAATCCTAGACTGGTCTTTGAGTAATAATAAACCAACATCAATGCAATAGGTGGCATGTAGGGAGTCTCACATTCCAGAAAAAGGGCTGAGCACTTGACATGCCTGATTTCATTGAAGCCTCACAACAGGCTCATGCAGTAGGAACTAATTATTGTCTCCGTTTTACAGACGTGGCTCCTGAGGTTTGGAGAGAATGTGGGACCTGTCCAAGGTCACTCAGATGGGTGACCACAGGAGCTGGAAGTCAGGCCTCTGTGACCGAGCCCTTGAAGACATTAAAGAACTGACCAGCCACTCAGAATCTCCCTCCAGCTATCTCCACAATGTGGGCAGTAACAACTGCCTTGCTTCCTCCCAGGGTTCCCTAGTAAATCTATGGGAAGGACTTGGGAGAAACAGAAAGCTCTGAGAAAGACTGGGCAGGTGTGATGACCATCTAGGCAATACAGTCACAGCTGCCATCGCAGATGGTGGCCTGTCTTACCCATTTCACCCATAGAACACACCGATAATGTGTGTTGCACAAAACAACTGTCCCCTAGGAGCAAACATTCAGTCCAGAGCAGCCCCACATTATGTCTCTCCTCCAACCGGCCTGCGGGCCCTGGTTGGCAGCACAGACTAGTGCTTTGGAGTCTCTGGGACAGACAGTCATGAGTCTACTCTTCTTCCAACATTTACTGTCTGTGCCAGCTCCAAGCCTGTTCTTATCTGTGAACAATAATAATATTATAGGGGATTTTCTTTGGCGGGGGTGGGGGGATTGTATTTTATCTCTTTTAAAACTATGAAATATTTTAAATATTGAAAATATGAGTAATAATATATAACCCATCAGCAGTTTAAAAAATAAATTATAATCACTGACACTCCACTCATACCCCACTCCATCCATTCCTCTTCTCCCCTTCCCTGAGGTAAGCATTCCCCTGAATTTAATATAGAATAAAAGTTGGTAAACTTTTTCCATAAAGGGCCAGATTCTAAATATTTTCAACTTTGTGGGCTACTTGGTCCCTGTCATAAGTATTCACCCATACTCTTGGAGCACAAAGGCAGCCACAGACAATACGTAAAGAATGAGTGTGGCAGTGTTCCAATCAGTTTTATGTATAGACACTGAAATTTGAATTTCATATATTTTGCAGGTTTCATGAAATATTGTTCTTTTGATTTTTTATCAACTATTTTTTTCTTACATGTCATTTTTTTTAATGTTTATTTTTGAGAGAGACAGACAGAAAGTGAACGGGGGAGGGGCAGAGAGAGGTAGACACAGTATCTGAAGCAGGCTCCAGGCTCTGAGCTGTCAGCACAGAGCCCGACACAGGGCTCAAATTCACGAACTGCAAGATCATGACCTGATCCAAAGTCGGATGTTTAACCCACTGAGCCACCCAGGTGCCCCCCTTACATGTCTTTTTTTCCAGCTTTATCAAGATATAATTGACCCATAACTTTTATCAACTATTTAAAACCATAAAAACCTTTCTTAGGTCACAGGCCATACAAAATATGGTCACAGGCTAGACTGGACCAGTGGCTGTAGTTTGCCAATCCCTAGCATATATCATTCCCACACATATTTTAATACTGAAATTCTATATGTGCATATCCATGCAGACAATTGTGTGATAGGTCTTAAATTTTCATATAAATGGTATTGTTTAGTACATTTTCTTCTACATTTGACTTTTTTTAACACTATGTTTGCTATTTAGCTGTGTTGTTACATATAACTTTATTCATTTTAACTGCTGTATAGGATTTCACTAGATTAATTTACCACAACTTAATTCCAGGATTCCACTACATGAATTTAACACAATCTATTTACCTTGATAGATATTCAGATTGTTCTGTTGTTTTACAGTTACAAACAATGCTGCAGAAAGCACCCACACACACATCTCCTTGTGCATGTGCACACAGTTTCTTCTCTAGGATTGCTCCTCCAAGTAGAATTGCCTGGTCTTGGGGTGTTTGTTGATTACATAATGCCAGAATTGTAAAGAACGCAGTGCTATGCCTGACACCCACTGAGTATCCAATTGCTGGCAGCCCATGTTCCTCTGGGTCCCCCTCAAGTACCAGGCAGAGGATTTATTAATAATTTTCAAGTGTTTTTAAAAAGTGTTTTAAAATAAATCCTTTTAAACTTAATTCAAAGACTATCAGGGGCAAAATGTGTGGGACAAATCATGGATATGCAGGCAATCAAGGAGAGAATCCACCAGCTAGGTCAGAGTACTCAGCAATGGCTTTCCTAAAAAGCAATGTCAGGGTTGGGGGGGAGGGGGGGGTTGCCTGGGTGGCTCAGCTGGTTGAGTGTTCAACTTCATCTCAAGTCATGATCTCAAGATTCATGAGTTTGACCCCCGCATTGAGCTCTGTGATGACAGCTCAGACCCTGGAGCCTGCTTCAGATTCTGTCTCCCTCTCTCTCTGCCCCTCATCTGTTCTCTCTCTCTTTCTCAAAATTAAATTAAAAAGTGAAAATTAAAAAAAGAAAAAAGCAATGTGGGGCTTGAAGTTAGAAGGGATGCAGGGAAAATGGATGCTTGCATGAACTTGATAACATAGGCTCAGAGTCAGGCATGGATGTGGTGTGCAGGGGAAATCCAGGAGACCAGCCTGGCTGAAGCTCAGAAGCTGTGTAGGAGATAAAAGAGAGAAAATTTGCAAAGTCCTTTTGGTGGGCTCTGAATGCCCACAAATGCATTTGGTGCCCTCTGAATGCAGAGGTATGTGGCCTGGCTTGCTGGGCACTGGGGAGTCCAGGAAAGGCCAGTCCTGCTAAGAAGGGCAAGAGCTACCCACTGGGAGTGTTAACTCAGCCGGTCCGTTTGGTGCAACCCTGAGAGTTGATGAAGCCAAGCCGGAGGTGAAGTCAGGGCATTCAGGGACCAGATCCAACACTGGCAGTGTCACCATCCAAAGTGAGCCTTCAGAACTAGCTTGTGTGTGCAGGTGTTGAATGGCCAATGCTGCCATCACCCAGCTAGATCAGACCTTTAGGGAATTCTGCTGGGAGCCAAGCTTGAGAGCCAGTCTTTTTTTTTTTCCCTTAAGTTTTTATTTAAATTCTAGTTAAACATATAGTGGAATATTGGTTTCAGGAGTACAATTTAGTGATTCATCACTTACATATAATACCCAGTGCTCATCACAAGTGCCCTCCTTACTACCCATCACCCATTTAGCCCACCCTCCCATCCACCTCCCCTCCAGCAACCTTCAGTTTGTTCTCTATCATTAACAGTCTCTTACGGTTTGCCTCTCTCTCTCTTTTTTTTCTTCCTTCCCCTATGTTCATCTGTTTTGTTTTTTAAATTCCACATATGAGTGAAATCATATGGTTTTGGTCTTTCCCTGACTTACTTCGCTTAACAAGTAAGAGTATATTAATAATATACTCTAGCTCCATCCACATCATTGCAAATGGCAAGATTTCATTCTTTTTCATGGCTGAGTAATATCCCATTGTTTATGTATGTATGTATGTATGTATACATACCACATCCTCTTTATCCATTCATCAGTTGATGGACATTTGGGTTCTTTGCATAATTTGGCTATTGATGATTGCACTGCTATAAACATTTGGGGTTCATGTGCCCCTTTGAATCAGTATTTTTGTATCCTTGGGTAAATACCTGGGTAGTGCAATTGCTGGGCCATAGGGTAGTTCAATTTGAGAGGCAGTCTTTAAGTAGCACATTCCACTCTCTGGTCCTGGCTGTGGGCGGGGGGGGGGGGGGGGAGCGGGGAGGGGGGGAGTGGGTGGTGGGGAAGGGGGAAGGGGAACAAAGCTGCTACCTGAAATCAGACACAACATGGAAATGGTGAGCTGGTATTGTGGCTCTTTCCAAGGCTGAGCCCAATCTAATCCAACTTGGCCTTCTTAAAAAGTGACTTTAAACCGATTTAGCCTTTGTCATTCAGGCAGAGATGGGTATACTATCATTCATCCAGCTGGGACTGCAGAGTCTTACATTCCCCACTTTAACCTATACATAAGTCTATACCTATACACAATTATTGTTATTAAAGGGAAACCCTAGTTAAGACATGAAATCAGAGAAAAAGAAGAACAGAGGAAATCAATAGCACCTCTTCAATCACTCATTCAACGTATACATATTTATTAAGTCCCTTTCACATGCACCACTGTGACAGGTACAGTAGGGCCATGGCACTATATAAAGTTATAACATATAAAGTCCACCTTAGAGGTCAAGACAGTGCTGGGTTTTTTTTACTAATAATACAAAGCAGCACATGCTAAGTGCCAGAATCTTTTGAACAATTAACACAATGAGAATTCGAGGGAATAAAGAAAGGTTAGAATAAGCCTGGGAGAGGCATTTCAAAGTGGCATTTTTAAGAACTGAGAAGCTAAGAGATAGCAGAAGGGGATCCCAAAGAGACAGACTGGGATAAGCAGGTTTATGATGGTAAAAATGGGCAAGACACATTTGGGCTGAGTGAGGCCTGATGCTGTGGACTCCTCCAATCACCAGAACAGAGCCACTCAGTCAGTCCTGCCTGAGGGATGCTCATTGCCCCATGTGTCAATGCTCTCTCCTCCCCAGGATTCTGGTGATATGGGCCCTGCCCCTTTCTGCCTCTTCCTCCTTCCAGGCTCCTGTGGGAGCCAGGTACCCCAAGTATGTAGATTCTGTGGCTCATTGGCCTTGTTACCTTGGGCAGGGTCACTCACCCTCTCAAAGCTTTCATTCATCTGATGATGCCCTCACTCACCCACTGATGTAAATATCAGAGATAGCCTACACTGAGTCAGTGTAAGTAGGAAAGGGTCCTGCACACCTGTGGCACCGTCACGTCTGTCATGCTCACAGAAAAAGTTTGCAACGTGAACACCAGGAGTGTAACCAGCGACAAAATCTGAAAGGATGAGATCAGGCCATGAGCAAGAATGACATTCCATTTGAAATGGAAGCTTCAGCCACAGATACCCGACGGATGGGATTCTGGGCCTCATCACCACTTCCCTCTCATCACTATGAGGCAGAAAAGAATTGACTGAGCCGATGGGTGGACATTTGGAGAGCAGGTGGCAATCGTTAAAGTTGTTACATCCATGATTTACTGGCATGCCGCTTGGCCCTTGGGCAGGACGCCACCACTCTCTAGGTTTGTTGGGAATGGCTCAGAAATAACCTAAAATTTATCTCCAGGTCTTGTCCCAGGTGGGGGCTAAAATTCTAGATGACAGTGGTTTCAAAATGGTGTCCCCACACCCCAAGGGGAGCATAAGATGAAGCATTGGGGTGTGGGAAGTAAAGATTAGAACTTCTACTTACAGTTTTTCTAACATATAACTGCATTAGTTTTCTATTACAATATAACAAATTACCACAAATTTAGCAGCTTAAAACAACACAAATGTATTATATCCCACAGTTTCTGGAGGTTGGAAGTCCAGCTGGACTTGATTGGGTCCTCTGTTTAGAATCATGCAAGGCCAAAATCAAGGTGTGGGCAAGACCACATTCCTTACTAAAGGCCCTGGGGCAGGATCCTCTTCCAAGCTATTCAAGTGGTTGGCAGAATTTAGTTCCTTGTGGCTATAGGACTGATGTCACTGTTTCCTTGCTGGTTGTCAGCTGGGGGCAGTGTTTGCTACACATTGTTTCCATGGTGACTCCTCCAGCAACTGTGGGCTGGCTTCTTCTCACACTCCAAACCTCTCTGATCTCCCCTTTGTCACATCCTTGTGACTCCAGCCAGAGAAAATTCTCCACTTTTAAGGTTTCATAGGATTAGATTGGGCACACCTGGATATTCCAGGATACTCTATTTTAAGGTTCTTAACCTTAATCACATCTGCAAAGTCCCCTTTGCCATGTAAGGTCACATGTTCACAGTTTCCAGGATTAGAGCATGGACACCTTTGGAGAACATTCTGCCTACCACAATTATAAAGAAAATAAGCTTTACTAATATTTTATAGATTGATACTTGGGGATAAAGGACCAGTGTCATATATGATACTAAAGGTGTCTTCAGGGAAAGGTAGGAATCTCACACAAGGAGAGTTTGACAGCAACACCCTCACTCGTTTGTTTGCTTTAAGCACAGTATGACAGATTAAAATTTATGCCTCCACAGAGGCTGGGATTCAGAAATGAGAGCCTCAATTCCCATCTTTCATTTGGACTTGTATATCTTATACTTTTTTAGCTATCACAGCCCGGGTATTGAAAAACTGTTTCTAGAAGTAGACTTTTGACTCACTGTGTCACAGAGCATTACACCAAGATTTTCAAAAATAATGAGCCTATCCGACCCCATTGCTCTCACTAAAAATACTATTATTGATAGCATAATTTTAGCACAAAGAGCTTTTCATATTGTTAATAGATCAAAATGAGGTTTTGTTTAGATATTTATGCCATTTGTATCAATTCTTAGAATTTCATTTAGGAGTTTGCTTTTAAATATATGCAATACATGAATACAAAATGTATGCGTACATCAATTACAAATACATACATACATACATACATACATACATACATACATACACGTATGCTAAGCATACATTCTCAAAAATGCTTTTACTGATAAAGTTGCTCCGCAAGGTTTAAAGGATAAAACCTTAGGTTCCAGACAGAGACTGTGGTGGGGTAATCACAAACCTGCTGGAATTATTTCAAAGTTCCTCAAACTTTCTAAATATATTGCTTTTCCAAATTTTTGGGGTTTGGGCTATGATCAGTTTTTCAAGCAATCTAGAGAATTTATTTTCCAAGTAGCCCCTTGCCCCAGGCTCTTGTTTTGGCCCAAGCGTGTTAAGAGAAGAAAATGGAGTTTTCTTTCAGGTACTACTTTCTCAGGTGCACACTGAGAGACGGGGTGTGGGCCTCCTGGTTGCGTGCATTCAGGGTCCGGCGGGAGGTGAGAACCTCTGAATGGCCGTGCCGGGGGGCTTCCTGTGCAAGACTTTACACATTTGCAGTCCTATCAATCCAACACCTATGGGACAGGAAGCCAATGAGGTTTGTGGAGCCAGATAGCCAAATAAAAAAGGATCACTTTTTACTTTCCTGAAGTTAATTAATGCTGAACAGAACAGGCCAAGTATAAAACTGATGAGGCTTTCTCTGAGCGAAGACTCCACATTTTACCCATAAAGCCAAATAACCCTGACCCTGGGGCTCCCACAAATGCAGGGCAGGCCTAGCTGGGAGGTACAGAGGAACTAACACTTTTCCCTTCACACTCCTTCTGGTGTTTCCCTTCTGGGTCTTATTTTTATTCATTTTTCCAGTTTATAAAACACACTCACCGATGGGCCCTTGGGGCACATGTGGAAAAGCTTAAAAGACACAAGTACAAAAACAGACTGACTTAGAGTCAAGAACGAAAAACATGAGAATTCTCCTCCATCTCGCGCCACCCCCCCCCCCCCCCCCCGGCTTCTGCCCCAGTTACATTCTGGGCCTTCATCTCCCGTATTTCCTGAAAGGGCCATAAAGTGGGGATTTTTCAGAAGAAAAAAGAGGTGGGTGTCAGAACTATTCTCTAATATCTCCATCCAAGTCTTGCTCTGGAGTCTAGTGCTGTAGCCTGAGGTGGTTTGGCAAAGGGGTTGCTTGAACAAGGAGTTCAGGACTCAGCAATGGGCAGAGGGGCCTCTTCATCTGGTTCCAGCCCTGGACAGCCTCCAGGACATCCAGGTCACTTCCAAGATCCCCAGGATCCAGACCCTGTGCATATGGATTGGAAGCTCCAATTTCCCACACCAGGAAGGGAAATAAAGACTATACTCTTTGAGGACTGCCTGAACAAGTGGCTTGAAAAGGGCCACTCGGCCCTCCCTTTTAAAAAGAGTGCTGGTGAAATTATTTTAATCTGCTCTCTTACACAGCTGACACACAACTTGAAGTGTGTAGAAGACAAGACATAGAGAGGTAGTGTCACTCCATTATTCCCCCTTTTATTAAACATTTATTTATTGAGCACCTACTATTTGCCACAGGCTAGACATACATCTGCAAATGGAACAGACTTGCCCCTGCCCCTGTGTGTCTTACAGGTTTGTGCAGGAAGACCAAGGCTAAGCGAATAATCACACCAAATACCTAAATAATTGCAGTAGGGCCTCATGCAATGGAGAAAAAGCACAAGGCTCTATGAATGCGCACCTTGGGGACACTAACTTAGTCTTTGGGTCAGGGAAGGCCTCTCAAAGTACATCTAAGGGGAACCCAAAGGATGCAGGGAAGGTAGCCAGGTAAAGCGTGGGGCAAGAGCCTTAGAGGCAGAGGCCAGAACCACAGAGGAGGCTGACAGACCACAGCCCCACATAGGGCTGGGGCATGAGTTGCAGTTGGAGAAGAGCAGGATATTCAAGGCCTGGCTGGCCAAACTCTCAGGGTGCAGGTTTCTTCTAAGTGCACTGAGTGACATAACATGATCCAATTCACATTTTTAAAAAGATCACGCTGGCCAGCATAGAACTACTCACCCACAGGGGCATCTGGGTGGCTTAGTTGGTTAAAAGTCCAACTTCGGCTCAGGTCATGATCTCACAGTTTGTGGGTTCAAGGCCCATGTCAGGCTCTGTGCTGACAGCTCAGAGCCTGGAGCCTGCTTCAGATTCTGTGTGTGTGTGTGTGTGTGTGTGTGTGTGTGTGTGTGTGTCCCTCTCTGCCCCTCCCTCACTCTCTCTCTCTCTCTCAAAAATAAAAAGTAAAAAAAAAAAAAAATTAAAAGTAAATAAATATATAAAATAATAAAGAACTACTCACCCATAGCCTACAATCTTTCTTGTCCCAGGATCTCTGTGAAACATGGTTTGAAAACCACCAACTTGAGTAACTATGATCATGGTCTTCAATCTCCTCAGAGCCTGACTTCTATGGTCATGAGTGGTACTTTTGGGTGGTTTGCTGAGAATCTCATGTGCAGCAGACACACAAGAGCATGGATGGAACAGACTGGATTCTAGGGCACAGGGACACATCATGTAGCGGGAGGTCAAACACACTGCACAAAGTAGCAAACCCACAAATGCAGAAATCAGGCAAGAATTGAGAGTGGACTTTCAGTGAAGCATTCTCTTCCAGGGTGGGGTGGCAGAGGGGAGGGTGCTGGCAGGCAGCAAGAGGCCACTACCCACTCTTGATTTCCCTCACTCAGTCAAACACTGCCTCTTCTGCCAGGCAGTCAGACTCTTTGGCCACAAAAGATTGAGATAAAATAAGGTTGTCCGCATGGCCTCTTAATCAAATGATGAAGCATGACAACTGTCAGGACACTATTTTTTCCCCTGAGGACTGTGAACACATCCTTCTGGAGCCAAAAGGGAACAAGCAAAACCAAGCCATCCTGCAAAGCTCTGGGCACACATGCCTTGAAATGTCACTGAAGACCAGGATCCGTGAATCTTCTTCCTGTCAGAGGAATCTTCCAGAAGGACACCATTCTCCAGTGCCTGTTGTGCTGTGGTATTTTCACAGGAAAGGGAAGCAGGGCCTCTTCAAATTGGCTACATGCCCCAGGTCCCCCCAAAGTTAACATAATGCATGTATTCTGCTCTGACTTTCTTTACAAATACAGAGCTGAGATGGGAGTTGGGGGTAGCAGGAGGGGGGAAGGCAGTCCTCTGTGATTTATTAATCCTACTTCCACCCTTCATCCAATGCATGAATAAATGAAAGAAAAGGTGTACTCAGCTGAGAAAAAAGAAAAAAAAGAAAGAAAAAAAAAAAAAAAAAGAAGGGAATAAGAGACACCCCCTGGCCAAAACATGAAAAAATAGGCAATTTTCCCAAAAAGCCATTGCATAGGTTAAAATCGCCCCAGGGAATGTTTAACTTGCTCCTCGGTCATTTATTTGAGCTTTAGGCCACTCCTGGGCTGTGGTGTTTAATGGAAAGAGTATTTACCTTAGCAACTGCAGCAAACCAGGGATCCAGCAGGCATGCTGGGAGGACACAAAATACCTTCACGAAGGAGGCCATCAGCTAAGAAAATGTCAGCCTTCGCATTTGGGGATGCCATCAAGGGATCTTTTAAAAATATTTTTCTGTTAATGATGGCGGAAGGTAGAGAAAGAGAAAGAGAAGAAAAAGGCACACTCAAGTTTCCCTTCTATTTTTCACCACCACCCCTGCTTTCTCCTTCTCCTCTACCTCTAATGAACAGTATGCAAGCGGGTAAAGCAGACTGGGCAAAAAGGATCATTTAGGAATGGGGGTTCAGAAAGCAATGCCCTTCTTCCTGCCATCTTGTTGCCAACAGTCACCAATGTGTATATGGGAAGCTAAACGTAAAATCCTAGAGGTCATTTTCCCCACAAGCCAGGAGGTAAAAGGTATGCACGCATATGCTCTTACAACTCTCCATGACCAGTCATCTGATCCCCATAGGTTAAATGGACAATATTTCACTTGCCTATGTCTAATATCAGGCCTGTAGCACACATACCCTGCCAGCATGCGCACACACACATGCACACCCCAGGCAGTCCTCTTGTTTTCAGGAACACGAGAAGGAATCTACTATTTAGATGCAGCCAACTGGACTAGATAACACAGGTGGCCTGGAGTGTTAGGCCCCAGACCTTAAAAAAGAAGCAATGGACATTTATATGTTCCAAGGCGCTCCACTGAGCTCTCTGCCTGGTGACTCAGCATAAAACCAAAGGCTGTGTTCTCCCACTTTTTTATGAGGAGGTTTCCTAATAAATGGGGGAAAGGGAATGTAGAGAATACTGGGGGGAAGAGGGAGTGCTGGTGGGGAGGGAAAGCTGTAAGTGCAGAGGGAAGCTACCATCTGGGACTCTTACTGCAAGCAATGGAAAGGAGGATCAAGTCAACACCTCATCTCCCCCCAAGTCACCTGAGCCATCACCATTTCAAATGTGGTGTTCAGACTCATATCTAGTCTTCAATGTAGGCAACAGAGTGCACATCTGTGTTTTTAGGACCAGATTAGCAAATGCAGCCTCTGTGTTTGATTAGATAGGCTAGATGCAGGAAGAAATGAACCCAAAATGCAGTACCTTCACACAACAGAAGTTTGTTTCCTGCTCATGCAAAATCTTGGGAAGGTGCTCTGGTATGTGAGCAGTTCTCTCCCACACAGTCTTTCAGGGACTCAGGCTTCTTCTGTCATGTGACTCTACCATGCATTGAAGCTTCATTCCCCTAGGGTCAATGGAAAAGGAAAAGGACATGGGAGAGTCTTGACCTGAAGGAGCACACCCCGTGTCTACCCCACATTCCACTGATGAGAAATTGTCACATCTCTACTTAGATGCAACAAGGGGAGAGAGACATGTAGCACTTTCCCAGTGACAACTCGATAACATGGAAAGGGACATGGCTATCTTTTCCACAGGAACTCCGAACCTTATGCTCCCAGGAAAAATCTTCATTTACACATGATGACTAAGAGACTATGTTCAGTTCACTTGACTTCTAATTTCTATTTAAAGTTGGGGAGGTGATCAAGGAAAAGGGAGGCCAAGTGTAAGTCACTTACCTCTCTTTGATTAGTTTTGGTTTGATTGGCTGGTTAATGCATGAATGGTATCTCAGCTGTCCCCCACCCCAGGCTGAACTAAATGTGAAGATTTTCATTGGTTCCATCATCAAAAAAAGGTGAAGTCCAAGTGTATCATAGCCTGCAGGGCCCCAATCCACCTGGTCCTGGCTTACTTTACCAGTTCCCTCTCTGGCTTCCTCCTCCCACCCAATCATTCAGCCCACACAGCAGCCACATCTAGTTCCTTCTGCTACCCAAGCCCACCATGCTCTATAATGCCTATGCACCTTGCACACTGTTCCCTCTGCATACAATGCCCTTTCCTCCCTGCTGTGCCTGACAAACCTTCTTGGACCATTCAAGGTACAGCACAAACATCTCCTATTCCTTCTTTTCTCATTCCATAATCCCTTGAATATGCATCCATTAAAACACTTAACACATTGTTCTGTGTCAGGAGTGTCTGTCTCTGATTAGACCAGCAGTTCTCAACCGGAAGTGATTTTGCCCCCCAGGGGACAACAGGCAATATCTGGAGACATTTTTGATTGTCACAACTGAGGGTAAGGCAGAGCAGGGAGGGAGTGCCATTGGCATCTAGTGGGTGGAGGCCAGGGATCCTGTTAAACATCTTACAAGGCACAAGACAGCCCCAACAACAAAGAATTACCTGGCCCAAAATGTCAAATAGTGCAGAGGTTGAGAAATCCTGAATTAGACAGCGAGTTCCTCAGGGTACGGACATTCCATATTTTCAGAATCACCTTCACAATGTCACAACACTAACAATGCACACAGTGGGCTCACTATAAATGTTAGATAAAAGGAGAGATACATGGATCATCAGCCGAGCAGACCACATAGACTGAAGAGCAGTGAGGCTGAGCTGATCTCCTGAGACGTTGCTGGCACGTAAAGACGTGGAATCTCCAAACCTGGAGCCTTCATGGCCAGACAACAACTGGCTAAACTGCAGGAGCTGCCAAAGAGAAACTCCAGAAGGACAAGCACTCTTCTTAGAGCTTACCTCTAAGTTAGGCATTTAGCTAAATACTTTCGACATCATTTCAGCACACAGTTCAAACTTTGGTTTCCCTTTCTTTCTTTCTGCAACTTATATTCCGCTAATTGATTTGTATAAAATCAACTTGCATTCTGAATTTGTTAGTTCTGCTTTGTGCATCTTCACACACTTTAGTCCCTGGAAACTACAAGGGGCAAAGTGTTACATAAACTGGTTAAAAAGCATATTTTCAGTAATGACATATTTTTTTTAAGTTTATTTATTTATTTTTGAGAGAGAGACAGAAAGAGAGAGAGAGTGTGTGTGAGCAGGGTTGGAGGTGAGGAGGGGCAGAGAAAGAGAGAAGAGAGAGAATCCCAAGCAGGCTCCACACTGCCAGCACAGAGCCCGATGCAGGCCTTGAACCCACGAACCGTGAGATCATGACCTGAGCCAAAATCAAGAGTTGGATGCTTAACCTGCTGAGTCACCCAAGAGACCCTCAGCAATAACATATTTTTTAAACCAGACTTACTTAACTGAGGTTTGCCTGCGGCTACTCCAGAGCAGACAAGAACTAAGTAAGTGACTACTAGACCTAAACTGCTGCACTCCCATGGCGTCCCCTACCCCAAGCCCTGCAGAACTTCCAGTTAGAAAAGCAGTGGCAATACAGGGGTCATCCCCTCCTTGTCCCATAGACCCCAGATGTCCCTCTTCTGTTAGTAAATGGGCTGACAACCCCAGCCAAGCCGCGATGTCAGAGGGCAACCCCTACCCACTGGCTACTCCATGACTGTGGCCCAGAAACTCTATAGGTGGCAAGCTCAGAGATCTGCAAAGCTCTCTCCATAGATGCCCCACATACCACCATGCCCAGTGAAATCTTCAGGCTTTTGACAAGCATGTTCAGCTGAGTTCAGCTTGGGCCAATTCCAGGTTTTTACTGAACAAAAGCTCTGTGCCAGGCACGGAGCTCGAAGCTGAAGATTTAAAGAGAAATAAAGAAGAGAACCATTGGAGGGGACAGGGGATGCAGACATGCTGACAACTAATGGCAGGGCTGTGTATAAGTACAGTGATAGCAAGAGGTATGAAGCACCATGTGGACAGACAGGCCCAGTCCTTACCACGCCCCCTCATATCAGAGAATGGCAGCTAGCTCTGAGGGAGAAGGGAAGAGGTGGACAGATGCTGACCTACAGCCTTAACTAAGTCCACAGGCTTAGGTGCCTGACAACTTTGATGACAACCCTCTGCCCAGGCATCCCCTTGGACTTCAGAGGGAACCAAGCTTTCCTTGTACAAACCCCCACAATTCCATTTCATAGGAGAGGCTGGGGGTAGATGACTAAGTCAGGCCTATCAGGAGTTGAGCCCACTGGGACCTGGGGGTCTCATGCAGACTAAACATTTAAAACCCTGAACTCCCACAGATGTCAGCTTGGCTGGACGGCATAGTCAGACACCTCTGAACGGCCATCCACTCCCTGTCTGAGAATAAACAGGACCATGAACTGTTGGGATTTTTTTTTTTGGTATGTGTGTGCGTGTGTGTGTGTGTGTGTGTGTGTGTGTGTGTGTGTGTGTGTGTGGTTTTCTTCTTTAAGGAAAGAAGGAAAACGGCATTGCCGTAACCCAGAGGTCAGAGGCTCAGCCCTTCCCACCTCAGCCCACACACACACCAATTCCCTCAGCCCCACGAGTGACTGCAGGAGACAGACTTTCCCATGACTCTGTCCCTCCTCACCCGGACCCGTCCAGATGCCATCAACGCCTCTGATCCCTCTCTTCCATGAAGACTAACTCTCACATCTCTGGCTGCAGGGCCTCCTCCCTCCAGGAGTTATCATCTCAATGTTTCAGATTTGTTCAAAACCACATAACCTGAGGTATGAACCACAGTATCCTTTGCCGATTGTGCCTAGAGCCATGGCCTGTCTCCCTGACCTTACACTGGGTGCGTAAGCAGATGACTCAAAGTTCCCACCTGAGGCTGAAGGAGTGGCCGCTTCAGTCTCTGCTGTGACCCCCACCCCCTGCCTATGGTGGAGCTGTTGTTCCAGAGGAGTCAACTCTGCTTTTACATGAATGTTCCATGTGACCACCCCAGTCCCAAATGAATCACACAGTTTCATTGCATTAGCAATCCTTTATATACCACATTTCTCTCAGGTAAAGGGTAGAGATCTGATAAATATGGACCCAGAGGACCCAGGATCCAGTAGCTCCAACTTTCTCCCACAAACGTCTGTCTGCCTAGTCTACAGCCTCTCCTTCTTACTGCCAAGGCAGCCACAGCCACCGCAGCCCCTACCCAGGGCCCTCTCTTTCTCTACCTCTCTTTGCCCCAAAGGAGATGCTCAACTGTGACAGCTTGAGAAGTCTATAGGGAAGCTCCTATGACATCTTCTTCCACTTACTACCACAGAACATCCTTAGTGAGGGTCTTAATCATGATGGAGGGGGAGTCCATTTTCAAACTTCCAGGAATTCAGAGAAGCCAGTGCGCACATCTTTAATTTAATTACTATTTCTTATTTATCACCCGTCATAAGCTTGGGAGCTTTGAGCCTTTACAGAATTAGACATGTGTACTACTAAGGTCTGCAACCCAGAGTACAATAGATTCATCATTGGTCTTCTCCCCCTTTTTTTTTTAATTTTTAAGAAATGTCTTTACCATTCCTCCTTCCCCTAAAATGCATTTACCCTGAATTAACCTTATAGAAAAAAATCCCTCCCCCAGGGAGCAAGAAGAGGGAAGGTATATTAACAGTCAACTCAGAGCCAACCTTTAACCCCGAGCCCTTTCATCAGAAGACTGACCATATATTAAGCAAAAGGGCCAGACCAAGGGCAGCTGCAGCTGCCTTTGGCCCTTCGTCCTTATCACAGATCAGATGCCTCTTCTCCCGGGTTGGCTTCCATCCAGAAGCTCAGTTCAGCCAGTGCAGAGAGTTTCCCATGTCCAGACTCATTCCAGAATCCAGGACTCTTCCACTGTCTTCAAAAACAGAGTCATTGCCAAGACCCTAGATGGCAAAGCCAGCAGGGATAGACAGAGAGGCTGTGGGGTGGACTGACAGATGTTTATGGGATGAGACTAGAGCTTCTGGATCTTGGGTCCTCCTGGTCTGTACTTATCAGATCTCTACCCCTCACCTGAGAGAAGTGCAGGTATATAAAGGCTTGCCAATGCAGTGAAACTGTGTGATTCATTTGAGACTGGGGTAGTTCCATGGACAATCCTGAACTGCAACAGTTCTGAATTGCTCTTCACACAGGAGACAAGGCAGTCACCCCACAAGGTGATTTTAGGATTCAGGGAAAGTTGTCACATTTTCCTAATCCCCTCTCCCCAAAAACATCTTTTTCATCTTTCAATCTGACGCCTAAAATCCCTCCTGTAAGTTAGAAAAGCCTTGAACTCCACAAATGGAACTGAGGCTATGGAATGCCTCAAAAGGTAACTCATCAGCTTTAGCTCATGCCTACAAGGCATAGATGGTATCTAGAACTGGCCTCTGAGGAAATTTCACAGGGAGGGCCAGACAGCACGGAGGAAGCAACCTTTGATGGGAAGAGTCTAATATTTGGAATTAGGCAGGCCTGGATTGAAATTTGGCTTCACTCCATACTAGCTGTGTGATCTTGGCTGAGTTAGTTAACATCTCTGAAGATCAGTTTCTCCATAGGTAAAATATTTGACTGAGTTATCATAAAAAGTAAAGGTGATGGTAAGTAAAGTGGCTGGCACATAGATGGTCAATTTTCTTCCATCTCTACAGGGAGGACACTCCAAAAAAAAAAAAAAAAAAAAAAGGAGAATAAAAGAAAATGATACTGTCCTTGTTTCACTATTGAGCCCAGAAACAGTATTAACCCCTCCTGAGATATAATAGGAATTCATTAGTAAAATAAACTGAATAACTGGGTAAGCCACACAAACATAGGGGACCTGAGTGACAGCCTACTTTGATCTATATTCTATATTAGGGGTCAGCAGATTTTCCCTGTGAAGGGCCAGGTAGTAAATATTGCTAGCTTTGAGGGCTAGTCTGTCACAACTACTTAAGTCTGCCATTGAAAGCAGTCAGAGAATTAGACAAACATAGATCCATAAAAGAATAAGCATGGCTGTGTTCCAATAAAACGACATTTACAAAAGCAGGTAATACTCTGGATTTGGCCCCTAGGCTATAGTTTGCTGACCCTTGTTTTATATCAACAAGTCCTTCATTTTGTGGCTTCTTCTGAGCCTCAGAGGGCTACTCTAAAGATTTCGCCATACTCCATACTAGAATTAAGGAGGACAGAACTCTTGGGCACATACACCCAGTTTGTCAAGCCCTCCAGACTGCCACTGGGTTGAGTATGTCAACCTTTTTAAGGGTTTTTGGTGACTATTGCTAATACTTGGGGAAAATGTGCTGAGTCCCAACCCCAGGCTAGCTGGTCATGTGAATTGAAGCTGGGTTGACCTTTTCAAGAAAGAATCATAGGTAAGGGTGGCAAACAATATGCAGAGCACTTTGTTCCCTTCCCATCTTTTATCTCAGTGCATGTCAAAACAAAGCCATGAGATAACCATCACTCTATTTTACAGATCTAAAAACTGAGGTGGCAGGAACGAGGAGATTTACCTGCCTAAGATCTGATGGCTAGTTGTGGCTAATTAGTGACAGAGCCAGAAATGAAATCCAGTTCTTGGCCCCTCTACCACATCACAATATTTCTCCCTGCCCAGTTTTTCTTGCTCTTCCCTTGATTTTAGGACTTTCAAAATTGGCAGCAAGAAGTTATCTCCCATACTGAAAGGGACCAAAGTTTTTAAAGAACAAGTAACAAATTAAGAAGTTCAAGTACCAATAGGAATTATTGGTTTGCTGTGTGATCTGTGATGTCTCGGCAATACTGTAAAGATTATATCTCTCTTTTTTTTTTTAACGTTTATTTATTTTTGAGAGAGAGAGGGAGAGACAGAGCAAGAGTGGGGGAGGGGCAGAGAGAGAGAGGGAGATACAGAATTCGTAGCAGGCTCCAGGCTCTGAAGTGTCAACACAGAGCCCGACACAGGGCTTGAACTCACAGACCAAAAGATCATGACCTGACCCAAATTGGACACTGAATCGACTGAGCCACCCAAGCGCCTCTATATCTCATTTTAAAGAGCAATCTTGGTAGCCTAAAAGTGGGGCTTGGGAGATAGGGGAAGGACAAGGCTGTGGCTTTTTTGTACAGTGCTTAGTCTCCCCAAATTGTTCCTGGCATCTTGTTTCTTTACCTAAGCAGATCATTATTAAGCAGGTAAACCCGACCTTGATCCATTTAAGAACAACTGTCAAAATGGCGGCAGGTATAAAGTGAGCACTGGGCCTTCAGGCCTGCCCTGCAGGTACTGCCTTGGTTTCTGCAGATTCTTCCCACCACAGTGCACCAAGCAGAGGAGAACCCCTCTGAGCTCCCAAAAAAAAAGGGAAATCATGATTTGGTCAGGAGTGTTGGTTGATCGAGGAATTCAAGCCTCATTCCTGAGCATGTTTGTTTTCCCCCTTCCAAATGCCCTTTTTAAAACTCTGCCTTTGCCCCATGGATTTATGTATAAATCCAAGCATGTATGCATGCTTCTAACTCTTTGAAATAATGGCTAAATATAAATCTTAAGAAATGATGACTAACATATATCGAGAACCAAATCTATGTCAGGCACTTTGCATGCAATAACTCATACGATATTCACAACAACCTCACAGTCGAGTTATTATTATCCCAATTTTCCAGATGAGAAAGGAAGGATCTCAGAGAAGTCACCATTTCGAGTGACACCTCTGGATTGGAACCAAGGTCTATGTGCCTCCGAAGTCCTCCTCCCTTTGCTGGTTTGTGCTCATTAATAGAGCTCTCTTTCATTAAGCTCGGATAAAGTTTCACTGGGAAACTATTTCTGGTGGCTCATTCTCCCTCTCCCTGGTCTTTAAAACTTGGTGCCAAAAGGTGAAGGAGGAAAGTGACTACAATATCCACCAGTCTTGCCCTCTTTTATAAAGTGTTTTTGGAGAGACCCAAAGACTCTAGACACAGAAAGGTATGTCACTGCACCATCCCACTCCGGATGCTTGTCCAGAGTAGCAATGCTTATGTGGGGACTGTGGTGATAAGGATAGACGTTCACCAGGGTGTAGGTAAAGATCAAAGCCACAGTGAACTCTGGTCCACAAGGTGAAAGGTAGGCCATTAGCCCATGCTACTCTGTTTTTCCCCCACAGAAAGGCCCCAGATGGCCCCAGAACCCAAGAGTCTTCATTGCCACTTTCAAGTCTCAAATGCATCTGATTGCCTGGGGTTTCATTCATCACCTTTGAGGTTTCAGGGGATGACCTGACCCTGGGCTGCAGACCAGAGGCTCACCTTCAAGGTCGTGAGTAAGAAATACAATACCACCGCCCCCACCGCAGCCTCCTGTCAATCCCCGAGGCCTCAGACAGCCCACAGGAGCCCAGGAAGGAGAAGCAGACAGCCTGACCAGGGAGGGAAGAGAGCACATAACCCTCCAGGGCTTCTCATGCCACCACATAAAAAAAAAAGTGATAGATCAAATTTCATTCATTTCTTCTAATTTATGGAAAGCAAGTCTGAGAGTTTGGGTGGAAGGCAACACAGAGAAAGGTCCCTTAGGTACAGAAACCCAGACAGCTTGTGTGTACAGGGGGGGAGGGTGGGTGACACACTGTTTGACAAAGGTGTCATGTGATATTAAACATGGTCTCAGACCTGTGAACACTGACCTTTGCCCCCTTTCAGCCCCACCCCTTTTTCCCTCAGCTTCCCCCCATTTCAAATCTGAAATGTAGATTTGGCTTGAATACAAAATACCTTTCACCCACCAGAACTGAACATTTGCACACCCGACTGCATTGAAATGATACAATGCCGGGGTCAGAGTAACACAAAATACTAGGACCGCTAGACATAACACAGACTCTTTATTTCTAAACACCATCCTAGCACCTCACAGTCCCCAACCCCCCAACCCAAGTCTCAAATGTAAGAGAATTTCACTTTATATCCTCAGGCTTGTTTTGCCTTCACTTTCTTTATTCATTCAGTGCCTTGGTGCTTTCTTTTAGCTTTCATAAATATATATATATATGTGTGTGTGTGTGTACACACACACACACACACACACACACACACACACACACACACACACTTTATTTAGAGAGCTTTGTCCAACCTCTTGAAAATAGCCCCAGTGTAGGGGAAGGCACCTTCAGAAAGGGTGTGGAAATCTGTTTGCAACTTTCTGGAGTGTAATTCTAAACCACAAGGAAGAATATCCTTCCGCCCTGTGCAGCTGAAAAATTTAACACAACTGCCTTTTCCACTCAGAGGCAAGACATCCCCTCCAGCTGAAAAACTGGATTTTAAAAAGAAGGACCTATAGTAAGATTAATCACAAAGAGGATATCTTCTCCTCCAAAACTTTCACCTTTAAGTTCTAAGTGTGTGTGTGTGTTGTGTTTAAGGGTATAGACATGTGTATGCATACATACATATTTGTGCAAATATATATAAATGAATAAGTATTCACAAGTGTGTATACGTGACTGCATGAATTGTGTGTGCAGGTGAGTGTACATGCATGTGAGCGTGTGTTGTATGAATGCCTTCGTACATACAAGAGCACATATAAGTATATACGTATGTGTGTTGGTGTGTGTTCACGCATGTGAGTTATAAGTGACTATGTGAACATGTGAGTGCATGTTCATGCAAATGAGTGTATATATGTATGTGTGAATGTGCTAGTGTGCGTCAATGTGAGTGTATTTGTGTGCATGCATGTGTGCACGTGGTAGCATGTGTGTACATGCACGTGTGTGTGTGTGTGTGTGCCTGAGTTTTTAATGGAGTAACCCAGCATCTAATTAATCAGCTGGACTAGGCTTGTTGGCTCCACCTTGCTCCTTCAGTCAGGGCTACAATGGGGTTGAAGTACCTGAAGGTGTGTGATAAGCCAAGAGCCACAGAAACACAAAGCAGCCAACACTCTAGGGAGCCACTTCTGTTGTTGAAGACATTCTGAAGTTTGTGAACTTGACCTTAAGTCCCTGGAAAAGCCTGCCACAGGACGGAAAGCCTATGGCAAGATGAGGCCACATCCTAGAACAAAGCAGGGGAGAGAGCAGGATTCAGCATTGCTGCTTGCTTGCCCAGCTCCCTACTTGGTCAATCTGCCCCAAGTTTACTGGATCTCCACAGGAAACAACCACCCTAAATCAAAGCCTAAATCAAAGGAAAGATGCCCAGGCACGCAGCCTTCTACATTTCTACATTTGTGGGGTAAGAGACTGACACATCCTGATACATCCAAACTGGCCCAACCCTCCTAAAACCTTCCTCATCCCACCTCTTCCCAAGCATCTCCTCCATCTCGCTTATCCCCAGCATTCGACCCACCAAGTGACAAAAGACTCAGAATTAAATTTTCCTTATTTCCCCCTAAATGTATGCTCTTCACTACCCCCTTATATTTCTAATCTCCTAAACTCATTTAATTATGTCCAGAGTAATTAAACTTGCTATCAGGGGGCATCTGGAAGGAAAGTTAATACATTTTAATTTGACTTATACAATGAATATTCGATCCCACATACAGTGTTGGGGGGAGGTGCTTGTACACACACATTCTTGTATAATACGCTCCTGGGGATCATGGGTTGCAGGAGGTTCTCAGGGTGGGAGCTGGGAGGATTCACCCAGACAAGCTAGGAGACCATGAACACCATGTGGACAAGGCCTCAGGGTGAAAAGGGATTAGTGGGGAGTATTGAAAACCGGGCAGGGTGGGGCTTCCAGAATCTCAAACACCCTTTTGACAAAACAAAGTTCCTAAGATTTAAACCAGACAAAGATCTTCCTCACTGAGAACTGAGGATTTTTATTTCCTTTAAAAGCAGAAGGGGGTAGGGCTTAAAAAAAAAAAAAAAAAAAAAAGTGTGGCTTGTACTGAGCCTGCCTCTCAAAATGAATTTTCAATGAGGTTTTTTTCCTGAACTAGAACTAGCCTGGCAGGGAAAGGTGAGCACATGCAGAGGTCCTACATTCCCCTCCTGAAAAGGAGTAACAGGTAAGAGATAGAGTACCTGCCTGCCATAGGTACAACACTGTGTTCCCATCTACACACATGCCAGGCCATGCTCGCATGCTTCGTAAACCAAGAGGAATAGGTCTGCATGACTTAGAAAGGACCTTGAGGCCCAAGGCACCAGGTCCTACTCAACACTTAACAGGCTGTGTGACATTGAGCAAGTCCCTTTCCTACTGGGTCCCTGTGACCAGCTAGCCTCAATTTTGTCATCTGTGAAGTGCAGGGTTGAACAGGAAGCTTGCCAAAGTCCCTCTAGCCAGGATTCAGATTCTATCCCTTCTTGCTTCAGACCTCCCCAAGGAGATGTGCCTCCTGGTGAGAAGGGGTTGTAGGCCAAGATCCGTTGGCAGTAGAGTTCCCCAGCAAGGGCCATCAATCCACATGGGGACAGTTAGCATAACTGAAATTTAATCAAATAAATGGCTAAACCGTAATTGTTAAGTGGGAGCCTGCCTATGCCGTCTGGCAGATGGCATACTCCCTAATCCTACAGCTTACCGCACTGCTGGATGCCATCTGAGGGGTAGGGTGGGACCAAAGAGGTTCTTGCTCACCTCCCAGTTGGCCCCCGACCACTCATGCTCACACAAGTGGTGAGGCCACTTGTCACCAGAAGGCCCCATTATGCTAACGAGCAACCAAGATAAAACGTGTAACTATTTGAAGGGGCAAAAGATCCCTGGTGGGAAAGACTCATGGTAAGAGAACACGCCTTCCTGGAAACAGATGTCCTGATCCTATAACACAAATTGCAGTATCACATCCCCAAAATACAAGCCCTCCCATAAATCATTCAGGGGAGCCTGTTTCGTTTTCCTGTTCTGATGAAAGTGACCCGCGTGTGGGGCTCAAGGCCAAAAGTGCTGCCACACTCGAGCGACCCCACACTTCCCCACAGCTTACTGTAAAGGTGCTGACCAAAACCACCACAGCCGGAACCGCTTCCCCTGCTGCCCTTTAGAGGCTGGCATTCCCCGGGGTTTTGTCCACTGCTAAGCCCCTGCCCTTTCCCTCCTCCTGTGCCAACCGGACCAAGCCCTAAGTAAGGCTCATCCACACAAGGCTCCTTTCTCCCCACCTTCCCAGGATCATCCCACATACAGTTGGGAGCTAGGTCTCATCTTTACATGTCCACACTGTGCCTTCTGCCCCTCGTGTTTGGGCATTGTCTCTTACTCTCACCTGGCACTGTTTGTTTCATGCCAACATATTTTCTCTCCCCGTTATATTTTCTATAATCAATTTTACTGAGGTGTGATTTATGTAAATAGAGCTCACCAATTTTCAGTGTGTTTTCACAATTCAGTGAGTTCTGACAGATGTATACAGTCATGGATACACCACCACAATCATGAATAGAACATCTACATTCTCTCTCATCCCCTGGCAGTCAACCCCTTATCCCGGTGTCCTGACTCTTGGCATCCTGTGATGTTTTCTATCACAATTGTTTTTTTTTATTTTCTAGAATTTCCCTTAAATGGAATCATTCAGCATGTACTCTTGTGTCTGGCTTTTTTGCTCAGCATAATGTCTTTGAGATTCAGCCATATGGTCACAGGCTTCCACACTTTTTATTACTGAGTAGTATTCCACTGCATGGCTAGATCACAATTTGTTTGCCCATTCATTAGCTGATGGATATTCCAGTTGTTTCCAGTTTTTCACCATTACAAATAATGCTGCCATGAACACTTAAGTACAAGTCTTTGTGTGGACATATGTTGTCATTTCTCTCATTAACAGAGAAATCGCTGGGTCCTGTGGTCAGTCTGTCTTTAAAAGAAACTGCCCAGGGGCACCTGCCTGGCTCAGTAGATAGAGCATGCAACTCTTAATCTCAGAGTTGTGGATTTGAGCCCCACGCTGGATGTAGAGATTACTTAAAAATTAAATCTTTAAAAATAAAAAAAAAGGAAAAGAAAAGAAAAGAAAAGAAAAGAAAAGAAAAGAAAAGAAAAGAAAACTGCCCAGCTCTCTTCCAGAGTGATTGTACCATCTTGCATTCCTATGAGTGAGTTTCAGTTGCTCCACCAGTGCTTGTTATTTCCTGTCTTTTAAATTTTAATCATTTGATTGTATATATAGTGGTATCTCCTTATGGTTTGAACTTACATTTCCCTAAAGACTAATGATGTTAAGTATCTTTCCATGTGTTTATTTGCCATTTTTATGTCTCCTTTGGTGAAATGACTGTTGTACAAATCTGTTGCCCATTTTTATTGGTTTGTTGGTTTCCCTTATTATTAAGTTGTAGGAGTTATTTAATCTGGATACAAGTTCTTAATCAGATATATTTTTTGCAAATATTTTTTTCTCAGTCTTTATCTTGTCTTTTCATTTTGTTAAGTGTCTTTTGAAAAGCAATTTTTAATTTTGATAATGCTCAACTTATCAATATTTTATTTTATAGTTTGGTTACGTGTATGTGTGTGAGTCCTATTTAAAAAGTATTTGTCTAACCTAAGATCACAAAATTTTTTCCTATGTTTTCTTTTAGAGTTTTAGCTCCTACATTTAGGTCAATCCAGTTCAAGTTAATTTCTGTGTATGGCGTGAAATAAAGGTTGATTTTTTTTTTTTGGATATGGTTTCTAATTGCTCCAGATCATTTGATGAAAAAGTTATCTTTTCCCCATTGTATTGCCTTTGTGTCTTTGTAAAAAATCAGCCGATCATATGTGGGGATCTATTTCTGGACTCTATTCTGATCTACTGATCCATATGTCTATCTGTACACCAACACTACAACATTCTGATCATTCTAATTTTACATTAAGTCTTGAAATAAGGTAGTATAAATCCTCCAACTTTGTTTTTCTCCTTCAAAATTGTTTTGGCTATTTTAGGTATTTACATTTCTATATAGATTTTAGAATCAGTTTGTCAATTTCAACAAAAAAAAAAAATCCTGCCAAGATTTTGGTTGAAAATGAATTAAATTTATTGATCAGTTTGTCTCCCAATTATGTTTTAAGGTCCTGAAGGACAGGAAACTATCTTACATTTCCACGTGGTTCCTGAGTGATGGTCAGATATCCACCTTTCTGTGGAAATGTGGCTATGGTTGGGGCAGGGAAGCCTGAGGGCAGACTGGGAGAAAGCACTACTGAAGGAACACAAGTCAAGAATGGTGTGTAGTCAAATGCAGACATCAGGACAACGAATGGGAACTGTTGCATGGTGCCATTTATCCTGGGACTGGCAGAGGAAGCTGGTGACTAGAAAGAAGCCAGTTTCTCTCATAGCCTGTGTTTACAATCAAGGAAAGTGCCAGGATGTCCAGAACTTAGAAATTCTAAAGGGAGAAACTGGGGTTCCTGGAGGCTGGGATCTGGTAATCAATCACTAAGAAATGGAATGGAAGTTGATTACATTTCTGTCTGACTCCAGCTTCTCCCTAGTAAGAGTTAGAAAGGGCTTAGATACAACTAGTCCATGTTTTACAACTGAACAAAATAAGAACTAGAGAGATTAAGTTCACACAATTAAATGATGAATTAGTAGCACAACTAGGACTAGAAAACAATACAGGTCTTCGATCTCTGAGGTCAGAGACCTTTCCATCATATCTCAGCCTCTTTTTCTGGCGATGTGTATCCTTTCCTATCTGTTAATTAACAGAGCTATTTACTTCCAGAGCTAAAGCTCTAAGAAGTTAATCAGGTGGTTGTTCCAAAAAGTCAGAGGCTGGTCTACAGGTCTCCCCAGATGCTACCTCCCTTTCTGTCTGCCCATTAGCAGAAGACAATTTCAAGAAAACTTAGTGGTTTCTCTTCAAACTCTCCAATACAACTGAGCTCCCTTTCTCTGCCCTTTGTTTCAAGGCAGGCTTGGCTTTCCCAGGTAATTTGGTGAAATGGGAACGGCTCCTAGCCAGAAGTTCAGAGACCTGGTCTCTGGACCACCTGTCCCCAGCTCACTGGACAAATCGCTGAACTTCTCCAAGCCATAGTTTTTCTCCTCTGAAAATAAGAATGATAATACTCACCCTACTAAAGACATAGTGAAGATACAGTGAAAACAGAGCAGAAGTGTCCTCCAATACTTATAAGCTAGCATACAGTAGAAAGTACAGAGATGAAGACCACACACACCAAAAACATGCTTTTTCTGAAGCCTCACTGCCAGAAGCAGTAACTACAAAGGATGTTAGGGGCATGTCCTGCATACACACTCTCTCCCCACATGGAACTTCTCTCTGCTTGTAGGGAAACCTGATTCAGTCCTTTAATTCCCAGTGTCTACAGAAGTTTTGTGTTTATGGATGAGTGGGCATCCCAACTCTCTGCTAACCTCCCCCATCTCCCTCTCTCCATCTGGAAATAAGATCCTCACAGAGATGTTTGAGTGTGTCTTTGCTCTGGTCTTGGAAGGCCCTCCCACTCCCAGATAATTGTGCTGGTCAAGCCCTCAATTTGCAACACCCCTAGCCCACCTCCAAAGTCAGGCCAGTGTCCTGGCCCATCTCTTGAGAGGCCTCTTGTCATGCCCTTGCTTTGCCCCCTCAACAGCTGTCTCCAACAACCCAGGGCTATATTCCCCTGTAAGCCTGCTATGCCTAAACTAAGGTTGTCCATTCACTGAATAGAGTTCTCAGCCCACCCAAGTACTATTAGGAGGGAAAGAGCCAATAAGAGTCATCAGTGATCACCTCCTGGATACCAAACAGTGTCCATAGTAAAAACTCCCAGATAAAATTCCATCTCATTCCCAGAGACATGCTCCTTTTGCTTGCCTTTCTCTCCCTACAAAGGACATTCCTCTGTTTCTGTGGAGACTAAATACTGCTCACATGGAATAGCCTTCTTCCTGGTAATGCAGGATTCAACTCCCATTCCTGGAAGGCCCAAAATTCAGTGCAACTGCAACTGACTCTAGGCTTTGCTTATCTCTCCTGCTTGGAGCAATTTAATTACTAAATTAAGGTAATATCATTGTTTTTCTAACCACAAATGGTGTTAAAATGATCAATGTCACTAATGGGTAGCTTGATCTCCTTCATCTCCCCCACCTACCTCCTAAGCCCCCTCCCCCAAGGAGAGCCAGTCTCCTCTCCTAGTGAGAGTGCCACATTTCCATGCAAATTGAGTGTCCAGAGTGAATGGGGTGGGGGCGGTGCCCAGACTTTCTCCATGGCTGAGCTGCTGGAGTATTTGCATAATAAAATGTGTTAACAGCTTGGAATTAATCATCTCTGCTACCCTGGATGGCCTAAAGAACTCTTTTCCAGGCCCTTATCTATGAAAACTCTGGATGGCATTTGTAGGTAATGGAGTCTCTGTATATTTTTTCTAATTATCATTACATTTTTCTATTATCTCCAAAATGTGCCCCCATCCTAGAACATCATGAAATGTTGTAGGTTTCTTAGGATATTTTTATTACATAAAATTCCTTAAGCACTCAATAAATTACACCATGCATGCCTTTATGCACAAGGATTACACTGGAATAGGATGAGTAGAGATTTACATGATAGAGTGGACAGAGTATAGGCTTTGGAACCTAAATGACCCTGGTTTGAGTCTTCCTTCATAGATGATTTAGGGAAAGTCACACATCCTTGCTGAGACTTGGTTTCCTCTGCTGTAAAAAGGGGATGTGGTAGGCTGCCTTCTAAAATGGCCCCCAATTGCAAATTGGTGCAGCCACTCTGGAAAACAGTGTGGAGGTTCCTCAAAAAATTAAAAATAGACCTACCCTATGACCCAGCAGTAGCACTGCTAGGAATTTACCCAAGGGATACAGGAGTACTGATGCATAGGGGCACTTGTACCCCAAGGTTTATAGCAGCACTCTCAACAATAGCCAAATTATGGAAAGAGCCTAAATGTCCATCAACTGATGAATGAATAAAGAAATTGTGGTTTATATACACAATGGAGTACTATGTGGCAATGAGAAAGAATGAAATATGGCCCTTTGTAGCAACATGGATGGAACTGGAGAGTGTTATGCTAAGTGAAATAAGCCATACAGAGAAAGACAGATACCATATGTTTTCACTCTTATGTGGATCCTGAGAAACTTAACAGAAACCCATGGGGGAGGGGAAGGAAAAAAGAAAAAGAGGTTAGAGTGGGAGAGAGCCAAAACATAGAGACTCTTAAAAACTGAGAACAAACTGAGGGTTGATGGGGGGTGGGAGGGAGGGGAGGGTGGGTGATGCGTATTGAGGAGGGCACCTTTTGTGATGAGCACTGGGTGTTGTATGGAAAACAATTTGACAATAAACTTCATATATTGAAAAAAAAATGGCCCCCAATGCCCTGCCTTCTGGCATCCGCACCCCTGTATGATCTCCTCTCCTTGAGTGTTGGCTAGATCTAGTGGCTTGCTTCTGATTAAAAAAATATGGCAAAAGTGATGGGATGTCAATTCCAAAATTAGGTTACAAAAGATTGTGACTCTTCTCTCTCTTTCTCAACTCACTATGCTGAAGCTGGTGGCCATGTTGTGAGCTACCTTATAGAAGCCTGCATAGCAAGGAAACCAAGATGGCCTCCAGCCAACAGCCAGTGAGGAACTGAGGTCCTCAGTCCAACAACCCAGAAGGAACTGAATCCTGCCAACAACCACTGAGTGAGCTTGCTCAGTTGAACCTTGAGAAGATTGCAAGTCTGACCTATACTTGATTGCAGCCTCATGACAGACCCTCAACCCAGCTAAGCTATACCTAGATTTCTGACCCATAGATACTGTGACATAATAAATGTGTGTTGGCATAAATTTTAAGTTTGGGGGTAATCTGTTATATAGCAATAGATAACTTGTATAGGGTACCTAAGCTTATAAGCTACTTCACTGAAATGTGTTGTCCTGTGAGATAATAGGGTTTAAAATAGTGCAGCACCATACAGATGTATATTATCATTTGTTTTCAACCCAATAAATAACTCATTTTCCTAAATGCTTAATTTGCTTTTTTTGAACAGCCAAAGGAAGTTCTGCTTCCTCCAAATGTCCCCTCCATATAGTTTCCAGAAATTCTCCTCCCTGTATCAATTTTCACTTCAGGGCTCGGGGTTTGTTTTGTCTGGATTATGGGCAGGACCACCTCAGAGAAGATAGTGGGTAGACAACAATGGGAAGTTAGTTGACAGTAACAGGAAGACTGTTCCCACAAAATCATTCTTTCATGAGCTTTGTCATGGACCAACTCTTACCACTAATAAATAATAGTGGTAAGGATCAGAATGATAACAGTTACTACCATTAACTAAGCAACCATTATGTGCAGGAAACTGCAAACATTCTTTCAGATCCTCACCACAACCCTGAAAAAAAATTCAGAGTTTAAGTCATTTGTTCAATGCTAAGCAGTTAGCACGCATCAGAACCGAGGTTAGAACAAAACTCTTCTTATTTATATTTATTCCTTGTGTTTTATGTATGCGTGCCGAAATAAATTGTTTTAAATAAAGTGAGAATTTGTTTTCTATCCTTTTTTTCCTACTTAACACTTTATCTTGAGCATTTTCCCATGTTATCTACTTTTTTAAACACTATTTTTAAAGGCAGCATAATATTCCATTACTGAGCAGATCTCCCCTACCCTTATTATTTGGTATTTAGGCTGTTTCCAGATATTTTGCTTTCATAAATTTTTCTGTGATAAGTGTCTGTGATCATATCTCTGATGATTTTCATAGAATAAAGCCCTAGGAGTGGGACTGCCAGGTCAAGTTTGTAAGCGTTTTTAAGGCTCCTGATGCATGTTGCCAAATTGCTTTCCTGAAAGGTTGTACCAATTCATTTTCCCAGGGAGATAAACACTTAACTTTGAAAGCAAAGGGAATTTAAAAATGTGAGATAATCTGGCACCTTGTTTAAAGGAACAACTCCTTAAGTTCCCTGCAAAGGCCCTCTGAGAACCCCTGTGAACCACTGGCCGAGGAAACATTGTTCCGCCTTCCTGACTGGCTGGTTAAATTCCCAATGTCCCAGATGTCATTTTATTCATGGTTATAGGAGGGGATTGGGTGGGGTAAGAGGGGAAATAGAAGCATTTGCATGATAATAAACCTGAAACTTAATAATCATGCTTTTACAAAACATGTATATGGTCCTTTCTTGAGGCTGCTTTTCCAGAATAGGATGACCTTCTCCAAGGGGATAAGAATATTTTTCTCTGCCAGATCTTAGGCTAGGGCATTGAAATCATTTCTATACACATACACAAAGAGAAGGAAGGAGCTAAGGTACAAATATTTAGTCACCCAAAGAGAGGAGAAAAGATACCACGATGGCGTTAATTATCTAGATGGTATTTAAGGCCAAAGGAAAATTCAGAAAGAATTTTTTTTAACTGTTAAAATTCTCCATCCCATTTTTTTATGTGGTGACATAGCCAAAGAACCACTGGCCTATTTTAACCTATGAACATTTCCATTTTACTTCTGCAAATTGGGAGAAGGGAAAAGAATATTCACAAAGATGGGGAGGTAAGGATGGTTATGGGAGGGAGACAGAGCAGATGAAAAAAGGTTATCTCAGTTCTCTGCAGTTACTTGGGTTTTCAAACCACAGGCTGGGTCTTAAGAAATGAAAGTCAACTTCATATACATACGAGGTAAGGCAGGGCCTAGATGGTATTGTTTTAAAAGATCAAAAAGATGTTGGTATTCTGCCATTATTTGCAATGCCCTGCATTGATCAGGGTTGGCCAACTGCTGTAGCAAACAACCCCAATTTTAGTGGCCTAATACAATAAAAGACTTCTTGCTTATATCACAGTCTGGTGCAGGTTATGGCAGGGGGAGGGGTGAGGGAGGGCCTATTCCACACAGTCATTCAGGAACAAAGGGAAATGTGAAGTAAACCAAGGACATACCCTTCTTATCCATCAGACTGACAAAATTTGAGTTTTTGCAACAAAAATATATCTGTACATAAATTGTGTAATTTGAATAGATTTTAGAAATTATAAAATGGCTGCTTAGTGTTCTATGCCCCCAGAGAAGATAGAGAAGGTAAATAAAGCTAAGAGTAAAAGAAGGGTTAGATGAAAGCAGAGGGACTTGGAGGAACCACCTGCATTGCTCCCTAACTGAAAAGTGGTTTAGAAGAAAGGGGAAAAGGAATCCAAGTCCTGGAAATAAGTTGCTATATCTTACAAAAAATAGTTATTGGCAACAGGATACAGGCTGTGCCCAAACAGACTCTTTTAGACTCTTATGGCCACTCTCAGAACCCTCCCTCCCAGAATAAATCACCCAAATCAGGATATCTTAGATACTGGGCACAAAATATCTAATCTTTTATGGCTCCTGCTCTCTTGTGGCCACACATTTCTAGCCTAGCAGCCCAGTCAGAACATTAGTTTGGGGAGAGAGGTTATTCATTCCCAGGCCCACAGTAAGAAGTGGGAGGGTATGTGGGAATTGGGGCAAGACTTGGCCATGGTGCCATCAGATGCATCTGGAGCATCCCTCCTGCCCTGAACAGGTGAGTGAAAAGGTAGTTTCAGAGACATTTGGTGCAAGACCCTAGGATAAGCTGCTGGGATAGGAAGTATCTTGGTTACAAAGCCCTCGGACCAAGGGAAGAGAGCACTTCATCATTTAGATTTTAATACCTGGAGAAAATTTTAGGAAATACAATAATTACCAATAGAAATTGGATATTTTTAGAATTTTTTTTTACATTTCTCAGTGATACTTCTACTGGCCCTGGTTGAACAGCACTTTAATGCTAAATTGGTGGGCACTTTCCCTCTTAGGGTGACCAACTTGTCCCAGTTTGTCCAGGATTTTACCAGTTTTAAAAATGAGGGAGTGACGCTGGGGTGGCTCAGTAGGTTAAGCATCTAACTTTGGCTCAGGTCATGATCTCATGGTTTGTAAGTTTGAGCCCCACATCAAGCTCTGTGCTGACAGCTCAGAGTCTGGAGCCTGCTTCAGATTCTGTGTCTCCCTCTCTCTCTGCCCTTCCCCGGCTTGAGTGTTCATGCTCTCTCTCTCTCTCGCTCTCTCTCTCTCAAAAATAAATAAACATTAGCAAAAAAAATTTTTTAAATGAGGGAAACTCAGGGGCACCTAAGCTCTGAGATCTGCATATCAGGCTCTGTACTGAACGTGGAACCTGCCTAAGATTCTCTCTCCCTCTGCCCCTCTTCCCCCTCTTCACTAATATAAAAAAATTAAAATTTTTTTAAAAATTTAAAAATAAGAGAAACTAAAAAAAAATTTTTTTAAAGAAGGGAAAGTCCTCCATAGCAGGCAAAGCAGCATGATTGGTCACCCCAGGCCTTCTACACAATTTTGCTAACAGCGTCAACTGGGAATTGTTTTACCCAAAATAACAAGGGATTTGGGCTGAACCACCAACATTCTCCTCTCTAGAGGAGTCAAGATGAGGGCAAGTCAGGGCTGTTGTCTATGACCCTGGCACAAGGCAGCATTACCTATCCCATGAGGAGACTGAATTTACAACTTGGCTTCAAGTCACAGGTTTAGGAGGGAGCTTGGAGATTACCTAGTGCAACCATAAGGATTATCTAGTGCAACCATAAGGAAATCAAGATGAAGAAATTTTAAGAAACACGCTTCAGGCCACATAGCAGAAACTGTCCAGGGCAAAACCTCTTCTCCAGTCTGGTGTTCTCTCCACTGCACCACACAACTGTGTCACTAGAATGCCCAAGCAACTGAGTTAATGGGCCCTAAGAGATTACCCTGGACATCCCTCCTAAATCCTATGAGAAATGCTCCCAACAGTCACCACCAGTGGCAAAGGAGAGGATGATGGTGACAGTTTTCCCTTGGGGAGATTCAGGGTGGTACCTGAGAGGCCACACCACAGCACCATGAGCTGCCATGTCTTTCTGAGGCTCCACTCCCAGCCTCCAACTTCTCCTGACCAATATCTGGGCCCCAAACCTTCCTGTACTCCCTTTCTATCCCACCATCTCAGGCTTATATGGGGCTGGGAAAGAAGACAAAAGAGGGGCAAGGAGGTGCATGGGATGCAATAAGTCAGAGTCACTACAACAGCCTCATCCAGAATCTCTTTAAAGTTTATTGGCAACTTTTGAGAAGCTGAATGAAATACACTGCTCAACTGATTCTACAAACATGTCACTGCTGTTCTCAAAAACCAAACCAGCAGATACCTGAGCGGGGCTCCTGGGTGGCTCAGTTGGTTAAGTGTCTGACTCTTGGTTGTGGCTCAGATCATGATCTCATGGTTCCTGGGTTTGAGCCCCACACTGGGCTCTATGCTGACAGTGCAGAGTCTGCCTGGGATTCTCTCTCTCCCTCTCTCTCTGCCCTTCCCCTCCTCTCTCTCTCTCTCTCTCTCTCAAAAATAAACAAACTTTAAACAAAATTTTTTAATTAAAAAAAAAAAACCCAGCAACCAAACAACTACTTTTTCAATCAGTGAAGCACCTACTTACAAATGTCTTATTTTTAAAGGGAACAATAAGGTTTTGATCACACTGAGAAAAGTCTGTGCAGCTGGTAACATATGCCCCTTGGGAACACAGGGCTTTTAAAATCATTACTCTTATGGCTTCTCCCATTATTATTTCAGATTTATTAAGGCTCATCTGTTGTAGATGTACCCATAGAAAAGGTAATTCAGGTTGGATATAGGTTTAGGAAGCATGTGGAAACTGCCATCAAAGAATAATTATTTTATATTCTCACCCCTCCCAGTTCTCTTTTCTGGACTTAGAGATAGTTGCTATTCAGGTAGATGAAAATAATACAGTGCAGGTTACTTTTAGTCTCTCCAATACTTCAGAGATTGGAAGTCAACTTCAGGTAGATACATTTGAACCCAAAATGCTGTGACACTGCAAACATAAACAATCTGTTCTGGTTTACCTCTGCACCTCAATGTCCCCCAAGACACATCTCATTCTACTGCTCTGTTCTCTATCCCTACAAATATTTTCCATGCTCTGGGACTCAGCTTAAGATCTTCCCAAGACATCTCACCAAGCCTCTACAACCCATATCATTCTCCCTTCTCTGAGTTCATGTAGCTCATAAAGTAGCACTTAATAACAAACCATTTTCTATTGCACTTTTGTTTCATGATTCAGGTATACAGAATGACCCATGTAAAGGCAGTATGCTAATGAGAAATGCTCAATTAACATTTGTCAGATGAATGAGCAAATAAGAGCGTGGATTTTGGAGTCAGAAAGATCTTTTACTTCTTACTAACTAGATGACCTTTAGCAAGTCACTTAACCAGTTCAAACCTCAGTTTCTTTCTCTGAAAAGTGGCAATACAACATGGTTCAGGGAGGAATCAATAAAATACACATAACAGGTGATCAAGGACAGAAAGTGCCCTTTACCAAGTGACCAGTGAGTCAGCATTCATTTCTTGATTGTCTAAACCAGTCTGTATTCTTCTAGAGTCTTTTTTTTTTTTTTAAACAGTGTTCATGTTGAGACATGTCTACCATATTTGATTAGGACAAAGTTTGGCCTATCAATTGTGAAACAGTTTTCAGAAACCAAGACCCAAGTACGATAGCAAAAGGATACATGAAGGTTGTGGTATAGGTGTGGGTTGATATGCCTTCTTATTTGAAAAGAAAAATTCCCAAAATTTTTTTTTAATTAAGCTCTATGTCCAACATGGGGCTTGAACCCATGCCCCCAAGATCAAGAGTCTCGTGCTTTACCAACTGAGCCAACCAAGTGCCCCCCAAAACTTATTACAACAAAAAATGTTTAAGTCTTCTGCCATGCCCTTAGTATCCTTCACTGTTGTTTCCTTCAAAATACCTCAAAATGTGTCCTGCATGTAGCAGGCACTCTATTTGTGTTTATAAACTGAATTATAGCCATGATTCCAAAGTGTTGGGAATTTAACTAGTTGGAGTGGTAGGGAAATATTTTCAAAAGCCATTTAATTCTCTGTGTCCTAAACTATATTTCAAAAAAACAGAATTCCAAAAGATTGTTCAAAGCTGCAGCCAAAACAGCCCTGGGCCAAGGATTGTTGAATGGTATCCTTTAAACCCTGCCCCATAAATATTCTCAGCCTAATGAACCCATGCCCCCAAATAGCCCCTGAACTGGTCTAGTAACCCCAATACATGTTAAATTTATGATTTCTAAACAAGATAAAAGACCTGTTGGATTTATTTCCTTAAAGAAAAAAAAAGAAAGAAAGAAAGCATTCCATTCCTGACAAAGTTGAGACCCTGAGCTGGTTTATTTGCTACTAGCAGCACCTACTTGCCCGTCACTTAGGCAAAACCTCCTTATATAGCTTTCCGGGGGTGTGTTTAAGAGTGGCCTTCCTTCCCTGAGCCTATTCCTCTCACCACAGATTGCTCATGGTACTGACTCCTCAGTCATTCACTGATTCCTTCTATGGCTGTTCCAGGTGACTTCCTACCTAGCCATCAACAAGTAGCATTCTCCCAGGTTACCCTCCCACGTTCTCCCTTCCAAGGAGAGTCACATAGAATCTTAGAATCACAAGTGTTCTTGGAATTCATCTACTGATTTTACAAATGAGAAAACTAAGACCCAGAGAAGAAAATGAACGAAAAGAGCAGAGACTAGAACCCAAGTGTCTTGATTCTGAATATAGTGCTGTGCCACTAGGCTCATGACCTGAAGACATCCTCAGCATCCCCTCCCCCAGCACACATTCCAGGAAGGTCACATATGAAGTCCAGAGAGTTTGCCTTCAGTGCCTCAGCTTGGCCTCCAAAATATCTGCCTGGATAGGCTCCCTGTGGCTGCTATCCTTCCACCCATCACCCTGTAGATTCCAATCTTGTCTTAGGTGACTTTCTTATACCTCATCTTCTCAAGGTCAGACTCTTTGTTTCTGGAATAGTGAGATGTGTAAAATCTGACAAACCAGTCCACCTGAGGAAAGGAGATTAATGACTCCTCCCAGATAATCTGAGAATATTAAAACAAGGGCCTTCTGAAGGTTTTCCTATCCAGACTAACACAGTATCTTTAGAAGAAGTCATTTGAACTCAGAGGGTGATGGAGTAAGCTGTCCTTTTAGGGGTAAAGTGTAGAAGCTGGCCAGGCTCAGAAGTGTTCCAGAGAATACAGGTCATATATGGATCCACCTGTTTTCTTGGCCTGAACGGAATTGCTGAGAACCACCCATTGGTATCATGAACCCAGCACTCACATTCCTCCCTTTCAGAAAAGTCTGTCCTCAATCCCCATTACCTCACCATGGCAGGGTTAGGACCAGCTCCAGCCTGAGCCGAGCATGTTAGCATGTTCAAGAGCCATCCCCTATACCCACACTTATCCCACTATCCCCAATCCCCTGCTACCTAGACCTAGCATAAGTCCAAACCCAGGAGAGAGCATGTCCAGAAAAGACAAGATTAAAAACCCCATGGAAAGTCTGCAGAATGGGTCACCATGCATGGGTCCTAAGCCCTGCCTACTCTCTTAACCAGTTCTGTGGCCCCCACTGAACCACTAGACTGCTCTGTGCCTGAGTTTGCTCACTGGAGAAATGAGATTTAATAGCAATACCTTGATAGAATAGGGACAAAATGAGAAAATAAAAACTGCTCAACAAAGGTAGAAATATTTTTCAAAGGGATGATTATCTCATTATGTTAAAAGTAATAATACAATCATTTCCTTGTCCTCCTCCAAGACACTCACATTTCTTTAGAACTCTTTCAGAGAACTCCCAGATTTACCAGATAGCTTGTAAGATTTAGCCTCTCCTGTTTAAATTCTCTTGCAGTTAAGCCATCTGTACCAATTGCTTAAAAAAAAAAAAAAGATAAAAAAGGGAAGGTTTGACGAGGGCTCAGGACTCAGAATTCTAACAAAATCATTTGGTAAAAAATGAATTCTAGTCATTTGCCTCCATCAGCAGGAAATACATGCTGAATGCTTCCTGAAAGCAAGTCACAGAGTTGAAAACTTGGAGTCCTTTGCCCTGTTCTCAGAATATAACTTCAAGTCTCTCAAGTTTTGCTTTTGAGGCCAGTTCTTGACCTTTGAGTTCTTAAAGTCCAATAGCAACCAGACAAAACTCTTGCCCACATTCTGTTTTATCTCAGTATTCACATCTTGCCTTACAGCCTCTTTCTGTCCACAGACTTGAACCTCCAGAGTTTGACAAGCAGGGAGTTCTACAGGCAAGGGCTATGATTATATCATCTTGTGGCTTGAGGAAAAAAAAGAGGGGGAGGGAATCCTAAACAAAGACTGACCATACAAATTAACAGGCAAGGTGAGATTAGAATCTGTCTTCCCTGATCTAGCTCAAATACATGTTTGAAAGTCAGATCTTCCAACTTTTTTTGATGGGTAGAATGGACAACAGGAAACTTTTAGAATGATAAAAGCAGATTTCACAAACTAATAGTAGAGTCCACCTGGGGTAGGAAACATCTTACCTGTCTTTGGAATGTTCCAGCAACTTGACGGGGTCCCCCTTCTTGCACTTTCACAGTGCTCAGAAATTATTCAAAAGTGAGATTATAATTAGAGGGAGCAGCAAGCATGGAATCTGATGACTCTTCCCAGTCCTCCCCAACAGAGACCTTCCATAAAGTAAATGGCTTTGAGGGCACAGTTCACCTGGAATGCACTCATATCAACCACCAGCCTTAAAGTGGACATAAATATCAGATCAGCTTCCCAGCCATTTATCCTACTCTTGGGATAAAACACATAAATAAACTGGAAATGGACACTTCTCCCACCCCAGGGAGGTGATCCTGCCCCTAGGCTCCAGGCACACTGTCATGTAATAAAAGAAAATCAGCCCTACTCTGGCTGAAACTGTCTGGACAGTTTGCAGGAGCCCCAGGCTCCAGAGAGTGCGTCTGTCCCCCCACAAGATTGCTTTCTTTCTCCCTCTTCATTTCCATGCCAGTCTCTCCCATACCTATCCTTTATCCTTTGCTTTCTCTTGCTTGCCTCACCTCCTCTTTTGTTTTTGTTTATTTTGTTGTTGTTTGTTCTTGTCATTTTCTATTTGGGTTTTGTGTATTTGCTTTCATTTTTAACAGGGTTTTTTGTAGTTAGTTAGGGTAAAATCTATATAACATAGCATTTATCATTTTAACCATTTGTAATTACACAATTCATTGGCATCAAGTACGTTCCCAATTCTGTATACCCATCACCACCATGCATATCCTGAACTTGTACATCATCCCCAACACAAACTCTGGGCCCATTAAACAACAGCTCCCACTTTCCCTCTAGCCCCCAGCCCCTGCTTTCTGTCTCAATGATGTCATCTGTCTGGGTATCTCATATAAGTAGAATCATACAACAGTTGCCCTTCTGTGACTGGCTTATTTCACTAAGCATAATGTTTTCAAGGTCCACCTACGTTGTAGCATGTGTCAAAATCTCATTTCTTCCAATGGCTAAATAGTATTATATTGTGTGTGTATACTACATTTTGTTTACCAGTTCATCTGTTGATGGACACTTGGGTTGTTTCCACTTTTTGGCCTCGGTGAGTAACGCTGTTGTGAACACAGATGTACAGATATCTGTTCAAGTTCCTGCTTTTAATGCTTTTGAATATATACCTAGGAGTATATACTTGGAATTCCTGGATCATACAGTAGCTACCTAGCACCAATGAGATCCTTCCAAAGTTTGCCAAGAGAAGCACTGAACCAACTTATTGTCTTGGAAGGAGGGCAATGCAAAGCAGAGGACTTGAACTTGTCAGAGAAACAGTGGTCTACAGATCTCATTTTATGCCATCTTCACACAGTGCTGACACATCTACCCTGGAACCTGAGTTGACTTCTAACTAGCTGTGTGACCTCAGGAGAGCTCACACACTGCTCTGAGCCTTAGTTTCCCCATCAGTGAAATGGAGGCAGTCGCACCTGTCCTGCTTGTATCATTACTACAGTACTGCTATAAGCATCTAATGAGAGAATGCTTGTGAACTTGTGTATAGGCCAATAGTTGCACAAATGCAGGGAATAGCAGTCAAGAAAATGGCTGGGAATCTAAACAGAATTAAATCCCTCCATGAACTTCTCATGTCTCCTCCAAAAATCAGGGGCTGATTCCCTAGCAAACCAGAGCTGTCACTTGGACATTTTTCTTTCAGGTGCCCAGGAATTGTTCCTTCTGATCCCACATGGAAGTCAAACACCTAGGACTCTCCCTTTCAAAGAAGCACCTGGAGAGATGGCTTCTCAAAGGTCAAACAAGAAACTAAGCCTGGATCTGAACCACTGGAAAAACATAAGCATTTTAACCCACACATTTGAAAGCATTAATTAACAATACCATCCTCTTCCCACCTCAATCCCCTGCCCATCTGAGAGCATTTAGATCAATCTGATGGTGTCACCTGAACTTTGAGAGCCTCATGAAAAATATCCTCTTTGCTTTTAAAAAAATGGAAGAAAAAAAATAAGCAAGTTACTCACTCCAGAGACCTCACTGTGTGTGGACTCTCCTGGTGATAACACAGGAGTAAAGGCCATCCTGGGAGAGGAAATTACCACACAAAGTTCTTGTTGGCCCTTAGAAAGGGCCACATGTAGGCATCTGTACAGAGAATTATGTGTGGGTACTGTCCTTGCTCCAAGGAAAGCCACAAAGTGTAGGCCAGGGGCAGATGGAGAGATAAGATATTTAAATATAATGCTCCACGGGCGCCTGGGTGGCTCAGTTGGTTAAGCACCCAACTTTGGCTCAGGTCATGACCTCAAGGTTTGTGAGTTCAAGCTCCACATTGGGCTCTGAGCTGACAGCTCAGAGCCTGGAGCTTGTTCGTATTCTGTGTTTTCCATTCTCTCTCTCGGCCCCTCCCCCACTAGCACTCTATGTCTTAAAAATAAATAAACTCTGTTATTAAAAATAAACATTAAAAATAATAATAACAAATAAATAAATATAATGCCCCAATAATAAAACCTCAGGAGACAAGCTCCTCTACACAAAATAACTTTGGTTTAAAAACAAAAAACAAAAACATTCATTGCATTGAATAGTGCAAAGTTGAACTGTAGCCTTTGCAGCTGAGTGACTAGAATACTTCCTTAGAGGCTTCCACCTCTCTTGCTCAGTCTGGGCCCTACTCATGGCTGAAAGAATGGAGTCTCCAAACTTCATGTTCTGCACTCAGCCCCCTTCTTGGTTTTAGCTGAGCTGGCCATGTCAGCCTAGCAAAACCAGGACAGGCACATCTCTTTTCCTGTTAAGACTTATGAATTGATTGGCTGGTTATCCTTTAACTCACTCACACTTAGGTATTCCTTCAACCTGGCCTTCACAGTGTAAGCATTTTCCTAATTGTGTTCGCTGGCAGACTAGTGGGAGCAGGGTTAGTCCAAGAAACCCCTGAAATCACTGAAGGCTGATCCAGCCTGCCTGGAGGCAGCAAGTTTGATCATCTAAGGTTGCCTGGGGTGGGATGGGGCGGGGGGAGGTCCCCGCCCCATCCCCCCTCTCCGCCTCCCCCATTCCTTTCCTCCTTGTCCTCCTAACTCCATTCTCAAGGACGTTGTTGGCAACCTATTTTTGGAAAGGCTTAGGCAGTGGCAGACCACCCTTATGTCCATAGCTTCTTCTAGGGCTTTAGTGAACACTATCATAGCAAATGTATCCCTTCAGCAGACCCTCCATGCCCCCATGAGTTACACACCCCTTCCCTCCCCAACCAACATCAAGGTGACCTTGATGTTATCTAAGGTAGCATCTCACAGTGTGTCAAGCTTCTGCCCTGACAACTTCCATTGCATCCCTATGCTTACTATGATACTTTTCCCTCTAATCACAAAAATTTGACTCCCCCCGCCCAAAAAATAGATGTTTGGAGAACCCTCTCTTAATTATACAAACACTGCCAGCCCTAAATGGTAAATGACAAATGAGGGGTTCATGCAATAGTTCAGAGGGTGGGGTTGGCCACACTTGTCAAAGTTAATTCACATTGTTAAAATGCAGATCATGGGGGCACCTGGGTGGCTCAGTCGGTTGAGCATCTGACTCTTGATTTCAGCTCACAATTTGTGAGTTTGAGCTCTGAGTCAGGCTGTGTGCCGACAGCTGGAGCCTGCTTGGGATTCTGTATCCCTCTCTCTCTGCCCCTCCCCCATTTGCTCTCTATCTCTCTTTCAAAATAAATAAAATAAACTTTTAAAAAATGCAGATCATGACTCAGTCACTCTGGGGAGGGGCTGCGGGTTGTGCTTTTTACTGGGTTCCCAGATGATGCCCATGCTCTGTGGTCCACTGATGGCACTATGGGTCTTGAGGGGAGCGGTCCCTTTCCCAGAGGCCCCATGTGAGGAAGGCTTCTGAAAGGAGGTGACAGCTGGGGAACAGTTCTCTTGTATGCAAAGCCCCACAGGAATGGCCACCTGGGGAGATACAGGGTACAACCTCACCACGTCACCCCATCACCCAGAGAGGGAAGCATAATTCACCTACTCAGGGGTGGAACTGGTGGCAGGAAGTCCAAGCACACCCAGCAGGCTGTTTGTGCCACCAAAGGAAAGAGGAACTGACCTTTTTCTCATGGGGAAGTGTATCTTCTCTTCTCCAAACCACAGGCTCCCAAACATACTAGCTCGAGTGAAGTTCCTGCGATGACCACTGGGCGTTGGCCAGCCTCATGTGGCCCCCACCCCACAGGCTACGTCCCCACGGGCCCCAGGCCAGCCAAGCGGGGCTGCCATTCTGCGGCTCTATGGCAGGACCCCAGCCTCCCCATCCAGGAATGCGGCTGCACTTGCCTTCCCACACCAATGCCACGTCTCTAAGCCCAAGCCAGGGAAGAAAGCTGTGTACACTGACACTTAAATTAGATCCTTGCAATTATCTCTCAATCCTGGCTTGCCCTGTGCTTCTTTATCACTTTTTTTAATAGCTAAAGTTACTCGCCCTCGTTTTAAGTACATTGTGCAAAAGGCATAGGCCAACTTCTGATATATTCCCACAAGCAAAATTAAATACCAGTAACATGTGTTTTAGTGAATTGGGTCCCTCAATTTGCATCTTATAATAAGGATGTTATCATACTGGTTTATAGCTTAGCTCTTTAGTTTTTATCTCTCTGGGGCTAGATTCCCCCTCATGAGTTCAATGTAAGTCTATGAACTAATGCAATTTTTAAAACACTTTTCTTCTGTGTTAACATTAACACCCTTATGAGTGAAGAGATTTTACTCCCCAAAGTGTACAGAATGTTTGCATTCACTGGAGGATGGGGCGGGATATTAGCCCTTAGTGATATCCATGGCTGCTCTTAAGTGAAAGGAGTTGAGTCAGTAATCCGGTCTGCCACTGCAAAAAAGCCTTTTTCACCTCTTTGCACTGAGACATAATCTCTGGTGTGTTCATTCCCTTACATTTAGATTAATTATAAAACATTGTCACCAGAATATTAAAGTAATGTTTAATACACAGAAGGGAATAAGGTATTCTGGAAAATGCATAATTTCCCTATGATGATTTTGCCAGTTGCATGCAATATGATCTTTTGATTGCCAGCTATAGAAATATTGTGACTAAGCTTTCACTAGCTTTTTATTTTTGCAACCATCCTGTCATAGCACTTTGAAAACTGTAAGCTTGGCCCATCAAAAAAAAAAAAAAAAGAAGAAAGAAAGAAAAGGAAAAAAAAAAAAAAAAAAAAAAAAAAAAAAAACTAAGGGTGCCCATGCTAGAGTTCTCTCAGCTTGGTTCCAAAAGAGGGTGGTGGAAGGAGAGGGTGTGCAGTGTACAACAGCACCTTCCTTTCACCAGTCCTACGAGAGTGGGGTGGTGGAGAAAAGGACTGACCCTATCTTTTATACAAGTCCAATATGTGTGTGCACATGCACACACACACACACTCACACATTCCATGTCCCTTGACTAGAGGAAGGTGTCAACATTCCTAAATGGAAATCCCAAGTCCTCTCGCTTGCTTCAGATTTTCTGAGCTCTACTACAGCCACACACCCAGAAGGGATGGTCTAAATCAACACGGAACAGCAGCAAGTAGAATGTTCATTGTTGGCAGTGGCTGAAATGGGACCAATACTCCTCAGAGGACCACTCCAGGGGATTGGTTACCTCAGCCATCTCCCTCTAGGTCACTGGGCTCAGTCCTTGGCTGTGTTGGTTAACAACCAAGTGTCGTTACCAACAGAGGGCTCCTGTCCTTCGAGGTCTTACTTCAGGTCTCTGCAGGTGGAACTTTTCCCCTTCAATAATGTATATGTTTTAATGATGATGATGATGATGATAATGATAGCAGAAGGGGCACTCCAGCCCCCTCTCCTTCCCAAGAGCGCTCTCTCCATTCCCCTGTCACACTACCGAGAATGCTGGTAGAATTCTTTGAGCTTTTTAAAACTGGAATTAATTTTTAAATATGTGTTCTATTTTTCCATGCCACCTAACAGCAATACGTCCAACACCTGTCATCTTGTTTCCATTCTCTTCAAGGCTTCCTATGCCTCTCTGACCCCAACCCTCTGCTCTTCAAAAATATACTAGATGTATATATGAAAAACTAAGCCCTCTCACCCCAAAAGGCTCAGAGTCTGGATGCTTAATTACCTCTCCATTTGCAACACAGAGGCCCCTTGGGTTAAAATTAAATGTGATTTCCAGTAGGAGAGGGGATAGGTTTACTCCAGTCCTGCCCATCCCACATCTGTTCTGTAGACACAATGACTCCTTAGGCCAGGAGAGGATAAATGAACCTTCTCTAGCCCAGCTTTGTAGCCTTTACTTTTAATGCCTGGAGAAGAGTGGGGGCAGAGTGAATACAGTTTCTAAAGACAAGACTCTAGAAACTAGGGGGTGGTGAATATCAAAGATCAAAGCCCAATAATGTCCTTGAGATCATCACAATCATTACAGATGAGGCATATTTTCCTATCTGGTTGTGTACATACTGGCAGCATACACAAGACATGAATATGCATATGTTATAAATAGGCGTATACATAAGAAATTAGAAGTGTAACTGTGCATACATACACCCTTCCTGTACATACACCTAACTCTGTCTCACGGAGAAAATGTAAAGGTTGATCACGTGAAACACCTCCTTATCCACTGGGGATACATTCCAAGACCCCTAGTGGATGCCTGAAACCACAGATAGCACCAAACCCTACATATACCATGTTTTCTCCTACACATATATACCTATGATAATGTTTAATTTATGAATTAGACACGGTAAGATGCTAACGACAAAACTAATAATAAAATAAAACAATTATTAAAATATACAGGCATACCTCGTTTTATTGTGCTTCGCTTTATTATACTTCACTATGTTTCTTATAAATGGCAGATCTGTGGTAACCCTGAGCTGAGCACCTCTACCAGTGCCATTTTTCCAACAGCATATGCTCACTTCATGTCGGGGTCACATTTTGGTAATCTTTCAATATTTCAAATTTTTTCATTATTGTTATATGCGTCACGGTGCTCTCTGACCAGTGATTAGGACTCGTGGAAAGCTCCGGTGACGGTTAGCATTGTTTAGCGATAAAGCGTTTTTTAATTAAGGCATGTCCTTTTTTAAAAGAATAATGCTACTACACACTAGACTACAGTGTGGTGTAAACATAACTTTTACATGCCCTGGGAAACCAAAAAATTCGTTTGGCGCGCTGTATGGCGGTATTCGCCTTATCACGGCGCTCTGGAACGAAACAATACCTCCGAGGTATGCCTGCGCTGTATTAAAGTTATGTGAATGCCATCTCTCTACCTGAAAACCTCCTAAGTACTTCTCTCCTTGTGAGGCTGTGAGGTGGTAAAATCGGCACCGGGAGATGACGTATGAAGGGCGCAGGCGTTGTGACGTGGAGCTAGGCTGCTATGGACCTTCTGACCCTGAATCAGGAGCACCTGCTTCCCGACCCTGGTTGCGGATGGGCAACTAAAACTGCGGAAAGCGAAACTGCAGATAAGGAGGGGCTCCTACATGCGACTTTCAGTGATTATCATTTTGCTCGAGTGTGAATCGAGCCCCATGCTGCCATAGGAGAGGGGGAGCTGAACTGGAAAAGGGAGCTTTGTCTTGTGCTCCACAGACTTCCTCTCGCAGAGGTCTTACTTTCTTCCCTGTCCCCCATCAAGGTCTGTAGGGAATACTTAACTTTTTCAGTTATACTCTATTTCAGTGGGAGGGAAATATGACCCATACCTGTAATGTCAAAGTGTTTTCACACCTCAGGGGAATGTTTCCACATGTGCTGAACCCCTTGGGCAGCTCCCAGCCACTCACTCATGACTGATCTTTAGCTTGTATTTACATCTTTGACAATCCTCCTGAGAAGTGGAGCCAGCACTGGGGCTTATAGCTATGGACAGGTCACAGGAGCCGGGAGGAGGCTCTGGGGGAAACTCAAGGGTTTCTGAAATGGACAGTTTGCAACCAGTTTGCATTCATTTCAAAAATGAATTCTCTGGATGCCTTAAATGTCCTGATTTATGACACTGGACAGTGATAGACCAATCCTGCTTCCAGGAAGAACAGAATGGTAGCCAGGGGAGAAGGGAGGTGTGGCGGGATACCAGATGATATGACTGCCATACAAAAATACAAAGGTCTCTTTTTTTGAAATTTAAACTCCAAGAGAGTGAAGCCCTAGCCTGCTCAGCCTTACTTGGTACAGAGAACATTTCTGATTCCATGTAAACATGCTTGCTTACTTTCACTTCATGCCTTCATTATGAAATTCATCTAATGCTGTGGCCAATGACAATAAAATCATATTACAGTATCTGGCATGTACCAATAAGCATATTGCAAAGGAAAAGACAACATAATTCAACTTTTACAAATAGTGAAAAAAAATTATTTAAAAATCTTAAATCGTTCCCCCTCAAAAAAGGAAATCCTTTGGGGCGCCTGGGTGGCTCAGTCAGTTAAGCGTCTGACTTCAGTTCAGGTCATGATCTCACAGCTTGTGAGTGTGAGCCCTGCTTCGGGCTCTGTGCTGACAGTTCAGAGCCTGGACCTGCTTCGGATTGTGTCTCATTCTCCCTCTGCCCTTCCTCCGCTCACACTCTGCCTCTATCTCTCAAAAATAAATAAACATTAAAAAAAAAAAAAAAAAAAGAAATCCTTGGAGCCCGCTGAACTCCAAAACTCCTGTAGTCTTCTGTTTTTTACAGTTGAGTTTATCATTGTGCTTGAGACGTTGCTAAATTGTTAAATGCCTGTTGAGATATGGCATTTTCCCTTTATACTCTAAAAACAGTTCCTCTCTAGGAACTGTTCAGGCTCAAGGTCTTTATCTTTAGGCTCTTCATTGTGTGGACTTCTAACAACAATCAACACATAAGGAAGATCTTTTGTTGGCTTCCATAGTCAGTCTGGGGTGGATCTAGATCAAGGCAAATGGGGAATTTAGATATACCATTGAATAAAGGCGTCATTGTGTGCTTGAATACTGTGAAGATGACTACATAGCTTGACCCAAATACTATACTCATGGCAGAGCCCTCCCTCCAGGAAATTGCTAACACCCTCAAGGATCAGCCTCCTGTTGGCCTCTTGGTCAGCTCTGAGTTCCCCTTCAATCCATTCCATACTCTATTATACTCTTCCTAAAACTTTTCTCTGGACACAATTTTTATTGTGCCCTTTGCCTATCATTAAAGAGCCTCCATAATTGGCTCCAAATTAGTTTCTAACCTTAGCTCCCATTATTTTCATAAACAAACTTTTTTCTGCCACACTGATCTAGCCACTGCCCTCCAGATACCACAGCACTGCCTTGAACTGGTTTGCCCTCATCCTTTCTCGTTATGGTTTAAGTCCCAGCCTGCCTTTGATGACCAACGAAAAGCCCAATATCTCTGTGGGCCCCAGAGAAATCTTCTTCCTTCATATTCCTATAGTTTGTATCTCTCACTTCTGAATTACTCATATGGCACCCTTTCATTGTTAATTACCTGCTTTTATGTTTATAATTTTATCCTCCTAATAGGACTAACTATAATCCCTTTGAGAGCAGAGGTTGGGTCTTATACTTCTTTTTTTTATTGTTTTTTTTTTTTTTTTACATTTATTTATTTTTGAGAGAGAGACAGAGAGAGAGTGTGGGGGAGGAGCAGAGAGAGAGGGAGACTCAGAATCCAAAGCAGGCTCTAGGCTCTGAGCTCGAACCCACGAACTGTGAGATCATGACCTGAGCCAAAGTTGGACACTCAACCAACTGAGCCACCCAGGTGCCCCTATACTTCTTTATAGTTGCCCACAGTGCCTAGAACACCACCTTGCACACTGTAGGTGGGGAAAACAAACTTGGCTTATACTGACATTCCAAAAGAGATCATCAGACAGCACATAGCAGAAGTAAAGGTTTCTTCGTCGTGTTTCATTTAGAATGAATTAGCAGCAGGTAATCAGTCACAGGTCAACTCAGAGGGTGGATATGCATGGACTTATCCCTTATATAGGATATACCCACAGGATATGTAGGATATAGGTATCACTTATCTCTGATTTACAGGACAAGAAACTGTGTTTCCGTTGCTACTCTCATTCTAAATTTTCTGCTGTTATTATTTATAAGAAGGACTGGACCAAATACATGAGGAAACATCAATGTATAATCATCCCCACCATTTGAAAAACAACTTTTAAGGGACACCTGGGTGGCTCAGTCGCTTAAGTGTCTGACTCTCGATTTCAGCTCAGGTCATGATCTCATAGTTTATGGGTTCAAGCCCCGTGACTGGCTCCATGCTGACAGTACAGAGTCTGTGCTGTCTCTCTCTCTCTCTCTCTCTCTCTCTCTCTGGGGTTCTCTCTCTCTCTCTGCCTCTTCCCTACTCTGTCTCTCTCTCAAAATAAATAAATAAACTTTAAAAAAAAGAAAAGGAAAACAACTTTTAAGTATGTCCTACTGATAAGGTATAAAGAATAACATTCCCATTCATTTGGGAGTGCTGAAGCCCCTGGCCTGCTGTCTACCTTGGCAAAGTGAATTATATATTAGCATTTAAAAAGGCCCACTGTTCTCACCACGTCAGCTTAACTAGTTATTCGGTAGGATTCTAATTAACTTAATTCTCCACTGGTGGCAATTTCTGACGGGCAGTAACTGTGTCCTTTACCTCTTTGCCTCCTTTCCTCAGCACTAAGCTCAGTAGGTTGCATATAGCAGGGACCTAATAAATATTTGTTGACTGAACAAATGAACGAGTCTTACTGCAGATGGAGAAGATGCATGAGTAAATTTCTCAGATATGCCTCACAAAATCAAACCAGTTCTCCCAACGCCAAAGACAGACAAAAATGCACGCCCCAACCTTGCTCAAGAGTTAACAAGACCAAAACCCTAAAGGCATGGCCCCTTTGAGTATGCTTTCTAATCAGTTTAATTAGCGCTGCACTGTTGTCATTGTTTTTTCATAGGGGACCCTCCACGTTGGCATTATATATGATGACAAAATTCTAGAATGAGACAGAACCTGGAAGTCAATATGTAGAGGTTAAGAGTGAGGATTCTAGAGTCATATCATGGCAGTGCCAGTAGTTCAACCGTGGACATGTCACTTAGTCTCTCTAGGCTTTGATAAAACAGGAATAATGATAGCAGCTACTCCACAAGATGGTTATGAAGAAGAAATAAGAATGGGCATAGAAAGCTCTTATCACTATGCCTAGAACATAGTAAATTCTGAATAAGCATTAGCTAATATTATTATGATGATTTATTTTAAAGTTTATTTATTTGAGAGAAAGAGAGACAGCACATGAGCCAGTGCAGGGGAGGAGCAGGGAGAGAGGGAAAGAGAGAATCCAAAGCTGGCTCCATGCTATCAGCGAGGAGCCTGACTCAGGGCTCAATCTCACAAACCGTGAGATCATGACATGAGCTGAAAACAAGAGTCAGACAACCAACTGAGCCATCCGGGCACCCCTTATTGTTTTTATTTTAACCTCTATTTTGCGCTTTCTCCAGCTCCCAACAGTCTGCCAGCTGAGATGGGTTTGGTGTTCAATAGAGATCATATTTCAGACGTCCTGGCTCTCTATCTTCAGGCAACAGATGTGTGGTGCCTTGCAACCTTCAGTAGGTACACAAGGCCCTCCATTGCTATCCATTAGCAGGGCAAGGGGTAGAGAGAGACCTCCAACCTTCAGGGGTATCCAAGTGATAAAACGCACCCTGAGCACTGCAAATGTAACCATTTCAAAAATGCTCACATTTTTGAAAGATGATGACAGCTTTAGATTCCAAACAAAAATTGCTTCAGCTTTTTTTCTTAATCTGTGCCATAAAGTTATAAAGAAAATGGCCTTACTAACCAAAAGCAAAGAAAAGCCTGCCTTTAAGATGGACCACAACCCCACTTGCCCATAGTCTTCAAGACCCATTCTTACATGGAGTCTAGAGCATTTGGGTGGTTCATAAAACTAACCGGTGCGAGCTGCTGGGTAGTAGGAGGTAGGAGGCAGGGTGTGCCCTTCCTTTTTCAGAGGGAGGAATGGGCTTTGTAAAACGTCAAGTGCAAACAGAGGGGACACCAGGTGGGTGAACACAGCAAAGATAAAGCTGAGATCACAGCCCAGAGATGCCGACTCAGAGACTGGCACCATTTGCTGGCCTGCACTATAACCCCCAGGAGTCCATCCTCAGTACATCATCCCATCAGAGGGAGAAGAAAATGTACTCTCAAAGAAGCTGAAAAATAAAAAGAACTCCACAAATAAGGCGTAGTGGCTACAGGCAAATCCACACAAAGGGGATCGCTGTAAAGGGAAATCTCTCATGTTCAGAGTTCTGAGCTTTGAGTGAATTTCTGAGAAGGAGTATTTGCATTTTGGTTTTTCCCCTTCATGTGGTGAGGTAAGCAACAGGTGAAAAATCGGGCACTCTGAAATAGGGCAGAGCAACTCTGCAAATCTTAGAGCCCAGTGGAAGCTAATCACCTCAGACGTCTCAGCAGGCTTTCTATGTGTCTGAGGAGAGAGGACAAGTCAGCCAAGACACAGGCGCAGAAAGGGACGGTGAAGGCAGCAGAAGTTGCCTGTTGGCAGCGCCATTTCAGGAAATTCAGGGAACTATCGCCAGGGGGAAACAAAACCAGGCAAATTACTTCATCTCAGACCATCCTCAACAGGGATATTTGATTTGCTGTTGCTCTGTGAGACCTCCCGCCATCCTGCTCCTGTTTCAGGGGTGACTTTGTCCGTGCGGGCTCTAAACAGCTGCTGCACACGACTGCAGCCGGATCAGGCCCAGAGACATTCAAAGTCAACCCATGTCCATTCAAAGGAGTGAACGTGAATCAAAGGGTGGCTGGCAAGAAAAGAAATGGCGGCAGAAGAGCTGAACACGGCAGATCTAATAAAAGGGTGAGGCAGGACTTGTACATCTCTAACAGAGTCAGGAGCCCCTGATCAAAGCGGGGAGTAAGATTTCATCTTTACGGAAAAAGAATGTACGGCCTCAATAGCATAGGAAGGTGATCAGTCCTCACAACCCAGAGTTGTAAACCATCTCGGTCAACCCTCCCTGTAGTTCATTGCTATTTCACCACCTTTGAACTCAAAATTAAATATCCCCAGTAACAAGATTCAGGTCATGCTATTGGCTAGTTGGATTCTCTAACAGGATGTGATGCGGACTTGAAATTCAAATTAAGTGGGTGTTTCTCTTAAATCCTGTCTAGAGAATGGAACAGATTGTGAAATCTATTTAAGTCATTTGAGATGAATTTGGTTTGATGAGTAGCTCTTTTTTATGCCCTTTTAACTTTAAAAGCTGTCTTGCAGCAATTCTTGGTCCCTAAGTTTATTTCTACCATCGGAGGGGTGAAATGAAGAAGGAAGGCTTCCAGGTAGTGACCTAAATGTTCTCTGCCATCGGGATGCTGCTTAGAAACCCTTGAAATATGGGACATGCTCACATGCTCCCCACTAGGACTGGCACCAAAACAAGCTTTCGATTTTATTCTTAAAACCTTCTGTAATGCACACTTTTCTGCCACTCTTGCTTCTGAATTTAGTAGGTCACAAGGGAGAGACTGGCCGCTTGAATTCCTTTCCAAAGGTGCTGGAGACTTGAGTTCCAATTCTGACTCAGCTACTAACTGTGTGGTTTGGAGCTTGGCTCTCGGGTTTTTTTTTTTTATTTATTATTATTTATTATTATTTTTCCCCAAGCTGTGTGATCTTAGAGCCATCATTTAATCTTTGGGACTCTCTTGCTCTGATCTGTAAAATGAATGATTGCAGTGGTTCCTTTCAGCTTTAGTCTGTTGGCTTACCTTTCTAGAATCTCTAGGAAAATTGATTCTACCATGTGTATAAAAGTGTTCTATAAACCTTAGGTATTTTCTGGGAGCATTTTTTAAAAATAAAAATCAGGGGAAAGGTAATGTGATTTGACAAGGAAGTATCTTAATTACAGTAAGACAGGAAGGAAAACAATTATGTTTCTGGATTTTTCTGGAATGTGTGAAGTTCGTCATCTTAATCTAAGTGCGAACTGAAGAGTACGGTCTCTGCTAGAGACTCTGAGAAAAGAAATAGCACTATTGTTTCCCTGTTGGTTAGGAACTCAGACAGGATGGATCCCTGGAGAAGGAAGGCGGGCTTGTAACTTCCAGTTGAACCTCATATTGACTTTACAGCCAGTATGCAAATTCCTCAAATCTGTTTCCTCACACTATATCCCAAAAGGAGCCATAGCTGTATGGCATGGGAAAAGAGAAACAACAGCCTACAAAATACTTCAATTCTGATCCTCTCTACCACTACTTCCTAGAGACATTGATTTGTAAAATAAGAATTCTTGATAGAATAAACATTAACACAGAGGAAAAGTATGTTAATGTTAATAATCATCTTCTTCAATACTAATCTCAACCAGGCCTCAAAAAAAGGAAAATCATGTCAGTGCACACAAAACTTGAAAGACATCCCTCACCTTTTGCAAGACTTGACTCTGATACAAATATTATTGAAAACTCTAAGCAAAAGTGCCCAGGAAACATTCTGGCCAAGTGCGGGGCACTCAGTGAGACCTCAGTAGAAACCACGTTTGCTCTCCTTGCCTAAATTAAACTACCTTTAGTTTAATTTCTTTGAACTACCACCAGTTTTTGATACGATCATTTATTTCTCCAACACTGCCAGTATTCAAAAGCCTGGGTGCTGTCGTGGGAGCTAAGTCTTGCCATCACGGACTCAGAAGTCGAACCAGACCTTTTTGTTCAGTGTGACAGTCTGGACAGACCACAGAATTAATGTTTATAGACCAGGCTTGGGAGGGTAAGCACAATGTCCCGTATTTGGTCCCCACCCTCCCGAGCACCCGAGACTGTGTCCTCTAATCCGTGCTCAGTACATGCTGGGCAACCAATTAATCTCTCTGCAGTTTGAAGTTTCACTCTCAGGAGAGGGCACAGTGAGGACCCCGATCAGATTTGTCAGTCCTTTCTTCGGCTTCCACCATTCATGGATAACCACGACCTTGACATATCACACAGGGAGATGTCTTCCCAAATCATCAATCCTGTGTGGGTTTTCAAAAGTTCTAGCACTAGCACAACACGGTCATTTCATAATGAATCTCATAAATGAACTCTTATTCTCTTTCAGCTAAAAAAGATAGGGGAGAAAGAGACGGTCTTTTCTTTTTTTAGTGAAGCATCTTGCTTTTCCAAAAGGGGGAGGAAGGAATGATACCCTGTACCCACTCCCTCACTCCTCCCCCACCCCCTCAAAAAAACAAAAATCCCACTCCCAGAAATATCCATTTATTTACAATGGGTCCAGTTATTTACAATTATCCAGTAACTTGCAATTACCCAGTGGCTTTCTGACTCTGAGAAGAAGTAAGAGGCAGAGGTAAAAACATAGACCAGAAATGAGAGTGTAGTGAACACCAACTGCAGTTCCTAAGGCCTAGTTGTCCAAAAAAACACCTGATAGTTCTGTGTCAGTCGGGTGTCCCTTTTGAAGGTGTCACTTTTTCTAGGTATCAGCAAGGAGCTTAGCACATTCAGGGAGGATGCTGTCACAGAACCCCTATTGGTCTCAGGTTTCAGCAACACAAAGGCAGAGCATAGGGCAGGGAGAGTGTTGCTCCATGAAATGAAGCTTGTCTGGAAGTCCCATCTCACCCAGGTGGGAGGAACTCTCAAAAACTCATCAAGGCCACCTAGTCAATCAGGGTTATTTATGTGTCGTGGAAAAGACACCAGGGAGAGAGGGCAAGGAGGGACCCTTGTTCCCAGCCCCTCCTGCAGTGCACACAGCTGTTGGTAGAAAGAGACAACTTTGTGTGCCCTTACCTATGGACATCCTTGATGTGTGTGTGTGTGTGTGTGTGTGTGTGTGTGTGTGTAAGCCATACTTGGGTATGTTCATGAACATCTATGGCTTGTGTGCTAACACAGGGAGAGACACGCTCTTTGATAAGTTATAGAGTTCAGTGAAATCAGTTCTGGACTAGACACCAGAACACCTGGCTTCCCTCCTCTCCTCCCTGATTGTCCTGGCCTCGATCTTCTCACCCACAGAGTGCAAGTTGTGAGGTCTGTCCCAACGAGGATCAGATGAAATAAGGTACATGAAAGCACTATATAAAGTATAAGGCAATAGAGTACTGTAAGAAGTCATTATTTATGATGAATAAGCAGGAAAGAATCCAGATGCCAATTATCTTGCTATCTTCTCATGAGGCTAGGCAATCTAGCCAGAGGGTGGTGAGTGGGTAAGATTTTCCTCACTTACGTTCACAGCCAATATGTAAATCTATAATACACAGGTGTCTGAGTTCTATTATTTATAAACCTATTTTAATATGCTATATTGTTTCTAGCTCTCTTCTCGTTCTCCAGGCAATAGGAAACACCAAATTGAGAAAAGTTCTTTGCAAATTAACTGGACCAGAAGGGATTTTTATCACCTGTTTGTAGACCTAACTTATTCGTGTCACTAATTTCCAAGCAATGGACGTCACGATTATAATCGTGTGTTCTGATGTGAACCTCTTTCCCCCTACAATTTTCCCCCTTATAAAATCTGCCCCAAATTTCCTGGTGTTAGTTAATGTAAGTAATAAAGAAGTTTTATGTGTGTTTGTTTGTCTGTATTAAGATATATTTGCCAAAGGTTTGGGAACCTAAAATTGGAATATTTAATAAGCCGCTACTGACATTTATCACCTTCTTTGGGATTTACCACTAACCCAGTGACGTTATCTTTCTTGAGCTAAATTAAAAGACAAATTCAAATCCTGCATGGTAGCCACCAAAAGCATATATTTGAAAAACAGAATTCAGCGTGCCATATTATGCATTATTTAATGGTATGCAAATTATAAGTCAGACAGTTAGGAAAACCACACTTCAGCATTAATAAACAGCAGCACTACTACTACATTAATTATGATATTGCTATGATTTATTCCCAAGTTTTGCATGTTGATTCTCCTTGAAAATTTATGCCATCTGATAAGCAGTAACCTCCTTCCCCTCCTACACCTCCTACCCATTCCTCAAATCTGTTCCTCCTACCCACCCCATGGATGTCTGCAGGAAACGGGTACAGAAATACAAAGTCATAAGCAGCTGCATTGTCTTATAAGCATCAATAATTAAAGAACAAGCAAACACCACCTAAAGCTCCAACATTTATTGTGTCAATGTTAAGCACACTTTTTAAAAGACAACATAGAATGTATAGAAACAAGGGGTTGGGGGACTCATGCTCGATTCCACAATACAGGTAATTAGGTTGGCTGGTTTCAAAAGGGCCAGGACGTCACTCAGGACAGCGATGGTCCATGGGCCCTCTATATGGGACTGATTCACCGTTCCAATGTGGGTCTGTTTTTTTGCTTTTACTTTTTTTTAAAAAATATAAATAAAATGGCACTGCAGGCCTGGGCAGGAAGGACTCTGCAGGACTCTGTCTTCGCACAACGGCTTCTTGGAGGCTACTGTCGGAAAACATCACAAACTAGCAGGATGACAGGCCACGCAGATGTCGGCTGGGCAGCACGCGTCCACCCCGCCCCTGGGGACTTCAAATTTTCTCAGAACTTAAGGGCTCTCGAGCTTCCATCCGAAAACTGCCACACATCTTGAGCTCTCTGGGTACTACGCCGAATGGGGGTGTGTGAAGAACCTAGAAGAAGGTTGGAGACAGAGGAAGGGGAAAAAAAAAAAGTACAGGTGTGACTCGGCCCAGTGATTTTCTGTTCTCTAACTAGCTCTTTAAAATTATAACTTAAATCAACCACAGGTTGAGCCACTGGCATCTTTAAACATGATTTCAAACTCTATCCCCTCCCCCCAAATCTCTGCCCCCTGAGTACCTTTCCCATGCCTCCCTCCCTGCCTTCCCCACAGAGGACCCAGACCCGCTACCCGATCCCAATCGTATGGTAGTCCTAATAAACTTGGGACACACCTGGAAGGAAACACTTTCCCTTATGACTGAGAAAACTGAGTAGGAAACAGTCCTTTGGTTGAGGAGAACAGGGGAGGGAGGAGGGAAGGGGGACATTTCCTTAAAATAATAATAAAATTATAAAGAAACAAAAACTCAAAATTGATGTAAAAGCAGCACAACGAAAACATGAAATGTCATCAAGTTCAACGTCAAAGCAGCCAACGATTTACAAGAGGCGAACACATCCCTGAAGAGGAAACCAGAACCCAAAATAGTTGCTCCCAAATTGCACCAAAAACTGCCTGTAGTTTCTTTCAAACATGCAGTTTTCTTTTCTTTTCTTTTTTTTTTTTTTTTTCTTTTTGGTAAAGGGGGAAGGCAATGGTGAAGGGAAGAAGGGAGTGGTTATTCTCCTCCGGGGTTCCTCCCTTTGCTGTGTTACATTGACTTGAAGCAGCAGAACTGGGAGTCCGGATGTGCCGAGGAAGAGGGCTACCACTGTGGCATTCCAGGGCTCGTTGCCATGGCGACCCGAAGCAGGGGCCTGGGGCCTCCTCTCCCCCGACTTGGCGCCGCAGGAGGCCCAGGGTCTGGAGCTCAGCTGCTCTCTCGAATGCCCCCTGCGCAGTGGAGACCAGGGCTGAGGGGCCTCCTGTGTCCAGGTGGGCTCTGGGGAACCCCGTTCCCAGTCCAGCCCTGCCACTGTCGTGGAGGCCCCTCTGGCTGATACCCCCATCGAACCCCTTTGTCAGACCTGCTGCCAGTATTGAAAGCTCTACTGACAAGATACGGCCTGGGCATGTACCACGCTCTACGTTATTGAGAAGCACAGCCCCCTGTGGGTTTGGGGGGGGGGGGGAGGGGGGTGTCCTGCGTTAGAGGAGAGACATTGGGGAAATCGCTTAATTTGCCCTTTCTGCTGAATCACAAGGACCTAATATATATGCTCCCTTTAAGTAGTCTTTGCCACTTTACAGAAAGGAAAAACAGTATTTGGATCAACCGTTGGAGTTGTTCAGGCGAGTTTAGGATCTTGAGTACAAATGACCCAGGTGAACTGTACTGATCTCCTTTCCCCTTTTGGAAGGGAGGAATTAATCGCTTCCCATGACCACAGATGACACTGGGAAATAGAGAGAGAGAGAGAAACAGACCCATCCCCCCTAAAGGCTGATTCACTGGCCATGTGTTTTACTCAATGAAACAGAGGGCTAATGGGATAACAAGATGACAGCAAGGAAAAGTGCACACCCAACAACCCATGTCTACAATTTGTAGCTAGAGCAGCCCTGGAATAAACGTCCAGAATCCCAATTCTGGCTGTGTGTTCTGATGTCCGTTGCTCTAAACATGGGTTCATTTAGTTTTAATTGGGAAAGCGGCAGGGCCTTAGGAGACACTTAGGAAAATTTGCTAAGTGCCTCGTGCCTGTTAAAAGTTAACGGTCTTTTAAAAAATATTTTTCCAAGCAGGTTTAAAGAACACTGCCAATCCCATCCTCACACTGGCAAAATTCCCACATTTCTTTCGTTTCTTTCTCTCTTTTTTTTTTTTTTTTTTAAATGGGAAGTTGTCTGAAAAAGAAAAGAGAATGGGATGGGTACATTCTTGAACACACTAGGCCCAGGGACGATGGAGTAACAGAATCTTAATGAAGAGAACACGACTACAACACAGTCCTAAGAACTCATGTTAGTGTGTGCACACGCGGAGCAGGGGAAAGAGGTAGAAAGAAAGAAAGAAAGAAAGAAAGAAAGAAAGAAAGAAAACACCGTATTTCCTCCCTCTCACTCTGAGAGTACAGTGTTCGAAGCAGGACAGGATGGGGCCTGAGGCTCCTCAACTCCTTTTCAGGAAAGCCTGAAATATCCCAGCACCTTTGAACAAACTTTTAGTGTCTGTGAATAAACCTCCTCATTTCCTTATTTCTCCAAATGAAACGATATCTAACTCCCACTGCCACTGCCTTTCAAATCCTCACTTCCAGCATTATGAACGTATACAGTATGGACTTATTACACACACAAAAATGGTATTTAAATAAACAGTTCTAGCACAGAATGCCCTGGGAAAAACTCAACTACTCCACACTTCCTGCCATGGCTGGTACAAATGAAGAAACAAGTGTTCACCCCACTTCTTAGCCACCTTTGCAATGATTTGGCTTCGGTCCTTTTGTAGGGTCCTAAACAAAGAGAAGATAGGAAATGGTCTCAGGATGGGGAGAGCCCACGCACTGGGAGGGTTTCTAAGTTAAAATCTGTGAGAAATAGTATTTGCTGTACTCCTGTTTATTATGAAGCTGTTCTCAAAATGAAGATAAAAAGGAACATTGACGCGTTAAGAGTTCAGGTGGGTAAAGCACATTGCATCAACACATCTGGGTGTCGCATAAACTTGAGAATTCTGAAAACTGTTAATATCCTTAGCATTTCCTCATTTAAAAAAAATCTCGAATTCATCCTCTGTTGGAAATGTTTTTTGTTATTTTGCATTAAGATTTTTTAATTCGGGGGTTCCAGATACAGATGTCAGTTATAAGTTATATTTTTATTGCCTAGATTTTCATGCTCGTATTGTTCACTCAGCTTCAGAAATCATATTTTATAAGAGGGCTTCAATAAGCCAGGAGACTGAGTACCCTGAAGAACGTGTCTCCCGATAAATTTATTTAACTTTGGGACCATGTAAATCAAACATAATCTGTGATTTATCACCACATGTTTGCACCCCTCCCCATTCCCCATTTGATTTAAGAAATTTGAACATACAAGTAAGTATACAGTATCTACCATTAATTCTGTCTGTCAGGATGCAAAACCTAATTATGCTAAGAGCATCATATATTGAAAAATTAAAATGAACACTGTATATAAAACTTGCACAGCTGCACTCATAGCTCCTAATAAAAGAGTAATAGGGACACACAGTGGTTTTATGGACATTTAATACGGTGGAGCAGAAGTCACCACATCGCAAACTGGCATGGCACTGGAGAATATTTCTATCTTGAATAGCATTCTGGATTCAGTTGTGAAGTAACCTAATTCAAAACACAAATATCTCCTCTCAGGTCACTGCCAATTATCAAGTTCTGCAAGATATATCCATCTGATCCCAGCCCCTGTACCCAACCCCAAATCTTCTCTCACGGGATTCCTCTCTGCCTCCACTCTCTGCTTCCCACCCAAACTGGCTTTAAAAAAAATACACCTACTTTCTGTGTATTTTAGAAGGATAAAACTATTCCTGTCTCAGATAAAAGGCATTACATGAAAAGGCCACCTCACAGGCACCAGGGCATAAGAACTGAGCAACGAAAATGCTACCACAAGAAGACAACAGAACGGCTTTTGTTTTGGTTTTTACAAAAAGAAGAACAACGTTGTATCCATTCATCTACACTGGGAACAGGGAGACAGTATCACAGAAGTATGTGTTTTAATAAAGCAAATAGATGCTGCAGCATGCAGTATTTGTAAAACTGACAACACAGATTTCTAAGGAGGGGTTTTTATAATGGACCTAACTTGCTTTTCAAAGGCTATGTTTCATTTCATAAATCTGTTGGTTGGGCAAAAGATCACTGAAGCATATTCCCCCCCTCTCATTTGCTACCAGTCAGGAAAACACTATAAAAAGTTCTAAAAGATCTGTCCCATCTCTGGTCCCTAAGATCACAGGATCACAAGGCAAACCACCATAGATCTCAGGAAATCAGTGGCTGATTCCACAGATTTGCCACATCTGGCTGAACTACTGGTTACTTCTCTCTCTCTCTCTCTCTCTCTCTCTCTCTCTTTCTCTCGTTAACATGATGCCTTTGTTTCTGGATATTTATGGGGGGGAGGGTGATGTTATTTTTGGTATGAAGAAAGACTCATATGGAAATGAAAGAGCTAACTTTTTAAAAAATCTTTTTTTACACTATGTTCTAAGATAGGGCAGGGGAGGGAGAATAGAAAAGAACTTTCAGACAACAAGAACAGCAAAAAATCCAAAGGAAATAAAAGTTTAAGATGCTATTACCAGTCAATTTTTCATTTATATCTGGATGGATTATTGTTAAGACATGAAGGGAAAGTTTTTAACATCAGACTGAAAACACTTTCCATTTCTTGAAAATTATTCTAGAACTATAAAATCTAAAAACTATTTCCATGTTTTGAGATATGTCTATTTTAATATAGTAAGCACTTTATGTTCCTTTAGGGTATAATGCACGCATCAAAATGCCCATAGAAATAATCCTGAAAAAGACTGACTGGCCTTCTCTTAAAACCTGTTATTTTCTTGAAAGTAATTTACAGAGTGTGTCAAATGAGGACACAAGAAGCTTACATTGTGTACTTTAATTTTTTTTATTTTTTTCAATAAAGGGACAAAATGGGTGTATGAACAGGTTAATGCAGACAACTGCCAAAAAAACACAGACAGTGGTTTTTCCAATAGAACTTAACAAAGACCAGAAACAAATACAATAAAAAGCCAGGTTGTAATGACCTTTGGTCATCCAAATAAAAAAAAAATAAAAACAAAGAAAAATAAAAGATCAAATTAAGTGCCTCTGTTTTGAACAGGGCACATAAGCAATAATAAATAGTGACTCCCATAGTAAAAGATAAAATTTCAAGTTACGACAAACAGCTTTCATTACAGGAATAGAAAAGGCCAATAACAAAATATTCTGCATTGCCATTTACAAAAAAGTATTGACTAAAGCGGGCTTTCTCTTTAATATGCTTTGCATATGAAATTCTTTCCAATCTAAATATAAAGCACCATTTAGTTTTTGGCAATGAAAAAAACTGCAAAACATTGTTTTTGTTTTTTTTTTCCTTTTTTTTCTTTCTTTCTTTTACTGCATATGAAGGTAAGATGCTGGAATGTAGGGTGATAGAAGGAAAGGGACAAAAAGCACACTACATAACAAACCAACGTTATTAGCTTGCAGTACTGCATACAGTATGGCAGCAGGAAAAAGGAACGAAAAAGGATATGTACAACCCCTATGACAGCCATCCGTGTGACATTCTAGCAGGCTCCCCCAAACCGCCATTATATGGCTTCTCATCTGTACAATGTCACACTTTTTTGTTTGTCTCTCTTTTTTTTTTTTTTGAAGCATACAAATAATTTGCACTATATTATCCTGCCAAATTAAAAAAATATACTGTGGCAGCCTGTCTTTTTTTTTTTTTCCACTACCAAAAAAGGTACATTGATACCTTTTAAGAGAACAAGCAACAATTAAAAATACAAGCTTCAATATAAATACTATAGTGCCTAACACTAGATGAACATTTAATTCAAATACCATTCTAGAAATACAGAAAAAAGACCATAAATGTGTTTTAGCATAGGAATCAACATGAGTGTGCATTTTCCTATATTTAAGTACTATATAATCTTAAACCTTTCCCCAATGTATGTTTTTTTTTTTTTTTTTACAACCTGAAGAGCGGTGTGTATCCAAGGCATAGAATTTCCACTACCATTTTTAAATGGATAACAAGTCTTGTAACACCACCAAGACAATGGAACCCTAAAATGCAGTTCCCCCCTAAACATAATGAAGTGTTTTTTAAAAAAATTTTTTTTCTTAACATTTATATTTAAAAAAGTTTTGTACAAAAAAATCCTTGCACTGTAGAAGCGAAAGCAATCATTCATTTCTATGTTAAGTGTATTCTGTTTTCCATTCACAGCGCTTGCAATGTTGAGTCCGAGTAAGTAAGCTCATTAGTCAAGTAAATGGCTGGCAAAGTTTTTTTTTTTTTTTAGTTTTTTTTTTTTAAAAATGCTCATCAATGAGATTGTGTTCAATTTTTTTTTTTCAGCATTCTTGCAACTTTTCCCTTAAGTATAGACCTGTAAACTGGGAAAATTGTACAGTGCACTTAATTGTCCTATCTGAGCAGGTTTATTTTATACTCAACCTCTGTATCTCTGATTAGAGAAAAGATACAGATATTACAGGCAGAGTCAAGTGCTATTTGAACACCAACTGGGGCAGATGCTAGCTTAATAAAAAAGAAAAAATTAAAAAAATAAAATAAAAACAATGAATCCTCTTCCATGTTAACACAAATAGCACACAGTGTATGGAAAAGAAATGAAGTACAACTTTTAGGGAGCACAGACATATATACTGCTACTCTTAAAATTCTTTCTCTTCTTTTTTAAGAATGTCACATTTAAACACAAGTCTTAAGAATTCATAGTTAATCATCATTGTATCAGTATTAGCTTATACACCTGTTCTAGTTTAAAATGGCAAATAGTACCACGTTGTGCTAAAAGATCAGGTATTTTCTTCCTCTGTTACCCTCCTGCCAAACCTTATTGTCAGTCTCTTCTTTTTAATATGGTCTACGAGGTCTTAAAGTTTATCATTTGATTGTCCCTTTGACAACCAAGTAGATCTGGATCTATTTCTTTTGGTGCCAGAATTTTTTGAACAGACATTATTTAAGTTATCTTCATAAAATGAATTCCTTACTAATGTATTTAATTGTATTCTGGGGCTTTTGCACGTTGCACATTCAATTTAATCATCATTTAAAAAAAAAAATAAAACTTTGGGCAAAACAGCCCATTTCTTTTAAGCTCTCACCAGGAGCAAAATAGCGTTTATACTGGTATAATCAGTTTTGCTTTTAAGATTAAACTAAAGGGAAAATGATGATTAACTAGGACATAGTGGGTCATATTTTTAGGTAGCCATTGTTGTGAGAAATACAATATAGAATTATATGCTAGGTCCTAAGATTTCTTACCTCACCCAATGCTGAATTAAGCTACAAGTTTATAACAAGTAGAAAGAACCATCAACGTGGTTTTAATAGATCCAAGGCACTCATATTTTAAAACCAAATGATAGAATAAACTTGTTTTGTTTTTCTGTTAAAATTTGTCAATTCAAGGCCTTTTTTTTCCTCTCCAATTGATACATTTAACCCTCTAGAGACAGACATTTAGCTCATAGAGATTTTCTTTCAGTGCTGTCTATTCTGTCTTTAGAGGGTTAACCCAAAGACTGTTTTTCCTCCTCACGTTATAAAATAAAACTGTACATGATATGTATTACAGAATGTATGCAGCATGGTCTTTTTCTCTCTCTCTCTCTTTTTCTCTCAGAACGGAACTGGAAACAGCAACATGTTTGCTCAGCAACGAATCGGGGACAATTTAAAATAGCCATAACATACCATACATGCTGTCTAAGTTTAAAAAAAAAAAACATACACAACATGTAAATTATTGCACAAGAGAAAGGCTCAAAGTTTGCGTAAAATGCAATAGTATTGCCCCATACAGATCATGCATTCAAACGGTGAGAACATAAAGGAAAAAAAGAAAAAGAAAAAAAGAAAAAGAAAAAAAAAAAACAGGTGTGCTGGTGACAAGCACTCTCATATTCTTAGCTTCCGTTACTTCTGTTTGTTTGTTTGTTTAATCACATGGGACTAGAAAAAAATCCTACAGGGAGTGGGGCTGGAGGGCGATGGGGAAGGGGGGGGTGGTGAAAAAAGGAGGTGTCAGGTGGGAGTGAGGGAGGGGTATTAATATACCTCTATTCAGTTTTTATATCATTATTCAACACTCGATCACTGTGCCATTTTTTCATGTGTTTCTCCAGGGTACTGTACACGCTAAAAGGCATCTTACAAATTTCACATTTGTAAACGTCCTTCCCCACCTGGCCATGCGTTTTCATGTGCCTGGTGAGCTTGCTACTCTGGGCACAGGCATAGTTGCACAGCTCGCATTTATAAGGCCTTTCGCCCGTGTGGCTTCTCCTGTGGACAGTGAGATTGCTACAGTTCTTGAAGACTTTCCCACAGTACTCACAAGTGTCGCTGCGTCTGCCCTCTTTTGAGCTGGGCCTGCCCGGGCCCGGACCACTAATATGGGGCGTGCTCCCTCCACTTCCCGTGCCGCTGCGCCCCGAGATCCCTCCGTCCAGCTCCCCGGGCGGCGTGGAGAAGCGCAAGCTCCCGTTCTCCGAGGAGTGCTCCGACGAGGAGGCGAAAGGCGATTGTCTGGAGTCTCCGAAGCTAAGGAAGGGATCTTTGAGCTGCCTGGAGGCCGCGTAGCCAGCGAGCCACTGCGAGTACACGTTCTCCGTGTTGGGCATCGCGGCCGGGGGCAAGTCGAACTCCTTCTCGAGCTTGATGCGCTTGGAGAAGGGGCTCAGCGAGCTGGGGCTGCCCAGCAGCAGCTTTTTGGACAGGCCCCCCGAGGCCGACTCGCCCGGGGAGCAGCCGCGGCCGTTAACAGTGCCATCGTCTATGCGGTCCGACTCGCCGGCCACCGAGTCTTCGTCGCAAGTGTCCCTGTGGCCCTCGGCCTCGGCCAGGTGGCCGCGCTTGTGTTTCTCGCCTAGGACCTGGTGGAAGGCCTCGCTGAAGTGCTGCATGGAGCTGAGCACCATGCCCTGCATGACATCAGGCAGGGCGCGGCCCTCGTCGCCCACGCCCACCACCGCGCCCCGCGAGCTGTTCTCGTGGTGGCGCGCCGCCTCCAGGCTCAGCCCGAAGCCGTAGTCCACCCTCTCGCTCTCCGTCAGCTCCTCCTCCTCCTCTTCCTCCTCTTCTTCCTCTTCCTCGTCGTCCTCCTCTTCCTCCTCGTCCCCATTCTCCGGGATCAGGTTGGGGTCGTTCTCGCTCTTGAACTTGGCCACCACAGACTTGAGCGCGCTGCTGGCGCTGCCCACCAGGTCGCTGGTGCCGGGTTCCGGGGAGCTGGCGGTGGAGAGGCCGTCGTCGGACTTGACCGTCATGGGGGATGACTTGTGCATGTGCGTCTTCATGTGGCGCTTCAGCTTGCTGGCCTGCGTGCACGCGTGGTCGCACAGGTTGCACTTGTAGGGCTTCTCGCCCGTGTGGCTGCGCCGGTGCACCACGAGGTTGCTCTGAAATTTGAACGTCTTGCCGCAGAACTCGCATGACTTGGACTTGACCGGGGGCTGGGAGGGAGGAGGGGCGGATTGCAGAGGAGGGAGGGGGGGCGTCGCCAGGAAGGGTGGCTTGCTACCTGGCTGGAATGGTTGCAGTAACCTTTGCATAGGGCTGGGCCGGCCTGGGGACAGCGGTGGGCTAGACGTGTTCCCTGCCAGCTCTCTAAGTCTCCTAGAGAAATCCATGGCGGGAGGCTCCATAGCCATTGGATTCAACCGCAGCACCCTGTCAAAGGCACTCGGGTGATGGGTGGCCAGGGCCATCTCTTCCGCCCCCAGGCGCTCTATGCGGTGGGGGTCCAAGTGATGTCTCGGTGGTGGACTAAACAGGGGGGGAGTGGGTGGAAAGCGCCCTTCTGCCAGGCCGGAAGCCTCTCTCGATACTGATCCTGGTATTCTTAGCAGGTTAAAGGGGTTATTGTCTGCAATATGAATCCCATGGAGAGGTGGCTGGGAAGGACATTCTGCACCTAGTCCTGAAGGGATACCAACCCGCGGGGTCAGGGGACTTCCGTGTTCGCTTTCTAAGTAGATTCTTAATCCATGAGTGTTCTGTGCGTGTTGCAAGAGAAACCATGCACTGGTGAATGGCTGTTTGCAAGTTGTACATGTGTAGCTGCTGGGCTCATCTTTACCTGCAAAATAATACAACACCAACATCAATGTTTAATCGCGGAGGAGGACGTTAGCAATTGCTTATTTATGGTTCACCTCCAGCTTTCCCTGCCCCCAGCCCTCCACCCCACAGGCCTAAGCCCTCACTGATCTATAATATTCCCTGTGCCTAGAATTGGTGCCTGGTTCATCTGGTGGCTGGTGCCCAATAAATATTTGTCGAATCGGTCTTTCTGCCATTTCATTCTGTTCTAAGAATTTTAAATCCGATCTCCAAAGCAGAAAAATCTGCACCAATTCAAGCTTGAGAATGAGGATCCCTACATTCTAAGGAACCTCAGCAAACCTCTTCTGAACTCTCCAATCTGTCACCAGCTGTGGTTTGGGGCAAGCTATTTCATCTCTGTGCCTCTGTTTCCTCATTTGTTACGTGAGGGCCTTGGACAAGGTGACCTAAGGGAAACTTTTCTGCTTCCTAAATCCCATCGTTCTATTCTCCCCTGGGTGGCAGGTGAACTTTCTAAATAGGCAATCATTTCATAGGGATATCAAAAAAGAGAAGGTCAACTCGTTACAATTCTCTATGGCCCTGGAGATGCTTTTAATCTTAGCCTGAAACACACTAATTGTTGATATTGTTAAAAATGGGAAGGTACTCCTAAAATAATTCCAAGGAAGAGAGACTAGCAACATTCTCACATCCCAGCCTTGTGTGAGGATCAGTGAGTCCCAATCCTGGTTCCACAACACCCTATGGGGACTCCCATTTTTATCTCAAGGGATGTTGCAAAAAATCTCAAAAGAGAAATTTAATTCGGATTTAACCAACAGGCCGTATCAAATCTTTAGGAGTTGTTCCCCCAGTCAAACAAATGCAAGTCTGGAGAAGTTAGGAGGAGCGGCTGGTGCCAACTTAAGCAGACACAGCATCCTAGTTTAAGAACAGTTAAAGCAGCCAGCACCATGACGGGCAGCAGGCTGAGAAATGCTACACTATCCTCCTCCTCATTATTTTGAGAGGCTAACAACGAGAACCAAATTATACAACATCCTGCGCCCTCGGCTGAGCCTCAGCTCCAGTTGAGAAAGAAACAGAAAGATACAGTTCAGCTAGTCAACTCTTTGGCCAGTAGCCAAGCCGTCTGGAGAGGGGCCCTGCTTAAGTCACATTATTTCTCTCTCGCTGAAAAGAACCCGAGAGTGGTAAATGCCACTTTGGCAAAGAGGGGGCCAGCTTGACTTCACGATCATTCATTTTTGGAGATAGCTAAATTTAAAAAAATATATATATATACACACCAAGGGACTAACAGTTTACCAGTCAACTACAACATTAAAAAGGGCCCAAATATTGGTGGCCAAAGGACAAGGTTGAGAAAAAATAGATGAACTTCCCAGGGATTCTCAAAAAGCCAGTGCATAAAGTACAAATGAGAAATAAACTTTAGCCAGTCTTTTAAAAGGGGGGACTAGAGGAGTCGCTTAAGGCCCCAGCTAGTATTTGTCAGTAACTTTTTTAAAAGCAAAAAAAAAAAAAAAAATCCACCATGGAGCTAAAGAGTGGGAATGAGGAATTAATCAATTACGACGATTCCTCCATTTAGCAAGTCAGAAAGAAAAGCTGGCAGGGTCTTCTCAGGAGCCCCAACACTTGCATTCCCAAACAAGCCAGCCTTGCTCAGAGCACTTGTCTGAATAATGGACTCCCTGCCCTGACCTTGTGATTTACTTTACAATGCATTTATAATCTCACTCAATATATCCCACTCCTGGGTAAATCTCTTTAACAAGATTAGATGATAAGATACCAAAATTAGGTTTCCAACATTTGCCTAATGTGGAGGGAGGGGAAAAAAAAAAAAAGGCAGAAAGATTTTGAAAGAAAACGCTGACATTAGTATCACATTATCTGCCTATTTTTGTTTGCCTCCTTTCTTCAAAGGGAAATAAAAAGCATCATTGAGAGTATTTTCATAAATTTTTTGTTGTTGTTGAACAATGACTTGGGTTCTAAATAGGCAGGAAAAAAACCTATCTGGTTCCAACTAACATGACCCTCTGTGGCTTTCTCCTTTGCCTCTCTAGGACTCTGTGTTATTATCATACATTTAGCCTGACAATCCGGATTGGATAAGTAAAGAGAAGATTTGTCAGCTGAAACAAGTCCTTAACACTTTCATCACTCCAAATGCCTTAAAATCATATTTTCGCTTATGATATCCTACTGAATCCCAGGACTGGACCCATAATTAGCAATCTGGTTTTGCATGCACGCTGACCACGGCTACGGATCAGTGCCAAAATGTGCACAGCCCTGCATCAAGGGTCTCACCTGTATCCTTTCCAAAAGGCTTAAACAAGCAAAGTCCATTTTATTTTGCTGCTCTGAACTTCCTAAAATTTTGTTTTCAGAGCCAGTGATGTGATAGTATTACACTATGTTCACACTGTGCTGTTACCCTCCCCTCTCAGACATCAGGTCAGAGAAGATAGCATTTTATCTTATAATGAGCATACAACATACAGTTTTCACTATCGCATTTTAGTATTCCTATCAACTAGATATTCTAGATCATGAGGGCAGCTAGTGTAATCATAATGTCAATGAGAAGGGCTGTTACGATTGAGACTAAAGATTACATCAAAAGAGCTGCTTTGAAACTGGTAATTATTACCAGTCCACTAATAGCAAATGATGCATTACAGTTTCACCATATAATCTGTATTTCACTCAGCTCATGCCAGTGCACCATATTATATTACAGTGCGCACAGATTCTCAATTCCTAAACTGCAGTCATCAATAAATGTGTTACTTGCCATAATTTGTGAAATTACTTTGTTCATAACATCTTTGATGGTTTAGAAAGACCAGAATTGATTTCCTGCGTGGCAAAATTAGGGCTACATTGATTTATTGACGTGTAAAATATAATAATATTCTTCATTTACTCTGACGAAAATCAACTTCTCAATTTGAGAGCCTCATTGGGCATTCACGGGGATTGTTTTGATTTAGAGCAATAAACTGAGTCCTGGCCCCAAGCATAGGAACTCCAGGCATCAAATAGTTAAAATCAGCCATTAGTTCACCTACCAGCTTTTATTTTATTTCATTTTGTTGTATGGGAAGGAATAACCCCATTTTTAGTTTGTCGCCAATGCTAAAGAGTCATGTGATCTAAGCCTCAGGATTGAGAAAAACAAGGAAGTCTGACACCAGAGGCCTGGCTCTACTATTTGCCAGCTTATGGGCTCTGAGACACTTAATTTCTTTGAGCCTTAGGTTTCCTATCTGTAAAATGAGCATAAAAACAGTACCTTACAGAATTGTGAGGTTCAAATGACAGACGTGTATAAAAGCCATTTGTAAACTACCAGGTCCAAGGTGAATGTGAGTTTTCATTACTCCCAGGCTTGGTTAGTTACCTAGCATGATGACTGACCAGGTTGTACACCCAGAAAGGCTTCCAGAAGAAGGCTGGAATCCAGAATCTAGAATCCAGGCCTCAGGCCAAAGGGAGGGAGGTCCTGGCTACAGGGTGGCAGGAGGGGCCATTTTAAGGCCCATGACTGTGGTCCACCAGCAGGGATGCCACAGGGAAGTGCTAAGTGCTCAGTGCTCTGAAAGCCAAGGGCAGCTGCTTAAGGCAGTTGAGTGGCCTGGGGGTCAGCTCTGCTGAATGCTTTCTGGAACTCCACAACCCATTTCCACATACCTTGTCTGGTCACTCCTAAACTGGTCCTGCCAGCATGGGCACCAGCAAACTAGGTACCCTCCCTTTGCAGGAAGAGGGGGAGAAGACATGGATTCTGTAGCAGGCTCCTAGTTTCCCACCCCTGCCCTCAGGAGGGTCAGCGGAAGAGGGAGAGACCTTGAACTGATTCCCAGGCCAGCAGCCCTCGGCCACTCAGCTCCACCCTCCTCTCTGCTGCCCTACTCCCTTCTCATCCCTTCCCTCCAAGGGGGTGGCTCTGTTCCCACAGCCCAGTGTGGGGCCCCAGGCACCCCCAGCAAAAGGAGGAGAGCTCTCCCCACCCAGCCAGCATGTAGGGACTCGAAACCGTGAGTCCAACCCCCTAAACTCTGCAATCGGTGACCTAACCCAGGCTTAGGCCCAGCTTCGTGTTGGGGAGGGGATGGCAGAAGAGGTGCTTTTAACCCCTGCACCGCCCAGCCCTCAGGACTTGAGGACTTGTGAAATTCACACAATAACTCTTTGTTACCTAGGATTACCTAGGAGTTAACAAAATAAACAACTGGCTTCAAATTTGGTCTCAGGGCGCATGCTCTGCCCTGCAGGCAGACACCATTCACAAGGTGGCTGGGTGTACTTTATCTCTCCCATCTAAAACCAGGTCCCCTGTATGGCTGAACTCCCCACCATTATGCTCTTTTTTATGTTCTTTCTTTTCTTCTTTCCACAACAGGTAACCTTTCACTGACTTTCAAAATAAAAATTAATTCCTTAAATAAAAATGAGGTAGGTGTCACACTTCTTTTTTTTTTTTTTCCTTGAACGTGCTTTTTTGTGTTTGGGGCAGAATCCACCCCTACCCCCACCCAACTTTTTAGCCATGCATGACTCATATCATTTATTACTACACAGAAAAGCAAACTGTATTACCTTCTAGAACAACATCTTTCAAAAACATTTTCATAAACATATAAATCTGAATTTCACAAAAAGATAAAAGTCGGTTTGCACACATAAGCGGATGGTGTTAATGGTGTTAATGGTGGTGATGGCGGTGGTAGTGGTATCTTTGAATTTAAGCAACAATGCTGTGCATTTTTCTCTAAAACTAGGAGAAAAACACGTAGAAATCGTTCTGTGTGTGCACATATATAATGCGCCATGTATATATACAAATATACCATGTTTAAATACACATGTAAATGCATCTATAACATGCATGAGAATAACTGTAGAGTAACTCTAAACTGACCTCTTTTGATTCTGGCCTCTGCTAACAGGTATGCCATGGAATAAACTCAAAGTCCTAAATGAGGCCATGGAAGTGAATGTCCAGCAATAAAATGGGCCCTGGACACACAGAGATCTATGGTCACCAGCTGTGGAGCCAGGTAAGACCCTGGGGAGGAGACCCACAGGGATGAGCTACTGTCAGCTCCATGGGAATGACACAAAAAAGGGGAGGGAAAAAGAGGAGGGGGTTGAGTGGAGCAGGGAGAGGGTGCCAAGTGAGTAATGGAATAATACATATGTGGATGCCAATCTATTTTGGAAGTAACTCCTTTCAGTACTTAAAAAGTAAGGGTGATTTCCAGAAACTCTCATCTCTATACACATGGACATTTGTAGAAGAAATAATGCTCAACTTACAAATACCCTGCGGGGTATATTCTGCACTCATCCCGGGCGTGGGGATTAGAGCTCCATGTGCAGAACGAGGGGAGGAGAGGCCCCTCCAGTGCAGAAGTTTATCTGTGAAAGAAACCCAAAATCAAGCACCAAAGCTATAAACAATGTGCATCGTAAACCACAGGATATCACATTTCAATTCCATTAAAACAGATTAACATCATTACAACAGCCTTGCAGATAGTTAACAGGCTCAAGGCCTATATCAAAAAATAAAAATAAAAAAAACCAAAACAAAACCCAAAAAAACTGTGATGAAGTTATTTCCACAATTTTGTTTTGTTTTTGATTTTAGTCTTTTTCAACAAAACAGAAGGGGTTTGTTTTTGGCGGGGGTGGGGGAGTCTTTGGTTCATTTGCTTGATTGTTATTGTTTATTGTCTTATAATAAGAGATATGTAAATAGCAAGGGGGAAATTGGCAATATTATGGGGTAGACTGGTAAAATGGAGGGATTTATCTGCAAGGCTGGTTTACATGCATACATTTACTTTACTTGACACGCCCAAGCAAAAAACAATATGTACTTCAGATAGCACCTCCAAAGACAGGGAAATCTTAGACATTCGGGACTTGGTTGGGCCACACTCTTGAATCCCATCAGCAAAATACCCCATATAGACATGGCTTCTTACAACACAAAGTAATGGAGAATAAATACTAGACTTCTGGGGTTACGATAACTTTGGCCAAGTCCCCATCTTCAGGGTGAGGAATCCCACTATTAAATAACAAGGATAGACCAGCGTTCTGATAATAGCAGCACCCAGAAAAAGTGGCCCACCTTCTCCCTTCTACTGCATTTTGTTGCACTCTGGTGAGGAGAAATGACTTCTCACACTAATAAACATAATACTAGCAATAAATCAAGCATTTCTAGCTCTGAGACTTTGGTGAAAAAGGAAATGTTTGGTTTGTGCAACCTGGGGATTATATGGTTTGTGTGGTAAATTCCTAGTTTTTTCAAGTCCACCTTGAGCTAACCAAGCATGTAGAGGTCAACCTTGAGACAGAGGGTAGGATAGATGGAGCAGGAGATACCCAGCGTGTTCTAGAGGCCTGGAGTTTGTGATGATTGGGGGAGGAGGGAGAGAAGAAAAACAGACTTTGATGGTGAGTAAACAGAGTATGTTTTCCATTAGCTTAATATTAAGAGCACTTAAAAGTGTTGTTGTTATACTCTAGGATAGCAGGTCCCAAGTGTAAAATACATCCTGTTCTCCTTATATAGATTCACATTGCCAAGAACAGCCAGGGCAGTCAGCACAAGGTTTCCTTTCATGAGAAGCATGGTGGGTAACAATGGCATATTGCTCATGGAAGCTCTTATGCTCTGTTGTTAAGCTATGTTGTTACCAGGCCTGCAAAGGGAGGCTGCTGTGGATGCCTTGCCTAGCCTGAGTCCATCTACACAGGCATGTCATTCTCTCCAGCCCCAAACAGAATTAATGACACAAAATGAACCAGCAAAAGTGCAAAGACTGGACTTAAAAAACAGGCACGTCTTCAGTTGACTGTGTATATTATACAGGGTATTGAGAGTATAGGGCAAAATTAACTACAGATTTAGTCATTGTGTTTTTCAACAAGAAACCTGAGAATCCATTTTTGCACTTGTTCTCGTCTTAGCCATTTCAGAAGTTGGTTTGTCACCAAGACTGAGATCCTTTTCTTAGAGACCCACACAACTGAGGTAACTCTGTAACCCTAGCAGAAATGCGACAACGCAGAAATACTTGGACACCTGCACAGGGACAGTCTGATTTTAAATTCCCTGCCATTTAGTCTGAGAGGAGAAGCTGAGTTGCCTTGATAGGCCTCCAGCAAGAAATGAGAGGAATGTTAACCTAACCCAGGCCTGACCACTTGCATTTATGTCTGGTTGGTAACCATGTCTACACATGGCTGAGTTTCCAGGGGCCCTGAACAAGCTGAGTTTCCAGGGGCCCTGTGGGGAAGTGGGCCAGGCCACATGGCAAAGCAAGGGCTCTTCGAGGAGACTATCTGGGTATCTGGTACCATGACCTGTTTTTGGTTTTTGAATTGTGAAAAACGAACAAGATCATCAGGTCTACGCCTTCATTTTACACATGGAGAAACTGAGGGCTTGTGAAATTAAGTGACTAGCCCACAAGCTATGTTGATAGTTAACCACAAAGTGAAGATCAGAATTACTCTCCTGCATCCCACCAGTGCTCTTTCCTGGGAGATCCATCTATCTCCTCCCCCTGGTTCCTGCCCAAGGAGTGCCAGTTAACAGGCACTCATTGACCCATTAGGAGAAACAACTTCTCTCATTGCAACCTCTCGGGAGGGAGTCCAACCCAGGGGTGTTGAGTGGGCCTTTCAAAGGGTCCAAATGAACTGACTTGGTTTCAAAATTGGAAAACAACACCACCTGACCTACTTCCTGACCCTCTTGGCTACCCCCCCCCCCCCCCCCCCCCCCCCCCGTTTTCACCCTCTACCTCTGCTTCCCCTGCAGAATTTGGCCGGCTGAAGAGGGACACACCCCTTCCTATCAGCTTAACAAGCTATTGACATTGTCTTTCTGAGAGACTCATACTTGAATTTCTCTTCCTCCAGGAAGACTGTCAAAGCACAGGCAATGGGGAGCCCCAACTGATTCTGCAGCCTCTGCACACATTCTCCTTGGTAAGTTGTCGACATTCCCACAGGAACTGGAAATGCTAAGTTGTTAATAGCCTCCCTAGGGTTTAACTTCTTGCGATGATGCTTTCAGTGATTTCATCATGTTTTAGGCAAAGTCTCACAATTAATGCTTTGAAGCATGACACTCAAGGAGCAGCTCTACCTGCCTGCCTACCCACCGCCCCCCCCCCCACCCCTTTGAGGGCCTTTTCTCTCCCTTTCCCCCAGGGAGTGGTGGGCTCAGGTAGCTGGCTGGAAAGTGGGAAATCTAGTTCTGCTCTCTTTTGTTTCCTGGGTGGTTCTCTTAGGGCAGCCTCAGGCCCAGCATCAGCACAGCACATCAGCATGGCTCGGAGCTTGTTGGAAACACAAATTCTCGGACCTTGTTGGAAACACAAATTCTCGGACTTACTGAATAAAAACCTGGAGGTGGGAGACATGCAGCAATCTATGTTTAGCAAGTCCCCCAGGTGGTTTGAGGACACAGCCCAGTTTAAGACAATGCTGTCTTGGGGTAAGAGGAGGCACGGAAGCTGGAAGCATGTTCCGCTGGCAGAGAGCCAGATTGGCTATGAGACTTTTGTCCCTTCTGAGATTCACCTCTTTCAGGACGAGAACTGTCCAAAACAGAGCAAGCCCAGGACATCCCTAAGAATCCCTTCATGTGGAATTCCAACCTCCCTCACTGACAGGGCAGGGAACAGACCCAGGCTTTCTATCAAGTACAGGGCGCTCTTTGCACTAGACAACATCCAAACCAGTTTATGTCAGACAGATGGTGTCCTCACCCCTTTCATAAAAGCTGAAATGTTTGAGGAAGCAGCTGTGGCGCACTGCATGGGTGGGGTAAACCTGGACTCTGTTTCCCTGTCTGGGCTCACAAATGTGATGTGTTGCCCTCTTCTGGATCAGTCTTTTCAAATGCCTGTGCTCTTCTGGTGAAAGGTGTTTTAACCTGTTCTGTTTCATAAAGGTCTCTCTAGATCCAGCATCTCCACTTGGGCATCTCCTCAGAAATGCCTTATGCATTATTAGGTTGCAATGTTTCCTGACGCCTGAATGAAAAAGAATGAATCTTATTTTTTCAGGTCTCATTAAAAACCTGCAGTAAATCAGGAATGGTTTTGATTTAAGGTTATATATTAGTCACTCTACATTTCTATGTACAGTGGGGTACCGACTTTTGATGCAGAGCTCTCTAAGCCGGGTGGGATGTCCCTGGAATTTAAGGTCCTTGAGTCAAGTCTTAGGCTTCCTCAAGAACATCTCAAAGACTCCTTTATTATTGACATGCTGTTTGTTTCTGAAATTAATCACTGGGTATGTAATGCAGCCACATTAGAGTCTTTCTCATCGACAAGTAATACTGCTGATCTACACATGTGCCGAAACAGCTAAGCACAAAGCATCATTTCCAACACACTTAGAGACTGTTCTGGGCGCCCAACTTTTTTCAGGTATTAAATCCCCAGCCCTCTCTAGAGGAGAACACAGACATATAGGTGTTTGATGTTTCCTGAAATGTATATAGGTGTATATATATTTCCTTTCTTAAACATATGTTTTTAGAAGACTTCCCTGTTTTTCCAGTTAGATAGGGCGCAAAAGGAGTACAACTGTCCCCAAGTGGAAGAGGTCACCCTGGAAAGCCATAACCTCCCATTCACTCTGGGTCTTCAAGAAAAGAATGACTGATAACCCACCGTAATGGGGAAGGATCTCTATATTGGTGATATAGGCCAAAATAAAGGACCCTGACACTCTTTTCCAGCTCCAAGATCCTCAAATCCCCTCTTCCCCAGGCAGTAGCCAACTTACAGACTACACTTAAAACACATCCTGAAAGTTTGTACAGTTTCCTGAATGAACCAATTCCAATTTTATCACTATTATTGGATCCAAATCACAAAAATAACGAGTGCAGCTAGTCTGGGATACAGGCTTCTTTAACCGGAAAGCAAGTCCACCAAATGCCCTTCTAGCTTTTATCCCTCCCTTTACAATAGATACCAGCGCCTCTCTCTCTGATTCTGTGTCTTAACAAAGTATTATAGAGCAAACATTAGCTGTGCCTATGTCTTGAGTCATGTCAGTCTAAACTGAAAATGTGCCAGCTTTATCATTGCTAACAGACTTCTTAATTAACCTTCTGATATTGTCAAAATTGCATTGCCTTTTGTTCTAGAAATGAGCATTTAAATTAGCATTTTTTTCCATCTTTTTTTTTTTTTTTTTTACTAGCTATGGTTTTACCAAATTATGATGCTCTTTAAAAAGTGTATCTTGGGATGCCTGGGTGGCTCAGTTGGTTAAGCGTCCGACTTCGGCTCAGGTCATGATCTCGCGGTCCGTGAGTTCGAGCCCCACGTCGGACTCTGTGCTGACAGCTCAGAGCCTGGAGCCTGTTTCAGATTCTGTGTCTCCCTCTCTCTCTGACCCTCCCCCGTTCACGCTCTGTCTCTCTCTGTCTCAAAAAGAAAATAAACGTTAAAAAAAAAAATTAAAAAGTGTATCTTGTACAGATGAAAGCAAGCAAGAATTCTGGAGATATCACACTTAACAAAACTTCTTTGCTGAAATTTGCTCATGATCTCTATATTCCTTAATCCTTCGTCGGTGACTCTAATTTCATCAATCACTCATTTAAAAATTCTTTTTCTTTTTTGACCAATTCTATTCTCTCATAACCTTGATTATCTAAAAACTAATTTCACCTTTTGAGTTCTTCTCCTAGAAATTCACTCTGTAAAGGGAGGAGAGATGACACCTTTCATGCCCCTTTATCTATAAAAATGCAAAAAATGCAAGCCACCAATCTGTCAGGCCTAAACAAAATTTTCTGCAATCTGTGTCTTTAACTTAAGCAAAGCATGTAATTCAAAAAGGGAGAGAGAGAGAGAGAGAGCTTAGTTTTCTGAAGAATAACTAAACCAAAGACATTGTGTTCCATCTTTGTGTTGAAATGCAGATTTCCCACTAAAAGGCAAATCCTTCATTTCAAAAAGGTTGAATAGGATGGTACTTTAAAAAAAAGAATTCCAGCTGGTTAAATTTAGGGTGTTGAAAAAAGTGCGCTCCAATAATATTCTTTGGCTCTGGGCCCAAAGTATTTTCACTTGATTGTGAATTAGATAAATTTTTATTACACTTTAAGCTTTTGCCTTATAATGGTGGAACTAATCAAGGAGACTGGAAGGGCAACTCTATAAAGACAAATTGTCTTAGGACAGATTTTTTTTCTTTCTTTAACTGTGTACCTCACTATGCAAAATGTGTTATTCAGGTTAATGCCATTCATTCACTCTTTCATGTGTTGATTCAACAACTATTTACTGAGGGCCTGTAATGCCCAGAGCAATGGGCCAGCATCTGGGGGTAACACAAAGAAAACCCAGACAGACTTGCCAGTAAAGCCCTCAACGAGGCAGAGAAGAGAAGGCCTGGACAGAAATCGCTCTCCTCCAATGCAGAAAGTGTGTCATGAGAGAGGCACAGATAAGCCGCTATGAAAATTCAAAGGAAGAGAAATTACTTCCACTTGAAAGGCAGGAGAGCGGCTTTCAGGAAGAGGTAACTTATGAACTGCACCTGGAAAGCCAAGAGGAAGGACTTTCCAGACAAAAGCAAAAGCAGGTACAGATGCTCAGAGGAGCAAAGGCCAAGGTGTGCACATAGCAAATGGGGCCCAACAGGTAGTTACATTTAAATCAAAATATCGTACACCGATTCCTTTAGTTGACAACAGAGGATGTGTTCGTCTAAATAAACCCTCTGAGGATGTCTGTGAAGTCCTCAGCTTTCATAAGTTCCTATTTTCAAATATCACATTTTCTTAAAATAAGGGACATAGCCATGCGGATGCTTGAGAAACTCTTTATGCAAGTTCATCCGTCCTGTTTTGCTTCTCCCCCACCTCCATTTTTGCGCCCTGATGAATGGTGGGTGGTCTGCTGAAGCAGGATTCAGTGTGTTTTATTCCTCTGAGTCAGACAAACAAGTGTTGATAGCCACATTCTTCTTTGCAATATTGCCTCCCTGGCTTAAATAATCTATTTCAGATGTATCATTGCCAGTTTCAGATGGGCTTGTACTTGCTGACACATTCTCAACAAATGACTGTGCAAGAAATGTGGAGATTTTCCTACACTGCTTTGTCTCTTCAGTCATCAACTTGACCTTCCCTCCAAATTTCCCCCCTTTCTTCTCTTCAAAGCCATGGGTAAGGCGGGGCTACCCTCACCCCTCCTCTGAGTCCTAATGTGAGGATTTTGTTTGTGCGTGGTGGGGTGTGCGTGACTGTGAGAGTATATGCGTGAGTATACGAGTGTGTGTGTGTGTGTGTGTGTGTGTGTGTGTGTGCAGGTGCATGCGTGCACCTGCACACACATGCATGTGTGCCTCTACCTGGGGTCTTTTTCAGGTAGAATTTGGGAGAATTTGGGAACGATGCCCATGCCCCATGCATTCCCCTATGAACACCACTGACCCTCACTCTCCAGACTCTTTTCCTTTAGGATGTCAGGGACTCGCTCCTTCGGAGAGGCTGCTGGCACAAAGTCAGGAATCCAGATTCTTCAGTCCCAACTCTGCCACGCACCAGCTGTGCATGACCTTGAGTAAATCCCTTCCCCTTTCTGACCCTAAGTTTTCTCATCCTTAAAAAGAGAAGACTAGATCAGATGCATGATGACTTCTCCCTCCTGTTTCCCATGCCAGTCAAAGTCTCCTTGAGACCAGATATGGAACAGGAGTTTGGGATGCAGTTAAGAGACCTGGTAGGGGCCATCTTAAAAGCCGGCCAGGATGGGCCTGTGCCCCAGTGACCTTGCAGGGACTAGGATGAACCTCCAGGCCAGTGTGGGCTGGGTCCAGCTGCCAGGCTAATTCTTAGACTCAGAAAGTAGGCCCTGGTGGTGGATTTCAACTTCCTGGGGCACAATCTCACAAATCTCACCTGTCTGAGCTTCAAGGAGGAAACCAAGGCGGGTCCAGAGCCAAAGAGACTGAAGGTCACAGAGGACCAGGAAGAAAGTTTCCACAAACTCAGGCTAAATGTCAAGGGAAAAGGTCTCTGCTGCCTGTGCCAGAAGGCCAGTGGCAAAGCTAGGCCTCATGCCAGAGCCTGGCACCCACGGGGCTCTAAGGAAAGCCAGAGTCCTCTCCAGACCACCTCAAACCAGGGTGGCAAGGCCCCGGTGTCCTGTGATCCCTGCCCTCATCCAACTTGAAAGGTTCCTGGAAAGCCATGTGTAAAGTGAGTTTCTGTAAACTGAATCACATTTGCTAACCAACATCATTTCAGAGATGTTTCATCACCCTTCCAGGCCTATCGAAAATTGGCAGGGCTTCTAACATTTTACCTTTTAAGTGCTTCTTCCTCCACCCCCTCCCCAACCTCTCTGTCAAGTAGTTAATGATCTGTAAACAAACACTTTAAATTCAGTGGGGGAGCTCACTATTTAAAGGAACCCTGTGGCGAAACCTTTTGAAAAGTTAACAATCTTTCTGTAATGTGAAAAATCACCCTCTAATTTATCAGTTGCCATTGATGAGATTTCGTGCGTTTTGGGGCTTTCTTAAGGTGGGGCTCAACTGCAATACCTTTGTGGTTAGAAGGGGGCAGATAAAAAGAAGCTGTTCTGAGTTTGTTTCCGCCACCCCAACTGTCCAGCCTCACGCAAATATATTCACAGATACCACTCACGCCCCCCTACCCACAGGAGAAATGAAGAAAAGGGTGGAAAATCATAGTCCCAGACACCCGGAAAGCCTTGAAAATCATGCACTTGAGTTTCTCCTGGCTTAAGCATTAGATGCCTGAGGGGAGGAAAAGGCATCTGGGGTATGAAGATGGATCCAATGAGACTGACCATTTGCTTAGCAAACATTTAATTCTGATGACACCAGCCAGAGCAGAGGACTGGTCTATCAAAGCCAACAGAACACGCAACTCCCAAATTACTCTGAAGAGGCCACCCCGAACCTTTTCATCGGTGTCAACTCATGACAAATGTAATTTATGCTTCTATACCACCATTTCATGAGTCTCAAGCAAATACCAGAATAAATTTAAGCAAACCCAAGCTTGGCACTTATAAGGAGATCCCTGACGTTTTCAGGTGTTCTTGGGTGTTGCAGGGTGGGGCAGAGGTGCTGCTGGAGAGACAAGGGAGGGGAGAGGCATGGTTGACCACCCAGGGAGCTGGAGAGTCTTCTGGTCTTATCTTCCAGAACTGATCTGTGCAACCATTCAAGGGAAAAGGGCCCCAAAGAACAGGCAGCCCCAGGAAGGCTGTGTCAGGCCTCCAAACCCGGCCCCTTCTTAAGGAAGTATATCCTGGCCTCTCTGGAGATGTTCCTCTTCTTCCCAAAGCATCCTCCTCACATTCTGGCCCCACAGTGGTCCTGCGGATGAGGGAAGGTGTTATCCTCACCTCCCCAGCGAGGACACAGTAGATGTCAAAAGCATCCTGTTGCAGGTCGTGAAGGCAGGGCTGGGAGTCAGAGTCCAGTCTACCTTCCTGGGCACTAAGTATGGCCCTCATCACCACTCACTTCAGGAACCCTCAAGGTGAGCCAAGGCAGAGTGTGTTGTCTAGACACAAGTCTTTTTTTTTTTTTTTTTTTTTTTTTTTTTTAGCATTTATTCATATTTTGAGAGGCAGAGAGAGACAGTATGAGCCAGGAAAGGACAGAGGGAGAGGGAGACACAGAATCTGAAGCAGGCTCCAGGCTCCCAGCTGTCAGCACAGAGCCCGATGCGGGGCTCAAACTCATGAACAGTGAGATCATGACCTGAGCCGAAGTCGGACACTCAACCAACTGAGCCACCCAGGCGCCCCTAGACACAAGTCTTTATGCCATTCACAGGCAATCACTTGCCTTCCTGGGACTATAAAGTGGTGTGTGTGTGCATCTGAGGCAGTGGGGAAGGCAGACTCGGCAGGCCAAACACACTGCGACAATCTTGGGCAAGGGATCCTTAGAACCAGAATTGGCCATTCTCCAGAATGAAAACCTGTTATGTCCTATGGTTAATACAGAAGTGCTCGGAAATTGTGAGAACTAATTTAAGACTTCAAAGCTCTACAAACGAAAAAGAAAAAAAAATGGTCTAGCAGGTCAGGCTCTGACATTTCTTCGGGAACAAAACTAGGCTGCCCTCTCGCCTGAGGTGAGATTGAATCAAGGGTTCTGGTCCTGTGAGGCCAGGCCTCATCCCAAGGCAGCCAGTCCTTTCAGAAACAGGCCTCTGCCCGCCCACAAGCTCTTCCGACTTCTGCTACTGTCTCCCCAGTCCCTCAGCACCTTCCCTCCTTCTGGGCACAGAGCGGCCCAGCTGTAGCCTCAGCCCTAACCTCTCTGACAGAGTTCCACAGAACGAAGGCAAGGCAGACACAGCCTATTTATCTGAGGCCTATTTTCTTGGCTTTATAGTTACTTTCCTGGCTTTTTACCCAATTTCTAATCTTTCATTTATACCACTGACCAACCTGGAAAGAATTTCCTGAATAAAAAAGAGATGCCCACATGTATCATCTGCACTCATTCAAGAGTTCCCAATCCAGCCACAGAGTGGGTGTTGCTGGCTGTTCTTGGGTTTACTAATTCTGTTGATTCAGCAGAGGTAGCACCCAAAGTTATCAGACACCTCTGAGCCCTTCAAACCAAGAACGCACCATCTCAACTCCTTTCTACCCAGTGGGCAGGTTCACTTGGGAGCTCAGCTTGTGGACGCCTAGCCTCCCTGGGCCAAGGGGCCACAATCCCCGTATCCTTATTCCATAGGGATCAAGAGGGGGATAAAGGGACCCTCCACTTCAGAATCATTTTGCCTTTGGAATCTCTCTAAGACTGCCTAGGAAATATAGGTCTGAGAGGGTTAGCCTTCCCAGCCATGCTCTATTTCCATGCAGTCCCAACCATGAGAATGACCTGGAACCACCAATGTCAAGATCTCTCATGTCTACTAAGAACGGACACACTCCCCTCTCCCTAACAAGCCCCTCAGGCTGAAATCCTTTTATGTCCAGAGCCTCAACTTTCCACTGCTGGGCAGAAAGCCCCCTCTGTCACAGGCCCACAGATCTCTGCCGCCATGGTGCTCAAACCCTGTCAGGAGGTGGGGAGTGTGGACAGCAGGGCTGACACGGTTTCAAAGAGGCCGACCAGGCAAGAACCGTCCTGTACTCCTGCCCCAGCTCTAACGCAATAAAATGTCTTTTATCAGTGTAATTCAAGGCAAAGAGTCAAGGGTCTGTCACCATTTTAAAGAGGCTTATTACATGGCCACAAAAATTTGCCTCAGGCTCAAACCTGGCATGTAAGGTATCAGCGTGGGACAGGTTCTTTTGATTTGATTTTATTTTCTTACAAAATCTGAAAATGAAACGCTTCTGTCCCTCCCTTCCACCAACCGTTTTTTGATTTATGGGGAGGAGGAAAGAAATCTGAAGTTGACAGGTTGGGACAACTCCACTCAGCTTTCTCACTCAAAAGCGGCTTTTGTTCAACCATACTTTGCATTTATGGCCTGAGGCTCTTGGCTGACACAGGCTGGCTCCTCAGTGTGAGAGGGCTGTGGACTTCCCCGGGAGGAGGCCCCACTGGGATTACTGCCCCCCTTCACCTAGGGCTGGGGGCACTGAGGCTCACGGAGCTGGGGGCGCAAAGGCCCCTGGTTAGACAATGGAAGGGAATGCAAAGGATACGCCATTCTTATGTCTTCAGCTCTACACTACACTTCTCTCAGGCCCAGGGCTCCGTGAGATCATCGCGTACCCACCGGCACTGGTTCCTCAACCAAACCCCAGGGTTCTGAGAACCAAGATGGCATTGCCCACCTCTCATGATCCGACACCATTCTGGGCAAAGAAAAGTCCCTCAATAAGCACTCAGAAATTGAGCGCTGTTCAGTGGACTTTCCCATGTTCGAGAGCTCTTTATTCCCAACGACCTGGCTGGAAGGAGCTGCCATGGAGCCAGCAGTGACCAAGGGAACCTTCTCTTCCTGAGGCTGTTGAGGTCTCTCCAGTAAATGATTCATTAACCAAGGAACCTCCAGGTCAGCCTTGACCCACGAGATGATTACAGCCCCTTGAAAGTGGCTGCTGGCCCATCGGTTCACTGTACAATTTTGGCAATCTGTAATTGTATATTTACTCAATGGTTGTTATGGACAATCGGGTTAATAATTCACCTTCCAAATGCTGTGTAATTACACAGTTAGAAGAGTTACAATCGATGTCAACTTTTCTGAAGTCTTCTGGTGAATTGGCCCCAATTACCTAATCTGGGTCCCTTTCCTTTCCCTCTCTAAATTTTTTTTTTTAGTAATCTCCCACACTTCCCTCTATTCTCATCCCCCACCTACACCCCTATCTTTCTGCCCCAAGAGAAAGAACAGTGTGAAGTTCTTCAGTTCAAATAATTCTATTTAGAACCCTTGGTTTTGCTCCACTAAAAGGGATTAAACAAGGCTAGGAAGCTAGCCATGGAAGATGCATTGAAGGCTGGCTGGTCTCGGATGCCTCCCTGCCTCAGATGCAGGAAAACACCTGCAGCCACCCAGACCCTATCACCCAAGTTGCACCATCTCCCGGCACAGCCCAGCGGAGGCCCAGGAAACAAAGAAGGCAAAGCCCTGCCTGTGTTCTATGGGGCCCAGGCTTCCCAGCCAAGGGACTGGCAAGGGCCGTGGAGTGTAAAACCATGGCCATGGGCTTAGGAGACAACCCCGCAGAAATTCCCTTCGTACCCAGATCCCCATGCCCAAGCCCAGGCCCCCACCTCTGCTTGGGACATGCTGGATGGCATGAAGAGAAAAACATACCCCCTAAAAACAAACATAGAACAGGAATCCCAAGAACGGTAAAAACATTTAGAACCTAGGCCCTCTCTCCATCATTCAAGAGCTAAACCAGGCCCTTCACACCTTTGTTGTGTGGTTTTAATATACTACACCTCATCCACCACAAGCAGATAACCCACTTTCAAGGGTCAAAGCAGTATCTGCTCCCCCCACCCCCACCCCCACCACAAAAGGGCAGTGTGGTCAGCTGACCTCTGTCACCTCGGGCTGGAACTGAGGCCACCCAGGCCACAAGCTACAGGGCCTGGCAGGGAAACCCAGGTAAAGAGCATAGCCAGTGAAGGAGGAGAAGGGACAAAGATGACAGGACTGTCCACTGCCAGCTCCTGGCTATGAGTGATCACAGCAGGGGCAGTGCTTTTTCTCCATTTCAATGGGTTGTGACTTTTTTAAAGTCATTTTTCTTCCTGAGTTCCACCCCCTACATCTTGTTCTCTCCCACAAGCGCACACAACCCAAGGCTCCAATGTCTTAAAAGGTGCTTTTTCTGTTTTCGCAGATGAGATTAATTTCTTAAGAAACCCCCCAGGGCATTTTATGTTCGGGTGGGAGAGTCTTTTGACCACCAAGGTGTCATGGAATCATAACAGCTCAGCCTGCACAGTAGGAAGTGAATTGGGAAAAGCCCTGACAGCCAGCCCACCATATTCTCTAGCTCACGAAACCCACCTAGACACAGAGAACACCTCTGCAACCTAGAGTCAGGTCTAAGAATGGGGATGAACTAATGTTTCCCAGCTGAAGGCTCAGCTGTCGCTTTCAGACAGAAAATCCTACTCATCAGGGCACCCCTGGTGCCCAGAAACAGGGTCAGACTATTAAGGAGGAATCTCTATACATTTGGGACATTTGGGACCATTCTGTCTAGAGTTTAGTTTGGTTGGAGCTTTTGTTGTTGTTGCTGTTTGTTCAGGTTGTGTTTTCTCTTCCTCCATCAAAAAATAAAATAAAATAAAAAATAAATTTGAAGCTGCATTTGTTTCCTGTTGGTGGAGCGGACAGAAGGAGGGTGTGCAGTGGAGGAGGTGTGCGGGGAGAAGGCTGATAGATGGAGCAGGGCCGAGAATATCCGGAATTGGAGAAAAGTGAGAAATGGAGCTTTTTCTTGGCTTCCAAACAGTTGTAATTTCTACTGCCACTGCTTAGATCCTGGGCACCAGGCATAGAGAGTGGGAAAAGGGGCATGTGACAACGTTGCCACAAATCAGGATTTGGCATTTAAATCCACAGGAAGCAAGAAGAATAGAGGGACTTCTTATTTATAGATTTGCAGATGAACTGAATGAGATAACCAAAATGCACTTCTCGTGTATCTGAAGGAGCAATTCCATTTTCGGACTTGGAAAGTTTCCCATAATTGAGTATCACCCGACCCCAGCAGCGCACTGCATCCCAAGGTTAAGATCAGCTTCCTGAAAACCAGGCAGAAGGCGGCTGCTCTGGTGGTAGCTCAACAATCATACTTTGAAGGACAGGTTGGTCCCACACTACATTTAACAGGATTCAGTTCATCTGATTATACAGTGCCTTGCTTTCTGGAATATGTAATCATCTCTTTCTGATGACATTTTAAATATCCAACTAGACAAATAATTGCAGCAATAATTGATAGCAGAGTCAAGCTGGAAGATCACTGATTGGCAGAGTCCCCACCGAAACAAATCTTTCTTTCAAACATTACAGGAATGATGTTTAAATCTAACTTTTGCTGATAAAGGCTCAAAATCTGATTTACTGATAAAGACTCTGCAAGAAAACCTGCACCTCAGCCTGTGATTACTTTGTAAGCTGTTTGAGAAGAATCAGGCAGTGTGATTTACATTATTTTATTGCCCATGAATAATTGCAAGGATAGTGTGGGTGGTTTGCGGGGAGCCACACAAGCAAAAGAAGTGTTGCTCCTAACGCAGCACTTCCTGAACAACTGGGAGCCAACCATCAAGGTTTACGGCCCTCTCCTCCTCTAATGTGTATCCCATGGTAGAGAAAGGGTCTTGCGAGGGAAGCACCCCCAAAGGAAGGCACACAAAGGATCAGCTCCATTCAGGCCTCTCAAAGCTGGTTTAAATCAATTCCTCAAACTGGAATTCAAATCCCCCTGCCCTGTGCAAAGAGCACTGGACAGGATCAGGAGGCCTGAGCTCAAATGAACCCCAAGTGATCTGAGGCAAGTCCCCAGGTCCAGCTGCAGTCCCCTTCAGCCCCTAGTCTGTTTCTCCATCCAAGGTAGAACCCTAATCAGTTGTTGTCTGTATCATGTGTTTTGATTGTAATGTTCAAGTTGTTTAGTTTTGGGGCACTGCTTTCAACAATTCAGACCCCATGGAATGCGCGATGGTCAGAAATAACTCACAGAAGACGCTTGTCTCTGGGAAACCTCAACTGAACGAGCTGGCATATTAGCAGACACAGATTACAGTAAGGAAAAACTAAAACAGAAGATGTATCTGAATGCCTCAGCTAGCAACAAAGGCAAGAATTCAGGGATGAGATCTGAGCATTTGCCCAAAGTACCCGCATGAGACTCTTTTCATTCCCCCCCTTCCCATTTTCTTTCCTTCTTGTTCTTTCTTCCCTTCTTTCTTTCCCGCTTCCTTTTTGGAGAGGGGGTGGCATTTTTCCCCCCTTGAAACTGAACCATTATAAGCGAGTTCACCTCGTAGCTTCTGTTAAAAATCAGAAGCTTGTTAGATGTAATGATTATCTGCACCGTGACACTTCCCGCATCTGAGGGGGCTTGTCGAACAGCTTTACTCTAATTTAGAGCTCCTCCGTTAATTAGAAAGCCCTCAGATTTTCTGCAAATGCAGGTCACTATTGACAGCTCACGCTTTTGATGCTTTGCCTGTGACAGTTGTTGGGCTGTCCTTCCAAGAGCTGGCAGGGTTGTCCAAACTCTGACAGTGTCAGAAAATTTAGTCACCATGGCCGCTATGCAGGAAGTTACACACAAGGTGACTGTCCCCACACAGTGTTTCCCCACAGCCAACAAGCCTGAGGAAATCTGCATGCACATTCAGCTAAAAATAGCTCAAATTTCAATCCCCTTTCCTGCCTCCCTCCTTGCCTTCTCTCTTCCCCTTTTCCTTCTCCTTGCAACCTCTCGTCTCTCTTCCTTCCATCCTCTTTCTAGCATCTCCCTTCTGTCACCTTCCCTCCCATTACCCCCACCACACACACACATCAGGGTCCTCTGCTATTGAAAACGGTCACATTCACAGAAAGGGAAGTAGGTTTTACAAATAAACCAGGTTGCTTTTTATTGAAACAGCAGTGATTGTGGAACAGAAACTACCCCCGCCACCCCCCAACCTTCTTTTAAAAAAATATTTCCTATTTTTTGCACTGGTCAGCAGCTGCACCTGGTGAGGTGGAGGTCAAGCCTGTACTTCCAGCATGGCTCACTTGTTTTTTCTTAAGGAAAGGGGGAACTGGAAGGAGGAGGAGAAAAGGAGGAAGAAGTAAGGAAAGGTTAGCAACTCAGGCAAAAATGCATATGGGGCTAAGGTTTTCTGCCCCTATCACCATTCCAATGGAAGACCTCAAAATTCCGGGAATTCTCACTTAGGAATAGTTCATTTTGGGGTTTGTGCTGGGGTGGATAAGGGGATGCGTGATGAGTCCATGACCATGTGTGTGTAAATTTGTGTTTATTTCATCAAATGCATCTAAATTTCATCAAGTTTAGGCCAAGAAGGAATGCTCTGTGGCACTTGCCTAAGACTTGGCCAAAAAAGAAACCACTATCTAAATCAAAATAGGATACATAAAAACTATTTGCACACCCCCACCAAGAACAAGGGACAGCCCTGGAAGAACAATATCCCTTGCTGCCATGGTTCCCACGTTGACTCCAAGTTTGACACTGGGCCCAATTCCCTAAGAAGACCCAGTTCTTCCTTGAGGTCCTGCAGACAAACACAGGCAGCTAAGGGTAACAGAAGCCTGGCCCTGCAGTTGCTAGCTTATGAAATGCAACGGAATGGGATGGGGTGGGATGCCATAGGCTAGACTGATGAATTCACACAAACCCAGAATTAGATAATGTCAAAGCAACCAGGCAGGGTGGGGCAAGGCAACCCCAGCAAGATTCCTAAGAACAGCATCCCCAATAGATGCAGCGGGCCTCTAACCCCAACGGGGCCCACGCCCCCACCCACATCCTGTTGTTGTCACTTTGGCCATTGGCTTCCAGACACCAGTCCCAGGAAAACCCTCAGGGCCTTTAAAGCTAACTGACAAAACAGGATCGTGTGAGCCACGGCAGACTCTGTATTCCGTTAGACACTGCCTGTGTGGAAAAAATAAGAAAACACCTAGACCCAGAAAATAACGTGGAAAGTGGCAAAAACCAATCAACTCATTTCAGAAGAAAAACCCTTCATCCAACATCACCAAGCTCCTAGGAAGCTGTCCTAGCAACCTAGATATAAGAAAGGCTTGCTATTCTGAGGTGAGAAGTGCAGTTGCCTTTCACTCGGGACTGTCAAACATGGTCTATAAATACCAGCACTGCCCCTGGTGAACCAAGGGCTGAGCTCAACCCAGAGAAGGCAAGTGTTTCCCTAAGGTCACACAGCAATTCCAGGTCTTCCGGACAAACTCCATCTCCCCAACAGATGGCTTTGTCTTCTCTCGGAAACAGATACTGATACATCCCAGGAAGGCTAGAGAGTAAGACTGCATATTTTATTGTGTCCTCTACTTTCTTTCTCCAACCTTTTGCTCCTGCCACCCCCAGCAACACACAAAGTCTGTTTAGTGTACTTAGGGATCTAATTCCATATCTACCCCAAGTTTCTAACACTCCTGTCTATCAGCAGGTCAACAGTACAGCACAGAGGCAAGCTGTTCTCCATTCTGAAGTGGTTTGACAAGAAGGCTGCTGAAGGTCAAGACATCCTGGGGAGGCTGGTGCTTGGGCTTTCAGGGTCACTGCTCTGCAGGTGGACCTTGGCTCATTTCCAGGGAATAACTTGTGATTTGTTCTCTCCCCCACCCATCAAATCAAGACACCAACCACAGCTCTACTGGCCCACCCTGGCAACCACGGCTTCTCACACAGCAAGAGAGACAGGGTGGCAAATGCTGTGCTTTACACATACATATGTAGTTAAGTACTGAAGTAAGAAATTCAAGAAACCTACACTTACTCTACACATGCGCACACGCGCGCGCGCACACACACACACACACACACACACACACTTTAAGAGATAATTTCTAAAGATTTACCCATTTGCAATACATCTGACCGGCAAAGCCTTGAAATTGTCCCTTTCTACAAACCACAGGCCCAGGTTTTGAAATAAATAATGCACAGAAATGAGAGGCATGATGGATTAGTTGGCAGATTATTATCAGACGCATGGAGCTTCCAACTCAACATCAGGATTAGGACTGAAATTTCTTTCAGGAAGAATTTTATAACATTAGACGGTTGACCAAGGCATTGTGGTGTGACAGTCACAGAGTGATCGCGTCCCTTGACAGAATGTGTCCACTCAATGCCCCGTGAACGCCACTCGTGGGCAGACTGGGAAGAGTGACCCATCTCTGAAATGTGGCCACTGCTCTGGCCACCACTCACTCTCTCTTTCATGTCTTCGCACTTTTCCCTGCTAACAGAAATGGAATCAGAACAAATTAATATTTAATTTTGAGAGTCTATTCTATCAGAATCAAAAAGACTCAGGACATTCAAAGCTAAGGCAAACGCCCCTCCTATAAATCTAACGTCTCTATTCGGATGTTTCACATTTCTGTGAGCAGTGAGTCTCCCTGCCATCCGTCCGCTACTTGCCACAGGCCTCTGCCACATGGCAGCGGTGGGGGAAGCCAGCACCGCACCTCTAAGTGTGTGAAGGCCTAACCTTTTACCCATGTAATGATCTACTTAATATAATATTTTGTCTTTAATCAGAGAAAGAGTAAGATAATTTGATATCCCATAAAACTCCCTAACCTATATTTTGCAAGTCAATTAGCCAGTCCTTTAGCGTTAATGTCAGCACATCCCATGCTGCACCTCCAGTCAGGCTTTCGGGTGTCTGCGGCCCACACACCATACACCGAGAGTGTAAGAAGAAGACTCGGGAGGGAGGCCATGGAGTGGGCAGTTACTGTTTCATCATCTGTATGGAAATTGGGAAGTCATCTCCTCAAATGGAGATTATCTTCCCCTGGGATCCTTCTGGAGGGCTATAAATAATAGAACATACTAATCAACATTATATATTAAAAAATGAATACAGAATCAGATTAAGGAAAGACTACATTATACTGTAATAAAATCCAAAGCAAAAAGTAATAATAATAAAGAACAAAAAAACAAAGAGGCATGAGAAAGAAGTGTTAGCTGGTCCCCTTAAATTTAGCCCTATTCTCTGGCAGCCAAGCTAGCCTGAATAAGGGTGCTTGGGTAACCATTTCTCACTCCCTTATTTATGAGCAATAGCATGCAAAAAGCAAGAGGCTTAATTTCAATGCACTCAACTTCCCATCAACCCATTTACCTATGGACACTGCAGAAAGGTGAGTACCGGAAATTTATGAACGTTTTATGGATAAGAATCTGGTCTAAATATATAAGGAAGAACAGGGACACGTGGCACAAACCCAAAACACAAATGTTCCCAACTCCAGCTGTCCAGTAACATCTGCCTCTCAATGTCTTATGACTCAGTTTCCCATCTCTGAAATGGAGTCTCCTACCCAAGTCTGGGAAAACATGATAAGAAACGATTGGATTTTAAATTCTTAGATAGAGCCCTCTCTTTGTTATTACTTTTGACCTGGTTTTGAAAACACAATAATAATACTTATAAGGAGTTCTCGTTATGCAGAAACATTAACATTCCCCTTGAAGAGTGAGTGTGCCTCATTAGCTGTTAAAAGAGAATGTTTCTTTCTTTCCTTCTAGGAACATGACGAGTGAATCTGGCTATTTCATCAAAGCTTGTAAAAGACATCTGAGTCATCATTTTAGCTAAACAATTTCTCCAAGAATTCAACCTATGGGATAGGAAAGAGCCATCTCTGTGGTGTGTTGGGAAATGCCATTGTGTTCTCTCTGATTTCCCTCCTCTGTCCTTGGCAATCCAGTTACAATCTGACAGCATTTAAAGATGACAGTACTTGGGGTAATAGGACAATGCCATAACAGGATTACAGCAGATGTGAAAGAAAGGACACACGTAGGTACTGTCATTTAGGTAATGTCATCTATGATCAGTTTTTGTTTCATTTTTTGCTGACACAGAAGTCAGTATCACTTATACAATTCATTGTAAACCCTGTTAGGGCTGTAAATAGTTTGCTTCCCCAATGAAAGGAAACACTTATTATACTGCAAGGGGATTCAGTAAAACTTTCTAGCTTTGGTTGATGTAAAAATTTAAAAAAAATAAAAAATAAAAAATAAAAGAATTTCAAACCATAGCCAAAGATTCAAAAACAGCCTGAAGTCACTACCACCCAAAATGAATTTATCTTCAAAGAAAGAAGAAAAAATTGCTGTTGGTTATAAACAATAGGTGGCCAAGAAGTTTCTGAAGGATGTCTCAGACCCCAATAACACTGTTGCTTCCGAGAGTTTGGGGAAGATAAAGTAGAAACACCTCACTAAATTCACATTGGGGGAGCGGTCAACACTAGTCTACCAGCCAATAGGGTCCTTGCCAGTCACTTACACTATTTCTCATTCCATTTCCTTTATGTCGTTTTGCCCACAGCACATCCAAATCCACATAATACCAGCCTTTGGAAGTCAGTTCTACTCTACTTTCCAATTAACTTCTGCCACTGTGAGTTTTTCCCCAAAGCCACCAAACTCTCCTAGAAGCTGTTATTCCTCTGCAGTGAAACGCACAGCTGCCCTGGCCGCCATTAAAATGACTTCCTCATTGTCTAGGACAAGGAGCCATGCTGCATGCCAAGGGATCAACCACAAACAAAAAATGCTTGTTTGACTAACACTTGTCTCAAAAGAAAATTTTGCCTCCAGGAAGAAGTACCATGAAGGAGGCTGAAGAGATGTTCTGACCATCTCAAATCTGAACAGAGGCTAGTTTTCCTACAGAATATTCTGGGCTCACTGGGGTTTCTGCTTTTTCCAAGTTGGACTTTCTGTGCTTCCCTGGCTAATCTCCTGAGCCCACAGACCTTCTTTCCTTTCCAAATGCCTATCTACTACCCTTTTTCTCAATTTTCCTCTTACTCTATCCAAAAAAGTTCATTAAATTCAGGCTAGCTTACTAACACCCAAAGTAGGAAGATGCTATTAAAGAGAGTTCAAGGATATGGATTTTGGTGCCTACCTTGCTTCCTCACATCTAAATGATAAATGCCACCATGAAAAATTCTCCATGCCCTGAATAATAATAATTCCCCAAAATGGATGGTCTGGAGGAGAGGGACAAGAGAACAATATGGAACCTGATGGGCTTTTGCTTCTAAACTTTATTCCTGTCAAGTCCCTAGCCATAATGTGGGCTCAATGAAAACTTTCCAAGACCTCAAAGTTCCTCTACATTAAGAACAGACCCATTCGCTAGTATCCTACAATGTTTGGTTCTACTCTGCTTGTGAAAGGAAACCCTACAGTCAACCAGCTCCATGCTCTAGAACATATATATCAACATAGGAGAACTCAGGATGAAGAACATTACAGAAAGAATTCCAACAACCTGCCCACCCCACCTCTGGACAGAACCCCCAATTCATGTCTCCTAGAATGCTGCCTTCACCCTCTGCTCATAACAATTCAATAGTCTCCCATGGTCAACAGGATATGGTCCAGCTCCTTAAGCTACCATTCAAAGCTCCATAATCCAGCCTCACATTTCTATTCTAGGCTTGGTTCCCTCTCTTCCACCAGTGAAAATACTCTGCTCAAGTAAAAATCCTCTCCATTCTCATTTCCTTTCTGGCTTTTCTTCTTCCTCTCTGACTTCCTGGAGTCCTGCTCATGTTTCAAGGCCCAGCTAAAGGTCTACTAATCACCCCAGCATAAAAATCAATCTCTTCCTTCTTCAGCCTCATGGAACACTCATTTCCTGCACCACCCTGGCCTCATGTCCAGTCCTTATATTGCTGCTTACCTACGATTCTACTTAACTCCATGTCTCCCCAAAGTGCTTCTTAAGTACAGGGACACTATTCTCTACTTCTTTTAGTTTTATTTCAAAGTACCCAGGATAGCCTGTGATATCTGATAAACATATATCCTAGGAATTCAAAAAATAATGGTTAAATAATTGATTTACCTTCTTAAAAGGGAAGTTATTTTTCCAAATATCATTTCTGGCCATAATGGTAATTTTAACCATCTCTGTGCCCACAAACAGTTCCCTTCTGATATCTGCTTGAACTTCCAGATAAAAAAGGCAAGCTGCAGTAACACGTTATGCTACACAAAGATTAGCATTAATATCCACCCTCTTTAAACAGCCACCCCACACCCTGGAGAAGAGCAGAAGTGAAGTATGTGTGCCAACCAGAGCATGTGCCAGGTCAACCTGAGCCTGGCTGTCAGAGTTAGCAAAAAATAACATCTTCGCAATGTGAAAACCAACTTTAAGGTTGTACAACTCTCTAGCCGTGTTTTGTTGTTGTTGTTTTTTAAGTAAACTCTACCCCCAACGTGGGGCTCAAACCCATGACCCGAAATCAAGAGTTACATGCTCTACCGACTGAGCCAGCTAGGCACCCCACTTTCCAGCTGTATTTTAACCATGGTCATCTGCAAAGAAGTAAGGCTCAGCAGACGCACATCCTGCATGCAAAAAGCTAAGTTCCAAAAACATACTTTTAATATTATTTTAAATCCAGCACTAAAAAGGACTTCATCTTGATGCCAGAGAACAGCAAGCACGGACATTCTTGGCTTCCTTTAGCCATGGGTGTAGTAGAGGGGAGGCCAGGAAAAAAACTAAGGTAGCAACTAATGTAACTATTATTTGTAACGTTGCCCATAATTCTCCAGGCTGGGCAGGCTGTTCGTATCAAAGTACCCTGGGCATCCTCCCTCTATCCTAACAGCCAAGACCCAGAGTCAGGCCACGTGGCCAGGTAGGGCCCAACAGTATGTGTGCACGGAGGTGTTCCATGTTAAGGACCCAAATCTATGCAGCCTTAGCACCAAGCTGGGTTCAGAAAACACACTCCATACAAGTCTGCCAATAAATAAGTTCAGATATCACATTTATGCTACCTTGGAAACTCTGCATGAGAGACAAATTTGGAGAGAAAGATGGATATCAAAAACAAATAAAAACTCTCACTTTACAAGAATTCCCCAGACAATTACACAGTTAGCATCTCTACCCAAGGAGAAGATCTATCAATGAATAAGACTGACTTGGACACCCTCTCCTCTTTTTATTTATTAAAGCCCAATGGAATTCCATGCAACAAATACCCACCCTTTACTTACTCCTTTCCTCACACACTCACAAGTGCTCATGCATTTCTCACCCAAGTACACATGCTCTGCTCATGGTGGGTAACACCATCTCCATCTGCCTCTGCCTCTCTCCCACTCATTATCAATTCCTAGGAAATCTCCCCAGAATCCAAAGAGCATTATAATTTCCATGAAATGTACTTTGGTGCCCCCCTCAAAGACAGCTGGAGTCCTGAGAAGACGCAAACAGTTAAAGGCTAGAGATAGACAGACAGCCTTCCATGCTGGTCCAACTCAAATGGAGTTTTTATTTTTTATCTTTATTGAGGCATAATTTACATACAACAAAAGTCACTCATTTTAAGTGTACAGTTGAATGAATTTTGCTCATTGTATACAGTTGTATAACCTCCACCAAAATCAAGATAGAGAACATTCCCATCACTCTGAAATGTTTCCTCCTTCCCCTTAATCCCCTCCCCTAATTCTGACCCTTATTAATCATTGATCTACTTCTTGTCACTATAATTTTGATTTTTCTAGAATTTCATATAAATGGAATCAACAGTATATCACCTTTTGTATTTAATTTCTTTCATTGAGCAGAATAATGTGGAGACTGCTTCATGTTGTTGAAATGTATTAGTAGGTCATTCTTATACCTGAGTATTCCATTGTATGGCTGTACTACAATTTATCCATTCACCTACCGATGGACATTTGGGCTGTTACCACTTTTGACTATTATGAACAACGCTACAATGAACATTTATGTGTATGTGCTTATATGAATGCATGTTTCCATTTCTCTTAGGTAAATACCTAGGGCAACTCAGGTTTTGAGAACAGAGATAAGGTTTGGAATTTGAAAGTCCAGGGAGCCCCCATTTTATCACCCTGCAGCCAGCCCCACCTTTACCCCATTCCCCTGGGACTTCAGCTCCAAAGCCTGTATCCCAGCCATCTGTTTGGCTCAATTACCAAATGTCACCTTATTCCAAGCAGAAACCTCTCCATTACCCTAAGGAAGTGATAGAGACCTCAAAACTTCAGAGGCCCCTTCTGAGTCAGGGGCAGCAATTAAATGTGGTGTTGAGTGGCCTAAGAGCCCCCCACTAGGTTAGAGAAGGAGGTGGTTGACCTCCCCCATTAACTGTATAGTTGAACAGCAGCCAATGGTTCTGGAGATAACTTATACCTTGCCAAAAGGCCCTGGGAAGAAAGACAACATCAAGGCCTCTCTCAGACAACAGCCCAGGGGGAAACAGCTGCTGCCCAGTGCTGTGGACAACAGAAAGCCAGAGGAGGAAATGAAGATGCACCCTCTTCGCCCCTCCCCCACACCCATCAGCAGTAACAGACCAGGGCTGGGGGACAATGGGTGAACGGGAAGCAGAAAGATCCATGAAGGAGCTAGAGCCTCACAACAGGAACCGCATGGCCCCAGGCAGTGGCAGAAGCAGATTAGGGGAAGACATGGGAGTAGGGGGGAAGTGGACAAGAGGGGGAAGCCATCTTAAATAGACAACAACTCAAGAAGAAGAAGCTGAAGAAAATAGAACAAAGACTGCTCCTGGCAATAAACTGAGAAAGAGAAAATGAAGCCCCATGAGTGACCCTTACCTGAGTTACTTAAGACACCCAAGCAAATCCTTATTCCCGGGGCAATAGATCCTTTAGCTAAATAGACTAAGGAAGTGTGAGGTGGGGAGACAGTGGTGGTGACAGAGTAGTATGGGATAGTGGAAGACACGGGGCCGGGAGCTGGGAGTCCTGGCTCCTCATCTATGCATTGCCACCACCCAGCCAGGTGACCATGCCTGGCCTCATCACCTCTCTAGAAACCCAATCACCCCACTGTAAACAAGGAGGTTGGAATAAATGATCTCTAATTCCTTAAGGTCTTACAACTCTCATGCCACATTTGCAGAGATACGCAAGAGGAGAGTAAAAACGGCCCTAGCTGAGATGAAATATCAAAAAGGAGAAGTGTTCATTCCAACTACCTAACCTCCATTGGCAAAGCCAAAGCCAGACTTGGGAAGATGGATGCTGGTTCTGTGATGACAAATAATTCCTGGCTCATAGTGGTGTACCACCACACTTCATTTCTTCAGCTAGAATAAAAAATTGACTCATCTGAAAAATGGGAATAATAATGGTATGTGCTTCATAGAGTTTCTATGAAAAGAAAATGAGTTAATATTTGGAAAGTACTTACAACAGAGTAAGTGCCCTGTGAAAGAAAACACATACCTCCTGGTATTTATTAGTTACACCTCAGCAGAAATGAGGTCATCAGCCCCTTTCCCAAGAGTAATAGAAAAGGATGAGGGAGGGAGAGAACAGAAGAAACCATGTAAAGCTGGTGAGCAGGGTCATTTGAGAATGCAGAGGAGCTGGAACCTGATAGGTGCCTGTATATGACAGATGGATGGACAGACAGACAGATGAAAACTGAATGGACAGTGACAAAGTGGGGAGGATACAGACAAGGCGGCCTTCACCTCCTTTATAATTTTGGGACGGATGATCTAGTCCATCTGGCAATGCATACAAATCATTTTATTCCCACTGAGAAATAAAACCTAACTTTCCACCACCAAGAGAGTCTTCCCGAAGAGGCCACCTGAGCAAACAGCCACAAACCAGGAGATCTAACCCTCCTCTTCCGCCCCACCCTCACCCCCACCCCAATCAGAGGCCAAACCCTTCCTTGGGGCCTTTGATAAAAGCAACTGTTAGTTTGCACCAGACCAATTCTTACAGCGTGTACTTTCTAAGAGTGGATGCCATATCTCTTTTCTGGCCGATGCTGGGTCTCTGCACTGACATCAACTACCTGTTCTTACTTATGCACCTGGGACACACCAGCTGTGTATCTCTTTTCAGCCACATCACTCTAGTTAACCTCCAAGTCCTGCCTAGCTTCCTTTCTTCTCATAGCAGTGGCTCATCCATCAGTACCTCAAAGCAGAACCCCCTAGAAATGAGTCTGGTTCAGCTAGTGGAAGCAGTCAGGTTGTCTTCCAGGTTGGGGAGCAGACATTACGTGCCTGATGCGGCCCCCTGTGGTTTGAGAGTCTGGGACTTCCCTGAAGGTCAAAATGTTCAAAAGGGAACTTCAACTGGCACATCTACATAAAAGATGCTTGGCAAACTCCAATTCCCTTCCTGCTCAGGAATGGGCAATTCAGTACTCTCCCTTCGCCCCAAAGCCCATGCCGCTGTGGGAGCCTGGGGCAGAGGTGGCACACTGCACGCTCCAGGCTCTAAGCAGTACTGCCACTTATCTGAGAGTCTCCACATTACAAAGACGTTTTCATTCTTCTTAGAATATTTTTTTTAAATACCTAAGAAACACACTACAGATCCAAGAAAGACTGATAGAAAAGTGAGGAACAAACTAGAGAAGGAGGCCAGGGCCACCCTCTGTTGTGAAAACCTGATTGATGATGAAGGCTTTGAGGACCACACAGTGGGGGGTGGGGAATGAATGAACAGTATGTGTATGTGAGGGAATACTTGGGGAACATGCACTTGCTCATGAAATCCCAGAATACTAGGACCAAGGAAGGTCCCTGGAAGCCGGAGAAACAAATTATGACCTCTACAGTGGAGGTCCAATAAACCCATTTACAGAATGCCTTGCCCAGCAAGGTGGTGCAGGCTGCCACAGATGGGGGAAAGGGCGAAAGTGGACTATCCCGAAGGCTAGCCCTGTGAGGCAGGTGTCCAGGCCACAACCAGGAGCTTTTGGAAACCATTTCCCAGGCAGAGACAGAGCTGTTGCTGACCATCTGATGAGAAATCTGCTGTTGTCCCCTGGTCCACACTGCACACACAGCCAAAGTGAGCTCAGGGTAGCAGCAGGCAGAATAGGAAGAGAGAAAGAGAACGGCCCCCTTCCACTTTGCCACCGGTTCGAGACACAGATCTGAGCCAGCTACCACTTCTGGAAGAGCCTGCTGAGTCCATCTCTCCCCTCTCGTACAAACCTCTCTCCTCACACCTTCTCTCTCCCACCATCCATCAGGGGCCTGGGCCATTGCTAGAGTGCCAACTCTGAATTAAAAGTCCAGGACGGCCAACCTTCTGCATTCCATCGTGAGCTCTCTCCATGCCCCCAGGAGGAGTCCTAGGCCAAGTCCTTCCTCAAACCTCCCTCACTGTATGCAATAGCAGGAGTCCTGAAAAGCAGTATGTAAACGGAATTTTTGGAAAGCATGGCCCATTTTCCTATCAACAGTGATTAAGAGGTGAGTGAACACAACTTAGCACTTAATTTCTGTCTTCATCATAGTGTCTCTATAGTTACTTCACCAGAAGTCTTTGCTTCCAAAGGGACTCTAAGTTCTCAGAGGGAAGGAAGCATGCTCCCTACTTCTCTCCCAATACGGCACGCACATCTATCTGCTCTGCAGACACCTGTTGGCCAACAGATTCTAATTCTCTTGAATCATCATCTCTAAGCTAGACCTATGAGTCAATTTCCTTGCAGCCTTCCTTTTCCATACCAAAGTCCTTCCATGGAGTAGTTAATGACCTGTAAACACTTACTCAGCTAGAGAAACATTGCCCTGGAAAGGAACACCACTGTGGATCCTTTTTGTAAATTGAAAAAAAAAAAAAAAAAAAACTTTCGTAAAATGAAGTATCACCTTTTTACTGCTCTGTTATATACATTCAGATTTTTCACACTATAGACAACTGGTATTCAAGGATATTAAAACTATCTTCAAGTCAAACCCTAGAAACTAGCCCTCAATTTAGTAAGTCAAGGGAATATCAGAGAGTTTGGACATCGAGACTCAAATGCCAGCTCTTGAATTGAATTGGAATGTTCCAAGTAAACAAATACATGGCCTCTAAAATCAGGCATCAGCTAGAGACTTGGTCAGTTACCACCTACCTCCTCGGCATGGTAATGATAATGACCATGATGATGATAATGATGCTGAAGCTGCTGCTGCTGATGATGTTGATAGCTTGCCCTGAATGGCTCTTTGCAGCTTAAGGAGCAATTTAACAAACTTTACTTCCTTTGAAGGCCTTCCAGACCAGTCTTCTACTCCCCCTTTCCATGTGTTACCCCCTTACCTTCACCACACTGCTGAGACCATCTCTCCCCTCTCGTACAAACCTCTCTCCTCACACCTTCTCTCTCCCACCATCCATCAGGGGCCTGGGCCATTGCTGGAGTGCCAACTCTGAATTAAAAGTCCAGGATGGCCAACCGTCCCAGAGGACCCCATGACATCTTTTGTTCCATTTGTCCCTTTGCTGATGATGGGACAATCATCTGCTAGAAAATGCTCAAAAGGGTCCTGTGCACAGTCCTAATGAAACTACTGCATCAGCTGAGGGCCATCATGAGAACCCACAAAGGTTTGGGCATTGTAGATTGCTGTACACAAACCCTGACAAGCCCAAAGAGGTGAGGGACTGGGACCCACAGAGCAACCCTAGAGAGTCAGGTCTGGTCCTTTGGGAAAAGACATTGCTCAGAGAAAGGCCGGGGTGAGTCAGAAGTCCTTGAAGGAGAGGGTGAGGGGAGTTGAGTCAGATTCTAAGCAAGAAGGGCCCCTGGGTAGATGGGTGTGTGGTTCTTCAAGGGGACACCGCAGCCCTGAGTGTAGAGGTGGTGAGTGGAGATAATGCCCACAGTGATAACCAGCAGGGCCCTGGAAGAAGAGACCCTGGACACTGGGCACAGCCTCAGGGACAGCTCACAGGACATGTGGCAGTGTGCTCCAAGGAGATCTCCTCCCCACGGCGACCCCCTATCAGTGCCGACCAAGCACGCAAGATGCACACCCAGGCTGGGCTGGACACAGGGGTCCCTACCAGGTTGCAGGGTGTGCACTGAGGACATGGGCAGGGACAGCCTGAAGCATTGCACCATCCTGATAGCGGGAAGGCACCACAAAGCACTGGGCTCCCCTCTACCTCCTTCCCTTCCTAGAAGTGGCCTGGGATATTCATAACATAGCCGCCTCTGACACCTGCATGTTTTTGAATTTTTATAGCAAATAGGTTGAGTATGCTAAAGAGAAATGAGCAGAGGCAATCTGACCTATCCATCTATTCCCCTATGTGTATGAACAGGAAAGAGAGGGGCGCAGGCTGATGGGGACAAGGAGGCCAGAAGCCAGCGCGCTGCAGAGGTCATCTCTAGGGCCGAGGTTGTGCCGGGCCCACCCTATTGTTGTCCAGGCTGCTGATTCTCTGAAGAGCCTCTGAAGAGCAACTTTGTTGCTAAGGGAGTCCTCTCAAATTTATGTACTAATACATATGTATCTTACACATATATCAATATCAATAAACCTTGATCAAACTCAGATGATTGTCCAACTCATGCAGAAACTACATTTCTCTAATAGAACAGGAAGCAGGTAGGGTGAGGGGCGTGAGGCAGGAGCAGCATCTCTTCCCCATTTTCCCTTCCTTCAACTCTCTCCAAAAATGGGCACTGAAAGGGAAGAACACCATAGCAACAAACCCATTTATCTTTGCCTTTTCTGGGAGATGACCCTGTGGCCTGTCCCCTGGGACTCAGTTTCCCGGGGCTGCCATCACCCTCTCCCATCTGTGGGCCCAAACCAACGACCTAGAGACAGTGTCTGGTCACAGAGTCTGAGGGAGGAGGGGGAACTCCAGCCAGATGCCACGCAGCACATGGTCAGCGGACAGTGCCCTCCAGTGCTGAAGCTGAAGTCAAAAGACTGCCATGCCTTGTGCCTTCCAGAACACTACCCGCAGGGGAAGACACACATTCTTTAACACCTCGGAGAGACTCAAGCGGAACATTTCTTCCCAGCGGACAGGAAAGCTAATTATCCCCATTTTACAGATAAGGAGCCTGAGGCTGAACAGAGTTGATCAACTTGTTTCAGGCCACCCCACCAGCAGCTGAACGAGCTCAAATATACCTGGCTTTAGAGCGCAAACTCCTTCAAAGTGTGGCCTTCTCAAGACATCATTTGCTAACCACTCTGCACCTACTCACAGGTGTCAGTGAACCCCAGGGACTGTGAGATCCCCAAGACCAAAGCAGGGACTGTAGTAAGGAAAACCGCTCCACTTCAAAGGGGGTAGCTGCTGTGAAACAGCTCTGGGCCCACACCTGGGCCCCAGCGTGTGGCGGGGAAGGGGACGTATCTCAGTTCTGCCATCTCAGTTCTCTCTCTCCGCCTCTTCCCAACCCCTAACCTTCAAGACTCCAAGACCCTGTGTCGGCCGCCCACACACGGCTCCAGCAGCTGGCCGGCAGCCAGCAGGCCTGAGACTCAGAGAGAGCAGGCGCCAACCTGACTCCTCCCAGGGCAGGCCAGCCCGGGCCAGCCCTCCAGCCAGGGCACCCACCCCACTGCCAGGCAGTTTGCGCTTGAGCTGGCTTTTGTCTCTTCTCTGGTCTGCTGCGGCTCCCCTTGCTCCTTCTCCTTTCGGCCCTCTGCCCAGGCCTGCCTGAGGCTGCTTGCCAGAGCGATTGCATGTCAGGGCTATACCCAGGGCACTGAGGGCTGGGACTCCCACAGTCCTGCTTCTCTCCCCAGGATGGAAAACCCAGAGGCCGGGGAAGGTCTGGGGGTACCCCTTGGTGGCAGAGGGACTGGTGTGGGAGAGGTGACCCTGACAGTCAAACTCCCAAGTCCAGCCAGGGCAGGGAGGAGGAGGAGGAGGAGGAGGGCAGATGAGGCTCCCTGGGACCAGTTCCTTCAGGCAGAGTGCCTCCGACTTCTGGCCTGTGAACCGCACCCCTGTGGGCTGACAGACATGCCTTCAGAGCAGGGTGGGGGAGCAGCCGCGGCCTGGCCAGGGCACTAATCCCTGGCAGGAGTGCACATCAGAACAGGCAGCCTACCCAAGAGCCAGGCAGCCAGTCTCTGTGGTAGGAAAAGAAGGAAAGGGAGGCCCTGTGAAGGATGTAGGAACAGCAGGAAGGACCAAGGGTACCCCAGTACTCCCCACCCCCAGGACCAAGTCCAGAGGCAGGCTGGTGACGCCACCTATAGAGGTGTAAGGCTGCTGGGCCTGGAACGTCAACCTGGAGCTCAGAGTGGGGCACGTGGGTTCAAGCTCCCGGGGTGGGGGGGTGCAGGGCAGGGTGAGCACTCAGGATCCCAGAACTAGGTAGATGAAGGCTCCAGAATCATCACCTCCAATCACTTCCTGGCTGTGTAATCCAGAGCAGCTCTTTTAGGTCCCTGAGCCTCAGTCTCTCCATCGGTAAAATGTGCATGACAACACTACTGCCAGCCTCCTGGGGTTGCGGCGTATTCTCACCATAAGCCCCATGCTAGCAAACATTTTCACCCCATAGCTAATTGGCCGTAAGGCAGATCTTGCCATAAGAGACAAAATCACAAAAAATAAAAAAGGGACATTCATTTAGAAGGACATAATGAAACATGAAAATGAATAATAAAATTAAAAAGACTTTATTGCAATGTACAAAATAGTTGAATACATTCAAAATGTATAGTGTTGATTCACGGCAATACTGTGCAAGTAACTGATTTTATTTTGTGGGTTGTACCTAAACATTTCTCTTCAATTGCTTTCATTCATAGCATTATACATATTTTTGCTTGTTGATTCATCTCATGTACCATCCCATCTTTTTCTTTTCTTGCTAAAATTTCTTCCTTCACTAAGAGAGGCATCAGTATCCAAATAGTAGGATGCTTATGTATAACTGGGCTTTGTATTGCATTGTGAAAGCCTTCTACACTGCTGTTTGTTCTTGGCATATTGTCACTTGTCTGTTGATGACATTCCAAAGTTCTATGGGAAATGTGGGTTCAAAACTCTGTGCCACCATATAGACCATTATGAGAGCTAAGACTCATATCGTGTAAAAATGTGAGGACTGTCTCAATGGAGAAATGAAACCAAACTGTCAACCAGTTTTGTTTTGTTTTGTTTTGTTTTACCTTTTATGGCAAAGTTGCCTTAGGGCCAATTAGTTATTGCAGCAAAAATGCTTGCAGCAACAATGATGTCTAGGCAAAGATGTTTATGGTGAAATTACCTAGAAAAAAAACAGTGTCTGGAGCTCAGGAACTTCTGGAGCTTGATAACCTAGCAGAGGGGGCTCATGAGCACTTCTGGGGCTCGACATCCTTGTGTGAGCCACGGGGAAAACCTGGACTGCTTGGCCCAATCACAGCTGACTCAATCAACAGTAGGGGTCTCCAGCCACCCCGTAAGCCTCTCCCATACAAGATGCCTTTGGTACACGACTTCCAAACCTAGACCTGTTTCTGGAAAAGTGTCAGGAACTATCCAGTTTTGTACTTACTCACATCATTGTTCTGAAAATGCTACATTCATTCTGCTTGAGAGCGAAGGGCAGCCAATTTCATTCATTTGTTCCACACATGTGTTGTCAATGGTAGGGAGAACAAAAGGAAAATAGCTGCCTTTTTTGCCCTCAAAGAGCTCACAGTCTAGCGGCTCTAATCCTCAATGATCTGTAAACAGACATTCAAGTGTCCCAAGAAGCCATGGATACTTCAGGGAAATGGATGCTTTTGTAATAGAATTAGTCACTTCCAAATGGTCTATAAGTTCTTTTTCAGGTGCTCACCTGGGTGGCCAGAGCTAAAGGCCTTCCAAAATATTATATTGCTTCCTTAATTCCAGCAACGGGCTCCTCGCACCTGAAAGTTTAAGCAAGGGAGCAGGAAGACAGAACTCTGAGATGTTACACCAGCCTCTCTGCATCCCAAAATGGCCCCTTCTGGTTATTTTACCAGTGAATGATGGAAGGGGGTAATGTCACGTTTCTTTCCACAAACTCGTGTTGCACTCACTAGGTGAGATCTCAGGCTACCAGGGTTTTAGGGAGGAAAGGCCAGATCAAAAATAAGCCTCGCTCCACAGAGAAGCTTTACCACCAGAGGTCCTGGAAACCTGACAGCTTTGCATGTTGTAACAACACAACTCAAGACTATCAGAATCATATAAATATTTGTATAGATATTTATCAAGGCAACAATCAGCTATCAGGTCCATCCAAGTGCGCTGATGTGCTTACAGTCTATTATTGTCCTGATCTGTGAAAGTCGGTGCAACAAAGCAACACACAGCAGATCTGCTGAGTTCCAAAGTCAGGGCGTCGGTAAATAGTGCAAGCGCACTGGCTTCCCTCCCTGGCTCTCCTCTATGGACTGTGAGCAAACGGAAAAATAAACCACTGGAAAAAGTCTCAGCCTAATAAAATTACAGACAGAATAACTTCTTCGTGGAATTCAGAAGAGTAGCACAGTGGGTTTCTGCTAGCACATATTCATGCTTGGCCATCACACACTTTGTACACACAACTCCCAGATCTCAGGTATTGCTCTGGAATTGTCCCCAGTCAGCTTCCTCCCCTTATCCTCCACCTACATCAAAAAATATTATTCACATCCAATCCCGTGCTTTCTTATATTAAAATAGGCGTTTAGGAAACACCGATTTAAAAAAATTTGGCTCTGCTCATGGTAATATAGTAGAGCAGAAAAAGCATTCAACTGACAACCAAAGGACATAAATTCTAGTCCTGTCACTAAGAAGCTATGTGACCAGGAGGAGGCACTTAATCTCTAAGAGAGTCAAGTTTCTCATGGGTAAAATGAGCTGGGGGGTACGGGGGGAGGGGGGTTGGTGTGCAGGGGGAGGCAGGGTGAGAAAGACACAGAGAGAACACTAGTCCGTCCGGGGTTCTCAGAACAGTGAGACCTGTTGCTTACTCTCTTCCAAACCCACCTGTCTTTAAGGGCCCCGGGCCCATCTAGGGAAGCCTGCTACTTGCTTGGAGCAAAACCAATGTGTCTATCATGTTAATATGCATGGAATGTGTTTAAATAAGGATCAAAGCTAGTCATGAAGGTATCTGTAGGGAAGGGAGCAGACCCAGATCTACTCACTGCATTTGCCTCAGGGGTGGGGGCCACCTCCTCCAAACTAGGTTTGGGAGGGGCCGCAGCACCCTCAGCACGTTGGCCCCATTCTGAAGTCTCAGCAGTCTCCATGCAAATGGAAGCACAGACTGAAGTTCAACAAGGGGAACCAAGAGAGAAAAGGGGGGCAGCTGCAAAGGAACCCCAATCCTCCAGGGATTCTGACTCTCACCATCCACCCCAGCCTGGGCAGCCATTCGAGGGCCCAGACTTCTCCTTGGAGACAGCCAGCTCTTGCTTCCTTTAAGTGCCATTAACAACTTCCTGTATACCTTCTCCTCCGTCTGTTCCCAGGACAGGGCAAAAGCCTCCTGTCTACTGGTTAGACTTCTCATGCACTGCCCAAGGTGGGAAAGGAATGTGTGGCGCTCAGGCCTGCTTGCCATCCAAGCTCCCGCACCAGTGGCTTTTCAGGGTTTATGGTTGGTTTCCACACCCAGGAATTCCGACCTAGCTCTGAAAAACTTCATCAAACACCCAGGTGGCTCTGCCGGGGAAAACTGACATTTTGTAAGGACTCATTTATCCTGCCAGAAGATCTGGGAGATAAGATACAAACCCAACACCCACTGAGAGGGACAGTATTCCGGATCTTTCATCAGAGTTTAATTCTTTTTGCAACGTTTTTAAACATTTTTTTTAATGTTTATTTATTTTTGAGAGAGACGGAGACAGAATGCAAATGGGGAAGGGGCAGAGAGAGAGGGAGACACAGAATCACAAGCAGGCTCCAGGCTCCGCGCTGTCAGCACAGAACCTGACACACGGCTGTGAGATCATGACCCGAGCCAAAGTCAGACGCTTAACTGACTGAGCCACCCAGGTGCCCCTCTTTTTGCAAAGTTTTTTAAATTAAACAATAATTTGCATTTATCTAAACCTTCTGAATATTGATTATCAACTGTTTATCGATATAAAAAAGAAAGAAGAAGACAGGGCACCTGAGTGACTCAAGTCAGTTGAGCGGCAGACTTCAGCTCAGGTCATGATCTCAACAGCTCGTGAGTTCGAGCCCCGCGTCGGGCTCTGTGCTGACAGCTAGGAGCCTGGATCCTGCTTCAGATCTGTGTCTCCCTCTCTTTCTGCCCCTAATCCACTCGCATTCTGTCTCCGTCTCTCTCAAAAGTAAATAAACATTAAAAAAAAAATTTTTTTTTTAAAGAAGAAGAAAGCAGAAAGGAAAGAAGGAAGGAAATGAAAGACACTGAATGAAAGGCCCAACCAGACCAAAACCCCACATGTGCCACTGCCTACTGGAAGCATTCACGGCTTTAGGTGGCACATTCTAAGAACTCTGAAAAAGCATCATTCAGCCTACACCACCCCTGTACCACAGGGCTCCGGTCTCCTTTTTGACTTACACTTGCTTAGCAGGACAAGACAGACATGCCCACTGAACCTTCACACAAGCAAACAGGACCCAGGGCTCACACCACACAGCAGCTTCCCCGACATCACGCACAGCTACCGGCTGGCACACATGCAGGAGTGATGATGAACGCACACAGCCTTCCAGAGATTTGTCTGGCCCACCCTTCCCTTCCTAAGTTGCTTCAGGGTTCACCCAACCCAGCCACCCACTGCAAAGGGAGACGAGGCCACCGATCTGAATGCCAGAGTATTACACACACTTGAACCTTCCACCTTGCCAGCCCACTTTCCCAAAGAGGAAAGTACAATAAAACCAACAAGTCAACCTCTAACTACCTGTGGTTTTCATATTTACACTAATGTTCTCCTTGCAACGGGAGCTCAGCATCCTGGAACCCAGGAAAAGTCAAGTCAATAGAAAATGCAAACGGAAGACCAAGTCTGCTAAAAAGACCAGGTTCATGTCTATCTTCCCCAAACCCTCCTCTTCAGAGCCTTCTCTCGCCATTGCAGAGAGGCAGGTGTGAGCCCAAGAAACAGGTACTGCTGCTCACCAGGAACTGTACCAGAGGTATTTGCTGAGAAGCTCCTCCAAGTTAACATTTCCCCTGGTGCTTAGGGGCTATGGCAATAAATTCTTGAAAGTATATAGAAAGGCTGAATGTCAGGCACATTTCTGCCCCTGCAAACCCTCAAATATCATACTAATTCCCATCACCTGCCTCCCCGAGCAGTGAGCACTCCCACTGACGTCCCTGCTCCCAACTGTTCCAACAGATCTTCCACCAAAGAGCAGCCTTCTGCAAGCCCCGACCGTCTGCCCTGTGGGCGGGCTGTGGAACGGATGGAGAGCCGGGAGGGGGGACGCCTGGGTCTGAACCCTGAGTCCATCCTGTAGCTGTGTGAGATCAGACATGCTCTTTAACCTCTCTGGGCTTCACATACCACCTCTCCTGCCTCTTCACAAGGTTACTCATGAGGTTAGGCTCATATCTGACAATGCTCCTCAAAGGGCTTTTCCAGAACCATAAAAACATACTGTGATTTAATTTCTATTCACGTTATTAATAGCACAGTGGATGTTTAAAAGGGATGGGTCCGGTTTTTCATAAATCAAACAAAAAAGCTACAGGGTTGGCAAGAAGGGAAGGAACAGATACTCAGAAACTGCTTCAAGGTCGTCCCTTGGAACCCCATTCTTCCAGATTCTTCCAAATGCCTACTGCAGTAATAACAGCCCCAAAAGAGCACACCACTTTGTCAGGACTTGCAGGTGAAATGTGTTGGAGCAGCTGTCAACTTGGGGAAAATCACTCATCGGGTAGTCAACCAAGTGGGGCTGCTTTCAGCTGGACAAACACCGCATCTGCAACCAGGAATGAGAGCTTTTCTGTCCTTCCCTTGGGGGCCAGATCAACCCTCCTTTACCTTCTTATCCCAACCAGCAGGCCTCCTTCTCCTCAAAGGCACACCTGCCCACCCTTCCTCCCAGCTCCCTCAGCTCTCTTTCAGTGGACTGAGACCTTCCGGCCACCAAAGCAAGAGTATTTTGAAACTACAACCTGTCCCATCCACCCCTCCCTCCCAGAGGCAAGGCCCCAACATGGCCAGTCTGTGATGAGGAGGGTAATCCTCCATCTGGGTCTTTAATTTTAGATGAAGTCATTCGTGGCTGCCTCCCAAGGGGAAGGGCAGGCTACAGATACGGCCAGGAACAATTCCACCTGAGGGAGGGGGCCGGTGTCCCCCAAAACAACGGTGAGCAGAGAAAGTTCACATCCAGAGAACACCCGGGAGCAATGGCAGGCCCACCTGATTTATCTGCCAGACACTGTGAGGGAGGCAGGGTGGCATTCGGTAAATATAACCCACAAAGGGTGCTGCGGGGCATACGGGCCACCACACTAGTCTCTGCAGCTGGGGTAAAAGCAGATGGTGTCAGAGGACAATGAATTACTCAGAGGCAAAGAATCTGTTGTTAGCACACCTCAAAATCCCTTTTTGCTAGCCACCATTTGACATCTACCACACGAAATCAAAGAGGTGGGAGGGGACACCTGGGCCCCCAAACAGCTTGTCATATTACCCAAATGCCAACGCTCCCATTCTGTCCAAGGGCATGGAGGGAAGGCAGCTGACCACGGACTGGGGCTCTGGCCCCCTCATTTAATTAACTCCCTTTGCGTCATAGGAAGCCACCCTCACGGGCAAGAGCTGTGGGCTGACTTGCCACATCTCATGCCCCAGGGCTCTCTCTGTCAGTGGCTTCCATTCCAGTCTGTTAAAATCCCCTGGAACCCTCAGACAGCCTTCCTCAGATCCTGGATGGAGCCGGCTGGGAGTGCCACAGAGATAAAGCCAAATGTGCCAAGCCTCGACCCTCCAAGGTGACAAAGACCTCACTAGACTGTGTCTTGTCTTTTCAGGCTCAGTGAGCCAGCCCAAGCTGGCATGCTGCCTCCCAGGAAAGCCCTGGCTATACAAACACACCCAAGTGCCTTTGTGTGTCTCTGCTCAGAAGACTAATGATAAAGGCAGCTCACGAAGGAAACGAAGGAAATGGCCGTGCCCAGCAGCCTCCGAAATTGCGAAGGCAGCATTCACCACCGCTGATAGAGCCCCCTCACGTTTCCTCCTAAACGTCCGATATATATCCATTTTTCTGTCAGCAACCTCAAATCATGTCTATAATGCTGAGATTTATACATGGGTACTTATAAATGTTATTTCATTATAGCCTCTGCAAAACTACCTTTCCGCCTAAACGTTCAATTAATGTAATTAAATTGCTACCTGATAGCATTATCTAATTTAACTTGGGATCCAAACTATTGAAAAGCATGTGCCTTTTAACACCCTGACTGGTAAGGCATGTGATGAACAGAGCAATAAACATGTTGGCATAACTGAGCGGTTTAAAAATAAATTAGCAAACTATAAAAATAAACAGTTACATACATATGTACTCAATTATGAACTAACTCTAATTTTTGTTCTGAAATACTGTCTTTGACCTTAGTCATAAACAAGCACTATTAAAAAAACATAATATCTCAACAGACAGGAGGCCAAGGATTAAACACTCTTCCAGTTCAGCAGAATGCAAAACAAGGCACCAAGAAAAAGGAGAGGAGAGGAGAGGAGAGGAGAGGAGAGGAGAGGAGAGGAGAGGAGAGGAGAGGAGAGGAGAGGAGAGGAGAGGAGAGAAGGGAGGGAGGGAAGGGAAGGGAAAGTAGAAAGGCAGAAAGGAAGGGAAAGAAAGGAGGATGCGAAGGAAGGAAGAAAAGAGAGGGCCTGTTTTGCTTAAGAAGCTCAAAAAATGTCTACAAAATATACAAAGACTGCTATGCTCTTGTTGATTTGAAGCTGCTTCTCTTTGAGCCAGAAAAGTTAAAACCTGGTGAAGTGCTTTTGCATTTTCAGATGTTTGGGAGTCTCTCAAGAAAGAGGGCAGGGAAGGGGAAGCACTATTTCCAAATGCAGCTGTTTGAAAAGCTCTCTGTCTGCATAACAGTCTCTGCTATACAGGGCTGCCTCCCCACCTGAACTAGCTCGCTGTCCTAAGTCTGCTACTGCCTCTTAGTCCTTAGCTTTTCTAAGACATATGGCAGAAATGTGGAAATTGTCTTCCAAATAGCACAAGACAGAAAAGGGAGGGGGGGTGGAAGGGGGAAGGAAGAAGCAAAATCAAGCTGTTGAAACTGTATACAGGACACATTTTCACACTAATCCAGTGCTCCTGTAACAAAGGACAGCATAGTATGGGATAATTATTATGGATTATTATTACACTTTCTAAAGCAAAAGAACAAAAAAAAAATCGCAAAAGACATATTACACACGCAGATTTCTAAAGCTTTAAAATCAAATAAAATCATATGGCCTTCGGTGTTAGTTCCTATGGGGTTACGGGTAATACCCTAACTGAGCAGGGCATATACAAACACAAAAAAGAAATCACAATAAACCTAAGATTCTCTCAGGTCGTGGTGCTTGCTGCCCTTTATTTCACAAACAAAAGTAGTTGAGCAACAGCTAAGTAGTTATTCATCTCAAAGAGCCAACCTAACATGCTAACTACCCCTAGGGTCATCTACCAACCCCCCATCCAAACAACGACTACCAAAAATTACATAAATAAAAAATAGGATGAAACTCAAACTCAGCCACACTTGTTTGAGAATGTGGCAGACAAGGCTTGATGCGAAAGAGAAGCCAGAGAGAAGCTTCTTGGGGGACACAGAATTATGCCTCAGGCCATTCTCCCTGCAGTAGCAAAAGGGGCCAACAGGGCAGCCCAGCCACTGAGTCTGACATTGTCAAAAACGAGGCAGTTGCCAGTGGCTGCAAGACAAACATCCCCAAGACACATTTGTAAAGGAATGCAGTTGTAAGTTTATGGAACAGCGAATGTGGAACTGTGTTGGACTTTTCCCTTTCTAAAGGGGACATTGTTTTCCTCCAGGATGGGAAGGATATATTCGGTAGGGAAAGGATCTCAAGCACTTCAGCAAACTGGTCAAGAAGGGGCATAGCTATGAGGAGGGGATGTCAGGAACCCATCTCCACTTGATTCAGGAAGAGGCTGGTGCTTCCATATCTAGGACCATGGGAAAGGCTGGAGACCTTTGGATTTCCCCTAGAGCCTCTCTGACAACAGGCTGGACCTTTAAGTTGGCAGACTAGACTCTTCTGTGGGTTCTCCCTTGAGCTACCTAGTATTCCAGAATGATTTGTGCTACATGTAGCAAAGCCAGCACCTTGGAAGAGATAAAGAGAAAACTAAGGCTAACTTGATAGATGTTAAATTCATTGCTCAAAATGCTGCTACTTGAGGCCTTTTGATACTTGAGGGCAAAGGAGCACCACCTATGATAAGGAACCTATTGCTGGAAAAAGATGTTCACCTCTGAGCCCTAAAGCCTAGAAGATGCCCTCAACACAAAAGTGACTCAGAAAAAAACGTTCTCTCTTGTTTCTCACCGAACTCTTAACGTTGCCAGCTTTTGCTCTAAAGAATCAAGCTGAGGTCAGTGCAAGAAAGCAATTTGTTTGATTCAGGCCCTTGCAAATTACCTCCAAATAATTTACTTGGTCTCAGCTTTGGCTAGCTTGGGTGTAATAAGAATTCCAAGAATTATTTTACTTTTCCATTAGAGGGCTCTCCTCTCTCCTTTCAAGGAAAAACACTCTATCTGCCAGCCAACTTCTTTCCAGGAATGGGGAAAGGGAGGAGGAGGACCTATGGAAAGGAGGACAACAGATTTCCATAAGAAATTCCAAACCCAGGGCGGAATGGCAGATCTGGGCACAGCAGAGCCACGGAGACATCTTCAGAAAAGGACTCTTTAGAGGTGCTGATAATCCTCCAGCACCTGGAGAGGGTGAAGTCCAGGGAAAGATGCAGCTTATATACCCATTTCCAAATGCCATGGTTCACCAGCAGCCCCTGGTGATTGACCTGAGCTCTGAGAAAACAAGCTTCAGGAAAGAAATGCAAGACACCAAGCACATATTTCTGAGTCAAAAGATCAAGTTGTCTCTGGTAGCTAATGAACAATAGAGAAAGAAACTGAATAAAACAGTTCAAAAAAAGCACCTTTTCTAAACAACTACAAGTCAGAGCTTGGCCTAAGTCATCTCAGCTACAAGCGATCTACTGGAGGTCTCCCAACTGCCCCATGAGGGCCACACTCCCTTCCCTCCCAACGCTTCCTGAGCACGACAGTCTAACAGCCACCTGTGGCCCTAAGTGGAAGAGGAAGGGGAGCCCCACAGTTTGGACCAAGCACCTCCATCCTCTCAGACACCTCCCAGTGCCTCCCCTATCCCAGTAAACAGCAATTCCATCCTTCCAGTCACCAAGCCAAACATCTTAGGGTCCACCTTGACTCCTCTAACCCTCACACCCCACGTCCAATCTGTCAGTGAATCCTGTTAGTTTCACCTTCAAAATGTGTCCAGAATCCAGCCCCCTCTCACATGCCCATCCCCATGGCCCAAACTGCCATCATATGGCCAGGATTTGGGCAACAGCCTCCTGAATGCTTCTGCCTCACCTCCCCCTACACAAGTCTCAAAAGGCAGCCAAAGTGACCTTCTAGAAACCTAAGTCACATGATGCCACTCCTCCAGTGGCTTCCATCTCCCTTGGAGTCAAAGCCAAACTCCTCACAATGGCCAACAAGGCACTGGTCTCTTGTCCCTTGGACTTCAGCTCCCACCCACCTCCTTTACACCTTCCACTCAGACCGCAAGGGCCCCTTGCTCCTCCTCCAACAACCAGGCAGACTATGCACAAGGTCTTTGCATTTGTTATTTGTTTGGCTCGGAACTCTCTTCCCCCAGAAATCCACATGGCCGATTGTCTCATTCCTTGGAGCCTTTCTTCTCGGTGGGGCCATCCCTAACCATCCTATTTAAAGTGTGCCCACCACACATTCCCCATCCCTCATCCCCGCCTTACTTTCCTCCAAAGCAGTTTGATCACATTCTGACACACTATATAATTCACATTTTTATTCATTTACTATCTGTCTCCCCAGCTAAAATGGGGGCACCCCAAGGTCAGGGATTTTTGAATGCTTTGATCATTGCTATGCGCTCAACACCAAGAACAGTTCCTGGCACATGGCAAGTTTGCAAAAAAATGTGTTGAAAAATGAAGGAGGGAACCTCCAGAATCCCTAACTGCCAGGAGGCCACTCAACGCCATATCTATAAAACCATCAGGCAGCCAGACCTGGGGTCACTTGGGCTTTGGAGTTTGAGTTTCTGCCAAATTCCATTTTCCCCACAGGCCCTGAGGCCCAGAGGGAACAGCATTTTGCATTATAACAATAGAGGGGTCCAGCTGGTTTGGGAAAGGGAACAGAATGGGGAAGAGGGGGCTCTTGAGAGAGGCCAGTCAAGGCCAAAGTGGAGTCTTTTCCCTAAGGCTTAGAAGGAGCCTCCGGAAGGAGAAGCTAAGAGCCCACCACCAGCAGCTCTTCTGAGCGCCCCCAGCTCAGTGATCCGCACACACACCTCGTGGCAGCCAGCCACTTGCCTGGGCACACTGAGATGCATATGGCCACATACTTACATAGCACTGGACCACTTCCTCCATAGCATCACTCATCACCTTTTGCGCTTTCTGACTCACCCTCCTGCTGGTGGGGAGGGTTGCTGGAGTGGGGGGAGGCATGGTAAAGGGACAAATCCCTTACACCTGAGAGCCCGGGATCAGCCAGAACAGCTAAAGTACCTTTTCCCACCCTGGTGTACATTTTGACAGGTGAATAAATGCTCCCCAGTAGGCAATAACAAGGAGAAGTCTGAATTAAAAGAACTTGCCAATTTGAAAAGTAATGCCATTCTATGTGACTCCACTCCATTCTGTTACCAATAAAACACTTAAAGATGCTATTCATGCAGACATAAAGTGCTAATGGCCACTTGTTAACATGTTTCATAATGCTAATATTTCCCTCTGATTTCCGACAGTTCTTTTTTTCTTCTTTCTTCTTTTTTGGGGCTATTTTAAGTTAACAGAGCGCTAATCTGATTTGAAACTGAAGGCTTAAAGAGCTACTCTCTACATAACTGCACTATTAATGACAACCATTGCTTTACAAGTTGCACTGTTTCATGAAAACAATCATCACTCAGTCAACGAATTTTCCAAGCCACAGAAAAGCTGTAATAAGTTGAAAATGCAGTAGGCACAGAAGAAGCTCGTAATATAAGACACTGGTGGGGAGGAGTGTCACTAATTCTCTTCCAAGCTTTGTGCACTTTGTTTCCATGGAGGCAAAAGAACAGGAAGAACGGTAAAGGGAGTGAGAATTTTCTTTCAAAACAAACAAATAAATAAGAATATGAGGTGCTTCACTCACTGCCCCCAACTCACCAAGCTGGCCTGCCAGTAACTGGGACAGGCATTCAAATGCCTTAGAAAGGATATGGCTCAGTGCTTAGTACTAACTGGGCCAAAGATACAGTAAGTCTTCCCAGGATACACAAGTGTCTCAGGGACTTACAAATGAATATGTGTGCAGCGACCTGGGGCCACAACTTTATCCAGACAACTTGGAAGGCTAAGAAACACTTGAAGTGGGAGCTGCAAAGCAAGCTTTATGCTCAACCTTTCCTGGGGAGCTGTGAGAAGAGGAAGCCTACTTACGCAGGGTGCTTTAAAGGGGGCAATTCAGAGGCACCTAGATCCCTGCCTATAAATGTTGAGTAGCCAAAGGCAGCCCCTTGACGTGCTAGAAAAAGTATGGGTTGGGGACTCAGGAAAACCTAATCTGGATGGTGGCTAAGCTGTGCTAAGTAGTTAGGTGGCCCAGACCAGTCCCTTGTCCTCTCCTGGCCTGCGGGCTTTCCATTTTTGGGCTGCATGTCTGTGTCTGACCCTCAGGCAGACAGAATTTGTCCCCCATGCCTACACACACACTCATCTTCCAAATGAGAACCCTTCACGAGAGGAAACTTGCCTAGTCTTGCTCACCTCTGCAGGTCTAGCACCTGATACAGTGCTGGGCACAGAGCAAGTGTTCAATAAACACATGTTGAATTACAAAATGAGATTAGATGGTATCTGCCTCTCCCCTCAGCTCTAATTCTTTGGCCCTGTGAAAACAAAAGCCCTGAAGAACTCCATGTTGTTTATCTAATTTAAGAGGCTTCAGTGAGGTAGGCATCAGGGCATCCCCATCACTTGAGATTGGTTCAGTGCCTGGAGAGGTTCACAGTCTGGTGAAGATGGCTTATTTTCTTTCAGCTTCTCAACTATGAGTCACCTTGAAGGAGGGGTAGGAGAACAGGCAGGTTTTACTGCAACACACATCTAAAGTGAAGGAGTACACTTGACCACATTGCCCACCCACATGATGTCCTTTCGGATGACACAGGAGGAAGGCGTTTTACCACTTAGCCACCGCAGAGATGAATTTTACCCAAAAACAGACACCTCAGGGCACAGCTCACAAGTCACATCTGACCACACCACCACCTCTAGTTACCCCTGAGAGAGGCAACGTATGGGCGGCCCACCGGACAGTCACCTTTTAAGAAGAGTTTCAGGGATAGCGAGGACCTGCCCCACCAGCACCAAACTCCACGGGCCTCCAAGCCTTGAGGGGTGGTGAATTTGTCTTTCCCACCCAACACAACACTTTGAAACGCTCTCCCCTGGAAGGAGGATGACAAGAGTAAGGGACTCACAAGCTAATTAGGTTTGAGGCACCCCCTATCATGCTCCAGTCCCCAGTCTATGCAGTCGACACCATGACAAGATGGTGGAATGTGGGACAAGGAATTTCATGCTAGGGGTGGCACTAAATGGAGTTCCTGCCCCCCTGGGCTCAGTCCCCAGGAGCGTTCAAGGCCAGGTGGTAAGGGACATGCTGCTTCCATGCCCCCCTTGAGGCTACACTGAAGAAGCCACAGTCCAGGTGCCCTAAGGCCAAGCACCCATAGGGGCACCTTCACCAGAGATGGGTGCTGGCTCTGTCTCTAGCAAGAACTCCTGCTTCTTCTCTCTTGTTGGAGCTTACCTTCAATTTCTGCCAGGACCTTCCCTATCCTGCCTTCTCCCTTCTAGATCCCACCTCCCTCTAAGGGCTGGCTGCCTGCTCCCATCCACGATGGAACCAACTCATCCCTGGCCACTGCGGAGGAAAACAAAAAGAAAAAGCCTCCTGCCACAACTAATAATCCCATCATACCAGTATCTGGGAAACAGAAGTAAGACCCAGCTTTAGAAGAGAGCACAGCTGGGTCAACACTGACAAAGGGGTCCTGTGTTATAAACACCTTGGAGTTCAATGAGCAGGAGACCCATTATCTCAACAGGCCAGAGACTCAATGCCTTCCACAGACAGGCACCTTTATGGAAAAGATTTCTGGCCTGTGGTGAAGACTTGGATTCTAGATCCACTATCTTGAATTCTCCTAAATGCCCAAAGAAAGATCAGGGGAGGGGAAGGAGCAGGAGGCGAGGAGGGTGGGTGGGGAGAAGAGAGTTAGGAAGGCAGCCTGGCCTGAGAAAGACAGGCAGGCAGGTGGGCAGAGGCAGAGCACAGGGACTCCTGGCCACACAAGCCATTTCCTCCTAGACTTCCCCAAGAGCACTTCCAGCCAGCAGTGCTCCCGAAGGTTCTCAAGAGGAGTGCTCTCATGCTGGACCACCTCCAGTACCATGAGAGGTCACAGGCACCCTGGCCACTGATGGGACAGTGGTGCTGAGCCTGGCCCTGCTGAGCAGTCCACTTCTGGACAGCCCTGAGACTCAGAGAACAGGCCATCTAAACATAAACGTAAATTGGAATTTTTTTCTTATGAAAGAAATCAAAGTTGTACAAATAAATCTAGTTGGTCTGGATGACTCTCTTCACAACACACTGAAAAGGGTAACACTGCCAGAGTCTGTGAATTCCATGCATTAGAGAGGATTTCCCTACTCAAATATCAAAGGTCTTGCATACACATACACAAAAAGAAAGAAAGAGTATCACCATTTAAACCCAACCCAGCACCAGCCAGAGCTACCAGAAGAAAAGCAGGACTCACTCCCTTCTGAACACAGGCTATGCTCCCAGCTACCCACACTCCCAGGGTAGCCCTAGCTGCCCTCCTCAGGGTTGGCCCAGCCCTGAGGAGCCTCCCCCACACCGAAGTCCAGGTAAGAAGGGGCAGAGCTACAAAGAGCTCGTTGCTCCGTCAGGAGAAAATGCGCCTGCAGGTGAAGGCCGCGAAGGCATCGTACCCATCCCAACCCCTTCTCAGCTTGTCCACAGAGAGAAAGAAGAAGGTAAACTCATCTAGCCTCTGCACCTTTCCTCAACAGGGAGCCAAGAAATCCAATCGAAATGCTGGCCTTTCAATTTTCAATTAATCAGCCAGAACAAAGTACGAACTAAACGCCACCTATAGACCAGCATTATGTGAGACATGAAAATACAAAAAATAAAACCCGATCCCTGCCTTTGAAACGGTTATGGTTTTGGCAGTAGAAAATATCAACCCCAAGGAGGCCATATGAATACTACCGATGCCCTCTCACTAATCCCAGGGCGATACCTCCACCAAAGGGAGCAGAGGGGCTGCAGCCACTTCCTGATGGGGGTCAGGCCTTTGCTGGGTCCCCACTCCACATTCTTAGTTAGCTGGGGAAGTGGCCTTGGAGCCACCCAGCTCAGGGAAAGGCAAACACAGCAGCAAGCACTCGGCATGTGTGTGGGACCAGGCTACCTCTTTATTCCTCGAAGCACAGCCCAGTGCTTTCAGGCAAGGAGAATGTGGCGGTGAAGAGAGGGGCACCTGGGAGCAGGGTCTGAAATGGATGCAGGACTTGCCGACCGACTCTTGATCACTCAACTTCCCAGCTTCCTTATTTGTGCTCCTGACTTGAGACTGAAGGCTAAAGTTCCCAAGCCACTTAACCCACTGTGAGGTCATACCGTGGGGATTACCGAATCACCTCTGGGCTAGGCAGAGCGGGAAGTGAACAAGTCAGTCCGACAAAGATCCAGACAGAGGCTGTTCTCTGGGCTCTGCCAGGCCTACACCCACGAAACGGTCCTGTGCTACAAATGTCCTGTAGTCTGAAGGGCAGGCGACCCCTCTTCTCACCACTCCATATACGTCCAGATTGAACTAGGGTACATAAAAGGGAGGCAGGGCTGAAAATCTAGCCTCGTGGCTATAAGCCTGCCATTACTCATGCCATGTTTGTGTGCTCTGAAATGCTTTCCCATGCCCGTAATGCTTTTCATATCATCCTACACACTCGCTGTCACCTCTCCTCACCCCAGCACACAGAAGGGATGTGCTTTTCGTGTGCACTTAGGTTTTGTTTTACTATTAAACACAATGACCAATTCCTATTACTGTAACACGGATTGTGCTGGAAACTCAAAAAAGACTTGGCTTTGCTGGCTCCCAGGGAATCTGGGCTCTGCTCCCCAAAGCCTACGTTCTCCAGATGTCAGCGGAAAGTTATGAACAGCTCTCTCACCAGCAGTAAGTGAGGCAAGAAAGGCCACTCACTGTATTTCTCAGCCTCCATGAAGTTGTCACTGGGAGAGGAGCCAAGAGGCAGGATCATAACCCCCTGTCACCAGGTGAAGCAGAGAGGTGGCCACAGGGCTTGGGACACCAGGGGAGAACTAAGTTCAGTATGGACAAGGACAGAGAGGAGAGTCTGGAAAAGGAGAGATGTGGCTTCAATACAGTTGGGAGTGAAAGTTTAACTGCACTCAAAGATGGCTGAAGAAGATCTAGAACTCCTCCTGGACACCAGGCTGAACATGAATGCTCGCTCTTTTTTAAAAAGTAAGCAAGATACCGGAGTGCAGGTCTCAGAGTAAGGAATGTGGAAAACACTAAAATATCTGGCCAGTGCACTGCACAGTAATCAGACCAGTGTTTGAGTAAAAGATCCAGGAAGGTTAGAACCAGGAGGTTCTAAAGAGAAGTACAAAAATGATAAATGGGTTAAAAGACAATAGATCCATGAATTCAAGTTCAGGTAACAGAGGTTATTCAGGAATATTCAGGAAGGAGAAGTGGCAAGGAACAGAGCAAAGAACTGTAAAACATGAGGGGTTTCAGCCCAAAGCTGGTGATGAGATACTCTGTCTTCTTTGGAATGAAGAGGAAATGGGTTTAAACTGAAGCATAAGAGATTTAAGGTAGACAAAAGGAAGGATTTCCTGCTATTGAGAGATGTCTTTAAAAATAGAACACATGTGGAGGAGGAAGAGGTTGAGCTGGTCAATTCTCGAGACCCGTCTAACACTGACAAGGTACAGGTTCCCCCACCACCCCAGTTCCACCCTCCCACCCCATGTCCAGTGATCTGGATAAAAATGCCAAGCTGCCCCATTTGCACACTGTGCAAACCTCAGAACTACCACACTGTGTGAGCCCCATCAGGAAACATGGAAGGCAAGCCTGCCCAAAAGAGGGCAGGGAAAGAAGGAGGCCGTGAGGAAAGGGCAAAGCACAGGACCGTTCTCTGGAGTCTTTCTCAGCAAAGCTCCAGTTCTGGAAAGCATTCTAGCCATCACACATAAAAGCACCAGAAGCAGCACGAGTCTCTCGGCAGAAGCACAGGAGGGTCACCCTGGGTCCTGCTGGGTGAGGAGAGGCTGTATGAGTTGGTAGAGCGAGCCAGGGTGAGGGTGTGAGGCCTGGGCTCTGTGCCAATTCTATCACTGCCTAGTGAGTGGCCTCAGGCCCATCATCGCCCCTCCTCAGCCTCAACCTTCTTCGTCTGTATAATGAGAGGGTAGATGCTAGGACTTCATGACTCTATGTCTACAAAGAAGATGCTCAGTAAATATTTACTTCCCTCTTTCATGAAGGAAATTAGACTCAAAAACCTGTACTTTATTCTCTGATTGCTCAGATACTCTGGTCAGCAAGGAACAAGAGCTTTTGCCCTAAGACTCAATTTTAGGGAAAGGGAGGCATTTTTTAAAAAACACTTTAAAAATATTAGCTATCTTAATGTGAAAAAGCAAAATTAGGCCTAGGTTTTCTCTCTCCAGACTTCCTCCAAAAAGCCTGGGCCTCAACTCTTGTCTGGTTCCCTCCATCAAGGTCCACCGAGCTCCCCAACTGTATAAGGAAGGCAGTGGATCAGACCTTTACTTCCACATGGGTGTGCTGCAGCCCAGCATAAAGTGAGTCCCAATAATTTTGTTATTACTTAGTATTAATAAAATGTATTTATGTTGTAAAGTGTCTGCGTTAGAGTAGACTCCAGATTATTCCTGTAAAACGACATCCTGATTCACCTGAATTTCAGTATGCTTACTCAAGTGGAGACTAGGAGGTGGGGCCAGCCAGAAACAGCACATGGGAGGCCATCGCACATGAGAATGTCAGTTTCTCACACACACAGACATGGGGTGGGGGGGGAGGGGGACAAGGCGAGAAGCATCACACTCAATCTGAGAATCACCACCCACCAGGGGCGGGCGAGAGACGACACAGAAACCCATCAGAGAACGCTGAGGAGATTTTAAGAGCCCACTTATCATTACCAAGTTCCTTTAAAAGTCCCTCCAGAACCAGAATGTAAAAGGAGGTGCCATGGGGCATGCCGAGGACCCAGCAGTTACTATTCATGCTCCAGTCAAGCTGGACGGACCCATCAACATGCCGCTGCTTGATGGGCAAAGATCAGGATGCGGTTGTTCACAGCGGTAGCTCACGGGGTTACTTGTCCCTGGCCTTCCATCATTTGAGTTCAGACCCGCAGCCACAGTACCACCAAATCTGTCTCCCTATGACCCACAACAAAAGGAGAGTTCGTTCTTTGAAAGAGCTACAGGACATATCTCTCAACCCTTGAGAAAAAATGAGGAGAAGTGGGATTTCTCAGTCCTGACCCTCTGGTAGATAACACGAAACCAAGAAATTTCTTGTCTCCCACGTACACCAAGAGCCCCTTTCAAATACAGGCTACAAAAAAAAATGTAGGTGTGAAAGTGGGGCAAGAAAGAACCTAAGGACCATGAGAGTTTGGCATACGGATATCAACATCTTTAAAGCATTTCGCAGAGTTTTTGATTCTATAACCTCCATATTGAGAGACATAAAACAAAACATTACACCTGTCAGGTGCTGTGCCCTGAACTATCTGCAGGCAGCTGAAAGTCAGTACATCAGACTTTTAACGACGTGAAAGTTAAAGATTAAAAACATGTTGGAACGCTTACTTTATGCGGTGCCAAAAATGTGTAACCTGTTAGGGGAGATGGGTGTGGAGCATCGTTTGAGAAAGATGACGGCACTCAGACCACAGAGAAAAGGCAAGGTCCCCTCCCGCCTGCCTGCTTCCCTTCCTGCCATCCTTCCTTCCTTCTGAGGGAAATTCCTCCTGAAATCTGACAGGCTTTGCAACAGCAGTAGGTTAACCGCCCCAGAGAGTGAGGCTGGAACCACTGGAATCCTGGGCAGATTTCTGACGCCAATTCTGTTCTGACACATGAGGTCAAAGCCACTGGTTTAGACATTCACGTGGGCATTGGGAATGTGCTTCTAAAGACAAGGCCTCGAGGTCACATCCTGTATTCCCCTGAATTACTCCAATGACAATAAAAACCCACTGAAAGCAGAGATACTTTTGCAGGGCCTTGCCATTTGCCAATCTGGAACTGAAGCATTCATGGCTATGCTTAGTTAACTCTCTCTTGACAAGAGTTATCAAAAGTTTTCATCTCCCTCCTTTCCCCTTTCTCTAGCAGCAAAACCATGTCACTGGTAAGCAATTTTTGTATCTCCTTCAATTTCCTCCACTTAACTTTTCACTTATGGCTGTATGTACATATGCACAAATATGGATCTGATGTAGCCACTGCTTCTTTTTTCTGAACATTGAAAAATTCAGGAAGCCAAAGATAACATCATATACCTTGAATGGCACGTCCTATGCATAGAAGCCAAAAAAGAAGGAAAAAAAAAAAACTTTGCAAGATTACGTATGCACAAGTATTAGAATCTACCTCCAAAGTTCCCAGGCAAATGGGTGCCTCTCTAATTTTCACCCGTACAATAAACTCTTCTGCAGGTTTTGTTTATTTTGAGGAAAATTTCACTTTTTTTTTCAAGACATGAGGTGTGAATGATGCAAAACAGTATTTGGATATGTAAACTGAATTATTTGCATAATGCATTTCTAATCAGTGAGTATAAATTCTGGAGTCTGAGGAAATCGAGTGCTGCAGAATTTTTTAAAATCCAAATTATAAAAATAAAGAGCATCGCCCTTTGGTGCAACAACGTACACATTTGTGTTCTGTTTATAAGGAGAAATTATCCACACAGTTTTCTGAAGAATCTTAAGTAAGTGATGTTGACATACACGATTTTGCTCTGACTCAATAGTAGAAGCACAAAGGTCCCAAATTCACAGGCACAAGCACACCAAGTGCCAAGGAAAGCAAAGACATTTGCCTCTGGAAGAGAAGACTTCCCCGCAACCTGCTGGACCTACAGGAGTCTGAGGTATAAGGCAGGCCAGGGGAGCAGCCAGACTTTCTGCCTATACCAGCCATCACGTCAACTCGGTCACCATGTTGGAATGAGCCCAAAATCACCTACACCCTTCCGTTGGTTCCCATTGGTGTTTTCATGCAAACTTAACCCCTTTGCAGAAAAACAGTGACATGGATGTGCAAACAGCAGAAAGATTATTCCAGCTTCATACACTCCCTTCTGTCAACAAGCACAATGAAACCAAGATGGAGAAACAATCTGTCTGAACAAACAGTTTTTTGGGAAGGGATGAAATGCGGAGAAGAGGAAATGGAGGTGTAGCCGGTGGTCAACCCCAGACAATGGCCCTCTCCCCATTCCCACAATGGTGGCTTGTCAGGTCCTTAATTGCCCAAGAGCCACCTGCATGCTCAGAACTCCCACAGGTGCATTCGTTGAGCGCCTGCGCACTCACATAGTTTCTTGAGGGTGCCAGGTTACATTTCTACAACAGCTGGTCCTATTGTCTACTGCCAGTGAAGCCAAACCAGCCTAAAATTTAATTTAATCTGCTGTAAACCCAAGTGTCAGGCACTTCGATGGCAGCTAAAAGCGCCACTCTCAGATAACCGAGTGACACTTGCTAATAATAGCCTCTGCATGAAGTGAGCAGGAGCGGACATTTTGTGAAAGCAGAGGGGCCTGTGTCTGAGAATGGCTCTGTGAGGCTGCTCTCAGCTTCCAGGCGGCAGACGCGCCAGAGACCGGGCCCACCCCGGCTCTAATGTGTGTCTAGCCGCACGAAGCCCACCAGTGACCTCGCTTTCAAGCTGAGCTGAGACAGCCCTGGCTTTTGCTAAACAGAACAAATGCCCCTGAACAGCGGTCCACCATTGCCCTGCGCCCTCCCATCTTCCAGAGGCTGTGCCCCAGCACTCTCTCCGCTGGGCTTCGGTCCCCTTCTCCCTTAGAGCACGGCCAGCCTCCTCTCAGGCAAACCATCTTTCTCAAATAGCCAGAGCTTGATGGCCACAGGAAGGCCCAAGAGCCTTATCTTCCTCGACACTACCAGGTAAATGGGCACTTCCCACCTGCTCTTCCCAACACCCACCAAGAAAGGAGGCACTGGTGCCAGAATTCAATTCAACTCCAGCTCCAACTCCTCTTCACGTGCCAAAACAAATTTGGGCAGTCCTTTGCTTCCAGAAGAATGAAGCACGGTGCACAGCAAAGACTCTAAGAGGATCCCCTTAACGATGAACTTTCCAGATACAAGACTTGAGCTCACAAGCACTTTCTTCCCTAAAGGATACCTGCCTCCATCACTACCTCTGAGCTGAATCCTTAGTGAAGAAACAACATCCATTGGGCAAGGCCATTTTGCTCTTGACCAGTCAGGCAGCACCTTTATTTTCAGGAAGATCTCACATACATACAGATGTACAGAGAACAGTATAAATCATCTCCCAAGTGTGCGTCATTCGACTTCAATCACTAGCAACTCATGGCCAAACTTGTTTTATCTATAACCCTATTGCCAACCCTACCCACTGGATTATTTACATTGATTCCAGACATCCTATCATTTCATCACCAAATACTTCAGTATGTATTTTTAAAAGATAAAGACCTCTTTTTTAACCACAAAACCATTATCACACCCAAAAAAATTAAAGTGAAAATAATTCCTTATCATTAAATAGGGGAGTTACTTTAAACTCCGAAATACTTCTTTGCATCTAGGTCCTGCTTTGGAGGATCCCTTCTACCGTGGTTCAAGACAAAAGGTGCCGAGGAAAGCATTCAGGGAATCACTCTCTATAAAAAGGGTCACGGACCTTGTTCAAAGCCACCTGGCACTTCAGCTCACACTCCTCCTGTTCCTTTGCAGTCCCCTGCCCTATTGGGGACCAGATGCACCCTCTGAGAGTCCTCTGTGAAGGTTCTCACCCCTCTCAACAGCTCCCTAGTTCCTGAGTCTTCCTCACTCCCCACTGTGTGGCCCATCACCTCTCTAGGCAAGCAGGTACACTCCCAGTGTTCAGAACTGGTATTTATTTTTCTTCAAAGAAAGTGTTCTCCCGGACAGTTCTGCACAGAATTCATTCACAGAGCATGTCTTGGATATACAGCTGACTAGATATGTCAGTTATGTTCCAAATGGGTTTTCACAGGTCAAGGTTCTGCAGGCAAGAGCAAATACTATTTTTAGACAGGATAAGGTCACAATGCTTTTAGAGGCAGTGAGGTCTACAATAAAACCTATTGATCAGCCTCTGGAACTAGTGCTCCAGAGAGACACGGAGATTGAAACAAAAATTGCCTGGCCGTTTTCTCTGTAGACTCAGTGGGTAAAAGCTTGTTGGACTTAATATCTTTCAGGATATAAAATAAGTAAGAAGTAACTGCACAGATTACTGAAGTCCATTTAACCAGATGCAGAGGCGGGTCAGGAAATATACTTGCGGCAGAACTGTGAAGAAGAGGACTTCAAGGCAACAAGTGTTACTGCCACCAAGAGAAAGACTAGCCTCCTAAACTCAGTGAAGGCCAAGGGTGCAGGCTGCCATCCATGATTTCAGCTTGAAACTGTTGTCCCTAAACTTGAAACTCTGCCCCTCAATCCAGGGCTATGTGAACAGCAGACCCTCAGAGACAAACAGTGTGAAACGGATTTGCCTAAGTCAGAATTTGATGAAAAGAAGTATTCATATGGATGACTTTTTAAAACTTTTATATTAACTTAATGGAATCATGGTAAATCTGAAGATCTTCCTACTCTCTTTCAATCTCTCTCTATGTATAGAGACAGAGAGAGTACGCAAATATATATTCACACACACACACTATGTATACAAGCACTAGATATATTTACACACACACACACATTATATGTGTGTATGTATATATGCACATATGTATGGTACATACATATAAGCATGTGTGTGTGTGGGGGGGGGATATCTTATGATGATAGTTTCACTGTATTTGGGGTTTTTTTTCCAAAAGAGAAAAGTCTTTTATAGGTGTACCTCACCAGTAAGAAAAATCATTCGTTGCCACTGAAACTTGAGAAAGAAATTTAGAAGTCATATAAACACACAGGAAGGAGCCCAAGCAAATGAATCGTGAAGGCACAGAAAAGCCATTGGAAAGTTATTTAACTAGCCTGAAGCTTCATGAGTTTACCAAGGTGCTGGCAATAAACCCTAAATAATTTATTTAAGTCAAATAGGAGCTTTAAGTAAAGACATTAACTTAATGGACTATCACATCCTAAACTTCAGCCAGAGATCTAAAACTTTGAAGTCAATTATGTCCCCACAAATACCTCTCCATTATCAGCAGTGCTTGATTGTTTTGGAGACTTGGGACCACAGGACCTAGTGTGAAAACTGTAGGTATCTTCATTTATCATCTGCTCCCATCTCACAGCCCAGCTCACAAACAAAATATGCCATGGTAAACATAATCCATATATCACGTTGTGACACAGCTGACCCCATTAGTGAGCCCAGACTGTCCTAGCAGTAGCATCCTATCACACATTAACAATACACCACTGATACATTTGCACAATACAATGCAGGGCAGGGGGAGAAGAGAGACTATCGGGCTATGAAATCCTAAACATCATATCTGAATACATATTTTGTCGCCTATCTCTTTGGCATGTGAATGCTATCGTGCTTTCTCTTCAGGTAATAACCGAAGGGGGGAAAGTAATGCTTCTGGGTGGCCACCATTCACTCAGTCTGCCCATTATCTTCCTTTGGGTTGAGTCAGGGCAAAACTTTTTCCTTTTCCCTGTTTGTTTTTTTTAGCATTTGGTTTTATTTTGTTTTTCTGCCTGAGACAGAAGAGTATGCAAAATTTGAAACAGCTGATTATCAGTGCCCTAATAGAGCACTCCTAATAAAAATCCCCAAAACATTATAAATTAAAGAGGCAGTAATTTAAATAAATTGCTTTTTTATTGAAGCTATAGATCTCAAGAGTGCCTGTGTCCTACACGTTATTTCACAACTGGTTCATTTCCCCCTTATTCTTAGCATGTGGGATAATAAAAGAAAGTTTTAAATAATCATTATCCAAAGGGTAAGTCTGAATGTTGTTTATCAGCATGCTTCTGAAAACATCATTCTATACCTAATTTAATGCCATGCATAAATGGTATTTGCTGGACAGTTGGAAAACAGAAACATCCGTGCTAAAAGTCAATGGTAAACACCAAGTTTAGAAAATGGATTGCAAAGATCACATGTCCCAGAACAGGCCATATGCTTTTACCTACATGATGAATAAAAAAAGAACATTTTCCCTCAATTTATGCTGTCTTCAACACTAACAGAGGGAGAGTTCTTCTAAACATGTTGCATCGGATGCCTTTAACAAGCAAGAATTTGTAACTCCAAGAACTCAGCATATGTAGGCTATGTCCATACAGAGAAACCAGCTTTTGGGGGAGGAAGAAGCAAAATATCACTGAATTCAGTCGGTTAATTGAATTTAAAATACCTGGTTGTTTAAATTCAACTGATTTCTTTGTCAAACGTATTTCTATTTTGACACAGCTACAGTTGCCCAAAAAAGCAAGCTTGGAGAAAATACACATTACACTCCTTAGAGTTTATATTAAAAAAAAAAAAAAAAAAAAAAAAACAGCTTGCAACAATTAAAAGACAGAGAAATCTTGTAAGGCTGGAAACTTCTGTGAATTATCACCATTCCATTATACCAGGCTTCAATTTTGCTTCCAGCAATTTGAAAGTTACTCTTAAGCTTTCTGTGAAGGGATCACGAGCCCAAGACTTAATCTCCACCATAGCTCCTATCTTTGAGGCAAATAAAGAAAATATTCTGCCCTATCTGCAGGCGAGCCCCCTTCACCAACTAGATTCCAAAAAGAGCTGCTAGAAGAGGAAGCAGGGAATCTGCCTATGGTGTTTAGAGGATGCTAGTACAGGACAGGGGCTTAGAGGCCCACCAGTTCCAAACTACTCATTCTACAGACAAGGAAACTACAATGAAAGGAACCCAATGAAGGGGGAAGGGAACCCAAAGTTTCACAGTTCAGAGTTAGAATCCAGGCATACTGGTTCCCAGACCAGTGTCTTTCCATTATCATTAAAAGTCAAAATTTGGTGGGATGCCTGGATGGCTCAGTTGGTTAAGTGTCCGACTTCAGCTCAGGCCAGGATCTCATGGGTCGTGAGTTCAAGCCCACTTTGGATCCTCTGTCTCCCTCTCTCTCTGCCCCTCCCCCACTCTCATGTGTATGCTCTCTCTCTCTCTCTCTCTCTCTCTCTCTCTCTCAAAAATAAATAATTTTTTAAGTCAAAATTTAGCTCTAGAAAAATGAAAAATCCCAAAAGACCTCAATCCTTACTCCCTCAAACCTGTTTTGGTAATTTCCCCACTGCCTTCATGGAAGGGTAAGCATCTAGTTATAAGGCCTTTACAAATTTTTATTTTATCTCTCTTCTTCTTTTACTTTATTGTTTGGTAATCAAAAATAGTTTATCATAATGCTCTCAAATGGACTGTCATCCTATTACAGGCAGATAATGTTATTTCCTAGCAGAAAATGGCAACAGGGATGGAAAGAAGGATGACTTTTTTTTTTTTAACGTTACAGTTTTTTCTATAACAATTTCATATTCTAGGTGCAAAACAGTTAGGATTTCTCTCACCCTTAACTTCTACAAAATCTAGATTGATTCAAATTCAGAATTTGGTAAAATCCCATAGTTTAGGATGATGTATTCTAGCAGAAAGCTCTTGGTTGGCTCTATTTCGTTTTTTCTTCCCCGAAAGATTTTTCAATAGTTTTCACTTTTAAAAAGATTTCAACTTTGGATTGTGCCCATGCCAAAGTCTCTATACATCTAATCAATCAATAAATACACCAAACAAAGCAGCATATGTTTATCCTTTACATTTGGGACGTGTACATTAATTACTGCAGATTGTCTCCTATGCATCTCTCCCCTCCCCCCCCCCCCCCCCCCCGCCGCAGACAGCAGTGCTCAAAAGCGTCCGCAAAATAAAAATGTATGGGGTAATTAAATGGATATTTATAATTAGAACTTAATAATTTGCATCAGGGACAAATGAGCTCTGATTTTAATCTGCAGCGCATTTAGATTAGCCCGAAGATAGTGTAATTTGATGGTTTATAGGCCTCCTCTCGGATTATGAAATAATACCAAGCCTTCCAAGACAGCGCGTCGGTGTCAGGAGTGTGTTAAAGAAGAAGATGCAATGAAAATGTTTGACAACGTGAAAGCAGCCATAAATTACATGACAACTGTGTAAAAGTCATGATGAAACAAATAAAGGGCTGACCTATAATGCGTCTGATTCATTGTGACACACACAACTCCCTGCACTAATCTCTGCCCAGCCAACGCATTCTTAAGCGGGGAACTACTTAGCACCGGGAACGTTGTAAATTATCACTAGTCAACAGCATTGATTTTTAGTCGACATTTCAATCAGGTTGAAGTAGAAATACTACCCAGCTCATCCGACAGCCTCTTAACCAGTCCGCTGCCCCTCTGCGGTCTCCTCAGTTATGGCTTTGTTAAATTTCCATTGCTCTCACCATTCAATATTTATTATAGCGTTGCCACATCCAGGCACTTGGCCTGAAGGGTCGCCGGCCTGCCTCTTGGGGCATTAAATTCATGCTTACCTTAATGAAGGCAGAACCAAAAAAGAAAACGAAATGAAAGGCCACCATCAGAGAGCTGGCCTGATTTTCAAGAGAATGGGGAGAAAACTAGAGGGGAAAAATAGGACCTCTAAAGCAATGGTACTCCTTTTATCGTTTCTGCTTTTCAATCTAGGAGTCCCAGGAACAAAATTCAGAACTTCTCTTTTGGGGTGATCAGGAATACCGCTACGGTCCTGAACCTGGGGCAGGTAGAGACAATGTGGAGAACCAGGGGAAAAGGCAAGGGGCAAGGAAGCAAGGATCCAGTAGTCCCAGGGCAGCATGAGAATTGAAACTTAAGGCTCGGAGTTCTTTACCCACATGTATTCTCAGCAGCCACCTCCATCCCTACCCCCAACTCAGAAGACGGCCTGAATCCATGCCGATGACAACCCCTCGGTTGAACAACTTCCCTCAGTTCAAACAGAATAGAAGAGCATACCAGGTGAGCAGAACTCCCAGCCAACCCTTGTCACTGCTGAAGCCCAACTCTTCAGTTCCCCCATGGGACCTCTGCACACAGTAGGCACCTCCAAACTACCCAATGGACTCTGAAACTATATAAATGGTGGTTGATGGTGGCCCAGCCAATTCAAAAGGATGGGTAATTAAAGGAAAACCCTGACATTTGGTTTCGGAATACATTATGTAATCCCTCTGCAATGAACCTCAGGTCTTGCTTCAGCAAATATTAATGGTGTCAGAGCAGCCTGCGGAGTGACTGGGGGAGGCCACCATGCACTTGAAAACTTGCCTCAGGGAAAGCCACATGTGGATCATATGGAGTTGTTGACTGTAGTTTCCATTCAAAAATTTTCTCAGGTCCCCTAGCATGCTTTCCAGACTTGCCTTACCACAGCACTTGCTCAGCTAGAAATGAAAACCTCATAGAAGCAGATTATTACCCCCCCAGCACTCCCTACATACACATATTCACACACACACACTCCCATACTCTCCCCCTCAGAGTATAATTCTGATTATCCCCCTCCCCCCTTTAAGGTGTGGTCAGTGAAGCGAACGTCAGAGAGACAAGAGAACAGAAATGCTGAAAGCCAGGGGGTTCACCAGCCCTTAAAAGTCCTAGCTTGGTTTCTTGGTCAGCCTACTGCCATCTCCTAACCAAGTCACACACAAATAGGAAACCTTCTTCCTGTTCTTCACAGGACCCTCGCCCCATTTCTGGCTTACTCTGGACAGATGGAGAAGTGACTACTTGCAAAGCAGAATTCCTCACATTACAACTCTTTCCAACAGCTCCAAGGCTCCGCCAATACGCCCAGGACAGCCGCCCAGGAACTGGATGAGAACATTCTTCTCTTTCCCAGAAGACTAAAAAACTTGACCACAGAACCCACAGGAGGGCCAGCCGTCCAACACCAGCGCTTCCCACCCAACTGGTGCCCAGCTCCACTACGGAAAGCTGCAAATATTTTGAGGAGGTGACAGAGGATGATGACTAGAAGCCAAAGGATTAAACCCTTCATAACTGTGAACCCTCAGGGAAGTTATCTAGCCCTTGGTTAGCCCCAATTTCCTCATCTACCAAATGGGGCTAATAAGATCTCCTTTCTGGGGCTTCTGTGGATGGAATAACAAGGCGTCAGATACATAGTATAGCAACGGCAACTCTGCCAGTGTGTCCTGGGTGGCAAGTAATGTATGTGCTTTCTCTCATTTACTCGTTGCATGGACCCTATATAAGGGAGGTGCCCTGGGTTATCTCCATTTCCCAGAGGTTAAACATTTTGCCTGAACGCTCCCAGCCAGTCAGTGGTGAAGCAGGAACTGGAACCCAGAGTGACTATGTCACATACCCAGGTACCCTCCCTTGGCAATGCAGCACACGTCATCCCTCTCTGTAGGGAGAGAGGCCAAGCACTGAGGGAGCTGCCAGTGGGGAGAAGCCCCTCCAATCGCCCCCCCTCACCAGTCCCACAAGGGCTACTCTCAGCTGTTTCCACCCAACAGCCCCTTTCCCACAGGTTCCCACAGGAGCCCACCCTGAGGCAGAAAGAGGCTCTGAGCCCATTAGAACTCTCCCTGCCCGGCTCACCTCTCTTCCCAACCTGCTACCCCCACACTGTGAGGAACTAGGTTGAGACCCCAGTTCTTATCAGTTCTTATAGGAGAAAAAGTGCTCAGCCATGAGTCAGAATCATAATAGTAACTGGCTTTTCTCAAGTGCTTACCTGGTACCAGGCAAGTGTTTTCCTGCAATGCTAACGGGGTCCCCAGTGTGGTGGGTCCTGCGGCTCCCCCCATGTTACAGATGAGGAAATGGAAGCTTAGAGGATGAAGAAATCTGCCCAAGCTCACACACCTAGAAATGGCAGCGCTTCTTCACCATTTTAGTTCATGTACTCACAGAGGCTGAAGATGGGGGGAAAAGGAGATGAAAGGAGATAAATGTATTTTTAAGGGCTTATTTCCCCTCTTTCAGCCTGCAGGTTACAAAGACACATAGGTGGGAGTGAAAAAAGCATCTAAGGGCTTTGTTGAATGTTTGGGGTTATCTGTGAGATGAGCCCAGAGGCCTCCAAAGTTTCCCAGTTTCTATTTGCTACAGGAGAAGGAGAAGAAAAGCCCATCTCCCTGCTGAGGCTTCAGCCTGGGGAAGTAAACACGATTTTATCCTATTTTATATGGCCGTTCACCCTGGGGGCTTTTCAAGTCTGTGATGGGAAAAACACATCTATTCTTGTGTGGACTGCATTTCGGACAGGCCCCCAAACCACTCGGAAGGCCCCGTATCCCCTAGGCAAAATTTTATGAACCCAGCTTTAGTGCCAGCAGCTCCTCTGGTGGGAACCAGAACATGCCTCCCGCCAGTAACAGGGAAATTCAATTACCTTGCCACTTGTGGCAGGAGGGCAAAGATTGCACATTAAAAGAGCTAAAAATGTCAGGAAGTTATTGGGCTGATGACTCTTGCTTGCCAACACTCATAAGTGAATGCATAATGTCATAATAAACTAAAAAACACAGAAACAGACCAAAGAGATAAGATAATTGAGAATAAAACAAGCCCCAGACGCATGGGTTTGCCACCAGCCCTTCACGGCAAGTGCTGTGCTTCCGATGGGGGCGCTTTTTTCCCCCATCCCTGGCCTTTCCTGGGTCTTGCTTGGGTGTTATTTTCTTTCCCAGCCACCAACAGACTAGTTCACAGGTCTTTCCCAGCAAGGAGTTTAACTTCTTTAAAAAAAAAAAAAAAAAAAGGTCGGGGCGCGGCGGGTGTGGGGGTGGTGGGTACGCAGGAGACTGGGGACGCCTGAGTGGCTCAGTCAGTCGGTTAAGCGAAGGACTCCGGCTCAGGCCCAGATCTCCCTTCTGGTGAGTTCCAGCCCCCAATCAAGCTCCGTGCTGACAGTTCAGAGCCTGGAGCCTCCTACGGATATGGTGTCTCCCTCTCTCTACCCCTCCCCCACTCACTCTCTGTCTCTGTCTGTCAAAAATAAATACACATTAGAAAAAATTTAAAAATAAAAGGAATTAGTTGGCACCGACTTCCTACCTGTACGCCGGCCCACACGCCCCGCCCCAGCTCCGCACACACGTTAGCCGCAGCGCACGCGCTCACACACGCTGGTCTCTTGAACACACCGAACCCTTCCTGTCCCAGGCCCTCGGGTTACTGGCGTTATCACAACTCTTCTTTTCCCAATGGCAAGCCAGGAAAGATGATAGAACCTGTGTGTGTAGCCAAAAGACTGGCCTCAACTGGTTCAGAGGGGAAAAAATTGAGCTGTGTCTTTTTTTTTTTTTTTCTTGCCTTTAGCCAAAGACCTGGGAGCATTTGATGTACAGTCAGCAGGTATTTTCTTTCTTTCTTTCTTTTTTTTTTTTTAAGAAAGAAAGAAAGAAAGAAAGAAAGAAAGAAAGAAAGAAAGAAAGAAAGAAAGAAAGAAAGAAAGAAAAAGGAAGAAAAAAAAAAAAAACACTGAAAAGGCTTGGCTGCACTGGGGCCCTGACATGCTCTCATCTAAAGCTTGGCCCTCGGCCAAGTTCATCTGTTAATGGACAGCCACAACCAAGGGCTGCACCTCCCCCCACCTCCCCGACTCCTCTCTGTTCTCCTACCTCTTTCGAGCTCCTAAAAACTAGACATCGATTATGTCTGTTCTTTTCCCTTTCTATTCAAGATAAACAAAGTGCTTCAAGTTCAGGGCACACCCTGGGACCCTTGACAAAACAATCTATCATTCTGTCTGTTAAACCAGTCTGTCTACACCACGGCCGCGAGAGCAACGTTCCCAATGTACAATTTTCCCTTTGTGCTTCTTCCCTCTTGCCACTAACCTCCTTTCTTTACCACCTTCCCTGGAGCAGATGGACTTGACCACTTTGCTTAAGCCCCTCCTGGTAACCTCAGAAATTAAAGAAAAGATGGGAGCTCCCGGCTGCCCCTCCCCCTGCCCAGGTTTTACTCCTCCCCCTTGCGTGGCCCCCCTGTCTCTCGGACACACACACCCGATTCCTGTTAGACCCACACAATCCTTTCAAGCCTCTTACCACAGACACCCAGAAACAAATTTAAGGCAAGGACTGTCCCTTCTTTTGCTCCCTGCAAGAATATTTTAAGTGAGTTTTGTTTCAAATCATATCCATTAATTTAGCCTGACTTGCAATTAAATGCAAATACACTTTTTACAACCAGTACGGAATGTATTAATTATAACTACAAATGGTCAAATGAGAGCACAGTCCCTCCTAAAAATATTAATAAAATACATAATAAATAATATTAATGAAACAAAAATAGATTCATAAGCCTTGGCCAGGGCTTTTATTATTTCACGCAAGGGGAAATCCAGCCAGTGAAACTTGCTGCACATACTTTGGCGGGACTCTGGCCAACCACCACCAGTGGACTCTAAAGAGTGCGTTTGGAGGGCGGCCGGTCAGGGGTGCTCTGGTGTTGGGGGTTCTGTGCAGATGCCCCGTTAAGAGGCTGAGTGATGGCCACAGAGCCCAAGGCAGAGCCCATAACGTCTCACACAGCTTTCCCTTGTGGTCGGGGAAAGTAACCCACAGGCTGCTTCCCCTTCCTAAGGCAGCCTAGCTGTTATTTCAGTACCCACCCCTCCCCTCCAATGAATCCCCTAGACCCAAGGGAAATGAGCCCAGCTAAATTAAGGGCTCAGGATTCTAGCCCCATCAGCACACCGTTTACTGGTTTACTGCACGAGCGTCGGAAGCCACCTTTCCTCCTGCCACACCACCAGGCCCCTGTTAACCTGTCTCCACATCACACAGCCCCTCGCCTCAACCCCCACCACAGCCTCCCCCGCTCTCTGCCCCCGCCTCTCCCCCCAAATCCAACACACCCACCGCACAATCGAATCTAATTAAGATCAGGAAGAAATTTGCATTTTCTTTTCACTGTACCCCCAGTAATCACAGAAGTTCTTCAAATTTTGAGAATTTTGTTCCTCTGCTAATTATTTCCCTCATTTTGCATTTCAAGGCACAAAGACAGTCTATCTCACTGGTGGTCTATTAATAGTTTGAAGTTTTGAGCATCAGAAGGTAGGGTGGGTTTTTTTTTTCTTTTTTAAAACTATTCTGTCATTTCCAGTTTTGTAAAAAGGTTTTTTTGTTGTTGTTAGTGGTGGTGAATTTAATGTTTCTTCCAAAAGACAGCTTAGCTGTGCCATTCTGTATATTACGTGTATTAAGATATGATCTCCCCCTACTTTACTGATTTACAGAACCTTGGTATGTGAATGGTGGGAGGAAGGAAGGAAGGAAGGAAGGAAGGAAGGAAGGAAGGAAGAAGGGAAGGGAGGAAAAGGAAGAAAAGAAAGAAGGAAAGAAAGAAAGAAAAAGAAAGAAAGAAAGAAAGAAAGAAAGAAAGAAAGAAAGAAAGAAAGAAAATTCCTTGGCATAAGTACATGTTTGCTGATCAAATTTCAGATCATGTGTTGTTCATTATTATGACTTTACTTGAAAAACAGTTTGCCACAGTGAGATGGATTCACTTTATATGCTTACTACCCTTCCATTCCCTTTAAGTACTTTAAAAAAAAAACAGTACAATTTTTTTAAGGTACATTTAAAGCATGAACTGGTTTGGATTAAAACAATGTTTCAATGTCCGTAAATCCCCTCAAAATACATTTTTAAAAGACTTATGCAAAGCCACACATGATTTTGAGGCACCCAATGAGACTGTCCCACCAACAAAATTTAATGGTGATTTAAGAAATTCTAATACTTCTCATTTACTTCCTGTAGAATTATTTGTGTACTTGACATTTATACAGTTTTCTCCATTATATAACAATCTACTCTGGGTACATGAGATTATGCCAATCTATTAGAATGAAATTTGTACTCCATATAAGCACAAGTTTCCAGTCGGTTTTGACTTAACACTATGTTTCAATGTAAAGTGTTATTATAGCTGAGTATAAAGCACAGCTCCTCCATGCTCACGGTTTTTAACTCTAATACTGTAATCTTTCTTGCTGCTTCTAGGGCTGTGTCAGTGTTTACATTCCTGGAAGTTAAATAAACCGACATGGCAAAACTCCTGGATAGACTGAATAATAAGGCTTGTGATGACTAAATTGTTTACTTTTTACCTTGTTAGGATCCCTTGCTTGTAAAGTTTGGGGGAGAGACAGAGAAAGAAGGAATGAAGGAGGGTGATATGAGATAGAAAGAGATTTACACACTGGCTTCCATATGTCACAAAGACCTTCCTACCCAAACCAACGTGACTGAAGCAGAGTGCCTAAGTTCGTTTTGCCGGTTTCGTTTTGTTTTGTATTCTTAAATACCAGGTCATCCAAATTCCCCCTTCTCTCTTGCCCTCCCCCCAATAAAAAGTATGAACATTTTTTTGCCCATTTTCAAATAGCAAATTATCCATTAGATTTCATCATATCTTAGTAAAGCAATTACATCAAGAAAATGATAGTGCGTGTGGAATCAATTATGCATGCAGTTGGCCGGAGACCAAAGGCTGTGAAGTCGGAGAGGGCAGAATCGCTCGACACACACAAATAAAAAGCCCCTGGATCTCACAGATGGACCCCATCAGTTCATCTTACTGCCTAAAAAGTTCATGCACTTAATAATTTATTTGTGTTCTGGATACTGTTTCCCAGCTGAATATTAACAACTTTGAACTGAAGCATGCTTTTAGCATGGTATGGATGGAAGTCACGGTAGGGCAGTGCTAGGGTCCCTCGGAGGTTAAAATTGTAGTTACGTTTCTTACACACTGTTCATTTTCCATCACAATTTATTTTCTTTCATTAAACATTCCTTTTAATCAGAATATCAGTTTCAGTGTTCTGATTCTGCTTGTTAACCAGTGATAAACTCATAGACCAAAGATGAGCATCAATAATACAGCACAGGCTATTCAACAGCAAAGGCAAATACCAAAATCACAGGCTCTCAAAAATCGGAAACCGTTAGTTAGCACCTTGTTTTCACAACCAGGGCACTTGTGTACCTTGAGGGAGGCACCCAGGAGCCCAGAGACCATGACTGACTTTCGTGACTAGGGGAGGACACAGACCGAGCAGCTGAGAACAGAAGCTGGACGAGGCCACAGGAAGACTTCCTCGAGCTCAAAGGTAAATAAGTCAGCCAAGCCCAGGCCCAAGACGCAGAGGTGCTAGGCACATATTTAAAGAAGAAACCCAAAGCATTGTAGCACAGGTCTGTACTTTGTAGCCCTCTCTCTTCCAAAGGAGAAGCCTGATGTCTTAATACGCTGGAAAATTCAAGTCTCCCGGCCACCAAGCCGCTTAACAATGCAACTGCCCGACAACTTTCGTGGGGGGAACAGGGACAGGCAGTGCATATTTCTGTACAGATCGGGATGTGCCTCAATCACACACTTAAATTTTACAGCCTTCTCCCCAAATGAGAACGACTTCCAGCCAACACTTCCACAAACTGTACTTAACGTTAAAAGAAAACGGATAAAACATATGTAATTACTCAAGGTTAGACTTCTAATTCCTCAATTCACTAAAGGAAACTTGGCAAGAAGATGCATCATTTTGCTCCTTTCTACTGGGGCATCCGAGGAGGAGAGCCACTGAGGCAGCTAATACACAAAACATGATCAAAAGTGATTAACAACAGCTTCATATGCAAATTGCATTAATGAAGGAGTGCAAAGTCATCATGTAAATTAAATATGTCAAATCTCTTGGTGAACTTTCAATCTTGAGAAGAAAAAACACTGCTTTAATTTTTTTACATCATCAATTTTGCAAGATTGAAAATCTAAGAATCTTGGTGCTATAAACAATTTTCACCTTTTTTTTCTCCTTCAGCAAGCTGACAGGCCAGCCTGATGTGCACCGAATGTACATGTTAATAGGCCAATCAAAAATGCAAAACAATTCGCAATTACTGGAAGGACCTAATGGTCATTAGAATTTACAACTAGGTAATGAACTGAAGTCTGCCCACACCATGCATATTCATAAAGCAATTTAGCCTTTGAAGATTAAAGAAGTGCTTAAAATTCAAATGAGCTTTAGCAAATTATCAGTAAGATTCATCCAAAAAGCAAAGGGTTTTTCTTCCTATGATTTCCTCATTTTTTTAATGCAAAATTGTTATATCTTCCAGACTGAGCTTAAACTAAACATTGAGCTTCTAGTGAAGCCAAAGGGGGCTAAGAGACAAACAGAGGATGCAAACATCGTTACGGACTTTGTTCATAAAACTAAGCCCTTAAGAGCCAAACCTATCTCTAAACATGGTAATTTATCAAAAACAGCCCAGAGTTGCTCACAGGCAATATACTGCACAGTCCTCCAACAAAACAGATTAACACGAGTCCCACCACCCTCCCAAAAAGCCTTTTTCCCCTCAAGTTGAGTCTCCTGTGTAAACATCCACTGTGGTATAAAAACAGCTTTTTCGTCGCCTTGGAGTGGCATTCATTTTAGAAGTTTCTGCTTCCAAAAGGGAAAGAACAAGAAAGGAGAGGATATGAGGCAGGGGAGTGAGATCTGCTTTACTTCTGGGGAGTGAAAAGCCTGTCATTGGGGAGTTCTCTTCCTGGGGATCCCCCCCTCCGATCCTGCACTGGCAGCATTTAATTCAGGAGGAACAGGTCATGCAGACATCAGCTGACATTCAGAAAGTTGTGATGTCCACCCACCGCCACCCCCCCCCCCCACCCGAGTTACTACAGAGCCTAGTGGGAATTTGGATTCTCATGCTTCCCAGTGACAAGTATGGAGGAGAATCTATCTCACACCTTGAATGCTAACTCACACCTTATTCACCTCATGGTATTTAAGAAATCCTTGTGAGAGAATTCCCAGTGAATGCCTCCTAGGGCCCCATCCCATACACCCAGCCCCGGGAAAAGCCCATGTTAAGTCCCAGCTCGGCTGGCGTACAAGTCTGACTGGGAACAAACAGCTCTGAAAAGCCCACGTGCCCGTGCATACTGCTCCGCTCCTGGACCCAGAAGACTCTGCTTTGGTGACTGTGTTTGAACCCGTACTGAAAATATGCGAGTAACTTCTTTCTGCCACTCTCCCCCCATCCCCACCCCACAACCCCCAGCCTCAGACGTTTTCCTAAAGTCGATCTTACTACCTGAAATGCAGGTATCCCAAGGAAGTGGGAAAGAGAAGGGAGAAGGGAGTAAAAAAAAAATCCAGGTACTATCCCTCATTCCTTGGCTCTCTTATCCACGGCCCGTGCTCAGAAATGTGCCCCATTTTGACGTTTATTAGAAAGAAAACAACGCAGAGCTGTGTGTAACTCACATCCACAACCATCTGTATGAGCCACAGGTCCACAGTCCTGACCAATTCCCTTTGACACTAATGTTACTCTACATGAGTAGAGTTCAATGAGGGTTGATATGGGATGTGACAGAGTAAATCAGAATTAGATTAAAAACAAAAGTTTAGAAACTGATGCTACACTGCAGAGCAAATGGGACCTGAAGGCCAAATTTCCCTTAACTGCCTTCAAGTCATTTTCCCTATTAGAGCGTTTGCCTGCCACCCTCTTGCTGGCGGTACTGCAATCACATCAGAAAGTAGAGTGGAATGCATATAGGAAGGCTCAAGATATTCCTCTTTAGATACAATACCTATATATTTAATGTATAGCAATTAACTTCTGGTCAGGAGTCTATAGGCAGCAAGCTGTCCCAAGCAGATAGAGGGGGAGAGGGGGCCCAGAGCTGGGACAGGCACAAAAGACAGGTCCAACAACAATGCCTGCTGTCAGCAGCTGAATTATTTTTATACAGGAATTTTTATCTCTATTGTACAAACAAGTACGTGTCTGTGCAGACTTGTTAAGCAATCCACTTGTATGTAGAATAAGATTTTTTTTTCTTTCTTGCTACCAGTCACACAGCTCCAAGATCAGAAGAAATACATAGTCTTTGAAGCTGCTCAAATGTTTTAGTTAAAAGGACAGCAGTTGTTTTCAAAGATCCAAGAGTATCTTTATCAGAATTAAATTTTTCCTTATTGATTTTTTCCCCTTAACATAACAAAAACATAACATGAGAAGGTTACGATTTATTATTAAAAATTTTCTCAGTCTTTAAATCATTCTTCAGTAGCCAATGTTCACTTTTAAATGTAAAAGAATAGTTGTGTTGTTGTGTTGTTTTTTTTTTAAATCTTAGGATGGGATGGAGTAGGAGAGAGAAACTCATGAGATTTAAAATTTAACATTGGTTAATGTATTGTTTTAACTGTGAACTCGAAGACTTGTGGAGGAGGGGGCTAAGATGAGCAGTAAATGGCTCATTGTGAGCTGCCCCCTAAATGTAAATAAATCATGAAATCACGGTATCCCCTGAGTCGGTAAAGGGAAATGCTTCAGGTTTTTTTTTTTTTTTTTTTTTTTTGGCCCAAAAAGAGAAACTCCATATTTAAAACGTAAGAGATCAGACGTGGCATGTAGAGCCTTGTACTCCAGCTAAGTTAAGAAGAACCCAAGCTACACCTTATTTCTCCAAAAATTAACAGATGTGATTTCTTTGCAGCTTTTTTTATACATCATTACATATCAAGAAAATGAACAACTGATGAATATAAATTTAAATGCCCTGATGGTTAGCATGGGGCTTCCTTGTGTTATTTGGTTTTTTTGGTTTTTTTTTAGAAAATTCAAAAAGAAAACAGAAACCAGAGAGCATTGTGGGGGGGGGGGGGACACAACAGCACCTGTGTTTGTTTTGAAAGCACCTTCGTGGGCTTCACAATTATTCCATTCTTCATTTTAATGGGAGTTTTTAATCAGCGGACTCACCTGTATCTAAAACTAAGATCAAATTGTAGGTGTAATTGTTCATCGCCAAGGCTAACAAGAGTGAAGATACAAACAGAAACTCATTGTGAGTGACCAGAGGTCCCCAGGTATCCCCTTCATCAACATGCCTGCTCCAGGGTCCCACTGGGAATTTCCTGGCGGGGCCGATTCAATTCTGCATAACACGCTGCCAACCCTATCTGGAAAAGTGTGTGTTAGGCGCCTTCTTGCTTCTTTTACAGGAAGTTTAAATCTGATCATCTCACCTTTAGTGGATATAATTTGTTGTGTAGCACTCTATGAACTTGGTATTTTATCTATGTGGAGAGATCAAAAAGAAAAAAGGAGGGCAGAATAGGGAGCAACTCGCAGCCCCGTCCAGCCCTCCTGCCCGGTGCATTGCCTCAAAGCAGGCACCTGGTCAGGTAAACCTTCCAGGGCATTGCATCAGATCCGCTCACATCAGTCTCCAGGGTGAACCAAGAGATGAAACACTCCGGCTCCCTGTCTGCAGACTTCTCATTCGCCAGTTCTTGGCAGCTTGTTTTTCCAAGTGTTTTGTTTCAGGAAACGTGTGTATTTTCTTTGTACGTTTTGTGGATTTACCACAACTGGTTCTGACAGCTGTTGATTCTGTTAAATGAACACATTATAAAAATCCTCTTTAAAACCTCAAGCAACAGTGGACTCAAAAATAATGGCAAAATGTTTTAATGGAGTTCCAGTTGAGAGTTGATTTTTTTTTTAAGTACAAATGAAGGTACAGAAGCCTTTTAAGTCAGCACTACATCTAAACTGAATGTCTGTGTGTGTGTGTGCACGTGTGTGTGTGTGTGTGTGTGTGTGTGTGTTTAATGGGGAAAGAGGGGTGTTGCAAATCACCACAAATATTTACACTGTATTCCCTTTGTTCAAATCACATACTTTTAACAGGAAAAGCTGGAACAGCGGCTATTTAAAATTTTAAATATTCAAACGCCTGTAATTAACCATACGAAACAAATTATGTCGCATTTCTCCATACCACACATGCAAAAAATTCTGGTGGTGGATTGGGAGGTGGCAGAGTTGGGGAGACAACTCCAAGAGGAGGAAAGGATGATGTTTTCATTTTGCCATAGATCAAAGGAGAACAAGAATGGAAACTGTAGCATATCGAGCATTTTTACATCGCTGTCTTTCACACTGGGCTACCTAAGTTTACACAATTCCCCAGACTAGCTGCATATTAAGCTTGCTGTGTACAGCTTTATTATGGTGCGGTGGTGGAAGAGGCATTAATATTCCGGCTCCGCATCTGACAGGGCATTTACATGCGCCCATCTGAGCGGCACCTGAGAGCTCCTCCAAGGTGCAGTAACTGTGCGTCTATTGTAAAGGCAAATGAAGCTCACCTATTCCCTGCTGGGGTCAGAAGTGACCTCACCACCCCCCATGCTTCAAATCCTTCCCTTGCCAACCTAACTCAATGCCATCGCAGAATGACGAATGAGCTCAGAAATAGACCCCAAGTTACTAACCCTGCTAAGAACAGCAAAAGCCTTTGCTGAAATGTTTTAAAAATGCATAGGGAGTGCAGCTGGCCAGTAAAAAGCAGAAAGGCAGATTCCAGTGAACCCAATATGGAATACGTTACATTCTAAAACTGATTAGAAATACAGTCTGATGTTTACTGGCTTCAAAGTGAGTTTGGCATCAAGCATACTGGCTTTAATAATGCTGGCATTTATTATTATTATTATTATTATTATTATTATTATTATTATTATTATTTTAAATCTGCCTTTGGTCTCTAGGAGACCTAAAGCATTCTAGGAGAGCTAAAGCATTCTTATTCGTCAGGTTACATTTCCTGGAAATTAAGTTTGTGACAGAAAATGACTCTAGTAGCAATAATATGGTTCGTGCTCAAATTAATTAGGTCATTGTTGTAAAAACTACATGGCAAATTACAAAGGTAAATTTACTGATATTGGCCAGAGCCTCTATACCCTGGAAGTAAAGGAGAGAAGCAGTTTAAGGATGCTTATTTACCAGGGGAGGAGGAAAGGACAGAGGAGGGAGGGATACAATGGCCAATTTTCTATTTGTATTACAAATAACAATACTGGTTATTATCCATTAAATTATATAGTCTGAACATATTTATGAACTTTATTAATGTCCTCCAAATTGACACATAAAATAAAAACCTGCTTGATTTGAGACAATGTTAAAAATGGGCACTAAGTTAAAATCTTTTTTCTTTTTTAATCCTTGTAATAACAACACTGCTGACATAACCATGACCCAAATGAAATCTGAACAAGCAGAAAGGTACTAAAGATCCTTGGTGATTAAATCTCTTGCTAAAAAAGTGGCAAGGTGCCAGGCTGGGTCCAGTTTGATGCTAAGTGCTTTTTACTGCATAAAGCTGGTACTACGGTATGTAAAAACAGACTTGGGCTAGGGGTAAATTTTGTCAAATGATTCCTTTGTGCAGTAAAGGGTGTGAACAGACCAACCAAAGTCCATTAAATTAAGTTAACACTGAATGCCGTGATCTCGGTGCATCTCCCTAGCTGTGCTACTTTGGTTCAATTTCATGTTTTCCCCCAAGGAAAGCCAAACTTTCTTCCTTTCTCACTGACTAGTGTTGAAAAGCCACCATTCATCCATTCTCCTTTATTAAACACTTTCACTTAAGAAATCACAAAATTGTGAAAAATGCTTCCCTAGGATTTGCACGTTAGTTATATGCTCCAATTTAGTCCTCCCACATTAGCCAAACTACATGGGGGCTGTGGTGTGAAATTAATGATTTTCCAGGACTTGAAAATGTGCCATTAATATGCATCCAACTCTCCTCTTCCCTGAGCTTAAGGTTCGCTGTCCTGACATTGCCTGCACGTTTCTACACCCAGTTGCATTTTCCAGCCCATGGGCAGCTCCACAATTAAATGCCACATGCACGAGGAGAAAGGTGTGCAAAACAGATTTCAGATCCTTTAACGTAAAAGGCACAACTTGCAATACAAGGATGGAGTGATTTAAGAAATTACAGCACTGTTTTTTTTAAGATCTCACAGAATGAACACAGAGAATGGGAGGGAAACTTTCCCCCTCTGCTCCTGTTCTTGAAGTGAATACATATTTGTGTTTCCAATAAAAGGCCATTTTTACATTAACTGTCTGTAACAGCAGGAGACAGAAAAACTAACACAATCTCCACATCACACACAGGATGATCTTCATATCACGTGGCCCTATTCTCAAAACTATTATTTATAAAAGACAACTAGGAAAATGCACAATGCATCTTTTCTGTGTCACCGGAAGGGTAATGTCTGAAGAACTTTGAGATCTTTGGGAATCTTCCACATTTTAGACTTTTTTTTTTCCTTTTTGGCTTTCCGAAGTAAATTTAGCAGCCATGCGGGCCACTGTGTTTAATTAAGCTTTCAAAAGTCCTCTGACAATGCCAACAATTGTAAGACACTTCTGTGGCTCAATCATGCAATCACTGTGACAGTTCTATTTACAATTTGTCTTAGAGAGAGTTTCTCTGACATTGTACTTTGACAAAACATCCAAGCTGCCAGTTCACAACCTTTCTTGGTCTTATTTACAAATACAGCTTGTATATAGGACTCCCAGACTCATGAACATGAGTCTTTGGGTAGTGGCCTCACAAACACAGGCTCCCAGTGAAAATCCTAGATATATATAAGGAAACAATATTCTCTATTCTCTGCATACTGAAGGTAAATAAAATGTTCACCAGTATATTGGGGTTTTGTTTGTTTGTTTGTTGTTTTCTTTTTCAGCTGCCATGCTAAAAATTCACTTCAGAAGTCAGTGGTTTTTATTCAGAATCACACAAATAAAGAGAAATTAAAAATAAGTAGTCATATTAGGATACTATAATTTATAGTCTCATTTACAATTATACCATGAAGTACACAAATACATCCCCAATTCATGCTGAGTTAGGAAAGAATTAGAATGGGTACAAAAAGAAAAGGCAAGTTGCTTTGCTAAGTTCCGAAAAGCGTTAAGTATATTATACTTGATTTACCTTTAAGTAACATGCTGACATGTTTGTTTTTGAATTAGTATTTCCCCCTCCATTAGAGTAACTGTCTAATATATTTTTATCTAGTTACGAAGTATATTGCCTAAGCAAATTCATTTTTAAATATCCTGATATAGACGTCTATGTTCATGATTTTAAGGAGAAAAAATATTATATATCAATAGTAGTATATCTGAGTACGTTTGATAAGACTGGTCCTATTCTCCCCCATTCTCTTAAAAAGCTAACTTCACGACAGCCCAACCCTAATTTAAAGATTTCCATGTGTCATAAGCCAAAATCTCAAATCTGACATTGTGGGATAATATTTTTGGCCTTTTCTGTAAGTGAACAGCAGTTTCACATTCACTAATCTCTGATGAGTATTTCCCCCATCATAAAAGATGAGACTACAAAACACAGCAACAGCCCTGTTAAAAGCCCTGACTGCCAGTCACAGGCTGCTGACATCTGATGGTGAGTATCTGACATAGAAATAGATGAACTGGGCCCCACACAATATGACCTGCTCATTTCCAGTTAAATTAGTACTATGTCAATGGTTTCACTGGATCACAGCCACACAGTATTTTGAATATGTGAATGAAATGAAAAAAGCAACCTGAACAACACACACATGTACATGGGTGAAGTGCTGAAGCTCGTAGCCATCTATACGCCAGGTAAAAAGAATCACCCTTTCCAAAACACACTCCTCTTCGGGCGGCCTATGTCCAGTCAAAATGCAGATCACTTTACTGAAGACTTAAAGAACGCTACCTTATTCTCCTATTTGAAAGGCCCCAATGCTAAGCTTTATTTATCTCAAGAAAATCTGTCACTGTTTTATTCCTGCTTCCTGCCTATAAAATGGCACAGAACACACAGGGAGCTCAAATCCAACTTACATCACTTTAATAAAGCCTTTCCTACACAGTGCACTTAAATGACTACCTTTTATGTGGTTGCCAAACATATTCTTCTAGAGATTCATCAATAGATCTCTCTACTAATATGGAGCATTGCTTCTCCTTTCTTTTTGTGACACAATTCAAATATCTACTGGATGATTATTCTTTTTGTTTCCTTCCTTGCCATAAAAAGAAAAGCAGACTTGGAATTGTAAAGGCGTGCTTGAGAGAAATGGGCTGGTAGTGTGCACAGCCGTCTTCCAGAACTTCCCTTCAGAGACACCTGAGGGCCAGGACATCTTAATTTATGTGCGATGGTAGAATGTTAATTTCACCATAGGAAACTCTTAATTCATTACTGTGAATTATGAGAAGTCATGATTCTAGTTACTGACATCTCGCTTTGAGATGTGACCACGCTATTTATGTCCAGCCAATTCCAGGGTGGGAACAGGTGATTAAACACAATGAAATGAATCAAGGCTTTGTAATTATTTGTGCATGAAAGGTTTACCTCACCTGGGTTGCTACATTTGTGCACCCATTGAATATCTTAGATACCTTATAACGCTTTTTATCTCAGTGAAATTATTTAGTATTAGCCTTCTAAAACATCTTTTAAATTTGCTTTCTTTTATTTTTTCTTTCTTTTGTGTTTTGTTTTTGGCAGGGCAGGGAGGGGGTGCTTCTCTGGGCTCTGCTATTATACTGGGTCTTAGAAACAAAAAACCTTTATGACAACCAGAAGGTAAGGAAAATATCTTTTCTTTCTCTATGTACATTCACAACTATAATAGTAAAAAGCTATCACTATAGTGCCTTCCCCCCCACCCCCAGCTTTTAGATTCCTCTTCTAAGTACAGAAGCACAGAATTTTGGAGCTGGTTAATCCGAGAGTGAATAACCTATTTGGGACCTCAGTAAGAAGTGTGGTTTTAATTCCTGCTTGACAGACACTGTGTTTTGTCTTTTAAACGAGCGGCCCGATATGTAAATACGATGTTACATCACGCAAGTGTTACTCCATATTTGGTGATTTAGAAAGGCTTTGGATCTCCGAAGACGACAAATCCCCTTCCGCTTGCTCTTGCTTCATTAATCATGCCTTACATTTTCCTTCCAGTCACAAGACAGCACATGGAAATGGTCACTGCCATTGCCTACTTGTGTGTGTGGTGGGGGGGATAAAATGTTAACCTACATGTCACATAAGCTAAATGCGGTGAATTCTAGAAAAATATTTTGTAAATGCAGCTTCCCTGGTACAGATTTCTCTTTTCACTAAAGGAAAAGTATCTGAGTGTTATTGCAGGAAGCATGGGGAAAAAAAAAGAAAGAAAGAAAGAAAATGCCACGTTTGATTTTAATGATCAAATTCCAGAGGGGGCGGGAAGAAGAAATAATACGACATTTAATTCCCTCTGGACCACTGACCTACTACAGTTCAACTTTGTGGTCAAACGAGGTCAGAAAGACAAGTTCCAGTGAATCAATTGATTATATGCACTATCTTTCCTAAAACTGAATAAACCTTCTGCGTTTTGGGGGAGGGGGCAGGGGGAAATAGAAGAAAGGGAACCACCAGCAGGCTTAGCATTTTTGTCACCATAGACTCTGCATTCACTTTGTCTTGTGTGTTAAATCACTCTGGTTTCACAAAAAAATGTCTTAAGGGTCACTATATAATGTTGCTGCTTATCACTTAGGGTAAGGATTTAAGTCCCTCTGCTAGCCGTTAATTCCTTTTCCCATGAGCTGCTGAGAAACCCACACACCTAACTACCTCTCTGCTAAAATTAACCAAAGGAAGGAGAGCTGTTGAATATGTGTATGTATTTTTCCAAGAGAATTTTTACATTGTGTTATAGCTGAAACAGTGGAAGTCTGGACTGGACATTTGTAAGGGTGACATGTGGTTGTGTAAACCACAAACAAAATCAAGATACATCTGTCAAAACCACATCAGAGACAAGAGAGAGCACAGAGAAGCATTTATCATTTAGCTGAGGAGGCAGGCTGCAGGGAGCAGCCGTTCCTGTCAAACCAACCTTTTGAAATTTCCAACATGCCCTTAAACTTTTCGAGTAAGCATGTCTGTGCGCTTCAGCAACTGCCCTCTCTACTCTGGCCTGGCCAGTCGAAAATGGCATCTTAAAGTCAAGGTCACGGTGTCATCCCACCACGGGGCTGTGTTTAATTACAGCCCCATACGGGCTGACAGCCAATATGGATCCAAGGCGAGCCCTGAAGCTCAGTTAACTCTTTCTACCCAGTCCCAAACGCCCCGTCAGCCCACCCTCCTTCGCAGAAGCCTTGAGAACTAACAGCACCCCTAGGGAGGTCTGACCAGGTATTCTGACTCAAACAGGTCATTGGCCAAACTACAAAATGCCTGTATGGCCACTTCGCCTCTGACTTGTCACCATGGCTGGAAATGGACATTGGAAACAGGGCCAGGTATACTAAGGTTCAACACTTAAAAATGAGAAGGGGAGAAAAAAAGGAAAGAAATTCAGCATCAACAGATCCAGAGACAGGGTATCAGGTGTGTGTACCTATTCCACCTATATCTGACTCAGTGAAGTGGAAAATATTTATTTTTTTTGTGTTCTGGACGTAAGCAATAGGAATGATTGTTTTAACGTTACAGGGCTGTCATGGACAGTCACATGGAGAAATACAGAAAGCTCTTCACCACTCCTGAGTGCTTGGCTACAGCACCTCTGAAAATGAAAAGAAAACATGCAAACAGCTTTTCTCCTTGCTTCTCATTTACCTGCTATGTGTTCCTGTTTGGGGCAAATTCCTCTAGATGACGTTGATAAACAATCGTCATCCTCTGGCGTGACCTGGATGCCAACCTCCACGGGATTGGATGCTTTTTTCATCTCGATTGGTGAAGGGGAAGGTGGCTTATCCACAGCTTTTTCTAAGCAGAGGCTGCCATTGCATTGTTTCCGTTTGTGCTCGATAAAAATAAGAATGTCCCCCAATGGGAAGTTCATCTGGCACTGCCCACACGTGAGGAGGTCATGGTCCCCTTCTGGAGCTCCCAAAGGGCCGTGGTCTGGTTCATCATCTGTAAGAATGGCTTCAAGAGGTTCGGCTGTGGTTGGAGAAACAAAAGCACAATTATTAGAGCACCAAAGAGAGAGAAAGGGGAAATACATTCTCAACCCCACCCCATCCCACCACATTATATAAAGTGTTTCTAGCCTCCTTCATATAATACCCAGAAAATGTGAGCACCTAAAACATGTAAGGATATGGAGGTTATCAACAAGAAAGCAAATTTATCAATGAGGCAAATCATCATATATTTAAGGAAAACTATCTGACTCGCATAACTCCTGAGAAACCACACACACACACACACACACACACACACACACACACTATAAATTCTGTCTGTTTTTCGAGTTTAGAAACAATGTTGACTGTTAAGTAAATAGTTAACACAGGTGACATAAAGAAAGCTTAAATAATAACTACCCCCAAAACTGGTAAAAACATGGATTGAAACCAAATTTCTTTCTTTTTTCCTACAAAGTTGTCTGTTGTGCCAAAGAATAAAAGAAGAGGTAAATAAACACACACACCCTTTGTGTCAGTGTATATACTTCGAAGTATACAGAGACTTAGCTTTGTAAATTAGAAAGCTACTATATCACACACAAAATGTGCCACATTTACACCGCCATAATAAGCAAACGACTGCATTCACCTGTGAAACGGATCTAAATAATAATCATAACGTAGCATAATTCATACTGCCAAAAACCTTTCTGATCTCACTCTCAGTAGTGCCACAAAATCAAAGAAATACCAAATTCACTGGCAATTCTTCCCAGACACATTAGCTAAATGGGATACTTTTGAGTACTTAAGAAAATAAGCCAATTAGTCATTTTTTCATTCTGAAGAAAGGAATGCCTAAAATATTCTAAACATGTTTGCACTTGGTGGCTCCCATCACATAAAAATCAGAATGGTCAAGCAAATGCCACATCTCAGAACAAGGCTGAGAAGTCCTTTCTTTAGACTTGAAATACTTCGCCTAATGTTGTCAAAGTTGACTAATTTTCTGAATGAGCTCCAAAACGCTTCATTATGGGACTATTTCTACACACATAATCACCAGCGGATGGTATAACAAGGTAGATATGTCTTTCATTCCCGTTTCCTTTTTTTTTTTAACTTTGCACCAAAATACTCTAGCGTCTCATTTGAATAGCTTCTATGATTTTTTAACCTTCCAAAGGGGAAAAAAGAGTTGGTAAGTATCTGCTCCTGAAACTGTATGCTTACCCTATCAAAAAAAAAAAAAATCACAAAATACAAAACACATCCAGGATGCTGCCAGTTAATAAAACTGAAGCAGAAAATGTACAAGTCTTAAACAGTTAATCAGTCTGACCTTCTTTAGCAAGCTGCCAATTTCACATTTAATGAACTTAAAGCCACAGAGAATCAAAAAATAGATTTTAATTTGAGTGTAGAATATTGGAACCGATTTTGATAAAGTGCAAAAATCCAGTGAACTCAGGTTAAATTTATTTCAACCCTACCCAGGCTGAATATTGAGGGGGAAGATCTGGAGTAACTCCCAGATGTGCTGGGTGAAATAATATTGAGAGAGCCCTGCCTAGCTGCACCTGTGCTCAAGTAGGACATGTCATAATTTCTAGCCTCTGGTACTCCTCCTAATTTAACATAAGGTCACCACAGGAATATGAAGGTTATATTCCCACTAATAAAGACAGCAAGGTAAGCACTTATGTTTCTTTGCCCAACATACTGACCAAAAGATAAATACAAAAAACACATGCATGCTTTTCAAATAAAATGACACAAATGGAAGTGCTTTTGCATTATGCCTCTGTGTCATTTTTCTTCTACATTTGCTTTCATTTTGACCAAGTGAGGCACTGAATAGGGAAGTCATTCTCCAAGATCCCTGCTACTTGAATTAAGGATTTTTAAGTATACATTGACAAATGTGGCTTTTTGTTGTTGTTCAGCATTAACCAAGTTCTGAGGGTTACAGATTAAAGAAAGATTCAGGAATAATATTTTGTTTCATTAAAGTTAGTACTACGTAGAACCTTTGCAAAAAAAAAAAAAAAAAAAACAAACCAAAAAACATTTTTTAAACTCCACCATTAAGATTCGTTTTTGTTTGTTTGTTTTTTTATCCCCAAGGCCTGACATATTCTGAAAGTGGAAATATTATTTAGGAGCAAAAGGAAATATTCTCCTAGGTAGCAAATAGTTAAAGGTAATGCGGTACAAAACAGACTTGGTTAAAGTCTTCTAAATGTAGTGACTGAACTGATTTACAATCAAAACCAGGAAATGAAGTGGTAATTCAGAGGTTGCTGATTACACCTCCACATTTCACCTAATTAATTTTATAGGAGGCAAAGTTCTTGAAAATAACAAGATGATCAAATGTACAGATATAAAACCTGTAACCTCAACATTTTCTATGCTCTTAACGTAAATTATTGCTAATTAACAAGAATTATATCCTAATGTATGAAATACGTCTAACATCGGGCTTCTTGCAAAACATTTGGCTAGTAATGTTCAGAGAAATATCAAAACGTGTTTATTATTGCTGCTATATTATTAAAAATAAGACGAAGTGGGGCACAAAGAAAATATGAAAATACAATTCTCTTGGTGTAGTCTACTGATTTGCATTGACATCTTTTCTCAGTGGTAATCAACATTTCCTTTCTGGGCATCTGTTAATTTCTCTGTATTTTAATGCAAATTCCTCTTTCCCTAAAAACATTCCTAACCTCAGCCATTTTACCCCCTCCCTCAATTCAACTCCATCCTCCTTCGCCCCCACAATACCAACGTTTCTAAGCTCCGGCCTAAACCTCCCGCTACAAAGCGGGGAGTCCAGGATTGAAGTGGAAGGGAGTGGGCAAATAATCATAATAATTAGCCACGAATTCTCTACAAGAGGAGAAAAATAGAAAATAAAATGCTTCTGCGTTCAAACAGCAAGACAGACTGGAACGTCTCAATGCCCCAGCGGCTGACTGAGATCTCCTTCCTCTCTGCAGTTGCAAAGGAATAAATTTAAAGAAGAAAAAAAAAAGCTCAAGAAGAAATGTAGGGAAGAAGCGAGGGAAAGGAAGGCTGTTGGGGGAGGGGGAGGGGAAAAGGAGCTATGCCTTCAACTTTGCTTTCCAAGTCCTTCCTTTTGATTGTCTTAACAGGGTAAGGAAGCAAACCGAGTCAGAAACGCAGAGAGGAAAAGCAAAGAAACAAAAGCGAAGGCTAAGGCTACAGGCCCGGGGCCCGGGGCCCGGTGGGGGCGGGCTTTGCAGAAAGTGAAGTTGGGCGCCGGGACTCAGGCACAAAGCGAGCAGCTCGCTGGCTGCAGCCTCCGGCGGCGCTTGCTGCAAACACGTGCAGCGGCGACTGCCGGGCCGTGGGGCCCGGGCCAGGCCGGGAGGCAACGGGCAGCCAGGGGCCCCGACTGCCGCCTCCACCCGCGGTCCAGCCCGGCCTCAAGGTGACAACCGTTCCCTGGCCCCGCCAGTTGGAGAAATGGGAAGTGAGGCTGGGAAAACTCGGTTGGTTAACGTGGTGCAGTCTCGGTATCCTCACACACACCTCAAGCGCGGGCCCTGAAATTCATTCTGTGTCCCCAGGCTCACACTTTTTACTTTGGGGGATCTCTGCAAATGCGTTTCCCCCGCAATTCCGGGCACGAGTGTGCGCAGCGCCGCGGCGGCTGCGGTTATTCATTATTAATGACGCTGCTAGCCCGCATCATTATGATGATAACTATTACTATTGTTGTGATTTCGGGCTCCGAGGCGAGAGCTGCGGGAGGCGGGGGAGCCAGGGGTCGGGCTGTAGAGCCGCTGTGCAAGCCCAACGTAGCCGCCGTTGTCCGTGCTTTGCGCTGGGGTGTGGGGGTGGAAGAAGTGAACCCGAAGACCAAGTGCAAACTTGCTGGATCCCGCCCTTTGGCCTTGCCTCGAAGGCGGAGAGTGCGTACCCCCCTTTTCCCCCTACCAAAAATGCCCGCCCCGAAAGAAAGCGAAAACTGCACCCCACTCCGCGCCCGGCGCACGGGATTGTCGTCCGCGCTCCCGAGCGCTTCTCCGCAGCCCCGGCCAGAAGCATTTTTAAAGTCAAAATGAAGAACAAAGACATAAGGGGTGATGGGGGGAGAAAGGGAATTCTGCCTAACCGTCCGTTTCCCCCACCCCCACCCTCGCAAAGCTCTTCCCTCCCCGGCCGAGAAACGCAAAGCAGGGAGTGGGGGAGGCTCTGGTACAGGTTCAAGTTCGCTGAGCTTTCTTGATCTTGTTCTGCCTCCTAGCGACCGAATGGCTCATTCAGCCTAAGAAGCGGAGGATTGGGGGGGAGGGGGGGTCCTGAACACCGGAATGGCTCCCGCCCCCTCTGCGCACCCAGAAAATGAGAAAGAACTGGCCCTTGAAACCCCTCCATACTACTCCCTTAACCCAAAGCCCGCACTGAGACAGGGATAGAGGCCAGCTAAACCCACCCAGCCTGGAACGTCCCGAGGTGGACCCGGGGTGGGTGGGGGATAGGGGAGCAGCCTGGACTGCACGCCTCAGTCCGTCCTTTGAGCCCCCACTGCATCCTTCCGAAGAAGGTTCCGGCTTTCCCGAGTCCTGCGAACACTGCCCTTCCTTCCCGCCGGTACCTGGCCGGGCTGTAACTTCACACCGCCGCACGCCGCGTCTGCTCCGCATCCGGCGCGGCCGGGGGAGTGGGGGGCGGGGGAGAGCGGCGAGGGAGGGATCCGCGGGGGTGGGGAGAGGGAGGGCCCCGCAACGTGCCGGGGCGGGGGGAGCTTCCGAAGTGTGTGACAAGTTCCAGAGCCCAGTGAAAAATTCAACTCCTTATGCGCACCCCCCCCCCCAACCCTTTAATAAATACAGAACTGGGTATAGACGGTGTTTTAAAATTACATCAAAATTTAAAATAAGGGTCACGAATGAGGAGGGGAAGGGATGTGGGCCCTCTCACGCCTTTCTTTCCCTTGCTGCCAAACTTTCCTAAGTGCCCACCGCCCGCCTTCCCAGACGCACTCGGTTAGCCAGGACACAGTAACCCACCCACCACCTCATAAAGATTCAAAAGGACCACCGCCCCCCCCACCGACCCCCGACCGAGCCAGACCCGGGTTAGAGGGCAGAAACTCAAAGGTGGGGTGCAAGGAGTACCAGGATCCAGCACTCCCAAAACACACAGTCGCACATACTGCTCCCTTGCTCACCTCCCCACCGCACCCCCACCCCTCCCAATTCACCCCCCACCTGGCCTGGCAAGGCTCGGGAGGCGGGGGATAGTGGCCAGACCGGGTGGGAGGGGGTCAAGGAAAGCACGTGGTGACCTCCCCAAGGTCCGGCGCGGTGGACAAGAATGTCGGGGGGGTGGGGGTGGGGGAGGGGGAAACAGACGCGCTTTTTCAGTTGCTTTACAAAATAAAAATGCTTCGCAAAGCTGAGTTTCTCCCCAGCCGATTTCGAAGTCTGGTGGGCTGGGAGGAGGTCTGGGTATTGTGCTGGGGGCGAAAATGGACTGTGGACCCGGCTGGCGCGGAGTCGCGGCACGGCCTGCCGCTGTGCCGGCGGGCAGGCGGCTGGCGCGGGGTGGGCGATCCTGGGCAGGGCGGGGGCGCGGCGAGGCCCGGCGAGGCCCCGGCGAGGCCCGGCCGCCGCCGCCGCCCGCTCCCGGGCTGCCGCGCCGCGCTCGGTCCTCTGTCTGTTTGTTGGCAGGAGGCTCCCGCACACGCGGTGCTTGTAAACATTCAGACACGAGATTTTTCCCAATCAAAATCCACTTCCACTTTTTTTGAAAATCTTCCAAAAAATAGTAAGAGGAGGGAGTTCCTCGCTCCCTCTCCATGCCGCCGGCGCTCTAAGTTTGCAACTAAAGAGGTTTTGGGGAAGGGGGTAATTGTATTTTTCCTCCTCTAATAGAGATTGAGATTTTTGCAGGGGGGGTGGGGGAGTCAAAGAGGAGAGCGTTGCAGAAAACGGCTGGCCGAGCGTTCGGCTTCTGTTTTGGGGCAAGAAAATTTTTACATCCTCTTGCCTTGTTTTATTTTTATTTTTTATTTTATTTTATTTTTCACGTCTTCTCGCCGCCACTTGAGGTTCGGCTGGGAGGGGCGGGCAGCGGGAACCCAGGCGACGGCGGCCCGAGCGCCCTCCCTCCATCTCCCGCTCGCCCCGGGCCCTTGCTCCTGCCCTTCGGCGGCGGCGGCGCGGAAGGGCAAGCGCGAGGAGCCGGCACAAAAGGCAGCGGGACAAACACCCACCTCGGGCCGGAACAAAAGGCGGCAGCGCCGGCGGAGGCTCTGGTCCTTCGCGGTCGCCAGGCTCTCCCAGGCGCCGCGGCCCCTCTCCACACTCTGCAGACTCCAGAGCGCCGGGGGGCCCCCTCCCACAATCCCACTTTCTCACTATTGTGGAGATGACTACTTTCTTCCTAGTGCACACTTGACCGTGAGCGCGCCGCTGTCCGAGGGCCATTCTCACCTCTTTTTTCCCTGGGAATTGTTTTTTTGGCTTGGGCTCCCTCCTCCCGCCCCGTTTTCCTTCCTTCGGTGAGTGGAAGCAACCCCCCTTTTCCCCTCCAGTTCCCTCCCCTAGGTTTGCAAGAGAGTTGTTCGCATCCATAGCATTGTTCATTATTTTGCAAAATTGGAGGGGAAATCATTGCGTTCCTTTTCTAAAAGCGAAATAAAGCAGCGGAAAGCATGAAAGAGGAGGAGTCAAATTTTTGTAAATTAAATAAAAATAAAAGGTGCGTGCTATCCCAAAAGTGTACGTACGCCTGTGGTTCGGGATAGGATGAGGTTTGTTTTTTGTTTGTTTGTTTGTTTTTTCTCCCTTTAAGCTCTTTTCTCCCGACTCTCGGAGGTTCATCTCGTGAAAAAATTAAAAAATGCATGCACACACCCCTCTCTCCCCCTCGCTCTTACTTCTCGTCCTGCGCGCTCTCGTGATTATTAATAATTATTATTACTATTATTGGGTTACTTACGCGAGAATTCCCGTTTGCTTAAGTGCTGGGGTTTGCCTTGCTTACGGCGAGACATGGTGGGCTGCGGGGCGGGCGGGCGGCGGCGGCGGCGGCGGCGGCGGCGGGCGGACGACGGCTCGGTTCACATCGGGAGAGCCGGGTTAGAAAGAAGGAGACTCCAGAGAAAATATCTTCATCAGTGCCTTTTGACATCCAAAATAAATTAGAAATAATACAAAGATGGCGCAGGGAAGATGAATTGTGGGAGAGCCGTCATGGCTTTTTTTTTTAAGCAAAAAAAAAAAAAGAGAGAGAGAGAGAGAGAGAGAGAGGAGAGAGAGATAGAGGGGGAGAGAGAGAGAGAGAGAGAGAGAGAGATGAAAAAAATGGCAAAAGCCCCCCTGAGCTGCAAGTTCAAGTGCGGACGTGACGTCCCTGCGAACTTGAACGTCAGGAGTCTGGATGGACAGAGACACACAAAACATGGGCAGGGCGAGCAGGAGAGAAGGGGAGGAGGGAAGGGGAAGCTCACACCAATGGACACACATCAGGGGCTGGACATGAAAAAGAGACCAGGACAAGCCAATGGCCAGTGCGGGGCGGGGGAGGTGCGGGGCGGGGGGCTCCGCAGACGCCAGACGCGGCCCCCGGGGGAGGGGCGGGCGGAGGGGAGGGGGCGCTGGGGCCGCAGGCTCACCAGTGGCCGCAGCCAGCGCCGTGGCGGCAGCGTGGCCGGGAGAGAAGAAAGGGGTGGCGGGGGGGGCGGGGCGGGGGGGAGCAAGACGTGCGCCCTGCTCCCCCCCGGACGCGGACCCTAAAATGAAAGATTACTTAAAAAAAAAAAAAAAGCCAAGAGTGTACAGCAAGACTGCAGCTCGGGTCCGGGGAAGCGCGGGCGGAGGGAAGCCAGGTAGAGTTGCTCCCGGACACCCTCCTCCGTGCGCACACCCACTTCCCCTCACCGCCGCGCCACGGCCGCGCTCGCTCTCCGCGTGCGGATGCCCGGGGCCGTAGTGAAAGCCCTGAGCCCGCGGCTGCGCTCGGGAAACTTTGCCTGAGGAGAAGATAGCAAAGAAAAATCACCCGAAGTTGAGAGCTGAGCCTCCAAGTTACAGCTCCTCAGCCGGCGAGGGGAGGCGGGAGGGACCGCGCGGCAAAACGGAGTCCAGCCCAAGTTTGGAGGGTTACGGGTCCGGAAAGGCAGCTCTGGGGCCTCCCGCGGCCGGGGTAGCCTGGAGAGAGGGAGCAAGGGCGAGGGAAGAGGCCCCGGCCAGAGGGCACCCCTAAGGCCGAGCGGGGGGGGGGGGGGGGGTGGGGGGGGTGCTGGGATCTGAGCACCCTGGCAAGTGATTGCCAACTGGAAGCACGGAGTCTAGGCCCCCCAGGGTGGCGGAGACAGAGGCCAAGGAGTAAAGAACGAGGAGCCAGACTCGGGGACGTTCCAGTCCCCAGAGGGGAGTACCGGGGCCCGGGGCGAGGAAGGCGCCGAGGCGTCCACCTCACCGAGCGGCCGCGGGCCAGAGGACAAAGCATGGGCAGTCCCGAGAGTTCCAGTCCCTGGGAACGTGCTCCCGGCGCCGCGGGAGGTCCTCGAGCCGGGTCCCAGGGATGGACACACCCCCTCCCACTCCAGAGCAACTGCTAGAGCATAGAGGAATGGAAAGAAAAATGTTTCTGACAGGCAGGACACAACTATTCCTGTGCTGTTACCCGGGGGAAGAAAATGGGGATTGGAGAGACAGCCACTGGTTCGCAGGAGCAGCGGGGAGACCACGGTGGTGGGGTGACTACCCTGGGTCAACGCCGTGCTGCTCAGGCGCCCAGAGCCAAGGCATACACCCTAGAGTCTGCAGGTCCCTCTGGCCTTTCCACAGACGTTCCCGGGAAATTAAGGAAGACCTGTTGGAAATAAACCCCTGTCTCTTTAATGCACACACGCGCTCTCGCGCGCACACACGCGCGCGCGCGAGCGCGCGCGCGTGCTGCCGCTGTCAAAAAGCGGGCTTCACTCTGGCGTGGGATACTTTCAGTTTTACGTAAAATGTACAGCAACAGCACCCCCTGCGATTGGAAAGTTTATTCAGAAACGTGTCTGCAAAGTCCCCCGGCGTCTCCCGCCTCCCAGCCTCCCCGCCTGCCTGCGCCACCCTGTAGCCTCAGCCGCCGCCGCCGCCGCCGAGGAGCCAGAGCTGCGATTCCAAATCCGGAAGGGCAGGGGGGGCTGGGGGGGGAGGGGGGTGGGAGAAGCAAATGGACTCAAGTCCAAGGAAGGCGTGGGGGGTGTAGGGTGGAGGCGGGTCGCTGTGGCCCGCGAGACTCGGAGCTGCAGGTGGACGTGTGTGAGTGTGTGTCTGCAGAGCAAGGAGCCTTCCTTCCCTCTCCTCCCAGCGGCTCCACAACCCCTCGCGTTTTCTCTTTCCCCCTCCTCAGTCTAAGAGACGTCGTTTCTGTAAATTCACCCACCCGGCTGGGGGCTTTATTGTTTTAAGCTAAAGCCCCCGGCTTGCAAGCGCGCACCCACCTCCCTGCCGCGCAGGCAAACGGCTGTTTATTCTCGTGTTGTCTTAGTAAAGTTTCAAACCTATTGGAAAATGACTGGCTTGCCTGGCTCGGGGAAGCTTCGGGCCCCACTAAGGAAGAAAGGGAGGGTTTGATGTTCAACATTAGGAGAGATGTGCGCTGAACGGGGTTTGCGTAAATGTGTTTTGTTGTTATTGTTCCCCTCCAGCTTAGGGGTAGGGGGGAGGCATTCAAATCCTGTTTAAGAAGCAGGAAGATTCACTTGCAGTAAAGCTCTGTAGTGTGTGCGTTACACCATTTCCCCTTTTTCATGAGTTCTTCAGAGCAGGTCGGCATCTCCCACTACTGTCTTTTTTTTTTTTTTTTTAATCTTTTTAAACTAGCTTTAGAGCGACCAAAAGAGTGTCATTGCAAGAGACATGGGGTGCGTAGAAATGAATGGTTGGAGGGAAGGCGAAGAGAGGGAAGAAGAAAGTGCAACTGGGAGGTCTTTGAAAAATAAATAAATAAGATAAAAGCCTCATCAGGTAACAATAGTGAGTCAGATTCTTTCGGAACCGAGTTTTCACATTTAAATATTTCCCCCATCCATCCATCCATCCATGAAAGTCTATATATAGAGAAGGTATATAAATGGGCGAATGTGTGTTGTGGAAATATATATGTATGATTTATATATAATGGTGTGTATAAAGCTTTTCAGGGTTGGCTGTAGTGTAAAAAGTAATGACTTTATTACCTCTGAAAGGTTCTGTGGTTCACATTTAACAGTCTTCTGAATTACAATTCATTACACCATTGTGTGCTCTCTAAAACCGGCACCCCATCAGGGCCGCTATCTGTGGTTATTTCCAATAAATAACTGGCAACATTTTATTGATTTTCTTTTTTAAAAAAATCATAGGAAATTAAGCACTTAGTTACAAGTGGGTCTGCTATGTTATTGCACTTGTTTCAGATTCCAGGGGGTTCCTTCCGAAACCACATCTTAAAACATACATTAAAAACCCAGTTTTGCAGCTGCTTTCTCTGGGTGCCAGTGGAGAGGTAAGCAGCGACGTTTCCACCATTAACATATATTTAATTCCACCATCATAAAATGCCCAGAGTGAAATAGGAACTGCCCTCCGCTCCCGCCCCTCCCCCAGCCTGATTTCACCCAGTCCAGAAAACCTGGGCTGTGTATTGGCATTTGATCCCTCCTCGTCGCGCACCCCCACTGCTGGTCCCTTGTGCTCGCCCCTACGAGTGATGCCCCCTCCCTCTTTGTTGCTGGATACTCGCTAAAGAGCCCAAAAGTGGGGGGTGGGGTGGGGAAGGGTTTGTATGCGTGTTTAAAGAAAGAAAAATGTGTTGTTTTAAGAGGTTTAAAAATATTACATAAGTATTGATTAATGATGCAGGTGGTTTTGTAGAGGGGTGAAAGTTCACTTTAAACGCGCACACTTGGATACACAATAAGTATATTTACCTTTACCAAAGTGGCTTTAAGAAAGTAATAAATTATGACAACGTTAAAATTATTTTCTGGCCGTTCAGCTAACTTCATTTGGAGCTGTGGAATCTTTGCTAATTATGCTCCGTGAGCTCTTTCCCAAACCTTTGGTGACGACACTGAATGTAAACTCCAGGGCAACAGACGACCCCTCCTCTCCCCTCCTCCCCCTTTTTATCTTGCCCGCGGAGGAGACTCCCCAGGACTTCCTGCAGTATATATTCTGCCTCTGATCTCCGTACTTAATAGCCAAGTCCTGGTTTATGCTTTATAATGTGTTGACAAGTTTTCTAACAGACTTTCTGAAATAATGCACATATATTCACGTCGGTTAGAAACCCACCGTATTTTTAGAGTCGAGTAGATCTATACCCTAATGCAGTGAGAGAGTGTAAATCATAGAGGATTTCATAGTCCTTTCAGTAGTTTTCGGTATGAAGTATGAGCCGCGTGGCCTCCAGACGTAACCTTTTAGAAAAAAAGACAGTGCTTTTATTTTATGGTGTAAAGTGCTTTTAGCTTCAGGGCTCAGAACGTGAATGTGGTCAACAAACAGCTCCAAGAGAGAGACTTAATACAGTCCCAGCCCTCGTGCCGAGGATCGCCTGGCGCGGGGAACTCGGGCTGAGCTGGAGAATGAAGGGTTAAAAGGTCTGTCTCATTGGAAACTACAAGATTAAAATAAAATATTCACTCTCTGCCTTTAGGGGGAAACACCTTTACAGGCTTAAAGATAAATAAATGAATGACTGAATGAATGGTTAAAAAATTGTTACAATCAGTTCCACCTTGCTTTTGATCTTACTTTTTTCTTTTTTTTCTTTCTTTCTTCCTTTTCTTTTCTTTTTTTTTCTTTTTTCTTTTCTTTCTTTCTTTCTTTCTTTTCTTTTTTTTTTTTTTTTTTTTTTTTGGCCTAATAGCCATTCAGAAAATAGAGAATGGGCAGTCATCTTCATAAAAATAAAACTTGGGCTTAGATTCAATATTTGGCATAGGTTTTACATTTGGGGTTCTTGAGGGTGGGAGTGCTAGGGTGTCCTTAAGACAAAGGAAAAATTAATTTTAAAAAAATGAAGGGAGTTGTGTGTGAGAAAGAGGGTGGGCCTTAAGTGGGCCCCCTAAATTGAAAGGTGAGAAGAAGGACCACTGATCCCTCCTCTCCCCAGCCTCCCTCAGCCCCCACCTCCCTATAACATTTCTTCCTCCTCTACTGCCAGTGTGATCCAGAGCCTAGGACCTAAGGAGGCCCCCCACCCCACCCCAGGACTGTGTCTATACCTTATGCAAAAGCAAACATTCCCCAGGGAGGTTCCTGGAGGAGCAGTTAGTCTGGTATTTCTCCAGAGGCTCCCTGGGCCTTTAGCTGGCTGGCAGGCAGGCTACTTCATATACCTGTATGTTTCTGTCCAAAAAAAGATAAGAAAGAAAGAAAGAAAGAAAGAAAGAAAGAAAGAAAGAAAGAAAGAAAAAAAGAAAGAGAGAGAAAGAAAGAAAAAGGAAGGAAGGAAGGAAGAAAGAAGAGGGGAAAGAGGGACTAATGAAGGAATGGAGAAAGGGAAGAAAAGAAGGAAAAGGCTGAATCTGCTCTAAATAAGTCTATACTTGCCTCCAGACTGGGTTGCTGTGTGCTGAGTCAATAATGTATGGGTAGGGGGAAGCAGTCTCACCATTTAAGCAAGAAACCCTTTGGAAGACAACAAGTTCTGGTTAGAACACTGCTAGGTAAAATACTCAGTTTAGCTCCCAAACGTTGGCATCGAAGACACATAGGTGTTGGGCAATAAAGCCAGTCCAATGTACTGCAATGGAAGCATACTAGTTCCACAGTATGTGAATACACAGTATTTCAGTACCCAGTGCACAGTAGATGCTCCATTAATGGTTTTTGAGCGAATAAGTGAATAAATCCTATTACCACGTAAATGAAACCAACATAACCATTCAAATTCTACTAGTTTCCCCCAGAGACCAGTAAGGCTTTCATCAGGCAACCCTATTGTAAGAGCTAATTTTAGCCTAAACGTGATTCCCACCAAAGATGGTGAGTTCAAAAAGATTATCCCAAATGTTAGAGCAACCGAAAAATTAAGAGTACTAACGCAAGATATTCCCATCATCTCCAGCCGCCTACATTATCAGATATCTTCCAAATAAACGAATGTCAGGAATCCAATATCAAAAGATTCACTTTTTAACATTGCTTTTTGGATATGAACATATCCGGTTTCCCAAATGAGAGCACTTCTAAAGGAAAAAAATACAATCAAAACGACCAAAAATTAGAAGTATCTCAAACTTAATTCTCTGCCACCCTCTGAATCTTCTGCTTTTAACAAGGGAATAATTTTTTTCAGTACATGTTTTTCACACCCAATCACAAAAACAAGCTTCACCTATTGGCTTCTTTTGGCAGGGGGAGGGGTAAATAAGAGGAAAAGCAACATATCACACACACACACACACACACACACACACACACACACGCACACACACACACACACACACGCCACATCTGGTCTGACATTTTGTACAGCAAGTTTCAGCCCAATGTGATTTAAAACAATGTGAGTTAAAAACCTCTTAAAATTTGGGTTTATAATGGAAACGCTGACAGACTCTTAATTATAGCGGCCCTGCCAGACACTGCTATAATGAAATAGTTGTGCTTTCATTACTATAGAGGCACTATAGTTAAGGGTCTGTCAGTGTTTCTATTATAAACCTCAAGTTTAAGAGGTTTATAACTTGGGCTATTTAAATGGCACTGGGTGGAATTCAACTTATCAGTCCAGATGTGAAGTTGTTTTATAAAAGACAGAATAACTCAGCTGAGAAAGCTTTTGGAGAACAAACTCTCTCTCTCTCTCTCTCTTCCCTCCCCTTCCTTCCCCCCCATCCCCACTCCTTTCCTCTTATCCTCCCTGTCTTCCTTACAGAACATCACAGAAATGATTTTTAGTGGTTTCAGACGGTCTTATTGCCAACTTCTAGCTATGAGTTCACTATCTAAAAGGAAATTTTATAGGTAGTTAGTCCTTTATTTGGACAAGTAGTCTTTGTTGTTCTAATAAGTTTTTATTATTTTATTATCCTAGAATATGCATACAAAGAGAGAGGGGGAGGGAGGAAGAGAGAAATGGAAAGAAACAAAATTCAGACTATATGTCAAGGAATGTTGCATCCTCATATACATACACAGATGTATATATTCTAAGTCACATTCTGATAAAAAGTATAAATTTACCAAAAAGAAATAAAGCACCTCTATCTTTACCTAGTCTATCTACTCTGTGGTAAAAAATAAAAGAGGTATTAACATCTTATTTCAGAAAGTTGTAGTCTTCCTGCTATCGCTTGGTTTGCTCAGAAAGTCACAGTAAGCGTGGTACACTCAGCATTGAACTACCCAAGGACTACATACACACAAATCACTAAATATTCCTCTGCCTGACGTTGTTCACAGATAGATGAAGAAAGTACCTTGGATTATCTAATGGACCAGAGTTTTGCAATATGTTTTATTAACCTGATGTGCCACCAATATAATATGTAATTAATGTTTGTTGGTGAGGATGTGGCTGATAAGGAAAACAAGGACGGTGGCGGTAACAGAGGCAATGGTAGTGGGGTGGAGGTTAGGGGGGTTGAGATGGTAGTGATAAACACAGGAGTGGAATATGGGGGTGAATATGTCCATGAGAGGGCAGGAAAAACAGGATGAAAGATGAAGGTGGAAAGCTCAAACCCTTGCTTCTCCAATTCTTCTTGTTTTAGCCATTCCATAAAAAACAGGTGGTAGATGAGTTCAAGTGGAGTTTTCAAATGCATGCTCCCCTGTGCCCTTCCCACACACATACCAAGATGTGGCCATGGCTAGGTGTTGTTGGAGACAGGAAGATCACTGACTTCATACAGGAAGACCCACGAAGCACTGTGCAGCCACCATATCTCCATTTAGAAACCTTTTCTCTTCCAGAAGAAGAGCAGCAGTTCACTTTCTCTGTTCTCTCTTACGGAAATCAGATCACCAAACCAGCCCATCATATACCATTGTGGCCTTGACAATTCTCACTTCACAATAGTTTTACGTGGTCTTCTCTGGCATTAGTTGGGTGACAAAAGAGAAGTAGTCATCAAGACATGTCACCAGGCTCAAGTTCCTTTTCTGCCAATCTCTCATAAACCCCACAAACGCCTAGCCCCACGACCTCTCCGGATGTGTGCCAACCATTCCCAGAGATCACCAAATAGCTGGGACTATTCTGGTCCTTTTTCCAGAAATGAAGACACCTTCTTCTTCTGATAGTTAATCATAAGTATTTGTTTTTGCTGCCAAATTCAGCAAAGGGAACTTTCTGGTAGAAAATGCCTATTCTTATTTCATCTTTCTTTGGCAGCTTGGTGGAGGATAAACAAATCTCTCTAGTCTCCCATTCCTGCTTGTACACAGTTTGCCTGTTTTCTCTCTCTTTCTCTTAAAAAAAAATCCTTTGCACAAGGTCAGTTATCTAAACCTCCAGGTTCCTATAAAAGGAAGAATCTGGTCCCAAGAATTGTTATTCTTTCTTTGTTTATGGAGCACCGCACTGAGCAGTCATGAGACATGATTCCTGCTCTTAGATGGCTTTTATTTTTAAGGCACTAGGATGCACGTCCACAGGCACAAGCATATCGCATAAAGTTCACAAGTCACACGTGCCAGAGCCATCCTGATGCACACTATTATCCTTGCTTTGTATAGCCCTGGCTTCACATTTCTGATTTGAATAATTCTAAGCCTTTAGCAAGGACCTGGTTTCGGGGAACACTGCTCTGGTCACTTCTGACACAAGAATTTTTACTTTCTAGAAAAAGAAACTTGGTTTCCCATAAATAAGAATGGTAAATAATAAGGTTTGGTCATGAACATCTGTGATAATCTATTGTTTTCAGTTTTATGATGTTATTAAATAGTTACTTTTGAGAAATGAGTTTTCTGTACTACATTTGTTTTGTAGGCAATATTATAGACTATTTCTAGCATGCATTTGTGAATGTAGCCTTTTTAAAATGATGCTATTTCACTTCCTTAATGCATAGTGGACATTTAATACATTTGTTGAACCAAGGAGTGAATTCCACAGATGCACTTTCAGTTGCTGCTGCAGAAGAAAAAGATTCAAGTATTTGTGTCTGCTCACTAATAAGTATGCATACAGTGGAAAATCATATTATTTCACTTATTAAATAGTTAAGAAGTACAGGCCATTTGCACTACTATCTGACACATTATAAACCGCGAGCCCATTTGTATCAGGTGGAAACAATTGCATGTCTCTCTGTGTATATTTCATTTAATAACTTATGTCATAAAAACCACCACCACTACCTGACTCAGTGCTTAGAGGGCAGAACTTCTGTCATTTTCATCATTCCCCCTCTCCGCCCCCCCTCCAGCCCTTAGCACAGAGTAGGACGTTAGGAAAATGTCTGGTCCAGGAACAAAGACTTACAAAGTAGACCGCTTAGATTTTCAGGAACTTCAAAATCTCATCTACCATAAATTCAAATGTCTTCTTTATCATTCTCAGTTCTCAGATTTTGAAATGCAATAAAATATTCTAACAGCTCAAATCCAAGTGCATTATAACACAGAGTAACTCTGAAAGATTAATTCTGGAGCCTGATTCTCAAATACTACCTTCTTCAAATATCAAGACCTGTTCTAGCTGGTTCTTATTTGAAGGAGGCAAGGCTCATAGAGACTTATACTGGCATCCGCCCTACTACTTCTTACAAACAGTGATTTCTGTGGCCTTGCTCAGGGAGCAAGGGAAATATCAGCATGTGCTCTTAACAGAAGATGGAAAAAGAATCATGGCCCTCTCCTCGACATATTGAATCTTGAACTCCAAGCTTAATTAGTAGGAGAAAACACAAGATTAGTGGATTTTCAAAATAAACTCCCTCTCGGACTCTGAGCACGAGGGGGGAAAGCATATATATTATTAGTTATTTGAATATTAATTATTTGGATATTAAGCCCATAAATGAGTTTGCTAAAGATTATAGCTCTTTTGCATGTGTTGATTTGAAGATTCTAGAACCTTTAAAATATGCTCATTTTAAAGCATATGTTTTACAGGAAGTCAACTCTTCTTCATGGGAACTTGCAAGTTTCAATTTTTTCTTTTATTTTAGCATAAATAAATCAAACTGAAAAGCAGCTGCAAACCAAAGAGGAACTACTTTTTTAAAAAATTGGTATAACTTCAGTTTTACTAACGTCTTTAGAATTCCAAGCTGGATTGTTTTATTTCCACTGGTCTTCACATTGAAGTGTTTCAATTTCTTTAAAATTAACGTGACAAAGAGAACACTTTTAAGCTGAGTCCAGGCTTGTGTTTTCAGCTAGTTTACCCTCAGTAAGACTGACATGATATCTCATTCATAGAAACGTTCAAAGTGAATACACTTCTGACAACACTAAGAAGTTGTGATTCATTACTTCCAATTTTTAAACATTGTAGAAGGAAGACACTTTCCACTGTGGGAGCCGAGAGGGGCAAAAGAACCATGATTTTCAGGTGGTAGCTTTTCTTCATTTTTTAGAGACAAGGGATTGACCAGCAGCAAGTAAATAAATATGAATCCTGAGATCTATATTTTTTTCAGCATAATACCAAATGCTTAAACATTGTGGATACACTTGCACTGAAATAATAAGATGATGGCGGTAATTATTTTAATGAGAATTTCCCTACCCAGAATAACAAACAGATATATCGCCTAATGTGGCACTGAAAGGTAGTACATAAGTAGACGTACTGCTGTGGTGACTAATGTGTGATAAGAGAATCCTTCTCACAGTTTGGACATTTATGTCACCACGTATTATTGATAGCACATATTATTTTTACTACATGGTGTCTTTATTATGTAAAGTCTAATTGCAGGAAAAATTATTTTCATCCCCTAGATTTTGATAGGCACTTCCATAGGAAAAGACGGGCTACAGAGGAGGCTGTGGATGGTGGAGTTCTGCCATCACGAAGGAGGTTTGCTAAGGACTGCAGTAATGGTTTAGGAGCCCTGTACACTGGCCTTTTAAGAGGGAAGGAAATTAAGCAGAATACACTCATGATAAAATAAGGATGAGGCCCTGATGAAGATACATGGAAACTGAACAACTCAGAATTAAAGTCTCAGCCTCCATATTCCTGTGTTCATGTATTGCCAGCTGAGGAGTGCAGGAAATCTCTTCCTGAACTAAAACCCCTAATAAAAGATCACGTGAACTGCATCTTGGTCCTGAGGTGAACATAACATTAGATTTTTCTGGGTGTAATTTCAGTTGTGTTGCTCACATTGGTTCAGTGCTTTTCAGAGGTGAGCGGAGTCACCGAAATCTGGCATCCAGAACGAAACACGCCTGAGTGGCCCATGTACAGTTTCCACAAAGAAGGTCAAAAAGGGCTGAAAGAAAAGGTGTATCAAAGGTATCCTTGGAACTCAGAGCCAATAAAAATGAAACTATTCTCTTCTGAGACCTAATTAACTTTTATATCCAAAGCTGTGCTGCACATTTGTTCGTTGCTTATGACTAGGACTAAAAAAATAGATATGCCATGGAACCAGGCTTTTAAATGATCTATTGGGTGGCTTTTCTGTGTCTGTAAGGAATTTTCTGTTCTTTAGAGGTATTCATTCAATGAATAAGTAAGTCTATGCTAATTTTTTTCTCAAGATGTTAAGTATTTTCCTATATCTATTTTCAAGGAATCAGGGACTTCGTCCAATAACTTCCAAAATATTCCCTTCAAATCCTAAAACAAAACCAAAACAAAAATGTTCCAGAAACAAATTTCATGCTACAGGCTTTGCAAGGATTAGTCTCCTATTAGAGTCACTGTTCCTATATGATCCTTTTTCATGTTTTAAAGGAGGATATATATTTTTCTGTTACCTTTCCTGACTGTAAAGCAATCACAGGAACCTGCAGGAGGCACCATAAATATGCAAATTTCTGAGAGATAACTGTTTTCAGTGGCTATGCCTCTAAGTAGTCGGGGAAACAGGAGAGCTGGAGTTCCCTACTTCCAAGTAATTCGTATGTTGGTAGTGCCCCCTGCTGCAATCACAGGTTGTCCAAGAAAGGGAAAATAAAATTCGGAGGCATTTGGTTAATATGTGAAATAAATGCCTACCATCCCTGCTCCAGAAACAGCCATTCCCACGTTCAGAGTTCCTTCTGCCCATCACAAATACACTTTAAACACTTTCCCTGGCCTAAAATGGGAAGATCTGCTTTTATCTCAAAACCTTTAAATATGCAGGTTACATCAAAATAGGTTTTCTCAAAAAAAAAAAAAAAAACAACCCAAAAAACAAAACAAACAAACAAAAAAAACACACCAAGACCTGAAACCGCATTTTTAAAAGAATGAAGTATTTTAAGAATTTTCTAGAGGTTACCTAATGATAATAAATTCTGAATTAGAAGAATATCATGCTACCCACCAGGACATTTGAGTAGAGAGGGAAAAGTTAAGGTGTTAACTGTGTGTAGAGCTATTATTCAGTTTCAAATGGCTTTATTTATTGAAGAAAAACTTGTGGGCCATTACCTCATAGTGGTGGACTGGACATTTTGATATTCAAAAATAAAATGAAATAAAATAAATAAATGAAACAACCAAGTTAGGAACATTGGAAAACTGATTGCCGTAGCTCTATAGTCACTCTATTAGAGATTTTCATATTAAGACTTGAGGGGGGGCGGATGGAACAAAATAACATGATACAATTCAGACCTGTGCCGGTCTATTGAATACATAATATGCATTTTTAAATTGCCTGAATATATATTCACATGACAGAATATAATGGGTTTAGGAGAAGCCCTTGCTCTTGATCAAATCATAAAACTGTTATAAACTTGTCTATCACATCAGGTCACACACACTTCTTTTAAAACTGTTTTTGTCTTGTTTAAATAGTACAGTCAGAATACATAAAGGAAATTAAACTGGAAAAAAAAAAGCTCAGTTAGGTATTAGAAACTCTAGATAGAGCCACCAAGGCAAGCCTTGATGCACAGATACTCGTAACTTTTTCTGTTGGACACTCCCCAAGCTTCCCCAGCCCCCCACCCCCCCCAGTTTTGCTATTTTTTACCACCAATTTCAGACAGGGAAGCTCTCTCCTAGTGTAAACATCTTGCAGTGGCTATGTACTGGAGTTTGAATTTCACCTTAGCTTTGCACTTCATTTCCATATTCAGATCTTCACAGCTAGAGCACAGTAGAGGGCTGAGGAAATTACCTATATAATTTTAGCAATGAGCCTGCCTTTATCTGCATCATCCAGGAATCTTGCATCCTGTCTGTGGAGCCCTGACCTGAGAGCCTGTAAGGAGAGAGAAGGACAGGAACCAGTGGATATTAGTTACCAGGCAGAACTAATTAGAAATAGATCTTGATATTAAAGGTATCCATCTTTTCTTTACTCAAAACTTAAACAAGCTCCCATTATTCTATATGAGGAGGAGAATTTTTAAACCCCTGTTCCCTGCTCTGGGTTTTATTGCTACAGGTTAACTGTGAAAGAAAGAAAGAAAGAAAAAAAGAAAGAAAGAAAGAAAGAAAGAAAGAAAGAAAGAAAGAAAGAAAGAAAACCAGTGCACAAAACAGCAGTTGGGAATCGAAGCTCCTCTTTACCAGAACCCCTGCCATATATGTTCTGTCACTCACCTTCTAGACACTCAGTACAACCATTCAATCTATTGAATCAAGAGACTGTTTGATCTTATCTGCATCTGTGAGCTGACTGTCAACCTACTTAGGCTGCATATTAAATCATCTATAGTAGCTGTATCAAGCTGGGATGATCTGTTAATTCTAAATTTATTAACCCTTGGAGTGCAGTCATCGTGTTTAATCTAGTGTAGCCCACATTTATTTTACAAGACTAAATCCTTCTTTAAGATATGGCTGTGCTGTAGGTTAAAAACAGCTAATGTGGGTTTCATTATGATAATTGGGGGGAGAGACTGAAAAATGCTAGTGCGGCTACCCTAACAGGCTATGTGTGTCTGGTCTCAAGCGCTCTCCTAGGCTGGGTTTGCCTGGGAGATGAAATTTTCTCCAGAAGCAGTTCTGTCTCTAAAAAGAATACAAACAGAAAAAGAGGGTGAGGAAGAAGTGGGAGAGGAGGAAGGCCTCTGACAGATTTCCAGTGGTCCAAAGCCAGAAAGACTTATTTCCATGGTAGTGTCAACCCCTGATGTAATGCCTGAGGAATAAATTTCCAAAGGCACACACCTGGTGAAAGATGCTAACAAAATTCCTTAAGTGAGTCAAACTTCTTGGTCAGTAAGGATCACCTATTTCTGGATTGAATGACTTTTTTTCACAACTCCCCTCCCAAAGAAGAATTCCAAGCAATTCAAAATATAAGGCAGTTCTGCAGAAAAGAGGGGGGGAAAATGTTCATTTAATATGTTAATCTGGTCTTCAGACCAAAAAAAAAAAAAAAAAAAGATAACCATCTCTTCTACTTGCCCATTACTGATGTTATCAACATATTCATAGCTTTTCTTTCAGACACAAACTGCTAGGCATGCTCCCTTTTTTGGTAACCACGTGCCTGATATCTCTCTAATGTAGCCTAATAACAATTTTAGCATTCAGATGAAGCGATTTCATTCTGTGACTGCCTTTTCTATTAGATTTGATTTTGAGAAGCCCCAGTGGGTGCCTTCGAGGCAGAGATCTATCTGTGAGGCTGCTACCGACTCAATAGCAGCCTGGGCTAACCTTGACCTTTCCCGAGACCCCGCTCCATCTGGTGCCAGCCTGCTTTCCACCACCCCCCCTTCCTTTCTTGCTTCATAGTCAACATTGATCAAGGCAGAACGGAGCGCCTCGTCTCCTGGAAGGGCTGGGCAGGCTCAGGAGGACAGCACATTTCAGTATATGGAAATGATCAAGCTTCTTATGCAATCATAAATCTACATAGGAGTCTTGTGATTTGATATTTCATTCACCTCTAAAGATTTTTTTTCTCCCTCCCAACAGGGATTTATAAGCTCTGTAAGAGCTCCCGGACAACGGCGTTCCCCAACACCTGGAAATTATCAAGCTTGCTGCTTGCTGAATGATGCTAACAGCTCTAATGCTGCAAATTCATTTTTAACAACTCACTGGCTTTTATCTAGGATTTGTGTGTGTATGTGCGTGTGTGTATGTGCGTGTGTGTGTATACACACGCGCGCACGCGCGCGCGCGTGCACGCCTTTCCTTAAGGAAAATCTACGAAAGCAACGGACAGTATCAAAGACACCAAAATCAAATCTGACTTGAATATCCTACATCCCCACCCACACCCATCCCCATTATGTATTTGTAGATAGATTTTTTTTCTATCGGTGTATTCTGTCCCCTTTAACTGCTTAAGAGGGTAGACATAAAGAGGAAAAGAAGAGACTGAGGAAAAAAGAGGAGAGTAAAGAGAGAGAGAGAGAGAGATGGAAAGATGCCAAACAGAGAAGTCACTGGATGTAACACCTGAATGGAGCTTGAAACCTACCTCTCCCCTCCCCAGGCCACATTCCTCCTTTCCCCAAACCCACCCAAATGGCTCCTTCTCAAATCACCCACTACAGTACACAGATGCTTCCTCTGCCTCACACTCTCTTTCTTTCCTCTTCTTCTGTCTGTTTCAGGGGCTGGGTGGTAAAGAGGCTGACTGAGGGGGAGTCACGTGGGCAGCCCGTGGGCAGCGGCGGCAGCAGCTCAAAAGAAATTGACTGACTGGCCGCTTGGGCGCATTTCAATATATGGAAATGACCAGAGGCTTCTGCAATAAATCAGCACTCAACACTTTGTCATTTTTCTAGTTCTGCTTCATTTTCCTATTTTCCTCTTCTTCTCGCAGAAGCCTCATTGCTTGGATTTTACCCCGCTGCGTCTCTTCTCACCTCCAACCCTCCCCCATCCTCTCCAAATATTGGCCCATCCTCTCTAAACGTCCCCCCACCCCCACCTCCCCCAAACACTTTCTGTTCTCTGGCTCCCTTGTAATTGGAAACATCCGGTCGACGGCGATTGTTTTCCCTCCCTTAAAAACAAAATTTTTTTTTTTCTAACAACATCGGGCAGTGTTTGCTGTCGTGCCTCAGATTTTCTTCGACCACAGGCGCCCGGGATGCGCTCACTTGATCCTCAGGACGGGGACCTCAAGCCCCTTGTGATGAAGAAGAAAAGAAAAGACCACGGTCCTCATTTCACCTTTCCCCATCCCAGCGCCCGCTCCCACCCTCGAGGAGTTCCCTTAGCAAACTTAAAAGAATATCAGAAGCAACTTGTGCGGTGAAATGCCCGGGATAGCGCTGGGGGGTAGCCAGAAGAAAAGGGAGGGATGTAGTGGGAATCTAAGTGGGTTTGCAGGTTACTGCTTTTCTTTTGCAGATCCTGTGGTGCCCTCCACCTAACCCTGCCCCTATGCCTCGGGTCTTTTTTGAACTAAAGCTGCGCATCCCGGCAATCTGCAATGACTCTGGATGTTTCTCAGGAGCTCAACACAGCCTGAATTTCGTGGCGCTTGCAAAAAAGCGAAATTAACAAAACCCCATCACAACGCTGGGTTTTGCGTTGTTTTGTTTTGTTTTTTTAAGTTCGGTGCAGAAGCAAACATTACCTAGCTTCCTCCACCCCCTCTCGCAGCTCCTACTTGAGATTTCTAATCTTTCAACTTGGGACTCTCTCTTGTCGACTGGGCAGCCTCTGTTTTTTCTTTCGCTTGGATCTGGGAACAATAGGCATGTAAAGGGTCAGTGGGCATCACCCTATAAAGCTCAGAACCTAATTAATTTTATTAAAGGAGGATCTGTTTATGCAATATGACAGCCTGGGGGAATTAACCATTTGAGGACGCAGACGCTGTTCAGACACCACAGATTCCCTCCTCACATCATAAGCTTATACTTCCTGCCCCATTTGATGCTGGGCGGCACCGTGATCCGGGTCTGGTTTTTTGTCTGACCTTGTGAAGAGCTTGTCTAAATCCCGGGATTCTGCACAATTCCAGGGACGCCCAGAAAATCCATATATTCCCATTGCCAGATGACAGTTGAAGTGCCCACCCATTCACAGTTCGCTGCAGTGACAGCTCAAAAGGTCTCACTGTTGGGAATGTGGGGGGTGAACCTCTCACCGCGTCCTAAAGTGGATATTTGGAAATATTGTACTTGGAAATCAAATCGTATGAAATCCAATATGCCTTCTCAACAGCAAAGGAAAATGTAACCGTTTTAAGTTGTTATTTTTTATTTTTTCCTGCCACTCTGGTAATTTGAAATACATTTTTAATAACCTCCTGGAAAAAAAACACAATTTAATAGTTCAGACATATTGTTCTTTGACTTAATATCCCTGTGTATTCCTTAATTGCCCAAACAAAAGTTTATTTCATTTACAAAGGCTAACTTTATCTCTCCTGGGAATTCTAATGTCATAGTTTTTTTTTTTTTAATCATCACCTTGGATTTTGTTCAACAGGGATCTAGAAATGTATAGCATATGTATAGAAATAGATATGATAAAATATTCAAGAGCTCTCTGAAGGAAAATGTGCTTGAAAATAACCCCCTCTTTTATGGAATTTGTTTTGATTTAGATCTATAGATAGTAAAAAGAATGAAAGAAACTGTGAATTACACTGAATATAAGATGTTTATCACTTTAATATTACACTTCCTAGCTTCCATATTACAGAGCTTTAGAATACTCCCAAACTTTCAGATTGAAGCTCTGTCTTATACGGTCTGAGGTTTGTCTGGAAAGACCTGCCAGCACATGCCAGCTAAAAATGAGTGTCAATTAATAATAATAAAAAAGATCCCTTATTCCTACACTCATGTAATTTAACAGGTTTGCAGAGGAACATAGGATGACAACAGTTGTGAGAACATTCCAATCTATGCGGTTCTAACAGCTTTCATTCTAAGATGGCAAACCTTCCTAAAATAGAATGGCTTAACATTTCTTTTTTATATTAAAAGTCCAATCTACACTTCACATAAAATGTTTTTTTATCACAAAAATATTTGTCTCTAACAAAATGCACTTTTTGTTCTACCAAAACAGCAAACATCTTGAAACAGATTCTCCCAGCTTTTTACAGCTCCCCATTGCAATTTTCTGTACTATTTTCAACTGCCCCCTCCCCCATATGAGATACTCTGAACACTGGAATACAAATAATTACAATTGAAATACTGAACTAGAATGTCCTGTTTCCCAATATTGCTAACAAAATCTCAAATTCTTAAACTGCTCTCTGTTGGAACTAGGCAAATTGGGGAACTTACACTGATATTTCTAAGTGCAGTTTGTTGTTTTAAAAACATATTGTACTGATTAATAAAAATGTGAAATAATTTGAGTTACAAATTTTGAACTACAAATCGCCATCTGCTCAAATGGGGGAAAACCAAAAATTGCCGAATATATTTTCTCACCTCTTTTTTTCATGATAACATAAACAACATTCCTGAATAATTAAAAAAAGAAACTGACTACACTTAATGCATTTTTATAGTTCAACAACTGCTTGGTGAGTCCACCTTCTCAAACGTGCAATTATTTTTTTTCTTAATTACTTACATATGTTCTATCAGAAGATGCAGGTTCTACATCTATGCTTTTCCTGCATATTGTGAAAATCTGTTTAGCCCTATCTAGGAGATTCTAAGCAAGCCCCTGGGTGGATATGGTAGACTGCAACGTGCAGTGCAGTCAGTGACCCCACCGTGGTCAGAGATGTCAACCATGTCAGAGACCCGTGAGAACACTGACAGTATCCTCTGAGGGTACAGAGAATTTTTTTTTTAATTCCATGAACCCAGACCCAGAGGAAAAAGCATAACCCATTGAGTAGAGATAGACACGCAAACAAGTATGATAAACAATTTAGCTGATTACTTGTGGGAAACAAAGCAGGTAGAGACATCTGCCATCTGAGGCTATTGAAAATCGTTGATGGCCCAGCAAACAGGAGCCAATGGAATTTACGATTCCACCAGCACCAACAGTGAAAAATCATCTAGGATGGACCAAGTTGTTGGCATTCAGGCAAGGAACAAGACAAGCAGGAATCATCAGGGCAAGGAGTTGGAACAGGAGATCTGATACAGAGTTGAACATACTGCTCTTTAAACCATATCCCAGTCTCAGACATGACAGAGAAGCACATTGATTTTTAATCACCCTAAAAATAAAGACTTCCAATTCTATTCAGTTAATCATAGAACAATATATTTTTTTCTTTCCTTTGTGTTTTCTTTTTTAAACCTTGACTGTTCTGGGGCAGGGGGTGGGAGGGGAAGTGCCCCCAAATGTAGAGAAACATTTGCACCATGATCAAAAAGCCAAAACTTTATAAGGTGTGTCTGCATTTATCAGGCTGTGCCAGGAAGAGGGGAGAGTGGGCCAAAACTGTCCAGTTTCAATGCAGGTAAAAGCCAGGCCATGAATCCCTGGGCCCTGGGAAGGATGTGGAAGTTGCTTTCATCACGTTGGAATGAGGTAGAAGGGAACGAAGAAATGGCTCCAGAGAACCCTAAACATCAGCTGCTTTCTCAATCTCTCTCTCTCTGTCTCTGTCTCTGTCTCTCTCTCTTTCTCTCTCTCTCTGCTTCAAGTGTGATTCCCGGAATACAGCAGCTGTTGCTTTTGTTTTGTTTTGCTTTTAATTCATAACTGATCTCTCTAATGTATAGAATATCGAACGCTGTGTATAATGTGAAGTAGGCAGGCCCCTTCTTTAGGGTCAATGGAATACCAGGTGTTTTGTCTACCACACCCAGGCTCCTGTACCAGGTGTGGAGGGGGCTGAAGACAAGTTAAGAAAAAAAAAGTTTCATGTCCCCATGTCCTCAAGTGGTTCATAGTCTGGGGGAGAAATTTACACCCATCTGGCTACAAAACCAGTCAGGCTGAGGATAGGAAATAAAGAAGAGATCAAGGAAACACCCCAAAGCAGGGGATTTCTCAGCTGCTGAGGAAGGATGAGTAAGGCTTTGGTTGGTGGGAAGACGCAGGGAGAGAATTCAGAGTGGAAGCATTGGCCTGAGCCAACAGGGGTGATGAGTTTGGGGCTGCAGTTCACCTGGTGTAGCTACAGCATAGACTGGCATGGCAGCAAGATGTCCGGAAAGAGATGCTGGGGCAAGTTTGGGAGGGGCCTCGAATGTCAGGCTTCACAATCTTGAGCAAATTCTATAAGCAGTGGAAAACCATTTAAGGCTTTTGAGAAGGGTGGGGGTGACATGTTCTTTGGAAAAATAAAACCTGGAGGCAATTTGGAGGATGGCTTGAAGCAAGTTGTTCTCTGCCATTGAACCTATTTTCCTGTTCGCCAATCTGCAGAAGAGGTCCATATGCAAATGACACAACTTGGATGGAACATTACCGTTGCTTTCTCCTTCATAATTGAAGATGATGCTCTCCACAGTGATTTCTATTTACATGCACAGGATGACTGACTTTCGAAATCTTCACATATAAAAATCTGTTCTTTGAATGCTTCTATATTTGAAATCTTAATGTCAAGAATCTAATTTGCCTTTTCCCGTGTGAGTCCCGAAAGTTTTTACCTCCAACCCTCACTCCTTCCCCTGACCCAGTTTGCCAAAAAGTACGACCCAAACTCATGGAGGAAACCCTTCTTTTCCACCTCTGAAGAATAAATGCCGGAACGTATCTAAGCCTTCTAACCACCCAATCATATTTATTCGGCGTTCACTGTACACACAACCCTTTGCTAAACCCTCTTAAAAAAAATGAACCCAAACACAGATAATAAGGTAACAAGGATGAATAAGACAGGCCATTATATTATATTATATTATATTATATTATATTATATTATGGTCTTTTTAAACCATAAAATCAAACAACCGATGAGTAGCTATTGTGATCTGTTAACTGTTTGGATGGTGCTCCGAGTAGCGCAACACTCCTAGTGCAGCAAAGCTAAGTTCTGTGAATTAAAAACCCTTTAAAATTAGATTCTGTCTTTACAGGGCTGGAGAGACCAATTTATAGAACTTTGACTGTGAGGTTTTGTGGCTTTTGTTTTACTTCTCTAGCTCTACCCAGTAGAAAATAACAGTATGAAAAATGGGACACCATGCTGCATTTCAAATAGCCTTCTGCTAATTAGAAAATTACCCTGTCTCATCATAAGGGCTGCCAGCATTGTTTTAATATGGGTCTGCTAATATTCCATTCTGAAGGCCCTAATTTAAAAATCTTGTATCTTGGCTGCTAAAATCACTGCAGGCTGAATCTTGTCAAACAGGAGGAGACTTTGTTTTCCAGTCCTGGACATGGAGCATAATGGTGTCATTTTTAAAATGCCTGGAATGTGTGTGTGTGTGTGGAGGTGGGGGAGAGACAAGAAAATTGTCTTTAAATGCTTTCCTTTCAGCGCACCTTCGCTGTGATCCCAGATCAGAACCTAGTTCTCTTGAGAATGAAGACTTGCTTTGACATTTTCAGTGAGGAAAATCTCAAGTAACCCATATGGATTTCTCCTGCAGGATTTAGCCAAAATATATATTTATATGAGATTTAAACAAAGTCGTTTCTATTGGAAACTTTACAATTATTATCGGTTTCTCTGTTAAATTATGTGTTTTGGTTTAAATTAAATCTACTGTCAAGAAGAATGAGCAGAAAGTGTGGATTCCATTTATGTAAACACATATTCGTGTATGTATTAGCAAATTTAACATAATACATTAAAACATACAGTATGTCCACTTTCACTAACATCAAAAGTGAATAATTATGATCTGACTTTTGAAAAATGCTAAGAGGAAAATCAGACTTACATCCATAATTCCATTTTGAACTATTCCGTTGTGACTTGGTATTATTTTTATATGGTTCCCTACTTCAAATATCAGATAGTAAAAGATTTCATTCATCTTACATATCATATATACCATAGTGTCAAGGCCAAATGCAAAAGAGTATAGCATGAGAAACCATTGAGCCTGAACCCTAAAACATCAGGTTTCACTTTATCTGTTTAGGGTATTATTTTAATGCAGGTTGGTGTATGGATATGATATTATTCAAAAGAAGTGATACTTATAAAAAAAGCTATATCCCTCGGTAACAATTTAACTCAGAAAATTAACCGTGGTCTTTTCTTTTTTCTTTTTCTGCTAGCTGTACTTTCAAAAGTGTTATATGTTTTAGGCAACTTCTGTTTAAATGTGAAAACTGATTAATCCCTTGAGTTATTCTTATTTAAGTTACAGGCCCATAAGGGTTGCTTTTCATCCTTGGCAAAAATTTAAAAGTATCAACTTAAAATCTAAATGCATCTCTATCTAAGAAACAAGTTTAATAGTTTACAGTATGTGGCAATTTACGTGTGATGACTACTTCTGGGCTCTGTAAGCATTCATTAGCTTAGTTTCCTCCCGTTAGCTTGCAATAAAAATAATAATATTTGCCATTCAGTAGGGGTTTTTCACCCTCAAAGTGCTTTACAGGCATCAAGTGGTTTATTTATTAATAATCTATGTTTCTGCTTAATAAACTAGATTTCTAGTTACAATCAAAGGGAAAATTAGAAAGTGTTCTTCTGCATGTGATAAGTAAAAGGAGCTGCTAACAGACCATCAAATTATGTATTTGTTTTGCCCTGCCCATTATATTTAAATAACTTTCTGCTAGCCAATTAAAAATGTCAGGGTCCTAGGCAATGAAGAATAGAAGAAATCTGTTTCATGTCTGTTTTTCTGATTTGGGAGGAAGTAGGTTTTTTCCAAAGTTTTTACCCCTCAATTTATTCATGCAAAAGAAAACTTGGTTTCAGATGCTCTTAGATTAGACACCAAAGAGATTTCATTTGTGTTTATAAGAACATACCAGCAGCTCCGTGCCGGAGGGGGGATCCCCTGGAATCCCTAGGGTGTCAGTTCAGAGGCCCTTGGTTGGGTTCTGTTCCAACCAGAGTTGGAACTACAAGCAAATATTTTGAAAACCTGAGGCTTCCGGGACATTTGAATTTTGCATCTTCAGCTTTGGCTTCAGGATGTTGGGTGTGCTATGGTTAAGGGTTAGCACTGTACCTCTGTAGGTGACCTCTACAGAGGAAATCAAATAAACTGGCCTGGGGGTGAGGGAGGGTGTTGAATGACATCAGACATAATGCACCTTTAGTAAATCTTCATAATGCTTTTCAAATTGACCCTCTCATCTCAAGACACGCTACATATCCCTAAAAAGGAATATTTCGTTAGAACCACTTGTGGTTCCGTTTGGGCTTTCCCATCCAGAATTCTCATGAGGGGCATCTGACACGCTTACAGGTTTCAGGAAAGTCCTTTGAGAAGGCACAGCATAAAACGAAGGTCCAAACTGGTTTACAAAGGGGTTTAAAATGGCTCACTGCCCTTGCAGCTTAAATACATAAATACACAAAACAGCAGACAGCCCCAGCACATGAGGAAACACATTGTGCCGACACTGTGCTCTCTCTTAAGGCTTAGAGATAATTATAATAGGATATTACCTTATGTGTGGTGGTACTTTACAATTTTTACAGTATTTTCACATATACTCTCTTTTTCAATTAAGTATACTTTCATCTCTTCTCACATTGATTTTGGCTTATTTGCTCTTTAATATTTTTTGTTGTGTTTCTTCTAACTGATAAGAATGGAGTAGTGTAAACATCACCCTAGCATGTTTGCACAATGCTGCCTTGTTATAATTAAGTGTATTTTTCAAAGGTCTCTAAGCCAGTCATAAAAATTTGCTCAAAGCTAAGCTTGAAATGTTGGGGTCTGATCCTGCAGGTGAATTCTTTCAAACACCATAATAACCTGAATTTTGATCATTTGAAAACATATACACTGGAAACAAACTCTCCGGGGGGGTTTCTCTTTTGCACACTGATTTGGTCTACCTCCCACTATTATTTGTGCAAAGAATGGGTGTGTTCAGAAGTTAATTTTGGTTGTTTTAAATGGTTGAACAGAAACACTTGAGGCAGAAATAGGCCTTCTGATTCACCTTCAGTTTTAAAAGCGCTGATTTCTGCCTTCTGGGTGCCATTAGAACAACTTGTCCCAATCTTTGGCATCAGTGAGGGGAGGAAACAGAGAGAGAGCCATCCCCCTCTCCCTGCCCACATGCCTCCCATCTAATACTGTCCATGACGGAGTCAGAGAACTATCTGCAGAATCGCCACAGGCAGGACAGAAGCAGAGGACCACCGCTATTTCACAATGCCTTCTGATGAACACCCAGCGACCGAGTCTAGGACACTAGGACCCTAACTCACCTCTACCAGTCCTGTATCAACAGAAGCCTAAGTAGCCAAGAGGACTCACCTCTCTCTACAGAAAGCCATTTGCTCTCTCATTCCTCATCTCTTTCCAAAAGCAGCATTCTCATAAAATAGAATCACAAAGCTGGCCAGGAATGGGAACAAAATTGCAATTCAATGGCTTTTTTACATTTTGTAAAATAGTGGCAATAAATTAAATAATCAAAATATTTAGCTGTGTAAACTGGCTTCTGCCACTTGTGCAGGGACTTCTTTTCATGAGGAAGGTTGCTTTACATACCAATAGGTGTTTTTAAAATTATCTCAATGTCTATTTAGACATGCTGCTCCAGGAAGGTCTTCTGGTTTTTTTTTTTCAGTTGAAATTAATATTTGCTAATAAAAGAACTGTCAGGACTTTGAAGTCAACATTCATTTATGTACCCAAAAGAACAGAACATTGCCAGTTTTCACCTGTGCATTGTCCCTCTGTCCCAGTCAGTCAGCAATGAGCATGGCTGCCTCTCTGACCAGAGCTAACATCAAGTTCAAGGCAACAGGAAGTTCCCTCCTTGAACAGGGGACACAGAATATTGAATTAATTCATTTTACCAGCCCTGTGTGCTCCTGGCAAAAAACAAAGACAGTGTGTGGGCCGGATTCTGCATTTACTCATAAAGTTTAAGGTGCTGGCTATAAGAACGACTGTCAAAAGGCGTTTGTACCATAACCCATGAGAATTAAGGCGGGGGTGTTGGGGGGGAGGGGGAGACTCCAGAGGAAAAACTCAATCTCACACCTACTAAATTTTCATATCTATTTCGGGCATAAATGGATTCTAAAATTTTGTGGCTTGAGGGGGAAAAAAAACAACTTCAGTGAACGCAGCAGAAACTGCAATGCTAGAGAGCTGGAAGTTCAGATCAGATCATGGAGGCGACCTGGGCACGTTTGGGGTCGTCCAAAATGCACTACAGTGGGATCATCAGGCAGGAGAGGCACCCCAAAGGTACCTGGACCTTCAATTCTCTTCCTAGGCCTTCTCCTCTGCCCCTGCCTTCCTTCCTCAGGAAGGCCCAAGCACAAATTGAAAAAAACTGAGATTTTGTAATACTTTTCAAGGATTACCAAGTCAATTACTGAGAGGGAGAAAAATAAAGGGGAAATAGTTGAGCATCGCATGCTAGGGCACATTCAATTCAAACAGCTCCCAGGGAGTTAAAATTCTCTCTACATGGAGAACAGTGGGTGCCTACATGTCGCTGGCAAGCCCACAGCAGTTTAAGGTAATATTTTGGTCAGCAGGTGTAGACCCCAAATGAACAGTGGTTTAAGACCTGGATTGTGAGAGGCAGACATGTGCCAAAATTAGAAAAGCATTCTCTGACTATTATTTAACATTCTACATATGTGAGATACAGAATGAAAGAATGAGAATTATCTTAAAATCCCTGCTAAAGCAGGGCCTGCTTTCTCAAGGCAATCTCAAGCTTTAGTAGTTCAGACAGATTCTCTAGCTGACAATTAATATTAATGGGTAGATTTCACAATGTGGCATTATCACACGGGAGATGGGTGGGCACACCATCTGGGTTTTGGCAGGTATTAGATGTAATCAAAGGGATTACGTGGCTCAGGGAGAAATAGAAAACCTTGGGTTTGTTTAGTCTCTTGCCTCTTTTGTTTGGACGCAGCTCTAGGTGTGCTTAACTATTTTCCCCCTTGTCCTTTATTTGTGGTCGGGAACATCTCTAAGGGAAAAATAAAACAAAACAAAAAAGGGATGGACAATCCACACAGATAGTTTGGATATGGTATCATGGCCCATTGTCCATTCTCATAAAAATTCACCAAATATCTACTGAATGCTGACTATGGGAAGGAGCCCCGGACAGAACACTTCAGCTAGCTTCCACTCTACCAGAATGTCAGTGTCCACAGGTAGGTTTCTGGATACTTTAGAACAGGTTAAAGGGCACATCGAATCCGCAAAGATAATACAAGATTTCTTGGTCCACTTTTGCCCTTCCCTCCATTTACCTCCATCACACACACACACACACACACACACCAATGTCATTTAGAAGATCAAAAGGGAGCATCCGCCTCGGATTTTAGAAAATGGTCACATCGTTGGAATGCTATCAGAAATGTTCAATAAGCTAGACCAGGGAAACCATACAGGTGTACATGTTTATTTTCAATCAAAATAAATGGAAGTTGTCAATTGGTTTACTCTTGGAGGAGACAGGTGACTAAGCAGTCTTCAGATACCAGAGGCCCTGATGATTGCTGCTGCAAGTAACTTGTGAATTTTATGTTTAAATACCTCCTTGAATGTAAAAGGATGATGATGAGTGAGAAGTCAACTTGCCACCTGAGACATTTTGCCCATGAAGAAACACTTCTAATCCTCTGGTTTCCCTATCGGGGATTGTCTCCCACCCCATTCACACACTCTCCTAACCCACAGCAATACTGTCTCTGTTTAATATTTATCACATATCCAGGGAAAACAGCAGCAGCAGAACCCCAACCTGCTGTATATTCAGCCACATGATGGTGATTATGCCCCCCAATTTTCTCTAAATACAGATCAAAGTTGGGCCAGTCCCACTTGCAATAGAAACAGGGGATTTTAAAGACTCCTTTCTTCTTCACCTTTTTTCCCATGCCACCTCACCCTGCACGGAGCTCACCCCCTACTCATCTCTCCCAACAGCCAAAATAAACTCCCCACTTCTTCTTTTTCCCAGGCCACCTACTTCCAGGCACCTTTTCAGATGCAACAGCCACATGCTGTATCCTTTATGTGAATCTTTATAAAATGTTACTGTTAACAACATAACTACATATTCAACCGCCCAGATGAACTTGAGCCCTTAAAGCTGCATGGTCCAAAGGGGGTAGCCGTGGACCTCTACACACATGCAAGCACATGTGGCTACTTCAAGTTCATTAAAGTTAAATGCAATTAAAAATTCAGTTCTTCAGCCACACGCCAAGCATTCAATAGTTACAGGTGGCTAATGGCTACCAAATTATGGACCGTGAAGATACAGAACATTTCCATCACCACAGAAAGTTCAATCGGACTGCCGGACTAGAGGGCAAGAGTGGAGAGAAGTTTTCCTGGGTCCTGCAGACAGGAGCTTGGGAGCCAGACCCAGGCGCTCACTAGTTTCCTGGTAAATCTAAATGCCAGTACCTTCTCTGAATTTATGACACCCAGGCCCTAGAGCATTTCAACTAGAGAGTCAGTGGTGAAAATCCTCCACAGGGTGGAATTCTGGGGCAAATTCTTTGCAGAGGGGTGGAAGGGGAGGGAAGCTTCCTGAGCAGGCGTTTGGGTCCCACTCAGGCGCTTCCAGCTTCTTGCCCTTAACCCGAGCTCCAGTGGGGCCGAGCTTCCGAGCGTGGGAGCCGGGTCGGGACTCGGGTGGATGCCCGCTGGCGCCGCCTGCGCCCAGCGTCCTCTCGCCTATCCTTTAGCACAAGGGCGGGCAGGGCAGGACAAAGGCTCAGGCGGCAGCTGCCCGGATCGGCGCGCAGGGGCGACCACGGCCACCCGGAGCGCCCGCCGCCTCCGCTGCCCGGCGGGGGAGGCCGGGCGCCAGCCTTTGTCTGCGCCGCAGCCGAGGGCCGGGTCCGCAGGAAGCGCGCGCCATCGTGCGACCGGAGCCTGGCACTGCACCCCCGGAGGCGCGGCGCGACCTTCGCGCGGCCTGAACCGACAAGCGTGGCGGGAATCCTCACGGGGACCGCGGTGTCATCGCGATGGCGACTGCTTCAACTGCGTTGTTAGGTATACTATGCGTTAGGTGAACAGATTACACTTCTAATAAAGGCATTGGAGGTAATGTCAGAAAAAGTAGAAGGAAGTGGACATACTTGTTTATGTATAATGAATTAAAATAATCTAGACAGATCAAGAATATTTGTTAATACAGTTGCTTGCATATGTGTGGAATATCTCTGAAGCGTCACAAAAGAAACTGGTTACGGGGCATCTGGGTGGCTCCGTCGGTTAAGTGCCCACTTTGGCTCAGGTCAAATGAGTCAGGTGTGTGAGTTCAGCCAGGGCTGGGGTTCTGTGCTGACAGCTCACAGCCTGGAGTCTGCTTGGGATTCTGTGTCTCCCTCTCTCTGCCCCTCCCGGCTCATGCTCTGTCTCTGTCTCTCTATCTCTCTGTCTCAAAAATTAAATACACATTAAAAACATTTTTTTTAAAGAAAAGAAACTGGTTACAGTACTTGCCCAGTGACCTAAGAGATCAGTGTGTCCAGGGAACAAATGTGAAAGGGAGGCTCCTGATTCTTTGGACTTTTGTGCCAGATGCACATATTTCCTGTTCAAAACTAAAGTATTTAATAATATAAAGATATGTTTAATAAAATGCGTCTGTGGTATATACCATGTGCAAATGTTGCTGGAACCAAAGATTAAGTAAATAGTTAAGTATGCCAGGCTCCTGCCCTCTGGGGACCCTGAGTCTACACAGACAAACCAACAAGTCACAGAAAGGGAATTAACCCACACTTCCCATGATCCTTGGTCAAGTAGAGGTTTTCTTGGGTTGAATGACCCTGTTCAGCAGGTGAAACTCTTGCAGTCTTACCTGGTGGGGATGCAAAATGTATCTGTTGTCTTCACTTTCCTGACCAAACTCCTCTTACATGTTTTTTCCCTCAGAAAATGTTCACTGGGGAAGATAAGCAGAAAAGGAGCATTTGCTCCCTCACTTACTTTAGAAGGCAGGAATAGAGTTGAAGCTCTTAAAAATGATGCTCTATCTTCTTTCAACTCAGTCTTCTCTCCTCAACATCCAACTCTGTCTCCCAAGATGGAGGCCAATAAATTTAACCTACGAGGTCATTTACCAAGTTAGAATTGGTTACAGTTAAGCTTCCCATCCCCAAAACCTTGATTCTGTCATATATTTACTGAATTGGGCCTGGTGGCACGGATGCAGACAAGCCTGGCCCCCAAGAGTGTTAAATCTGGCCAAGGAGTCAAGGCATATGCACTAGACCAGTAAAAGCTCTTCCAGGCAGGGACCACACCATCAGCCTCTTGGTGACCCCAAGGCCCAGTCTAATTTCATTGAACTAAACTCTAAACTTTTTCTATATTTTCTCTGGAAATGCTCCCTGGGGTCAAAGAAAATGATGGGACAGGAAGACCAGCTTCTCTGCAGTTGGCCGGGGCGGGGGGGGGGGGGAGGGGGGGGAGTATGGTGGGCAGCAGGATCTGAAAGAGTCTCCCCTGATTTTAAAGAAGATTAAATCTGCATACAAAGTGGAAACAGAGCAAGGATTGCAGAGAGGTCCTCACCCAGGAGAAAATTCAAGCTGGGCTGGAAAGGCATGACCTTGGGCTGAGGAGAGGGTGTATGTGTGTGCACGCGCACACATGCGTGCATGTGCCAGTGTGGCTGGATCTGGGTAGTAAGCACTCAGAGACCCTGCTTCACCAACCTGCTTGGAACAGATGGTCTGATCTGGGGAGCAGGCGAGTGAGACCTTCTTGAGCCACAGTCTCTACTGCTTTATTGCCATTCCCAGGATACAAGTTCCAAAAATGAAAAACCTAACCTCATCCCTCTCCTGGAGCTCTGACAGATCTGAAGCACGGGCAGGAGGGGCTTGGCAGGAAGGCAAGAACATGATCAGCATTTCCTTCCCAGTGAGGGAAAGCACTACAGGTGTACCTGAGCACTTCATGAGGCATGAGGTGGCTTAGTTGGTTTTCCTGTTTTCTTCTTAAAACTCAAGATGGATGCATCCTTCTACGTTCTCTGCATGGACCTGCCTTGGTCCTGCTTCTTATGGAGTGGACAAAATGAATTAGTAACAGTAAGGAGCCCACTGCCTGGAAAATCTGCCTAGCCAACTGGATTGTATTTATAATCTAAACCATCCACTTGGGAAAGGGGACCAAGTCAACAGGAAGCAGATTCAGATTCAGGGTCCATTTCTTGAGTACCACTCCATGTCCTCCACTGTGCTGACCACTTGCAGGCAGGGAATCATCTTCCATTGTGTTTGTTGGGATTCCTGTGACCTAACAAGGGTGGCAGTGACCCCATTCTCTCCACAGCTCTGGAGAAGACAGCATTTCCACAGCAGAGTCAGGGTTTGGATGGACAGCATCCTTGAAAATTGCTTACCGATCAAGTCTTCTGCCTTGGTAAGTGGTTAAGATGCCTCTTGCCTCAACTGATTGGAGGGTGATTGGACACACCAGGAGCCAGAGACATCCTCTAGCTCCTTATCCACCCCCCATGCTGCCTTCCCTTCTCTCCTCTCCAAAAAGATTGCTGTCATTGGGTCCTTGAGGAAGGCTTGGGCCTTGGTGCCTGTCTCCCAGTGGGAAAGCCCTTTGCCCTCTCAATGGGGGAGCCATGAAGCTTCCAATCCTTGCCTTGGGCTCCCCTTGGGCTCCTGGCTCATGGGAGGCAGAGGTTGGTGAGAATTAATTGTAAAGTGCATTGAGAGGCACAAATGAAAACCAGTCCCGCGGCGGAGAGATTATTACTGTTGGCAATTTGGGTTTTCTGAAATAGCTCTTAGGATTATGACTGTGGCAGCCCAAACCCCAGAGGTGAGCTCAAGGCTGATAGATTTTCGGAGTGGCCCCATTTTGCTGCAGCCTTCCAGCTTCTCCTCCCTTCAGGGCGGGGTTGAGTGACAGTGAGGGGCCTGGGCTGGGGAGCTCTGTCTCCTCCAAAGGCTGCTGATGCCAGGGCAGCTAAAGGCTGACCCCCACGTTCTTGAGAGAGGGTCCCCGGACTCCCCGGCATAATTTCCTTCTCACTTCACGGTTGCGTCCCTGTCTGAAATGGCAGGTGACCTAAGTGGGAGCGGTGTGCAAATTGATTTGGAGGCGATCGATGGCTTGGGGCGCGGCCCGGGCTCGCTGCCGTGTCCCTGACCCTCTCCGAATCGATTCACACACCGTTCCTTCTCAGCGCACCTGCCACGTCAGATGGAGAGGGACGCGTGAAGTGAGAAGAAAATTACGTGTCGTTAGGCCTCCGCGGCCACCGCCGCTGCCACCGCGCCCACTCCTCTGGGCTCCCACCCCCTGCACTGCAGTCCGCCGCCACTCACCACTCTCCCCCCGCCTCGCGGATCCGGAGGCCCCTTTCCACGCGCAGAGACAGAACCCGGGAGGCAGCGGCTCCCAGGGCCCTTGCACCACCACTGTGAAGCCTCTGCTCCAGGCGACAAAGAAGGTCACCCTGTCCCACAACGTATGGCCTCTAAGGCATTTGCACAGAGACCACTGTGGACCAACTTGTAAATAGACCACTTACTTGGTGGGCCCAGAGTCACTGGATACTTGAATTCCATTAATTTGAACATATTCATTCATTCATTCATTCCACAGGCCTCAGTGGAAACCCTCCATTAGCGTCCAGCACCGACCAGAGATCAGGCCTGCTCGGCATCATTCTAAATTATGGCCCATGCAGTCTGCGTGGGAGAAAACACAGTGTGCCCACAGGTGTACCAGAGGATAGCCCAAACCAGTATAAAAAGAGAGAACGCGTACAATAATGGGAAGGCTCCTACAGCTACTTAACACAGACCTCATCCACCTGAGTCAGTCTATCAGCCCCCTAATTGCCAGTTACTGGTCTGCGAGGAGATGAGGAGTTTGAACCAAACTGTAAAGACACTGTGTCGCTAAGTGGTTTGTTCACAGCAAGACTTTCTCAGTGAAGGAAGCAGCGCATTTTACATTCTGCTGCAAAGTTTGTGGATTGGCATGTTAGGTCAGGACCAATCTATCCGTTAGTCACAGCAGGCACACTGCCTCAGCCCCACCATAATGTTAGGGACAGAGGTAGGCTGAGTAATGTCCCCCCTACCCAGATATCCACATCCTAATTCCAGAACTCGTAGGGATGACATAGTGAAAGAAACTTTGCAGTTGTGATTACATTAAGGGTTTGGGGATGGGGAAATTATCCTGGATTATCTGGGTAGGCCCAAAATAATCGAAAAGGTCCTTATAAGCAGGAGGTAGGAGGGGAGGGGTCAGAGAAGGAGATGTGAGGATGGGAACAGAGTTCAGCGTCAGACAGAGGTTTCAAGATATTGATTCTGCTGGCCTGGAAGATGGAAGAAGAGGCCGCAAGCAAAGGGATGTGGACAGCCGCTAGAAGCTCAGCACAGCAGATGCGGATTCTCCCCGATTGTCTCCAGGAGCAACCAGACCTGCGAACACCTGGGAAAGATGTTTCAGCCCAGTGAGATGGATTTTGGGCTTCTGATGAGAACTGTAAGATGATAAACTTGTGTTGTTTTAAGCTGCTAAATTGGTGGTAATTTGCAACAGCAGCGATAAGAAACTAACCTGCCGCCCCCCAAAAAAGTTTTAATTTCTTTTCAGAAGAAAAAAATGAATTCTTTAGGTTAAAGAAAATATTTTAACATATAATCTTAACAGAGTTGTCTTTATACCAATGCAGTTATAAAATAGATTTTTTTTTTTTAATGGAGGAAGGGGTCCACAAAGGCAAAAGTGCCAGGGCCTACAAAAGTCACAAGCGACCTTAATTCTAGTAGCACTGATCACGAGGACCCCCACCCTCACCCTGTCCTTTAGCGATTATAAGAAAGCACAGTCTGATGCAGAACTAAACCATCCATTTGACCACCAATCTTGAAACAGCCATTCTGGCTGCTTATTGTAAATCCTTCAAAAACTAATATTTCTAAATAGAATTTTAAAGTGTGCTAAATTTATTCACCAAAACACATCCAAGTGATTTATTTATAATAAGGGAGACTGGGTCTGCCTCCTTCTTTCTCATCCAGTCTTCCATTGTGCAGAAATGGGCTTCCCGAAAAATGGCACATTTATAAGTGAGGATGCTTTTTTGTTTGAAAAGTCCTGTTGGAGATTTCTGGAATATTTGGAAGCTAAATAAACTAAATGTTGGTTTTGTTGTTTTTGGGTTTTTTTAATCTTTTAATCCTGCTTCTGCCTGTTCTTGAGCTACTGAAATCAAGATTCTCCCACAGGCAGAGAACCAAAGTGATTCCTTTCAGCAAACTCTTTGACTTACTGTCCAGGTTCTGACACATTCCTCTGCCAACAACAAATAAGTGAGAACACTTCCAACGAGCAATGGCACCTCTTCTCATTTGTAGACGGGAGCGTCAGCCTGAAAATAGTGGCCAAGTGTTTTGACGCAAAAAGCAAGAATTTCAGGCCAACTGCAGCCAAGTAGGCTATTCTTAGATGTGCATAGGAGGCTGAGAGGTCTCTGTGTGGGTTGTTGGAAAATGGTTAGGGATTTGTGACTTTTAAGTGGCTCTTGAAAATGTTTGGAGATGAACAAGCCCCTGCAGATCCTACTTGTCACAGATGCTCTAATTCCACCTGACCTTCAGAGCCCTTCTTAAATATCAACTCATTTCTGAGGTCTTCACCCGTAACTCAAAGGTCAATGCAGATTGATCCTTCCCACGGCTGACCACCCACGATCCCTTTATTCAGTACTGTATTTGTATTTGGATGAGGTCTTGGGCCACTGGGCTGCTATAACAAAATACCACAGACTGGGTAATTCATAAACAACAGAAATCTACTTCTCACAGATCAGGAGGCCAAGGAGTCAAGATCAAGGTGCCAGCATGGTCGCATTTTGGTAAAAGCCTTCTTCCTGGTTCATAGCTTGGGCCTCTTTGCTGTGTCCTCACATGGAAGGGGGCTAAGGATCTTTCTGGAGCCTCATTTATAAGGCACTAATTCCATTTATGAGGGCTCTACCTCCTGACTCAAGCACCTCCTAAAGGTCCTACCTCCTAATACTATCATCTTTGGGGTTTGGATTTCACCATATATGCTGGTGGGGGGGGGGGCACAGACATACAGACCGTAGCAGATGACATTCTAATCAGCACTTGGATGTTACCTTTGCAGAGTCATCGTGGCACAGTCTTCGTCCTACTTCAGTTTTCAGAGTGTGTGATGTGGTCAACCACTTCCTCCTCTCTTCCCTAGACCTCTGTGTCACCTTACTTGCCTAGTTTTCTGCACACCTCACTGGCTTCTTTTCATTCTCCTTTGATGATTCCTCCGTTTCTAACAAACCTCTAAATGTTGAAGTACCTCAGGGCTCTGTCTTCTGTTCTTTTTAAATTTTTTTAAAGTTTATTTATTTATTTGAGAGAGACAGAGACAGCATGAGCAGGGGAGGGGCAGAGAGAGAGAGAGAGAGAGAGAGAGACAGAGAGAGAGAATCCCAAGCAGGCTCTACGCTACCAGCACAGAGCCTGACACGGGGCTCCATCTCACGAAACAGTGAGATCATGACTTGAGTGGAAACTGAGAGTTGGATGCTTAACTGAGCACCAGTTAAGAGCCACCCAGGGCTCTGTCTTCTGTTTATTCCCTGTCCACCTTCTCTCCCTTCCATGGCTTCATGAACTGTGGCTTTCTGATGACTGCCGAATGTCTGCCTCTAGCCAGGACCTCTTCCCTGAGTTCCAGACCCATATTTCCAACCACTCGCTCAACAACTCCATGTGGGCATTGTGGTGGCTCTGTGTCATATCGACTAAACCAAGCTACATTTCCCGGGATTCTCTTTCCTGTATGTTTCCAGGTAGGCTGGGCCACAAAGGAGATTCTTGGAAGATCTTGGAGGGTGTAAGGAAAGCACCAGCCCGCCATAGCTCCCAGGGATTGCTGTTGACCTGCTGGCTCACTTTTAGGCATGAAGCAGCAGTGAGGCCTGCAAACGCTCTGCCTTTCTCTGGACCCTCCTCCAGCCTCTCTGCATCCTGTGCCAGGTGTCTGTTTAGCTCCATGACAAAGGGCCCCAAGTTCTGTGGGATACCTACGCTAGGATATACGTCTTCTAGCGGACCTACTTCTCTGGTTAAACCCTGAGTGATACACATGTACAAAAGGCACATCACGTAGCCCAAGCAGAATTGTTCCATGTCCTCCTCAACCTGCTCCCCACAGTCCTCCCCATCCCAGGCAACGCAAAGGAAACCACAAAATGAATCCATCAATTGGTCCTAGCTCTATCTCCAAACTGCATTGCCCTCCTGACTGCTTCTCCCCACATTCATTGCTACAGCCCCAGGCCCAGCCGCCTCCATCTCTCACTTGGATGACTGCAACAGTCTCTCAGCCTCACTCCCAGCTCCCTTCTCTCTCCATTCATTGCAGTCCCTCCTCCACACCAGAGAATCTTCTTAGAGCTTAAATCACAACACTTCCTTCCCCACTTCTTCAAGTCTCCCCTAGCTTCCCACTGCAATCAAAATACAAATCTAAAATCCTACAAAATCCTATGTACTTTGGCCCCCGATGCTCCCTGTCTCTGTGCTCACCCACTCATTCTCTATCTTTAGATACGTACCACTCTCTCTGCCTGTACACACTCCAGAGCCTTGGTACCTGCTCTTCCTCCTGCTTGCAATGCCCTTTTCCCAGAGCCTCACATGGCTCCCTCCTTCTTACTGTTCGGGCCTCAACTGGACGTCACCTTCACTGAGCGATCTCCTCCAACCCCACTCCCCCAGTTATGTCCTACCACATTACCCTAGTTTGTCCTCCTCACAGGACTTCTCTCTGTGTGAAGTTATCTGGTTGATGTACACTGTTAATATGCTTCTGGGACATCGCCCCCCTCTGGCATGTAAGGTCTTTAAGGGCCGCACTCTCTCTGTTTCACTGCTGCACTCAGAGCTAGAAATGATCCTTACATATGGTAGGACCTGTTGATCGGCTGTTTTTTATGTTATTCCTTAACTGGTTCAATCTTTTTACATCCTCAGTTATAGTGTATGCACCTTGGGAATCAAAATCATCTTCGGTGTCCTCTACAGTGCCTAGCATAGGGCTGGGAACATGGGTCACGGGTTCTCAATAAACCTCACCATGGACAAGAGTGGGGGGTAATAACAGAAATCGTTGTCGGTGGCCCTCTCTACCCCATGCCTCCATGGAGTTCTTTTTTTTCTCTTGGCTTTGCCCTCCTTGCTTTTGAAGATGCACCTAAGACTTTGGGCCAGACAGGCAGGATTCTAGGCTGAGCTCTATTGCTAACTAGCTGTCTAACTCTGGGCTAGTGACCTTGTGTGGACCTCAGTTCCTATAGCTCTAGAGTGGGTAGGGGCCTTTCCAGGTATGCAGATGTGAGAGAGGCCTGCCATAAGTCAACAAGGAATGGAGAGGTCGAGAAGACCTATGGACTCTGGAGACTGCCAGTATGCCTAACTTCCTTTATAGGATCTTTCACAACCATTCAGGCCTCTATTTCCTTCTCTTCTTCTGACCTGCACTGGACAGAGCCCTTTTGCCATTTCTTAGTTCAGCTATCTCCTCCAGCAAGATTCTGCAAGCCCTTCTTCCTTCCTCACATTCTTAGGAACTATTGGACCCTCAGTCGATGCTTACTTTTTCTTTTAATGTTTTTTTTTTTTTTTTTGAAAGAGAGTGAGTGAGCAGGAGAGGGGCAGAAAGCGAGGGAGAGAGAGGATCTGAAGTGGCTCCGTGCTGACAGCAGAGAGCCCAACACGAGGCTTGAACTCACAAATTGTAAGATCATGACCTGAGCCGAAGTCAGACGCTTAACCGACTGAGCCACCCAAGCGCCCCAGTTGATGCCTACTTTTATGAACAGCGCCAGCACCTGTTACCCAGGCCACCCTTTTGGACACCTGCTTCTCTACCTCCCTGTAATGCTAGTTGTGTTCTGGTTTATAAGACAACAACAGAGAGTAGAGAGCAGAGGCCTGGGGCACTCTCCAGACAATGCAGCCCAAAAGTACCATTACCGAGAGGGAAGATTTCTGACTTTAACCATTCAAATAATTGCTCACCTGCATGCTTTGGAATGTAAATGTAAAAATAGTTTGTCTTACAGCCTTCAAGACGTGACTATGAGATCATAATGGCTCAAAGTCCTTCAAAATACTTACTATTTGCCAAATAGGGGTGGCAAGCTGAGCAGACTAGCAAGGAGGTAAAGAGCTACTATTCTATTTTGGGAAATCCTGCATTCACAGAGAATCGGTGTCTGAGACATGACTGTGGATCTGATGTCCTGGTGCCTTTGGCAACCAAGTAAGAACTGCTGGAGCCCTATCACACTGAAGATCCATTTGAAAAGGCCTCCTGGTTTGGGATGTTGTGCTTCCTTCCACAATAACTACTTGTGGTCTATCTGAGGTTCATGAAGACTTAAGGGCTATCACCCCTCACCCAAAAGTCCTGACCTCCTGGGGTCAGTCCCTCACAGATGAAACAGAGAGGAGCGATTAGTACATAACCAGCCCCCAAAATTCTGATGCCTCAACCAATTTACTCATCATTGTACTTTAGGAAGAGTGTCTCTTTGGAAAGGCTGGGAGGATGTGTAACTTCATCCTTTTTGTGATGAGAGAGAGGATGGAGGTTAAGGGGGTGGAGGGAGGTCATTGAGTAATTCCAAAATAACATTGTTTCTGTAACTATGCAGACTAATTCATATCATTAGTTCCATGATGTGTGTTTACAGCAACACAAAGGTGGGAAATGAGCCTTGTAATGGTAGCCCATCACATTCTTTGAGGTCTTTGTCAGTCTTACCTACCAGAGACTGTGTAGACTAGCTGCAGTTGAAATTCCCATTTTCTCATCAATTCCTTTGAAATTTACCTGAAGTCAAAAGGAATGGGCTGCCCAAAGAGAAGTTTCCAGAGATGTGGTTGGTGCAAGAAGAAACTCAGCAGGAAGCATCTGAATGTACACTATGGTCCACAAAGACCAATATTTCCTTTCTTTTCATTAGATTATAAAATAGTAGAGCTCACAACTAGCATGAAAGATGGTGTTATGGGCTAAATTGTGTGCCTCCAAAATTAATTTGAAGTCCTAACCGCCAGGCCCCAGAATTTCGGATTGTGGCTTTATTTGGAAATAGAGTCATTGCAAATGTAATTCGTTAAATTGAGGTCACCCTGAAATAGAGTGGGCCCCTAATCCAATATGACTAGTGTTTTGATACAAAGAGGAGATCTGAACATAGATGTGCACCCAGAGAGAACACCACATGAACATGCAGTCAGAGATCAGCCAAGGAGTGTCAAAGCCGACAAACCACCGGAAAGTAGAAGAAAATCAGGGATTTTCCCTCAAAGTGCTAAAGAGCCAGCACTACTGACACCTTGATCTTGGATGTCTTGATCAAGGACATTTTGGATGTCTAGCCTCCAAAACTGTGAGGCAATAAATTTCTGTCATTTAAGCCCCTCAGTTTGTGTCACTTTGCTATGGGAACCCTAACAAATGAATATAGATGGCCTGGTTCAATTCTTCATTTTAGAGCAGTAATTCTCAGTGGGGGAATTTTGCCCCCTACCAGGAAGAGTTTCACAATGTCTGAAGACATTTTGGGTTGTCACAGCTGGGAGATACCACTGGCATCTAGTGGATAGAGGCCAGGAATGCTGTTAAACATCCTGCAATACACAGAATAGTCTTCCATAACGAAGAATTATCTAGCTCAAAGTGTCAATGTTGCCAAGACTCAAAAATCCTCTTTTAAAGATACAGAAATGGAAGGCCAGAGAGTTGAAGTGACTCACAAGATCACTAAGAACGTTAGGGCAAAACTGGAACCAGGATCCAGGCTCTTGGCCCAGAGAATGAGCAAGAAGAGATTTGGCCCAGAAGAACCCTGGGGAAATCATGTTCTAAAATATAGGCAGATGAGGACACCTGGGTGGCTCAGTGGGTTAAGTGTCCTACACTTGATCTTGGCTCAGGTCTTGATCTCAGGGTTGCAAGTTCAAGCCCTGCATTGGGCTCCGCACCGGGCATGAAGCCTACTTAAAAAAAAATTTAGATGGTAATAATAGAGGAAAAGAAGCCTGCAGGGCAGGCAAAGAGGGAGGGAGACACTGGAGAGGAAAGAGGAGAACTGAGAGTACTTGGAGCAGCTGGGGTTGGGGGGCAGAGGCAGACTGCTGAGGATGCTAGAGCAGAAACCCTTATAAGACATTGGCTGAGGAGAGGAAGAAAGAAACACATGGATAGCTGTAGGGAGACTTTGGGTGGGCAGGGGATTGGGAGTTTAAGATGGAAGGGACTTGAGCATCGAGAGGAGCCCACAGAGGGTTGAGATTGAAGGTCCAGGGTAACATGAGGGGAGCATTACTGAGAAGGGAGCAGGGGACATGGTCAGAGCCCAGGGTGAGGGGGATTAGCTGAGACACAAGGAGGAAGGCAGAAGAAACTAATGGAAAGTGACTTTCAGAGGGAATAGGTTTTTCCATTCTATTCTGCCTTAATCTTATCTTATTATACTTTGAGAATCATATTTTCTAATAATTCATTAATGTGGTGGAGAACTCTGGGCCTCCTGGATGTGTTCAGGGATATGATGGGAGCACCAGCACAGGAAGGCTTCCGGTTTCCTCTGTTATTCCCTGAAAAGCTACTGCTACTTCCTCCCAAGCATGTAGATCTGCCTTAGGAAGTTTCAAAAGCCTGGTCCTACAAAGGCTGATGGATGCAGAAACAAAAAGAGTGGAAATGAACCAAATTCTGTAGGAAGGGGTACAATAGCATATGAATAACTGGCCAGGCTGGCTTCATGCGTGTGCGACCCATACAGTCACACAACTCACTGTGCTCAGAAGCTTCATGGCTTAATGCTCTGTGGTCATAATCTTAAAATTGTCAGTACTTTTATCTTTGGCTTGATGTTTTGTAAGTGAAGTTTGATTGGACAGTAGAGAAGGCATTGAAGGCTTGGAGCCTTTGCTCAAATGTTGTCCTGTCTCCCACTGCCTCCCCGGGATGGGTTCTTGACCCCTCTCTTTCAACCCCACCCAGAAAGTGCTGCCCTACCCAGAGGGAGTGAATGAGAGAGCATGGGCGGAGGAAAGGGGTCTGGATATACACCCCCAGGTTCCTGGGAGGGTCTGCACTCTCCCTGCAATTATCCCTATGCATGAGTGTGCAATGTTTAATAGCAAATAAAAAATACCTCAATGGATCAAGAGAGAGAGAAGAAGAAAGGAAATGGCTTTTTCGTGGTTTTTCAACAAGGGGCCCTTCATTTTCACTGTGCACTGGGCCCACAAATCATGCAGCTGTCCCTGATGACTGGAACAAAAGAAGCTGAGAGGTCGGAGAAGCAGAGTTTCCCAGAGTTTTCATCATTTTTCTCCAACTAATAGTCATCAAGCACCTAGCAGACCCTAGGGATAAATTACTAAAGAGACATGACAGTTCTGGATTTCAGTGAGCTTTGAGACTGGTGAGGGCTGAGTGGGCATATGTGAAAGCAGGTCGCTGCTGTGCAGTGTGGAAATATCATGAGAAGTCAGCCCAGGGATGATGAGAGCCCTGGGAGGGGCATCCACCTGCCTCTGGGAGGACGGAGGAGGCTTCTCGGAGAACACCCTCTCTGAGCAGTGTTCTGAGTGAGGATTATTTAGAGGAAGGAAAGGGAGCTGCTATCTCAAGGATGCAGGGAATACATGGCCAGTTTGGAAGCTACCAATTGTTCCAAGAAGCTAGAGTACAAGGCAGGGGAGAGTAGAGAGGTCAACAGGACTGGATGACCAAGGGCCTCATTCTCTAGGCTGAGGAGTTCAGGCTTTATCCTGGAGACTGTGGGAGCCACAGAGGGACTTTAAGCTGGAGTGACCTACTCAGATTTGTGCCTTAGAATGAGGGTATCTGCCCTATATGCAGAATGACTGTAGGGACCCAGGCTGGAGCCAGGCAAAACACTGAGGTTTTTGTCTCCATCCTAGATCCCTCCAGGCAAGAGATGACAAAGAGCCTGAACCAAGGTGGTTGGCAATAGGAATGGAGAGAAGGAGCCTCCCAACTGTATGACCTTGAGAGAGATTTAGGAGGTGGAATAGAAATGGCAAGGCATGATGATGGATTCACTGGGGTGAGGGATGACGTATAGCAGTAAAGGGCAAGTCTTGTATCTCTGGTTTGGTCCAATGGGCAGGTGGTGTTGCAAGCACTGTTCATAGAGAAAATAAATTCACAGGATAAGTGTACAGGCAGTTTTTTGAGATGGTCCCCAGTGATCATCTCCTGGCACTGATGCCCTAGTGTAACACCCCTGTCTTGAGTGTGGACTGGATTTAGTGACTTGTTTGTAATGAATAGAATATGGCGATAGTTATAGGATGTCACTTCCAAGATTAGGTTATAAAAGACCATGTGACTCTTGTCTTGTTATCATTCACTGTCTCTTTCTCGCCTTTTCACTCACTCACTCTGAGGGAAGTCACCACCATATTGTAAGCTGCCCTGTGGAGAGCCCACATGGCGAGAGACCGGATAGCAACTGAATCCTGCCAACAACCATTTTAGTGGGCTTGCAAGTGGACCCACCCCAATTAAGCCTTAAGATGACTATAGCCCTAGCCAAAACCTTGCAGTCTTGTGAGAGGCCAGAGCCAGAAGACCCAAGCCACACCCAGATTTCTGACCCACAGAGACTGTGAGCTATGTTTTATGGTGATTTGGAGCACAGCAATAGCCAACCAATGCAATAAGCAAGATAGGGTTATATTCACAAGGAAAAAGAGAAGAAAAATTTCAAATATTTTTGAAGAACTTCTGGAGCACTAATTTACAAACGTACCTTTTCTAATTATGAACTATATTTATGTATTCATTTGACAGATTCCCTAAGAAACTTTACTAGGTTGAATTCTTATTTGTGTATATTCTCTCCTTTTCTTATAACACTTTTCAAACCATGTGATGACTTATCTCTTTGTATTAAAGATCTGTATTAAACTACAAGATCTTTGAAGACAAAAATCTTCTTCCATTTAACTTAGTATCCCTAACACTTAACGTGACATGTAGAGTCACTGGTGACCCAAGTGTGTTAGTTGAATAAGATTCCAGTTACTGAACATTTTCAAAATCTCTACAATTCACACTTTTGTTGGCTTCAAATATTCCATCTATAATCTAGAGATACTCCCAAGAGAACTTCTGATATAAATTGAATCCTGGTAAACTGAGACTAGCAGAGGCAGAGAGATTAAGAACGTTTTTATTTCCAGGGTGCCTGGCTGGCTCAGTCGGAAGGGCATGTGACTACTTGATCCTGGGGTCATGAATCCAAGCCCTATGTTGGGTGTAGAGATTACTTAAATAAATAAGCTTAAAAAAAAAGAAAAAGAAAAATTTTACTTCCTCCAGTGTTATTATTTGAGATTTGTTAAAAGTAAGAGAATATAATTTCTTTTTTATCTGCCCAGACATGGATTGTTTGAAACATAAGAAATGTAAACATACATAGACATTTTGAGAGAAGTTGGAATTGTGAGATACACAAATATCTTTCTTCTAATTGTTAGAAATTCCACAGATTCGTGAGTTAATTTATTTAGCAAGTGACTTTGCTCTGCCATTTCCTATGGGAGCTTGGACCAATCCCTTCTCACCTTTATTTATTTTCATTTTTATTTTTTTTAAGTATGTTCCACACCCAGTGCAGAGCCTAACATGGGCTTGAACTCATGACCCTGAGATTAAGACCTGAGCTCAGATCAAGAGTCAGATGCTTAACCCACTGAGCAACCCAGCCAATCCCTTTCTTACCTTTAGACTTAATGTCTTCATTTGTAAAATAGTAAGGTGGTCAGATTGTATGACTTCTAATTTCTACTTCATGTCTCAAGTTCTTTAAGTCCTATGAAATGCACTAAGAAATTGTGCTCATTTAGACGAAGGACAGAACTGAGTTTGAATCTCATATCTGCCTCCCAATGACCCTGAATAACTCATTTTGGTTTTGTGAGCTTTGTTCATTTTCCCTAAATGTAAAAGGGGGTCGTTGGTAAGAATTAGGAACAAAACATGTAAAATAACTGCTTTAAAAAAAAAAAAAAAGGTAGCAATGACCAGTGTGTCATGCACTAATGGGGAAATACAAAAGAAAAATATAGGACATTGGATCAACTTTCTAGAAATTTCCAGTCTGGTGGGGCACACTATTGTCTACAATGATCTTTTAAAATATCCCTGGCCTCCACGCAGGTGACTATTACCTAATCTTGACTAACCACGAACATTTTTCATTAGCATGAAATTTTCCCAAAGCTTTTGAGATTCAGCCAGCATACCGTGTCCTAACACTGAATTTCCTGGCCTCAATACCTGCAGAAAGCAGTGGTTTCTCTTTTCATTTAGCTTACATTCGCTGCCCTGTAATTTGATTCTTCCTCTTCATTCCTGGACCCCGTCCTTTCTTCTCAAACAAGAGGGACTGCTTTGGTTTTGACCAAGCCCTTCATCTTCCTGAATTCCTCAGCTACATCGTTTCTAACGCTTCCCTTTTCCAACATAAATAGTCCTTGCTCGCTCATTGTCCCACCCTGCCTCACCTCTGGCTCCAATTAGAGCAATATTTATTTTTCCTTTTTAAGAATCTCTCTAGCCTCTACTCTTCAGAAATGAGGCAACCCAGCTCGTGTTAAAAGCCCTTTATTATGGTCACAGAAAATCCGCTCTGACAAGATCTACCTCGACAAGATTGTGTTCCTGGAGATCCTTCTCTCGTTTTATCTGTCATCTCACTTTCTAGGTCACATCATTTCCTAGCATCTAAAGTGTTGTCTGTTTATATATATATTAAAGAAATGGAGGCGTGGAATGTCGAGTGAGTGCCTTGTGTGCTGGAGTGTGGAAGAGTCTCTTCTAATATCAACGCAGGGCACTCTGCCATCTTCTGGGGAAGGAAGAGGAACAAACACACACATAACCTCTTTTGCTTTGGATTTTGGTGGGGATTTTATTTATTTAAGACAGCCAATGGCTCCCTAAAACCCAAACATAGACTCAGGATGGTAAAACTAGGATTCAGGTCAAACCCTCAGGGAAGTATTGATTACCCACTGGAATCTTCCAGAAACACAGACAGCATCAAGGGACTTGGGGCCATAAGAACTCTGGGATGATCCTACACTTCTCACCCTCTTAGAAAACAGTCACATAGTAAGTCAGTTTGCATTGGATTGGCCCGATATCATCATACTAATGTCTCATTCTTCAGTCCAGTTTGTCACCTCCCTTATGCTAATACGATATCTATTTATTGAATGTTTACCAGCTACCTGCCCTGCACTGAGCATGTGACAAGTGCTATTACAGGTGCTCTTCACAACTATCCCTTTTAGGGTAGGTTCTATTATTACCACCCCCAGGTATAATGAGGAAACTGAGACCCAGTGAGCTTAAATAACTTGTCTAAACGTAACAGTGAGTAAAGAGCAATCAGGATGTGAACTTGGACAGTGCCCAGGCTCTTAGCTCAGCTTGATTAGTGTTATGGGCTGAATTTTGTCCCTCCCCATCTTCCCCCACCACCAAGAAGATATGTTGGAGTCCACCCTCGGTATCTCAGAATATGTCCTTCTTTAGAGATAAAGTCTTTATGTAGGTAACCAAGTTAAAGTGAGGTCACTGGGGTAGGTCCTAATACAGTATGACTGCCGTCCTTATAAAAAGGGGAAATTTGGACACAGAGACAGACATACACAGAGAGAAGATAATATGAAGAGGCGCAGGGGACAAGACAGCCACCTACAAGCCAAGGAAAGTAGCTTGAGACAGACTCCTCCTCACAGCCCTCAGGAGGAACCAACTCTGTCAACACTTTAATTTTAGACTTCTGGCCTCCAGAATGCAAGATAATACATTTCTGTTGCCAAAGCCTTCCAATTTGTGGTACTTTGTCTCAGAAGCCCTAGTAAAATAACAGTCACTGATCCTCATTGTAAAGCAAAGACACTCTAAAATTGCTTCAACGAAACTTCTTGGTTCCCCTTTCAATGTGATCATTTACCTGCCTGGGGTTCATTCAAACACTCTTAAATCCTAAGTCTGCAGGGTCTGGACTAAAAAGCGTTAAAATATTTTTTTGCAAGGGTGAATAGTACCCATCCAGATTCTGTGCAGCAGTAGCAGGGCTCAGAGCAAGCCCGGGATTCCACTGAGGTTGGGTAGAAGCCTGCTGATGTTTCCAGAACACAAGTGCCAGCAAGGTCAAGTCCCCCCAGGTCCTCATAAAGAAGACACCTCTGTGTAATTTTAGAGTCAGCACCTTGAGGGACACTTAGGCCTCCTGGCCACCGGACTTGGGTCTAGGTCTTCAAGAGAGGGGGCTGTGGGTGAACAATGTAAGAGTGACTTACATATGGCATCTAAGTAGTATGCTGCTTACAGATAAATCCCCTGCTAATCAAACATATTGACTATCACTATCACTGGCTGGTGTTTCCATCAGAGTATATGTTCCATCAGCTGTGGATTCAGAGCCAGATTCTTAGGGGAGTTAATTGAGCCTTAGCATCTTAACAAAGCAGTATCTGATATCCTCTGATTAAACAGTGTCGGCCAACTTGACACTTGTTCTTTCTCTACCCTCCCTCCCTTACTTCCTTCCTTGTCTATCTGATCAGCATATATCCTTTGCATATTTCCACTCTAATATGCATACATTCATAAGAAGCTGTTTTAGGTTCCAAGGGCTGCCATAACAAATTAGCAAAAATTTGGTGGCTTAGAACAATAGAAATGTATGCTCTTGCAGTTCTGGAGACCAGATGTTCTCAATCAAGGTGTCAGCATGGCTGGTTCCTTCCTGGGGTCTCACTCAGAGAATTTGTTCAACGTCTCTCTCTTAACTTCAGGTGGTTTCCAGCAATCCCTTAACAGCTTTCCTTGGTTTGAAGCAGCATAACTTCCGCCTCTGCCTTCACTGTCACCCTGTGTCCAGATTTCCCACTTCCTATAAAGACACCAGTCATATTGGACTTAGGGCCCAAACTACTCTGATGTGATCTCATCTTAACTTGATTACATCTGTAAAGATTCTATTTCCAAATAAGATCACATTCACAGGTTCCAGGTGGACATGAACTAAGTTTGGGGGGACACTATTCAACCCAGGGCAGAGGGTGACTACCATCAAGCATGTAGTCAGTCCACTTGCTCCCTGCCATGGGCTCCTTCTAGAAACCTCTCAGATCAAAACAGTGTCTAGGACAGGACAAGCAGCAAGACCAGCTGGCTTCCAGATTATTTTACTTCCACAACTCCAAATCAGCTTATACATGGGGATGGGACCTGAGTTGAAAGTTCAAGTCCCCAAACAATAATGGAGTGTTAATTCTCCACCATGTTGTCACCCTAGGATATCACAAAATTTTAGGGGATGCTTGTGCCTGCCACAGTGTATATGAGCCACTTAGATGCTCCTACAGACCAACTGCTTTCTTTCTCTTTTTATTTTTTTTAACGTTTATTGACTTTTGAGAGACAGTGACATTGCACAAGTGGGGGAGGGGCAGAGAGAGAGGGAGACACAGAATCTGAAGCAGGCTCCAGGCTCTGAGTTGTCAGCACAGCGCCCTATGTGGGGCTGGAACTCATGACGCGAGATCATGACCTGAGCCAAAGTCAGACGCCCAACCAACAGAGCCACCCAGGTGCCCCAGACTAACTGCTTTCTGTCTGCTCAGTGTCTGGTTGCCGAATCAGCTCACAGAGCCTGAATGTTATTTATTTTGCTCTCTTTGACAACACTGAATCATATGAAATCTAGAGGAGAATGACCTGGTGAATTTGTTTTATTCATTTTATTTTATTTTTTTCTAATGTTTATTTTTGAGAGACAGAGTGAGTGGGGAAGGGGCAGATAGAGAAGGGGATACACAGAATCTGAAGCAGGCTAGGCTCTGAGCTGTCAGCACAGAGCCCAACGTGGAACTAGAACCCACCAACCGTGAGATCATGACCTGAGCCAAAGTCAGACACAACAACTGAACCACCCAGGCACCCCTGTGGCATTCATTTTTAAGACTGGTTGAGTCCAACAAATATCTGGTATAGTCTGCTTTCTTTTTTGTTCTTTCTTTCTTAAAAAAAATAATATATATATATATAATATAACAATAAATAATATATATATATTTATAGTTAACAGAGAAAGCTGTCTAAAAGCTATAATGTTAAAAAGAAGTAGGTGGCAAAAGAGTACATATAACTTGATCCCCATTGTGTGTAAAATAAATATGGGAATACATTTAGAAGTAATAAAAATAACAATAATAAGAATAAATATTGAACACTTTGTGCTACCCTCTTACAAGCATTTTATATATTTTAATCCTTACAACAGCCCCATGGAGGTCCTATTTTTATCCTTACTTTACCATTTTCAATACAGTTGACTAATCTACATATTAAGTGGGACAATATTGATATTCACAAATCAGAGGGAAAGAGTTTCCTTTAAATATTTAAAAATAGAAATTAAATCCTGTGAATCTATACAAAATCATAAATATGAATTTCACATAAGCTCTTATGTATTTTTAGTTTTATTGTGCTTTGGGGTCTGAGGGGGGCATATTTGATGCTTCCCCAACTATAAACTCTTTTCTTTGGGAAAGTTCCCCAGTTTTTGAACTCATATTCCCATCCTTTGATTCATTCAATTGCTAGCCATTCTCTCATCAGGTTAAAAAAAACCTCGTGGGGGGAAAGGGGTTAAGAGCGGCTCAGCATTTCGTGGGGAACAGCCAACTCCTTCATTTCCAAGATCTGCTGTGTACTTCCTGCTTCTCTCACTGGGGGCAAATAAAAAACAGGAGATTTAAGAGACAAATTATCCCTGAGAAAGCCCCCTAGAACAGAGTAAAAATAATTGAAAAATGATAACAAGTGGCTGAAATGTTTAGAGAGATAAACGTGATTTATCATATAGCACATAAGCACAGACGTGAAATTGTAACTGCAGACTTCCCTTAACATCTGGGTGACCTTCGGAGCATCCATAAAACTTCCTCCACACGCAAAAACCCACGTATTTCTGCTTGGAGACGAACCCTGATTTGTGTTTCACTTCCTCAGACGCACCTTTTAATTTGTCCTGTTTTGTATTTTAATCCATCTGGAGAGGCATTTCCTAAGAACTTGAGCAACCACAGAAAACAAAAGCGGTGCTGAATCCATACGGTGTGAAGTCAAGGCTGTAGCTACCTTTCTGAGTCTTCATGAACATGGAGATGTGAAAGATTGCTTTATGTAAGACATGTTTTCTTCTCAATATATTTGCTGAAGAAAGAGGGGAGAAAGAACATATGCTTATTGCTTCATTGTTATCAGCGAGTTAGTTTTAAGTTTCTGTCGCACTATTTTCTCTTCTTATGGCTGATTTTCTCACCATTCTGTGACAGAATATGAGACATGCACCGCCATGAAAGAGATAAAGGTTTCCAAGAACAGCCTAGTGCTCTTTGGTATGGAAATGGAGGGTTTATGCTTCTTTGAGTTGTTTTTTTTTTTTTTTTTTTTTTAAGTTTAGCAGCCAAGAATTCAAGAGTTAAGGCTGATAAAACTGCATTAAGATTATCTCACCTGCCCAAGTGTGGGAGAAAACATGAGTCCAGAATAAATTGCTTTTCTCAAAATAGAAAGACTTCTCTGGTTTTATTTGGCCTGGGAACAAAGCTGAAGGGTAGGTGGGGCTTCCTCTCCAACATCTGCTTCTTGGATTGCTGGGAGCTCAGAAACTGGGAATCCCCCAAGCACCTTTATGGATGAGGTGAGGATTTAGGCTCCTGCCAAAGAGCAGAGGGCAGGAGATGGGGCACGGGAAGTCCCGGGGGCAGCCCCTGCATCCTGCCTGAAGCTCCGACTCCTACTAACATCAAAAATCCTGATTCAAGACCTGGCACCTCCTCTTGAACAGAATAGGGCCCCAACTAGTATCTGTTGACTTACAGTCTGAGGGGTAAACCTGTAGGTGTTTTAAAGACATCATACTTTCCACAAAGAAAAATATTTTTCAGTAAAAACAACACAAATCCCAACAAGTGTGCTAAGTAAGGGTGCATATCATATACAGTACTTGGTAACCACGTAACTGTTGCTGTCCCCATGGCGGGCCATCATGGATGCAGGTCCTGTGAAATACATGCTACCAACACACAGTGTTTATCACCCTGTGATGCAGGTCCTGCAAACCCAACTGCTGCTACAACTCCTTCTTTCCAAATTAACATCTCTAAATTCTTTCGCTGTGTAGGTCAACCGATATTCCAAGTCCTTTTGAAACTTTTTTTAATGTTTACCTATTTTTGAGAGAGAGACAGAGCGTGAGCTGGGGAGGGGCAGAGAGAGAGGGAAACACAGAACCCAAAGCAGGCTCCAGGGCCTGAGCTGTCGGCACAGACCCTGACATGGGGCTCAAACCCATGAACTGTGAGATCATGGCCTGAGCCAAAGTCAGACACTTAACCGACTAAGCCACCCAGGTGGCCCTCAAGTTCTTTTAACATACATCTTCCAAACCCACCGTCCTTCCAAATCAGTCCTGTTAACCAGAAATCAATTCTGCAACATTGTTTGTTTAAAATTTTAAATTACCATTTAACTGCACATACCATGGGATCATAGACCAAAAGCCCAAATGGAGAATAATAATTTTTTAAAACAGCTCTGGGTAAGAATGACCTTGTGAAAATGTATTTTTCACATGTTCCATTGGTGAATTTTTGCTGTTCTTTTTTTTTTTTTTTTAATGGGAAGCCGTCATTTTAGGGGATAATACAGTAACCTCAGTTAATTCATATGCTGCTGTTCAATCAGAGTCTGCAAGCTGAAGGCCACGAGGTTGTGCTGTAATGGAAAAAAGCTTTTTAACTAAAAGCCGGGAGACCTGGGTTCCAATATCAGCTGTGCCGCTGTCTCACTGTGAGACAGTGGGCAAGTTGCTTAACCTGCCTGTGTCTCAGTTCCTTCATCTCTAAAATGGGGATAATGGCCCTGTCCTCACACGCTTGGGGTTCTTGTAAAGACGAAAAGCAGTGATGGAAGTAGAAGCCCATCATGAATCAGGAGCACGGTACATTTGCCATGTGTTTGCCATCGCATGGTTTTATCCACGCTGCCATCTGACACCAGGCAGCCTGGCTTTGCTTCAGGGCACACTGGGAAGCTGTTCGATGCAGGGATTGTGAGCCTGGGCATTGAGTCCGACTAGCCTGAAGCTTGAATCCTGGCTTCACCATTTCTAAGCTAAGAGACCTTGGGCAAACTACATAACTTCTCTAACTCTCAGCAGCTGCATCTGTGAAATGGACATAATTATATCTATCTCTTTGGGCTGTTGTGAGGCCAACATGAGGCATGGAGGAACTGAGTATACTTAGTGATGGCTTAGTAATGCCATCATCGTACGTTTTGGGGCTAGGCTTTTATGGAGATATTCTTTTTATGGACTTTATACTCAGTCATTATTAGGTCCCAAGTTTATTCCTCTGGTTCCTGACTGTGTTTAAGTAGCTCACCCATAAGTACTTTTGAAATATTGGAAACCAAAACTTTCAACTGTTTCCTGATTATGTTATCCAAAAAATTCAGGTAGTATTTAACTTGGGAATTACCCATTTCCCCCTGAAAGCCAGAGGTTCCTTATGAGAGATAGGACAACAGGCAGAGGTGATTTTTGTGAGCATGCAGCACACAGGAATGGACTCCTTAAGTCTCAGCACTGAACACATCTGTGCATTTCAAGTCAAAAATGGAATATCTGGGGCTGCCCAAGTACTTATTAATGACTCTGGGCTTAAAACACAAATATAGACATTTCGAAAACAGAGACTTGAGAATTCTTTGCAATTGCCTTAAAAATCTGAACGTAGCAAAGTTTATATAGTAAAGTAGATATTCAGATTCCTAATAACTACACATATACTTATTTAATACATGCCTATTTATAGTATATACTTTATAAGCTAGTAATATATACTAACAGTATATTGATGTACTTATATTTAATAAGATATATATTCATATTCAGTAACCACTGAATATAAGTCAATGCTTCAGCTGTCTCCTGCATGCAGTTAATTCTCAGATTCCCATTTAAATCTTCAACCTAGTCTTCTCCATCAAGTCCCAGAGCAATAGTCCCAACTCTGTGCTTGTGCTAGAAAACAGTTACAACAAATTCATGAAGCAAATATATACAGAGGACCTCAAATGTGCCAGGCAAGCACAGGGAGCATGCATTCTGGTGGGGGGTGCAGAAGGATAAGTGGGTGACTAGGGTGTGAGCAGAGCCACTCTCCCCTGGGAAGTAGGACAAAGCCTTCTGGAGAAAGTGAGTTCTACTCCAGTGTAGTTGGGACAAACCAATCAGGTGTGTAAGGGGCATTAGAAGAGCATCCAAACAGAAGGAAGAGCCTGCATAGTAACCTTAAGGCAAGAGAAGACTCACTGAAGTGACTGGAGAACCAGTTGCTCAGTGAGGAACACCATGATCAGATTTACACTGTAGAAAATCCCTCTGGGAATGATGTATATTTGAGAAAGGCAAGGCTGGAAGTAGGGAGACCAATTAGGAGGCTGTAAGGTAATCCAAGCGAGAGATGACAGGTAGTGGTGGTTGCAAATCAGAGAGTGCAATGGAGATGGAGAGAAGGCAGTAGATTTAGAATAAAAGAGTGAGAGCTGGTGGGGAAGTGGAAACAAATTGGATGTGGTCTTAAGCAGTTGGGACTGGAAAAAGAGATTTGAAAATCACCATAGAAATCATGAAAAAGAAAAAAAAAGGGAGACCATCCAGAGAGAGTATAGAGTGTGATGAAAAAGGGTCAAAGAGGAAATCCTGAAAAATGTCAAAGTTTGATGACAGAAGAAATGGAGCAAAGGGACAACTGTGAAGTAGGAAGAAACCAGAAGAGAGTAATTTTCTAGAAGCCAATGCAAGAAAGTTCTTCAAGAAAGGAATAACGTTGGTGTCAAAAACCCAAGAATAAAAAAAAAATTAAATAAAAATTTAAAAAAACAAGAATAAGGGATAAGGATTTAGGGTGGCAGACAAGTGGTGTGACTTTTCTTTCTGAGGTGATGAAAATGTTCTAAAATTAATTGGGGTGATTGATATCCAGAATAGGTAAAGAACTCCTACATCTCAACAACAAAATAAACAAACAACCTAATTCAAATAGGCAAAGGACTTGAATAGACAATTCTCGAAAGAAGCTATACAAATGACCAATAAGCACATGAGATGTTGAACCTCATTCATCATTAGGAAAGTGCAAATCAGAATCACAGTGAGAAACCACCTCACACCCACTAGGATGGTTACTATAAAAAAAGAAAAAAAGAAGTGTTGGTAAAGATCTGGAGAGACTGAAAGCTTGTGCACTGTTGGATGGAACGTTAAATGGTGCAGCCACTGTGGGAAACACAGTATGGCCATGCCTCACAATATTAAAAATAAAATTACCATACAATTCAGCAATTTTACTTCTTTGTGTATACCCAAAAGAATTGAAAGCCAAAACTCAAAGAGATGCTTATACACTAATGTTCGCAGCAGCACTGGTCACAATCGCCAAAAGGTAGAAACAACCCAAGAGCCCAACAAAGAATGGATGGTTGAACAAAATAAGATAGATAGCTGCAATGGAATATTATTCAGCCTATCAAAGGAGGGAAACCCTGATACATGCTAAACATGGATGATGTTTGAGGACATCACGCTAAATAAAATAAGCCAATTGCAAAACGACAAAACTACATGGTTCCACTTACACGAGGTATCTTGAGTAGTCAAATTTGTAAAGACAGAAAATAGAATTGTAGTTGCCAAGGACTAGGGAGAAAAGGGAGCGGGGAGTTATTGTTGAATGGGTACAGAGTTTCAGGTTTACAAGATGGAAAGAATTCTGGAGATGGATGATGGCATGCTGAAGTGTACATTTAAAAGTGGCTAAGATGATGGGGCATGTGGCTGGCTCAGCTGGTGGAGCATGTGACTCTTGATATTGAGGTCATGAGTTCAAGCTCTATTTTGGGGGTAGAGATTACTTTAAAAATAATAATAATAATATTTTTTTAAACATAGCTAAGATGGTAGGGGCATCTGGGTGGCTCAGTCAGTTAAGTACCCGACTCTCGATTTCAGCTCAAGTAATGATCTCATGATTCATGAGATCAAGCCCCATGGGGCTACTGCACTGATGGCGCAGAGCCTGCTAGGGGTTCTCTCTCTTTCTCTCTCTCTCTGCCCCTCCCTCATTCCCTCTCTCTCTCTCTCTCTCTCTAAATAAATAAGTAAATAAATAAAATAAAAATAGCTAAGATGGTAAACTTTGTTTTGTGTATTTTACCACAATAAAAAAATACATAAAGCAATAGCTGAAAAAAAAAAAAATGATGGTGGTGATAGTTACACAACTCTGAATATAATAAAATGTAATTATACTAATTGCACATTTTAAATGGATATATTGTACAGTATGTAAATTACAGCTCAATAAATCTGTTAAAAAACAAACCCAGGGTAGTCAGGTAAGAATAGAACTGATCAATGTTCACATGACATTGGGGATAATTGATCATTCCAGGTTCCGAAGGAGGTGGGCAGGGCTCACATGCATGAGGCAGGAGGAGGGAAGGGAGAGAGGGTGGGTTCAGATGCAGGTCAGTTTGTTGCCAGGATGGCAAAAGGCCGAAGGAATTCTGATTCGATGATTTCAAGGTAAAATTTCAAAGGCAAAGTCGGAGGCGGTGAGGAGGAAGATGGTGGGACAGGAGGAAATCTGAAGAAGGTGAGGAAAGCCTGAAATAGCTGCTGCGAAGAATGAGAGAGAGCACCGCATGTTGAAGGCCTTGTTAAGGTTGACCAGGATGAATGTGGAGTGCTTCCAGTATATGAAGCCCCTCACAATGCATCTGCTGGGAAATCAAACTCTTGGACTCCTCTCCTCAAATGCCTTCTTCTTCAGACTTTCCTTTCCTTTTCTCCACTCTCCACCCAAGGACATTCTCCTCTGAGGAACATTCCTCATCTCTCTCTGGGCTGTTCTGTGTCTGCTGCCATCACCTATTTGAGGCCTTATTTGAGGTCCCCTATTTGAGGTCTTTTGAGCCACTTTTAAATGTACCCGCCAAACTCCACAGACGAATCTTGCAGAGTGTAGCTCCAATCGTTTCATCTCTTCAGAATTGGCTACCAAATGTTGTAACCATGTCCCCAAACCAATGACTAGGCTTTCTCTGTATGATAGGTCCCCATCCTATCTTTACAGCCTCGGCTCCTCACTCTCCCTCAGTACACCCTCATCCATAGTCACACTGACTGCTTAGACACCCGGCGCCCCTAGATCCTTCTTTTTAACGCACATGCTACATTTTTTAATTGTGGTAGAATATACATAACATAAAATTCATTACTTCAACCATTTGTAAGTATACAATTCAATGCCATGAAATATATTCACAATACCATGTACCCATCACCACTGTCGATACTCAAAGCTTTTTTTATCGTCCCCAACATAAACTCCGTACCCATTGAACAATAACGTCCTCTTTCCCCCTCCCAACACCCTCTGTAACTTTTATTCTGTTTTCTGTTTCTATGAACTTGCCTGTTCTAGGTATCTCATATAACTGGAATCCTACAATATTTGTCCTTCTGTGTCTGGTTTACTTCACCAAGCATAATGTTTTCAAGTCCATCTATGTTGTAGCATGTGTCAAAATCTCATTTGTTTTTCTGGCTGAAGAGTATATTCCGTCGTGTGTATATACCACATTTTGTATATCCATTTATCTGTTGATACTCTCCACCTTCTGGCTATTGTGAATAACGCTGCTATTAACATTGGTGTGCAAGTATCTCCTTGAGTCCCTGCTTTCAATTCTTTTGGATATATATCCAGGAGTGGAATTTCTGGGTTATAAGTATTTCTACGTTTAACTTTTTGAGGATCTGCCAAACTGCTTTCCACAGCGGTTACACCATTTTACATTCTCATCAGCAATGCACAAGGGTTCCACGAGGGTTACCCACATCCTCACCAACACTCGTTATTTTCCTTTTTTAAAAAAATTACAGCCACCCTAGAAGGTGTGAACTAGGATGTCATTGTGGTTTCCATTTGCATTCCTCTAATGACCAATGATGTTGAACATCCTTTCATGTGCTTGCTGGTCATTTGTATATCTTCTTTGGAGAAATGTCTATTCAAACCCTTTGCCTATTTTTGAATTAGATTGGGTTTTGTTGTTGTTGTTGCTGTTGTTGTTGCTGTTGTTGTTTGGTTGTTGTTGAAAGCGCCTTCTTGGGGCACCTGGCTGGCTCAGTCGAAAGAGCATGTGATGCTTAATCTCAGGGTTGTGAGTTCAAGCCCCATGCTGAGTGTAGGGACTACTAAAAAAAAAAAATAAATAAATAAATAAATAAATAAATAAATAAGTAAGTAAACTTAAAAAAAAGTGCCTTCTTTTGTAAAAAGGTGGCTTGGAAACATACAACATAGAAATGACCTCAGGCTGCCTCATGCTTGGTGAGAACCAGCAATCTAGTATGGAAAGTTTCCATTTACTATTGTGCTCCCAAATTAACCCATCATTTTCTCTATGTTTTTATTTATTTAGGCGTTGGAATTTTCTTAGATCCCAGAGAATTCTTTCATTGAATTCATTGATCCATACATACATTGATGGGTTACATGTTGCAGGAAAGATGCCCTTTGAAATGGATAGGAGATCCGTCCTGGGAAAGATACTGAGAAAGAGGTTTAGAAGCTTATCTGGTTTTCTTATTTTGGTGTTTTTATGACACTATCAATCTTCCCACAAAATCAAGTTCTGGTGAAGTATAAAAAAATTGGTATTCTAGGCATCAGGCATTTCAACGTCGCAGAATAATCTGGAAATATGATGTCAATTAACTCAGATTTCACCCAGGACTCAATACAGCTTGAGATAATATAAATTAGTCCTGTGGTAGGGTGTTGTATCTCCCCAAATTCATATGAAGTCCTAATTTATTTGGAGATAGGGTCTTTAAAGAGGTTGTCAAGTTAAAACAAAATCATTAGGGTGAACTCCAATCCATTATGGCTGATGTTCTTATAAAAAAAGGAAATTTGAACACAGATATGCACAAAGGAAGAACACCACATGAAGATGAAAGCAGGGATTGGGAAGATGCATCTACAAGCCAAGGGAGGCCAAAGGTTTCTGGCAAACCACCAGAAGCTAGGAGAGAAGCGTGGAACAGATTTTCTCTCAGAGCCTCAGGAGAAACCAGCACGGCTGACATCTGGACCTTTATTTCCAGTCTCCACAACTGAGACAATACATTTCTGTTGTTTAAGCCATGCTGTTTGTGGTACCTCGTCAAGGTAGCCCCAACAAACTCATACAGTCCAATTCTCCCAGAAACAGGTAGTTGTCTGGAAAGGAAACTCAGAAAGAAATCCCCAGTAGCATGTGGAGTTGTTTGGGGGGGATGGATGGGACAAGTTCAGATCTTGATTGTGGAGGTGGTTACACAAATCTGTATGTGGAATAAGATCGCCTAGAACCACACACACAGACACACACACACACACACACATTCAAATGAATTTAGGTTTTTAAAATGGTGAAAACTGAATAAAGTATGTAGTCTAGTTAACAGAAATATACCTGTTATAATTTCTGGTTTTGATATTATACTGTAGCAGCATTAAGATGCCATCTTTGGGGGAAGCTGGGTGAAGGGTACGTAGGACACTTACCGTTTTTTGTGAATTCTTGTGAGTCTGTAATTGTTTCAAAATAAAAGATTTAGAAAAGAATTAATACAAATGACATTTCTTACCAATGTTGTTCTCTTGATATTGAGTATTTTTGCACTGCTCCCATATAAGCTGCACACCCACAGAGACACCCACCAAGGTCAGCCAGCTGACGGTCACGTTCAGCAAAATTCTAAAACTACATAATAGCACATGGTAGCACGGTGCTACTATCAGGAACAAGCAATATATTTTATCTAAATTTAAAACACTTTAATACTCCTCCAGAAAGTGGTGGTCAAGTTCACAAAATCACTACAAAAGAAACCAGGAAGAAGGACAAGAACAGAAAGGTTAGAAAACATTATGCTGGATTTCTTTCCGAACATTGATCCTATTTCAGCCAGTAGAAGTGAATTAGTAAGAAATTGGCCTGTGACTACAATTTTGATTCCTGGAAAAGCAGTATCTTCCACATCCTATTAAATTCAAAGTAAGCAATTTTTTTAACTATTATTTTAAAGGGAAGTCAAGCTACTGGCATGCCTGGGGTGCTTTCATGACCCTAAATCCAGCTCTGTAGGTACTTAGAGGCTTCAAAACAACATGTCTTTAATAGAACAAGTTGGATGTGGGTGCAGAGGCATGTGCAGGTTGCTGACAGACCCTGATTTCTTCTTGGCTCTGTCATCCCAGGGCTCTCTCACCTCCCGCTTTGCTTGCTTGCTTTCTCCTCTTTCCACCCCTCTATTTTCCTATTCATCGTGTCATGAAGTGATGCTCGCAAAGGGTCAATTCCGCCCAGCATGGTTCTGGTGGAGATACAAATCACCATCAGCAGCAGCTACAAGAAGTAGAGAAAAATTATAGGATGCTTTTCTCAAAGGGAGTTACAGAAATAGAATATGTCACAACCATCCCGAAGATTGAGACTTGATCAACACTTGAAGGGAATGAAGCCACAACTCCTGGGGCTGTGTCTTTGGTCAAAGGTAGCCATTATCCTGGGACGATTAACTCCACTGTCTTCGCTGCAAACAGGTTCTTCTCCATTTGTCAGATGGAAAAATGAAACTCTTCCATTTCCAAAGAAGGCAGTAACTCGGAATACTTTTACCCAACAAAATGATTTTCTTTCTCACCTCCTGGGTCTGAAGGCTGCCCCAGCTGCCTCCTGGGGCAGACAGTTCGGTGGGGAGAAATCTCTCATCTACACTCTTGTTGCTTTTGCACTTGGTGCTTTGTCTCTTGGGGCCTTTAATGGAAACAGGTTCATTGTGATTTCAATGGAGATGGATTTATTTTTTTCCCTTTGCTGAATAAATTTATCGTGAATGGTTTCAGCAAAAATATAATGCTCATTCTACCTGCACATTTTACAAAGCCATATACCTTCTTACCCACGAGAAGTTGAAAACAATAGTTAATTGTAGTTATTCCGTGAGGGCACAATTGTATTAATAACCAGAGTTTTAGCAAACATGTACCAAAGTGTATCAACTTGATTTCTGCCTTTACTCCTTTATTTCTGTCCTTAGCCTGATGACATATGTTACATGTCACCCATGTCCTTGTCAGTTTACTAACGTAGCCTGACTGCCTGCAACACCAACATCCTTTTTGTTTTGGCACAGTATGCTTTCTGTAGCCAGTGGACTTCCTGATTTCACCTGAGTTCTCGTCCTTACCTTGCTGTTAACCAGCTGTGTGACCTTGGATAAATCAATTAACATCTCTGGGCCTTTATTCCACAGACACTTAATGAGTATCTATCTTGTATGAAGCATCATGACAGCAAGGTAAGAGAAGTTTAGTAGGAGAAAAATAAAGAAAGGCGGGGGGGGGGGGGGGGGAGGGTAAACAGAGAAAGAGAAGAGGGAAAGAAAAAAGCCGGGTAGTGAAGCTTTGAAGGGGAGACTAGATTTAGGGTCTTTTTGTTTTTGGGGTTTTTTTTTGTTTTCGATCTTTCTGCATCAATACCACTAGAAGGCAGGCACAAGGTAAACTGCTGTACCACATCCCAGGCCAGCTCCTGTGTCCCATTCCTAGGGACCCTCCTCCTCATCTACTGGAGAAGCATTTGAGCATCACAGTCTGCTACCATCAGAAAATGAGGCAGAAGGAACGGCTGGCGATACTCAATGTCAGGAGGTAAGTGGAGAAAATCCATACAAATCAAATCTATGACATTGTTTTTTAATTTGTTATGGGTATTATGAGTATTATCTCTGAGTATTGTTTTGAGTATCATTTTTTTATTTTTTTAAATTGTGATTAATTTTTATTGCAAGAACAATTCATATTCGTTATGAAAGAGGAGACAAGAAAAGAAGAAATCAGAAACGCTCGTGATCCCGTGCACCTAGGCAGCCACTGTCGATACCTTTTTTGGTGTAGACCATTCCTCTCATTTTAAACACACATGTACCTGCTTCAATTTACACAAGTGGGACTACACTATTCTTGTTGTTCTAATACTTTTCCTATGTAAAAAGACAAAACCTATATTTTAGACACACTAATAAAAAATAGTTCTCATATGTTGAATTTTCTATGTTAGTGTATTTTAATTACTCTCAATGAGCAATCTTGTAAAGCAAACAAGAGTCTATTTCAATGGATGACACGTTTGCTCTCATCTTCAAGCAAATGTATTTAGAAACCAAGAAAACATTTAATATGGAAAGGCTATAATGTATGCATTTGTTTTTAGTGTCAAAGTTCCAAGAATCATGGACCTTGTTGCATTTATTCTTGTTCAGCTTTGAGGGTTAGGAGGAAAAAAGATTTATGAAGTAAGATGTTTAATGATTATGAAAACTGTATCTGTTTTTTCCTAAGAGTGATCTTTTCACATGCCATGAAGAAGTTCCATCACACTGATATATTGTTCCCAACCTTTTGAATTAAGGATATAAAGAAATTTGTTCTCATCAGGCCATAAGATTTCACTGGGTAAACATACATAGTTCAGATTTTCAAATGATGGTAAATTTCCTCATTCTATGAATGGCAAGAAACACATCTAGTATGAAACTTCTCTCCCAACTGACATGAAAATTCACTGTCTCACCTGCTCATCACTTGTGATGATCAAGAAATTGTCCATCCTTCAGAGAGACCTGAAGGGGTGCCATGATTCCCTTTTGCTTCTGTGCCTTTGGGTAAAGGAATTCATTGTCACATCCCCTAACATTGCTGTCACATTAGTTGGAAGACAAAAGTGACCTTTCTTTGTAGGCAGATCTCACCCAGCCTCAAACCCAGTTGTAGACTCTGGAACCTGCATGGGGATGTTGGTGATAAGAAAGGATGCGATTTAGAACGTCATTCACACACACTGTAGTTGAAGACAGCTCCAAGTATGCCTTGTCTGTTTCAGGTCAGCTGTAGTTTCTATCTCCAGTTTTATAGAAGTGGAACCCTCTGGGTTGGGTTCTCTTCCCTCTGTTATTTAAGCTAAATTCAATTCCTCTTTCCATCTTCCTTTAACAGCTACTCTTTCTTTTGAGTATTTAGCATTGTATGTCCCCTTCACTGCATCTTTTGCCTCCATCTAAAGGAAAACCAGGAACACGAGAGACCATGTCCAAAAGGACTCAGGCCAGGGATAGAAAACATCTCTTAGACTTGATAGTGACAAGCCATTGTCCCTACGGACTCTCCCATGCCCCTCCCAATGGAACAAGTACAGTTGCCTCTGGTCAGGCTTCCATCTGTGATACACTGATTCTGATCTGGAAGTCAAAAGAGCTCAGGAGGTTATAAACATACCCCACACTAAGCAAAAACAGTCTTTATTTTTGATAGACCTATGTAGGAAGCTTGGGTTCATGCCTTAGTCCAGGAAGCTGGCATTCACCTGGCTAAGTATTTCTTGGCCTGCCTCATCAAGACTGATCCTAGGGTTACTCACCGACCTGTCTTTCTCTACCCCTCAACATTCTAGGAACATATACCATGTAGTTTTCGTCATTAAGTATTTGCATTATAGGTCAAAAGCTAAACAGGATCTGTATGCCACTCCCCAGAGTATATTTGTTTAGCAGTTGTAGTACTTGTTCGGTAGAGGAAGAAATTTCAAGGCTTAATTAGAGCAGTTAAAGAAGTGTGAACAGTGGCTAAGGTGACCATCCAACAGTCAAGATTTCATTCAACACGCTTCATACAAATGCAGCTTTGTTATCTGCTATGGAGTACGGTAGTCTATAATCAAGACTACTACCTAGCATTAGTGAGCATAGGATTGCAGAGGCAGTTACGCAACAGATACTACCTTTACCCCCTTCCGTTTCTGCCAGAGCTTATGATACTCATTTATAGAAGTGGAACCCTCTGGGTTGGGCTCAACAAATATGTAGTGAGCATGCTATGTGCTGGGCACTGCTGAGCACTAAGAATTAGCACTAAAAAGACAGACAAATCCCTGCTATCCTGGAGGGATATAAGCTATTGACCATGAAAGCTAGTTATTACGTGTAAGAAAAAAAGGAAGAGGTAAATTTTGGAAAGGAAACCCCTCACTGTCTTTCTGTTTAAAAACTAGCCTTCTGAGACCAGACCCAGGCTTTGGGAGTCCCGTGGTCATTCATTCTATGCAAATAACTCTAACCTTACTCATCTTTTTGAAATACTCTTTTCTCTTCTGGTCAATTGAAGGCCAGGATTTAAGAGCTTTTGGTTTCTTATTTTTCTGGCTGTCTCATCCTGTCTTTTAAACCATGACAGAAAAGGATTAATAGCCAGGAGAACAGAGGGCCTGACAACTCAATTCTGTCACCCAAGAGTACTTATTAAGCTGCCACCTGTACATAGCCTTGTGTTAGATGCTCTTGCTAATAACATGTGTGTGTCTCTTCTCCCTGCAGGACCTTGGCACACACCAAACTTAACAGAAAACTGCAGCTCGAAGGCCCATAGTGAGTGTGGGGTCAGGGCCTTGGATGAAGCTTCAGTGTGTGAAAAAGAGGCAGATGCGGGTCTGAGGTTAATTACATCCCAAAGAGCTTACGCTCAGAGACATTGTGGGGAGGGGCTGGCTGGTGACCACATGAAGGTTAATGGCACTATGATATATTGGAAAAGTCTATACTGTATCAATAAAGAGATAGACTTTTTTTTTCTAACAATGACATAACTGACCATAACTGCTCCTTGGGTGCACTGAGATACAGAAGTGAATAGGGGTCACTAGAAGCCGTATACACAGATACACCCGTGCACATGTGCACACCCAAAGCACTTTGCCAAGGAGACTCAGTCCACTGTCTTTGGGTTTTCAGATGACTGTGGCATCATTTAAAATCGGGACAACTTAACTTTTTATTGTTGGGTGAAATCTATTGGAAGATACCAAAATGCTGAAGCCTAGCATGGAAAGGTTTTAGGATTCTCTTCCAGCGGGATTTTAAAGCCAGGTAATAGTTTCTGCATCAGACCTGGGGAAGGCTTGGCAAGAAGTCAAGGTTTGAAACCTGTGTCCGCCTCACTATGTCTGGGGTGTGGAGTGCGGGCTCTGTGAATACTTGCTAAGGAAGACTTCAAATCTAAGAAAAATGGGCGAGGTTGCCCTACATTGCCCAAAGGCAGGATGAGAGTGGAGACAGGAAACCAACCATTGTAGTCTCAGTCTTCTTTTCTCTGAGGTGGAGCTATAGCCTTAATTTTGAGGATTACCTGGGACAACAGCTGTGAAAATATTTTTCAATTATAAAAGGGGACACAGATGTAAACAACAATTTTTATTAAAAGGTTAGCTCTCTGTTTAAATGTTTCAACTTACTAAGGGTAAGAGTGGACTGCTTGAAAAGGAGATGTTCTCAGTCTGGGTACATAATATTTAAAATGCAGGTGACTCAGCTCATCCAGGTTGTTTAAAGGGAGGTTAAGGAAGACAAAAAGCAGGAGAGTTTTTAGGGTCACCTTTCATGCTGGTTTGCCTAGGACTGAGGGATTTCCCCAGACACAGGACTTTCAGTGCCAAAGCCTGGAAAGTTGTTCATCCTGTCTTGTCTAACCCTCTTCATTCGTGACGTCTAATTTAGTCCTCTCATTTCTAACAGTTTCAATAAACGTATGAAAATTAGTGCAATATCCTTTTAAAAAATTTTTTTAAACATTTATTTATTTTTGAGAGACAGAGTTGAGACAGAGCATGAGTGGGGAGGTGCAAAGAGAGGAGACACAGAACCCGAAGCAGGCTCCAGGTTCCGCTGTCAGCAGAGAGCCTGATGCGGAGTCTTGAACCCACGGACCGTGAGATCATGACCTGAGCCGAGGTCCGATGCTTAGCCGACTGAGCTACCCAGGTGCTCCTAAGTGCAATATCCTTTAAATGACTGGCCGCGAAGCTATCCCTGTGGTTCTTGGTGAAATTTTAAGGGTGCCATGAGAGCAGAAGGAAAAATATTCTATTACATTCCATTTATTCTCCCAGCCTTCTGTTATCCATCTTTGAAAAGAGCTGTGAGTTAAACAATACACACCCAACACTGCCCACCTGAAATCAGTCACCATGTGACTCCCAGGCTTCTCCCACCACAAATATGCAAGAATAATGTTTCCAGAGTGTCAGTGGATAACATAAGTTCTACTGAGCTCATACTTGGAAGGAAAGTAATCAAGGTGTTTACCTGATGAATGAAGAGGGGGGAGAAGGCAGTACCATTTCAAATATATCTAGCATTTTCCCATTAAGCCACGAAACTTGCAGGTATTAATCATCAAAATAAATGTGCCCTGCCCTTAGGTGCATGCAGCCTTGCATGAGAGAAAGCACCAGTACAGAGCTTCATTTCATCAAATTACCAAAGATGAAATGAATTTTGAAACAATATCCCAGGTGAATTAGACATTTAGCTACTTAACAAGAGGCTTTGCTGGGACCCTCGTTTATTACATCGAGACGTTAAGTCAGTTCCTGCCAATAATTCAGTACCGTTCTGTTCACATCTCCATTATTTCACAGCCAGGAGATTCCAGGGCTAATAGCCAGACCCTATTGTATCTTGAGTTTGGCATTGGAAAGGGTTCTGAGAGCCTCCCACTGAGCCAAGAGTCAAGTTAGAGATCTCCTGTGCAGAAAAGGGGTGGGCATTCCATTATTCTGCAATATAGCAGAGTAAAATAAGTAGGATTTCATTTAAGCTGTGTTTCTCTCTTAGATTAGGTTAAATGGCCAAGATGCTAAAAGCTTCCTATCGTCCAGAAATCGAGTGCCTCTGTCTGCTGATTCTGACCATTCTGGATGTAAGTCATATTCTGAAAACCTTTTGATAAGTGTCTTAAGTGTAGGGAGACATCTCATGTGTCTTGCTAAGAACGAGCGCATTTCCATATCGAAAAGGTACTACTGCTCCTTCTGTAAGTGTCTTTCTTCCTTCAGGGGTATTTTCAAGGCAAGACTAAGAGTTTTAAACTAAACTGTAACTCTGAGTTTTGAATATCAGTCCCCAGTTTGGGGAGGAAAAATGTTTAGAGGACAAACCAGAATATCAATATTTCAAAGTGTACTTCCTAGAAAGATACCTGTTTAGGAAGGAAATTCTTGAAACAGAGAAGGCTCATTTCCCAGCTAAAAAAAAAAAAAAAAAAAAAAGAAAAACACCAAAAAAACAAAAAAAAATTTAAAAAAGGCCCAACGTGGAAAAGGAAAAAGCAGTATTAGTCTACCTACCACCAAACTTCCCTCCACCCATCTCCGGTCTGACCTTGCCCACTGTGGACCGCCCTGCTCTCCCATCAAGGCCAGAGGGAGGGTTCTTCCAGTAGCAGAAAATCCTCTTCTACCCACTGGTTGATGCTTAAAATTCTACTATTAGGACTTAATCCCTTTAGTTTCAGCTTTGATCCCAGTTAAAATGCAAATACCTCTGGGTGGGGTAGCACTTTTAAACTGTTATCAGCCCTTTCCAGTCCACTGAGAAGGAAAGAGCTGGGCGAATTTCACTAGGGTTGCGAGGAGAGGTCTGGAGGCCAGAGAACTCTGGAGGAAATGAAGTGTGAGCACAGAAGGAGGGCTCCCAGGGGCAGAAAACAAACCGCCTTCTCCCAGCTGCCCAATCAGGACAGGATCTGAAAACAGGACAGCACACATTTGTGTGGAATTCCCTCCACCAAAGAATCTGAGAACAGCATTAGCTCAACAATGGGACAAGCTACCCTTCTACTAAGAGATAATTCAAATGTTGGGGCCCATTCTATGTTAAAATGTAATGGCTAATCCTCAGGGTTCAGCCTTTCTGTTCTAACTTTAACTAAGAGAAGTTTAGCCTTGTTAAAGCTATTCTCTGTTCCTAAACTGCATAGTATATAAAATGTAAATGTGACCACACCACTCTTAAATTATTATAACAATACGCCATTCTGTTTTCTTCCCCTTGACATTTACAAAATTCATTTGGAAGAGTGGGATCTACCTCACAGAGATTAGTGATAAATCATGTATTTTTAATGAATATCAATAGGAGAAACCCCATGACATAGCCCACCATCTAATTTGATTAAACTGTGCTTAAGGCAACACTACCTCTCTGGCTAGGGAATAGCTCCATAATGACTTTGTGAGCATTATTGCAGGCTGTTTTAATGATTTAATGAACTGCCTCTATATTTAGTTCAATAGCCTTAAAATGATTAGTGTTTAAGAAAAATTAGCTCACTTTGATTTGATTCTATTTGATGGTAAGTTTAAATAACCTAACCCTTCAAAACACAGTGGAAAAAAAAATCCTAGAATCACAGCCAGCTAACTGCTAGAAAACATTATGCCCATCATTAATAACCGCTCATTTATGTTTAGCTACAGTATCCAGCTCGACATGCTTATCCGAGGAACTGGGCTGTAGGAACAGGGCTAATACTCTATCTCATCTTCCCTTTCTAGCCCGGGGAAGGGGAGGGAGAGGGGAGGAGATGGGCAAAGCATGAAAGTCTTCAATTTCATATGTTGGGCTACAAGGAATTTTCTCTAGTTCAGATCCAAAGTGGGTATCTGTCTACACTTGGGAGAAGTTCCAAGTTTCTAAAGAAGGAGGAGGGGAAAATTGGTGTGAGGTTTTGAGCCAACCCTCCTGCTGTGATGTGGGCAGCCAGCACTGTGAGGCTTGAGCAGTGTGGTCAGGAAACTCCCTGGGACACCCTGATGGGAGTCAGGGAGGCTTTCTGCAAAGAGGACTAAGGCAGATGGCACTTTTTAACAAGGGTAAGTGATCTGAGAGTTGGTGTGACACAGCAGGGACCAGAGCCAACTCCTTACTTGGAGGTAAAGAGGGTCACAGCACACAAATAGAAGTCTGTTCTGTTTTATCCCCATGGGTCACCACAGTATATCCACACCCCAAAACATGGAAAGTAATTACGGTATTGGGGAACCAACTTCACTTCATCGGAAAACATCCGAGCCGGTTGACTTCTGATTGTGTAGAACACAGTGTTAAGAAATCATCTTAGGGGCACCTGGGTGGCTCAGTCGGTTAAGCATCCGACTTCAGCTCAGGTCATGATCTCACAGTCCGTGAGTTTGAGCCCCGCGTTGGGCTCTGTGCTGACAGCTCGGAGCCTGGAGCCTGCTTCGGATTCTGTGTCTCCCTCTCTCTCTGACCCTCCCCCATTCATGCTAGGTCTCTCTCTGTCTCAAAAACATTAAACATTAAAAAAAATTAAAAAAAAAAAAAAGAAAGAAAGAAATCATCTTAGAGTGGGGGTGCCCAGGTGGCTCAGTTGGTTGAGCATCAGCTTTTGATTTCAGCTCAGGTCATGATCTCACAGGTCATCAGTTCAAGCCCTGAATCTTGCTCTGTGCTGATGGCACGTCATGGAGCCTGCTTAGGTTCTCTTTCTGCCTCTCTTTCTCTGTCCCTCCCCTGCTTGCTCCTATGTATGCTCTCTTTCTCTCTTTCTAAGTAAATAAACTTTCAAAAAAGGTTATTAAAGAAAAAGAAATCATCTTAGAGGAAAGTCATAGACTAGAAAAGCCACTTAGCTTTTAACTTAATTTTTTTTTAATGTTTATTTTATTTTTAAGAAAGAGAGACTGAGTGTGATTGGGGGAGGGGAAGAGAGAGGAGACACAGAATCTGAAGCAGGCTCTAGGCTCTGAGCTGTCACCACAGAGCCTGACGCAGGGCTCAAACTCACAAACCATGAGACCGTGATCTGAACCGAAGTCGGATGTTCAACCGACTGAGCCACCCAGGGACCCCAGTTTTGAACTTTAAAAAAATTTTTTTAATGTTTATTTATTTTTGAAAGAGAGAGAGAGAGAGAGAGAGAGAGACAGAGTGTGAGTGGGGGAGGGGCAGAAAGAGAGAGAGGGAGATGCAGAATCTGACACAGGCTCCAGGCTCTGAGCTGTCAGCACAGAGCCTGACATGGGGCTCCAACTCACGAGCTGTGAGATCATGACCCAAGCCCAAGTCGGACGCTCAACTGGCTGAGCCACCCAGGTGCTCCACAGCTTTGAACTTTAGAATAATGATAGGGAATATTTTTTTGAGCACTACCAAATGGCAGGCACTGTTTCCTCTTCACATCAACTCTCAGAGGTACATAGTGTGATTCTCCTCACTTTCAGCAAAGAAGCCCAAGCAGAGCTATTAAGCGACTTGCCTATGGCCACATAGCTAAGGGGTGGTGGGGAGGGGTAGTGTGGGGCAGACTTGAACCCAGGTCTGTTAATTTCACATCCAGTGTTCTTACTGCTTTGCCACATTGCCTCTCACCCCCCAATCCGTGTCACACAATGGGCTGAGAGTATTCTGAGGGAGAAACGGGGGCAGATTTAAAGACAATGAATGTCAGAGGAAGGCTGGTGAATATCCAGCAATTCACTAAATGAGGCCGCTCACCCCAGCCTTCATTACTCAGAGCTGTCGCTGTGGATTCCTGGGCCTTAGGGGCAAGAATGCAATCCACTAGCCATCACCACTCCTTGTCCTTAGGAAGGGAGGGGAAATATTTCTCAATGAACCTTTGTCATCTTGATGACAAAGCCTGTACTTCTTGGCATGTATTATATATTCCCAGGATGCTTTTCCTCTCTGTCTCTGTTAATGTCCACCCTTCCTGCACTCAGATATGTGCAGGTGCATGCACACAACATGCACACACATGTACATGCACACATGCACCAGCATACACTTCAGTCCCATTTGAAGGCCATTTACTGAGCCCCTAATGTGGACACCATAGCACAGAAATGAATATAACAGGGCCTCTGCCCATGGCTCTGTACTTGGGGAATACACAGTCTCCTGAGGAGAAGGGACTGTTTCAAATAATGATGCACAGCATCCCATGGTCATAACCTCTTCCCTGGCATAATCCCAGACAACCCAACACTTTTTCAGAGTCTTCTCTGCAAAAGTGTCAGTCTCCCTTCTCCCTTCTGTTATCAGCCTCCACAGGTCTCAGGGCCATCCCTTTTTGTTCCCACCCTTAGTCCAGACCTCAATCTTCCTTCCCTATCACTTCACCAAGAAACCCATCCTATAATTCTCGACTCATTTTCTCAAGGCCATCTGTTCTGACACACTCCTTTTGGACTTACATGTAAATAACTGAGGATAACGTGCGTCTCCCACTCCAACAGGGGCTATGAGCATCTATCTTATACTGTTGAAGAGTATCAGGACATTTGTGTAGGGACGTTTTGCTTGATGGCGGAGTGCAAATTCTTATATGCAGCAGAAAATGTAAATGAATGAAGTTAGCCCTATGGGAATTGGCAAACCAGAGATACACATCCCATTCAAAGGGGACAGCACCACTCAGCAACAGCCCATTGTTACCAAGCAGGGATGCCAGTGTGGCCAGAGCACCCAAGTTTTCAAGAAAAACACACATACTAATTTTTGTACGAAACACTCTAATCGTTTAAAGTTAGCTCGTTTTTTTAAAAAGAATGAATACCATGCAGGTGAAATAAGACATACCTGCCGACCAAATACAGCCCACAGCTGCTAGTTTGCAACCTCGCCCCCAAAGTAACACAGCAGCATCGACAGACCAGCTATGTGAGGACCAACATATGTAGGAATTTTAGCACAGTGGCCACAACTCAGCGTGCAAAGATGCTCTCCCTGGATGTTCCCCAACCACACTCTGGACACTAAAATAAGCACATAGCATCAGATGAGACTAACATGTGCCTCTTGGCATGAACCAAAGACTCTAGATGTTGCTGCTAATAACTTTTCCTGTAACCCACCCAAATCTCTAACTCTTGATGGGAAAAAAAAAAAAAAAAAAAAAGCTCCCGGCTGTGCATATGCAATATCCAATCGGAATTTAAAATTACTTGACCTACATTTAGATCTTCTGACTCCAGTTTTGAGTACTGTGTTCTTGAAACAGCTGCTGTGGAGTTGAGGATTCCAACCTTGCTTGTTATTTGCTTCTGCCCTGCTTCTGAGAGCTTTCTGTAACCATAAATCCGGTTGTTTTAATAGAAAATAGCAAGCGTCATGAGGAAGACACATCTCGAAATTTGGGAAGCTTTATAGGAAAGTGGGAAACCATGATTTTCTTAAGGTGGGGAAATCCCATTAATTTCCCGCTTTAAATTCCATCTTTTCCTGGCAAGTGGAAAACTTACCCTGAAACTGGGATAAAGGGATGAATCAGTGGGTTTGGACTCCAAAGGGAAAATCTCAACAGGTTTCCTGTATGTGCAAAGCCACTTGAAATTGAGTATGTGTCAACACAGATTTAATTAACTCCCAGCCAGGACATATTGGAAATGATCCCAGAAAGTTGGGACAAAAGAGAAGGTGTTAATTTCTCAGCAGGAGAAAAAGTGCCTTTTAACTGCATTGGATTATGGCTGAGGACTGGGTGAATTTTTAGATGATCCACTTCAGGTAGGCTGAAAACAGGTGGCAATAAAAATCAACAAGTCAGTCCCTGCCAATAAGGCTGGAGACACAGGACAGAGTCCAGCGATCAACACTGTGAATATTATTCAGTTATTCCATGTACAGGTCATCTGGAATCCTGATTCCAGAAGGGACAGCAGTGAGGCGTCCTTAAGAGCTTAAATCAGGTTTCTCTGCAAGAGTTAAAACAGTTAAAAACATTTTTTTAAGTTGCACATATTGGGTATGATTATCCATCTCTGGGAGAAAGCCAAGAGATTGAGAAGTTTGGGAGTCTCAAACTGCAGCCGATTGCTGTTATGGACTGAATGTTTGTGCTTCTCTCCGCTGCCAAATTCATATATTAAAGCCCTAACTCCTCAGTGTGATGGTATTAGAAGGTGGAGTCTTTGGGAGGTAATTAGGTTTAGATGAGGTCCTGAGAGGGGAGCCCCCTTGGTGGGATAGTGTCCTTATAAGAGGAGAAAGAAACCCCAGAGTTCTCTCCCTCTCTACCGTGTGAGGATACAGCAGGGAGACTATCAGCAACCTGGGAGAGCACTGTCACCAGGAACCGAACTGGTGCCTTGATTTTGAACTCCCAGGCTCAAGAGCTATGAGAAATATATTTCTGTTAAGCCACTCAGTCTATATTTTGTTGTAGCAGCCCAAGTTGACTAAGACACTTGGGGAAGCAGAATTGAATACGATCGTGATTTAATAAGCAGATACAAAATCAATTATATTGTACCTAGTTAGGAGAAATCCTGGAACATAGAAAGAGAAGTCTTTGGAGTGGGAAATTGGCCCTGTTTATTCTTTGGTGTTCAGGTAGTTCAAGGCACTAAGTGAAAGTGAACTTTCTGTTCCCTGTAGAAGTAGACTCTGTTGCAGGGCCGAGGTGACTTGAAGCCACACAGTGGACAAAACTGAATATTCCCCCAAACAGTCCACCTCTCCATGCCATCATTCCAGGTGCACCAAACAACCTTTTCAATACAAATCTGGCCTCCCAAGCATACAGATGCCAGGAAGGGGCTTGGCAGGAAGCTTGAGCATTTCAGTGATTAAAAAGCAGTTCTTTATTTTGTTATTTAAAAAAATTTTTTTAACGTTTATTTATTTTTGAGACCGAGAGAGAGCATGAACGGGGGAGGGTCTGAGAGAGGGAGACACAGAATCTGAAACAGGCTCCAGGCTCTGAGCTGTCAGCACAGAGCCCGACGCGGGGCTCGAACTCATGGACCGCGAAATCATGACCTGAGTCAAAGTCAGCCGCTTAACTGACTGAGCCACCCAGGCGCCCCTATTTTGTTATTTTTTTAATAAGACTTTTTTTTAAATTTTTTTTTTTGAGAGAGAGAAAGTGCAAGTGGGGGAGAGGGGCAGAAGGAGACAGAGAGAGAGAGAGAGAGAGAGAGACAGACAGAGAGAATCTTAAGCAGTTTCCATGCTCACCAGTGAACCCTATGCAGGTCTAGATTCCATGACCCTGGGATCATGACCTGAGCTGAAATCAAGAGTCGGTTGCTTAACCGACTGAGCCACCCAGGAACCCCTCCTGTGAGCTTTTCCGATGTGAATCTGCCTCCCTAGTCCAATCAGCTCCTGATGAGAATATAGCAAAGAGCCACACCCAAGATAACAGTACATTTACCAACAAACTATCTTTTGGTTGGATAGCAACTCTGATTCCCTCTATGTCCCCTTTTGTACCTAAAATGCTTTCCACATGCCCAGCCCTAGTCTAAGTACTCAGAGGTTATAAAACATTGTCCTTGCCTTCTAGGACCTGCCACTATACTTGGAAAAATTAAATTGGACACACAAAACAATTAGAGAACAATATACAATAGCAAGTGATTGAGTACCTGTATGGCTCATCAGATACCATTAAAGCGAAAAGAAGAACACAACCCTTGGGGATTAGTATTATGATACTAGTAATCATAATATGTTTGATTTTATCACACTTCATCATCAATCAAGAAATTACACATATTTTATCTAATTTAATCCTCTGGCTAACTAGTTGAAGCAAGTGCTATCATCCTCTCAGTAAAGATTAAAAACCTGAGGCCCAGAGAGCCCACTACTTGGTCAAAGTCTTAGGTATAGGTATAAGGTAAGCCAGGTCTCAAGTTCAGGTCTTTTGATTCCAAGGTCAGTACGCGTTCTGCAACATGCAGCTGAGAACAGGAAAAGAAGTGAGGCAAATCCTCAAGACCTTTAGTGCGGGGAGAAAAAGACACACGCTGGTTCTGACATTCAGGGAAGGCATCCTGAAGGAGACAAGATTAGGGGGAACCTACAGGATGGATGGGAGTAAGACACAGGGAAGAGGGGGTCTTACACATAAGGTCAGACCTTCCTCTGTGAGATGACCTGAAGTGTCCCTGAATCCTGCCCTTGCAAGTCAAGACAAAAACAACAGTCTGTGCCATTGCTAGATCCCAGGTTTCGTGGGGTCTGAAGCTTGTAACATGGAAGGAAAGCAATACAAATTACAAATGTAAAAATCTCCCAGGCTTCCTGGGATAGGCCACTAAAAATCTTTAGCATCACATAAGCCCACCTCTGGTTGGTCACTGACATTCATAAGGCCCCAGACTCTTTTCGGGGACCATCTGCTGATCTGTCTCCAAAACTGTGAAAGGCTCCTGTCCTCCCCAGGATTTGATTTATAGAAAAGACCTGTTAGGCCTTTTAGAACCTAAATTAGTTAGGATTTGGTTCAGCTGCCGGTAATGCCAACAATACTGCCACCAAACCAGTGGCATAAATGAAAGAAAAGGTTATCTCTCCCCATATAAATAAGAACAGCTGGGGGTTTACATGGCAACTTAATAATCATCCAGAACCCAAGCTCCTTCCTTCTTGTTGCTCCATCATCCTTAACACATGGCTTCCACCTGACGGTCCAAGATGGCTGCTTGGGTCCAGCAATCAGCTACATTCCAGTCAACATAAAGAATAAAGTGCTGGAGGACATGCATATTTTTCTCTTTAAGGATAGTGCCTAGGAGTTGCACATACCTCTTATGCTTGCATCCCATTTGTTAGAATTTAGTCACATGGCCACACCAGGAACTACAGCTTTTATTCTGGATTACCATGCAAACAGCTAAATGTGAAGGGTTCTATTACTAAGGAAAGAGGGTAAGTGTATGTTAAGAATCAACTAGCCACAGAACTCAAGTTCCTTTGAGGAAGACTGTGGAGCTCCTAGTAAGGTCACTAAAAATGGACATGATGATAATTACTCTATGACTTGGAAGCAAGATTGCACCCAGGGAAGAAACGGTCCATTTCATACAACCTGCTTCAAGTCCTAATGAAAAACACTGGGGAGGAAAGTTGAACATGTGCAGCTTTCACAGCCATTAGTATCCTCAGACCCTTGAATAACTCAGCTCAAGTTCTTCAGGCAAACCTCAGTTCAACTCCCACTCCACCAGTTACCAGATGTGTGATATTAAGGTTACATACTTATGGTCACAAATGATGGAAACTCAACTTAAATTGCAAATGGAATTTACTGCCCTGTCCCAATCCAGAAGTTTAAGATGTCGACTAGCTTCAAGAATAACCACGTTTGGGTGCCTGGGTGGCTCAGTTGGTTAAGTGGCCGACTCTTGACTTTGGCTCAGGTCACGATCTCACAGTTCATGAGAGGGAGCCCCTCATCAGGCTCTCTGCTGTCAGCACAGAGCCTGCTTAGGATTCTGTCTCCCTCTCCCTCTGCCCCTCCCCTGCTTATTCTCCATCTCTCTCTCAAAAATAAATAAAAATAAACTTAAAAAAAAAAACACAAAAGAATGACCACATGCAACCACATGGCTATATCTCAGTCTTTGATTCTGTCAAATTCATTTCCTCTCTTAGATTCTCCCATCAGGTGCAGCAAGTTCACCACCAGGGCTTACAGTCTCCATTTATCAACTCCAGAAGGAGAGCCCTTTTTCTGATTATCCTAATGAAAACCTAGAGTTAACTCTGATTCGTCCAACATAGGTGATTTTCACATGTCTAAGCCAATCACGGTGTCTCTAACTGGCCAGGGAGATGGGTGGGGTTGGCATCATCTGAGTCACAAGGGCTGAGAGCAGGGAGGAGTGGTTTCCCAAAGGAAACTCCGAGTGCTACTAGCTGAAAAGGGGAAATTATATTGGTCAGGCAGAAGCAACTTGGTTTTTTTCATCTCTTAGTGTAATACTAACCGCATCTGATAATTATGAGAATTAAATGAGATAACATGTATGCCAGGCATAGCAGGAGCCTAATAGATACATTTGATTCATCATAAGGAATTAGAGTCAGGAGCCAGGACAGAAACTTCGGAGCAGGAAGCCAGCAAAGTGGGTGATGACTGGGGACAGATTCAAATGTGTGGCAGGGCAGAGGGGAGAAGTTCCAGCATAAGAGGGTGGGTGTTCCCAGGAATGCGCCAGCAGCCAAGAGCAGGCCAAGCCGCTTCAGTGGATCAGGGATCAGACCTGGAGTTGAGATCACCATGGTAGAAGGGGCAAGGACCAGATATCAGGTAGGGCCCCGGAAGAAATCAGAACCCATTCAGAAGGGTTTGACTGAAGAGTTTAATGAAGGGCCTATTTAGGGAGGTGTAGTCAAAGTTAAGTGAACCCTAAGGAATGTGAAGGCCCCAGATGCAAGAGAGGTCAACAGCTTCCATCCCTCACCTCGAGGGGCCAGAGGAGGAATTGCTGAAAGCCAGTGAGAACTGGGGCCCCTGCATAAGGAGGGCCTCCCCTTCCCCCCCTGCAGAACTGACTTAGCAGAGGGATACAACCCCCACCAGAACCAGAACTCTCTCCTCTGGCTTTCTGACTGCCTGCTGGGGGGTGACTCCTCTTGGCAAACCCAGAGCACAAAGGAACCAGGGTGATCAATCTGCCAAGGTCGCCTTCCAAGGACACAGATAAAGGCAAAGATCTGGAGGGACGAACTAAATAGCTAGCCCGGGGTGGGGGGATGAAATAGGTGAAGGGGATTAAGAGTACGTTTATTTTGGTAAGCACTGAGTAATATATGGAACTGTTGAATCACCATATTGTACACTTGAAACGAATATAACACTCTGTATTAACTACACTGGAATCTTTTAAAGTTTATTTTCACATGCAATGTATAGAATCTCTAACATCAGATGAGAAAGTGTGTGTGTATTTGCAAGCCATAACAGATAAATAATTTCTTTTTTTTTTTAATGTTTATTTATTTTTGAAAGAGACAGACAGCAAAAGGGGGAGGGGCAGAGAGAGGAGGACAGAGATCTGAAGCAGGCTTTGTGCTGACAGCAGAGAGCCTGATGGGGGACTCAAAATCATGAAACGTGAGATCATGACCGAGCTGAAGTCAGATGCTTAACTAACTGAGCCACTCAGGTGCCCCCAGATAAATACATTTCAAACTACATTAAAATATATTTTGTCACCAAACTAGACAGTGTCTGGTATGTCATATTTAATATATTTGTTTACAAAATATGTTTTTTTCCCTTTTCAATTTAAATAAAACCAGCGCTAATTTGGTTTAAAAGAAGAAGAAGAAGAAGAAGAAGAAGAAGAAGAAGAAGAAGAAGAAGAAGAAGAAGAAGCCCAGCCACATCAATGGCTTCTAAAAGGAACTCTAACTCACTGGAAAATTCTGCCTTCACACAAAGCAGCAGGGAAAGGAGTGATGCCGACTCTTCCTCCTACTCATGATCTCCCAGAACTGTAAGAACGACATGGGCTCCACAAGATCAGGAAGGCATGGAGGCCCAAGAACTCTGGGCAACCCTAATTTCTCACAGGCAGAAAACTGTCCCCACCTTTCCCAGCATGACAGGCTGACCTTACCAAGACCTTCACCTCACAGGCTCCTCCTCAAGGCCTGAGCCAATGAGACGGTGGTTAGCAGCAGAGGTAGGGGCTTTATCCCCATCTTTATCTACAAGAGCTGGGACAGTCTATGCCTTACTCATGACAGAGCCTCTAAAAACCTGCATGTCCACAGAGTCATGACCTATCTCCAACCTCCTATGCCTCGTCCACAAGATTGGTCTTCTGCTTCCACTCTTGGTTTGTCCCCTAGTTCCCAGTAGACTTGGGATACTGACCTATACTCCAGCCTGTCTGGCCTGACACTCTGAAGGCCATCTTTCCGTCAGGGTCCTGGTCCATTGTACAATGGTATTACTGAATGTTTTTTGAGAGGGGCTACAGTATACAGGTTCAAAGTACAAACCCTGGAGCCAGTGGTTCCACCACTTACTGTGTGCCTTTGTGTAGGTTACTTGACCTCTCTTTTCCCTGTTTCCTTATCCATAAAATAGAGATAATAATGGTACCTACTTCATAAAGTTGTTGTGATAATTAAATTAATTAATAGGGGTGCCTGGGTGGCTCAGTTGGTTAAGCGTCCGACTTCAGCTCAGGTCACGATCTCGCGGTCCGTGAGTTCCAGCCCCGCGTCAGGCTCTGGGCTGATGGCTCAGAGCCTGGAGCCTGCTTCCGATTCTGTGTCTCCCTCTCTCTCTGCCCCTCCCCTGTTCATGCTCTGTCTCTCTCTGTCTCAAAAATAAATAAAACGTTAAAAAAATAAAAAAAAAATTAATTAATAGTCATAAAGTGCTTAGAACATGTTGACACATAGCCAGGAACTAGTGACTTTTACCTAGTACTCCTATATTTTGAATGAATGAAAGTTGAACCGGTTGTGTCAGAAAACAAGGGCTGAATTCAGAAGGCTGGTCTTGAATTATTAAGCTCCTCCTCCACAGGTGAAAAAAATGACCAATATATCCTCTCAATCGTATTCTACTTGGGTTTGGGGGGATCTCCCTGGGATGATGCAAAGCCATGCTCCACGTGCCTTTGTGATTTTGCTCATTAGCAGAATGAGAAGTGAAGTTATTTTTGGTGTGTCTGGAGACAAATCAGAAAGTCCATAAGAACTAAATCAATCTTTCAAAAGTATCTATTGGTGATCAGTGTGTGTTAACACAGATTCTTTGAGCATGATAAAGGCACAGTATATGTTGCACACTCTGCTGAGACCAGCTTTCCGATGGCTGAGGAACATGTAGAGAACTTGTCGAAATAGCTCTTTAAAGCCAGTGTAATAAGCAATGCCCTGCCTTCCCTCTTTCTAGGCTCCACCCTCACTGGCAGTCCCACATGGATGGCTTGGCCCTAGATGGCAGTCAGGGAAGACAAGAATGGGAGAAATTGAGTCTCCCTTACCATGACTTAACATGGAAAGCAAAGAATGAAACCAATCACCTCTCCTTCAGATCTTGGTGGAATTCTAAACTTAAACTTAATTCTTATAAAGAATTCAACCAGTAGATCCCCACCATCTCTTTTTTTACTTTATTTTTTTTTCTTTTTTTACTTTAAAAAATAAAGCAACAAAGGTTCATTTAAAGTGGTGAGTATGCTTTCTCAGTTCCTCTCTTGTCGCTTCGTGTTCCCACATTCAGGCCACCTCGCCATCAGCAAGTAGTAGGGGGTTTCTCCACATCAAGTTCAGAGGGTCTCTCCCACCACCTCCCTGTCTGTAGATCTCTGACACCAGAACAGAAGCCCAGAGCCCCTCCTCGTATTTGTCTATCTAATGAGAGGGGTAAAGGCTGAGTCCTAGAAGTGTTGGATCTGGAAGGAATCTTACATATCATCTAGAACCATCACTTCAACTAACTGATAAGGAAGCTGTTGTCCAGGGAGGAGACAGGACTTACACAAGATTATATGGCTGTTTTACATCCAACAATGCAATTTAGATCTCAAAATTTTCATGTATGTTTGCACACATTCATTCCTCAACTGGGATATTTTTGTACATCTATGATGTGCCAAGCAATAGGTAAATAAGATAGAACCCTGTCCTCAAAGCTTTTATTCTCTCTGGGCACATAGGCAATAAGTGGACCATTTCCACAGCCCAGAGTTCTTTCCCCTAAATCTCACAGCTGGTATTTGGACAACAAATCTGACTCTCCTCATCTATAGAAGATAGTGCATCTGCAATTGTGGTACACATCACTTACAGTCATTCTGACAAGAGTGACAATAGCACCAAACCACTCACTTTAAACCATCTGATCTGTGATGACAAAAACAAAAACGAAAATTCACACACCTAAACACCATCTGTTCCCAGAAAGGTTGTGTGAGTAAATAAAGATCATGGCCTTAGGAATGAGGAAACTCTGATCTCCTGTTAATACCTTGTGATTGTGAATGCTGTGTAAGTGACTTTGCCTCTCTGGCCTCAGTCTATCTATAGATTTCCTCATCTATAAAAAGGAGGTGCTAATCCTGCTTCATAGGGTTATGTAGGATTAGATGAGATAATGGATGCAATGCACTCAACATGGTGCCTGACACACCACAGAGCTCAAAATATGTCAGTAGCTTTTCTTTCTCTGCTGTTCCCTTTTCCATAGTTAGAACTGGCATTCCATGATAGGTACCTTTGAAGAAATCATGGCATTTAGGAGAGTTAGTAAAATGAGGCACTTGAGGGGCTGATCTGATCATGAAGAAAAACTCAAACCACTCTTCCTTTTGTGTCCTGGAGTTTTTTCTGGGTCTTGTTTTTCTTGTAAGCTACTTTCTTTGCCCACTAATCAGTAGGTGTCAGAGTCTGCCCCCTAGTGGTTGTGGCACACAGTGCCAGTTTTGCTAATGACAATTCAAATGACAAATCTGATTAACCTTCAGTGGTGCCTCTTGGCCTAGTCACAGCAGATTTTTATCTCAACAGAAAAATTAAACAGGAACAAGTATGACTAAAGTTAGTAAGATTGATTCTTTAACATAGAGTTTAATCCTGGCTGCATATTGAAATCACACACACACACACACACACACACACACACTAAATCAATGCCTGGGCCCCACACCAAACTAGGTGAACCAGGGGAGAGGGTCTGAGCATGGAGAGTTTTTAAAGTTCCCCAGGTGATTCTGATGAGTGTCCAGGATTCAGAATCATAATTTCCAAAACTCTATTAGAACTTGACAAATGATAGCAAAGACTATAGCCCTTGATGGCAGGCCTCCCAGAAGCTCTCCATGCTATCCTTGCTGCAAATTGTCCTGGTCTCCTCTTGGGGAGTTGCTTTCAGACCATGTGGCATATATTTTGGAACAATCCCAATACTGGCAAATTTTTGTCTTTTGACAGTGGATTCGAGTTTGAATAAAAATCCTAAAGTGATTCTAATTTTTTTTTAATGTTTATTTATTTTTGAGACAGAGAGACACAGAGCATGAACGGGGGAGGGTCAGAGAGGGAGACACAAAATCTGAAACAGGCTCCAGGCCCTAAGCTGTCAGCACAGAGCCTGACGCAGGGCTCCAACTCACGGACTGTGAGATCATGACCTGAGCCGAAGTCGGCCGCTTAACCGACTGAGCCACCCAGGCACCCCTGAAGTGATTTTAAAATCCAGTCAGCTGAATATGTGGGGCCATTTTGCAAGATAAACTGGGTAAGACCATTTTTGGTCAAAAACAACATATGGCCAAAGGGATGGATTTATCTCATGCACCTCCAAATTGACAATTTTGCAATTCCAAAAGAGGGCCCCAACATTTTATTAGTAACAGCTGTATTAGAGCCTATATGCTGCTCCCTAAAGTCCCACCTTTAAAAGACAATGTTTGGGGTGTCTGGATGGCTCAGTTGGTTAATCCACCAACTCTTGATTTCAGCTCAGTTCATGATCTCATTCATGAATTCAAGCCCTGTATCAGGCTCTGCACTGACAGTGTGGAGCCTGCTTGGGATTCTCCCTCTTTCCCCCTCTCTCTGTTCCTCCCCCACTTGTTCTCTCTCTCTCTCTCTCTCTCTCTCTCTCTCTCTCTCTCTCTCTCAAACTAAATAAAATTAAAAAAAAAATTAATAATAAAGACAATGTTCATCTGGACATGTGAGGTCTGGTAGAACTATTAAAAATCTGCCTCATTACTTAAGGGTCAAACCCCCATTCAGAATTGGAAGGGGGAAATCTAGCGGAAGGGTCAGAGCAGGGCAGATCGTGGGTTTTATGGAACTCTGTTCATCATCCAACACTGTCAAAATCCAATTTGCCATGTCTAGGAGGGACTCCGCTCCAGGCTGGCAGAGCAATGGCCAGCCCAGGGAGCTGTGGAGGGTCTCTGTTCAGGAGCACCAGACCTTGGCTTCTCAAGAACCTCGGTGGCTAAGTGAAATGACTAAGTATTGCATTATGATTTTTGCTGGCCCTCTAAACCCGCATAATGAAACTCTCTAACACTGTATCAGATAAATCCTGACTGGGGAGAATGTATGACACCGGTAAGCCCTTATCATCAATTAGTGGAACTTCATCTCCAATTCTAATATTGTACAGTTGTTTTCTTCCCCAGGTGAGATTTTACTCCTGTCTCATACCTCCTTAATCTAATTTGAACATTCACCACTGGGTCCTCCTGCCTGGAGTCCCCACGACAGTGTTTTCCAATGTGTACTCCAAGGAACGCTGCTTTTGTAGTTCCTTTATTCATGTATTCTGTAAGTATTTACTGAGCACCTCAGGTGTTCCAGGCAGGGGCAGATCCAGGTTTTGTGAGGCCCAAAGCTTCTAACAATCATGGAGGTCCCGTCTAAGAGAAAGAATGCAAATTTGTGAATACAAGAGTAGGTACAGAGTATCCGGAAGTTTAAGGTCTATTATTTTATGGTGCCTTGTGAACCTTTCTAGGCTACTGGGTTATAGTCACAAATAAAACAAAGACCTGCTCATGTGAAGCTGATATTTTAAAAAGGTAGTAAGAGTCAGGGCACCTGAGTGGCTCAGTTGGTTGAGTGTCTGTCTCTTGATTTCAGCTCAGGTCATGATCCCAGGATCATGGGATCAAGCCCCACAGTGGGCTCCATGCTGGGCGTGGAGCCTGCTTGGGATTCTCTCTCTCTCTCTCTCTCTCTCTCTCACTCTCTCTCTCTCCCTCTGCCCCTCTCCCCCACTTGTGCTCTCTCTCTCCCTCAAAAATAAAAATAAATAAAAAGGTAGAAAGAGGAGCTGAAGATTAATTGAATTTATAGGAGAAAAAAATCCATGGTTACATGTCTGGGAACAAAAGAGCTAAACAAAATGAAACAGGTTTCTTCATTTTAGGGCTTCTCAGAGCCATTAAAATGCTGATGTGCCCCATGATCCTCCAAGAGGGGAAGTGTGTCTGCATCATTCCCCAGCATTATTTATCAGAGAATCCTTCTTTTGTGAAGCATCCCTGGAGACTAAATTCTGTGAAACTCACTTTGGAGAAATCCTGCTCCGTAACGTATTGGAAGCTCAGAAGTGACATCATCCGTCTGCTGCCAGCCATGGAACTGGGTCCCCTCCCTGTTTGGGGAAAGCATTTGGTTCCTGCGCTAATGAAATAATGTAAATCATTTCTCATTATTGGAGTTTTCTAACTCCCTCCTCTACTGTTTTAGGCATTTGGAACACTTATCTCCTCTGCTCCCAACATTTCAGACTAAAAATCTCAAAATACGAATATCAAAACTTTTCCAATCAGGCCTTGAATTTTATATAGCATGGGTTCCGCTTAAAGTAACGTGAATTCACCTTATGAAGGATTCTCAGATTTAGAAATGCAAAATACTAGGACACCTCGTGGCTTCAAAATCATCTGTTATCCTGAAGAATCACAGAAGAGTCAGCATTTGGGGTCGTAAATCTGCCTTCGCACCTCCCTCCAACCCCTCCACCAGGGCGAGAAGGCTCTTGTGTGAGGCCTTGCTTTCCAGTGGTAAGAATTATATTTGTCTCGGGTGCTGGTTCCAGAGACATCTGTGATGGCAGCCCATCCAGCTCTGTTCTCAGGGAGCTAACTTTAGCAGCAAATTCTGCATCTGCTGGCGGAGTTTGACACAGCATATGTTTTCCAAAGCAGCCCTTCCCAATAGCTGACTCCCTTCTCATGTGAGGACATTTAATATATCCTGAGAACTAATCAGCTCCCCCCCCCCTTCCCAAACGTTTAAGCTATTTTTAATTTCATCCAATTTAACAAGTAGTCATGTCTGGAGCCCATCTTTTGATTTCAAAATAAATAAAAAAGAGTTTGTATGACTCACAATAGATTTCACCTCTGGGCAGGCCAGCACATTTATTCCCCACCTTTCTCCAAATAAAGTCCTTCCCTCATATGCTTCCTGACACTCTTGTTAACCCTTTTAACCTCTTGAGGGAATTAAATACAAGTGAGCCACCATTGTGGTGGTTTAAAATTTCTTTGACGCTTCTTTATTCAGAAGGGGTGGAGCTTAGTACCCCTCTCCTAGAGTGTGGTCTAGACTTAGTGACACACTTCTAACCAAGAGAATAGAATGAAGTGGTAGTGTGTGACTTCCAAGGCTGAGTCATAAAAGACACTGTGGCCTTCTTCTTCTTGGATCACTAGCTCTGGGGAAACCAGCTGCCATTATGACCCCGTTCAGGCAGATCTATGGAGAGAGTCACATGTTAAGGAGCTCAGGCCTCCTACCAATAGCTAGCCAGGAACTAAGGATGTTGCCTACAACCTTGTGAGGGAGCTGTCTTAGAAGTGGATCCTCCTGCCCATCAAGGCTTCAGAAGACTGCAGCATCAGCCAACTTCTTGACTCGTACCACATGAGAGTCTCTGAGATAGAATCACTCAGCTAAGCTGCTCCCAAGTGTGTGACCTACTAAGTGAGATAGTTATTATCGTTTATTAATATTTGGGATAATTTGTTACACGGCAATAGGTAACTAATACAACTGTCTTATAGGTTCCTGTATGAGGTCCCAACTGCACTCCCTTAAGGTGTCAGAGGCAGTTGGGCTTGATTGGCCAGGCACATAATTATCTAAGTAATGGGAAGGATGTCCATGGCCTTTAATCTGGGTAAAATTAAGTTCTACTAATATAGTAGAGCTAGTTTCTGATAGCGCCACGGCCCACTTTCAAGATTCCCAGCCCCCTGGAGGGATGGGGGAGAACCCACAGCACTTCTGGTTTAATCCTGTCTGCTTCCCACATGTCACACAGCTGCCACTGCGTGTCTGCAAGGCCCATCTTCATGCTCCTCCAGACCATTACCCAAGCCACCATCATTGCCCACCTCTTGGGCACTGAATCACACTCCCTGGGGCCCTGGTATTTTCCTATATGCTGGATTATCTAACAGCTGTCCTCCCCTCCATTAGCATCTCTTAGAGGTGTCCCAAAGCAGTGGCAGAGCTACTTGAACTTGACACTCAGCCATCCGTCTGCAGGGAGGCTGCCACTAGTAGGATGCAGCATGCAGGAGCAGCCAGGGCACCAGAGAAGGACCCCCACAACTCTACTGTTGAATTTGACTAATCACATTTAATACTTGTTTTTCAGAGTAAATTCTTCCCCCAGACCCAACAGGCCCGTCCTTGCATTTTTTTCTAAGACTTTATTTTTTTAAGATCAGTTTTAGGTTCACAGCAAAATTGAGGGGAAGGTAGAGAGATTTCCCAATACCCCCTCCCTGATACATGCATAGCCTCTACTCTTTATCAACATTGCCCACCAGAGCATTACAACTGATGAACCTACATTGACACATCATTATCACTCTAAATCCATAGTTCACCTTAGGGTTCGCTCTTGGTGCCATATATTCTATGAGTTTGGACAAATGTATAATGACAGGTATCCATCATTATGGTGTCCTACACAGTATTTTCACTGCCCTAAAAATCCTGTGTGCTTCTCCTATTCATCCCTTCCCCCAACCAAACCCCTGGCAACCACTGATCTTTTCACTGTCTTCATAGTTTTTCCAGAATGTTCTATAGACAGAATCATACATATGTAGTCTTTTTGGTATGGCTTCTTTCACTTAGTAACATGTATTTAAGGTTCTTCCATGGCTTTTCATGGCTTGATAGCTCATTCCATTTTGGTGTTGAATAATATTTCACTGTTTGGATGCACCATAGTTTGTTTATCCATTCATCTACTGAAGGACATCAGAGTTGCTTCTAGGTTTGGGCAATTATGAATGAAGCTGCTATCAACATACATGTGCAAGTTTTTGTGTGGAAACAAGTTTTCAGCTCCTTTGGGTAAAAACCAAGGAGCATAATTGCTGGATCTTGTGGTAAGAGTATGTTTAGTTTGTAAGAAATGCCAAACTGTCTTCCAAAGTGGCTATACTGGTTTGTATTCCCACCAGCAGTGTATGAGAGTTGCTGTTTTTCCATACCCTCAACAGCAATTTAGTGTTATCGGTGTCCCAGATTTGGGCCATTCTGATAGATGTGTAGTGAAATCTCATTGTTGTTTTAATTTGCATTTCCTTGAATACATATGATGTGGAGCCTCTTTTCATGTGCTTATTTGCTATCTGTATATCTTGTTGGTGAGGAGTCTGTTAAGGTCTTTGGCTCAATTTTTAGTTGAGTTGTTTTCTTACTGTTGAATGTTATGAGTTCTTGGTATATTTTGGATACCAGTCTTTTACACCCTCCTTGCATCTTTAGTAACCACCATCATCAGCAAACACAAATAAGTCCATCCAACATTCTTACACAAACATAAATCCTAGTCATTTGTCTTACTTAAGTTATTTTCCTAAAAAGCTCTCTGACCCCCATAACAGCGAAATAACATGTGAGGAAGCCCTCAGTTTTTAATCTTAATAGCCCTATTGGAAAAAAAAAATTCTAAGACAAGTACTTATGTGTATATGTTGGTAGGGCAAGGGAAGGTTGCTAAGCAATGACTGGCCTCCCAATGGTTTCTTTCTGGAAAGAATGATGGCTATATTTATAAATCACCAAAATCTCAGTTTGTTTTAAATTCCCCCAAATACAGTGTGCAGCACACTAGCTGGATGATTAAACTCCAGGATGTCGGGGGCGGGGTGGGATTCTGTGGTCATCTTTGGGAAATGCTAGAGCTAGGGTACTTCTCTACAATTGGACTTCCTCAAGCCTTTTGTATGGTAATTTTCATCAGGAGGCACTAAAATAAGGATTTAGATTAGGTATGCTATGTTTCCCAAAGTCACTTCACAAAGCATCTCCTGGAACCAGTGTTCTGTGGAGCACACTCTGTGAAACGCTGGGTGAGCCCCAGCCCCAAAGAAAATGAAGAGTGGCAAAATCAAACATTCTTTAATGTGTTACCTGCCGCAGCTCAGCCAGGTCACCCAAGCTTTGATTTACTCCCAGTAAGTCTGAAGAATGTGACGGGAAGATTGTTCCTTAAAGACATAGATCCAAGGTCCAAAGAATCTTTAAACCAAAATAAACTAGTTAGCTAATTTTCTCTCTAAGGACAGAAGGAATATGAGGGTGCTCAGTAGACATTTGTGGGTAAGTGAAATCCAAATTCACTCTCAGTCATTAAACCAGGATGAAGACATCCCACCTCAAGCCCTACAGTGGAAACCAGGGATGCCAGGGCAGAGAACTATCACAGTCAAGGCCTCTATCCCATCTCTCCCTTTCAAAACACCTCCATAAAGAAGGTGGGAGATGGCGGCGGGGGGAGAGAGAAAAAAACTTTATTCTTTCCACATTGACCCATTTTGTTCAGGTCTAACAACTCAAAAGCAGCAGAGTCATTGAAACATGGATTGTAAAACTATAACACTCCTCAATTACTTCTTGTTGGCCAGACAAGCAAACCTATTATTTGACAATGCATCACATGCTCCAAGATAGTAAACTTTATCATACAGAGGTCATGAGAAAAAGACCACAGGTACAGTTTGCTCACCTCCACTAGATAATTTTTCACAGTTATCATCCAAGCACTGTAAAAGCACAAAAGATATGTTATCTTCGGGCTCAGTTTATTATAACGTGTGGGTGAAACTCCCTATAAAACCACTTACTAGGTAACTGTTGCACGTTCTCCTGCACAGAAAGTCAAATCAGTAAAACATCTTTTTGACAGTGTCTTTTTAAGTGTCAGGAATAAAAGGACGTGCTCTTAAAGGAGAGGTAGCACACTATTTATCATCCCCCCTCACTTTCCCACACGTACACACACAGATCCCCATCGCCTCTCTGCATGCCAGAGACACTCAAAGGAATACTTCTTGGTAGTCTCGTTTCTTTTACAGCTATTTCACGGCAGAATTGTTCGTGAACAAAGCTGCAAGTAACATTAACTCAAGATACTATAGGTGCCAGCATTTCAAGTACTAGTCATGGTATTTTCTTCTCCTGGAGTCAGAACACTGAGTGAGACCCAGGAAATACAAAATAAAAGAATGATGGATTCCCTTGGCAAATGCTCTCAAGAGTCTCAGATTTAATAACAGAGCTTAAGAGAGGTCATCTCTTTGTTTTGTTTTGTTTTGTTTTGTTTTAAAGAATCTACCTCTCTCTCACAGTAATGTCTTCATTGTCCCCTGAGTCACTTGCAGGGTGGGGCAAGTCTTGGATGACTAAACCCCAGGATGTATAATGACATCCCAGGAAACTCGGGGTTCACAATCCTATCCCCAAAAGGAAAAACAAGCTACATAGTGTGAGATGGAGGGTTCCTCCCAGAATGCAATTCTCTTTAGGATTCGCTTCTTCCAAGAGTCTAAGAAATCTGGGAGCCTCATTATCCATTCAAGGCAAAGAAGCAGCTTTGTAGATTGGTATGCACAAGCTCAGTGATTTTCAAAGGAAACCATCAGTGATTTGGGGGTCTAGTTATGTCTCCCCACAAAAACCTGCTGAATAAATATTGAGGTGCTTATGCGGTCCCAGTACAAAATAGAGGCTGTGGGAGAACCGAAAGAAATACAATATGCAGTTCCTATGTTTGAAAAATGTATAATGTTGTCAAAGAGATGAGAACAAAGAACAATTTGCAAAATTCTAAATTGAATGTTTTCCAGTTAAAATGTTTCTTCAAAAAATAAATAAATAAATAAAATGTTTCTTCATTACCAAAATATGCTTGGGGACCAATGAAGGGGTGTGCATAGAGTTCCTTTACCTGGAGCTGAGCTCAAAACTCAACTCAAGGAACCTGAAATTCAGCTATGTACAACTTAATGCCTAAGCAAAACCTCATTTCCAAATCCTTTTCCTATATCCAGCTATGTTTAAAGGTCTTTGAGATCTTTCTAGTGAGTTCCTCAAGTATTCAATATTCAGTCATTCAATAAATATTTAGGTGCACCCTCTGTGGGCTGGGTACATGGGATACAGGAGTTAAAGATCCAGTCCTTACCTTCCCAGGGCCACAGACATAGACATAGGATCCATTCCAGGCCTAAGGTTAATCATACGTTGGGATATCTAAGTCAAACCAAGTGGATTACAGAAAGTTTCTCAAAAGAAAATGATATCTGAGTCAAGGTAAGAGGGTATGTGGGGTTAGCTAGCTGGGAAAACGTGAAGGATGAGCATGCAGCAGGCACATGGCTTGGGAGGCTTGGGAAAGATTGGTGTGGTCAGAGAGCTACAAGTCATTTGGTTTGATTGGTGAAGAAGATGTAGGAAGAATTCAGAGGAAAGCAAAGATCATTTTAGCTAAGGGAACTGGAGAGGCTTCATGGGGGAGGTGACATTTGGAGCTGAGCCTTGGAAAATGGATAGGATTTCAGTCAGATGAAGTGAGAAGATGGGGAGGGAGGTGGTGTTCCAGTATTCCTGTTTCCTGCACTCTGCCTGGCATGAATAGGTTCCCCAAAAACATTATTAAATGTTGAAAAAGTAAACTGAGTTACCAAGGCAGAAAAGTGAGCTCAAGGTATGTTTGGAAGAGTGAATAGTTTGGTTTGTTGAATGCCTAGAAGGACACAGAAGGTTTAAGAGATAAGGCAGGAAAGGTAAACTGAGATCAGATTGAAGAATTCTTATCTCTCAGTTATGGAATGTGGGAAAAGGCTCTAAGCAATGGAGAGCCATCATGGAATTTTGAGTAGGATAGTGGCAAGACCAAAACGTGCTGAAGAGGTCACTTAGTAGGATGGAGAAAGTGGGGACCAAAGTCCAGAGACCAGTTAAGGTACTAAGGATGCAATCCAGAGTGAAAAAAAATTAAGTGCGCAGCTAAGGGAGGGCCGGAGGGAGGAAGAAACATGCAGGTTAACTGGTTAGAGGGAGAAAGGAAGACACCGAGGAGAAGGAGTGACAAGGTTCTGTGTTCCAGGTTCATAATGCTGCACACAAAACCACCCCAAACTTAGTGGTTTAAAACAACAATCTTTATTCTACTTCTAAATATGCAAGTTGGGCGAGGCTCGGCTGGGAAGCTTTGTCTGTGTTCCATGAAGGGTCAGCAGGGGAGGCTGCCTGAGGGCTGGAGGACCCTCTGCCCAGATGGCTCACTCACACCCCTGGCACCTTGATGCCTGCAGCTGCTGGCAGCTTAGCTGGGGCTGAGGGGTGGTCTCCTCCATGTGCCTGGGCTTCTTCACAGCACGGTGGTTCATTCTGAGCGAGAGGCAGGTGGAGCCCTTTGTCTTTTATAGCCTAGCCTCCGAAGCCACACAGCCTCACTTCTATCATTTTCTGCTGGTTGAAGCTGTCACCAAGGCCCACCCATTTCAAGGGGAGGGAGGAGACACTTCACCTCGTATTGGGAAAGTGACAAGGTTTTGGAAGCAGATATGGAACAGAAAAGGTTGTTTGGCCTATATTGGGCTGAGTGGCGTCACCCCAAAATTCGTATCTACCTAGGACATCAGAATGTGACCTTGTTTGGAAATAGGGAAGATGAAGTCACAGAAAATTAGTGTAGGCCCTAAATCCAAAGACCGCTGTCCTTACAGAAAGGGGAGATGATCCACAGACACAGAAGAGACAGACACATAGGGAAGAAGGCCGTGTGAAGACGGAGGCAGAGACTGGGCTTATGCTGGCCCAAGCCAAGGAATGCCAGGAGCCAGAAGAAGCTGCTGGAAGATATAAAGAAGGAGCATGCTTCAGAAGGAGCATGGCCCTGCCAACAGCTTGATTTCAGACTTCTTCCCTCCAGAAAGAACCGTGACAGAATTCAGTTCCATTGTGCGAGGTAATGTGTTAGGGAAGCGCTAGGAAACTAATATCTGGCCCTTTTTGGAGAATACCGTCTGCCATGCTGGGTGGCTTAAAGATGGAAGGTATAGTCGTGAAAGGTCACATCAGGAGGAAAAGCTGACCTAGAGGTAGGTTCTAATTTCAGGATCCGCTCGATGGAGTTTGTCGGGTGCGGCAGCAAATGCCAGGATGGCACTTGTTTGATGCAGGGCTGTTGCTCCTAGGACTGGGCTGGGACTAGAGATACAGTTTTTAAATCCTGGCCATCAACAAGGAGCTCGGCACAAAGTCAAACGTCCTCTGCATTACCACTTCCTCTTGGGACTGAATCAGGTGACCGCACATGTTTGTACGCTTTAATTATTTATAGTGCACAGTCTAAAGTGGTATTCCACCAGCCTAATGAGTCAGGGTGATTGAATCAAAGGGGAAGGGGATTTGAGCCCCACATGGAGAGTTTCTAATAGACTTCTCTCGAGTTTACAGCTGAAGGGAAGAACGGTTCCCTCCGCCTTCTAATAGACTAACAAACCTCTCTAAATCTTCTTCCGAGACCCCAGAGGTACCCGCCAGTTGCTCTTTCATTCGAGAGCCAAAATGAGCACAATAAGTTTTGTGGCTGGCACAGATGAAATTAGGAATTTGTTAGTGAAATGTTCTATACGCTGATTTTCCTGACAACCCTCTCACGGTCCTAGATAGCAGTCCCCGATCAACCAGATGCCAATTAAAAGAGAGCAGCCGTTTCACTCATCCAAATATTTCCACTTTACTCAAAATGGATTCCAAACAGTCCTGGGCTTCTCAGCGATGTTTTAAATCCTTTTTCCTAGCTAGACGGCACTTTTGGTCTTCTGTTTCAGACTCTCACCCTTGCAAAGCTCACAAAGAAATTATATCTTGGTTTGGTTGGCCTCCCTGCCCGTCCCCCTCCACACCTCTTGGTAGGGCATTTATTAATTTAGATTTCCTGGGAACTCGGGTCCCTCCTGGCTGGGGCTGGTAACAAAATCTATTAAAGATAATGAATTTTTTTTCCTAAACTTTTTGGGCTGATCATTTTCCTGAAAGGTGCAGAGGGACAGAATTTTCTTTGCAAGGCACGAAGCTGAAACCATTGTGGATGAGCCCGTGGAGGACTCTTTGGGGATGAGGAGAAGATGGAGAGAGGAACGAGAAGGTGCTCCCTGGGGAGGAAAATGGTAGGGAATAGGGGAGGGGGAGCCAAGGAGGAGGGAGAGAAAATGGTGAGGGGGGAAAGAAAGACACAAAGATTCCTTGCTGCCTCAAGACCATTGAAGATTCTACAAGTGCTCTATAGGTTTTGAGAGTAGTTTAGCCAGGAAGCTACACACACTTGGGGCACTTGGGGAACATGAGTGGGCATCTGCGAACTCCAAAAAGGTGGGACTGGAGTAGATCATGGGCCAGCCTCAGGAAGGCTTGCTGCAGAACCTAAAAAATATCTGTCCTCGGGGTGCCTGGGTGGCTCAGTCAGTTGAGCCTCTGACTTCCGCTCAGATCATGATCTTACAGTCCGTGAGTTCGAGCCCCAGGTCGGGTTCTGTGCTGACAGTTCCGAGCCTGGAGACTACTTCGGATTCTGTGTCTCCTTCTCTCTCTGTTCCTTCCCTGCTCTCTCTCTCTCTCTCTCAAAAAATAAATATACATTAAAAAAAATTTTTTTTTAAGTTTCTGTCCTCATCTTCATCCTCCCAAGTGAGGTCAATACTCTTTTGTAAGAACTTGGAGTATAGGGGTTGGGGGGAGGGGGGGGGTCATCAGTTGTCTATACAAGTCTGTAAATAAAGACTAATTTTTTTTTTTGGATGGGGTGAGTAGTTGGCTGGTTATACTTGTAATAGAAATGTATGCCCCTAGTTTTTCCAAGTTGTAAAAAATAATAAAATTCACAATTCAGCTAACATTTAGTATTTAGCGCACACCAAGAATTCTGTTTAGTTTATGAGCATTCACTTATTTCAATCTCACAAGTTCTCGGTGAGGTCAGTACTATTATTAGATGAGAGAAATAAGGCCCAGACGGGTTACAAAATTTGCCTAAGGTCACTCAGAGTCAGGCTGTGAGGTAGGCAGCCCAACACCAAAGTCCACCCTTTTCACACTTACTTTCTACCAGACCATGGTTAGGGCTGTTGTAACAAATATTAGAAGGCATAACACACCGAGTAAAGTGAACTAATTCCGAGATTCCTCACTGAGCACCCCTGCATGTTGTGGAGCAGAGGTCGTAGGATCATATTTAAAGCTGTAAGGGCTTTAGCAATCATTAGTCCCAGTTGGGGAAACTGAGGCAGTAGGGATTGAATTGCTCAAGGTCACACAACTACTTAGAATCAGACCCTCCTAACCCCTGGCCTGCTGCAAGGGTCATTCATGTGTCCACCCAGCTCGACTCCCGGAATCGATCAAAGGTGCCATCAACCTAGAAATGTGTGTGGGAAATCCAGGTGTGCTGCCCCAGAAGGAGGGGAGTCCAAGAGAAAGAGCTGGTCACAAAGGCCCACGGAGGAGACACCAGAGAGAGAGAGCGCACACATCTTTGCTTTACCCTCACCTTCTGCGAATTCGGACCCCAAATCCCAGGTCTGTTGTTGGGAACACAGGGAAAGACGGTGTTGATGAGCCAGCCCTCCCGGGGCTGGAAAGTTTATCTTAACAAATGGTAAAGGAAAGGGAGCTGCAAAGAGAGCTGAGCGGCAGAAGGGCTTCTTATTTGTGTTAACAAAACAATCAAACCTTTCCTTAGATCCCTTTATGGCAGAATAAGAAGGCTTCAGGGGATCCCAGCATACCTGTCACCGAGCATTTGTGTTTCACACTGCAAAAACCCTTTAGATTAACGACCTCCCTATCTGCAAGATTTTCTTGTCTTAATAGTCGAGTTATGTGTAATACCAATCCCGCCAAGATTAAAGAGGAAAGAATTTCTGGTACGAAATTTTGCTAATGACTGACTGAGACATAAAATCTTGCCGCAATAAATTAACACATGTCTCCTAATATGGACCTACTGATTTACTCGAGGCGAAATTGCTCTGGAACCACACACCTGGGCATCGTCGGGACCCCCCTTAGAAATGGTGGGCTTTATATTTATGCTCAGCTGCAGTGAACCCTGAGGACAGCCATCTGGCGCTCCAAGTACCAATAGCCCTGAAGTGGAGAGTGGCACTCCTGTAACGCCGCAGTCATCCTGCAGGTAGAGTGCACTGAAGAGAGAAAAGGATACCTCCTCAGGCTCATCATTGCCACCCAGGCACCCCACACGCCCCTTTCCTGCCTTCTGTGCACTAGACATTTTTACCCCATTTGTATTACCTGCCTTGAAATAAAAAAGTGCCAAACTGTGCGAGTGCTCTAGTCTGTGTACAAGGCAGTGCAGCAGAGAAGAGCCTGGCCCCTGAGCACAAGGACTCTAACCCTAGACCAATCCAGTTCGAATCACATTTCTGCCACTTATTACTCATAATGGCCTCAGCAATTGACCTCTCCATGCCTTAGCTTCCCCATCTGTAACTTGGGGATAACCATACCTACATACCTCATTTAGAATAGCCCTTGACAGGCAGCAGGGTGTTTGAGGACAGACATAGAACTGGGCCCCCTCTTCCTTCTGATTTTCAGCCCAGGCCCCATGCGGAAGAACGAAGTGACTTTCAGTGCTCACTGAAGCAAGGAGGGCGCTAACATCTCTATGGAGTGAGCCCAGCCACCCACCCAGCATTCGGCTGTACCCCCGGCAGGCAGCTCCTCTGGCTCACCGGTCTTTGCAAGTTCCCAGGTGCGGGGGCTCTGAGTTCTTCAGACGCCAATGTTTCAGGGTTTTGCCACTTTTTGGTTCCACCAAGACCTTTTTCTGATGCTGACGGCATTCCGTGGTTATAAATGGAAGTTTGTCCATCAGCTTTGTGAACCAGGGACAGGAGTTTCAGAGGCTGGGAACTCCAGTGTGCTTAACTCAAAGCCAGAGTCTTTATACCTAGATCTCTCTAAGTGGTTCTTATGATTACAAGGATTCCCGCTCCCCTCCCTGCCCCTCTCCCTTGCTTGGGTCTGGCTGAGCAGGGCACCTCTTCAGAATCCACACAAACAGCCCGACCTCCCCTTCCTTCCCCTCTCCCTCCATTTTGACCTCTGAGGCAATGTTGAAGTTTGTGGTGGTAGAGAACTTAGCAGCTTGACATACGTGAGAGAAAACGTCATCTTGTGGATGATGGTGACCACTTAAAGCTTCCACAACGGTACCTCATACAAGAACCTCAGGCAGGTAAGAGGGAACAGGTCAGCTGGGTCCCCTGTCAGTTGCCTTTTCATATGTAGTATCTCTAATGTCTGTCCATTAAGAGTGGGTGTGGAGGATAAAGGTGGGCACCCCCGTCTTGGTTACTGAAGATTGAATTGAACGTTTTCCTCGTGTCCCCATCACCCCCACTCCCATACACATCTACATAGCCCCAGAAACCACACACCATCCCGACCACCCTCTGCTAGGACCTCACTTCCTGAAGGCCTTCTCTTAGGGGCCCTGGCTGGGCATTGCCAGTGGTCTTTAACCTCGATGTTCCCTCAGGACTGAACTGGTTCACTTAGGTAATGAGCTCACTGGACCCCAGCAGAAAGAACTGGAATGCTGTCTCCACTTATACCCTGCCACGTCCTTGACTGCCCCCTCAACCTGCTACTTTAACCGAGAGTTGGCCCAGTGACATGGTTCCTGGAGATTTTCATTACGCTGTTCAAAGGTTTGTAATTGTTATCACCAGAACATCCCTATCAACATGCATTGTGTTTACCATATTCCTGTTTAAGAACCCAAGTGACTTTAAGGCCCACGATAAAAATGCTTTTTCTAGTTGTTTCGGTTAATCTCATCATGGTAGGTAGAATTCTAAGGTTCCCCCTGAGATTGCTGCCCCCTGGTGTACGTGCCCTACATAACATCCTTCCCTTGAGTGTAGGCCAGACCTATGAGTAGAACAGGATGGTATCTCAGATGACACAAGGGATTTTGCAGATGTAATTAAGGTCCTTAATCAGTTGACTGACTTTGAGTTAATCAAAAGGGAGATTATCTCTGGATGGACCTGATCTGATTAGCTGGGCCCTGAAAAGTGATGAGAAGCAGCAACTGACACTCCCCTTTGGCCTGATAGGAAAGCAACCAAAGCAAATGGCCATGTTGTGAACTGCCTATGGAGGGGCCATGTAGCTCAGACTTGAGAGCAGCCCTAGGAACGGAGAGCGATGTCTGCCAACATCCAGCCAGAAAACAGGTTCAAGGGCACCTGGATGGCTCAGTCAGTTGAGTGTCCAACTCTTGATTTTGGCTCAGGTCACGATCCTAGAGCTACCGGATCAAGCCCCACATTGGGCTCCAGGCTCAGCTTGGAGTCTGCTTAAAATTCTTTCTCTCTTTCCCTCTGCCCTCTTGGACACTCACTCTCTCTCTCTTTCTCTGTCTCCAAAATTAAAAAAATAAAATAAAAAAGTATTTTGGGGGCACCTGGGTGGCTCAGTTGGTTGAGCGCCCAACTTCGGCTCAAGTCATGATCTGACAGTTTGTGAGTCTGAGCGAACCCCGCATTGGGCTCTGTGCCGTCAGCACAACACAGAAAACGGGGTCAATCCTACGACTGTGAGCTCACCCTGAGGCTTCTTCATATCACATTGAGTTTAAGGTAGGGCTTAATACAGGTCTGTTTCTGTTTAACTTATTCATCTTTAGTCTTTTTTCCCCAAATACTTCTCACACATCTCTCTATTTTTGGCTTGGAGCTCTCTGCCTTTTCTGCTCCCAAGTCTTGGCTCACTATCCTGCTTTTAAACAATTGCTAAATACTCAGTCCACAGAAATCCTCAGTATCCCCTGCTACTGTGACCTGCTAGATTCAGTTTGATAGCCCCACATCTACATCTCAGCACAGCTTTGTTTTCCCTCCTGTCTTCATCTATACAGCACTCCCCAAGAAGCGCTATTATAGAGTTTCCAGATTTGGGGGCTGCAAAGTTCACTCGGCTATGTCCAGGGGCTAGTGTGCCTCAGTTACACACAGGATACTACTGGAAGAAAGAGTAACTGGTATTCTCAATTAAAGCTAAGTATTAGAATGAATGACACCAAACATAATTATAGCAAAAGTTCTTTGATGAACCAGTGGAATCCACACAAATGAGGTTTTACTGTATGCGATTTGGATTGCAGGAGACTTCTCCATGACCGGCATAAAAACACGGTTAGCAGTTTTTAAATGAATGAATGTATGAATGAATGAACGAAACACAGTATTCCAGCAGCAATAAAATTAAGGGCCCAGAAGAATGGTACCTAATTAAACATCAGCATATATGGTTTCTTGACTAAATGGTGTGTCACTCACTTAAATACAAATGTCAGTAATATTAGTTACTGTCTGTGCTTAGTTGCTTTATTACTAAGGTTATATTTTATTTTTTTAAGTTTATTTATTTTGAGAGAGATAGAGAGCATGAGCACGGTAGGGGCAGAGAGAGAAGGAGAGAGAATTCCAAGCAGGTTCCACACTGTCAGCACAGAGCCCCACATGGGGTTCAATCCCACAAACCATGAGATCATGACCTGAGCCAAAATCAAGAGTCAGATGCTTAACCAACTGAGCCACCCAGGCGCCCCTAGAAAGGTTATATTTTAAAATCCCATTTAATTGAGGGGGCGGATACAGTAACTTCTGTCTGCATATACCAGTCCAAACATGGTAACTAAGTCCCTGGAGGTAACAGACACAGCCACCATGGAGGGAAAAGCAGCTTAGAGAAAATAATGGGCCACTTGGATATTGTTCTTGCAAAATTCCAATCCACAGAGTGGTAACAAGCAACTGGAAATTTCTTTATAAATATTTTATAATTCTAAAAAATCAGAAATAACTGATGTGCAGGATGAGTGAAATAAATTATGGCACATCTGAATGGAATAGAATAGAATGGAAAAATAATGGTAAAGATCTATATATATTGACATGAAACATTTTCATGACATACTGTTAAATAGAAGAAAATCAGGCTAAAAACTAGTATTACAGCATAAGTATATAGGAAAAAAATCTAGAAGACTATGTGATATGCTGACCATGGCTATCATTGGGGAGTAGAGCTTATAGGTAGGGTGTCCATAAACTCTGGTGTGCCTGGAACAGTCTAATTAAAAGAGCCTATCTGTTCACTCCCATTCAATTTACCATATAAATAGTGTTCCTATTTATATGACAAATTATATGGCCACACTATGGTCACGTATATGGTAGTTTTACTTTACTTTTGTATTTTTGCATTTTTGCATGTCCTTACCATCAAAAAACTAGCTATTTTTATTTGGGGGGGGGGAGGAGAAAGCATTTTGTAATGTTCATGTCTCAGTTATTTAAATTGGTCATCTGCAGGTTAATCCAAAGTATACATTTTGGCTAATTCAGTGACGTCTCCTAAACATCAGGCATGATGCTAGGCACAGGGGAGCCAGGAATGGTTCAGTAGTCTCCACTCTCTAAACTGCAGAGCTCAGGGCCACCAACTACCTTCCATGTACCAGTTAAGCACTTTACATGCATTATCTCCTTTAATGACGGCACACCTCTGAGATAAGCAGTCATTATTCCCCGTTTATAAGGGAGGAAGTATCAGAGAGGCTGAGCTACTTGCTCAGGGTTGCACAACCAGACTTTAAAGCAGAAAAGCCAGTTCCAGTGTCCATGTTCCTGACTACCCTCTGGAGCGTATGGCCTGGGACAGGCAGCGGACAATAATAGGTTGATGTGATGCCACGTGGAAAGTGCTATGATAAAAGCATGTCAAGTGCTAGGAGAGCATGAGGCTAGGCAAATAACCCAGACCAGGATGAGGGGACGGTGTTTTTTAAAGGTAGAGAGTGTGAATGGGGAGACCTTCCAGGCAGAGGGAATAAGATGAGAATTTGATATTGGTGGACCCTTGGGGGAGTGACAAGTAATGTGAGGGTGGTGACTTGTAATGTGCAAATTGGAAGGTGGGAGTGGGGGGACCAGGCTGGCCCATGGAAAGACCGGCGTGCCTGCTAGGGAGCTTCACCTGTGCCCAGGAGACAATGGCTGCGAGCGAAAGAAGGGGAACACATGGCGCTGGAGGCCATATGGGATGGGTGTCGCAGAGGAAAGGTGATTGTTGCTGGGGAGATCAGCAGGTCCTAGCCACATCACGGGAGGATTCACATGAAGCTCCTGAAGTTTAAGCTCCAGGCCCCTTCCAAGGCCTCTTTTCAAATGTTGTGTTCATAATTTTGTCATCTTTCTCTTGTAAAAACCCCCTCGTAAAACTGTTTAAGCTGCTGGCCCCCCAAACCTAGATCTGCCCCCTGTGAACAGTAATTATTTTCTTATGCCAGCTTCCAATTCCCAGCGCTTTAGTAAAATTCATCTTCTTTAAATTCCTTTCGAGTTTAGTTTCCCTTCCTCTTTTTAAAAAAGAAATACCTTGTTTTTCTTAATATCCTAATCTATTCTTATCTCCTTGTTTTCATTTTGCCACCTAGTTATATTTGTTACTGTCAAACTTCTGCTGTATTTCATACCATTCCTCTCTCTCTGCTGCACCTCATAATATTTTAAAGTGTAAACAACAACAGAGTCTGGTGAAATGCAAACAGAAGAATGCTGTACAGACCCCATCCGTCACGCACCAGGGCCTCCTGCTGGCGAAGAGCCCCTGCAAGGTCCACTCTCCCCTTGTCGCCTGGCCTCTGACCAGCTTCTCCTCTCCCTGGGCTTCACCTCTTCCTCTTACCTTCTGTCCCCAAACGTTCTGCTAATTTGCTTTCCCTCTAGCTCTTTTCTCTTAGCCTCTGACAGGCCCAAAGTCACCGCTTCCAGTCCTGTCTTTCCTTAAAAGTCAACCTTTGTCTTCTTCTCACCCATTATGCCCTCCAGCAAATCAGTGATTACTACGGGCCCCCCCCCCCAAAACATGGAGTCTTTGGGGGTGTTGGAGAAGGACACAGAAAAGTATAGTCCATACACAACATGTATATGTACTTGATTGCATATACAAGTCAGCATGTAAATCTCACCCCCAGATTCTGTTGCTCAAGCCTGCCCTGGGTGCTCATCCTCAGTGTTGAGGCACACAAAGTTTATCATTATCTGTCATTATCTGTATTCTTCCCACCCTCCCCAGACCTGTACCTTCTGAACCTTCTGGTAGCACCCTGACTTCATTTTTTAATGCTAGCAATTAGATGTCCCCATTAGCAGATTAGTTAATACAGTCACTGTACCTGTATTTCAGAATATAAACTCCTTGATGGAGGTGGATGGTCTTGTGTGCTCTCTGGTGTTGGAACTAAGTCAGTATTTGTCATATAAAGGAAATCCCCAAGACATGGTACAACCTCAAAATGTGCCTTTGCTAGTGCAATTTGCTAGTGCAAATTGTCCTTGCTAGTGCAAGTCAACCCACTTCCTGGACAGTCCATTCATCTCCCTCTTCATTGCTGGCTTGGGCTTGTGCCTTCTTGAGCCTACTGCTTCCCACCCTCACCAGCCAAGAAGGCAGGGCAGAGAGAAGAGATATGCACAAAACTGCCTCAGTAACAAGTTCTAGGCCATTGGGCCTCCCAGCAGAGTCAAACACTACTCCATTTCTGAGTGCATTTTTCACTTGTTCAAGTCCAAGCAGCCAAACAAATGACGACAGGTCCACACTCACAGTGTCAGGTCAGTCAATAGCAATTAAGGGTCTTGCTTAAAAACTGCCTGGTTGGTCCACAGAACGGGCAGAATTCTTGCTCGGGCTACTGAAGACCAATGTCAGCACATGTATCATGATGCCACATTGGTTATAGTTAGAAAGATGTGTGAGCAGAAAGGTCATAGGTGTTGTCCAGGGAAAGTCAGTTGCTGGGCCTTCAAGAGACCTCGTGACTTGGATGGTCCTCATGAATATATCACTGCCCAGGATCAGACTCTCAACTGTGCAGTATTTGAAAATGGACTTGATCAACAAACCTAGAGATGATCAGACTTTCCATGGGAAACTGCAGCTAACTAAACTCACAGGAGACTGAAATATAAGTCAGAATACCAGCTTATTCTTTTTACACAGATTATCTCTTTCCAGAAAGTTCCAGTCTGCCAACCCAATTTCTACCCTTTCCCTGTGTCATGCTGACTTAATAATGTGCAGGTTGCTTGACGGGATAGAAGCAGAACTGGGTCAAATGGTAACTTTATGTTTAACTTCTTGAGGAGCTACCAGCCTGTTTTCTAAAGTAGCTGCACTATTTTATATTTCCACCAGCTGCATGTGAGAGTTCTGATTTCTCCATATCCTCACCAGCACTTGTTATTGTCTAACTTTCTGATGATAGCCATCCTGCTAAGTATGAAATATGAAGTCGTATCTCATGATTTTGATTTGCATTTCCCTGATGTTGAATGACATTTTATGCATTTATTGGCCACTTGTACATCTTCTTTGGGAAAATGTGTTTAGATCATTTGTTAATTTTTAAATGTTTGTTTATTTTTTGAGAGAGAGAGAGACAAAGAGAGGCAGAGAGAGAGGGAGAGAGAAATCCCAAGCAGGTTCTGCGCTGTCAGCACAGAGCCTGACACAGGGCTCAATCTCAAGAACCATGATTTCATGACCTGAGCTGAAACCAAGGGTCGGGTGCTCAACTGACTGAGTCACTCAGGCGCCCCTATTTAGATCATTTTTTAAGTGGGCTATTTGCCCTTTTCCTATTGAGTTTTAAGAGTTCTTTATATGTTCTGGATACAATGCATTTATCAGATATACATTCTTTTCTACATGTGTTAACGATACTGTCTAAAATATTAGGGCATTCAGTCTCCTTCCCCTTGCACTGTATATCCTTGGTTCTAGAACTCAAGATTTTTTTTCCTTTAATACTTCTGGCATTGAAATAATTTTGTAAAAAAAAAATATATATATGTGTGTGTGTGTGTGTGTGTGTGTGTATGTCTTTTCCCTCAAGACCTAAAAGCTAGAATTAATCAATGGTGTATCTTACAATCACCAATGAACTTGCTAAAGGATGTCTCAAGGTCACCCAAGGTCACCTGTAGGTAGTTAAAGTTTTGTGGGCAGAAGAGAGAAGAATTGATAGGAAGAACACAAAACTAGAAGAGGTGATCACCATATTCAGCAGACTTGGGACCATTAGAAGTGAGCGTGGGAAATATTTCTGCAAATATTTCTTAATATGGAAAAAAAACTAAATACTTTTCTTTAGCAGGCACAAAGAAGCCCATAATTAGGTACTCAATAACCAATGTTCACCACAGAAATCCGTGGCTCTTGTAGCCCTAACCAGGAATCAAACCACAAGATGCTAGAGGCTCTAGGCTTTGTTTTAACAACCTCTTCTGTACTGGAAGAGGCTGGAGGGGGTTCCTTGTAAACTGAGATGACTGTTCTGCCAACTCATGTTAAAGAGGCATTTTTATGACACAGAATAGGTTATCATCTTGTTAAGATTCTTCTGGGTGTAAGGACAGAACCTCCCACCTTCATCCTGACTCAGATACAGAAAGGCAGGATGATGGTGACCATCCAGAGACGCTGCCGAAACGAGTGACCGCCAGCACTCCTGGGGCCTCGGCAAGCCTCAGGGAAGTGGTGCCCGTTCTCTTCTGCATCCAGGGATATAGGGCAACCCATGGATCGGTAATCATAATAATAGGGAACATTTGTTGAGGGCTGGCTATGTGTCAGGCACTGTTATGATCCACTTATGTGGAATTAGCTCATTTAATCCTCACAACAACCCATGAAGTAGATTTTTATTAGGCCCGTTTTAGAAATAAGAAAATCAAGGCATTGAGAGGTTAAGTAACTTGCCCAAGGTCACACAGTTAGGAAGTAGTGGACCCAAGATTCAAACCAAAACAATATAGCTGCAGAGTCCATGCCCTTAATACTGGGCTTTGTTTTACTGTGTTCCAGGTCACAAACTAAACCCCAAGTTTGAAACAAATGCATAAAACTGCACACAGCGAGGGACCAGGTGGGACATGTAAATGAATCTATATTTGTCTTCATCTTAGATTCTTAAAGCTGAGCAGAATTTTCAAGGTGATCTAGTCCATTGGTCCTCAAAGTGAAGTCCACAGACCCAAGACTTTTTCAGGGGCATCTAAGAAGTCAAAGATTATTTCATAATAATAGTAATAGTAAGACATGATTTGTCTTTTTCACTGTGATAACATTGGCACCAATGATATAAAAATACAGTGGATAAAACTGCTGTTGCCTTAGCATGAATCGAATGTACTAGTGGTCATTGTATTCTTCACTGCTACTTGGTAGAAGTTAAAAATCAAAGCCAGTGTTAATTAAGAACGTCCTTGATGAAGCAGTGAAAATTATTAAGTTCATTAAATCTCAACACTTGAATTAAGAGGCTATGGGATGAAATAGGAAACACATAAAGGAATCTGCTGCATTCCTACACAATGATCCTGAGCAACAACCCTTGTGTGATTGCACAGTGGTAAAGTGAACCAGCCAATTTTATCATGCAACATCATGTTTATTTGAAAGAATAACTGACAAATCATGATGCTTCAGACATGGATATGAGGCTGACTTTTCAAAAATAACTAAATGAGCCCATTAAATCAAGGAAAACCATTGACAGCATTTGTTGCCAATGAAAAAATTTGAGCTTTCAAATAAAAGTTTGGAATTTGGAAAACCTATACCCACTGCCATGAGCTGGATGGCTTCCCAATATTTAAAGACTTTTCTGATAGATTCATCGTGATGTTAATGAACGTGATTTTTTATATGCTATATTTTGTGTTGTATATTTGATATTGTATAATGGGATGTGTCAACATTTGGAAGATCTGCCTAACTCTGTAAACCAATATTTTCCAAATGACAAATGCATGATGTTATAAAATCATGCATGAGTAAACAATCCATTCAAAGTATAAGATGGACTGATGGATTTTAGTGAAACAGAGCCTGAAAAGTTCGTCAATATCTTTTTATATTCCACATATAGAGGAGAGTGTGTGCACTCTCTCTCTCAAAATAAATTAAGAAAAAAAAATTATCCGGGCCACCTGGGTGGCTCAGGCCATTAAGCGTCCGACTTCAGTGCAGGGCATGATCTTGTGGTTCACGAGTTCAAGCCCCGAGTCAGGCTCTGTGCTGACAACTCAGAGCCTGGAGCGTGCATTGGATTCTGTATCTCCCTCTCTCTCTGCTCCTCCCGTGCTCTCACTCTGTCTCTCTCTCTCTCTCAAAAATGAAAATAAACGTTAAAAAAAATTATCCTCTCAGGGCGCCCAGGTGGCTCAGTCAGATGAACGTCTGACTTCAGCTCAGGTCATGATTTCGCAGTTTGTGGGTTCGGGCCCCGCATTAGGCTCTGTGCTGACAGCTCAGAGTTTGGAGCCTGCTTCATGTTCTATGTCTCCCTTTCTCTCTGCCTCTTCCCCACTCATACTGTCTGTCTCTCTCTCAAAAATAAATAAACATTAAAAAAAATTATCCTCTCTTTTACAATTACATATCTCTATAAAGCTGGATTTTCTTTAGATACTTTAGCAAAACAATATATCATGATAGACTGAATGCAGAAACACATTTAAGAATCTGGATATCTTCTACTAAACCAGACATTAAAGCAATGCTACACTTCTCAATATTTGGGGGTTTTGAAAATATAGGCACTTTTTAAAACAATGTTACTTATATTAACATGCAACGTGCTTATTACTGTATTTTTACCAAACTAATATGTAAATATTTTAAATGTATCCTTTTATGTTTAATGTGATAAATAACAATGGAATAACTCGGATAAATAAAAGCTCCTTGGGGTCTTCAAAACAAAAGTTTTTTTTAATGTTTATTTTTGAGAGAGAGAGACAGAGTGTAAGCAGGGGAGGGGCAGAGAGAGACAGGGACACAGAATCTGAAGCAGGCTCCAGGCTCTGAGTTGTCAGCACAGAGCCTGATGTGGGGCCCAAACTCACAAAGTGTGAGATCATGACCTGAGCTGAAGTCAGACGCTTAACCAACTAAGCCACCAGGCGCCCCTGGAGTCTTCAAAATTTTTAAGAGTCTTAAGAAAAACAGTTTGAGAATTCTAATCTAGTTCAACATTTGCTAACCATATTCCAGGAGTTAATAAGTTTTCTTCAGAAAAAAAAGGATTATTGCCAAAGTAAGTTGAAAACTCCTGCATTTAAAAATACACGTAGATAGAAGAATACACTTATCTGGATGAGCACTGAGTGATATACAGAACTGCTGAATCACTATATTGTACACCTGAAACTAATATAACACTGTATGTTAACGACCCTGGAATTAAAATGTTTTAAAGAGGAAAAAATAAAAAGCACATTTTTAGAAAAAAATACATGTATATATAACATATGTAAAATATATGATACACACATTAAAGCATTTCTTTATGGCAGGACTCTCAAGAATCATGTCATGTGCTAATGGACATGTGATGCTCTAGAGGGAGAGGGTGGTATACAGAGTTCCCCAAATGCACTTGATCTCCAATTCTTCATTTATGGAATACCTAGTAACATTTCAAAGCACCAGCTTTCCTTAGACCCCATTCTGAGAAATGTTGATCCAGTACCGTCTCCTCATTCTTCACAGAAAACCACGTCTCCGAGAAATAAAGTGACTTGCCATACGTTACGCTACTAACTGACAAGACTCAGATCAGGACTCGGGTGTTCAGACTGCTAATCCAGCATTCTTTCATTCACTATAACCTGGAAGCCTCCCTGGGCCTCATCTTCACTGGAAGAGATTACAGCACCAACTTCAGTTTATTTGCACCAACCAGCGCTTCTAATCTGTTGCCTTGGAGAGATAATCCTACAAAATGTAGCAGAATGTAGATTCCAAAACCTGCAGAGATTACTTTTTATGGGAGGGGGATTATCTCTGTAATCCAATTAACTCAGCAAGCCAGGGGAAAAAACATAGGCTTTAGATTAGCATTGGGGGAGGAGGAGTTGGGAAAGAAGTTAATTCATATTAACAGGTTCACAAACCTTTGAAGTGCATTTACACTTTCCTAAATCCTAATCATTAATCTTCGAGGTGAACCAGTACCTTTTGGAAATAATATTTCAGCCATGAACCAAATAGTATTAGTGTTTAGAATGCTTCCTTATGAACGTCCCAGTTCCCTTTGAGAGCTGAGCACATTTCTCCCTGACCCAAATGACGAGCTTGTAACTCTACATTTCCCTCCTCATCTTGGCTGCCAGGAAGCTTTGAGTCAGGTAACATACACATCCAGATACCAAATCAACATTAGGATCCCACAGATAGTTCCCAAATTCCTGGAGATGGGCGATGATTTATGTCATATGGGATTAGCGAAACAATTTTTCACCTCTCGGCAGGTCATTTTTGCCATCTGTTGAGCCAAAGAGAAATTACTGGCCACTCCTAAATTCCCTGAACAATCTTCCCAGATCTCCAGGCAACTTCCTGTCTAAACTTACAGTGGCTGCTGCTGAGAACCAAAGTGGCCGTCAGATTATTATCCTGCCTTCCTTTTCAGTATCTCCTATGCTAATATGATCAATAATTATGCAGAGGGCAATAATATTAAACTGCTTTTATCCCCTGAAGGAAATGCTTATGTGCTCAGGATAGCCTGCATTTTCTGAGTATATTCCAAAATCTCTGAAGATTTTATTCATGCAAGGTAAGTTTGACCTTCCACTAAACTCAAATCTATAATTTAAAGTGGCCTCTTTGACTCAAAATCCTCTCCATTTCAATGCCAAATGGATCATCAGCTACTCTCCAAGTAATATTCGCTCCAAAGGAAGGTTCCTGCTACTGATCAACGCACATTTTTGCATTTCTACTCACAGACTTAAGTTCTGCTCTCCAATATGTGACTGCAGCTTAATTGACGGAGGATGCAAAAAGAGATTCGCAGGCGTCTGACTACTGTCGACTCATTGACTTCCCTCAGAGAATTCTTTCACTTGTCTTTTAAATTTTCCTTTCTTGTCAAAATTGCAGGTGCAGATAAATGCTGGAATCTTATTTCAATCAGAAAGTGCCAAGAACAAGAAAAGATGGAGAATTTTGATTGTCGTTGAGGACAGAGCCTCAAACAGCTGGAGGCCTTCCATTCTCTTTTAGCTTCCATCCATCTAAGAAAAAAAATGCACTAAGGATTTCACTCAATTTGTGTGGAAAGATGAGGAAATTCACGCTGAAATGAAGAACCGCACTCCCAAAATAGCATTAACCTAGAACAGCAATGCTGGGGGAACAAGAGACCTTGAATATGGTGGGTCCAACCTCGGGGAAAAGGTCAAAGGGATGCCACAGACGGATTCCGCGGGGCAGTTAGCTGACGATGCCCTTGCTTTCCTTTCCGGGACGATGCCTTTGTCTTCCTTTCCAGGAGCCTTAGAGCAGCTCAGGGATTTTCACCTCAGCCAGATTTTCTTTCTCAAGACAAAACAAATCTGTGTTTCAAACAATTTCTGAGTAAACCTGGAAATGATTACGAGAAGGAAAAAAAAAATAACAAAAATCCAACTCTGGCTTCGTTGTCATTCAGAGCCTCTCCTCTAGGGCAGGTCAAAATGATTTGTCTCAGGGTCCACCCAGTGTGGGCTCAGACATCTGCAGCCACGCCACATGGCTCTGAAAGATTCTAATGGGCTCTCTCCCCACGAGTCTGCCCTGGGTCCTCGGCGTCAGACCTATGTGGCTCCAGCCTCCAGCCCCGCTCCTGGTATACAGTAAGTGCTCAGTAACAAACTGAAATGTTGCCCCTCGGTGAATAGTTGTTCATGTGTGAAAACACCAGAATCTGCCCCTAGGCCTGATTTTAATTCTTCTCTGGTTTGGGTCTTAACTTTCCCCTCAGTCCGAGCCTTATCCTTTTCCCTTAGCTCTTCAACTACTCAGTGCCCCCTACTCCTGTCCCCTTCCTCCCCTCCCCGCCATGTCCAATACTGTAGCCACTGCCACACGTGGTCGCTGAGCTCTTGAAATGTGGCTGATTCAAACTGAAATGTGCTGCATGTGTAAAATGCACACTGGATTTCAAAGAGTACAGGAAAAGAATGTAAACTATCTCAGTAATTTTTACATCGATTATGTGTTGAAACGATCATATTGGGGTATGCTGGGTTAAATAAAATATATTATTAAAGTTAATGTCACCTGTTTCTTTTTCTTTTTTTTTTTTAAACGCAGCTTCTAGAAAAGTTAAAATAATCTGAGTGACTCACATTCTATTTCTATTCGATGGCACTGACTCAGACTAGCTGGCTCCCATTCAGATCCGGCTGGAGTCTACTGCGACCCCTTTGACTTAACCAGCATGGTGTCGGTCCAGCCGGACCTTCGTGCCCACCAACAGCTCCAGAAAGTCCCAGGAGCAAGTAGCATAAGGTCAGTTCCACTTCTCCATCTGGTGGGCTCCACCGCTTGAGCCGCAGGGCCCTGCAACAGCCGTGCTTTGCTGCCCCCTGCTGACAAATCCCGTTCCTGCAGCCTCACGGGGCACCCGCAGCCCCTCCCTCTGGCCTCTCTCGTTAGCAGTAGCAGGCAGCCGTTCTGGCCCTTCTGTGCTACCCACTTGCCCGTCCTTAGCATTCCTGTTTTCAAGAGTAGGAGTAGGAAGGAAAAAAGACCCTGCACTTTTCAAAAGGCAAATGTATTCTGGAGAAAGCAGTTTCTTTTTAAGATCACTATGTATTTCTTTCAAAAATACAGAAGTATGGTGTAGTGGTCTCCACACTTCACTCATGACCAGTATCACCTGGAACATTTTCAAATTACAGATTACCAGGCTTCTCTGCTGGAAATCCTGGGTCAGGAGATTAGAGTTGGAAGCCCAGGAATGTTTTTCACAAGAACCCCAAGTGACTCCTGTTCCCCTAGAAGTTTGAGAAATAGGGCTATTGAGCAGAGCTTCTCAAACTTGAAGGTGCTCACTGACCACCTGGGACCTTATTAAATACAAATTCTGATCCAGTAAGTCTGAGCTGGGGCCCGAGAAACCACACTTGTAACAGGCTCCCCCGTGAAACTGATCCTGCGGGCCAGTGGCCATGCTTTGAGGAGTGAGTTTGTAGATGCGCAGGCTCCGTGCCCCCAGGTGTATCCTTAATAGCACACCTGTTCTATTTAGAATCACTCCCACCGAGGCTTCTCTAAAAAGCAAACTCAAATGGTTACTTCTTTTGTCTGGAAAAGCAAGGATGCCCCCTTTTGACAGCTCAAAATATTTCCTGTAAAAGGCCAGAAGAGGAACAGTAAGTATATTTTCTTCCAAAACATTTTTTTTAGTTACTCTGAGTTAGAAAGAATTCTTTTCCCTAATAGATAAACTGTTAAGCACCATGTATTGAGATCATGTAGGGATCCTGGCCATTTAAGATGACGATATGGTGGGGGTGACTCGGTGCTGCTGAGATTGTACCCTCTGGAATGTCACCATCGTTCCCCCCCCCCCCCAGGGTGAGCTACACAGGGGCATCTGGGGCTTTGGAAATAAGCTGTTGCCTTTGAGGACTGTCTGCAGTCTACAATCTTTAAACTTATTTTCTGCCTTTGTTTCTTTAAAAAAAATTTTGTTTAATGTTTATTTTTGAGAGAGAGAGAGACAGAGCATGAGCAGGGTAGGGGCAGAGAGAGAGGGAGACATAGAATCTGAAGCAGGCTCCAGACTCTGAGCGGTCAGCACAGAGCCCGACTCAGGGCTCAAACTCGAGAACCCACAAACTGTGAGATCATGACCTGAGCCGGGAAGTCGAAGTTGGATGCTTAACCCTTAACCGACTGAGCCACCCAGGTGCCCCGAGTTTCTGCCTTTATTTCTTAACCCTTTCCTCCATGGAAGCCAGCAAACAAGTTTTGTGTTATTAGATCTGGCGCTCATCCTGGTCAGACTGTTAACTGCTCCCAGCTGTCCCCAGGGATCCTCTGAAAGTTTGGGGGAGGGGTGTAGTGGGTGGGGAGTGCCTTTATGGTATCAACTTTGGTTAAACTATGTTTTAGAAACTTGCTCTTCCTAATGGTGAATTTTGGATTTACCCAATGTTATGCCTTAAGTTCCCAAGACATCATGAGACTGCATCATAAACCTTGCAATTTCCAGACACCAATGAAGTTGCATTTCTTAACCCGAAGCCCTTTTGGAGGAGACCTTATATGATCAAAATGTGACATACACATTAGGAGGTGAAAATTATCTGGCCATTCCATTCCTAGCTTAATCTTCAAGGCTTGGAATACGAACCTAGCATCTATCTACATAGTTTGCGGATTGGTGGTGGAGGAGGTGGTTTGTTTGTTGTGTTTTGTTTGTTCCAAGGCCAAGAAAATCATCTATTTTAACATTTAATACCTTCCTATCCTCACTCCCGCATTTTCAAAAGACTCCTTCCATGGTTACCAACGTAGCTCCCATTAAAGTCAAATTTCCTTAGATGAGGAAGTCACTGAATGCCTAATTACACATGCAATGCTGGGAAAAAAAAATATTAAGACTGCATTTACATTGCCAGCTTTCTTTTCCCAATGCACAACAGAAGATTTACCCTTTCTTCTGGTGCATGAACATTGCTCTCGTAAGCTTGTGGTTCCATGTAACGTGTATTAGTATATCATTCACTATTAGCACCAACCTTGACAATCCAGAAGTTATGCCTCTCTCAGTGTTATATATAGTCTTTCTTCTGAGCTAGAAACAAACCAAACCAAAAATAATCACCAAATCCCACATCCTGGCTGTCACTTACCCAGACAGAGTGACATTGCAACACCCCAGGGCCCCACAGATCTCCTGTGAGCTGTGTGGATTCCTGCCATGGGCTGCACCCACGCAACTATCAAATGCCATTCACTGGCGGAAAGCCCATTTAAACCTTTATCCAGTGGCGTGTTCAGGGCTTTTTTTCTGGACAGGTTGCTTCTGCCTGTGGAAATAAGTGAGTGCTCAGCGATCAGTCATTGTCCAGGAATCAATCTTAGGTCGTACTGAGAGTGACCCAACAAAACGGCACCACACACGCATGCACATTCACCTGCATTAATTTCCAAGTGCTTAGACCTCGGAACATTCAGGTCTAAGCACCTGGTTTGATCAGAAGCAAATCCCAGTACCCATACTCTCAAACTCCAAGGTCAGAAAGTAACTAAAGAAAAACTGCAACCTTTAATTGGGCTGCTGCCGAAGCCTCAGGTGTGTGGGTGTCACCTAGTTTTTCCACATGTCAGCAGAGAAACAGGATTTGATAGATAGATAACTTGGTCCTCAACTCTTGGGAACTGCTGCTTCAATGCCTGGATCTCCTACCAATTCACATTGCTAGCGGGTTCCCAGGAAACGCGGCTGACAGACTGTCGAGCTGAGGCAGCTCCAGCGGGGGAACAATTTGCAGAGTGGCATGGCAGACGTCATCATGTCACACAGAGCCTCAGTAGCTCTCCTAGGGAGCGATCCAGTTCCTGGGCTCCTTGCCCTGTGCCTCCAGAGATTCTCCAAGGATAAACTAAGTCATAACAATTCAGTGCCCTCGACAATGGCATGTGGAGAATGGGGCTGGACACTGAGGCCTTGGGATTCTCTGCTTCTAGTAGCTGCTCTCATAAGTGGTCCCAACCATAACTTCCCAGGCTCCTAATGTGAGTCTTACATTTGTAAGACTGGGAGTAAGATATGAAAGCCCCAGAAGAGTCGTCCTGGGCTTCAGAGAACAGGAAGAAACCTTTTGTCGAATGGTGGCACTGGCCCACAATGCCCCTTTAGAGGCTTGGGAAATGTTCTGGGACTGAATCCCCTGTCTCTGGGTTCTTTGCAAGCTCAGGGCTTGTGCCTCCCTGAAGTGAAAGTCATAACCACTGCCCAGGAGGCAGACCAGCTCCCACCCTGGTACCCACAGGCACACCCAATTGATAGCACTGATTTTTTCTTTTTATAGATCCCCTAATATATAAATTCTCCCACCACCCCCAGGCTCTATCAAAGTGGTTCTCAAACTATTTAATCTCAGGACCCCTTTACACTCTTAAAGACTATTGAGGACCCCAAAGAGCCTTTGTTTATGTGTGGTTATATGTATCAGTTTTTACCATATTGTACACATTCCAGTACATACCAGAAAGATATCACATGTCATGTAACCTCTGGAAAATGCCTCTGTGCACTCATGAGAGACTGAGGGCGACAATGGTGAATAAGATCTTAATATTTTCATGAAAATAGTTTTGACCTCCCAGACCCTCTGTGTCTCAGAAACCCCCAGATGTCTGTGGATCACACTTAGACCATCACTGACCTATTAAATGACTGTATTTATTATCTCATCTGATAACAGATTTACTCATCTATTTATTTGTTTACTTGGCCACCTCCACCTGAGTGTAAGTTCCATGTGAGCCACAACTTGGTCTTCTTAACCCCTGTTATAGTTTCTGTAACAATGCCTGGGATATAATGTGTGTACAAAAAAAAAAAAATCCTGGCTATTCCTCAGGCACAGACAATGATCTCAACACCTGAGCTTGGCAGAAATTTCTCCTTCCTGCAGCTGGTCTCACTGTTTGAACTCAACCAGGGTCCAAGTCATTCAGTACTGACTAGGGTTGACTAGAATCAATCACTACTCAATCTCAACCCCAGTGTGAAACCAAAAAGAGAATTGCTACAGCCAGAAGATGAAGTCACTAAGATCTGTTTTTTGCAAACTTTTTTAAAAGCCAGTTTTATGGGACATTTCTTGACTGGCTTATCCTTCCCATCCTACACACATTCCTCCCTCCAGGATGTCCCTCGATACTCCCTAGGTCTACAATATAAGCAGGTCACCCTGCCTCTGTCTTGTCTCCTTATTGTCAACCAACATTGTACAATGTTGATTATTTTAAAAATTCAGGAAGGACATGTGCCTTTATCACTGTGCTCCATGAATCAGCACATACACATACGTGTATCCTGCTCCATACGCTCAGGATACAAGAAATGCCACCTTGATTTTCTAGGCACTCTCTCTCCTTTCTGGTAGGATATTCTGCACCAGGTGTTTTAGCCACTCCCTCCCCCATGGGAAGCCCACCAGTGGTCATCACTGAGAAGAGTTGTTTCTGGGACACAGAGACCCTGGGAAGCAGGTGGCTTTCTAAGGGGGATGAAACTGACCGGGTACTGAACTACCAGAGATGGCTGGTGTGACCAGACCAAAGAGAGTGAGGTCAAGAGGGAGGTGGAAGCCAGTTCATGTTGGCCTTCTAGGCCCTGGTAAAGAGGGGGCTTCATTCAAGGTGTGATGGACACCACTGGATGGCTGTGAATAGAGAGTGACATCGCTGACTTGCTCTTTATGGAGAGCATTCACACTGCTATGCAGAAAATAGACCGTAGATGTGGGATAAAGGCCAGAATGACAACAGAAAGACCGGGAAGATAGATGGCTATTGTAAGGGTCCAAATGAGAGATGGGGTGACTTGGACCAGCAAATGAAAGTGATGACAGGGTGTTTGACCAAGATATATTTTGAATATAGAATTGATATAACTTGTGGTTAGATTGGGGTTTCTGGATGGCTCAGCGTCCGACTCTTGATTTTGGCTCGGGTCATGAGATCAAGCCCCACATTGGGCTCTTCACTGGGCTCTGTACTCTCTCTCTCTCTCTGCCACTTCCCCACTCAGCACTCACTCGCTCGCATGCTCTCAAAATAAATATAAGTGAACATTAAAAAAACTTGCAGTTAGATTGATGTGGGTATAAGGGAAATAGAATAATCGATGATGATTCCTAGATGTTCAACCTGAGCAAAATCTAGGCAAATATATTGACATAGAGAAGATGAAGGTAGGAGTAAGTTTGAGGGATAAAATCAAGTTCTATGTTGAAGAAGTCCAATTTGAGATGCCAATTGGACTTCCAATTGGAAATGTCAGATAGATGGACTTACGCAAGTATGGAGCTCCAGGGTGTTGCAGAGATTGGAGCTAAGGATATATATTTGGAAGATGTTGGCACATAGATGGTATTTAAACCCACAGGACTGCATGTCACCCAAGAGAATATAAATAGACAAGAGGAGAGAAGGGGTAGAGGACTGAGCCCTGGGACACAGCAACATTTTGAGGTGAGAAAGAGGAGAAGCCAGAAAAGGAGACTGAGAGGTAGCAGGAAAAACAGGGGGGTGTACGGCAAAAAGAGGCAATTAATTGCATCAAATCCTATTGAGAATTCAAGTGAGATAAAGATTGAGAACTGACCACTGGATTAGGCAAGTTTATGACCTGGATAAAAACAATTTCAGCAACGTGATGGGGATAAAAGTCTGATTGGAGTAGGTTGAGAGAATGGAGACTTCTAGGCTGAATGCATTTACTTCTGTTCCCTCTTGGATTCCCTCTTGGGAATAAAGGGCTTAAATGCATAAACTTATGTAACAGAGAATAAGACAGGTGATAAGAGCATATGAGAGATGTTAATAACATTTTGTAATCTGGAGGGCAGACAGATGAGTGGTAACTGACCTAGCAGCCTGAAGAAATTTGAAAGTTAGGTACCTATAGTCTGGAAGTACAAGAAATGGTCTAATTCACAACAACAACTACAATAACAACAACAACTTAGGAAGTTTCAGTAATTGAAGATACCAGGCACTTATGAAGGTAGGGGTGCTAGAGGGGACTGAAAGTAGGAATTAGTGAAAGCCACCATGAGAAGAATTATCTCCTACACCACCCTCCACCCCCATGCAAGCTGATGACTACTCGTCTACCACCCAATCAAAAGACTAGAAGCCCAGCGACGATGAGCCATAGGGACTCTGGACTGGGAGAACCACAGCAAACATGAGAGTGAAATAAAAGTTATTTCCAAAGTGCAAAGTCTTATTTGCATTCTTAGAATTGGAGAATGTATGACATCAAAACAAGAAGGTAAACCAAGAGAGAGGAACCCAAGAGTCAGGAGACCACACATAGGAAGTGTAAAGAGAATGCCCAGGAGAACAGCAAAGAGACAGTCCAGGATGACATCCACGCAGCAGGCCTAGAGAGCAAAAAGTTTAGACTGGAGGATGAGGATGGAAGACTCTGTGAAGAACGTCTCCAAGAAAAAGAAAAGAAACATACATTAACTAATGTATGTTTGGGAACAACTTGTAATAAGTCTAGAGAAAACCAAGCAAAGGAGAAAATGGGGAAGTAACTCCAAAGAAATTGTACAAGAAAGGAAATACAATCATAGTTCATTAAAAGGCTCTGTTAGGACTATGTACTAGTCATAACAACAGTAAACATTGATTTAACCAAAATTGTCATCGGCATATATTGAAAGGATGGTAGGAATAGAAAGAAGGTAAAAAGACTAATTCTTAATCTCCCACAATAGGAAGTCAATAAATAATACATAAAGCTGAAAAATCAGGAAGCATATATATGTAGATAAATTTCCTCCATGCTGTGGCACACTCATTCCTGCTGTTCTTGCTATAATTCCCCAGCATTGCTCCACTGCCTACCTTTCTAGGCTAGTAATCTTGAAGTTAGGCTAGTAGTCTCTGCCACCTTAGAGGTATGCCTGCCTCAATTCCTCTGATATGTGAGATTCATATGTCTCCAGACCTACCTCACTTTCTCTAGGGAAAGTGCTCTTTTTTTGCTCATAATTGTTTCTCTTCCCTTCTCTTAGCTCCCTTACGTCCATCTGTCTCTCCATGGGCCACCCTGAGGCCCTGTAGAAACATTTCTCTCCAACTGATCCACTGACTCCTTTCCCTATGGTACCTCTCACACCACAGTTATATCCTAGTTTTTCTGGTGGCTACTTTTCTGTGCAGTAGATTCAAATGGTGAGTAGGTACAGATAATGTTTACAGGAGAAGAATATGGGGGCACCTGGGGGGCCAAGTTGGTTAAGAATCTGACTTGATTTTGGCTCAGTTCATGATCTCATGGTTTGTGAGAACGAGCCCTGTGATGGGCTCCTCACTGACAGAGTGGAACCTGCTTGGGATTCTCTCCCTCTCTCTCTGCCCCTCTCCCATTCATGTGCGCGCACGCTCGCTCTCTCTCTCTCTCTCTCTCTCTCTCTCTCAAAATAAATAAATAAATATTAAATAAACAAAGAAAGAACGAAAGAACAAAAGAATGATAGATAGATAGATAGATAGACAGATAGATAGATATGGCTTCCATCTTCTTCACAGGAAGTAATTGGCAGTAGCATAGAACTAATCTAGTCTGCAATAATATACACAGAGGGGGAGCCTTGTCCTGTGTGTGTCTCTTATGATAATATAATTATTTGGGAGCCTGTCTTCGGGAGGATGACAAAAGCTGGGCAATAGTTGGTCCTAGCTATGTACTTGAAAGCCCTGATAAGGAGGAATGAATTACTAATTTGTCAAGAGAATGAAAGGTATTCTGGATCCCATTCCCAAACCCAAGATCTTCTCTGGCTCCAAAGTTTTTCAAATTTGCTTTAATTATTCTATTTTCTATAATAACAATAATTTTATCGTAGCATAGACTATTCATTGTATCTCAAAGTCCACTCTTACCTTTTTAAAGTACCTGTAACTTTTAGCTGGATGCATGGCCATCAGAACAAAAATTGTATTTTCAGACTCTGTTGCAGTGAGGTGTGGCCATATGTCCAAGTCCTAGGCACAATGGGGTGTGATTTCTGGTCACATTCTTAAAGCTGAGGAATGTGCCATTCCTTCACCATTCCCTGCTCCCTTCCTGAGGTTTGTAATGGCAAAGAAGCAGGAGAAGGAGCCAAGGTCCCTGGATGATCCTATGGACTAGAGACACTAAAGCTACCTTGGACCTTCACAAGACAGAAATAAGGTCTCTTGTTCAACCCACTGTTAGGTTGGGACTCTGAAATAACATTCGGGACTCCTAACAACCTCATCCTTCTCTTTCTTTAGCTATGTATATGTCAGACATATACAAAATACCTAATTAATGCTTTGTTCTTCCCATCCTTTATTCCATTCTTGAATCCACCATTGATAAGATTGTCACTGTGGTGGTTTTCCTTAATAAGGGAAATTTTTAAATTATATCTAAGATAAGGATGAGTCACCTTTCTGAATGTCTGGTGTCTGCAAATGCAATGGCTGGATCCTATTCCCATACTGTCTTTAGTTAAGTGAAATAGCAAGTATAGGAGTAATTGAACAATAATCTTTGAATAGTAATCTTTAAACAGAACTAGTTGTGTTTAGTCCTGAGCATTCTAATAGAAATGATTTCCTTTTCAAAATGCCATCTTGCTCCTTTTCCATTTATATTGTTATTGCTAAACCACCCAATTTTAATTATCATTTAATTATCTTTATCTACAGTTGAGTGCCCCCCTTCTGTTGGAAAGCCTATTTTATATAAACCAAACCATGGGTAATTACCTATCAAAAGCAGATTTATCTAAATTCCCACTGAAACTAGATGAGACAGTTCCTTTAAGTCAGAAAATCATTTAAAAGTGGATCCAGGAAAGAAGGACAGCACTGAATTTAAATTTATAGAATACCAATAACATTATAGTCACCATAGGGAATCAATTCTTATCTGTATTGCCTGCTGTGGGAGTATGGAATCTCAGTTTTAAATTCATCTTCTCGGATGTATATTGTGACAGATACTATAAGTGGATTCGCTCACCATCTTTTTTCCAACTCACATTTTCTTGCCCTCTTCTACTACAGAGGCTGGGAACAAAAAATTTAAACCTCATGTTCTCAGTCCCATCTCATCCCCTTTGCAGTAAGGAGGCACCATGTGACACAGTTCTGGTCAATGAGACATACGTAGAAATCTATTTAAAAACACAAACTGCCAGTTTTTCCACTCTTGGGTATGTACCCAAGAGAATTGAAAGCATGGACTCAAATAGATACTTGTATACCCGTGTTCGTAGCATTAGTCACAATAGCCAAGAAGTGGAAACAATCCAAGTATCCATCAACAGATGAGCAGACCAACAAAATGTGGTGTATACACACAATGGAATATTATTCAACCATAAAAAGGAATGACATTCTAATACATGTTACCACAAGGATGAATCTTGGAAAGGTTATACTAAGTAAAATAAGCCATACACAATAGGACAAATATTGTATGATTCCACTTATGTGGGGTACCTAGAATAGGCAAGTGCATAAAGACAAAAGTAGAATAGAGATTACCAGGGGCTGGGGGCAAGGGAGAATGGGGGTTGTTGTTTAATGTTGTTGTTTAACACAGAGTTTGTGTTGGGAATGATTAACAAGTTCTGGAGATGGATAATGGTGGTGGTTGCACAACATTGTGAAAGTACTTAATGCCACTGAATTGTACACTTTAAAAATGGTTAGAGTGTTGAATTTTATTTATATTTTACCACAATAAAAATATGAATTAAAAATCCTTATATCTATTTTAATTAGCAAATTATAAGTCTGGATCTCTCAGTTCTGTGTTTTGTTTAAAGATTCAGTATACTAAAAAAAAAAAGAAAAAGAAAAAAAAGATTCAATATACTCCTGACTAAATGAAATTTTAATTTCTACTCAAGGTACCTATAAGGCAGCCCATTTTTACCCAAGGCTAACAAGAGATAAAACCAACAATAAACAAAGGCAGAGGACTGTGGCTCCCTAAATATTTTGTCTTGCTTCTCCACCTTGAAGACTTGGAGGACAGATGGGGTTTGAGAGAAAAAAGGAGGAAAGATGTTCAAGCTGCTATTTGGTGATGAAGAGAAAAGGAGTCTCCATGAGGCAGGACATGCCCATGGCAGATGAGCAGGAAGGAGGAATATTCTTCACAGAAGTTTAAGGTAATCTCCCATTTTGAGATGTCTTGCCACAAGATTTTATCTGCCCAGTTGGGAAGCTCATCAGTGAGGAGGGGTGTTAGCTACAAGACTGAGCAGCTTTGTGGCTTAATCTCACGCAGAAGTCTCTCCCCTAGTCTCCTCTGGATTTTGAGCCCCTGCTTGACACATGGTTCTTACTTGGTAATTATAATAAGCTAACATTTATTGAGAGCTTATTTTTCCAGGTACTGCTGGAAGCATTGCATATATATCACCTCATTTAAATCTTATACAATCCCTATGTTTGAAATACAACATAGTATTATTTCCATTTTAGAGATGAGGAAAGTGGAGTAAAAAAAAATTGGATACTCTGTTCAAGGTCACAGAGACGACAAGTGGCAGAGCCAGGATTGGAACCCAGGCAATCTGGCCCCAGATCCCTCCCACTTAACCATTATTTGATGCTGCTTCTTAGATCCTACAGATAATTGCTTTCTGGGTAGTGTCTCAGCCCCCAACTGTGCTTTTACTTTAAAATATTTTTAGCTAGTACTGTCTCTGCCATCATCATGGTTTGTTTACAGAGGAACAAAAATAATGTATGTCTGTGTATGTGATTATACAAGTCAAATAACTTCCTATTTCATAATTATATTAATTAGGGTAACATTAGCAGCTGTTCTGGATACAACTCCAAAGTTGCATTTGCCTAACACAATGGAAGTCTAATTCTTACTAAAGTACAAAATAGCTGTTCCTAATCAGATGATGCCTCTCACAAACAGGCTCTCCATATTATGGTTCCACTATCTTGGAAACTCATGGCATCTAAGGTCGTCATGCTCTTCTGCATCAAGCAGTAGGGAAAAGAGCATGGAAGCTCATCTGTTACAGATAATTCTTTGCAGGACCTGGAAATGGCATATATTACATAGGCTTGCAGGCCATTGGCTAGACCTCAGTCACATGGCCACATTTAACCACAAAGGAAGCTGGGAAATGTCAACCAGTTGTGTGACTGGAAAAATGTGAAAATGAGTTTTGGGGGAACTCATCTCTGCCATAACAGCTTTCCCACCCAAAAATGCATTTGCATTGTCAATGTTTTCACAGCCCTTCTGAGCCACAGATTTGAGTCTTTGCAAAGTATCCTAAACAGATAGGATGGACTACCAATAAATTTTACCCAATGCTCTTCTCAACTACATCTATTATTACTACCCTTATCCCTTTTTTAACCTTACAGATTAAAAACCAATAAGCAATGTAGGACAGTTTGAAGCTTTCATTGATTGCTCCCATAGAGAGATACCAGCTAAGGTCTGACAATATGAACAAATATAGATTCTCCAGATATTAACACTTTTGTAAATCTTGTACTTTAACATTGTTAGGGCAAACATTATGTTCCAACAGACCAGATCACAATCTCAAGCAACAAGAACCGCGAGTATTTAGCCCCTTATCTGTTTAATTTACATGTTAATAGTCTGATATGAATTCTAGGTTAAAGGAGATGCTAGCAGGGTCTTTCTATCAAAACTAGGAATGACTCCAAAAAGCAATTGGTCTGAGTGTCTTTTGTCAGATGAATGTATTTATTCCCTCCAGTGAAATAAGATAATAGTTGAGCTGTAAGATAAATCAAGGCATTGCTTTTAAGATACATTAGTAGCATTTGGTGATTTTTAAAGAAAAATTCCTTCCTTAAAAATTTAGCATGATATACTTATAAATTGAGTTTGTACTTGCTGTAAACATCTCTTGCAACAATGCCAAAAATATGCATGTATTTCAATAAGGACAAACAGGCAATGTTCAAAAATGAAGAGGAACAGCTATATTTAGACAATATGATTACAAATGACTTTTTTCCTCCTTTTAAAGTTTTCTCTAATATTTTTACATCATATGAATAATTTTCTCACAATTTATTGCAAAAAAAAAAAAGAAGATTCCTTTCCTCATTTTAATACAACTGTAATAAGCCTTCCATTCTTCGGTGAGAAAGAGTTATCATTTCTATCTCTTTTGGCAGAATGAGTAGTTCTAAAGTGAAGTGTAGGATTTTAAAAAATTATAGTTCCCTGATAAGGACTGAGGGAAATTAATTTTTTAAGAAGTGAGAAAAGAACACTTTCCTAAAAGATACACACGCTCTGGTCAGTCTTTTCCGAACACTGAGGATGCCTGAAGGCTGCTACTCTGACCAGCATGTTCATTATTAAGAAGCAGGAAGGTGAAGGAACTCCTTGACTTAGAGAATATTTTATTGGCTGAAGCTCCTAAGGGATCGTTTCTTTAAATATTCACTGTGATCAGCGTTCCCTATCACCTCAGGAATTTACTAAGAACTCCAAGAATGTCTGTTTTGCATCCTTAGGCAAAGGTTAGCCATTTCAGGGGGTTGGTGTATGTGATTTGTTTTCTTATGGACAATATCGTTCTGTCCCTGAAAAATCCCTTTTTTTTTCCTTCAAAGTCTTTCAAACTGTCTGAACATCTTTGAGATTCTTAAGCTCATCACTGGGTATCAAAAAGTGCCACTGTATCCAAGCCCACAACTTGCCACGTTCATTAAAACTCCTGTCCTCATGGCCATATTAGGTGCTGGAGACTTTCTTTGCCTCACCTGCTTGGATGTAACTTAACATCCAAGAAGACTCTGGTATTTGAAGCTTCCCCAAGAAGCAAAGTTAGGCATTGAGGGATATCTCCCTCATTTTATCTGATAATTTGGCCTTAGACATATGCAGAGAATTATTATAGCTCTCCACATTCTGGGTTCATAATCTGGTGTCTATTTCCAACCAATCCTTTACATATATGAAAGTTACCTACCAGCAGAAGATGCTACTTAGGATGGAGAACTATGTCTTGACTATAGGAAACATAATGCAGAAGGAAAAATAGGAACCTAGATCTGATAATGAGTCAGGAAAATGCCCCTTCTTCTTGTTGGCAGACAGTTCTCCTTGAGTCCCTTGTGTTTCTGCTCGACCTGTGACAGTTTTTATTCCAAATTACCTGCTCTAGTGAACAGTATTAGAAGAGGGAGAAAGTGCCTGCCTTCAGGACAGAGGTCAGATTTGTTTGCTGTCTGGGATAATAGAGAATGTTTCTCTCCAGGGCAAAGTTTTGGTAGGTTTGCAAGAAACCAACTAATAAGACTGGTAGTTTTCTAAGCTCATGGTCCCTCAGCTGTGGTACAAACCTAATATATGTGCAGCATTGCCTTGGGCCCCCTCCACATTGTCCCTGTGGAGCTTGTAAGGGGAATGGGTGAGAATGTGAAGATCAGACTGCCTACTGTAACAGCAGTCCATTGTTTCTGATCCAGGAAACTCATGCCTTCTTTCCAACAGGAAATTGGCAGACTAACTTGTTAGCTTGAAAGTAGTGTAAAATCTCAAACTCTTCATAATCCTTGACTTTTCTAACATTAGGTAGCCCACTGTTAGGATGAGGACTCTCTTTAACCATTGTAGAAGAGAATTTTGATTTCACAGGCAAAACAAATAGGTATATATGATGGTTAAGTATGAATGTGTGCCCTCCACTCATAGGTACTTATCTCAGATGACTTGCTGTAGTAAAATATCCTCTACACTTACCAGAGGACATAATAAGTATCAACATCACATAGACTTATCAACTGTATTCCTTGAATGTCTTTAACAAATGAAATGTCACTACAAACACCTGTGATGTGGACTGGCTACACACTTATTTTTGAAAGGGGCTTTCCCAGGAGGAAGCTGGTCTTGTTTTCATCGAGTAGATCAGAGTTTCTCCAGGAAAACACAGTACTTCAGAGAATGAAAGCTGAGATGCTGGTAAATCCTACTAAATCAAATAAATTTCAACTAGGACATGGTAAAACACCTAAAAGCCATATGCAGGCATCTGAATTATAAAACACCATGCCAAGCCATACCTAAGAACATCCTGTAAATTTTTTTAAATGTTTATTTATTTCTGAGAAAGAAAACATGAGTGGAGGAGGGGCAGAGGGAGGGGGGACAGAGGATCCAAAGCAGGCTCTGAGCTGACAGCAGCGAGGCCCATGCAGGGCTCGAATTCACGAACCGGGAGATCATGACCTGAGCCAAAGTTGTCTGCTTTACCGACTGAACCACCCAGGCACCCCATCCTGTAATTTTTTTTAATTAATTACTTTCTATTTAAAGTGCTTAATCTTTTTTTAACAATAAAAGAACTAAGAAAAAAACATGGTAGAATCCAGCCATCTACAAAAGTAACAGCTTTATTTTATTAGCTCACAAACTTGTGTTAGAAACTTTGATCTACACAGAACACGTAAAATGTAGATATAGTTAATATTTTGCTCTCAATGACCATCCGGGGATAGTTTAGGAGAGAAATTTGTTTCCTATATCTATGTCTTATATTCCAAACTAATATAACCCAAGATTGTTATAGGGTTATAGAATTACATTAAATCAGATATTTATAAGACATTGAATCCTATGCATATTATGTTTCAGCTGTAGGCTAAGTAAAAAGCAGATTTAGCAACTTCTAGGTTGGACTTTACCTTTGCTTTCTGCTAAAATGATGGAGCCTTATAGTACAGTGGTACACTATTTCTCATCAGTAATATCATCTGCTGCCAGTGAGAAGTTCTTTAAAATCCAACTTGTTTTGGAAGAGGAGGGGCCAGTATTTAAAAGATAACTTTTTAGGGGAACCTAGGTGGCTCAGTTGGTTAACTGTCTGCCTTTAGCTCAGGTCATGATCTCGTGGTTTGTGAGTTTGAGCCCCACGTCCGGCTCTGTGCTGATAGCTCAGGGCCTGGAGCCTGCTTCAGATTCTGTGTGTGTGTGTGTGTGTCTCTCTCTGCCTCTCCCCCACTTATGCTCTGTGTCTTTCTCTCTCTCAAAAATAAACATTTTAAAAACTTAAAAAAAATAAAACAAAAGACAACTTGAAAAAAATTTTTTAACATTTATTTATTTTTGAGAGACAGAGCATGAGTGGGGGAAGGGCAGAGAGAGAGGGAGACACAGAATCTGAAGCAGGTTCCAGGTTCTGAGCTGTCAGCAGAGAGCCCAATGCAGGGCTCGAACCCACAAACCATGAGATAATGACCTGAGCCGAAGTCAGACGCTCAACCGACTGAGCCACCCAGGCTCCCCAAAGATAACTTTTTAAATGGACATTGAATCCAATCCAAATTTCTAAAATGTTTCTAAACTTTCTAACATTTTCTTTCCTTTCCCTTCTAAACATTTTCTTTCCTTTCCCTTTCCAGAAATATCCCCAAGAGATCAAACCCATTCATAATAATAAAAATAAAAATTACAATCACATTGCCATACTGAAATACATTTTTTTTACCTATAACATTTGCAAAGGTAAACAGATTTGAAAAGATTTGTTATAAGAATATGGGAAAACAGGCACTGTCATATTTTGCTTAATAGAAAAAATTGATATAGTTTCTATATAGAGAGCAATTAGGCAATATATCAGATTTTTAAAAAATTTTATTTTAATGCTTTTTATTTTTTTTAAGAGAGAGAAAGAGCACAATTGGGGGAGGGGCAGAGAGAGAGGGAGACACAGAATCTGAAGCAGGGTCCAGGCTCTGAGCTGTCAGCACAGAGCCCAACATGGGACTCAAACCCATGAATCATGAGATCATGACTTGAGCCGAAGTTGGACACTTGGCCGACTGAACCACCCAGGTGCCCCAAGAGTTTTAAATGCAGAACTTAACTTCTAGGAACTTAGCACACAGGCACACTTGTACATAGGCAAAAGGACATCTGTCCAAGGTTATTCATTGCAGCATTGTTTGAGGTAGCAGAAAAATGGAACAACCCAAACACAATGCAATACTCTACTACCATTAAAAAGAATGACATACATCTATATATAATGATATGGCAGGACCTCTAAGAAAGGTGCAAAGGAGTATACATAATATGGTAGCATTTGTGTAAGAATTTTAAAAAATGGTACCTACATATAGTACCTTTGTGCTATGTTGACTAGCCTGAACTACATTTCCCAAAATTCCCTTCTCAGTGTGTTTCCAGGTAGGGTGGGCCTCAAGAGACATCTTTGCGGGAGATTTGGAAAGCAGAAAGAAGTCAAGCAGCAGCATTTTGATTTTTATGCTTCCAAGGTAAAAGTGAGCACTCTTGCAGTTCACATGTCTTGTTGTTTATCTGTTGGCACCTCTCTTTAGCCTGCGCCTCAACTGCCTCACCTTCCCTTGGATTCTCCTTCAGTTTCTCCAACTCTGGGCCGTGTGTGTGTGTGTGTGTGTGTGTGTGTGTGTGTGTGTGTGTGTGTGATCAGCTCTGTGAAGGGTACTGGCTTCTTCTGTAGGACAGCCACACCAAGTCAGGGGCAGAGAGAATTGACAGAGGTTCTAATCCATCCTCGCAGATTCCAACTGATGTTCAGAGGTTCCAGCTTGCTTGCCTCCTGTTTTATATCTCTATCGTCCCTCCCCAACTGCCTTTCCTGTAGACTTCAAGCTCTAGCATCAGATACAAAGACGACTGCTTAGCTGACCTCCTGCAAGTACATCTGAGTAAATCCTTATAACAAATCCATATGGAACATCTAGAACAAATCAGAAATAGGGGATAGTAGTTGAATCCAGGGAAGGATGGAAACAAGGTAACTCAGAAGGGGAAAGGAAGGAACACCACTTCCACTTGTGCTTCTGAGTGTGGCACCATGTGAATCTAGTACCTGTTTCAAAAATAAACATGTAAAATGTTTGAAAATTCCTTAAATTATCTTTCTCGTATTTGCATGTAGAGATACAGAAATATTTACCCTTTGTTTCTATTCCTTTAAATAGAGTCTGATTTGCTTTCTATATTTTTAAAAGGTTTTGCATGTCACAGGGGACTGCAAGGGGAAAAGGGAACTTGTATGGTTTCTCTCTAGAATCAGCCCTAAGTGAAAGAGAACAAAGCTAGGATATTGCATCTCCTATGCCCTTTGTCTCTTGCTCTAACACCCTCCATCAAAGGATCCGATTTGTGGGGACACCTAAGACTTATAGTACTGTAAAGCACTTAAAATGCTTTAAGAGAACTAGTCCTTCTTAAGACCATATGTACTATAGGATTAGGTTTAGATCATCAATCAGTTGTGTAACCAACATCAAGTAGACTCTATGAAATGTAGCTCACATCTGAATGGTTTGTTCGGTACACATGGGATCAACCAGACTGCATCTGGTCACAGTTCCTGGAGGTGTTCTTTTGATCAGAATTTTGGAAATAATGTAATCTAATATAATATATTAATATATATTAATTAATTAATATATTAATAACTATTAATAATATTAATAATTAATATTAATAATAATAATTAATATATTATAATATAATATAATAAAAATCAATACAACATAAAGATAATAACTGTACAACTTTATAATCTTTAAGGTATTTCTACACACATTGACTCATTCCTCAATTATATAGTAATAGCAAGTATTAATTATCACATATCAGGCATTATGCAAAAACCTCAGCATCCTCTGGTAAATCCTGAGGGTACCATCATTAACTTCATTTTACAAATGAATGCATTAAAGCTTAAAGACATTGAGACTTACCCAATATACCCAGGTAGGTCTTGCAATTAAAATTTGAACACAGGGAGGCACCTGGATGGCTCAGTTAGTTAAGCCTCTGACTCTTGATATTGGTTTAGGTCATGATCTCAATCAAGTTCATGAGTTTGAGACCCGCATAGGGCTCTGCGCTGACAGTGTGGAGACTGCTTAAGATTCTCTCCTTCTCTCTCTGCCTCTCTCCTACTCTCTCTCAAAAGATAAATAAACTAAAAAAAATTTGTTTTAATAAAATAAAATAAAATTTGAACATAGGTGCACCTGGGAGGCTCAGTCGGTTAAGTGTCCGACTCTTGACTTCAGCTCAGGTCATGATCTCACGGTTCATGGGTTCAAGATCCACATTGGTCTCTGCACTGGCAGTGCAGAGCCTGCTTAGGATTCTCTCTCTCTTCCCCTCCCCTACTCGTGTGCTCTGTCTCTTTCTCAAAAATAAATAAACTTCTTAAAAATAAGTAAATAAAATTTGAACACAGACCCACTTGACTCCAGAGCCCATGTTCCTCACTAGTTCATGGTACTGTTTCTCATTATAGCCCCCTGTGACAGAGGTGGGTTGAGTTACTATTGTTATCTCTATTTTACAAAAAAACCCACTAAGGATCCAGAGGGTATATGATTTGTCAAGGCCACATAGGTGAGACAAAGTGGAAATCAAAATAAGAATGTCTTGACTCTATGTATAACACTCTGGTTTACTTAACCACAGCTGATTATGATGTGTTTTCATATTTCCATGTTTCGTATTCATGTTTCCATGAATGCATTCTTGTTTGACTATGTATTCCTTACAGAAGATTAGCAAATTCTTCTAACTGTGGACAACTGGAAGAATAGTCTATTAGCTGTAGTAATCCTGTATAATTTTTTGTTTGTTTGTTTTCATTGTGTTTTGTTTTTCTGTCCTGGACATGTGTTGTCTATTTCTTGGGCATTTCAATGGGCCTCTCAATTGACACAGAAGTTCTCAGGCTTTTGCAATTTCCCTCAGTCTAATTATTGTAACCATTCTCTGCTCCTACAGCTGCTTCTGTAAACAAATCCTCATCACAGTCTCTTCTCCCCTTTTCCATACCGTCTTTGGCAATGCTTTGGCATCTTTGGCAAGGCTTGCTTTCTTTCAAGTGGCCCTTCTCTGTGCTACTTACACATTCGTGGTAGCCTTTAAGATGTATTTTAAGCTTCTGAATTTTAGGTGGTAATTCCAAGACTTGTTCATGAGCAGAACACTTAAAAATCTCATTGTTAAAGAAGTAAACTAGGGAATCAAAATGGCAAGCCAGCAATGCAAGAGTCAAGAGTAACCTCTATGCAAATAAGAAGGAGTAGAGCTGTAGGTGAAAACCTGAGACAGAACCTGTTGTTTTGCTTTTAAAACATTTTTTTAATGTTTGAAACTAATAATAAACCACATAAAATAACATACTTTTTAACCCAGGTATCCATCCCCCAGGATTTTCCAAAACTAAAGAAAGTATCAATTAATACATTCAAGAACTATTATTATGAAGTCCAAATAGAATAAATATAAATTTTAAAAAGCATAAATATTAAAGGATACACTTAAACACATCAGAGTGACATTGCTAAAATCTAAAGAAAAGGAGAGAATCATTCCTAGCTCAAAGCAAATAGAAAGAAAAGAAACATTACCTTCAAAGTTGCAATAATAAAAAAATTAAAAAATAAAAACAAAAAAAAAAGTATTCTAAAAAAAAAAAAAATACAATAGGGGCACCTGGGTGGCTCAGTCAGTTGAGCGTCTGACTTCAGTTCAGGTCATAATCTCATGTTCATGAGTTTGAGCCCCGCATCAGACTCGCTGCTATCAGCAAAGAGTCCACTTCAGATCCTTTGTTCTTTGTGCCTCCCCACTCACACTCTCTCTCTCAAAAATAAACAAACATTTAAAAAATCCAGTAAAATAAAATAATAAAAGCAAAGTTGTGATCATAATATTGGTGGTTGACCTCTCAACAGAAACAGTGGAAACCAGACAGAGGGCAATAGAAAGGTATCTTCATAAGTACTGAAAGGATATATCTGCCAACCTAGAAATCTTTACACAAGAAAAATATTCTTCAAAGACAAAAGCCAAACAAAGACCTTTTCCAGAAAAACAGGGATGGGGAAATTAGTCACCTGCACTTAAAAAAGGAAAATAATCCCTGAAGGATACACAAACATGCAGGAAGGAATGAAGTGCACTAGAAAGGGTAAGTGTATGAGCAAATGCATAGGAAAATTAGCTATATCTAACAACATTGTACGTGGTTTGAAATATAGAGAGAATTCAAATTGCTGACAACAACAGGACAAGAGGCAGGAGGGGGCGCTAAAAAGAATGCAAGTGTTTTAATTAAAATAAATGTGTTAATGCACGTTTTAAGGAATATCAGAAAAAAATTATTAGAAATAAGTTATTGAACACCTATTTATGATAAACTAATGAAAGTCATCAAGACAAGATGAAGATTATGTAGATCTAATATAATTTATAATAAATTATTTGAAATATGAGTAAATGTGCTGTTTCTCATGCTTAATTTATAATAATGCAGTGCAAGATGTAACTAACATAATGGAGTTTCTTGGAGCCAAGAGTAGGATAAAAGGCATGATTTTCTTTCGGTAAACAGGTGCACATATATGTACTCTAGTGCTCTGCTCTTGGAAATATTTTGTAAATTATGCATAAAATTCAAAAATAATTCCATACACATTATGAGGTAACTCATTGGATTTAGTGGGAAAGAAAAGCCCCTTTGAGCCACTGCAGCAATGTAGGTTGATGACATTGATCCCAGCCATTGTAATAGAAGACAATGCCTTCTATTATTTTTGAAGATTATTTTTGAAGACGGGAAAAAAGAACAATTATGAAACAGGAGGTGGGAAAGAAGCACGCGGGAGTTGCTGGAGTTGCTGGAGGGAAAGTACACATGGAAGTTGAAGTTTTTCTTTACCATCAGCACCCCGGTACCTGGCAAAAGCTTCATATAACCACAAGGATATGCATACTCCCATTTGAAGACCATTGCTCTGGGTCTAAGGGATTACCTTGTCCCAAGGTGTGCACATTCTCACCTGTACTAGATATTGACAAACTGCTTCTAAAGCAGTGGAATCGGTTTATAGTCCCACAGCAGGAGTTTTGACATAGTACCCCAGCGTTATTCTGATTTTTCCCTGGCATTGTATTTTTGTTTCATTTAATCTTTCCCTGATTATTAAAAGTGTTGAGTATCTCTTCATATGTTTATTGGCAATTTAAGTTTCTTATGTGAATCTTCTCTTTTTTATTATTTGCCTCTGTCTCAATAAGATATATTTACACATTCTGGATACTCATGCTTTATCATTTACATGCATTGCACATAGCTTCTGCCAGTCCACAGGCAGATTACTTAAACCTTTAAATGTCTCAGTTTTTTGTATGAAAAAAAAAACCCTCTTCAAAAGACATTAAGCCAGTTAATCCTCAAAATAACTCTATAGGGTATATTTCAAAATTAAGCCCATTTCTCAGATGAGAAAACTTTTCTAAGTTATGCCAAACTGTTTACCATACAGGTTGTACCAAATTTTTTTTCTATCTTCAGAATATACATGTCCTGTTGCTCCATTTGAAATGATCAGACTTTAAAATTTTTGCCGTATGGTAAGTGTGAAATAGAATCTTTGTTTTTTATTTTGCACTTTCCTGGTAACTAATGAGGTTGAACATCTTTTCATATGTGTATTCTCTATTCTTGGTTCCTCTTCTCTAAAATGCCTGTACATGTCTTTTGCTTATCATTATTGGGTTATTTGTCTCTTTCCAATTGATTCAAAAGTTTTCTTTCTATATTCTGGATACTCGTGCAAGTAACTTCTCCCAGTTTGTGGCTTCTTTTAAAATTCTCTTTATGCTGACACTTGATGAAAGCAAGTTCTTAATCTCAACATAACTTACTCTGATTACCTTTTCCTTTTTGGTTATGCTTTTCTTGAGTTTATTACCTTCCTTCCTTTTTTTTAAGTGTATTTATTTAGTGTGTGTGTGTGTGTGTGTGTGTGTGAGAGAGAGAGAGAGAGAGAGAGAGACAGAGAGAGACAGAGAGAGAGACAGAGAGAGACAGAGAGAGGCAGAGAGAGAAGGCAGGAGAGAATCCCAGGCAGGGTTTGCGCTTTTAGTGGGGAGCCCGATGTGAGGCTCAATCTCTCAAAATGAGAGATTATGATCTGAGCCAAAATCAAGAGACAGACACTTAACTGATTGAGCCCCCCATGTGCCCCTACCTTCATTTCACTAAACTTTTCTATGTCATTCTGTTGTAGTATACCTCTTGCAAAAATCATAATCAAATCGGATAGCTTCTTGTCTTTCAATATATAAATTTACTTTGTTTACCTTTGTAATCAGTCATATATTTAGACTTATTTCTACCATCTTATTTTTTTAATTTACTACTTGCAATCCTTTTTACCAGCTTTCCCCGCTCCTTTCCTGTCTTTTTTTGGATTGATAAATTTTCATAGATTCACTGTAATTTTAGTATCTACCGATTGTATATCTACCTATATGCTTAGGCTGTCTTAAATATTCAGCATATATTCTTTTTTTAAAATGTGTATTTATTTTTGAGAGAGAGAGAGACAAACAGAGTGTGAGCAGGGAAGGGGCAGAGAGAGAGGAAGACACAGAATCCGAAACAGGCTCCAGGCTCTGAGCCGTCAACACAGAGCCTGATGTGGGGCTCAAACCCACAAACTGTGAGATCCTGACCTGAGCTGAAGTCAGTTGCTTAACCGACTGAGCCACCTGGGCACCCCCAATATTCAGCATATGTTCTTAACCATAAACTTTTGGTACACTCTAAAATAATTCAATATTTGTATATTTTTAAAGACTTTAGCAGTATATAAAACAAAATAGCCAAAATATTGATTACTGCTAAGCTGGGTGATGGGTTAACTGTATTAAAGGACTTAGTATCCTTAACTACCCATTGAATACACACACACACACACACACACACACACACATACACAAATAATATTATTAAGGAAGAGTTTTAGTATTTATCTTTTTTAAAATTGTTTTCCTTTTTTTTTAATTTTTTTTTTAATTTTTTTTTTGACATTTATTTATTTTTGAGACAGAGAGAGACAGAGCATGAATGGGGGAGGGTCAGAGAGAGGGAGACACAGAATCTGAAACAGGCTCCAGGCTCTGAGCCGTCAGCACAGAGCCCGACGCGGGGCTCAAACCCACGGACCGTGAGATCATGACCTGAGCCGAAGTCGGCCGCTTAACCGACTGAGCCACCCAGGTGCCCCAATTGTTTTCCTTTTTAGAGAGAGAGCACACGAGTCAGGTAAAGGGGCAGAAGGAGAGAGAGAGAATCTTAAGCAGGCTCCACACTCAGTGCAGAGCCCAACACGGGGCTCAATTCCACGACCCTGGGATCATGACTTGTGCCGAAATCAAGAGTTGGATGCTCAACCGAATAAGCCACACAGGCACCCCAGTTTTTACCTTTTTTTAATAAAAACATGCAAAAATTTGTTTTGCGGGGGGGATTTTTTAGTCACATAAATACATTTCCAGAAGTATTTGATCTGTTCCCGTGCTCACTGTTTTTTGGTTGGTTGGTTGTTTTCATACGTTATGCTTTTCTTCTGAGTTCAGGTTTCTTCTTGATGGAGAAGAATCTTAATAGTCTCTTCAATAAGAGCCTGTGGCAAATTTTTCTCTCCCTTTTTTGACATATAGTTTAACTGGATGTGAAACTCTGGGTTGATGGTTACTTTTTCTCAACACTTTCATAATATTACTCCTTTGTCTTCATTGTAGATGAGAAACGAGCTGTTTATTTAATTGTCATTCCTTTGTGGGTAATGTGTCTTTTTTCCTCTGGCTGCTTTTAAGATTTTCTTTTTATGATGCAGTGTCACTATAATGTGCCTACTATGTGGACTTAATCTCATCTCTACTGAATATTTCATTTTTCTTCTGGAACTCCTATTAGAAATGTCTGAAATTATGTCTGGAAAAAAACATCTGGAACTCCTATTAGAAATGCCACCCAGAATGTATCCTTCACATCTTTAACTGATTGTTCATATTTTCCTTTATTTGGATACCAGGTGAATTCCTCAGCATTCTTCCAATTTACTCATTGTCCAATTCTTCCTGACCTAGAGTTTGTCCCAGATATTGACTTCTCTTTCAAGAACTATTTTTTATTTCTGCTTACTTTTGTTTCTTTTATAAATATTATTCCTTATTTTATCCTTTTGAGGAGGTGACATTTAAGTTGAGAAAGTTGAAACCATGTGAAGTGACTGGTGTAGAGCATTCTAGGCAGGAAAGAATAGCTTTGGAACTAGACATTTCCCCCCCAGAATTGTCTGGTCCTTAGCCAGCATTTACTTTCAATTTGACCTATTATATAAACATAGCTGATTGTAACTCAGCATGGTGACTGAATCTGGAGGCTTTTGGTGTGAAACTTCTGAGGGACTGACTGGGTTTTGGCATCATTTAGCATAGAAACTCTGACATGTAGAAGCTTTACTTGCAGTAGGTCAATTGAGCCATATTGCATCCAGGGATAAACATGGCCATGAGCTGACTAAGCAACAGAATGCATGGTTTGGGTTGGAGTAAATAACACAATGCAAGATTTATTTCTATATTAATCATGTGCTTTTTAGAAATCAATAAAATAATTGTATAAATATAAACAAAACAGTTAAATGTCATCACTTAGCACTGTCATGATTATATATAAAAATGAAAACTTGGGCGTCAAAATCATGTAACAATACTCACTTACAAAAATGTCATAGATGATCTGGATACTCCAAACTATGCTTATACCAATATTTTTTAGAATATGACTTAATTTGCAACAACAACAAAAATTTTAACCCCTGTTATAACTTGAATATCCCCAGTTGTAAAACTATTTCCCTCTCAGTCCCTGTAGATGGGGAGATATTTTGGCTAGTGGTGGTAGTAGACAACCCTGATGTCCTTTTCCTTATGCCATATCACCTTTGCCTCTTTTCTTCCTCTTCCCTTCCTCCTTTTGGCCAAGTACCCTTCTTACGGCTGCCTGCTTTGAACCAGAGTCTAGTGTTGTCTTTTCTGAATGGAAGACTAACATATCCACCTATCTTGCATTATCTAATGCAGTGAGCTTTACCATCAACCTGTTAGATTGTCACTTCTCTAGGGCTCAGCATACTGATGCATAACTAGGTAAGGCACTCTCCTTGGTGCAACCATGCAGTGTGTCTACACATAGCCCAGCACAGTGGGCCCACTAGCTGTATGTATGCCCTCTGCCAACCACAGAATCACACTGAACATTTTCCTATTATAAACTTAACAGTGTCGTCTTTGTCTAGCATTCATCTTCCTCATTTCTCACAGTGCTTCCTCTAAAGTAAAAAATATTTATATCAAAAAAGGCTGATTACTGGATACTGAGCTTTAGATGTTTAACTCTGCCCTGAAACTCCTTGACAAAATATAAGTGATATTAAGTTTTTCACATTCTCGCATTGTAAAAGAAGAACTATCTTCCTTTGGGGTGTGGCTAATTTTGGTAAGTCTTTTTGAATGAAATAATTCAAATACAGAAGTTGTTTTCACAAAAAGAGAAAGCTCTCTCCAATCTCTCCTCAGGTGGAAGTTAGTACCTTGAATGTGATGTTCACTTCCTTCAAGAGAACAACATCTTAGGTAAGTGGAAATGTTTTTCAACAAAGAACCTGCTGTTTCAAGTTCAATATCCTGTTTCAATTCATTATCAAAAGCCATATAGAAAGAATGTTTAGTGCTAAGGAAATCTATGGTCTGACGAACCAACAGATGAAATCAAATTCACATTTGAAAATATTTCTTCTATTCGTTTAGGTACAATTTCAACAAAATTGACTTTTGAAATAAATACAGCCTGCCTAAGATAGGATGAAAGTACTCCTCAGTGAACTTCCCACAGCTTATAAGGTTTCCCATGGCCTTAAGGGCTGGCATGCTGTGGTCCCTGATATGTCCTCCAACCACAACTTGTTCCCTATGCCACTTGCTAATTTTGTTCTAGTTCTACCAGTCTTCTGTTAGCAACTAAAGCAGGTCAAGCTGTTTCCTATCACAAGGCCTGCCCAGAGTATCCTTCTGCCTCCTCTCATCTTAACTATCTCCTCAAAGAAGTCTTCCCTGACCACCCTGTCCCAAGTAGGTTGTCTACCTTAGCCCCTGTGTATTTCCTACATTCGGTGTATGTCCTGCGTAGCACTAATTAGAGGTTTCAAGATTCTTATTTATCAGTTATTGATGGTCTTTTCCCCACCCTAGAATGTAAGCCCCATGAAGGTAGGAATCTAATCTGTCTTTGTTCCATCCCTAATCCCTATGTTCCTGGTACAGAAGTCTACTAGCCAATGGCATCTTCCTGATACAGCCACCTCAGATTTAGAAGAATAATCAATGTTATTCAAACAATAAGGGCACAGATGCCTATCTGAATTTCATGTAGAATTGACTATAACACAGAATTTAGGATAGTCCTAAAGCCACAAATCCTGGACTTTGGGTTTGAAATTTTAAATTTATTTTTATTTATTCTGAATGATAGCCACTAGAGGGAGACATAGCCAAATACTATAGTCTCAAATTCTATAATTTTTCCATGAGAATTTTTGAAGACCTGCAGCCTAACCCTCCTCCCAGCTTCCCTGAAAGATATCCATTCAACTTTTTATTATTTTTAATGTTTTATTTATTTTTGAGAGACGGGGAGCATGAATGGGGGAAGGCAGAAAAAGAGGGAGACACAAAATCTGAAGCAGGCTCCAAGCTCTGAGCTGTCAGCAGAGAGCCCCACACGGGGCTTGAACTCAAAAACTGTGAGATCATGACCTGAGCCAAAGTCATACACTTAGCCGACTGAGCCACACAGATGCCCCATCCAACTTCTTTTAAACCAAACCCCCCCTCCACACACACACAAACACACACACACACACACACACACACACACACACACACACACACAAAACAAAACAAACAAAAATAAAATCAAGAAATCTCAACCCAGTGGAACAGACTATTCTACAGCTGGGTACCACTCATTTAAAAGGTCCTCTTGTCAAAGATGGCAGCACAGTAGGAGGACCATAGGCCTACCCAGTCCCTGAACACAGCTAGATACCCATCAAATCATTCTGAATACCTGAGATATCGACCTGAGGACTGATAGAATGGACTGCACAACTAGAGGAAAAAAAGAGGCCACATCGAAGAAGGTAGGCAGTACAGAGATGTGGTTCGGGGGAGAAAGGATCAGATTGTGGGTGCCGCAAAGGGAAGGGAGCCCTGGTCGTGGAGAAAGGCAGAAAAGAGAGGAACACACAGGCATGTGCACAAGAAGAACACTTCCACAAAGTCATTGGCTGGAAAAATAAGAGGGGATAATTTTCATGAGTTTTTGCAACCAGCGGGGCTCAAAGACTGGAGTTTTGGAGGTCCATGGGCTTGGTTGGGATAGAGACTTGAGGGCACTACCTTACTTCTGAGAAGAAGCAGACAAGAAATCCTGGGGCAGACTGCATGATCTGAGAATTCCCTGGGGCACACAGGGAGTGAATGTTCATACTTTATGGAGCGCATCTGTGAAAGGTGGCATTGCCTTTCTGGGGACAAGGAAATCAGCAGAAACCATTTCCCTCCCCCGCCCCACAGCATAGGTGCAGAGACACCTGCTAAGGGCCTCTAACTGGGACACTGGCTGTTGAGCCTGTTTTGCTCCAAACTCCATGCCCCTGCAATCTGCCACGACTGCCCTTCTGGGTCAAAACTGCATCAGTCCCAGCTCAGTGAGACCCTTTCCCAGAGGACCAACGCAGATCCCTGCCACACCAGGTCCTTAAAGTATGGAGTTTTAAAAGGCATCAGGCCTGGCTGGTGTAGAGAGCACTGTGCTTCTCCAAGCAGGCAAGCGACCCAGAGACAGACACTGTGAAAACAGCAGTCTGAAAAACACCTAAGACACATGAGGCTAAAGTATTTTCTACTCATAAAGAAGTTTTCTGACTGCAGCAAGCAGTGACTCCCTCTCCAGGGACAAAGGGGCAGGCTGACGCCATTTCCCTTCCCCCCTCACAGCATAAACTGACTTCAGTAAGCTGCACAACCCCAACACTGACTGCCTAACCTGCATAAACAAACTCATGCCTACCTGTGGTTTGTGGGTACTTCTTTTCTTGGGCAAGGGTGCCTAACAACCAACACAATGGGCCCCTTCCCCAGAAGACCAGCACAAAGCCCCTCACACACCACGTCTACTGACCATTGAGTTCTGCAAAGCTTCAATTCTAGTGGAAGTAGCATACATCTCTTTTAACAAGCAGACCAGAGCACACCTAGTTAAACTCACCACATTCTGCCCAATATTCATACATTCCCTGCTGAAGGCAAGGACAGCCTCTGCAGACAACTGACCTGAGTTATAGAACAGAAAAAAACACAACAGGAGAGTGCACGTAACACACCAGAGACACTTACTGAAGTGCCAGGCCCTGGATATTATATGATCTCTACTTCAAACAGGAATCAGGAGCTTCAAACTCAGGAGCAGGAAACATAACAGGCTCTTCTAACACAGAGAAGACAGAACTTGAGACAAAATGACATGATGGAGGAATTAATCCCAAAAGAAAGACAAGAAAAAGTCATGGCCAAGGATCTAATCAAAGCAGATATGAGTAATATGCTTGATGCAGATTTTAAAGCAACAATCATAAGTATACTAATTGGGCTTGGGAAAAGCATGGAAAACACCGTGGAGACCCTTGGGAAAAGCACAGAAGACATCACGGAGATAAAACAGCTAAAAAGATTAGGGCCAAAATGAAAAATGAGACTTGAAAATGAGACTTGAAACTGACTGGATATAATGACCACAGGATGGAAGAAGCAGAGGAACGAATGAGTGATACAGAAGATAGAATTATGGAAAATAACAAAACAAATAATAATAAAAGAAACGTGGCAAGCCAGAAGGTAGTGGCATGACATATTCAATGTGCTGACCAAGAAAAATCTGCTGCCAAGAATACTCTATCCAGCAAGACTATCATTCCAAATAGAGGGAGAGATGAAGAGTTTCTGACATAAACAAAAATTAAAGGAGTTCATGACCACTAAACCAGCCCTGCAAGAAATATTAAAGGGGACTCTTTGAGTAGAAAGGAAAGACAAAAAGTGACACAGACTAGAAAGGAGTAGACAAAATCTCCAGAAACAAGGACAAAACAAGAAATAAAATGGCACTAAGTACATATCTATTAATAATTACTCTGAATGCAAATGGACAGAACACTCCAATCAAAAGACATAGGGTGTCAGAATGGATTTAAAAAAACAAGACCCATCTATATGCTGCCTACAAGAGACTTGTTTGAGACCTAAAGACACCTACAATTTGAAAGTGAGGGCATGGAGAGGCATTTCTCATGCAAATGGATGTCAAAAGAAAGCCAGAGTGTCAATACTTATATCAGATAAACTGTATTTAAACCAAAGAATGTGACGGGAGACGAGGAAGGGCACTAGATCACAATAAAGGGGGCTATCCAACAAGAAAATCTTACCATTGTAAATATTTATAGCTCCAACTTGTGAGCACCCAAATATATACAACAATTAACAACAAACATAAAGGAACTTGTTGAGAATAACACAATACTACTAGGGGACTTTAACACCCCACTTACAATGATGGACAGATCATCTAAGCAGAAAATCAACAAGGAAACAATGGCCTTGAATGACACACTGGACCAGATGGACTTAACAGATATAGTCAGAACATTCCACCCTAAAGCAGCAGAACACACGTTCCTTTTGAGTGCACGTGGGACATTCTCCAGAATAGATCACATGCCAGGTCACAAATCAGGCCCCAACAAGTACACAAAGACTGAGATCATACCATGCATATTTTCTGACCACAATGCTATGAAACTGACGTCAACCACAAGAAAAAAATGGAAAGAACATAAATACATGGAGGTTAAACAACATGCTACTAAAGAATGAATGGGTCAACCAGGAAAACTAAGAAGAAACTTAAAAATACATGGAAACAAACAGAAATGAAAACATGACAGTCCCAAACCTTTGGGATGCAGCAAAAGCAGTCATAAGAGGGAAGTACATAGCAATATGGGTCTACCTCAAGAAGCAAGAAAAATCTCAGATAAACAACCTAACCTTACACCTATTGGAGCTAGGGGCGGGGGGTAAAACCTAAAGCCAGCAGAAGAAGGGAAATCCTAATGATTAGCACGGAAATAAATGATATAGAAACTAAAACCACAATAGATGAGATCAGTGAAACCAGGAACTCGTTCTTTGAAAAATTAACAAAATTGATAGCCCCCTAGCCAGACTTATCAAAAAGAAAAGAGAAGAGGCCCAAATTAAAAAATCACAAATGAGAGAGAAGAAATAGCAACCAACACCGCAGAAGTACAAACAATTATAGGAGAATATTATGAAAAATTATATGCCAACAAATCGGACAATCTGGACAAAATGGATAAATTCCTAGAAACATATAAACTACCAAAACTGAAGCAGGAACAAGTAGAAAACTTGAACAGGCTTATAACCAGCAAAGGAACTGATTAATAATCAAGGATCTCCCGACAAACAAAAGTTCAGGACCAGATGGCTTCACAAGGGAATTCTACCAAACATTTAAGGAAGAGTCAATACCTATTCTCCTATAACTGTTCCAAAAGATAGAAATGGAAGGAAAACTTCCAAATTCACTCTGTGAGGCCAGCATTACCCTGATTCTAAAACCAGACAAAGACTCCACTAAAAAAGGGGACTATAGGCCAATGTCCTGATGAACTTGGAAGCAAAAGTTTTCAACAAAATACTAGCAAGTCAAATCCAACAGTACTTTTAAAGAATCGTTCGCCACAATCAAGTGGGATTTATTCCTGGCTTGCAAGAATGGTTCAATATTCACAAATCAATCAACACAATACACCACATTAATAAAAGAAAGGATAAGAACCATATGATCCTTTCAATAGATGCAGAAAGGGCGTTTGACAAAGTACAACATCCATTCATGATAAAAACCCTCAACAAAGTAGGGTTGGAGGGAACATACCTCAACATAATAAAAGCCATACGTGAAAAACCCATAGCTAATATGATCCTCAATGGGAACAACTGAGATCTTTTCCTCTATGGTCAGGAACAAGACAGGGATGTCCACTCTCATCACTGTTATTTACCATAGTACTCAAAGTACCCAGCCTCAACAATCAGACAACAAAAAGAAATAAAAGGCATCCAAATCAACAAGGAAGAAGTCAAACTTTCACTATTTGCAGATGACATGATACTCCATGTGGAAAACCCAAAAGACTCCACCAAAAATTGCTAGAAATGTTACATGAATTCAGTAAACTTTCAGTCTACAAAATTAATGTAGACAGCTATTACCTTTCTATGCACCAATAATGAAGCAGTTGAAAGAGAAATCAAGGAAATGATGGCATTTACAATTCCACCAAAAACAGTAAGATACCCAGGAATAAACCTAATCAAAGGAGTAAAAGATCTGTACTCTTAAAACTATAAAACACTGATGAGAGAAATTGAAGATGACACAGGAAATGGAAAAACATTCCAAGCTCATGGTTGGAGGCACAAAGATTGCTATGCAAAGCAATCTACACATTTAATGCAATCCTGATCAAAATACCACCAGCATTTTTCACAGAGCTAGGACAAACAATCCTAAAATTTGTGTGGAACCACAAAAGACTCTGAATAGTCAAAGCAACCTTGAAAAAGAAAAGCAAAGCTGGAGGCATCACTATTCTGAACATCAAGTTATATTACAAAGCTGGAGTGATCAAGACAGTATGGTACTGACACAAAACAGACACATAGATCAATGCAACAGAATAGAAAACCCAGAAATGAACCCACAACTATATGGCCAACTAATCTTCAACAAAGTAGGAAAGAATATCTAATGGAAAAATGACAATCTCTTCAAAAAATGCTTCTGGGAAAACTGGAGGGTGACATACAGAAGAATAAAACTGGACCACTCTCTTACACCATACACAAAAATAAATTCAAAATGGATGAAAGACCTAAATGTGAGACAGGAAACCATCAAAACCCTAGTAGAGAACACAGGCAGCAACCTCTATGAGATTGGCTAGAGCAACTTCCTACTAGACATGTCACCGAAGGCAAGGCAAACAAAAGCAAACATGAACTTCGTTAAGATAAAAAACTTCTTCACAGCAAAGGAAAGAATCAACAAAACTAAAAGGCAGCCTACAGAATGGGGGAAGATATTTGCAAATGACATATCTGATAAAGATTTAGTATCCAAAATATATACAAACTTACCAAACTCAACATCCAAAAAACAAACAACCCGGGGCGCCTGAGTGGCTCAGTCAGTTAAGCGTCCGACTTCGGCTCAGGTCATGATCTCACGGTCCGTGAGTTCGAGCCCTGCGTCGGGCTCTGTGCTGACAGCTCAGAGCCTGGAGCCCGTTTCAGATTCTGTGTCTCCCACTCTCTCTGTCCCTCCCCTGTTCATGCTCTGTCTCTCTCTGTCTCAAAAATAAATAAACGTTAAAAAAAATAAAAAAAAAAAAAACGAACAACCCAGTTAAGAAATGGGCAGAAGACATGAATAGACATGTTTCCAAAGAAGACATTCAGATGGCTAACAGACATATGATAGGATGTCCAACTTCACTCATCATCAGGGAAATACAAATCAAAACTACGATGAGATATCATATCACACATGTCAGAATGGCTAAAATGAACAACACAGGAAACAACAGGTGTCGATGAGGATGTAGAAAAAAGTGAACCCTCTAACACTATTGGTTGGAATGCAAACTGGTGCAGCCACTCTGGAAAACAGTATAGAGATTCCTCAAAAAGTTAAAAATATGACCCAGCAATTATACTGCTAGGTATTTACCCAAATGATATAAAAATATAAACTTGAAGGGATACATACACTCCAATGTCTATAGCAGCATTATCAACAATAGCCAAATATGGAAAGAGCCCAAATGTCCATCAAGTGATGAATGGATAAAGAAGATGTGGTGTATATATATACAACAGAGTATTATTCAGCCATAAATACATTGAAATCTTGCCATTTGCAATGACAGAGCATTATGCTAAGCCAAATAAGTCAGTCAAAGAAAGACGAATATCATATGGTTTCATTCATGTGTGGAATTTAAGAAACAAAAGAGAAGAACATAGGTGGAAAAAGAGAAAGGCAAACCAGAAAACAGACTTGTAAGTTTAGAGAACAAACAGGGTTATTGGAGGGGTGGTGGGCGGGGGGATGGGTTAAGTGGGTGATGCGTATTAAAGAGGACACTTGTGATGAGCACTGCATGTTATATGTCAGTGGTAAATCACTAAATTCTACAGCTGAAACTAATACTACACTGTATATTAACTAACTGGAATTGAGATAAAAACTTGAAAAAAATAAAAAAATTAAAAGTCCTCTTGTCAATCTATTTGTAACTGTCCCTCCTTGCCCTCCCCCTTTCCTAAATCATTAAGAAACTGACACTCTCTTGGCCCCTGTTCTAGGCCTCATTGTCGAGAATATTTTTTGAAACTTTGCAGATGGCTGATCCTAGCATGCCTCACACCCTTTTCATCCTTGGCCAAGATGTAAAGTACTTGTGTTTTCTTTCCTTTGACCCACTGGCCCACTGCTCCCTCCCCCAATCTTTATACTTTGCCCTATTCCACAGTAAATGCACTCCTCAACATTGTCAACTCCCCACTACCCCATTAAGCCTCTCCATCCTCTTGCCCTGAAAGTTGGCTCTTCTGAAAGTGTAGTTACCCTGCATCGCCTCTAGCGAAGGGCCTCATTCTCCCAAGTTCCCAATACCACAAATAGAACTGGCATTCATTCTGTTGCCAATGCCACTCTCAAAGCACCACTTCTCTTGTTTGTGCAATCCTGCTGCTCCACTGTCACCAATATACAAGGCTTTAAGTTCTCGTTTCCATCCAGTACCATCCCTATTCTGTGTAGCTTTAGCAACCATGTAAACAACAAGTCTTTACCTTAACCCCTTTCTTCCACCAACACCTGAGACCTCACATTGGACCTCAGATTTACCCTAATAATTGTCTCACCAGCTCATTCATACCCCCTCACACCACACTTGTCCTTCACTCTCATTAAGATGTCCAGGGTATCTTTGCCCACATAGCTCAGGCTTGTCACCTCTCTTCTTAGCCATCCTACCCTCCCCACTACTATTTTTTCACTTTAATATCCTTAATCATTTATATTTCTCCCCCAACTTCTCCCCTGGCCAAAAGTGCAACTGAATAAAGCTAACTGTTCTCTTTTTCTGCTCCCTCACTAATCACTGTTGTGAAGATACCAATAGCAAATATTTACTGACAACTGTATTAGGTAATACTATTGTTACCAACATATTACAAATGAGAAAAATAAAGCCCAGAGGAAATAAGTAAATTGCCATAGATCACATATCTAGTAAGCCAGACAATTTGCTTTAATCAAATGTCTTTGAAATATACAAAGCAAAAATTGATAGAACTACAGGGAGAAATTGACAAATTATCATCAAAGTGGAAGATTTCAGTTCACCTCCCCAGATCATTGGTAGGTCAGGCATTCAAAAACTTAGCAAAGAGGGGTTCCTGGCTGGCTCAGTCAGTACAGCATGCGAGTCTTGATCTCAAGGTCGTCAGTTCAAGCTCCACATTGGACCTACAGCAAAAAAGCAAAACAAAACAAAACAACACACAACTATACAACTTAGTATAGAAATACATGATAAGAAAACACTTAGGAACTTTGATTTAGTGGACATATATGGAGTCCTGTCTCTAAAAATTAGCACAGATGGTATATTTACAAAAATTTACAATAAGCTAGACCAGTTATTCTTAAAATTTTTAGTCTCAGGAACCCTTTTATAGTCTTTTTTTCTTTTTGCAGTTTGGTAATCTTTATTAAAAGACTTAAAAATGGAGGAGAGAGCTAAGATTGTGGTGGAGTAGGAGGACTCTAAGCTCATCTCATCCCTCGAACACAACTAGATAATTATCAAATCATTTTAAATACCCCAGAAATCAACCTAAGACTGACAGAATAAACTGCACAACTAGAGAAAGAGAAGAGGCCACATTGCAGAAGGTAGGAAGTGCAGAGAAGCAGTTTAGGGGAGAAAGGGATCATGGGTGCTGCAGAGGGAAGGGAGCCCTGGTTGCGGAGAAAGGAGAGAAGGAGTGGAACACACAGGGATATGCACAAGGAGAACCCTTCCCCAGAGCCATTGTCTGGGAAAATGAAAGAGGCTGAATTTTATGAGTTCTTAAAAATAGTGGGGCTTAAAGATGAATTTTAAGCTTGGTGGGCTTGACTGGGGTAGAGCCCTGAGGGCACTGCCCTACTCCTGGAGGGAAGGCAAGCAAATAGCCCTGGGGGTGAGGGTAGATGGTGTGTAAACAGCAATCTGAAGAACACTTGGGGCACAGAGAGGGAAATCATTCACTCTTCTTAGAGCACATCTCTGAGAGGCAGAGTACGGGAGATGCCTCTTTGGGCACAAAGGAGAGGGCAGACACTATTTCCCTCCCCCTGCCTCCTCAGCATAAACACAGAGCCACCTGCAGGAAGCAGTGCATCACAAACACTGGCTGCCTAATTTGCTTATGCCAAGTCCCATGCCCCTGTGCTCTGGCGCAACTGCCTTCTCCATCTAGCTTGCAACTATCCCAGCATGGCAGGACCCTCCCCCAGAAGACCAGCTCAGGCTCCCACCACAGTCCATCCCTAAAGCCTGGAGTTTTAAAAGTCAGCAGGTCTGGCTGGGATACAGCCCAGAGGGGACTGCGCTGCTTCTGGAGAGAAGGAAGGCAAACAACCTGCAGGCAAACTGTGAAAACAGTGATCTGAAAAACACCGGGGATGCACAGGATAGGTGATTATTCACATTCTCAGAATATTTCCCAGAAAGGCAGCATGCACAGTGATGCCTCTTGGGAACAAAGCAACTGGTGAGTGCCATTTCCCTCTCCCGCCCCTCAGCATAGAAACAGAGCCACCTGTAGTAAATAGCACAGCACCAGCACTAGTTGCGTAGTCTGCTTACACAAGGCCCCACACACCTACACTCTGTCGCTACTGCTCTTCTCTTTCAAGTTTTCCTCAGTCCCAGTGCAGAGGTCCCCTTCCCCAGAAGACCAAAAGAAACCCCTTCCCACACCATATCTCCCAACCAGAGAGTTCTGCAAGGCCTCAGTTCCAGTGGAAGGAGCATGTCTCATTTAACAAGCAGACTAGAGCACACCTAGTTAAAACTTGCCACATTCTGGCCAAAGTTCAAACACTCCTCATTGCAGTCAAGGAAAAACCTCTGCAGATGACTGGCCTGAGGGATAGAGCAGCCAAAACAAAACAAAACAAAACAACAGAGCACATGCAGGACACACTACAGACACTCCCTGAAGTGCCAGGCCCTGGACACTATATGACCTCTTCTTTATAAAGCCATTACACACAGGAGCAGGAAATATAACAAGCTTTCTAACACAGAGAAGAAGAGAGACTCAGACAAACTGCCAAGACAGAGAAGTCATCACAAATCAAAGAACAAGATAAGGTGACAGAGATCTAATCAAAACAGGTATAAGTAACAAGACTGATGGAGAATTTAAAGCAACAATCATAAGGATACTAGCTGGGTTTGGGAAAGGAATGGAGGACTACAGGGAGGCCCTTACTGCAGAGATAAATCAGCTAAAAAACAAGAGGGCCAAAATAAAAAATGCAATAACTGAGATTTGAAAATTAACTGTATGTAATGATCACAAGGATGGAAGAAGCAGAGGAATGAATAAGTGATACAGAAGATAGAATTATGGAAAATAACGAAGCTGAAAAACAGAAAAAATTCACAAAAGTACACTTAGGGAACTCAGAAACTCCATCAAACATAATAACATTAGTATCATAGGAGTCGAGAAGCAGAAGAGAGAGAAAAGGGGATAGAAGGATTCTCTGAGGAAATTATAGCTGAAAACTTCCCTAATCTAGGGAAGGAAACAGATATACAGATCCAGCAGGCATAGAGAAGGTCCATCAAAATCAACCAAAGCAGGCCAAAACCAAGACATATGTAATTACATTTGCAAAACACAGTGATAAAGAAAAAACCCTAAAAACAACAAGACAAAAGAAGTCCCTAACTCACAAGGGAAGACCCATAAGGCTACGTGCAGATTTCTCAACAGAAACATGGCGAGCCAGAAGGTAGTGGCATGACATATTCAATGTGCTGACCAAGAAAAATCTGCTGCCAAGAATACTCTATCCAGCAAGACTATCATTCCAAATAGAGGGAGAGATGAAGAGTTTCTGACATAAACAAAAATTAAAGGAGTTCATGACCACTAAACCAGCCCTGCAAGAAATATTAAAGGGGACTCTTTGAGTAGAAAGGAAAGACAAAAAGTGACACAGACTAGAAAGGAGTAGACAAAATCTCCAGAAACAAGGACAAAACAAGAAATAAAATGGCACTAAGTACATATCTATTAATAATTACTCTGAATGCAAATGGACAGAACACTCCAATCAAAAGACATAGGGTGTCAGAATGGATTTAAAAAAACAAGACCCATCTATATGCTGCCTACAAGAGACTTGTTTGAGACCTAAAGACACCTACAATTTGAAAGTGAGGGCATGGAGAGGCATTTCTCATGCAAATGGATGTCAAAAGAAAGCCAGAGTGTCAATACTTATATCAGATAAACTGTATTTAAACCAAAGAATGTGACGGGAGACGAGGAAGGGCACTAGATCACAATAAAGGGGGCTATCCAACAAGAAAATCTTACCATTGTAAATATTTATAGCTCCAACTTGTGAGCACCCAAATATATACAACAATTAACAACAAACATAAAGGAACTTGTTGAGAATAACACAATACTACTAGGGGACTTTAACACCCCACTTACAATGATGGACAGATCATCTAAGCAGAAAATCAACAAGGAAACAATGGCCTTGAATGACACACTGGACCAGATGGACTTAACAGATATAGTCAGAACATTCCACCCTAAAGCAGCAGAACACACGTTCCTTTTGAGTGCACGTGGGACATTCTCCAGAATAGATCACATGCCAGGTCACAAATCAGGCCCCAACAAGTACACAAAGACTGAGATCATACCATGCATATTTTCTGACCACAATGCTATGAAACTGACGTCAACCACAAGAAAAAAATGGAAAGAACATAAATACATGGAGGTTAAACAACATGCTACTAAAGAATGAATGGGTCAACCAGGAAAACTAAGAAGAAACTTAAAAATACATGGAAACAAACAGAAATGAAAACATGACAGTCCCAAACCTTTGGGATGCAGCAAAAGCAGTCATAAGAGGGAAGTACATAGCAATATGGGTCTACCTCAAGAAGCAAGAAAAATCTCAGATAAACAACCTAACCTTACACCTATTGGAGCTAGGGGCGGGGGGTAAAACCTAAAGCCAGCAGAAGAAGGGAAATCCTAATGATTAGCACGGAAATAAATGATATAGAAACTAAAACCACAATAGATGAGATCAGTGAAACCAGGAACTCGTTCTTTGAAAAATTAACAAAATTGATAGCCCCCTAGCCAGACTTATCAAAAAGAAAAGAGAAGAGGCCCAAATTAAAAAATCACAAATGAGAGAGAAGAAATAGCAACCAACACCGCAGAAGTACAAACAATTATAGGAGAATATTATGAAAAATTATATGCCAACAAATCGGACAATCTGGACAAAATGGATAAATTCCTAGAAACATATAAACTACCAAAACTGAAGCAGGAACAAGTAGAAAACTTGAACAGGCTTATAACCAGCAAAGGAACTGATTAATAATCAAGGATCTCCCGACAAACAAAAGTTCAGGACCAGATGGCTTCACAAGGGAATTCTACCAAACATTTAAGGAAGAGTCAATACCTATTCTCCTATAACTGTTCCAAAAGATAGAAATGGAAGGAAAACTTCCAAATTCACTCTGTGAGGCCAGCATTACCCTGATTCTAAAACCAGACAAAGACTCCACTAAAAAAGGGGACTATAGGCCAATGTCCTGATGAACTTGGAAGCAAAAGTTTTCAACAAAATACTAGCAAGTCAAATCCAACAGTACTTTTAAAGAATCGTTCGCCACAATCAAGTGGGATTTATTCCTGGCTTGCAAGAATGGTTCAATATTCACAAATCAATCAACACAATACACCACATTAATAAAAGAAAGGATAAGAACCATATGATCCTTTCAATAGATGCAGAAAGGGCGTTTGACAAAGTACAACATCCATTCATGATAAAAACCCTCAACAAAGTAGGGTTGGAGGGAACATACCTCAACATAATAAAAGCCATACGTGAAAAACCCATAGCTAATATGATCCTCAACAGGAACAACTGAGATCTTTTCCTCTATGGTCAGGAACAAGACAGGGATGTCCACTCTCATAGTACTCAAAGTACCCAGCCTCAACAATCAGACAACAAAAAGAAATAAAAGGCATCCAAATCAACAAGGAAGAAGTCAAACTTTCACTATCTGCAGATCACATATAGAAAACCCAGGAGCACCTAGGTGGCTCAGTTGATTGGGCATCTCACTCTTGATTTAGGCTTGGGTCATGGTCTCACAGTTCATGAGATTGAGCCCCACAAAAGGCATGGAGTCTGCTTTGGATTTTCTCTCCCTCTCTCCCTGTTCATCTCTCTCTCTCTCTCTCTCTCTCTCTCTCTCTCTCTCTCCTCCCTCCCTCCCTCTCTCTCTCCCTCTCTCTCTCTCTCATAATAAATATATAAACATTTAAAAAAAAAAAAAGGAGGGGTACCTGGGTGGCTCAGTCGGTTAAGCACCCGATTCAGCTCAGGTCATGATTTTGTGGTTCCTGACTTCGAGCCCCACATTGGGCTCTGTGCTGACAGCTTGGAGCCTAGAACCTGCTTCAGATTCTGTCTCCCATTCTCTCTACCCCTCCCCCTTGCGTGCTCTCTCTCTCTCTCTCTCCCTCTCTCAAAAATAAATAAACATGGGGCACCTGGGTGGCTCAGTCTGTTGAGCATCCAACTTGGCTCAGGTCATAATCTCACGGTTCATGAGTTTGAGCCCTGCGTCCGGCTCCACACTGACAGCTCAGAACCTGGAGCCTGCTTCAGATTCTGTGTCCCCTCTCTCTCTCTGCCCCATTCCTGCTTGTGCTCCATCTCTCTCTGTCTTTCAAAAATGAATAAACATAAAAAATATTTTAAAAATAAAAATAAAAAATAAATAAATACACATAAAAAATATTTTAAAGAAAAGAAAACCCAGACTCTACCAAAAAGTTTTTACAACTGATACACAAATCAATAGAGTTGCAGGATACAAAATCAGTGATATCTGTTGCATTTCTTCTTTAAAAATATTTTTAATGTTTATTTTTGAGAGAGAGACAGACCATGAATGGGGGAAGGGCAGAGAGAGAGGGACGCACGGAATCTGAAGCAGACTCCAGGCTGTGAGCTATCAGCACAGAGCCCGACAAAGGGCTCAAACTCATGAACCGCGAGTTCATGACCTGAGCCAAAGTTGGATGCTTAAACAACTGAGCCACCCAGGCGCCCCACGTCTGTTGAATTTCTATACACCAATAATGTAGAAAAAAGAGAAATCAAGGTATTGATCCCATTGACAATTACACCAAAAACCATAAGACACCTAGAATAAAGCTAACCAATGATGTAAAAGATTTGTACTCTGAAAACTGTAAGCACTTATTCAGGAAACTGAAGATGACAGAAAGAAATTGAAACACATTTCCATGCTCATGGATGAGAAGAATAAACATCATCAAAATGCCTATACTACCCAAAGCAATTTACACATTTAATGCAATCCCGATCACAATACCACCAGTTTTTCACAGAATTTTACAACTCCCTATTTGTATTCCATACTAATACAAAAATTTGTATGGAACCACAAAAGACCCCAAATAGCCAAAGTAACCTTGAAAAAGGAAAGCAAAGCTGGAGGCATTGCAGTTCTGGACTTCAAGTTATAGTACCTAAACTGTAGTGATTTAGACAGTATAGTACTGGCACAAAAACAGACACATAGATCAATGGAACAGAATAGAAAACCCAGAAATGAACCCACAACTATATGGCCAACTAATCTTCAACAAAGCAGGAAGGAATATCTAATGGAAAAATGACAATCTCTTCAAAAAATGCTTCTGGGAAAACTGGAGGGTGACATACAGAAGAATGAAACCGGACCACTCTCTTACACCATACACAAAAATAAATTCAAAATGGATGAAAGACCTAAATGTGAGAGAGGAAACCATCAACATAAGCAATAACCTCTTTGACATCACCCATAGCTATTTCTGACTGGATAGGTCTCCTGAGGCAAAGGAAACAAAAGCAAAAATAAACTATTGAGACTTCATCAAGATAAAAAGCTTCTGCACAGCAAAGGAAACCATCAACAAAACTAAAAGGCAATCTTCAGAATGGGGGAAGATATTTGCAATGACATGTCCGATAAATGGTTAGTATCCAAAATACATAAGGAACTTATCTAAGTCAACACCCCAAACACAAATAATCAAAAATCCAGTAAAAAATGAGCAGAAGACATGAATAGACATGTTTCCAAAGAAGACATCCTGATGGCTAACAGACACATGAAAAGATGCTCAACTGGAATTTTAAAAGAAGAAAAACTAGGGGCACCTGGGTGTCTCAGTTGGTTAAGCATCTGACTCTTGGTTTCAGCTCAGGTCATGATCTCATGGCTCGTGAGTTCAAGCCCTGAATTGGGCTCTCTGCTGTCAGCACAGAGCCTACTTCAGATCCTCTGTCTTCCTCTCTCTCTGCCCCTCCCTCCCTCCCTCTCTCATAAATAAATAAATAAATAAATAATAAATAAATAAATAAATAAAGCATTTAAAAAGTTAAAAGAAAAAATAAAGACTTAAAATGTCTGTACTTCCAAATTTAATTCTATGTTTTGATAATATTCTTTATCTTTTTTAAGTATTTATTTAACATAGACTTAGCTAACACAGTGTTACTTTAGTTTCAGGTATACAATATAATGATTCAACACTTCTATACGTCACATGGTGCTCGTCATGACAAGTGCTTTCCTTAATCCCCATCACCTATTTCACCAATCCCCCCACCCGCTTCCCCTCTGATAACCATCAATTTGTTCTCTATAGTTAAGAATCTGTTTCTTAGTTTGTCTCTCTCTTTTGTTTTTCCCCTCTGCTCATTTGTTCTGTTTCTTAAATTCCACACATGAGTGAAATCATATGGTATTTGTCTTTGTCTGACTCATTTCCCTTGGCATAATACTCTCTAGCTCCGTCCATGTCTGTAAATAGCAAGATTTCATTCCTTTTGATGGCTTAGCAATATTTCATTGTATGTATGTGTATATGTGTGTGTGTGTGTATATATATATATAATTTCTTATATATATTTCTTTCTTATATAATTTCTTAGAAGTTGGCTGAATGTAGAATCTGAAACCATCTCAGTGAACTCTGCACACTCCATCACATTAAAATCCATCAGTCTGTTTTGTGCTTTGAGTCAGTCTTTTACCTAAAAAAAAGAAAAAAAATTTAGTACATGACAAAACTTTTAGGCTATAGCAAAAATTATATTTAAGGAAAAATTGTAGTCTTAAGTGCTTATATAAGGAAAAAAGACTAAAAATTAATTATATAAATAATTCGAGTTAACAAGGTGAAAATAGCAACAGAATGGCCCAGGTGTGCCTGGGCATCTCAGTCGGTTGAGCATCCGACTTCAGCTTAGGTCATGATCTCACAGTTTGTGAGTTTGAGCCCCCCATCTGGCTCATTGCTGTCAGCGCAGAGCCCTCTTTGGATTCTCTGACCCCATCTTTCTCTGTCCCTCCCCCCACTTGCTCTCCTTCTCTCTCTCAAAAATAAATAAACATTTTCTAAAAAAAGAGTAGAATGGGGGCGCCTGGGTGGCTCAGTCGGTTGGGCGTCCGACTTCAGCTCAGGTCATGATCTCACTGTCCATGAGTTCGAGCCCCACGTCGGGCTCTGTGCTGACAGCTCAGAGCCTGGAGCCTGCTTCCGATTCTGTGTCTCCCTCTCTCTGGCCCTCCCCCACTCACACTCTGTCTCACTCTCTCTCTCAAAAATACACATTTAAAAAAATTAAAAAAAAAAGAGTAGAATGGGTTCAAAAACATAGATGATCATAAGAATAAGAGAAGAAATTAAAGAAATGATAGGAAGGGTGAAAAAAACCCAAAAGTTGATTCTTTGGAAAGATACAAACTTGCGCCACACTAAACAGCAGAATGGAGGGATAGAGCAAAGAATTTGTAAACTGACAAAGTATTTCAATTTTCCTAATTTCAATTCTTTTGGACAAATATATTTCTGGATATCAGGTTCTTAAAGACCTCTCTCCACTCCCATGTTCACTGAAGCACTATTCACAATAGCCAAGATATAGAAATAACCCATATGTCCATTGACAGATGAATGGATAAAGAAAATGTGGTATATACATACAATGAAATATAATTCAGCCTTTAAAAAGGAAAGGAAATCTTGCCATATGGAACAACATGGATGAACCTACAGGATATTATGCTCAGGGAAATCAGCCAGTCACAGGACAGCTGATTCTGTACTATTCCACTTATATGAGCTCTCTGAAGTGGTCAACTTACAGAAGCAGATAGTCAAATGGTAGTTTCCAGAGGCTGGGAATGAGTAAGTTCTATAAACCTGCTATATAATATAGAGCCTACACTTAAAAATACTGTCTTGTGTACTTTAAAAATTGTGAAATGGGTAGATCTCATATTAAGTGTTCTTACCACAACAAAAGAGGCAGAGCACAAGGAAACTTTTGGAGGTGATGGATATGTTTATTACCTTGATTGTGATGACGGTTTCATGATTGTATGCCTATGTCCAAACTCACCAAAATGCATACATTAAATTCGTGCAGGGTTTGTTTGTATTATATCAATTATACATCAGTAAAGCTGTTGATTAAAAAAAGGAAAAGAATGAATTGAGATATCACCTCAGACCCTGCAGACATCAAAAGGATAAGGAAACACTAAAAAAAGCAAAAACAAAAAAACAAAAAACAAAACGAACAAAAAAAACCCTCTACACACCTGAATGTGACAACTTACATGAAATGAACAAATTCCTTGGAAAACACAAATTATCAAACAGTCTATGAAATAAACTGTTTGAATAGCCCTATAACTATTAAGGGCATTGAATTCATAATTTTAAAACTCCTAAAAAAGAAATCTCTAGGCCCAGATGGTTTCACTGGAAAATTCTACCAAACAATTAAAGAGTTAATATCAACTCTACACAATCTCTTCCAAAAAATAGAAGAGAACATTTCCTAATTCCTTTTATGGAGTTAGTGTTACTCTGGAACCAAAACCAGACAGAAAGAGTGCAAAAAAGAAAACTACAGACCAATATCTCTCATGAACTTACATGCAAAAATTCTTAACAAATATTAACAAATCCAACCCAGGAATGTGTAAGAAAATATACTATAACCATAGTGGGACTTATTAGAAGGATGCAAAGCTGGGTCAACATTTTTTAAACAATCAATGTAATCCACCATATCCACAAGCTAAACAATAAAAATTACATGATCAGATTGATTGATGTAGAAAACTTCATTTGACAAAACTGAATATCCATTTATTTTTTTAATATACATAATTTTTGTATCTTAATTAGTTAATATACAGTGCACTATTGGCTTCAGGAGTAGAATTCAGTGATTCATCACTTAAATATAACACCCAGTGCTCATCACAAATGCCCTCCTTAATACCCATCACCCATCTAGCTCATCTCCCACCCGCCTCCCTCCATCAACCCTCAGTTTGTTCACTATTATTAAGACTCTCTAGTGGTTTGTTTCCTTCTCTCTTTTCCTCTCTCCTTCCCGTATGTTCATCTGTTTTGTTCCCTAAATTCCACATGTGAGTGAAATAATATATTTGTCTTTCTCTGACTGAGTTATTTCACTTAGCATAACATGTTCTAGCTCCATCTACATTATTGCAAATGGCAAGATTTCACTCTTTTTGATGGCTGAGTAATATTCCATAATATAAATACACCACATTTTCTTTTCTTTTTCCATTCATCAGTTGATGGACATTGGGGCTCTCTCCGTAGTTTGGCTATTGTTGATAATGCTGCTATAAATGGAGTGCTGTATTTTTCAAATCTGTATTATTGTATCCTTTGGATGAATACCTAATAGTGCAATCACTGGTTCATAGGGTAATTCTATTTTCAGTTTCTTGAGGAACCTCCATACTGTTCTCCAGAGTGGCTGTACCGGTTTGCATTCCCACCAACAGTGCAAGAGGGTTCCCCTTTCTCCACATCCTCACCAACACCTGTTGTTGTTTTTTGTGTTGTTAATTTTAGCCATTCTGACAGATGTGAGGTGGTATCTCATAGTGGTTTTAATTTGTATTTCCCTGGTGATGAATGATGTTGAGATCTTTTCATGTGTCTTTTAGCCATCTGGATGTCTTCTTTGGAAATGTGTCCCAACAGTTCATTTTTGCTTTTGTTCCCCTTGCCTTCAGTGACATGTCTAGTAAGAAGCTGTTTACCGATGTCAAAGAGGTTGCTGCCTGTGTTCTCCTATAGGATTTTGATGGTTTCCTGTCTCACATTTACGCCTTTCATCAATTTTGAATTTATTTTTGTGTATGGGGTAAGAGAGTGGTCCAGTTTCATTCTTCTGCATGCCACCCTCCACTTTTCCCTTTTTCCATTTCCATTTCTTTGCGTCCTCTTCAAATTCGTTAATAAATGTTCTATAGTTTTTAGTATACAGAACTATTCCCTCTTTACTTAGGTTTATTCCTAGTTATCTTAGGGGTTTTGATGCAATTTCAAATGGGATGAATTCCTTGACTTCTTTGTCGACTGCCTCATTATTGGTTTATAGTACTGCAACAGATTTCTGCACGTTGATTTTATATCCTGTGACCTTATTGAATTCATGATATCCATTTATGATAAAAATAAGAATAGAGGGAAATTTTCCTAACTTTATAACGAGCATCTATAAAAAACGTATAGGTAACATTATTCTTAATGATAAAAGAATGAATGTTTGCCCCCTAAGATCAGGAACAAGGCAAGATGTCCTTTCTGAACACTTTTATTTGGCATAGTGCTAGAAGTTTGCAAATAATTGTTTGTCTTATGTTGATACTTCTTGGAAGTGATTAAATACTCATTGTTGATGTCAAATATTCATAGGTTATCTAAGACAGAGGAGCTGCAGGTGGCAGGTTAAGGTAGTCAAGAATGAAGAACCTCCCACGAAGCCTATTTCTCCCACTGTTTAGCTCTTCCAAGGGAATGTGCCTCAAGTGCAGGGTACCCATGGAGCACCTGAAGTACAAGAGCCCCAAGAAGGTATCCAAACAAGTTAAGAGAGGGCTGCTATGACTTCCTGCCCCAGGAGGTCAATGCAGCCATGATTGTGGCCAAATATGCAGGTACTATTACTTTCCAGATTTACCCTTTTCTTAATGATATAATTTGTAATATATTTCAAAGGTGAACTATTCTACATACCTCAAGTCATTTTTTAAGCCAAGTTAAATTCAAATCAGATTCAGAAATTAATAATTAATCCCCTTGGCTCTTGCAAGCTAGATAGTTCCACCCAGAAGGTACTGCTGAAGAGATGTAGCAGATCACCTGGTCCCTCCTTAACATCTTTGTGCCTCAGCTTCCTCACCTGTAAAGGAGTGATCATCATAACTCCTATCTTGTAGGGACCTGGAAGGGATTAAAGGAGTTAATTCAGGGGATGCACTTAGAACAGTGCTTGCACACAGTAGGCCCCCAGAAGTGCTTCCAGTCTCTGCCCACACTTATTAAGGGGACTGGTCTTTCAGAAGGGTTTAGGAGAGACTGCTTTATATCAATCCCATTCTGCATCCAGAAATGATTAGCCAACACTGCTTGCTCATCACTAGTAACTAAAGGCTGATAAAAGAAGAGATCATTAGGAGAGTGAACCAGAGATCACCCGCTGCCTGCCTGCATCTGCCTGCATCCATGTTTTATTTGATCTGATTCTCATCACCTGTCTGGCCCCCTGAAGCATTTGAATTTGTGATGTCTGATATTTTGCTAATTTTCTACATTATAGAATTTCCCACCACTTCACCCAAAGAGCCGTGGTTGAATGGCTGAGAGAGAGCAGTCTTCTCAGAGGAAAGGGAATAAAGGAAAGATTTTTGCATTTACCATCACTTTATGCCAAGTCACTTATTTAAAGATTTTAAATAAATAAATAAATAAATAAATAAATAAATAAATAAATAAATAAATAAAGGTTTCATATGTGAAACATCAAGACTAAGTGGAGGAGGGGCTGGGGGTGCTTTGAGGGATTTTCAAGGGTGCTTTGAAACTGGGACCCTCCTGGGCCTCTCATCACCCTCCTCCCATGCTCTGTGCCCAGGACTGCATCAACAGGCTGTTTTGCCTTCTGTCTTCCAGTCGGGTTCAGCTAAAGGTAGGGGGCCCTGGCAGAAGACGGAAGAGCAAGAGAACAAAGTCAGAGTATTTATTTCCCAGTAGGGTCACTTTAGAGATCTCTGCTCCTGATAGGTAACCTTGTCCATACAGTTTTCTCTATCTCTGGGTGCTGTAACTACTCCCTCCTGTGGTCTGGCAGTTGAAACAGAACCTGCAAGTGAAGTCCCAAGTACAGCAAAGTCCCTCAGGGCTTACCTACACCCTGGTAAGTAGTCCCTGTGAAATAGTAAGAAATGTATATACTGGTCTCTGCCCCTTGCTCCTGCCTGACACAGGACTCCTAAAACCCTTGTAAATAGGAGTGCTAGGAAAATCTTTGATTCTAATATTAGTTTTTGACAGCTGTTCCTGTCCCAGAGCTCCTAAGACCTTTGTAATTTCCTGAGGGATAGGAGCATCTAACACAAAACTCCTAAATCTCTTGGAATCCCCTGGGTGATAGGAATGTCTTTTGTTCTAATAAGGCAAATTTTGGTGGGCTTCTGGATGGGGCTGACTACCAGAAAGACCATGATTAGAAGCTTGGAACTTTCAGCCCTTCTCTCCCCCAGTTCTCAGGAGAGGGGAGAGAAGCTGGATGTGGAGTTGATAATCAAATCACGGCTAGTTGATGAAGCCCTCCATAAACATCCCCAAAGTATGGGATTCAGAGAGCTTCTGGGTTGGTGAACCCTTCCATGGTCCAAGAGGGTGGCACAGGACAATTCCATGGGAACTGAAGCTCCTACATTGTGTATTTCTTCATCTGTCTGTTCCTTTGTATCCTTTAAAATATTATTTTTAATTAATTAGCAATAGTAAGTAAACTATCTTTCCTGAATTCTGTGAGCTGCTCTAACAATTTATTAAACCCAAGGAGGGGGTTGTGGGAACTCCCAATCTGTAGCCACGTCCAACAGAAGTTGTGGGTAACTTGGGGACCTATTACCTGTGAATGGCGTCTGAAGTGGGGGCACTCTTGTAGGACCAATCCCTTAAACTGTGGTGTCTGTGCTAATTCTGGTTAGTGTTAGAATTGAATTGAATTGAGGATACCTAGCTAGTGTCAGAGAATTGGTCAGTGTGGGGAAAATCCACATACTTGGTGTCAGAAATGTATGTGAGAGTAAAGAAAATACAATGAATGAAAACATTCCCTTTTTAAATTCTCCTCAAATACCTTCTTTCAGCAGTGCACCTACTTCTTAGCACTATAACTAATGATATATGTATATAAAGCTTCACATTCATCTTTGAACCTAACCCCTGGGTAAAGTATGATTCCTTGTGCCAAGGGCCAGGGTCAGTAAAGAAGGCAGTTTCAAACCTCAGCCTGAAAACCTCTCAAGTGTATAGAAAACACAACATTTTCTATTTATCTACAACTCGGCTTAATTTCTATTTCAACCACAATCCTCCATGATTGCAAAAACATAAGCGAAATCAGTTCATGGTCCCTCCTGACAATAAAAAACACAATTAATAAGTGTAAGAATAGAACTACACACTATGAATTTGGGAGCCAAGAGGAGCAACACCTAACACAGCCTCAAAGGAAGAACGGAGTGCCAGGGAACTTCCTGGACAGTGTGATGTCTGCATTGAGACAAAAGGATGAATGGGGTTAACCAAGCGTAGAAAGAAAACGGCATGCTAGGCACAGGGCAAAGACACAGAGGCAGGGAACTACAAGTAATTCAGTGTCGTTAGAGGATAAGGTCAAGGCATGGAAAGGTGACAGATAAAACAGTGACCAGATCTTGAGGGCTCTATTACACCAGGTTAAGGAGCTTGAACTTTATTATAGGTCAGTGGTCCCCCAAAGTGAGGTGCACACATCCCAGGGTGTACACAAGAACGTTCACTGGACACCAGGAAGAAAATGTTAGAAATTCTATCTTCTGCTTAAATTGTGTGTGTGTGTGTGTGTGTGTGTGTGTGTGTGTGTGTGTGTATGTGTGTGTTGTATAATGTACATAGTATATTAGTGCCATAGGACAAATTATATAATAAACAAATAAATATTAGGTACACTCTGAAGTTTGGGTTCAACCTCAGAATTCACCCATAATCTGACAATTGACTTTGGCTCTGACCAAGTGCCCACTTGAATATCATATCTAACATCACTGAAACTATGTGTAATCAGTGATTCTGTGAAAGCAGACATCACCATCCTATCTAATCAGTGTATCAGCAACAATTATATAAACAAGGTATGTGACTTGGTTTCACTGTTAGTATTAAAATGTTTGTTTTCCAAAATGAGTGAGTTTTCTAGATGTAATTTTGAATACATTTTCCTTATGTGTTTTGTAAGTGGAAATTCTATGTGGTAGATGAAATACATATATAGATACATATTTATTATTGCAAGAGTAAAATACTACAGTAATCAATGATGACTGTGAAGCTAATGATTTTGCATACAAAGTCAATTTGAAACTTTCAAATTATTAAATAGGGAAATAGATTGCACTTAATATGAAGATTTAGAAAGAGTGAAGTAGCTGAATAACTTTATGAAACATATTTTTGAGCCAACATGCTTATAAAATTTTTAAGAATAATATAACATAGCAGGGCACCTGGGTGGCTCAGTTGGTTAAGCGTTTGACTCTTGATTTCAGCTCAGGTCAGATCTAGCAGTTCATGGGTTCAAACCCCATGGTGGGCTCTGCACTGATGGCATGGAGCCCGCTTAGGATTCTCTATCCCCCCCTCTCTCTCTACCCCTCCTACACTCATTCTCTCTCTCTCCCTCTCTCTTTTTCTCTCTCAAAAATAAATAAACATTTTTAAAAATAATAAAATGTAGAGTAAAACAGATTCTATTATAACTTATGGAAGCACTTGGTGTTACTAGCCTGCATTTATAATACAAAATAACCTGTAAGAACTGTATTAAAGTTTTCATTACTTAATTCCATTTTGGCCATGAGTCTTTCAAAAAAAAACTTACACCTGTCAAATTGGCTATAATCAAAATGTCAAGAAATAACAAGTGTGAGCAAGAATGTGGAGAAAAAGGAACCCTCCTGCACTATTAGTGGGAATGTAAATTGGTGCAGCCACTGCATAAAGCAGAATGGAGGTTCCTCAAAAAATTCAAAATATAAATCAAATATGATCCAATAATCCCACACCTGGGAATTTACCCAAAGAAAACGAAAATACTAATTTAAAAAGATATGTGTATCCCTATGTTTATTGCAGCATTATTTACAATAGCCAAAATATGGAAGCAACCTAAACGTCCACTGACAGATGAATGGATAAGGAAGATGTGTATACACATACAATGGATTATTATGCAGCTATAAACAAGGATGAGACTGTGCCATTGCAATAACATGGATGGACCTAGAGAGTATTAGGCGAAGTGAAATAAGTCAGACTGAGAAAGACAAAAACCATATGATTTCACTCATATGTGGAATTTTAAAAACAAAACAAACGAATGAACAAACAAAAAGTGGAATCATATCTGTAAATACAGAGAACAACTAATGGTTATTAGTCAGGGGAGGGGGAAGAGGATGGGAGGATGGGCAAAATGGGTGAAGGGGAGTGGGAAATTTTGGACTTTTGGTTATGGAAGGAATAAGTTGTGGGAGTAAAAGGTACAACATAGGGAATGTAGTCAATGGTATTATCATAGTGTTGTGACAGATACAGCTACACTTCTGGTGAGCATAGCATAACATATAGAGAATTTGGATCATGATGGTGTACACTTGGAACTAATGTAACATTGTGTGTGAGCTGTACTAAAAAAATATTTTTCAGGAACACTTATTTGGGTGTTCTTTAATCCTGTGAAAGCATGGTGTCAACTCTGATACTTCAGAATTTTACTCCTATATCAAGCACCACAGCATCCTTGATACCTTATCTTTAATTGAGATATAATAAGGAATATAAATAGCACATTTTTTAAAAAGGAAACTTTTAGAGAAAAATGAAGTTCTCAAAACATATTGCGATTTCACCAAACTTCTATCATTTTCCCTAGGTGAAGTAAAAAAATCTTTTGAGATTTCCCAAGTTATAAATCTGAGGTACAAAGTTTCTCCAAGAACTCAAGGTACTGGAAAATCTTTTCCAGAATCTAATTTTCTGAGCACAAAAAGGATAGTGCTTTTATTGAATGTGTTCCTTTGGTGGTGTTTGTGTAGACATTTGGGCATGTGGAGAAAATACGGCATTTTTAAGTTTAACGGCTCTGTGGAATAATGACTAAGTCAACTCTCCTATTTTCCTTGGTGGCTGAGATAACTTAGGATCTCCCTAAAGCTAATAGCATGGTAAATCTGACTGATGAAACAGTAACAGAATGGAAAAGCATTTAGGTAAACAAACAAGGTAAAGAATGATTAAGGAGTCACAAACATTCAGTATTTTATTCAAATCCGTTAGCTATATTCAATAAGGTAATTACAGTAAAGCATAATATAACAGGGTTACTAGCCAAGGATTAGCCAATGGTGGGCCCTCTCATCATTTTCAGCTAAAAGCAAGCTAATGAACATAGAAGAGGTTTAGAAGCTCTTTTACTTATTATGAAAGATGCTGAAATAAGATGGAACAGTAGCTGCTACATGTTTTTAAAGCATTTGAACAGAAGAAAGGCTTAATGTACTCCACAGAAAACAATAGCAATGAAGCAGGCTTAGCAGCAGGTTGATAGTTGCTTACAGAAAAACTGCTTCTGGGGCTCCTGGGTGGCTCAGTTGGTTGAGCACCCGACTCTTGGTTTCAGCTCAGGTCATAATCTCATGGTTCATGAGATCGAGCCCTGCTTCGGGCTCCGCAGTGAGCCTGCTTGGGATTCTCTCTCTCCCTCCTTGACCCTCCCCTGCTCCTGCTATCTCTCTCAAAATAAGTTTAAAACTTATAAAAAATACAATGACATAGTTAAGTTGAAGTAAAAGGATGAAAAAAAGTTATGCAAACATTAATCAAAAACATCTGAGGCTCTATTTTTTTTTTAATTTTTAATGTTTATTTTTGAGAGAGAGAGAGACAGAGCACGAGTCGGGGAGGAGCAAAGAAAGGAGACACAGAATCCGAAGCAGGATCCAGACTCTGAGCTGTCAGCACAGAGCCTGACACGGAGCTCAAACCCATGAACAGCAAGATCATGACCTGAGCCAAAGTCAGACACTTAACCAACTGATCCACCCAGGCACCCCTGAGTACCTCTATTAATACCAGATAAGTACACATCAGAGCAAAGAAAGTTACTAGAGACAAAAAGGGACGTTATGTAATGATAAAAGGTAAATGATAAGTGTTCATCCACCAGGAAGACATTGCAATCTTAAATGTGAATCCACCAAGTAAATGAAGCTCATACATGAGCCACAAATCACATGAAGCAGACACTGATAGAGCTGAAAGGAGAAATAGACAAACACACAATTATAGTTGGGGAATTCAACACTCCATTCACAATGATTGATAGAAATTCTTAAGCAGGAAATCAGCAAGGATATCTAAGAACTGAACGAGACAGTCGACCAACAGAATCTAATATCCAATACCCAACAGCAGTGGAATATACATTTTTGTCATATATCCACAGAACACTCTTTAACCTAAAAGAGTTAAAGTCATAGAGAGCATGTTCTCTGACCACATGACATAAAACTAGAAATCAATACCAAGAAAACATCCAAACATTTAGAAATTAAATAACACACTTCTAAATAATGCATTGGTAAAATAGGAAGTCTCAAGTCAAAAATACATAATTGAATGAAAATGAAAATATAGCATATCAAAATTTGTGGAATTTAGCTAAAGCAATGCTGAAATCAGGAAAACAAATTGTAACACTAAAAGCTGTATTGGAAAAAAGAACAGGCTTCAAACCAAATCAATAATGGGGCACCTGATTGGCTCAGATGGTTAAGCGCCTGACTTTAGCTCAGGTCACGATCTCACAGTTCGTGAGTTGGAGTCCCACATCAGGTTCTCTGCTATCAGTATGGAGCCTGCTTCAGATCCTCTGTCCCCCTCTCTCTATGCCCCTTCCCCCTCTCAAAAATAAAGAAACATGAAAAAAAAAAAGAAAAGAAAAGGCTTCAAATCAAATCAATAATATAAGTTCCTAAACTGAGAAACTAGAAGATAAGAACAAAAATACCCAAAGCACACAGAAGAAAGTAATAAAGATAAGAGTATACATCAACAAATTTGAACAGAAAAAGAATGGAGAAAATTAATGAAACAAAAAGCTGGAACTTTTTGGAACTTTGAAAAAAATCAATAAAGTTGATCAATTTTTGGCAAGAATGACCAAAAAAAGGAAGAAAAAATGAATTACCAATATTAGAAATGAAACAGGGAATATCGCTACAGATTCTGCAGCTACTAAAAGGATGACAAAGAAATACTACAATTTTACATTTATAAAATTGACAACTCAGAAAAAAAGGGGATAAATTGCTTAAACACTACAAACTACTAAAACTCAACCAAGAAAAAAATAGGCAACTTAAGTAGTCCTGTAGCCATTACAAAAATTCTATTTGTAATTTAAAATCTCCCCCCCACACACACACACAAATCTTCAATTCCAGATGGTCCCACTAGAGAATTAAATAAAACATTTAAAGAATTAACATTAATTGAACATAATCTCTTCCAGAAAATAGAAGAGGAGGGAACATATCCCAACTTATTTTATGAGGCTAACACCAAAGACAGTACAAAAATAGAAAACTGCAAACCAATATCCCACAATATCTCATTTAGATACAAAAATCCCCAACAAAATATTAACAAACCTAATCTAGCAGCATATTAAAAAATTGTACACCATAGCCAAGTGGGATTTACTCCAAGTATGGAAGACTGGTCCACATGCTTAAAAATAATCAGTGCAATCCACCATATCCACAAACTAAAGAAAAGTCATATGATCATATCCATTGATAGAGCAAAGCATTTAACACAATGCAACACTCATTTAAAAAAAAACTCTCAGTAAACTAGAAATAGAATGAAGTTCCCCAAACTGGAAAAGAGCATTTACTAAAAATCCTACAGTTAAGATCATACTTAATGGTAAAATACTGAATGCTTTCCCTCTAAAACAGGAGGTTCTCTCATTATTGTCATTCAACATATACTAAAAGTCCTAGCCAGTGCAACGAGTTGGAAGAAAGAAAGAAAGAAAGAAAGAAAGAAAGAAAGAAAGAAAGAAAGAAAGAAAGAAAGAAAGAAAGAAAAGAAGGAAGGAAGAGGGAGGAAGGAAGGAGGGAAGAAGAGAGGGAGGCAAGAAAAAAGAGGGAAAGAAAGAGAGAAAGAAAGGGATGGAAGAAAGGGAGGAAAGGAGGAAGGGAGGGGAAAAAGGAAGGAAGGAAGAGAGGGAGAGAAGGAGAGGAAGGAAGGGAGATATAAAGATGAAAGGAAAGAAAGAAGGAAGGAAGAAGGAAAGAAAGGCAAAAAAGGCAGTCTGGAAAGTAAAAAATAAAATCCCAATCTGCAGATGACATGATTGTCTAAGTAGAAAATCCCAAAGAATATACAAAACAAAACAAAAACATCCACACATAAAACAGGATACAAGATCAACACATAAAGTTTGTTTGCATTCCTATATGCTAATAATGAACATGTGGAAATTGAAACTTAAAACACAATACTATTGGGGCGCCTGGGTGGCTCAGTCGGTTGGGCATCTGACTTCGGCTCAGGTCATGATCTCACAGTTCGTGGGTTCGAGCCCTGCATCAGGCTCTGTGCTGACAGCTCAGAGCCTGGAGCCTGCTTCAGATTCTGTGTCTCCCTCTCTCTCTGCCCCTCCCCTACTCATGTTTTGTCTCACTCTGTTTCTCAAAAATAAATAAATGTAAAAAGAGGCCATAAGCTATTTATAACCACCCCAAACAAAATGAAATACTAAGGTATAAATTTACAAAACGTGTACAGGATCTGTATGCTGAAAATTAAAAAATGCTAATGAAAGAAAAAATACCTAAATAAATGGAGAGACATACCATGCTCATGCATTGGAAACAACCTAGCAAGAGTGTGAGCACTCCCCAAACTTATCCATTCAATTTCTATAAGAAATCATGGACATAGACAAACTTATTCTAAAATGTATATGGAAAGGCACAGGCCCTAGAACAATTCAAACAATCTTGAAAAATAAGAATCAACTGAGAAGAATCACTCTATCCAATATTACCATTTACTATGTAGCTGGTGATCTACAGAGTGAGGTACTGTTGGAGGGATAGTCACATAGATCAATGGAACAGAACAGAAAACCCAAAAATAGATCCACACACGTATGACCAACTGATTTTTGATGAAACTGTAAAAAGCATTTCAATAGAGGAGGGAGAGCCTTTTCAACAAATAATGCTAGAGCAATTGAACATCCTTAACCAAAAAAATTTAACCTGCCTAAACCTCACACCTTCTATAAAATTTAGCAGAAAATGGACCCTAGACTTAAATGTAAAATATAAAACTATAAAACTTTTAGGGGCGCCTGGGTGGCTCAGTCGGTTAAGCGGCCGACTTCGGCTCAGGTCATGATCTTGCAGTCCGTGAGTTCGAGCCCCGCGCTGGGCTCTGTGCTGACAGCTCAGAGCCTGGAGCCTGTTTCAGATTCTGTGTCTCCCTCTCTCTGACCCTCCCCCGTTCATGTTCTGTCTCTCTCTGTCTCAAAAATAAATAAACGTTAAAAAAATTTTTTTTAAATAAATAAACTATAAAACTTTTAGAAAAAAATGAGAGAAGGCTTCGGGGCTATCAAGCTAGGGAAAGAGTTCATAGACTTGGCACCAAAAGTATGATCAATAAAAGAAAAAATTGATACATTGGACCTCATCACAACAAAAAAGTTTGCTCGATAGAAGAGTCTGTTAAGAGGATAAAAAAACAAGCTACAGACTAGAGGAAAATGTTTCCAAACCTTTAATCTGGCAAAGTATGATTACCTGGAATATATAAAGGATACTCAAGTCTCAACAGTAAAAATGTAAACAATCCAGGGGCACCTGGGTGGTTCAGTCAGTTAAGCGTCTGACTTGGTTCAGGCCGTTATTTTATGGTTCATGAGATCGAGTCTTCCATTGGGCTCCACACTGACAGCGAGGAGTCTGCTTGGGATTCTCTCTCTCTCCCTCCCTCTGCCTCTCCCCTACTCTCTCTCAAAACAAATAAATTTAAAAACTTGAAAAAATAAAGTACACATTAAATGTGATTTCATAAATTTAACATGAAAGATGATTGCATAGATCAGAACATGAGCACAAGACATGAACAGATATTTCATCAAAGAAAATATTCAGAAGGCAAATAAGTGCATAAATGGATGTTCAACATCGTTGGCCATTAAATAAATGCAAACTGAAATCACAATGAGATGTCACTACACACCTATCAGAATAACCAAAATAAAGTGTAGTGACAGCTCCAAATGCTGGCGAGTATGTGGAGAAACTGGACCACTCACACGTTGCTGGTGGGGATGTAAAATGATACATCTACTCTGGAAAATAGTTTGGCAGTTTCCTATAAAATTAAATATGCAACCACCATTCAACTCAGCAACTGTCCCCCTGAACTTTTATCCCAGAGAAATGAAAACTAATGTTCACACAAAAACCTGTACAGAAACGTTATAGCAGCTTTATTTTTTAAATTTCTTAATGTTTATTTATTTTTGAGATGGAGACAGAGTGCCAACAAGGGAGGGGCAGAGAGAGAGGGAGACATAGAATCCGAAGCAGGTTCCAGGCTCTGAGCTGTCAGCACAGAGCCTGATGCGCGGCTCGAACTCCCAGACAGTGAGGTCATGACCTGAGCCAAAGTCGGATGCTTAACTGACTGACCACGCAGGCACCCCTATAGCAGCTTTATTTATAATAGCCAAAATCTAGAAACAACCCAGATGTCTTTCAACAAGTAAACTATGGTACCATGGAATTCTAGCTGGGAATAAGAAGGAATGAACTATGGATACACCACACAACTTGAATGAGTCTCCAGGGGTGTTATGAGGTGTTAGACCACCATGTCAGCAATTCATGCTCCAATGGTTCAAGGAAAAACTACTCTTTGCCCTATTCTTGCAAGCCTGAAATTATTTCAAAAGGAAAACCACGTAACTGACAGAATTAAAGTTTAATTGGACATGAGAAAGGCAGGAGTCAAGAAAGACTCCCAGGTTCCTAATTTAGGTTACGGGGGTTACCAGCTGAGGCTGAAATGCAAGGCTTCCCATCTTAATTATGATGTATATTAAATATTATTTCATAAATTTAATATAAAAGGATTGCATAGATTAGAGAGTCTCTTACTATCGCATATTCATTTATTAAGGTGATCTTGACAAATTTCCGTATCCTCAGCTAACTTCTTTCTTTTTCTTTTTTTTAATTTATTTTCTTAGATTCAAGTTAGTTAACATACAGTGTAGTATTGATTTCAAAAGTAGAACCCAGTGATTCATCACTTACATATAACACCCAGCGCTCATCCCATCAAGTGCCCTCCTCAATACCCATCACTCATTTGGCCCATCCCCCCCCCACCTCCCCTCTAGCAACCCCCAGTCTGTTCTCTGTATTTGAGAGTCTCTTATGGTTTACCTCCCTCTCAGCTAACTTCTAAGAGTTGCCTGTGGTCAAATGGTTTGGCGCAAGAACAAGAATCAGAAATCCTAAGCCTTATTCCTGGCTCTAATTTTACACAGAGCACTAAATTTCTTCAATGCTTGCTTTCTCATCTACGAAGTGGGACCAGTAATTCTAGTCTGCAAAATGCTTTCCTCAGGAGAGAGTCATAATTTGAGTGCAGTTAACGGCTTCTAATTTTTCAAAAAATAAAATTCTGCCTAATAGCGGAGACATAATGTCCCAAACTAATTGTTTCTACAAGTGATCATTTTTTGGAAGCCATCAATTCATTTTGTGATAATTTTATGAAATGGTGACTAAATTGGAACTAACTCATATGAAAATAATATCTTTTAATATTAGCTGTAATGACAGCTTGATATCTTAATAGGGAAGTTGTGTAACATGAGGAGAAAGGGGAAGAGATAAAAACAATGAAAAGTCTATTCCTACTTAAAACTCCAATTTTAAGCAGTGGTATCCACCCCTTCTATAAGTTTTGTCAGAAAGCACCAGACAGAATTATATGTAGTCCCCATGAGAAACTAATGAACTCAATACAAACCATACCACTAGACATGATAAGAGATGCTGCCTTGGAGTATTAGTGTCAGACTTGAATACTGAAGACCAAACTGGGGCCATACCTTAATCTAAAGGGACTGGGTCCAAACAAGATGCTTCTGGTTGCCCATTGTTAAGCCCCTTCCCCAACCTCTTCAGAGTACTTTTAGGTTGTTCTTTAGAAGCAAAGACCAGGAAGACTCGGAGAGAAAAAACAGTTCATGCATTCATCATCTCTCCTCACAGAGAAACAATGATTTTTATAGTACTGTACAATAATTTTTAAGTGGTTCCCTTTCCTATTTTAATGTGAGTCCTTAGTTTAAATAGATTCATAAAATGATAAGTCATAAAATTATGAAATATGCCTATAGTAGCAGAAATAAAAGAAACTAATGCTTAGAACATGTTTGAATAAAATTCTAGTCACTCTGCAGGGTTTGAGGCGCCATAGGTCATAGTATCGTTAAATTTTTAAGAATTTATATTTGAGGGGTGCCTGGGTGGCTAAGTCAGCTGAGCATCTGAATCTTGATTTCAGCTCAGGTCCTGATCCCCAGGTTGTGGGATCAAGCCCTGTGTTGGGATCCACAATGAGTGTGGAGCCTGTTTGGGATTCTCTGTCTCTCTCCCTTTGCCCCTCTTCCCCACTTGCATGGTCTCTCTCTTTCTCTCTAAAATAGAAAAAAGGAGAGGTGCCTTGATAGCTCAGTCAATTGAGAGTCTGACTTCAGCTCAGGTCATGATCTCATAGTTCATGAGTTTGAGCCCCGCATGGGGCTTGCTGCTGCTCAGAGCCTGCTTTGGATACTCTGACCCCTTCTCTGTCCCTGCCCCTCACCCACTCACACTCTCTTTCTCAAAAATGAATGAACGTTTATTTTTTTAAAAAGGGAAAAAAATTTTAGTAATTCTTATTTAAGTATAGCATACATACAGAAAGTGCATAAATCCTAAGTGTACAAATTGATAAATAATAAAAAGTGACCACATCTATGTAACCAACAATCAGGCCACGAAATAGTAATACATGAAAAACTAATTCCTGATACAAATTGGTCAGAATAGTGGTTAATGTTGGGAGTTGTCAGGGTGCCTGGGTGTCTCAGTCAGTTAAGCGTCTCATTTCAACTCAGGTCATGATCCCACGGTTTGTGGGTTCGAACCCCATATCAGGCTCTGTGCTAACAGCTCAGAGCCTGGAGCCTGATTCGGACTCTGTGTCTCCCTCTCTCTCTACCCGTCCCCTACTTGTGTTCTGTCTCTCTCTCTCTCTGTCTCTCTCTTTCAAAAATAAATAAATATTAAAAAAATTAACGTTGGGAGCTGTCATGTGGGTGAAGGATATGCTCAGGGCGGTATTGAAAATGTTCTATATCTTGATCTGGGCGATGGTTATCACAAGTGTTTACTTATGTAACAATTATCCTGTACATTTAAGATTCATGCATTTTCTCTACTTAAGTTATAGTTCAATAAAAAGTAAAAAATGTTAAAGGATTAGTTTTGCCTGTGTTTGAACTGGATGAAAATAAAATCATACCACATGTGTTCTTTTATACCTTGCCCAACATCATATTTGGGAAATTCATCCATGTGGTTCAATATAGTTGCGATTCATTCATTTTTTTCAATAGTGTTCAATCATATGAATATACCACAACTTATTTATCCATTCTACTTCTGGGTTATATCCAGTTTGGGGCTGATATGAATACTATTTATGTACATGTCTTTTGGTATGTTTGTGTACACATTCTTGCAGGGTATATGTTTAGGAGTAACATTGCTGGATCTTAGGGTGTGTGTGTATGCAACAGATATACTGACAAAGAGTCTTCCAACATGCTCACCGATTTACATCCCCACCATCAATGTATGAGAGTTCCCACCAGCCCCATATCCTTGCCAGTAGTTGATGCTGTCAGTTTTTGTAATCTTAGTTATTCTGGTTAAAGCATACAGTGCATTTTATTGTTTTCATTTTAATTTCATTAATTGCTAGTGAGTTTGAATAGTTTTTCATGTATGAGTAGTCATTTTGTGAAATTTGCTCAAATCTTTACCCCCTTTTTAAAATAGCCTGTCTGTATTTGCCTTACTGATCTAAAAGAGTTCTCTCTTTTTAAAATTTTTTAAATAAATTCTACCCCCCCCAACTTGGGGCTCAAACTCATGACCCTGAGATCAAGAGTTGCATGCTCTACTGACTGAGCTAGCCAGGTGCCCCTGAAAGAGTTCTTTATATATTTTGTATATAAATCCTATGGCTTTCCTTTTCACCTTTGTAATGGTATCTTTGGTGAACAGATGTTATTAATATTAGTTTGGTCCAACTTATCGATCTTTTTCTTCATGGCTAGTACACTCTTTGTGTCCTACTTAAGAAATATTTTTCATCGTGGTCATAAAAATTGTTTCCTATGTTACTTTTAGAAGGATCATAAAGATTGTGTTCTATATTAGTTTTGTAAGTTTATTTTTAGATCTGTAATTTCGTAGTATTTAATATTCTACATGATATGATGTAAAGGTCAGGTTTCATTTTTTCCGCATGGATATCCAATTGTACTCACACTAGTTATTGAAAAGTTTGGCTTTTCCCACTGCTCTGAAGTGTCATCTTTGTCATAAATCAAATGTCCATGTGTATGTATCTACTGCCAGTCACTCTATTCTGTCTAGTTGATCTAATTTATCTTCCTTGCACCATATTATGCTGTCTTAATAACTGTAAGTTATTTAGTTATTTTTTACAGTATATACAGTTATTTACAGTAAGTTTTGATACTCAATGGCAAACCTTTCTACCTTCTTTTTAAAAATTGTCTTAACTATTTTTGCCTCTTTGAATTTTCACATAAATTTTTAAATCAGCTTTTCAAAACCCACCAAAACAAACAAACAGAAAGCTTGCTAGGAATTTTATTGGGGCTGCACAAAAATTTAGAACAATTTAAGGAGAATCATATTCTGTCCATGAACAGGATACTTTCCTCCATTTACACAATTGAGAATAAATTACAGCCATTTTACCATTGCTTTTATTAAAAACAAATTGAAATATTTAAAGGTAGAGGTGCCTGGGTGTCTCAGTAGTTAAGCATCCAACTTAGGCTCAGGTAGTGGTCTCATGGTTCATGAGTTTGAGCCCCATATCAGGCTCTCTGCTGTCAGCACAGAGCCCACTTCTGATCCTCTGTCTCCCTCTCTCTGTTCCTCCCCCATTAGCGTTCTCTCTCTCTCTCTCTCAAAAATAAAATAAACATTTTTAAATGAAATATTTAGAGGTAAAATATCTAGCAATTTGTGTTTTTAAATAGATTTCTACATATGTCTCATTGACCAAAACGGTGTCACATGGTGTCTCCTTACTACAAGGGATGAGATGGGACTGAGAACATGAGGTTTACATTTTTTTGTCCCCAGGAGCAGCTGGGTGGCTCAGTTGGTTGAGCATCCAACTCTTGATTTTGGCTCAGGCTATCATCCCAGGGTCATAGGATCAAGCCTTGCATAAGGCTCTGTGCTGAGGGTGGAGGTTGCTCAAGATTCTCTCTCTCTCTCTCTGTCTCTGTCTCTCTCTCTCTCATTCTCACTCTGTCTGTCTAAAATAAAATTTAAAAATTGTTTAAATTATTTTCATTTTAATAATTTATCAGTAATTTATGAGTTTTCTATATATACAAGTATGTCAGTTGCATATAATGACAGGGGTTTTTTGCCCTAAGCCTTATACATTTTATTTTGTTTCTTGCCTTTTGTACTGGCTAGCATAATATTACATAGAAATAGTGATAGTAAACATCCTTGTCTTGTTCCCAACTGCAGGGGGAAAGGTTTTGATATTCTACTATTTAATACATTTGTTATAGAGTTTTTGTAGAACCACTTGTGATATTACAGAAGATCCTTTCTATCCATTCACACTAGGATTTTTTTTTTTCAGTAATGAATATATGTAGAATTTTACCAAAAACCTTTTCTTTCTTTCTTACACTGAGAATATTCTGCCTTTATCCTGTAAATATATTTAATTACATTTATTAACTTTTTAATGTTAAACCAACCTTGCATTTCTGGAATAAACCTGACATAGTCATCCATAGTCATACCCACTGGCTATGGTCTTTTCTGGGTTCTTGTCTTTTAGGACTAAATTGCAGTTACCCCCAAATCGTTAAAAAGAAAATCTCAAGTATAACTTAGGGTAATTTATGCCTAGGTTATGCTTAATTTTGGTAACTGTTTCAGACTCCCTTTTCCAGACACTATGGTTATGTAACAAATCACCATAACTTAATGACTTAGAACAATAATAATTTTTCTCTCTCATGTTGTCCATGTGTCAAGAATTCCAGAGCAGCTCAGCAGGCCCAGCTCTGCTCAAGGTCTCTTATGGGTTACAAATCAGATTGGTTGGGACTGGAGTTATTTCAAAGGCCTTATTCACATCCCTAGTGCCTGGGCTGGGGGGACTCCAACAGCTGGCTACTGGAACATGGGGGTCTCATCAAATATCCCCCTCTGACTCTGTTGTCATCTCTGGCAAGACAGCTTCAGGGTGGTAGGATTTTTTTGTATCAGCTCAGGGTTCCAGAGGCATGTGTCCCGAGGCAGAAGCAGAAGGAAACTATATTGCCTATTATGACCTAGCCTTAGAAGTCACATAGAATCATTCTACCATACTATTGGTCAGGTAGTTACAAAAGCCCGCTCAGTTTCAAGGGTTAGGAACATAGGCCCATCTCCCAGTGGAGGAGTGTTAAGTCACACTGTAAGGAGAACATGTGGAGCAGATGTATGTCAGCAAAGGCATCTTTAGAAGATACAACCTGCCACAGCAACATCTCCACAGCCAACCTACACAGTCATCTTTACCATCACCCACCTTTGGCCTGTCTATTTTAGGTCCCACACCTCCTTTCTTACCGCTACCCCCAGTAGTATGGTGCCCATCTTCATTGTCCTTCATGCACAGTCACATACTGGGGTCCCACAAGATCACTCTTAAGACTCATTTCTCAGATATCTTCCCTAGAGTTTTGGAGGGAACCCAGTGGGCTTAAGAAATGGGTATCAAATGTTACCCCAGCCAGAGGTCCCAAGGAATGTTATTATGTACTTGGGACAGCTGGACAGACCCCTGAGTGCATTTTCATGACAATGTGACAAGATGAAATTCTTTCCTCAATTCCAAGGACCTTCTTAGTGAGGGCCTTCTCCAGACCAGGACTGTGTTAGAAGCTGGTCGCATGAAAAAAGAAGGAACTCACAGTGGAAAGATGTGTCTGTAAACTTGTCAGCACATGACCCAGAGGAAAGGGAAGATTAAAAGATACTAAGCCAAGAAGTGTCACGATCAGGTCTGCACTTTGGAAAGATCATAACTATGGGGCGTCTGGCTAGCTCAGTCAGTGGAGCCTGTGACCCTTGATCTCAGGGTTGTGAGTTTGAGCCCCATTTTGGGTGTAGAGATTACTTAAAAATAAAATATATTGAAAAGAGAGAGAGGAAGGGAGGGAGAGAGAGAGAAAGAGAAAAAGGGAGGGAGAGAGCAAGCAAGCAAACAAGGGGGAAAAGTCATCACTATGTTTAAGTAAAGCTTGTCCCTTACTGCCAGGAACAATGCATACTCAGTGGCACTGTGTGTACAAATCTGCATTTCAATGTATTAGACCTGAGGGGGATTTCTTTGATATGAAGCCTCTTTGAGACAGAATCATCAAGGCCTCGCTTGTTTATATACATACCAGAAGCACACTTTGAAGAAAACCTGCAGTGGAATGGAGGCTGCTTTCCTCAGTTCAGAAAACTGGAGGATTTGGAGTTGGAGTAGCAACTACCTCATCTAAAGAATTTACTCCAGGGGAGACTGGGTGGCTCGGTTGATGAAGTGTCCAACTCTTGATTTCAACTCAGGTCATGATCTCACAGTTGGTCATGATTTCACTGTCGGTTGGGAGATCAAGCCCTGCATCGAGCCCCGTATTGAGCCGTGCATTGAGTCCCATATGGGGCTTCGAAACAGGCGTGGAGACTGCTTAAGATATTCTCCCTTTGGGGCGCCTGGGTGGCTCAGTCGGTTAAGCGGCCGACTTTGGCTCAGGTCATGATCTCGCGGTCCATGAGTTTGAGCCCTGTGTCAGGCTCTGTGCTGACAGCTCAGAGCCTGGAGCCTGTTTCAGATTCTGTGTCTCCCTCTCTCTGACCCTCCCCCGTTCATGCTCTGTCTCTCTCTGTCTCAAAAGTAAATAAACGTTAAAAAAAATTTTTTTAAAAAGATATTCTCTCTCTCTCTCTCTCCCCCCCCACCCCCTTCTCTCAAAAAAAAATTTACTCCAAAATCTGAATTCATTATTAATTTTCACCATCCCAATAGATAAAGACTAATTTGATTCCGTAGCTGAAAAATGAGCATAGCAACATCCTTTGTAAAATATTTTGGAAATGTCCCTGATTTATTGAAAATGCTATGACAAATCATGACAAAGATCATAAAGAATTTTCACAATAGTCTTTTGTGGAATCCAGAGCAGCAGCAGCTCTTCCTGGTAGTACTGTCTTTCCCTGCGCTCTAACCATCATTGGACAAGGAAACTGTACACCTGACTGATTCAGGAAATCAAAGTAATAAAACTGCCAGCAACAATGCGGCCAAGTGATTAAAAGAAGGCTGGTTGAAAATTTAAACACCCTTTTTACTCATTAATCTCCAACTGCTAAAGACAAACAAAAAGCAAAATTAACATGATTGTAAACTAAGCACTTGTGTCCTGTGGCTACCGTGTTAGCCTGCTGAGAGGGAATGGGCTGATCAAAGCCGCGGAGTCCGCAGAGAACTGTGGCTAAGAGCTGCTTCGGGGAACGCACAGCCAGGATCCATTACCGGCCCGGTTCAGAAACAGGTGAGTACCGTAATTAATCTTGCCCTCAATTTGGAGGGAAGTGGGAAACCCACCTGCTCTGTCCACTGAGTTTATATGTTAATCCTCCGAGCTCTGGGAAAAAGTTTTTAAATTGGTGTAAAGACTTTTTCTGCCCTTCCGAAAGTGTAGAGAAGAAACAGTTGGGAGGGGGTGTTGAGGTCTCTAACTTCAGGCAGTTAAGATGCCTCCCAGGAAAGCTGTTGATTGCTACCTTGCTTGGTTTGATGCATCTAAGCCCACAGAGCAAAGTCTCTTCCAATGAAGCTAGCAGGTTTTTTAATGCAAGAAATACTCAGAGACACAGGGGGCCTCACCCCACAAACATAAACCATGAAAATCCAGATACTTGGAATTAGAATTGATCTTGGGGACAAATTCATCTAACCAATGGTCTCTTGAATTGCTTAAAGCATATCCAGTACTTTATATATTATTCTAGATAAGAAAAATGAATAGGCGTCTGCTTTGTCCCTTCTTTGCACCAAATTCATATTTAAAAAAAACAACAACAATAGGGGCTCCTGGGTGGCTCAGTCGGTTGAACGTCCAACTTCGGCCCCGTTCATGATCCCACCTTTCATGAGTTCAAGCCCCGCATCGGGCTCTGTGCCGACAGCTCGGAGCCTGGAGCCTGCTTCGGACTCTGTGTCTCCCTCTCTCTCCTCCCCTCTCCCACTCTCTCTGCCTCCCAAAAATAAATAAACATTAAAAAGCAATAAACTGTACAAACAAAATATCTGCATCAGCAATAGAGATTTCACATTAGAAAAACTGAGAACTACTAAAACTCAGTGCTGAATAAATGGGGTAACAAAGTCAAACCACAGAAAGCAATGTTTCTTCTGCAACGAGACAACAAATTATGGGCATAAGCAGAAGATGCTAGAAGATGCCCTCTGTCACCCCTAACATGGAGCGGTAGAGGCCACTCTGTGGCAGAAGGCTGAAAGCAAAGCTGTTTGAGGCGCCCAGTAGAAACTGTAATGCTTGGGTGCTCCTCCTTCTGAGACACCCTCAGTGATGCGCTGAGGCCCCAATGGGGCCCCAATTAGTCATCCAAGCATAAAACCTTAAAAAGCAAGGTCCCTTTCCTAGAGAACCTGCCCACAATGATAGAGGTGTGGCTTCACCAGAACTACCTCCCCCATTCCACTCTGCTCCCCGCCCCACACAGTTCTATGATAAACTATTGCTACATTTCTGAAATGTCATTGCTGCCAGCTTCTTTTCCTCTTTATTTATCTGGATCTGCTATCCTACTATTAAAAATTTGGTTGGGACCTGTCTTAGTTTGGCCTGCTACAACAAGACCATAGACGGGGTGGCTTAAAACACAGAAATTTATTTCTCACAATTCTGGAAGCTGAAAAGTCCAAGATCAAAATGCCAGTAGATTCGGCGTCTGGTAAGAGCCCATCTTCCTGGTGGCTATCTTCTCACTGTATCCTCCCATGGCAGGGACCAAAAAGAGAGAAGCAAGAACTTTCCTGTCTCTTCTTATAAGGGCACTAATCTCATCATGAAGACTCCACTCTCACGACCTATTATCTCCTGAAGGCTCCATCTCCAGATACCAGCACATTGGGGATTAGAGTGTCAGTTTATGTATTTGGGGGCAGGGTGGCAAGTGGCATCAAACACGCAGTCTGTAACAGGACACATATCAATTTCTGACAACATCCAACTCCTATTTGTTCAAAATCAACTGAGCAGCACCGAACCTGAATCTATTGAGAGCAGATTCAACCACATATTTTATTTTAGTTGTTCAAATAGGTAGGGAGTCCCTGCATGGTCATTACCTATCGAACAACAGGGTTTAGGATGAATTCCATATGGTCTTTCAGCTTGAGTTAAGGAACAGTCTTTAATGGGGGAAATTACAAGCCAGGGGTCAGAAAGAGAAGACGGCATAGTCTAGGATCTTCCAAACATCCAAGAGACAGGGGTGCTATGGCTGGGTGCTGTGTGTGTTCCAGTGGAGGAATATGTCCCCCCAGATTAGATCTTCTTAGAGTAAACTTGTGAGGAAGCAGCCTCATCAGAATGTTTCTCAAAGAAATTATTTAGAGCCAGGGTAACTGAAGTTAGGTGCCAGCTGCCCAATACTTGGTGATCTTAAGAAGTTCAGCCCTGGGGCACCTATGTGGTTAGTCATTAAGCGTCCGACTTCATTTCAGGTCATGATCTCGAAGTTCATGAGCTCAAGCCCCACATCAGGCTCTATGCTGACGCCTCAGAGCCTGGAGCCTGCTTCAGATTCTGTGTCTCCGTTTCTCTCTGCCCTCCCCCTTGCGCACTCTCTCTCTCTCTCTCTTTCTCTCTCTCTCCCTCTCAAAAATAAACAAGCATAAAAAAAAAAAAAGAAGTTGCAGCCCCTTATGCAAGGGGTAGAAACCCATCCCAGGAAGCTAAGTGTGGGCACAGCTGTTTCTGCTGGTAGAAGGAGAGACCCTAGTCCCTTCTGGCACACTATGTGGGCAACCCCAGTGTCATCTTCCAAGGTCATTTTTGGATGATCCTACCTGAAGCACCATACTCTTGTATTCATACTTTATTATTTATTTTTTTTTAAAGTGTATTTATTTATTTTGAGAGAGACAGGGACAGCACAAGTGGGGGAAGGCAGAGAGAGGGAGAGGGAAAATCCTAAGTAGGCTTGATGTTATCAGTGCAGAGCCCAACACAGGGCTTGAACTCATGAACCGTGAGATCATGACCTGAGCCAAAACCAAGAGTTGGACATGTAACCAAATGAGCCACTTAGGCGCCCCTATTCATACTTTAAAAAGTGTTAGTTATAACCTGCAAATGACCAGTATAAACAATCCTATGCTACAACAATCTGCCAGATAAAGGAAATGCTTTGAGCTAGTAAAGGTTGTTCAGAGATGAAAAGGTTCCAATAGAATACTTGTATAACATTCAGACACATCAGAATATTAAGTTGAAGGCAAAGTGGAGATTGTCTACCACTTGGGGCAAAAAGATGGAGAGATAATGAGATGAAGAAAGACATAAGGGAGAATAATATTTGAAATTAATTCCTGCAACAAATATTTATGTTTATGAAGTTCTGAGACTGAGCTGGTGAGCAAGACAGATATGCCCTACTTGTTCTACAGACAAGTAAACAGCCCAGTAGATGTTTAAAAAGCTAAAATAATAATTTTTAAAGATTTTTCCCCTGAATTACTTGCATGAACATTTTAAACTCTCCCAAGTTGCATTTCTGTTTACCTGAACAAACAAACAAAAAAGAGCTGATTGACGGAACACAAGGAATTTTCAAAGTTAAAAAAAAGGGGGGGGGGGGGACTTAACCTAATCTTTTAAAAAGTACTCAGGAAAAAAATGTTTAATGTTTACTATGTTCTAGACACATTTTAGGGAAAAGACCGTCATACAAAGGCCTATTTGGACAGAATTTTTAAACTTCAAAAATAAGAATTGTACAAGTGTTTAAGACTCACCAGGTAACAATAAAGCACCATCTACCAAGCTTTGAAGGGAATATTATGATTTAGTAAAAGGGCATTTTCAAATATGCCAGAAGTAGGAAAATGTACCCCCTTCTAAATAACCTATTTCAAGACTCTTCTAGAGCGAGAGATGATCATAAGGAAAAACTCAAGGATAGGGAAGTTGTAGCTGGAAGAGACTGGCAGTAAGCACCGAAAACATTTCATTTGTAGGGGTGAGTCTTGATAATTGGTGTAAATACAGTTATACCACAAGGAAAGTAGACAAAACATGAATCCACAGAGTAGGAAATATAAATGGCTGGTGAAATACCACTGATCAGAGACATGTAAATTAAAACCACAAAAAAAATACCACTTTCCAACCTATCATATTGATTTAAAAAAATTTTTTTAATACTAGCAGAGGAACCAGCTTGACGGAGGAACCCACTGGCCAAAGCTGGGATAATTTTAGCATCAAAAGAACCATAACTGTAATTGATTGAAACATGCTGACTACATTAGAAAAATGAATCCATGTGATACTAAAAAAAAAAAAGAGGAATAAAATAAGCAATCAAATAAATAAGAATTTCTTTGAATGGGCCATTATACCAAGTTCTTAACTCTGGAAGGAAAAGGAATTTTTTTTTCTTTGCAGTAGGAATCATATTGCAGGATAACTATCAGCCCTAGTTAATGAGAAAAAAAGCTCTTCTTTCTATAAAAATGCCAGCTATAAATGTAGACAGAATTGGAAATCACAATTTGCAACCCCTAAGGAAATAATTAAGCCAAGAGGATCAACAGATGCTGAAACCATCAGGTGAATGGTTGATGGAGGGCTGGATATCCACCTAGTGCCAAAGTTATCACCCCACAGATTACTAGTTTGTTCCAAGATGACTGTCACTACATAAACCCTTAGTATCTTGGTATCACCAATGATAGGATAACCAGAGCTTCATAATGTGACTCCTGGTGTGATGCAGTGTTTAGCCTGAATCTAATCAAGCCTTTAGATCTAGCTTCCAATAATAGAAAATATGGGGCTTACTGTTAAATTACACCACAAGGGACCAGTCAGAAAAATCCAGATATTGGTACATTCTGGAAAACAACTATCCTGGTCTTTCTGAATCAATGTCATTGGAAAAATAAAAAGCTGGGGGTGGGAGGTGAGGAGGAGATGAGAAGGGATAAGAAAGGGTGTGTCTCTTCTAAATCTAAATACACTTCAGAGACCCAACAACCAAACACAATCATGGCTCTTAACTGGATCCTTATATGAACAAACTTGCTGCAAAAGACATTTGGGGGACAAGAGGGGGGAACTTGGGTGTGTTGGTATTATTGTGGTTATGTAGAAAAGTGTTCCTATTTATATATACATATCAAAATTTAGGAATGAAATGTCATGATATCTGTATTTACTTTAAATTTCTTCAAAAATAGGTGAAACATGACAAAATACTAAAATAATTGTTTAATCAATGTGATAAGCATATGGTGTTTATTATACTACTCTACTTTTACGTACGTTTATAATATTTACAATAAGTATAAAAAGTATTTTTAATATCTAGCATTTGTGAGGGTTCGAGGAAACAGACCATTCTATACGTATTGTTGGTAGTAGTTAAATTGTTATAACCTTCTTAGAGAACAATTTGGAATATATAAATATCATTTTAGAGGTGCCTGGGTGGCTCAGTCAGTTGAGCGTCCGATTTCAGTTCAGGTCATGGTTTTGCAGTTCGTGAATTTGAGCCCCGTGTCGGGCTCTGTGCTAACAAAGAGGTCAGAGTGTGGAGCCTGCTTCAGATTCTGTCTGTCTGTCTGTCTGTCTCTCTCTCTCTCTCTCTCTCCTTCCCCTGCTCATGCTCTGCCTCTCTCTGTCTCTCAAAAATAAATAAATTTAAAAAAAATAAATATTATTTTAAAATATACATACCCTTTTACATAGTAATCTCATCACTAAGAATCCATTCACGGGACACCTGGGTGGCTTAGCTGGTTAAGCGTCTGACTCTTCGTTTCAGCTCTGGTCACGATCTCTCAGTTTTGTGAGTTCGAGCCCCGAGTCGGACTCTGCACTGGCAGCAAGGATCCTTTGTGAGATTCTGTCTCTCTCCCTCTCTCTGTCCCCCACCCCCACTCGCTCTGTCTCTCTCAAAATAAATAAATAAACTTGCAAAAAAAATAATCCAGGGGTGCGTGGGTGGCTCAGTCAACCAGTTAAGTAATCCAACTTTGGCTCAGGTCATGATCTCACGGTTGGTGAGTTCGAGCCCCACATCGGGCTCTCTGCTTATCAGCACAGAGCCTGCTTCGGACCTTCTGTCCACCCCCCTCCTCAAAAATAAATAAGCATTTTTTTAAAAACTTAAAAAAAAGAATCAATTCAATAACTAGTGACAGAAGGATAGAGGATGTATTATAAAGATATTTATTATAGCATATTGATAATATAAACAAATATGAGACAATAGGAAATGGTTAAGTATATTTCGACAATATATATTATCTATGACAAAGAACACCATGTTACTGTTAAAAAGGACAAAGTAGGTGCACATTTACTGTTCTGGTGTGCTAGAGCTTCCTGACAAAGTACCACTGACTGGGTGGGTGGCTCAAACAACAGAAATGTATTTTGTCACAGTTCTGGAGGCCACAAGACTGAGACACGGTGTGTGCATGGCTGGTTTCTTTTGAGGCCTCTCTCCTTGGCTTATAGGTGGCCGTCTTCTCCTAGTGCCTTCACATGGCCTTCCCTGTGTACCCAGCTGTGTCCAAATTTCCTCTTCTTACAAGAACACCTGTCATCTTGGAGTAGAGGCCACACTAATAACTTCATTTAAACTTAATTATCTTGGGGAGCCTGGGTGGCTCAGTCAGTTGAGTGTCCAACTCTTGATTTCGGCTTAGGCCATGATCTCATGGTTCTGTGAATTTGAGCCCCATGTCAGCATGTTGACCCACACTGTCAGCACGGAGCCTGCTTGGGATTCTCTCTCTCTCCCTCTCTCTCTGTCCCTCCCCAGCTCGTGCACACATTCTCTCTCTCTCTCTTAAAATAAATCAATAAATAAAAACAAAAAAATTAATTTAATTCTCTCTGTAAAGACCCTGTCTCCAGGTACAGTCACATTCTGAGGTACTGGGAGTTGGGACTCCAACATATGAAACTTTAGGGGCACACATCATAACATTTACTGACATGGAAAGATGTGCATGACTTTTAGGCTAAAAAAAATTAAGAAGCAGAACAACATGTACAGTATCCCTTTTTCTCAAAATTTAAAAATAACAAAAGCAAACTTCTGGTACAGATTTATACATAGCTTGGGATATATTGAAAACATACCTATCTGAAAGGATAGATATCCACCTGTTACAAAGGCTCCCTGGGGAATAAAATGGAGTTGGGAATGGAAGGGAAGGACATATTTCCACTCTTTCTTTATAAGCATAGGTTACTTTTGTAATTAGAAAGTTTTAGCTTAAAAAAAAAAAAAGACCCTTACAATGAGCCCTGGACAAGACCTGGAGGCATCAGAGACTCTCCAGTCCCAAGTGCCATGAGGCCAGGAAAGTAGACTTACCTGCACCGAGGACCAGATGTGCACAATCTGTCCTACCTCCTCTAATACATTGGCACCATCTCAAGAATTGGGGAAGGGAAGGTCTAGGGTGACCAAGATTGTCTTTGTCTGCCAGCTCAGAAGAATGAGGGATTCAGGGTCAAAAATTCAGTTTTAGAAAATAAAGTGATATTTCTTGCATGTCTGAACTTTTAGACTGAGATCCATATGGCTACACATACTGTACTCATTTAATTCTCTCACAATCTTACTATCTTCATTTTACAAATGAAGACAGGGCTTTTTAAGGTTAATTTTCCTGAGTATGTAGCAAAACTGGAACTCAAATTTGGGCCTCCCTTGCACTGAAGCCCACACTACCTACTACTCTATGCTGCATGGAATAGGTTTTGCCTCTTCTCTCCACCACCTGTACCCAATCCCGACTACCAAACCTTGCTAATTCAGGCAGCATCCTCTCTTCTAGGAAGCCACTTTCCAACATCTCCCCTAACTTTAGGTGGCCTCTTAGGCCTCCCTAAATCCCTATCTGTATTTCCATGATCTCTGTGTATGTTTGTCCTCCTCCACAAGACTGTGAAGGGCAGGAGTTAAATATCTCTAGTGCCTGACACACAGTAGGTGCTTTAGTTCTACGACAGAAGAACATCACTTACATTTTATTGTTTCCTCACTAAACTCTGAATTTCATAAGGTTAAAGAATACATCCGGTTTTATGCACCATTAAGCCACTGGTACCTAACAGCACTTGGTTTTCAGTAAATATTTTTGAAAGAATGAATGGATAATTTTATAAGTAATCGCCTCTATTTCCTGGGACTCTGAGTCACATTCTGAGAAAAAGCAGCTTCCTGACATCCTTTTCCTTGTAATGGTTTAGTGTATTAAATTATTTCTTGGATTTATCCTTCCATTGCAAACTGCTAGCGATTCTCACTTAACTGACAGAATGTCATGAATCAAGGGAGGTAGAGGTGAAGTGAACAGGTTAGCCTCCAATTTACAAGCTTGCTTTCCACTGGTTTAATTGTAAAGTCACACGTTCCTCGGTGTGACCCTCTCACGACAAAATCTCCACGAGTGGATTGATCACGTAGAACTCTGACTAATTAAAGATGTAGGATAACAGAAGAGTTAAAATTGTATTTGCTAGGCAAGGTTGTGATCTTTTAAAAAATATGTTATAGTCTTTCATTGGTGAAACAAGGAAAATATGGTCCAAATTACCTTCCAAGCGGTTTGCCTAGATTGACAGTCCCACGGACAAAGGAGGGGACAAAACACTCCTTCCGACCGGCATTTGAGGCCAGAGCCGGCGCCCCCTGTGGGCGGGACCACTCGAGCCTCCGGGGACCCAAAGGAGGAGGGGGCGGGGTCGAAGGCGGGTCCAGGCCTCCGGGGGCGGGGCCGCAGCGGGCGAGGGGCAGGCTGGGAAGCGGCGCCATATTGGCGTCGGCCGCGCTGTATTGTCATAAATAGAGCCGGTTTTGTGGTGTTTTCACTACTCGGTTGGATGCCTCGGCCGTAGTAAGTGAGAAAGTGAGTGAGCAAGCGAGCTACAAGCAACCGGAGGAAAGTGGACAGGAGGAGAAGGAAAGAGCAAGAACTTGACTCCAGAGCGAAAGATACTCGGCGGTGAGGGAGACGCAGGAAGCGATGAAAGAGATGTCTGCGTAAGTGATGGGGGGCGGCGGTTGGGGGCGAAGCGGAGAGGGGTGGTTTGGGGTGGTCGGCCGGGACCCCGTTTCCGTTCCCTGCCCCTCGCACCCTGCCCATAGCTCGCCGGAGTGGTCTCCTTCCCCGCTCCTGGCCGGTCGGCAAGGGCACCTCCCCTACACCGGGCGGCTCACCTGGCCACCCCTGAACAGACTGGGGGACTCTTGGAGCCCCCATCTGCTCTCGCCTGTCCCGCCTGCGAGGATGCCCCCAGGCAAATGAGCAGCCGGAGAGGCGCGGGTGTCCGTGGGGAGAAATTGTCGGTCACTCTCCTGCCCCCAGCGCTGTCTGAGCCTGTCTCTGCTCCTGTCTGCATTGGCGCAAATACCATCCCCCTACCTCCCCCTCCTCCCTCCCGACCGGCTGTCTCCTGGTCTTCAGGAGTGAATGACCTATCCTAGCCCATGGGTTTCTTTTTAATAAAGACTATGATCTTTTCGCTCTCCCCCGGCCTCCCCCACCTACCCATAGTATATCTACCAGTCTGGACCTCCTGCTCACACTTTGATAAGTCACAAACGGTTTCCGTGCTTGACAAGATTTTGTTGTGGCTTCTAACATTTTGGTTTATTAGGAAGTAATTTAAGCAGAAAAATGCAGAGAATAACATAAGCATCATTTGTGTAGTCACCATCCATCTCTCTCAAAGCATAACATTCTGTATGTGTGGAGAGTGTGTGTATGTGTGTACATAAATACCTTTATTTAGAAGAAATCAACTATTACAGATGTGTTTGAAGGATTCTCCTACCTCCTCTGGTTCCATTCACCTCCCTCCCCATAGTACCCCACAGTCCTGAATTTGATGTTTATTCCTGCATTTTTAAAAATGCTCTTACAACATATGTACATGTCCATAATAACTGGCATTGTTTTACTTGTTTTTAAGCTTTGTATAACTGGTGTCACACTTGTCATTCTGCATCTTCTTTAAGTGCAACATAGTTAGTATCTTTGAACTTTGTCCCTGTTAATATTTTCAACTCTAATGAATTCATAATAAGTACTATATTGTATTCCATTGTAGTGATACACCTTAGTTTAGGGTTTGGTTTTTTTTTTTCCTGTTTTGACTATTTCAGGTTGTTTTGAAGTTTTTTTTTAACTTTATTTAGAGAGAGTGCTCACACAAGCAGGGAAGAGGGGCTGAGAGAGAATCTTTTTTTTTTTGTTAATGTTTTTAAATGTATTTTTGAGAGAGAGAGTGCGCAAGCGGACAAGGGGCAGAGAGAGAGAGACAGAGGATTGTGAGCCTGATGTGGGGCTCAAACTCACAAAATGTGAGATCATGACCTGAGCCAAAGTCCAAGTCAGATGCCCAACCAATTGAGCCACCCAGGCACCCCATGTTTCTAAGTTCTTAATAGTACAGTATGGCAGTAAACATTCTTGTACATGTTTCCTTGTACACTTGTACTAGAATTTCTCTAGAATGTTTACTTATAAGTGAAATTGATGCGTTGAAGGGAATGTGGAATTCCTTTGCTTGCTTTTTCTTCCCCCCCTCTAGATGAGGGAGTTTCAGAATCATAGATTTAGAATTTTAGTGCTGGTAGGCATGTTCTTAGCTAACTTTTTCAGCATACAGATGAGAAAGTGGGACCCAGGATCATAGTATCGGAACTGAAGTACTTGTTGAAGGGAGAATGGAGTGGTGGAAAGATCTTGGGTTTTGGAGTTCAGATTCTGGCTCTTCATATCCCTTGGATCTTGGGTACCTATCTGTAAGATGGCACTTATTCACTACCTACCTCTTACAGTTATTGTTGAGATTAATTGATCATATATACTCTGTCCCATCCATTTACCATACACTTATAAACAAATTTTGTTTGTTCAACAGGAAAATTGATACCAGAAAGAAATTAAAGTCACTAATACTGATGTTTCCCTTTTGTGTCTCTTAATCATTTCAGAAGATACATAGGCTATTGTATCTTTCATTTGCTTCTCCCTCCCTCCCTAATCAAATCTTTACCCAAGGAGCATGCCTTACTGTATGAACTTAGTGAATAAGACACTGTTTTGACCAGTTAAAATTCAAAACAATCACTACTGTATTTTGGTGTGTTATTGTTTACAGGGCTGATGTATTATTTAAAAGACTGTTCTTTTATATTTTGAGATTACATTCTTAACTGTTGTTGATGGTCCTTACTGTTGAATGGTAAAGATAGATGGTAGGGTTACTTGGTTATCGTGTATGTTTATTTTTACTTTACTTTCTTAGCAGAATAAAAAGTTATACCAACCCATGGTGGTCCCAAAATTTATTTTGAAATTATTGGCCTGTGTAAATACAAAATCAGAAATTGAGCTGTACTTTATTCAAAACTATAATTCCCTGTTAGGATCTTTTGGAGGCTAGCTTATATTGTATCTATAAAAGTATAAAGAATTTGATAATTATTTAGTGTGACAATGGACTAGGTACTAATCTAAATAAAGAGAACAATTAACCAGAGTCAATGTTAGGACTATAAATTCTGATTTGAGCAAAGGATGTTAATGTAGGTTTCTCAAGGACAAATCCTAGTTGTGATTTCTTTTTAAAAGCCAGTCACAAGGACCTACCTTCTAATGTGATGTTTTGTTTCTTTCTTGGGGGGGGGGGGGGGACATTGTTCTCACTCAGAGCTTTCTTTTCAAGTGGCTGACTGCTCTTCAAAGATTGAATATAGATGGTACTTGACTTAAGTCCGCAGGGTGTAGTGGAGGTGGCCCTGGCCCAGCTCCCATTCAGGCTCTTTGCCTTTGAGCTAAGTGGTGCTGGCACAGTTGTCCTGATGCCAACACATGCTGCTTTTGGCTTGAAAAGACATCCTAACCATGAAAGCTGGAGGCAGTATGAATAGCCCTTCATCAAAATAAACACAAAATACCCTTTTTTCCCTTAAAAAAAAAAAAAAAAAAAGTGCCTGCCCCAACTGTTAGTACTAAGTAAACTTTTAAGGTAGCTAAATTAATGAGTGGATTGAGAGATCCATGTATCAGTATGATATGATACTTTAAATTTTTTCTGCTGTTTCATTTTTCTTGAACAGAAACACCATGCTGGACAGCCAGCGTCAACAAAAGCATTATGGAATCACTTCTCCAATTAGTTTGGCATGTCCAAAAGAAATTGATCATATTTACACACAGAAATTGATTGATGCCATGAAACCATTTGGAGTGTTTGAAGATGAAGAAGAACTGAACCACAGGTATGTGATATAAAAATGCAAAATATTTAATAGCACATTAAATATTTAATCATTAATTCTGCAAATATATATCAGGTACTTACCATTATCCTGCCTAGGGATACAAAAATGACCAAATGGAGAGAAATTTTGGCCCTCCTAGAGCTTCTGTTTTTAGGTGGTTAGGGGAAAAGACAATTAGCCAAATAAGTACAATAAATACAATGTTACACATAAGAAGTGCTGCTGAGAAAAATGAAGCTGGAAGTAGAGTTGTCAGGAAAGCCTCATTAACATTTGAGGAAAAATTTGAGAGGGAGGGAACTATGTAGATATTTGAGGGAAGAGCATTCTAGGCAGAAGTTTTCAGGTGGGAGTGTACCTGGTATATTTAAGGAATATATAGTAAGGTAACCAAAATGTCCAAAACAGGGGAATATGGTCTTAAAGAATATGAGGTGGGAAGGAGCTTGGAGAGCTAGGTCACTTAGGACCTTATAAGCCATTATAAAAGTTTTGACTTTAACTCTGAGTGAAATAGGAAGCCATTATGTTTTTGAGCAGAAAATGGACATGATTTACTCATGCCTTAAGACAGTCAGTCTGGCTGCTATATTGAGAATAGCCTGAAGAGGGATGAAGGGAAGAAATGGGGAAACGAGTTAGAAGGCTATTACAAGAACCCAGGGAGGAAAGGACGGTGAGTTGAACTAGGGCGATGGTAGTGGAAGTGATAAGTAGTAGAGTTCTGGATATATTTTAAAGGTAGGGTTGTTTAATGACTGGAATGTGTGTGTGAGAGAGAGAGGTTAAGGATGATGTCAAGGGTTTGGATGTTAGCACCTCAAAGGATGGAATTCCATTACCTGGAGAAGGCTGAGGGAGAAGCACGTTTGGACATCTCAGGAATTCCATTTTTCATGTCATCTTTGAGATGCCTAAACTCTACTCTTCCCCAACCTCTTTTTTTTTTTTTTTTAATGTGGATTTGGATATGCTGTTGGTTGAAAGTCTGGTTTAATCTCAAATTGCTTTTATTAAGTAATATTATTTCATAAAAATTAGACAGTATTTAATTTACTCATTTTAATTATCCAAAGACCTATGACTGTCAGTGAGACAATGCTAACCTCTATCACCACGTTGAATTGATTTTATTCCATAGTAAGGCCAAGAAAGTTGACAATTCAGTTGGCCTCTGCAGACTTATTGAAGGTAATTTTGATTTTTTATTAGGCTTTTTGAATTTTGAAAATAGCTCAAAGACCAAAATACTGTCATCACATTTGTCATTTCTTTGGAACTCTTAGGGACCTAAGAATGCCAAAGAGATGTGCCATGTACCAACAGATGCGACAGCATTAGCCCATGTATAATGTGCTTTTACTCTAGCACCAACACAAAGGTTCTGCCTATATGTTTAACTACTTTTTTAAATACTGTTTTGGGTTTTCTTAGTTTTAATCTAAAGCATGTTACTTTTTATTATAGGCTGGTTGTTCTTGGTAAATTGAACAATTTAGTAAAAGAATGGATTTCTGATGTCAGTGAGAGTAAGGTAAGACTCTAAACTGCATTGAATTCATAGTTCATTATGTCCTGGTCCTTAGTCCTAGTTAATAAGGTGTAGAAATTGAGAATAATCTGAAATATATTAAAACTAGGCTTTTTGCTCTGCTTGGTAATGAATTGGTCTAGATAGTTGAGTCTCTAAGTGAGAATTTCACTAGTGTCTGGCTATAGATCTACATAGATTTCTTGCTTGAATTATATATAGTGGGCCAAAGTGTAAATATCAAGGGGTTTTGGCTTAAAAGCCAGATTTCAGACATCTTGTGAAATACCAGGTCTGGCAACATTGGACCTGCCTTTGGGCAAAGCAGGAAGAGGCTTCAGTGGATTTGGGCTCCTGCCTTCCAGTGCCTCGTGGCCCCCACCAATGCCTGGTCTCTCTGACACAGCACTTGTCACTTATCAATCAATTTTGTGTTTCTTATGTATACTTCCCTCCATTTGCATACCTGCCTGGCCCCTGAGACATAAGAGTTTGCAAATCCTAATTTGTAATTATACAACTTTTTTTCCCTTCCGGTAGCTTAACTATTTTTCTTCTAAAATAAGTTACATTTTCTTACTTTCTTAGAGTATTTTGAATGTAATTGAATTTTCATTTGAAAATCACTGAATATTATTTTACTGAGTATACTAAATTGAAATAGGGTGTGTGCAACTGGGTGATACCATTTTCCCCTTCACTATGTGGTCCAGACTGTTGTATTTTAAGTTTTTTGTTTGTTTTTATAATTTTTCCATTTCTCCCTTAACAATAATCAGTTGAAAGTTAATGTCTCACAGCAGTCAGTGTGTCTCTCTAAATTCTTTCTGCCCCTTACTCTGCCTGATTTTAGAAATTAGATAAACACCTGTCAGAATTCTTTCTTTTGTAAGTTTTATTTATTTCTGTACCTATGATACATGTTTAAAATTGGTTCTTTTAGACTCATGCGCTCTCAAAAATAAATAAAAAAAATTTTTTTTAATTTTTTGATTTCCAAAATTGGTTCTTTTAGACTCTGAATAAGGTCATGAGGGACTCTGCTAAGTCTTCAGTCATTGAGTTTAAATAAATGATCTTTATGTTGTTTATTTTTGCTGCCAGATAGCTATCTGACTCGTTTCTGAGCTCTCAGCAGGATTATCAGTAGTTGAGGTTTTCAGATAAGTTGAATTCTGAGCAGGTGAAATGCTAGTCATGAGTAACAAAAAAAAAATTCACTTTTGTTTTTCTGCTACTAGGTGATCAACTCCTTAAGAAAAAAGACCTGTCTTGGTCATCTGCCTAACTTCAAGACAGAACTCAGGCATTAAGTAAATGTTAAAGGAATCCATTGTCCCTTTCTAATCAGCCTATAATTGTTACAAATGTGCAAACCAAATACTCACTAGAATTATTTTAAAATCATAATAACAAGCTTTATGATTTATTGTGTGTGGTCTTTATGTCAGCTATTATGGTTGTACTAAGGTCTTTGTTTCCATCCCCATTCTATGATGCATTCAAGATAAATCAAGTGGTATTATCCACAAAAGAGGCTATAATAATTTGTTGAGAGATGTACCTAATTTACTTCACAATTTCTTTGCACTTAACTGAAAAATCCAGTAGAATTCTGTTTCTAGGTCAAAAGGTGTTTGCTTTTTATTAAATTGCTTTTTCTCCCATGTTGACTCACATCAGTAGTTTAATCTGCATAAAGCAATCACTGGTTTACTATTTAATTTTTAGGCATAAAAATTTAAGACTGCCACAATTTGGCTTTTTTTAGGCACAGTAAGTAAAATATCTAATTATGAAAAAAATTTTTAATTGGTTTTGACATCTTCCGTTGTGTGGATAGAGTGATTTTTCCTTTTCTGTATCAACTATTCCTTTTATCTATGCATATTTTAGTTTGGAAAATATTGGAAGAATTTGAGTTAGATCAAAGCTCATTTAAATATTCTACACATAGTTCGGATATTTTTAGATTGTAAACAATCTAAAACTCAAATTAGATCATTTTAATTACTGTGGTTTGTGATGAAATTTTGTTTCTAATGTGGAACGCTTCACAAATCAGTGTGTCATCCTTGCGCAGGGGCCCTGCTAATCTCTGTATCATTGCAGTTTTAGTATTTGTGTGTTGCTGAAGCGAGCACTGTAATGAAAATATTTTACCCTGATTCAGTGTATCATTTTCTCATAAAATCTGTAAGAATCTTGCTTTTCAAAGTAGAAAAGTAAAAAATAGAAAGTAGGAAGGTAAGCTAAAAGTTCCCTATCTTCTCTACCTTTTTGGTTCATATTAGTCATCAATATCTTTACTGACTTCTTGCTCTAAAATTACATGTGGTACTCTTGAAACATTAATATCCATTAAACAGGGAATAACAAACATATCTTGTTACACAGATAATTTCATTCAAGTGAATCAAGGATATTCTTTGGAACTTGCACTGGGCATTATAAAAACTAAGAGAAGTAGTAGAGACAATTCTCATTTTTAAGGAATTTATAGTTGAAGAGATGGGACATATATTCAGCAAAGAAAGGTCAATAAATGTATAATAGAGGAGCAGAGAGGGAAAAGAGCTTGTTATGGAAGAGAGGGGGATCACCAGAGAAGGCTTCATGAAAAAAGGTAGAACTTGAAATGAACTTTGAAAAAATAGTTGGTACTGAGATACCCAGAGAAGGATGGGCAAGTGCGATGGAAAGGAGACTAGATTGTGTAACATGTTGGCAGTTGGGGCTTTAAAAGGATCCAGGGATCCTTACCTCAGTAGTCAGAGAAGAGTGCATTAGTAAGTTTTGAGCAGAAGAGTTATAATATACAGTAAGAACATCAGCAAGTGAGTTTTGTACAAAAAGAAATTGAAAATACAGACGAAAGGCAAGAAAGTAGCTTAAAATCCTAGAATTAAGGATTAAATTAGAACCTAGAATTAAGGGGGTAGTAGTTGAATAGAAAGGAGGTGACATGTGAGGGATATAAACTACAAATTGGTAAGCCAAGAAGAATAATGACTATAGGTAACAGGTGGTAAGGAGAATGAGGAACAGAAAGAGAAATCAGACAGGATACCTGTTTATCATAGGAAGAATATTTTGTTTCAAGCATGGCTATTGAAGTGGATCAGAATGTCTGAGTGAAAATATCGAAGGGGAAGTTAGAATTGGCTCTAGAGAGAGGTGAAAAGTAGCCTTATAATTCTGGTACAGTCTAAAAGATTTTATTAAAGTTGTTAGATTAGGTCGTAAGGAGATCATGTCAAGAATGGCTCCACTTTCTTACAGAAAGGTTGCAAAGCTAGAATAAAGAAATTAAGCATATTTGTCGCAATAACTAAAGGGGAAATGGAGTCAGTTAAGTGTATGGTACTGGAAAGAACTGAAAGTGCATTAGTTTGGTGCTTAAGACCTCCTTGGTGACTTCTAAGTGATGGAGCCATTGAAAGACAGGCCATTGGAAGGGGACAAGTAGGGTCAAGTGATAAAAAATGTTTTTCATAGAGATTTGTGCATGCATGAATTTGTTTTATCTTCCCTCAGGAAATACTCTGATTACTTCAAGCTACAGCCCAAAAGAGCTCTGAAGTACTTTCACAAATCTCAATTTACCTAAGTTGACAAATGTAGTATATATCACTAGTATTTAGGCAATTTTTATGCTAAAAAATTTGAAAAATGGAATGCCATTTGTTTAATTTAATTTAATTTAATTTAATTTTAGAACCTCCCACCTTCTGTCGTGGCTACTGTTGGTGGTAAGATTTTCACGTTTGGCTCCTACAGGCTTGGAGTACACACCAAAGGTAATTGCTTTTCTTTGTTCTACTGATAAGAACTTTCAGTAACAAGCTCTTATTTATTCATAATTTGAAAGTAAAGAAGAGGAAAATACCCATTATCTCACTATTCAGCTAATCATCGTTAATGCTTTCCTGTATTCATTTTACATATTTTCTTCTGTACATGTTTGTATATACTTTAACAAAAGCATACTTTACTCTTGTTGACTAGAAATAACTTTGATTTGCAGGAGCTGATATTGATGCACTTTGTGTAGCTCCAAGACATGTGGAGAGATCTGATTTTTTTCAGTCTTTTTTTGAAAAATTGAAACATCAAGATGGCATTAGAAACTTAAGAGTAAGTATCCTTTAGTATTTAATATTTTGAACTTATTAAGAAAAGCTAGGGCTTACGGTTGTCAAAATATTTAAGAAGTCACTACATCTGGGGGACCTCGGTGGCTTAGTCGGTTAAACATCCGACTTTGGCCCAGGTCATGGTCTCGCAGTTGGTGAGTTCAAGCCCTGCCATGGGCTCTATATTGACATCTCAAAGCCTGGGGCCTGCTTTGGATTCTGTGTCTCCCTCTCTCTATGCCCCTCTGCCACTTGCGCTCTCTCTCTCAAATAAATAAACATTAAAAAAATTTTTTTTAATTTTAAAAAAGAGGAAGCCGCTACATTTTATTAAAATAACAAATGATTGAAAACATGGGCTTTACAGTTATACAAACCTGGGTTTGAATCTGGAATCTACCACATATTAACTTTTAGATTTTAAGTTACCTATTCTCTTTGAGCCTAGTTTCCTCAGCTGTAAAATGGAGATGTACTGATAACTTGTTACAAGGTTTTTCTGAGGATCAGTGAGATAATTGACATAAACATTTACTATAAGATCTGATAAATGGTTTATGCATATCAAACGATGGCTATTATTATGTATAAGATTAATAGTAACTTTGTGTATATGTAGCCATTCATTCAGCAAATGAAATTTCAGCACCAGTGATTTGTCAGATACTGTCCTTAGTCCCACAAATACAGTAGTGAATAAGACCGTTTATGGGAGGGAGGGATTGGGGAAATTAAACAGATAGCTTTAATACTATCTGAAGTGCTAGGATAAGGTGAGTTGAAAGGATCTGCATTATTTGGGTATCTGGGAATGGAGAAGGAGGTTAAGAATTTGTTAGGCTGAGGAATTAAGGAAAGCTCAGAAAGACATCGGTTTCTACTAAATCAAATTATATTGATTGTATTTTTCTAACAGATTAAATCATGAGCTCTGGTCATGTTTATTTCCAGTACTAGTGCCCTTTGTAAATAATCAGTTTTCAATTTAATCTCAACAAATAGTAAGTACCCAGATGATAGCAGTTCTGCCTGCTAGTTTCTGATGAAGATTTTTAGGAGGATAATAAATTTGATAACTATGGTCTTGACATTTTGTGTGTCTTAAATAACATAATCACAGAGTAGAAGTATTTTTCTAGAATGTGAGACCCAAGAATATTTTTGCTTTTTAGCAAAATTATTCACATTGGCACTTTAGGAAGGATAAAGAAAGGATTACACCTTTGAAGGGATTACTTATGTGTTGTCATCGTTGTCCTCTTGTAGGCTGTAGAAGATGCCTTTGTACCTGTTATAAAGTTTGAATTTGATGGAATTGAAGTAAGTGTTTAATATTTTTCTGACTTTGTAATTGAACTATTTAATACATGAGGTTTTTTTCAGTTTTGTTTTCTTTTTTAAGTCAGACTCACATAGACACATATTTTAAAGAATCAAATAGTCTTTAAATAGTTCCTCACCTTTCTTTCTCCTGTATCTATTGACTTCTCACTGTGGAAAATGAACCAGCTTCCATCCCTACTCCCATGATTTTTATACACACCCTTTGCATTCCCATAATCTAAAATAATTGTATTACTATAATTTTGGTTGGAACATATTCAATATTTACATTATAATGATCTTATAAATGATGTTCAAAACTGAGCATAATGTGTACTAGATTACCATTCTTTGCTCTGTGGCACTGTGTTTCTTGGGAGTCAATAATTGTTTTTGCATTTTGTTTGCTTGGTTTTTATACATAACACTATTTCAAACTCAGTCTCTGCTAGCTGTCTAAATCTCCAAATAGATTTAGATTTCTCAGGTGTTCTGTCATTATCAACTTAAAAAGATATCTGACTCTTCTCAGCTGTTCGAATCCACACCCAATTCTCCATGAATGATATACAACTAGCATCCTGGCATCTTTCTTTACTATCATCCCGGGATTTCCTTTCACATCTCTCTAGAGGTTTCTTCTTTTTTGACTTCCTGTCATTTTACGGGCACTCATCCACTAGCTTCCTGAGAAAGAGCACATATTTTTGAGATCTTGCAGGTTTAAAAGTGACTTTATTTTGTTCTCACACCAAAATAATAGTTTGGCTGAGTATAGAGCTCTAGGTGGGAAATAATGGGTCTCAGAATTTTGAAGACCTTGCTTCATTGTCTTCTACCTTCCATGCTTTGTTGAAAAGTGTGATGCCATTTTGATTTAACATCCTTTGCTTGTGACCTGTTTTATCTCTTTGGACACTTAATGTGATCTTTTTTTCCTGGGCTTCATAGTTGTTAAATTCATGGCAATAATATACTTTGGTATATCTTTTCAACCAAATATGCTAGGCACTAATAGTCCTCTTAAGCACTTTGGAAACTCCTGTCCTTCTGTTCTTGGAAATTGTATTGAATTCTGTTGGATTTCCTACCTTTGTTTTCTCTCCTTTTTCTGTGTATTAGACCTCCACATCCCTATATTTTTGTTCTGCTTTTTGGGGTTTTCTCATCTTCCAAACTTCTTATTGTCCTCCCTTTCTGCTGTCATATTTTTAAGAATAACTTTTTTATTTTCTAAATGTTCCTTTCTATTTATTTATGTGTTTATTTACAGCCTCCTCCTTTCCTGGTTATAATATTTTTTATCTCTTAAATCTGCTGAGTCAGTTACCACTCATCCCCATCTGCTTTCATCGTTTTTGCTGTTGTCTCTTTATTACCTTTGTCCTAGTGGGTGATGCCTTCAAAAACAAAATAATATAAAAAACAAAATGAAATTATGCTGGTATTTTAATGGGGTTTCAATAGGGAGTGAATGTAAATGTGTGTTGGATCTGCCATCTTTTCTAGAAGTTCACTCATAAGATTTCGATGTTCTTTTTAATGCTCAGCATAAATGCTAAATTAAAATGCTTTCTCTTAATTTGCAAACTTAATTACCATCACAGAACTTTGGTGATTTTCCCATGTGAGATTGCCTAGATAGGCTTTTTGAAGTTTTGGTAGACCTTCCCAAACTAATAATTAGAACTTTATACTTTTAAGGTTGGGAGGGGGGAGAATGGACTAGAAGGAGAAAAAGTAATATTTTTCTCTTTTTTTTCTTTTTTCCTCTTTTTTTTTTTTTTTTTTTTTTTTCATCTTTCCAAAGATTGATCTAGTCTTTGCAAGACTGGCAATACAAACCATATCAGATAATTTAGATCTAAGAGACGACTCTCGACTGAGAAGCCTTGATATAAGGTGTATTCGCAGCCTAAATGGTAAGCTTCTAAAAAGAAATCTCAGATACCTGCTTGAAAACAATTAGACAAAGAGATCTTTTTGCAGAACTATTAATGGACTTTTCAAGGGATTGGACTCAGTTAAAAATGATGTGATTTTCTTTATATAGATCATCTGACCACATTTAGGCGTTTTAAAAGATACATTTATTTGAAATGTTGTTTGTAGTAATGGTGCACAAACTTAATGGTCTCAGGACCCCTTTGCACTTTGAAAAATTATTGAGGACCCCAAAGATCTTCCATTTATGTGGGTTATATCTGTCAGTATTTACTGTGTTAGAAGTAAAAACAGAAAATTTTAAAGTATGAGTTTATTTCAAAATAATAAACCCATTCTAAATGAATATAAATGCATCTTTTCTGTGAGAATGGCATTTTTTGCATTTTTGCAAATCTCTTTAATATTTCCAATATTTAATATTGGAAAAAGGAAGAGAATTTTAATAGCTTTTTCAGAAAATTATGGATATTCTTTGATGCTACACCAAAACTTGACCAGTGACAGTGTCTTTTTTTTTTTTCTCCAACAGCTCTATTAAGGTATAATTATATGCCATAAAATTTGTCCCTTTTGGGGTACAATTCCATAGTCTTTACTATATTCACAGAGTTGTCCACCACAGTCCAATTTTAGAACATTTCATTATCTTCAAAAGATCCCTCTTACACATTTACGGTCATTCTCCTTTCCAACCCCCAGTCCTAGGCAACCACTAATCTACCTTCTGTCTATAAATTTGCTTTTTCTGGACATTTCATATAAATGGGATCATACAATATGTGGTCTTTTGTGTCTGACTTCTTTCACTTAGCATAATGTTTGTGAGGTTCATCCATGTTTGTAACATGTATCAGTAGTTCCCTTTTATTTCTAAGTAAAAGACTTTTTTTAAGGTTAATTTGAATATGTTAACTTTTTATACTCTGTTATATTAAAATCTATTGGTCTGTTTTGTTCTTTGAATGGATCTTTTACCCATACATGATTTTATATACAGTCATGCCTTAGTCGTTTGGAAAACACTGGTTCACAAAGTTATTTGGATCTTCTAAATGTTAACACACATTTCCTTATAAGGTACCCAAAAAAAGGTACCTTATAAGGTACCACATTCATTAATGTCCCCACCAATCTCACCAGACAAGTCTTTAAATACTGGAAAGCTGCCAGGCTCACAGCAGATACTGGTTGTCCAAAATTTTAATTTTTACTTGAAAGCTCCAATTTTATTGTTGGTAGCAAGTTTTGTTGTTTGTTTTCCTTGAAGTGAGGGGCTCACTTTGTTTGTTCATTGTTTTAGAATCTAAGTGAAACTGTTCCTTGAAAAAAGCAGGTCGTTCAGCTTTCTTCAAACTTTTCAGACACTGCAGGGTTCCTTTCCTGTTTTCTAACTGCAGATGTGTAGTGGTGAAGATACATTGTTTACTAGTACAGCTTTGGTACCAGCAGTTTTACCCACCACTGCTTTTGCACCATCAGTGCAAATGTTAACACAGTAAAAGAGGCAAAGCCTTATCGTTATTATAAGAACAGGTTTGACGAACTTTGGAGGAAAAAAAGTAGGTTGACCTGACAGATTCCCCGGGGATCCACAGACTGCACTTCCGAGAACCACTGGCTTATAGCATCTTTTATTTAATCATTGCATTTTTGTTGTACTTCAGGGTCCAACAGTAAATCACAGTGTTTGTGAAATAAGGTTTACTTTAAAGGAAAAAGTTTTGTAAGTTGGGGACATTTGATTAACAGTAAAGTCAAATGTTGAAGAAAGCTAAAGATACTCAGACCCATGTCTTCCTTTAATGTTGAATTACGTTACCCATGTGCTTTTTAATTCTTTAAAAGCAAAGTGATTTCTCATAAAAGTGCTAAATTTCAAATACATAGAGAAAATAAACCCTCGCATTTTATTATCTTTGATATTTTTAACCTTTGAGAGTCTGGAAATTAGAAGCCATCTGAATTAACTGGATGTTGTTGCATAATGAAAAATGAATGCTTTATCTTTTTCAGGATGTAGAGTTACTGATGAAATTTTGCATTTAGTGCCAAATAAAGAAACTTTTAGACTCACCCTAAGAGCAGTCAAATTATGGGCAAAACGTAAGTATCCCAGATCTTTTAAGTTTACACTGTAAAATTACCGCTTTCAGTTACTAATGATAGAAGCACATATGAAAATTCCTGAACCTATTGATACTGTTAGGGATTGAGGTCCAGTAAATTTTGGAGAATCTGTTTCTTTTTCAGGTACAGTGGTTATGGTGATCTGATATGTGACCATACCTCCTTCTTGCTTGATTGAAAACTAAAAACTCCTGACTTCCCATCTTGGGTTTTAGCCAGCCAGTCAGAATGAGTTAGAACTTGAGGAGTGAAACCTTCGTTGTTCTTCATGCTCTCGATGGGGCAGGACCATCTTATTCATCTTTGTCTCCCCATTACCATCAGAGTGTAATTTATAGTAGGTATTCGGTAAAGTTATTAAGTGGAGAGCCTATAGTGATAGTTTCAGCTTCTTTCTGTTTTTGCCTTGTAACACTTTTCTAGTAAAGCCTGGAACTAATTTATATATATACATAGGGTATTGTTCATAAAAGGCCCAAACCTAAGCTGGCACAGCACATTTTTCATAATTTGTAATTATATTTAAGTAGTGCTATACTTCTGGCACCACGTTTTACATAGTCTAAAAATGCACTCGCCGATAAAATTTTTTGTGATGATGGAAATGTTTTCTGTGCTGTCCAAAAGTAACCATGTGGCTATTGATCACTTGAAATGTGCAACTGAGAAACTGAATTTTTTAATCAAATTAAAATTTAAGAGAAGTGAAAGCATATATTCATGTAAAAATTTGTACACAGATGTTCATAGCATTCTTCATAATAGCCAAAAAGTAGAGACAACCTCATGTTCATGAATTGATGAATGGATAAACTAAAGGTGATAGGTATAGCCATAATGTGGAATATTACTTGGCAATAAAAAGGACTGAAGTAAATTCCATTTATATAAAATGTTCACATTAGGCAAATGTAGAGAGATAAAAAGTAGATGAGTATTTGCCTAGGTCTGGGAAGACTGGGAGCAGATAGGAGGGGAGCAACTGCTAAAGGTTTCTTTTTGGGGTGGTGAAAGGGTTCCAGAATTAATTATGGTGATGATTGCACAACTCTGTGAATATACTAAAAGCCATTAATTTTAATCTGTTACATGGATGAATCTTATGGTATGTGAATGATATTTCAATAAAGCTATTACAAAAAAAAAAAAAGTACATATGACTTGTGGCTACCATGTTGGAAGTACATATCTAAAAAGACCTCAGGCAAGTAGGAGTTATCCTTGGACTCAGTTACCTGGTATAGTCAGGATAAAGTAAGTTGCAAGAAAGGGATATCACAATTTTTTTTTCCTTACAAATTAAATTACATAACATGTTTTGTCAATCCTTAGACGTATATTTTACCCATTTAACATATCTGAAATTGAAATTTTTGTATCTTTTTCTCTTGCTTGCTTAGTGGGACATAAAATAACACTATGTTGGGGTACCTGGGTGGCTCAGTTGGTTAAGCATCCGACTCTTGATTTTGGCTCAGGTCACAGTCTCACAGTTCATGGGATCAAGCTCCACGTCGAGCTCTTCTGCACTGACAGCTCAGAGCCTGCTTGGGATTCTCTCTCTGCCCGCCCCCTGCTTGTGCACATGCTCTCTCTCAAAATAAAAACATTAAAAAAAAAATGTCCTATTATGTAATTGAGGACTTAGTAGTTTTGATCAAATATGGTAATATTTTATAGATTGCTACAAGAAACAATCATAAGAAAAATGAGTACTATCAATGGTGTATTGTACTTTATGGAGAGGTACCCAAAGTCTGCAAAATACTAAAATTAGTCCAGCTTTACACTTGATTTTTAAATGCCCATGAATATAACTAATGAAATGTTTATTCTTCCTACTTGTAGTCCCTCCAGATATCTTTCCTCTTTGTTTTCATTTTTTTCTCAACCATAGCTATTGAAAAGTGGGAAATTCCAATGTTTTATAGTAGAGCCTGCTTGGGCAGTCAGAACTTGGGCAGAGAACTGAGGGGTCTGTTTTTGGAGGGCAAAATAGGGGGATAAGATGCAGTTAATGGCTTACTAATAGAACTGTGGGCCTAGCATGAAGGTCTGCTTATTGATAGTAATGTTATTTCAATAACTAAGCAACAATCTTAGGAACTAAGTTATCCTATTCCTTAGAGTTGAATGTCATGGATAGTAGATCCTAACAATAGTTAACAAAACATTAATTTTCTAGGACGTGGTATTTATTCCAACATGCTGGGATTTCTTGGTGGTGTCTCCTGGGCAATGCTGGTTGCAAGAACTTGCCAATTATATCCAAATGCAGCAGCTTCTACTTTAGTTCATAAGTTCTTTTTAGTTTTTTCCAAATGGTAAGTATTTATGGGCATACTTTCACTATCTTATTAACTTCTCCCTGTATGTAAATTTGTTTGGCAATTTAAGAGTAATGCAGAGACGTTTTCTCTTGTCTTACATTCTTTTTAAGTTAAAAGTTTAAAAATGTCAAATTTGAGACAATGATGAGACACCAGATGGTGCTCTCTTCTGGCATTGAGGGTTTCTGTAAATGTAGGCTTTTAGCTTGAGAGTGGTCATGATAGATTTTGCTCTGCTGACTACTAGCTATGTAGAGGTTAACATATCCTATGTAAAATGGAGGTGATAATCATAGCTACTGCATGGATTTATTAGGAGTATTTTCAGTTAATGTCAGCTCTTAACTGCTATTAAATTATCAGTTAAATCCATAAAAGCAAATAGAAGGAAGGGGAAAATTCAGATTTAAATTAGCTACAGCTTAATGAGCAAAACAGTATTTGTTTTGCCCTTTCAGAAGATACATTTAAAATAAGCAGCTTTTAAAAAAATAAAATTAAAATAAAATAAAATAAAAAATAAATAAAATAAGGAGCTTTTTCCTTTGTGTACTTCCTTCCCTTGCCCACTTTTTTTTTTTTTTTTTAATACCAAATACCCAGCCATAATGTTTGCCATATGAAAGTTGAAACAGAGTCTAACGACTTTTATGGTTCCTGAAGTGAGGTCCTATGTCAGTTAATTTGCCTTATTCATGTTAGGGAATGGCCAAATCCTGTCCTGCTGAAGCAACCAGAAGAAAGCAATTTGAATTTGCCTGTTTGGGATCCTCGGGTATGTGACTTATTATGGAAATTAATTAAACCTTTTAGGAAAAGGACGATTCTCTAAACTGCAATCTAAAGATAATTTCTCTTGTTTCTGCTCATCTTCCTTCTGTGTAGCTATAGTTCTTTCCTTCTGTCTGCTGTGTCTTTTGGTGAAGATGACCTGTATTCCAAATTCTGATCCAAATGTTCTGTCATTAAAAATCACCCACATAAGACTAGATGAGTGAGTGTATCAACCAAAATGTCGTAATCTGTTGCTAAAAACTTACAAGTAATTAATTACTAAAAGTGCTGAAGTATATAAAAGATTTACTTTGCAGTGCAATTTAAAGCAGACTCATGGTTCTAAGCTAGCATAACTCTCACCTTGCATTTTAATTTGCTTTTAGATTGAGTGCTCATTCCTCTGAGTTACCTAGGGGAAATTACCCATTGAGTAGGTGCAGAAAGAGGAGTGAGAAACCATTGGATTAATGCTTTTTGCAGCTCTGATACTGTGTTTCCTTGGTTTTAAGAGACCATCGTTTATAAGATGCACCATCCATTTAACAGCTTTTCAGGGGAAAAATAAACTTCTGCAGAGTTTCCTTTGACTATCAGACACATCTGACTTCAGAAATAAATGTAGTTGGGGAGGGAAAATGTACTTCTTAGAATTGAGGAACTGTAGTATTAAATTTATATTTCATATTCTTCAGACTTTTGGGGAAATGAAGTGAGGACAACTGAAATAGGAGAATAGATCAATTATTCTGCTTCTAATTTCACAGGTAAATCCATCAGATAGGTATCATCTCATGCCCATAATCACCCCTGCCTACCCACAGCAGAATTCTACGTATAATGTGTCCACCTCAACTCGAACAGTAATGGTAGAAGAATTTAAACAAGGTAAACTTGTTGGCCCTTTGCCCTTTATGTATTCCCACAAGTTTTTGGTTTACAACAGTTTTATTCTAAAGTTCAGTTATGCCTATTATTTCTAAAAATTCTTTCAAATATGTATTTTTTCAGTAGTTAGTTTTCTAAAATATAATATTAAGTCCAAAATGGAACCAGCCCAATCTGTTTGAAATTGATTTTTGTGTTATGAGAAATTCTTTTTTTTTTTTTTTTTTTTTACTCAAGAGTTTGTTGAGGTTAGAGATTTTGGGGGTAGGTTGATACAGAAACTGATAATAAAATAGCCAGTTTTCAAAATCAGTCTCTGTCTCGTTTTTAATTTAGGTCTTGCAGTCACAGATGAAATCCTTCAAGGGAAATCAGACTGGTCCAAACTACTTGAGCCACCAAATTTTTTTCAAAAGTATAGGTATTTGAAATTTTTCATTTTGTGTGTGTGTGTTTAAGGAAGAATGTTAAATTTACAAAGTTAATATATGATGGGTGACTGTTGTCCCTTACATTTCAAGTGAGGTAGAGAATAGGTTAGCAGAAATCCTAAATGATGAGTTTGTGTATTCTAGTAGTATCTCACCCAGTATTAGTGGTGTTTTTGTTTTTAGTGAATTGATTTTTGATTATAGTGTCTAGAATTGATTTTGTGAAAATCAGAGCGTGTTCTAATTTTCATAAGCTATGTGTCTGCATTAGTTCTTATGTTCATTGGGAGGAAGAAAGAAAAAATAATGATGGAAAAGCAGACCTAACAATGTTTCTGGCTTTTTTTTTTCCATGACTGTTGCTAAAAATTCTTCACAGACATTATATAGTATTGACTGCCAGTGCATCAACAGAAGAAAACCATCTAGAGTGGTAAGTGATATTCAAGTTCTGTACTTAAATTTGTAGTGATAACATTTATATGACGCTTTAGGTTTATAAAATACTTTATCACTAAAATTATTAAATCTTATTAGTGACTGTTATACATGACCATGGAGCATCAGTGTTTAAGAAATGCCATCAAATGAATGTTTCAGAATTAGAGGTAATACAGGATAAGGATATATGTATGTTCTTTGCCTTTGCCACTTCTCAGATTTAAGCAAAATTGTGAGGCACTTCAAACAATTCTGATACCTAGGCTCAAGTTTTCCATCCTTGCCATCATGTTTCCCCTTCAAAACTAAAAGGAAAAGATATTTTATATATTCTTTTAATTTAGGAGATTAGGGACATGAAAGCTTCTGTCAACAGAGAGGCATTTTTGGTCAAGGAGCAGTGCTTTCTTTCTAGTACATCTAAGTTCATGCCCTTTGCCTCCAGTGTGTAGACATCCCTAACTCTATTAGGCAGAAGCTATTAGGCCACCAGAGATGGCTGTGCTTTCCTCGGGTCTGACTTCTGGGAAAGAAAAACACAATACTGTCTTACTTTTGCTTCCAAAGTTTAGTGCTTATTTTATTGATAATTAAAGAGGCACTGAAAAGAATCCTTTCACTAAAACAACGTATTTCATTTGTCTAGATTGGGAATCAGGAAACTATGATCTGGGCCAAACCTAGTCTGCCACATGTTTTTATAAATAGTTTTATTGAAATACAGCCACACTCACTCATTTATATGTTGTGTATGACTGCTTTCCTGCTATATGGCAGGGTTGAATAGTTACAACAGAAACTCTATAGCCACAAAGCCCAAAATACTTACTCTCTGACCAACACTGAGTAGTAACCCAGTGTTTCATAAATGTGCTGTTGAAGCACACACAATTACAATGTATAAGCTTTTTCAAGTGTTTGAATAATTAAAAATGTTCTTGTAGTTTTTCTAATTAATAAAATCATTGTAAATTTACATAGCTGACAGCAGTCACATGTGTTAAATGAGATAGAAAATAAAGTTGCAGATACCTGATGAAACTTTCTATATTTTAGTAGTATCTGATCTGACTTTACTGAATTCTTTTTTAAATGTAATATCTAGTACCAATTTTATGAAAATCAGCATGTTTTATTTCATTTAGTGCCAGTTATTAGCTTTTTTTGTTCACATGATTTAAACATATCTTAGCCTTATGGTTTAGATACAAGATTTGAAAGCAAAAAAAATCAACAGTTTTTGTTCATACTGAGATCATGACTATTTTATGGTGTAAACAGGCAGGGTAGGTTAGATTAGGAATTCATTAAGTAGATCATTTCTTTTAAGGGGGGGGGACACAGAAATTGACAAAGTAACTTGTCATTTACTTAAATGGTATTTTAAACAGTCCCTAATATATTAGACTGAATTTTTTTTTTTTTTTTTTTTAATTGAACATGTAAAGCATCATAGCTATCATATGCCTTTTTGGGTTACTTAGGTGTAGTTTCCAAATTTCATATGGAAAAATTTTGTCCACTCTTCTATTTCAGGGTTGGATTAGTAGAATCTAAAATCCGTGTGCTTGTTGGAAACTTGGAACGGAACGAATTTATTACTCTTGCCCATGTAAATCCCCAGTCATTCCCAGGAAATAAGGAACATCATAAAGAGTAAGTTAAATATTTTTTAATACTGTGTTTCTTAAATAATGTTATTTGACAACAGGCATGATTTAAGATCAGTTGTGACATTGTCATTTAACAAACATTGATGGGGGATGATGATACATTATGTATTTGAACATGAGTGGTCCTACATTAAAACTAGTATATGCTATGTTGGTAGCCCACAGACCCCAGCAGAAACTCCCATCACAAGTTTGGAGCATCTTTATGAATATATTTGATGCGTTACTTTCAAAGCCATTTAATCCTCTTTATTGCAACACAGGGTAACTGATCAGTGTTTTTTGGTGTCAATTTTAAGAATTTAGCCAAACCAGGGTGGGGGGCCACCTGGGTGGCACAGCCAAGCATCCAACTCTTGATCTCGGCTCAGGTCATAATCTCACAGTTCCTGAGTTTGAGCCCCACATGGGGCTCTATGCTGATGGTGCAGAGCCTGCTTGGGATTCTGTCTCTCCTCTCTGCCCCTCCCCTGCTTGTATGTATGTACACTTTCTCTCTCTCAAAATAAATAAATAAATAAGCTTAAAAAAAAAAAATGAATTTAGCCAAACCAGGGAGACTGGGTGGCTCAGTCAGTTAAGCATCTGACTCTTGATTTCAACTCTGGTCATGATCTCCTAGTTCATGAGTTTGAGCCTTTGGGCGGAGCCTGCTTGGGATTCTCTCCCTCTCTCTCTGCGCCTCTCCTGCTCATGCTTTCTCTCTCTCTCAATAAATAAATAAATAAACTTACAAAAAAAAGAACTTAGCCAAACCATTGCAATTTGTATTTATGTTTCCATGGAGATTGAGTTTGAATTACCAAATGACATCTGTAAAATTATAATAAATAAATAAATAAATGGAAATTAAATTTTTTTATTTTATAGCAACAATTACGTGTCAATGTGGTTCCTTGGAATAATTTTTCGGAGAGTTGAAAATGCAGAAAGTGTTAACATAGACCTGACCTATGATATACAGTCGTTTACTGATACAGGTAAGACTTTGTCATCATGGAGCTATGGTTCTCAAGTTTGGTTGTAACAGTATCATCTGCCATGGATCTGGCTGGCTAGATTTGTTAATTGGTTAAATGAATGTGTACATCCATATTATGAAAACCTATGCTCCTATTTTAAAAAGGCATAGTGAAATAATTTCCAAGACATTAAGTAGGGCTAAAGTTGCAAAACAGTATGTATAGTATGCTACAATTTCTGTAAATAAATAAACACATTTGCTTGTAAGTACCTAGAATATCTTTGGAAGGATATATAGTTTTAAAAAAAAGAAGGTGGTAGAACTGGTTGCTTTTTAGGTCAAGGAACCAGGTGTGTCTAGGGGATAGTGTGAGGAGACTTCTTTGAACTGCTTGAGTTTTGTGCCAAGTGATGGCATTATCTATTTCAGAACAAAAAGAAGACTAAAGAAACTATACAGGTTATTTTTATTTTCAGTGTGCGCAGATATGTGCACTTGATAGTCTTGATTAGGTTTCAGAATCAGAGAAAGAGTGTCTTTTACATCTAGCTCCCTAATAACAGCTCTCTGGAATATCTTAACGTATCTTTTATAAATTTGGAGTTGTATTAATCTGGAATAGTGTACATTCATACTATTAATATTTTTGGCTTGGCTTATCTGAGTTTTCTAAATTCTTCTAAACTAGCTTTCACATTTATCATGAAAATGCAGATTCCTGTACATCACGTCGGCACTACCGAATCCCACACTCTGGGAGTGGAGCCAGAGAATCTGCAAGTTGAACAAGCACTCCTGGTGATGCTTTTATAAGCAATCTGGAATGAAAACATGGATATACATTTTTCCATTCTAATTTGGGCTCATTTTTCCAAAAGCAGGAGATTGGGAAGCTCTGTTTGTTGTAGATTTATAGAATGTTCTTCTCCAGATAGAGATTCTGAGACCCCAAGCGAGGAGATAATGTACCACATTTCACAGTAGTTAACTATGCAAAAGAAGCCTCTCCTCTGTGTCTTCAGTAAGCTTATGATCTAATTTGGTATTCACAGTTAAACGTACATTAAATAATTCGTGTTAATAAAACTGACTTTGTTACAAGATGTGAAAAGTGCTAGAAAGGGACTCTAGGGCTGTGTGTATTCCACCATCAGCAAGTATTCAGGGCTTTTGAGCCTCATTTCCCCACCTGTACAATAAGGATGTACTTCTGGATAGTTCCTGACAGTCCAATATTCTATGATTAGTGTAGTAAAAGAAACATCATGGTGGATGACAACTTGTATTGCATCTTGGATCTTTAGTATAAGGATTAGCTTAGACTTGGGTGAGTAATTATGAGAAGAGATTGTCTTTTGGGAAAATAACAGTAAACAGGATTTGGAAAAAACTTTTTTCATGCATTTTAATGAGATTTGATTATTGGAAAGTCTTAGAAGTTGGACATGGGAAAACTAGTTGGTACTTAAATAGGATTGTGAAATGAAAATGTTTTAAAAATACTTGTTCTGTAAGCAGAGTGGGTATGTATGTTTGTGAGATTATGGGGACATATCAAATATATGCATTTTGGGAAAAGAAAACAGACTTCCTGGTTGAGGAAGAAGTTGCCCATTTAACATACTAACATTGTTACAGTGTACAGACAGGCAAACAATATAAACATGCTAAAGGAAGGGATGAAAATTGAAGCAACTCATGTTAAAAAAAAGCAACTTCATCACTACCTTCCCGCAGAGATTCTTCAAAAGAAGAAAAAGGTGAGTTTGTAATGTTAACTCTCCAGTATGGTTCCCCTCAGACAGATGTTCCTGGGATCAGATTGGCATTCTCACAGCTCCCAAACCTATTAAGAAAAAAAGGAAAGAAAAGTACATTTCAGTCTAGAACTAAAATCTCCCCTTCATTCATCACAAAAGATTCATTTTATGTACTTCAGAATTGAAACCAGTAATTATTCTCATTTGCTTTTTGAAATCCTAACTGCTTTTCCCTCTTTCAGCAAAGTCTTTCTGATGTCAGTCGAAGTTCAGGTGGACCTCAATCCAAAAGATCATCTCTGGATAGCAATTGTTTGGATAGCTCCAGAGACACTGATAATGGAACTCCTTTTAATTCCCCAGTGTCTGCAAACAAACCTTCCAAGCCTGACGTTCTTCCTTCAGGAGAAACAGAAAGGTCTGCACTTCAGAATTTTCCTTTCACTCTTCAGTTTGAGGATGATGTAAACTTTTCTGTCCTTAGCTAAGTATCTTAACTGTTAAAATACCTTAGCAGTTACTAGTCATTTTCTGACTAGAAATACTTGACAATGCGTTGTAATCCTGTGGGACGTGGTATCGGCTCATGAATATGTAGGACTTCAAAAGTACACAGAAATGCCCAGGTCTTTTCAGTTTTTTCTCATTTTTCACTCAGTCCTCTGCCTTTTTTCCTCTTTTCTCTTCCTCCAATGGAACATTAAAGTAGGAGTACTTGAAAGAAGTCATCCTGAATGTTAGAATATGAGTGTTTTAAATAAGTCACACAAAGTATTTAATGATAATTCAACACTTTTAATAGGAATAATACTGAGCCTGCTGCTGTAATTGCGGAAAAGCCACTGAGTGTGCCACAAGCTCAAGGACTGTCTATCCCAGTCATTGGTGCAAGTATGTATCTGCACTTCTGTTAATAACCATTCTACTATGTATATATTTAATTGCTAGAATTTTTCTTTTTTCCTTTTCAGAAGTTGATTCTGCAGTAAAAGCCGTATCGCCCCCAGCTGTGTGCACCATTCCTACTGTAGTAGGACGAAATGTCATTCCTAGAATCCCAGCACCCCACAACCCTGCCCAGGGACAGCCACATCTTAATGGAATGTCAAACATAACTAAGAATGTTGCACATAAGAGGTCCCATTCCCCATCCGTAGATGGGTCTTCTAAGAGGTTGAAAGAAATAGAAAAGGTAAAGTTACAACCTTAGTGGTAGTCCTTTTTTTTAAGTTAAACTAGACTAAAGAAATTCACAACTCTACATAGCTGTCTTAGTGTTCTGTTAGGATTTGTTTAAAAAGAATATTTACCCAAACCCTAAAGGAATAATACTGATTGTTATCCTAAATTCAGATTACTAAAACTTGATCTGAAAACTTGAGTAATTGGTCTGAGTTTCTCTTTGACTTACACAGAAGTTACTATTGGTAACCAGTCATATTTATTGTGTTATAATGTTGATGTTTTCTGCCTCCAGTAGGTGGTGGTAAAACTATTATCATCTGAATTGATTTAACCGAAAAGGTCACTCAAGTTGAAGTTAAAGGTGGCAGCTAAATTTAGTCTAATTTAAGTTGCAGTAGTTTTGACAGTAGCCTTATCATTAGCCTCTCAGTTTATATAGATTGTATGGGTTTTGTAGGTGATAATAGCAATTCATCTTAGTATTTATATTCCAGTTTATTCGACTTGAATCAACATTTAAGGAATCACGTGCTCCTGAAGACAGAAAAAGAAAAGCAATGGTAAATACGTTAACAGTGTGCTTCAAAATATTACTTTCAAAGAGCCATAGATCAGGAAAAGGACTGTATATTTGAAAATGGATCATATTAGATAGGTCCGTGAAGTTTGGGTTATGTTTTATTTTGTGTAGACATAAGCATACATAGGAAGGAAAGTTTTCATTTGTATATAATTCTATTTTTAGGATGCCATTGGAGGAGAATGTATGCCTATTCCAACTATTGATACATCACGCAAAAAGGTAAAGTCTTACTCGTAGGTAATCTACAGGTACGAAAAGCTTAAGAGCCATGCACTGGGTGAAAGAAAAGGGTAATAAGATTTTGTCCCTGTCCTCAAAGATGAGCAGTATAGTTTGGAGTTGGGGTAGAAACGCAAGCAAGGTCTGGTCTTAAATATATGTACTTCCAAAGTCAGGAAAAGAGGAAGTTATTTAAGCTTAGCTATTCATTCACATTACGTTCAACCTTTGTTCTTTTTTCAAGCACAGTAATTTCTTACCAACGCTTGATACATCTTTTGATGTATACCATTGCTTACTGTCAAAACTTAGGCTTGATACTTATTAATATTTTGGAAGAACCTAATGTAATGGAATACATAGTACCTTTAAAACATGAGCTAAAGAACCCCTAAATCTTAATTTCAAAATTTATTTTTCAAAGAATCGCCATTGAAACTAATAATACAGTATTATTAAGCATGGAAGGCTAATAAGTAGGTGCTGAAAACTCAGCCTTGTGTAGATCAGAGAAGTCCTTTTCTGAGCATTTACAGTCAACAAAATGGCTTATTTTCACCCCCATCAAAAAGTACTTATCACAACCAGGCTCCTCACAATGTAATAGCCATTTAATTTTATTTGTTAAAGTTTATTTATTTTGGGAGAGTGCAAGTGGGGGAGGGACAGAGAGAGGGAGAGAGAGAATCCCAATGCAGTGCTCCATCTTCCAAACCGTGAGATCATGACCTGAGCCGAAGTCAAGAATCAGATGCTAAACCGACTGAGCCACCCAGGCACCCCTTTACTGGCTTTTGAAGCAAATAGTATCATACTTTATATTAGCTGTAGAATTCATAAAAATTCCTTTTAACATAAAGAGTACATTACAAAAAATATGAGTATATGATTATATGTGATAATGGAAGAAAAAAATCTGGTATGGTTATTAAGGTACAAGACCATGAAATGACAGGCTGGGTCTAGGTTGAAAATATTTCAAGTATAGAGGGTAAGGATATAAACCAAACAAATGTGGCAAATGTTTAATAATGTCTGAGTGTTAATTGTGGCATTAAAAAGTCTTCATTGTCGTATTCTCTACTTTTTTTGTATGTCTGAAATTTTTCATGTTTTTTGAATGGCTGTGGGTATGTAGGTTTGGCCAAGTTAGTGACATGAGAGAATTAACTCTCGCGTACTGTTTCCATCACACAGCTATCTGTAAGAGGTCTCTTTCTCAATTTCTCAGGATTTACCTTCATGATATAATCATCTTTAGTATCCTCAGAAGACTTTATATAGATGTACCTGAGTTTCACTATCACTGAAGTTAACGTTACCTGGTCTGACTACAAAGTCCATTTTCCTGAAAACTCCTCTCACAAGTTGGATTTACAGTGTTGTTCTCCACGAATATATGACAGATCCTGTTTTCTTCTGTAGCACACTCTTTTTTCACCCACCACCACCACTTTCCTGCTTAGTGACCCTGCTTTTCGTACTTCTCTTTACCATTGCCTGACTTTGTGCATTTCTCAATCCAGAAGTGGCGAGTGATTTAACAAAGCCCTTTTTCCTATACATACACTCCTCCCACTTGCACCCTTTCCCTGTGCCTCTGCTTTTCACCTCTGACTCCATAAAAAAAGTCCCCAAACCAAGGAAATGACTATGAACATTGGAAGAAAGTATTCAACACATATGTGAGTGTTTAAGAGCTTAAGGAATTTGAAGGAAAACTCAGTTTTGTGACTGATTTACTAGTTGAGGCTTTATAATATATGTTTGCTTTTCCTTCTTTATTTCTATTCCTTTCTAATAGAGACTACCCAGTAAAGAACTACCGGATTCATCATCTCCGGTTCCAGCAAATAACATTCGAGTCATCAAAAATTCCATTCGACTGACCCTTAATCGGTAAAAGCAGTGCCTCCTTACTTAAGTGAATATGCAATCATTTAGTGGCATAGAGCAGCCACTCTTTTTAAAATAGAAGTGGCTGTCACACATATAATAAGGTGAAAGTTACAGTCATCGGACTAACAAGCTTGAAGTGGTTTTGAACTCTCACACTTTGACCTGCAGATGCCGTAGCATTCTCTCATTGATTTGCTACGTACACTTCTGTGAGGATCATCTGCTATCAGATTGTCATCTGCAATGTTATGGCTTTGCGTTGGAGGTTTTACTGCCTTAACTTTCGATGCTTGTTTCTCTGTTGTGGGAACCAGTTCTCGGCTCTTTGGACATGGATAAAACGAGGCCAGAACTTTTTTTTTTTTTTTTTAAGTCTTATGTTATAATCATTGTATAGAACTGAAAAAGTTGAAAACAAAAAAATTGTAATTTTCCAAATGTTAACACATTTACTTTAGCCTTGAAGCCACTTTGTGAAACCTGAGATAAGTGAATGTGAGGTATCTTTTCTGCTTTCCTCATTTGTGTAGATGTACTTATTGTCTATTCTGTTGATTTAAATTATTTTTTTCCAGAATGGCACATGGAATATTTAAATTTTTATTTTTTTGTGCCTTTCTGTCCAAATGTTGCATAGTTACCAGGGAGGATTAGTCCAGTGATTACATAAGAGTTGGGCACCATAAATTCTCTATATTTTGCCTCCCATGGAGGCCTTCGAAATGCATCTTTATTAAGAATCAAAATGTAACCAAGATACTGAAAGTCAGTATATGAATGGTGAAATTGTTACATATCCTAGCTCATGCCATTCTTGTTAGTTGACTGGTGTTTTTTACCAAGGAGCAACTCATTCCAGCATCAACGAGATACCTTTAAATATGGCAGACTTGTATTCTTGAGGTGTAAAATTAACTCGGCATGATAATTCTTGACCATTACTTACCCCACAACTTCAAATAGTTTCTTCATGGACTAGGCATGCAGAAATAAGCAGTGGATTTTACGGAAACCTAAGGCATTTTTTGGACGACATTGTTACCAACCATTAATTGGCTCAGGACCTTTGTAATTTTTATTTAACGATATGAGTTGTCTTTTTTTACACTGCTTTTTTCAATGCATTTCTTAATATTTTTTAAGTTTCATGAACGCATGCTCAGTTTATTAAAATCCATAACCATGTAATTCTTCTTGTAATATGTTGATTCAGTGTTTTGTAAATGAAGTCGTATGTATTTTCAGAGTATTTTTGTATGTACTGTAAGATACCATCTTTTCAAAGAGAAAACTTTAAAACCTTTACTGTCTCTCTTTAATTTTTTTAAATGTGGATTATGCTTGAATTACTCTTAAAATGAAAATGTATAGATTGCACAGCCAGGAATGCTGGTATTTATTACTTTCTTCAGCTTTCACTCAGCAATTTAGTAGGTTCTGGTAGGAAAAACACAAATGGTACATTTGAATGGAGCAGGGAAAATACTTGGTTGTATATTTTATAGGACTCATGGGACCCGTTTAGCCCGTGGAATAATAGTCCATTTTCTCTCACAAGCCCCTTACCACAGAGTTGAAATGCTTGGAATCCTGATAGAGAGCAGTATCCTTCTCCCACTCCTGTTCCGTGATCCCTCGGTTACTGAAATGGAAATTCTAGTATTTAATCTCTTACAAGGGACAACTTAGAAGAGCAAGGAAAAAATAGTTGTTGTTCTGTTACTCTCTTTTTACATAGTAAAAGGCAAAAGTGAAATCCTGTAACCAAGTTGTAGCTCACTTGGAAAGCTCTTCTTTTAGCCAACCCTTTCCTTTATTCAAGTATTTTTAAATTTGTCCTATAAAAACTCTTTGAGCAGAAGTAAAAGATTATGAAAGGACTAAATAATTTAAAAATTCTTCAGTTAGGAAGATTTGATTAAATTTTCTGTATGTGCTATGTTTGCATTTCTGTGTTTAATATCTAGCTATTTTCCCCTTCTTTTATCAGTATTCAAGTCTCTAAGAATTCTCATGTTTGCCTTCCTATATAAACATTCTTTAGAATGACTAGTAGAGTTTTTCTTCAATAAGAAAGCAACAGGCCTAACCCTTATACCACAGTATAGTCATTTCTCGTCTGTTCAGCATGGGGTTGAGACACAGCCAAATCGGTTGAATGTTAGACACCTCAAAGATCACATTCTTCAACCTGTTTGATAACTTGGGAGTTGAAGAGATGCTTTTGAGATGGTGGGTTTGGTCAGAAATGAAGTGTTTTCTATCCTAAACAGTAGATAGAATGTTCAGTACATTTTGTGAGCGTAGTAGGAAAGCTCCATTGTACTGGTTCCAAGTAAGTAAAAGGGGAAGGTTTGTATTGGGATTGTATGTTATGTTCAGAGGCACTAAATAAATGGGTCTTCAAGTTTGAAACTTACCCAGAAATATATTTTATAAAGTTAATAACCTCCGGTATGTAGACACATGTTCATTTTCCCAAGGGTATGAAATCTTAATCTCAGTGTTCAGGACTGGCTCTGAAGAATAGTATGTATCAAAGGAAAATACTTGTCTGCTAGCTTAAATCACAGGGACTTAATTCATTTGAGAGGGTACATGGCTTAAAACCTTGTAAAATTGGGGCAAAATGAATTTTAAAAGACTATTGGTGCTTACAATAACTGTCTTAAAGCGACAAGTAACCTTATTAAAATGCTTACTTTACTACAGTAGCAATAAAGTACAGATGAACAGTGTGGAAATGGGCTAAACTTATTTTGTGTTCCTCAGCTTTGAAATAGGAATTCCTAACTCGGGGATCATGGGCCTTTGGGAATCCTTTGCAAATGTATATAAGAAATTTGTTTATATGCGTTTTTGTTTTGTTTTTTTCTGGCGGGGGCGGGGGAATTCATAAATTTGATCAGCTTCTCAAAGTGGTTCATGACCCTTAAAAAAAAAAGGGATGATGGGGCATTCTTAGGAACCACAGCTTTGCAACATTGAATTATCCCAGACTCTTTGAGGTTTTTTCCCATAAGCTTTCTCTGTTGTAGATTTCTGAAACTGTAGTATGGCTCTTAACTAGAAAAGTGGGCTGTTGGAGGATTCTGGAATACCAAATTTCTCCAAATTTCTTTATATATTTCAGATGAACCAGTATTTAGATGAATCAGTATTTAGAAGAATGCTTACTATTGAATTTATAAATGTCCTCATGTTTACATTCATTAACAGGGTCAAACTTTAATAACTTTCAACCTAAGATTGATCAGAGCAGAATAGCTCAGAATGATCTTTAGAAATAGTAAACAATAGAATTAATCAGTGAGGATCCTAATCCTTTGGTTTCAGCAGCATTAACGTTCTCTCTTGTTCCTTCAGGTTTGTGGTTCAGAGCAGAACAGTCTGAACAGAAAGATAAAGAGAGAACTTTAGTTTTAAAAAATAACGTGTTCTTAAATAACCATCAAATCTTCCAAAGCTTAGAATTTAGGTCATAATGATATGGTAAATAGTGCAGACAATGGAAGAAAACAGGTCTCAATAATGGTAACTATTTCCTTTGGGTTTTTTTTTAAAGAATTGTACAAGGTAAGATCCTCACCAGATTCCCTATTTTTTCTGAATTTTACTGATACCATTTTATATCTGTAGTTGAACATAAGATTATCATCGGGTTTGCTACAATTTTTAAGCCATTGCTGCATTTCAGCAAAGAGTCACATAATTACCTTATAAAGAACTTAAGATATCTTTGAGGTAAATGGTGCTACATCATTCCACAGTATTATGTAAAATGAATGCAGCTGCCGTTCCTTTCTAGATAGCTGTTTGTGTAGTTCATACTAATATTTCCTGCCTTTTATTTGGATTGTCTTATTTCTTAGTTGTACACACAAGCCTCACTTGTCTGGAATAAGTAATCAAATAAACTTGCTTTGCTAAATAGGTGTTGATGATTGATATTATTTGGGAGCAAGTCAAAATATCTTAGTTATTTTTCAAACCAGCAGCCAATTTGGGTCATTTATCACCAAGACTCTTTCTAGCAGATTATCGTATCCAGTATCTGCTTAATATGAAAGCAAAGCTCATACTCAATTTGTCTCACAAACGTTAAACATCAGCAAGCAGTAGCACATGGTGGCATCTGCCTCAAGAACTGGGGGCAAAATCTGTCACTTGTGGTCAATAGAAGGCGACCAGAATTCTCTACTAATGGCTGGACAGAGGTGCATTTCACAATCAGGCCTTGGGTACTGTTTACAGAAGTACAAGTTACAGAGTTGATTACATTCTTGTTACTTTAACAGTAACTTGTTTTTAGCCAAGCCACATATCTTGAATACTAGTACTGAATTCACAAATAACCTATGTCTACATCAAGATTATTAGTTAGCCATTCATGGCACCAATGGAAATACATTTGACATTAAGCTAATTAGCAAAGCCTCCTGTATTTATTGATCTATGGGTGACAACAGTAGGGCTTCTAAACAGTTACTTGGGATTTCTAATGTCTTGCTGATTGGACTGCCAGCTGACCATCCCTGGAGTGAATTTATGGAACAACTTGCTGCTCCTAGGATATAACTTTTAACACGATTATCACACTATGCTGAAATGTTCTCAAGAAAATTGGCAGGTACTGTATGGATCCCAGTGCCTTAAGGTATTAAGGCAAAATAGAATTGAATTTATTGCTGTTAAAGCACATATTCTAAAACCTATCTTTCAAACCACATGATCTAGCCAAACTTTTACTTCTTGGTCCCCAAAATGACATACTTCTAAACCCTTCCTTACCAGTGCCCAGTTGCTGGCCTTTCAGGCCTAATGGCTGCATAAAGCCTTCTGATAACCGAATGGCCAGCGTGAATCACCCTACCTTCCTAACATACACCTTTTAACATTTCAATTATTCTAACTTGTGAAATGTTCAGTTGTTTCTCCTAAAGAGATTGTAGGTTTGAGAGTAGTAACCTTTAGCCAAGAATCTATATGTAGTGGGTGCCCAGAAGATGCTGAAGAGGAGTCCTGTTTGGTTGGCTGGTTTTTTGATTTGTGTTTGTTTCTTATTTGATTAAGATTATCTAGGAGACCTGATGAAGGATCTCAATCACAGAGGCAAACAAAAGCCAGTGAAAATCCTTGTTTTACAAACCTTTTCAACTGTTAACGCTAAGAAGTACATTTTATATTGCAAGCTAGCATGTGTACATACACCAATGTGTCTGTATATATATAATTTATATGCAAATTATGTATGTACACATACATAATTAAATCTCACCCCTCCCCCCCCAAAAATGGTTTCCTTGGTGTGATACAGGTTATTTTTAAGTGCTAATGTTGAAGTTCTCTCTCCAAAAGCTGGAGGGTGGGCTGGGATAAACTGAAGAAGAACAAGCATGCCTTACTAACCAAGTGTCACTCCAGTAAGGTGCAGAAATTACTCACTTTGATTATTACATGGTGCTGGGGAAATGACAGCTGCATGCCAAAAAAAAAAAAAGAAGAAGAAGAAAGAAAGAAAAACTGCACCACTTTCTTACACTATACACAAACTCAAAATGGATTAAAGGCCTAAATGTGAGACCTAAAACCATAAATCTCAAAGAAAACATAAGCAGTAATCTCTTGGACATCATCCTTAATATTTTTCAGATATGTCTCCTCAGGCAAGAAACACAAAAATAAACTATTGGGACTACACCAAACTAAAAAGTTTTTACATAGCAAAGGAAACAAAACAAAAAGGTAACCTACAAGATGGGAGAAGATATTTGCAAATGATGTATCTGATAAGAAGTTAGTATCCAAAGTATATAAAGAACTTCTCCAACTCAACATCAAAAAACCCCAAATAACTTAATTGAAAAATGGGCATGTATGTCTTCCAAAGAAGACATGGATTGCAAATAGTCACGTGACAAGATGCTCAACAGGGAAATGCAAATCAAAGCTACCATGAGGCATCACCTCACTCCTGTCAGGATGGCTAAAATAAAAATCACAAGAAATAGCAAGTGTTGACAAGGATGTGGAGGAAAAGGAACCCTCATGCACTGTTGGTGGGGATGCAAACTGGTGCAGCCAAGAGAACAGCAGTTTGGAGAGTCCTCAAAAACTCAAAATAGAACTACCATATGATCTAGTAATTCCACTACTGGACATTAATGCAAAGAAAATGAAAACACTAGTTCAAAAGAATATCATTTTTTTGTTCACTGTAGCATAATTTACAATAAGCAACTGTGAAAGCTACCCAAGTGTCCATCAATGGACAAAGAAGATGTGGTATATGTATGCACACACTGGAATATTACTCGGCCATAAAAAATAATGAAATCTTGCCATTCATGACAACATGGATGGATCTAGACGGTATTATGTTAAATAAGCCAGAGAGAGCCAAATACCATATGATTTCACTTATATGTGGACTCTAAAAAGCAAACAAAAAAGCAGAAACAGACCCATCAATACAGAGAACTGGTAGTCAGAGAAGAAGGGGTAAGGAGATGGGCAAAACTGGGTGAAGGGGAGAGGGAGGCCCAGGCTTCCAGTTATGGGATGAATAAGTCATAGAGATGAGAGGTATAACATAGGGAATATAGTTGATGAAACTGTGATGACATTGTGTGATGACGGATGGCAACCATACTTGCGGTAAGCACAGCATAACATATCCAGACTTGTCGAATTACTATGTTGTACACCTGAAACTAATGTAACATTGTGTGTCAGACTATACTTCAGTAAAAGTACCTCTTTGGCGGGAAAAAAAATTTTTATTGTACACAGCCGTCATATAATATCCCAATGTGGTCCAGGAACCTAAGGATACAAGAGAATTGGGATTAAACAGTAAAAGTATTACTATCTCCTGAGAAATTCTAGACCATCATTATGAGTGTTTAACATTTACTAAGCATTTAGGATATGCCTTTTAAAACATTGTAGTGCTTAATCTTTACAATGATGCTATGAGGTAGCACTGTTAATTATTTTACAGATAAGGAAATTGAGGCTTAGAGAGATTATGCAATTGGCTCCAAATTGCATGACTATTTCTTGGCATTCTCAGGAAATATGATTCAAAGCCTAGTGTTCAACTGTATCTCCCACTTAGGAAAGTAGATGGAGGTGTGGGGCAAATCTCTGCCTCCTTGCACTCTTCCGTGGAGTCTGGAACTTTTGAGGTAGCCTGGCCAGCAGCAACAATGATCATCTGTGCCAGGCTGCAGGGGGCACTGTGGCTTCCTGCAGGGAGCCCGTGGCTAAGTCAGGTCAGCCCAGTTCCAGCCCAGCTCTGCCACTTACATCTGTGTAAGTATGACACTCAACCCCCACCCTGCTTTGTTTTCTCCCATCTGAAACACTTGCCCTTCAAGCCTCACAGGGAACAGAGAAGACCCTGAATAGCCAAAGTAATGTTGAAAAAGAAAACCAAAGCTGGAGGCATCACAATTCTGGACTTCAAGCTGTATTACAAAGCTATAATCATCAAGACAGTATGGTACTGACACAAAAACAGACACATAGATCAATGGAACAGAATAAAAAATCCAGAAATGGACCCACAAATGTATGGCCAACTAATCTTTGACAAAGCAGGAAAGAATACCCAATGGAAAAGACAGTCTCAGAGTACCCGGGTGGCTCAGTCGGGTAAGCATCTGACTGGCTCAGGTCATGATCTCATGGTTCATGAGTTCGAGCCCCACGTCAACTCTCTGCTGTCAGCACAGAGCCCACTTCAGATCCTCTGTCCTCCTCTCTCTGCCCCTCCCCTGCTTGCACTCTGTCTCTAAAATAAATAAACTTTAGAAAATAAAAGAAAAAAGACAGTCTCTTTAACAAATGGTGCTGGGAGAACTGGACAGCAACATGCAGAAGAATGAACCTGGACCACTTTCTTACACCATAAACAAAAATAAACTCAAAATGGATGAAAGACCTAAATGTGAGACAGGAAACCAACAAAATCCTGCAGGAGAAGACAGGCAATAACCTCTTTGACCTCGGCCACAGCAACTTCTTAACTTGACATTTCTCCAGAGGCAAGGGAAACAAAAGCAAAAATGAGCTATTGGGGCTTCATCAAGATAAAAAGCTTCTGCACAGTGAAGGAAATAATCGACAAAATTAAAAGGCAACCTTCAGAAGGGTTAGTATCCAAAATATAGAAAGAACTTATCAAATTCAACACCTCCCCCCAAAAAATAGCCCAATTAAAAAATGGGCAGAAGACATGAACAGACACATTTCCAAAGAAGACATCCAGATGGCTACCAGACACATGAAAATATACTCAGCATCACTCATCATCAGGGAAATACAAATCAAAACCACAATGAGATACCACCTCACACCTGTCAGAATGGCTAAAAGTAACCACAAGAAGAAACAAGAAATGTTGGTGATGATGTGGAGAAAGGGAAACCCTTTTGTACTGCTGGTAGGAATGCAAACCGGTACAGCCAATCTGGAAAACAGTATGGAGGTTCCTCAAAAAATTAAAAATAGAACTACCCTACGACCCAGCAATTGCACTACTAGGTATTTATCCAAAGGATACAAAAATGCTGATTCAAAGGGGCACATGCTCCCAATGTTTATAGCAGTGCTATCGACAATAGCCAAATTGTGGAGAGTCCAAATGTCCATCAACTGACAAATGGATAAAGAAGATGTGGAATATTACAATGGAATATTACTTGGTGATCAAAAAGGATGAAATCTTGGAGCACCTTGGTGGCTCAGTCGGTTAAGCGTCCAACTTTGGCTCAGGTCATGATCTCACGGTTCGTGGGTTCAAGCCCAGCATCAGGCTCTGTGCTCACAGCTCAGAGCCTGGAGACTGCTTTGGATTCTGTGTCTCCCTCTCTCTCTGCTCCTCCCCCACTCACACTCTGTCTCTCTCTTTATCAAAAATAAACATTAAAAAAAATATTAAAAAAGAATGAAATCTTGCCGTTTGCAACAACATGGATGGAAATAGAGTGGATTATGCTAAGTGAAATAAATCAGTCAGAGAAAGACAAATATATGATTTCACTCGTGGAATTTAAGAAACACAACAGATGAACATAGAGGAGAAGGAAAAATATGATAAAAACAGGCAGGCAAACCATAAGAGACTCTTAAATACAGAAAAAAAACAGGGTTGCTGGAGGGGTGTTGGGTGGGGGGAAGGGCTAAGTGGGTGATGGGCATTAAGGAGGGCACTTGTTGGGATGAGCACTAGGTGTTATATATAAGTGATGAATCACTAAATTCTACTCCCAAAATTTAAAAAAATAGGCAATAATAAAATCCAGAAGGCTAAAAAAAAAAAAAAATGACCATCATAAGGAAGCCGCGACGTGAAATTATTCCAACAGATTGGCAAGGTTTTACAATTAGGATGGACAGACAGACAGGATCTCCCAGAATAACATCCATGTAGCATTCCTTAGCCATCAATCTAGACTGGAGCAGGAAGAAAATGAATCCAGGAGAGCTATCACCAAGAAAAGCAAAGTGAAAATGAAGGTTCATCTGATAGGCTTAATCACAATGAGAGGATATTAACATTTATCTCAGAGTTTGAGAGCAATCAAGTAAACTCTTAAGTGACGCATTAATTTCGGGGAAATGAAAAAGCTAAATGAAAAGGAAATGTAACTAGGAGCGCATGGGTGGCTCAGTTGGTTAAGCATCTGACTTTGGTTCAGGTCATGATCTCGCGGTTCGTAGGTTCAAGCCCCAAGTCGGCTCTCTGCTGTCGGCCCAGAGCCTGCTTTGGATCCTCTGTCCCCGCTCTCTCTCTGCCCTTTGCCCCCTCCCTTTCAAAAATAAACATTTTAAAAAAGGGAAATATAACTAGAGTGTATCACACGGCTCAGCTGTGAAGATTCACATAGTCATAATAATATAAGTAGAGAATAATGAACTAGCCCCAAATTGTAAGTACACTGAGAAGTGGGATGAGGGAGGGAGGAGAAGGCAGAAGACAGTGAAATCCTCATCTTTAGTGTAGATAAGTAGAAATATCTAAACCCAAAACGTGTAGCAGAGTGTAAGCATATTATTTAGAAATAACAGAAATGTCTTGAAAATCATTGCCTCTAGGGAGCAGAAATCAGGAATGGGGAAGAAGAAAGAGGAGGATTAAAAAAAAAAATTTTTTTTTAAAGGAAGATTTCTGGGACTTTTTGACTTTCTAACCAGCACACAGTAAGAGAATGTTGTAAGCTTTGGAACAGACAGATCTCAGCTGCACCTCCTACTGCTTGTGGGACGTTGGGCCAGTTGCTTAAACTCCTGGGGCTCCAGTTACTCATCTGTAAAGTGGGACCATCAACACCTATCTCACAGGAGAGGAAGTATAGGGAAGTGGTTAAGAGACCCTGCAGTCACACCGCCTAGACTCAGATTCCATCCAGCTCTTACTGATGGACTAACTGTGGGGAGCTGTGAAAATTACTTAATTTCTCTGGGCCTGTTTTTCTCTTTGCGAGAATGGTGAGTATAATAGAACCTACCTCAAAGAGTTGCTAAATGGATTAAGAGAGACAATCCAGAAGCTCCCAGCCCACAGTGGAGTTCAGTAAATAACTCTGAGGCATTACAAGGGTTACACAAAATAACACACCAGGAGCTATCCGGAGCACTTGACCCACAATGGGCATCGCCTTCTCCTAAAAACACATCAGGAAAACCCAGGAGGAGAGCCGCTGTTGGTCTCCCCAGCCAGACTAAAGTAACATGTCCAGCTCCCCATGCAATGATGCCAAGGTAAGTGCTCCTTGACCCATCACCAAGCCCGGCTCCAAACACACTTGTCAGAACAGCCGTTTTATTTGGAGGAAGTGTGTAAGACTCCTTTAACGCTGATGGAGTTTCACCAGCTTGTTCTTACAGTCTACTTACACACGGGAGAGCCTGTCAAGGCCGTCACTGCCAGGCCAGGACTCAGACTGCCCAGCACAGCAGGTACACCACGAATGTGCAACACACGCTCTACAGCTTGAACAGCCTTCCCCTGACGCCAGATCAGACTCCATCTGGAAAACCGGCCACAGGAATGCTCTAAAGCCACACCCATACTCCGATGCCCCTAACCCTCATTACTCCCACCTCGCCCAGGAGCAAGACGCCTAACCCAAATCCCAAGTCACTTCCTGCCAAGGCTTCTCAGCAATTCAGAGAACTTCTAAGTGCAGGTTCTTTCCAAATAGATCAGTTTCTTGAAACTCACAAGGAGTCAAACACCAGAAGAGAGGGGATTTCTGAAAGCCACCCACTAGGATGGCAACTGGTGCTTGGTAGTTTCAAATATTAAGAAAAGAAGAAACAAGCGACGTTGATTAGGCCGTATCTAATCTCCCTGAGCACAGGAAGTGAGTGAAGGCGAGTGAGTCTGATTTGCAGGAGGCCCTGAGGTTGAACAAAGCAGCCGCTCCTCTAGCAAGGCCCACTCACTGCGGAGACAAGACACCCGCTTTGCCTGCCTCCAGCTGAGCACACCAGAGGGAAAGCACCACTAAATTCCCTGTGAGCTTTGAGCCAATTAGCTGCAACAAGGTCACCAGGTGAAGGGGACGGGGACGGGGGAAGGCGGGAAGACATGGGTTTGGCAGGACTAATCTGGCGGGGCCAGTGGAAGACAGTAGCCAGGATGCCGCTCATTTCTAAATGTTTATAGAGCCCCTACCATTCACTAGGCATTAAATCAGGCACCCAGGACACACAGAATAAACTCGTCCCCACACTGAAGGACCCCACAGACTAGCAGGGAAGCTGGCTGACATCCTGGTTAGCTGCACTGTGGGAGGCACAGATGGTGTTAGGGAAGAATAACCTCAGGGTTGAATGCTGTAGGGCAGTTAGGGGTTGTCCGGGCAGACAGACAGCTGGGGGAGGTGGGCGGAGGTAGAAAGAGAAAACTTCATGTTTCAAGGATGAAGATTCTGGATATTAGATGTTGTTGTAGGGGTGTGTGAAAGGAGTATTAGATGCATTTTGGGGAACAGGTATAGGAAGAAGCTGGAAATGTAGGCAGAGTCTCGCTACCCAGGGATGGGAGGGGCAGAGGCAGGGAGATGGGTCTTGGTAGGGTACAGCAGACCAGGAGAGTAGACAGTGGGAAATACTGGCCCGGAGCCCAGGAGGGAGGCCTTGTCTGGATGTCCAGATGTCACAGCGCAGCAGGGTTGTCTTCAGAGATATTTATTTGTTAGAGGGCAATGAGCCTCATGAAAGGGGTTCTCCCACTAGAGAAACAGGGAGGAAGAAGATTATCTGATCCCCCACACTGTGCCTGGGGAAGGAATGCGCATGCACAGCCTGGCCCCACACACTCAGCCCCTCCTCATGTGTTGGGCCGTGTGCAGATGGCTCCCCAGGGACTGTAGCAGGTTGGTCTGTAGAGTGAACTGCTCAGAGAAAACCCAAAGCCATGGTCTCCAATCAGCTTTATCCATAATAAAGTTAAAGTTTTGATCTCCATCTATCTCCTACAAACTCGTGAGGGAGAAAGTGTTATTCATTGAAGCCACTGCCAAACTCCCAACAACACTAACGTATGTTTTGTCCACTGTGCTTTTCTATCCCCGTGTTCCAAGCAGGTGGTCGGGCATGCAGGAGTCCCTTTCCTGACACGCCTTCTCAGGGTGAAAAAGCAATCACTGGTTGTCTGTGCTTGGTGTCCTGGGGTGGGGGCTGTGAGAGCCTCACAAGGAGAGAGAAGAGATTGGCCCCTGGAACTGAGAAGAGGGGAAATATCAGGTCCCCGGGGGCTGGGGCCTAGACGCTGTCCTTGTCAAGTCCTCAGAGAGGGCAGCCGATCAGTGTCATTAGGAAGGCTGGACCCCAAGCCCAGGAGAACTTCCCTTGAAAAAGACTCCTCTGTTCCAAGTAGCAAGGGCACTGGACCTGAAGGGCCTGTGTGGCCGGACAAGGGAACACCTCAGCAGTGATCAGGCAGAACCAAAGAGCAATGACTTTGCTTGGAAGGGCGATAGTGACATAACCCCTGGGTGGAGGGGCAGGCATTCCACAATCAGAGATCAATTTCCTGCCAGCTCAGTAGAGTGGGGGCTCTGGGCAGCCTGAAGCTAATTTAAACAAAACCAAGAAGTGTGTTTCCTTCACCTCAGCATTGGACGACTAACATTCACAGCTCCAACAACAGTCATCAGGACACAGAGGGTCTGGGAGTGCTCAGCATGGGAATTCGGGAGTGAAGCCAAGGCATGTGGGCAAAGCCCAGACAATCTCAGACTTGGCGGTAAGTGAAGAAAGAAGGGGCTGAAAAAAATGCAGTCGGCAAGGCAAGAGACACTAAAGAGGAGAGTTAACAGTGTGAAATATTGCAGAGGTCAATTGAGGAAAGGAGTGAAAAGGTAACCCTGTGATCTGGCATTTGGGGTGACCTTAGAGCAGAGCTGTGGTTGTGGAAGTGAATGCAGGGAATAAAGGTTGCATTCTCAAGAAGAGCAGCAGGGGGAAGAGGGAGAGAGCAGGGGTCATAGATCAAGATGGAAGAAAGGCTTATTTTTAACTCAGGAGATTTCCAAACATGCCTATGGTTGAGGGGAAGGAGCCAACGGAACAATGGTAGATACTTTATAGAGCTAGATGGGGAGAACAGGAACATTTGCACGTGTTAAGAACTAGCCCCGGCACAGAAGAAGTGGAAAGGAGTGGAGAAGTAGCGGTAGACAGTTTCCCACTGATTTCTACCTCCTGGTGCTCATGCCCTTGGGTAATCCCCTCCCCTTAAATGGGGGTCGGGCTTGTTGACTCACTTCTAACAAACAGAATGCTGTAGCAGTGATGATATGCCACTTCAAATATCAGGTTATGAAAAGACTGTGGCTTCTATCTTGGGCTCTCTTGTCTTACTCTCCCTTAGATCATTTCTCCGGGGAGACATCAGCTGCCAGATTGGAAGGCAGCCTTATGTAAAGGCCCACATGGGTGCCCTCAGAAGAGCATCCTTCAGGCCAGTCAAGCCTTGAGGCGACTGCAGCCCCAGCCAATCACTTGATTGCAATCTTATGAGAAACCTTAAAGGAGAGGCACCCAACTAAACCACAGCCAGAGTCCACATACTGTAAGATAATAAGTGTTACTTTAAGCCACGAAGTTTTGAATGCAGCAATAGGTAACTAGTAAGAAGTAGATAAGCTGGTGTGCAGGGCAGACAAACATTTTAGGGAGCATGTGCCCAAAGGCCTTCCATTTTCTGTGCCAAGAACAAGTTGAAAAGGGGGACAGAAGTTTGGCATGGCCACAGTGGAAGATGGGAAATTTAGTTGGACAAGGATGCATGAAAGAATGGACCACTACTCTTAAAAACCCAGCTGAGATTGGTGACAACAGTGTTGAGGCTACTGCAATATGCAGGTAAGGAGCTGTCGTCCAGCTACCCCCACACCCTGAAATAGAAGAGGTTGTTGCAATGACCAGGATTGGGAGTTTATAAGATGATGGAGTAGAAAGCCAAAGAGGCAACTTAGGAAGATGCTAGCCAGACATGGGCTACAGTGAAGGAACCACAGGAGGGGAACAAGAGGTGGTTGGAAGGTCATGGTTAGATGGGCAGAAAATGGCAGTCTCTGTAAAGCTGATGAGCTGACGTCGTAAGTTAAAGAGCGAGAAAACCAAAAGGCCCCAGGTCTGGGTTCAGAGGGGAAGCAGTTCTAAGGTGACCAGATGACTCAGGGTGTATGCATGGGTGGGGTTCTTAAAATGGAATGCCCTCTGCCAACTCTCCCCATCCAACCCAAGCCACTCTGAGCTCCCTCTAACCCATCTCCCTGAATGCCATGCTCCCCCCGAAAAGGAATCCTATGGTTCTGTTCTTGCCATGTCTGCCTGGACAGCCCTCCATTCCATTCCCATCTGCCCCCTTCCAATGTATTCCTTTCATTTTCCCCCAACATATTCCTTTTCAACTCTCAAGCTCCAGCTCACGTCCTGCTTCCTTAGTGAGATCCTCCCCCAAATCTCCAGTCTGAATTAACATCTCCCCAGCCTAGTGTTGCACCTGTTACAGCCCTACAGCTTGTCACACGTTATCATTAGGTTGATGGGGTTTTTGGTTTTCTCCATTGGAAGGCACATCCTTGGAGGGTAGAAAGTGTGACCCGGGATCTTTAAGTGGCTGATGTTCTTGGCAGAGTGGCTGACTCACGGTCAGTGCTCAGTCCTGAACCATGTAAAGTAGTTAAATAATAAAGCTGAAGACACCAAGCTGTAATAGGTCTGCCTGAGGAACTCTGAGATCAAAGAGGCAGTGAGCACTTTATCCACTGTGCTTCTGCCAACACTCCCGACAACGGTGCAAGAGTAGACCTTCCACCGTTTGGGAAACTAAGGCTCAGAGGTTCAGATACTTGTCCATGATGGGTGTTTTCACACCTCGCTAGGCTCTCATCCAGTCTCAAGGCTAAGTTCCATGATTATGCTGATGACCCCCAGATTTCATCTCCAGCCCAAGCCATTCCCATACTGGAAACAATTCCCAACTGCCTATACTGCATCTCTAACAGACTTCTTAATCCGCTGTCTTCATCCTGGTAAATGGCAGCTTCCCTCTACCAGCTAGGACTAAAGCCGACTCCTCGCTTTCACACACCCATACCCAGCCATCCTATCAGCACCTGTCAGCTCCACCACCAAAGGCTGTCTAAATTTGACCGCCCACTCCCACTTCAGCACCTGCTGGGAGCCCCCAGCACCGCCCACCTGGATTATTGCAAGCTTCTTACCATCTCCCTGCTTCCACACCTGCGCCCTACAGCCTGTTCTCCACACAGTAGCAGAGAGGATCTTGCCAAATGTAAATCCAACCAGTTCACCCTTCTGCTTAACACCTTCCAGCAGTGTGCCCATCTGAGTAAAAACACAAGTCCACACGAGGGCCCATGGGCCCTACATGATTCAGGCTCCTGTCAGTCGCTGCTCAGATTGTTCAAATAGCTTCTTCAGGTGTAATTCACATGTATACAGTTTACTTAATGTGTGTGGTTGTGTGGCTTTCAACATATCCTTAGAGCTGTGCAGCCACCCTCTCAGAGAATTTTGGAGCACTTTCGTCATTTCAAAGAGAAATCCTGCCTCTTGCAGCTGGCACTCCTCAGCCTCCCCTCTCCCTGGCCTAGGCAACTTGTTTTCTGTCTCCACAGATTTGCCTACTGCAGAGATTTCCTATAAACCTGTCTGATTTTATCACCTACTTCTGTCCCCCTTCCCCAGGCACCTCCTACCTCTCCCCCCCTTCCCACACCTGAACACCCCCAGCATACTCCCTTCCCAGGGCCCTTGCCCTGCAGCTCTTGTGCCTGAAAGCCACACTGCACAGCCACACCTTCCCCTCTTCAGGTCTCTGGTCAAAATGCCACCTTCTCAGGGAAGCCTTCCCTGACTTACGCACAAAACAACCCTCCCACCGTTCCTGAACCACTCCCCGCTCTACTTAATTTTGTCCATGTCACTAATCATTATATCACAGTATATATCATAATTATATATATTATATATTTGATATTTGTTATATATATATATTTTAAATTGTGCCCCCTCCGACACCCATGGAATATAAGTTCCAGAGGCAGAGATATCATCACTTTTGTACCCTCAGTGCCTTGAGAAGCATGTGAAATATACTCTATAAATATTGTCAAATGAATGGCAACAATAGTTTTCCAACAGGAGCCTATCAGACTCCAAAATCCATACCCTTGGTGGTGCCTGGGTGGCTCAGTCAGTTGAGCGTCCATCATCAGTTCAGGTCATGATCTCATGGTTAGTGAGTTTGAGCCCCCCCATGGTTAGTGAGTTGTGCTCTGTGCTGACAGCTCAGAGCCTGGAGCCTGCTTCAGATTCTATGTCTCCCTCTCTCTCTGCCCCTCCCTTGCTCTCACTCTCTCTCATTCTCTCTCTCTCAAAAATAAATATTTTTAAAAATCTATACCCTCAAACATTATGCTCTGCAGATCTTAGAGAACAGGGAGGATTTGAACAGATGGTAAAAGGCCAAGATCTACCGCCCACGCTCAGGGTGGTGGATGCTGAGGTACATTGCCCAGCTCTCCCCTCAGGACAGGGCATGCATTACCCCAGCTGCAGCTCACAGTTGCATCTTTAGGGCTTGCCCTGGCCTAAAGAGACTGCCCTACCCAAGACCACTTCCCCTTTTCAGCACAGCCTGTACTCAATGGTCAATGCAGGGGCAGAAAGCCTACCCTGAGCTCCGGTTTTAAAAGGCCATCCTATATGATCCAATAATTCCACTATGGGGTATTTATCCAAAGTAAACTAAAACACTAACCTGAAAAGATATATACACCCTTATGTTTATTGCAGCATTATTTATAATAGCCAAGATATTGAAGCAGGCCAAGTGTCCATCCATAGATGAACAGATAAAGAAGAGGCAGGGTGTATGGGTGTGTATGGGTGTGTGGGTGTGTGTGTAATGGAATATTACTCAGCCATAAAAAAGAGTGAGATCTTGCCATTTGTGACAACATGCACGGACCTAGAGGGTATTATGCTAAGTGAAATAAGTCAGACAAATACCATGATTTCATTCATATGTAGAATATAAGAAACAAAAGCAAACAAGAGACAAACAAGAACCAGACTCTGAAATACAGAGAACTAAGGGGAGGTGTGTGGAAGGATGGGTGAAATGAGAGGATTAAAGAACACACTTAATCATGATGAGCACTGAGTAATGTATAGAATTGTTGAATCATTTACATTGTACATCTGAAATCAATATAACACTGCATGTTAATTATACTTGAACAAAAGAATCTTTTTTTAAATATGGCATATACATACAACGGAATGTTATTCAGCCTTAAAAAGGTATGAATTTTTGATGCATGCTGCAACATGGATGAAACTTGAAAGCCTTTTGTTAAGTGAAATAAACCAAACACATAAGGAAAAACTAATAATAAAAGAAATAAAGGACCATCCTAGCTTCTGAGCTCCTTGTGGTACTGGCTGAAGCCTTTGTTGTGACAGCATCAAAGTTCAACTTTTTGCTGTGTCCATCCTGTTTCCTTCCCTCCCCCCGAAGGCGTCCATCTTGAGAACACTCCCCAATAAGCTTTGTTGTGCACACAAATCTCACAGGGCCTGCCTCCTGGGGAGCTCAACCTGTGATGCTCTGAACAAATCATCTGATGGCTTTTTAGAAAGGCTGAAGGATCTTTGGGAAATTGGACACCGAACAAGTAAGCTGGGCCTCTGAAATCCACACCAACAACCAGATGAACCAGTCCCACCTGTATCTGCATGAACCTGGCTCTCATCATAGCCCTTTTAACAAAAATAACATGGAAAGGAAAAGAAGGTGGTGTGCATAGCCCACGATCAGCTCCACCGCTCTGAAGTGTCCCTCACGTGAAAAACAGCCCCATCTTGGTCAAGCACAGCTGAGCTTGGGCTGTCTGTGCTGTGACCTCACTCTGCGGAGCCAAGTGTACAATGACTCATAAGTCATCAGGCTCAATCAAAATTTCCTCTTGGCTACATACCCCGCCCCCACCACAAGGCCCGTGGTTATCTCCACCTCCCCCTTGTGGAGCATGGCTGCTGAGTGGGAGAGAAGTGGGAAGGGGGGAAATCAGTCAGTCAAGAAGTGACAACCCCAAGGGGGCAGCAATATCCCTGCCTGAAGTCTAGAGAGGAATAAGCAAAAATGATTAAAATCATACTTGCCTGTCAGTCTTTTAGTAGAATAAGAAATTAGAGGGGCACCTGGCTGGCTCAGTCAGTAGCATATACAGCTCTTGATCTCGGGGTTGAGTCTGAGCCCCACTTTGAGTGTAGAGATTACTTAAAAATAAAATCTTTAAAAAAAATTTTTTAAGTGTTTATTTATTTTTGAGAGAGAGAGAGAGAGAGAGAGAGAGAGAGAGAGAGAGAGATAAAGAGCAAGCAAGCAGGGGAGGGGCAGAGAGAGAGAGGGAGACACAGAGTCCAAAGCAGGCTCCAGGCTCTGAGCTGTCAGCACAGAGCCCAATGTGGGGTTCAAAACCACAAACCGTGAGATCATGACCTGAGCTGAAGTCAGACGCTTAACTGACTGAGCCACCCAGACACCCCATATAATCTTTTTTTTTTTTAAAGAAAGAAATTAGAGGGTGCAACCCTCCCTAGTGTGGGAGCAACTTGAGGGCAGGTATCGATTATCGACGTAATAGTAAAGGTCAATGCTCACATTGGAGAGACAGTGTGCCAAGCGTTGTTTCTGAGCACTTCACATATATTCACTAGTTTCATCCTCATAACAACACTAGGAGGTAGGTACATTATCACCCCCCATTCTGCATATGAGGACACTGTAGCTCAGAAGACCTAAGAAAGGGTGTGAAACTGACGAGGGCCATACAGATCATAAGTGGGTTTAGCCAGTATACTACACAGCTGGTGTGTGTACTTCAGGACTAAAGGCAGTGCCTGGGGCTCTGCGGGTTACACCGCCCCATTGCCCTTCTCACAGCTGACCACATACACCTCAGGAGCAAGCGAACCTGGTTATAGACAACACAGGTTAAGAAGAACCACAGGGGCTGCTCTCAGAGCCCCCCTTCTTCCCGCCTGATGTCCAAGGGGCCACTCGCATCTCCCCTTGGCTTGATTTGTGGTGTCTGCTTTCTGTATGATGCATTCATTCTTTCCAGATTTTTTACTTTCTTTCCATTTGCTCACAAGGGAAGGCCTGCTGGGGTGGAAACATCACGCATGAGTTAAAGGAGAACAATGGGCGCTGAGGAAGCCCTGAGTGTGGTGGCTGTATTGTGGTTCCTGAGCTTCCTCCAGGCAAGATCTGATCGTACATTACACCCAGCAGGGCTGATGGAGACATTTATCACTTCCTCCCTCAACAAAAGGTGCTAATCAAAGAAACTTTTGCTCTCAGGGGCCAGTTAGCCCCTGTGCTGACTACAGCAAGAGCTCTACGGACTCTGGTTACTTACTTGTCCTTTCAGAATGGGACTGTGTCCTTATACCTACAAGCCCCAGCCCCTCCCAGTACACACACAGGTGCTCAGCTGCGTTCTTCCTTGGGCATCTCTGAGTAGCATTGCTTATTCTCGACTTATCCTCCTTGACCAAAAAGCAAAGGGATCCCCTGAGGTTCCAGATTTTGGAAATCGGAGACTGTCTAGATTGAGCTAGACCAATGTTGCTCAAGCTGTTTTCATTATCACTCCCTAAGGAGCCTTGACAGGTATTTTTTTCCCTAATCACCCTTCTTCCCATGGCATTATTATGTATCAGTATTTCTCAGATATTACAATGGTTTGTGTCCCTAAGTTTTTTGTCCCTACACTCCCGTCCCCTCAAGGAACGATTTTCACCTCCTTGGGAGCAATACTACCTATTGAGAATACATCATATACATACAGATAGAATCAGTCCCCCACCCTGGCATTCTCTTCCTTTGGGTGGTGACTGTTGACATCCTGCCCCGACACTGCATGTCATGTTCATGGTTGAATATAAACTCCCATCTATCTCTCACAGTGGAACCTAAAGCCTAAAGCGATTTCCCTCCCAGGTGATAATGACCCAAGAGAAACTGAGTGCCTTTGTCCACCAAAAGACCAGTTCAAGAACATTCATAACAGCTTTATTGATAAAAGCCGAAAACTGGAAACAATTTAAGTGATCTTTGATAAAAGAATCATATGTTTACACAATGGAATACTACCAGCAATAAAAAGGAACTATTGCCACATATGACAACACAAATAAATTGCAAAAACATACTGTGAGTGAAAGGAAAACAGACACAGAAGAGTACATATCATTTGAGTCCGTATCTGTGAGGTTCAAGAAAGGCAAAACTAGCCCACGGGTAATGGTCTGAAAAGCACGTGCTGCTGGGAAGCCTCAAGATCTACCTTGATCTGAATTGTTGCACAGGTACATACAGGTTCAAATGTGAGTACTTGCATAAAAATTCTAGCTATACATTTCATATTTGTGCCCTGAACTCTAAGTAAATTATACCTTAAAATTTTAAACAAGTCCTTGAAAGCTCTTTAAGAAAAATTCAACTAGGGGTGCTTGATTAAGATACAGATTTCCGGAGTGGCTCAGTTGGTTAAGCCTCTGACTTCAGCTCAGGTCACAATCTTGTGGTTCAAGCCCTGCGTCAGGCGCTGTGCTGACAACTCAGAGCCTGGAACCTGCTTTGGATTCTGAGTCTCCCTCTCTCTCTGCCCCTCCCCCACACGTGCTCTGTCTCTCTGTCTCACTCTCAAAAATAAACATTAAAAAAAATTTTTTTTAAATAAAAAAGATACAGATTTCAGAGTCCCTCCCAGAGACCTAGCCTATGGGGCAGGGCTGAGAAACAGAATCTTACCCAGCCCCCCAGGTAATTCTGGTACAGGTTGTCCTGGAACAGTGCTCTAAGACACAGTGGTCAAGAGTTTCCACAGAAGATCTCTACTGGCTCCATTAGCTTCCCCGCACATGTTCCCATTCTGTAAACCTAAACAACTTGAAGTGAATTTAACAAACGTTGCAAAATGTTCCCTGAAAACCTGTGAGGAGTACAACAGAAATAGACCCCAGTGTCCTATAAGTTTAAATTGAATCTCTGTACAAACCGGCCCCTAGGAATGAAGGCTGTGATGTTGGAAGCAAGGAAAAAAAGCAAAGATACGAACAATTATACTAAACGGTTTTTGAACTGCTGCGATTGAGTACTCTGGTTTGAGCCCATCCTACATTACTGGGTGGTGGAAGGCACAGATCCTAGCTCCTCCTGTTGTGAGCTGTGTGACTTTGGGTGAATTACTTAACAACTCTGATCTCCAGGTCCTGCTCTGTAAAATGGGAATAATAGGGTTTCCTTTCTGTGGTTGTTGTAAGGCTTAAAAGAGATTTTAAAAAGGGGGGTGGGGCGCCTGGATGGCTCAGTCGTTAAGCATCCGACTTTGACTGAGGTCGTGATCTCATGGCTCATGAGTCTGAGCCCCACGTCGGGCTCTCTGCTGTCAGCTCAGAGCCTGCTTCAGATCCTCTGTCTCCCTTTCTCTCTGCCACTCCCCAGCTTGTTCTCTGTCTCAAAATAAATAAATAAACTTAAAAAAGAAAAGAAAAGAAAAAAAAAATGTAGGGACCATATGTAGGGGAGGAAAAAAAAATCTTTCGCTCTCTGCCGTTTTCAATTTTCTGCCTGGAGCCCTGCAAGTTAGACTGACAAAAGACAAAGTAACAAGAGAAAAAGAAACAGAAGTGTAGAAGTTTACTAACAAATGCAGTGCCTGTGTGCAGGGGTACCAAGTGATGAGGGTATGAAGCACAGGGGTGGTTAAAACTTAGTTTATATAGCATCTTTACAAGAAAGAGAAAGAAACTTTTAGACAATTGACGGGAAAAGGAAGAGAATTTTGAGTTCCTAGGGCAGCAAACTGTGGGAAGGGAAACAGAGGAGGGAAACTAACGGAAGATAAGAGCTAGTACTAAGGTTTGTGATGTAGGCCCTTCTCTGGGGACCACCTTGGGCTGATACAAGCCTACAGTTGTCTTTAGTGATTAACGTCCCTCCTTTCTGGTAAAGGGGGGAGGTGGACACATTCACAAACTTTTTCCGGCTTTTAGACAAATGGGGGAGAGCAGAGAACTTTTCTTGAATCTGTTTCTTCTCAATTGTCTTCAGCTCAAAATAATTTTTACACCAAAGTGGCATACTTTGGGGTGGTGTAGTTGCCACCATTTAGAAGCATGCAGATGGAGCTTTTTAAGAGTAGCTTTCTCCAATCTTTCCTGAAATTTAAGTTCCTGTGTGCACTAGCTTCAGCCCCGTATTCACACACTAAATATTTATTGGGGTGGGGGGTGGGGGGCACCTGGGTGGCTCAGTCGGTTGAACGTCCAACTTTGGCTCAGGTCGTGATCTCACAGTTTGTGAGTTTGAGCCCTGCATCCAGCTCGCTGCTGTCAGCGTGGAGCCCGCTTCGGATCCTCTGTCCACCTCCCCCACTCACACTCTCTGTCTTGAAAATAAACATTAAAAATAATAATAATAATAATAATAATAATAAAATAAAAAATAAATATTTATTGGGCATCTATTTAATGCCAAACACTGTGCCAAGGATGGGGGTTAAAGGGATGAATGAGATGTGGACACTCACATTAGATGGGGCAGGTAGAACGACCTGGGAGGACAGGTACTGAGGATACCCTGCATAGTTGCAGGCACGCCCCCCCCCCCCCATCTCTGGGAACTAGGGAAGTCCTCTCAGAGTTCCCCTGATCTGACTTTAGCAGGATACATAGAAGCTGCCAAAAAGGCAAACCAAAAAAATGGAGAAACAAAGGCTTGGAGTGAGGAGGAGATATAGCTGTGTAAGCTTTCTGGGTTCTCTTTCATGGGGTACACTCATTCGAAAGCCAGCATCTAGTGAGAGGCAACAGGTCAGATACTGTGAGAAACATGGGGATGACTAAGACAGTCCATGGTCTCAGGAGGCTCACCATCGGAATCAAACCTTCCCAGAACTACTTGGGTGGTAGAAAGCAGACAATCAGAATTATACACATAATTCTATTTGTCCTATGTTACTAACCATGTGCTGGTCTTCAGAAGGGTGGGAAGGGGTCTTGGGTGCCTTTAGCACTTGTCCCCGGGATCTGGGGAGAGTCTCTGACCCTGAGGGAGTCAGCAAGCAGTGATGACTGGCCACTTCCAACCACCTCTATCGCCCTCAAATTATAGCATTTAGGAAGCCCTGCCCTTGAAAGTCAACTTCCAGGGAACATTCACAAATAACAGAAATCACACTCCATCTCAGGTGGATCAGAAGCATCTTTTCCCAGCTCTCTCCAGATCCAAAGGCCACCATGTCACTTTGCCATAAATCCAACCCTTTCAAGAAGACTTGTGATGCTCAGTGAAACTGGTAACTTCTCGAGAGGTCTGTGAGAGGTCCTTCATGCTCAGTGGCATGCTAGTAAGTGGTCAACGTCAGCTCTCCAGGAGAAAAAGCCCTGATCTGTTGGGCAATTTTTCTAGTGAAAATGCTCCCACCATAACCGAACCACCAGTGTGAAGCCACTGAACATAGAGTTGGGAGAGACATGTGTCATTAGCTCACAAGCAGAGAGGACCTGCTCTGACACACCACCACGCCATGCTCTCCCATAGCTCTGAGAGATGACTTCCAGAATATCTACAAATGTTACCCCAGTGATGAACAACAGCACACTTTTTTTTAACTTTTTTTTTTTTTTTTCAAGTGAGCTCTATCCTCAACATGGGGCTTGAACTTACAACACTGAGATCAAGAGTTGCATGCTCCACAACTGAGCCAGCCAGGTACCCCAACAACAACATATTCTTACCAGCCCCAAAGCATTGTTTGAAACAGCTTCAGGCACCATAGTGACCTGCATTCAGAGCTGGGCCCAGCTCTGGGACCAGGCCACCTCCCACAGCAGGTCCCATCCTTTCTCTGCCTGGTCACCTCCTACTCAGCCTTCCCATTCTCAGCTTGAGTCACTTCCTCAGGGAAATCTTTCCAACACCCCACCCCAGCCTAGGTCAAATCCTCCTACCAGGAGCTCCCAAAGCCCCACCCACCTCTCCTTCCTGGCCTCATCACAGTTTAATGGTAGATCTTGTAGGTGTGATTATTTGATTTGCATCTCTCTCCGTTTAGACTAATCTCCCAATGGATACAGACTGGTCACCACTAATCCCTCCCTGGCACATGACAGAAACTCAGCATATACTTGTGAGACAATGAAGACATGATGTGACGAAGTGACTAAACCCAAAAAGCACGGACACTGGGCAGAGCCAGAACTACCTTTCAGGGTTACCCTGCGGTGTTCTCTTGCCTTTACCTTCAGTCAGTTTCAAGGTTTGGGGCTCTGATATCAACTTAGCCACTCAGTCATCATCCAGTAGAGGAGGTAATTTTCTAGCTCTGAGGAGGAGGCCAGCTAGCCACGGGCCACCACCAGCCTGAATGGCTGTGTTCAAAGTAAACAAAGATCTCCCCTCTAGCCAGATGCAACAGCAAGAACTCTTGGATTTGCTACAGAATGTTCTTTGGGGACCAAAAAATGCACCTTTTCTCAGAGCATACAGCTTGGTGGGCACATGGGGACTGAATTTCAAATTGCAGCCTGGCATCTGTGCCAGGGCACAGCGCATAGTGTTCACAGCTGCCCTGCTGGCTTAGCCTCCTCCGGAGCCAGTCTTGCCAGGATCTAGGGGCAGAGAGTTTCAGACAGAATGGCAGTTCGAATCCCCTGAGGCAGGTCTGAGCTCAGGCATTGCGAAAAATGAGGCCAGAGTGGCTGGAACACAATGAAGGCAAAAAGGAACGGGGAATGGGGGAAGAAGGGGGTCAGAGAGGGTGGCAGGGGCCAGAAAGGGAAGAAGGGCTTTAAGTGGAGAACTTGTATTTTCAGTGTTTGTTGACTTGAATGGAAGTCATAAGATTGGATAAAACAAAGTTTTTCATTCTTTTTTTTTTTTTAATGTTTATTTTTGAGAGAGTGCAACCGGGAGAGGGGTAAAGAGAAAGGGCGACAGAGGATCTGAAGCAGGTTCTGCACTCACAGCAGTGACAGCAATGAGCCTGATGTGGGGCTGGAATCCATGAACCATGAGATCATGACCTGAGCCAAAACCAAATCAAGAGTCGGATGCTCAACTGACTGAGCCATCCAGCTACACCCCAAAGTTTTTCATTCTTATTGTCCTTATCTATTGACAGTGCATGAAGAATAGGCCCTAGGAAATGTATCAAGGTCATCCCCTTACTACATACAAGAGTCTGGGGACAAGGCCCTCCCCCAGGACATGTGAGACCTGAGCCAAATTATAACATGAAACTTCCTTACTCCACTTTCCCCTCCAGGTAAAATCAGACCACAATAAGCATCAAGGATGGCCTAAAGGGGTAGATATCTATTGTTGCATGTATCTACCTCCTCGCCTCTCTTTGGGGATTGTTTCTTTCCCTACTCCAAACACGTAGTTTGAACAGGAACTTCCATGTTCTCACAGACCTTGCTCCCAGCCACAGTCCCGAGATGGAAACTTGGCCCTAGCTAAGCCAGTCAGAATTCTCCTCTGGGATTTTTATTATAGTATGGACCAGGGGTCCTCAGGAAGTCCTTTCCGGTGCTTTCACTTAGCCGTTTTTCGTTTGTGGGGTGAGCACTTATAAAAACTCTACTTAGGTATTAGGGATACACTGGTAATAAAAGGAAAGGACACAGTCCCTGGCTCCCTAAAGCTTTCAGTCTGGTGGGAGGGACAGAGGAGAGTCCTTCCTGCTGGCCTGTAAAATTCCAGTGGGGACAGTGATTACAAGGGACAGGCAGGTGGTGCTCTGAGGACCTATGAGAGGAATCTGCCTGGTGAAGCAGGTCAAGGACAGCTCTCTGGAGGCAGTAAAGCTGAAGCAGAGATCTAGGCATCTGGAATGGCTTGTGAGAACCTAAGTGGCAGGATATGGTGAGCATAAGGACAGAAGACAAGAAGGAGAAGGGTAAACTAGCACCTGGTGCCCAACGAGGATGAAGTGCAGAAGGAGCACACTATATCTGTTAGGTTCTAGTTAGAGAAAGGAATGGCTTCAAAAAGATAGAAAGTCTTCAATTCTCCCCTGAAAGTGATCTATAGAAAGTAGGCCTCTTCATCCCAGGCCCCTTTCACCATTTTCTCTGCCAGTTTTAGTGCTCGTTTTCATCTTCAGGTTTTCCTCACTCTCTCAAGATGACCACTGTAGCACCAGCTATCATATCCCCTTTCAAGGCAGAAGGAGGAGGAAGCCTTAAGAGCAATAACGGCAAAACTTCCAGCTGAGTCAGCCTTTTGTAAAGGACTTTCCCAGGAAGCTCAATTTCATTACTTCTGCATACACGTCACTGTCCATCCCTGGCTGCATGGGCTGGAAACTGTAGTCTTTTCGGCTGGGTACATTGCCACTTCCAACAACATGGAAATTCTGTCACCAAGAAATAAGGGAAAAGTTTCAGATGCCCTTGGGATACCCAAGAGTAGATGCCAGCTAGGCATTTGGGTACACTGGAAAGTTGGAGAAAGGTCTGTGTTGGAGAATTAATTAGTGAATCCTCTAAGTAGAGATAGTGATTGCATGAATGAAATCACTGAGAAAGGGAGTAAGAGCACCTTGGATAGAGACCTGAGGAACTCCAATAGTGGACAGCCAGCTCAGGGGCTGAGCCTGCCAAGGAGACAGAGAAAGAGAAGGTTGGAAACTGGGAAATGTGAGGCTGTGGCCCCACCATCATGGGGAAGACCCCAATCTGCAGAGTTAGGGAAGAAAGCGTCCTTTGCAAAGAGTTAGCTGGAGGAGAAGAAGAAGAATTATAGGATGGGGAGGAAGGGTGAGGGGGAAAAGGATTCCCTGGTTCCCTCATAGCTGATGCCCTGCCCTTCCTGTGACTGTGTTGAACTTTCTTCCTGTTATCTGAGCCTTTTAATACATCTTCTCTCTTGTCGAAGTCACTGGGAGTCTCTCCCTTTATAGTTTATTAATGTAGACAAGTTGAGGCCTGAGGAGTGTAGAAAGTAACACCATCCACTGGGTAATGTGAAAGAGGAAGCAGCAGCTAATGGTAGATGAGTCTCAGGTCTTTTCAGCACATTTGCTGGGCCCACTTTGGGATGAATCCTAAGTGTGAACTCTCAAGGTCAGACCTTGTGCCTTTATGGCTCATAAAAGGCTCCTTGTGTTTGAATGAATAAATGTTTGTGGGATGAGAACCACCTCGGCATGATCATTGCTCAAGCAGTCTTGAAACCACTGGCTTAAGAAGAGTTGGTTCATTTAGTCTTTCACTTCCCTTCTCCTCTTTCACTCCATCACTCTTTCAATGATCCCAAGGCAGAAGCCCCACATCACATTTCTTCTAGCTACAGTGACAAGTAGACCCAATGGCAACAGAGAAACAAACAAGGATAAAAATTCGTTGCTAATTGTTGTGTTTTTGACTACAACATTTATCTGAAGGGCAGGGGCAGCTTATGTCCTGATGAAAAAAAAAAGTGTTAATCATTATGTAAATGACATTCCTGAATTTTCAAGATGATGAATCACCTAATTATCTATATAAAAATTCAACAAGCAGAAGTTGTTAACCAAGCTCTCTATCCACAAAGCCTGAGAGGAAAAACAAGATCAGGTATGGCCAAGTGGAAGAAGGAGCTTTGAATAGCAGGGAAAGGCCAGTAAAAATATTGCCCATTTTTGGGTGGGAGGATGGGGAATGTTGGAGGAGAGAGGTCCACCTGATATAAACCATATCTAGTTTCCACGTGACTTAAAGTTCTCTAGATACTGATATACAAGGATATGAAACACATGTCATCTCTTCTCAATTAACTAGACCAATATACTTATATTCACATTGGCTATTACTGGCCATAAACTTCTCCAAAGCTCCTTTTCCAATCCAGTCCAATTATACACACATAAACCATCAACTTTATCAGTGCTAGAGATGAACAAGGAAAATAACTCAGTCTGAATCCATTTCTCTACAGGAGGGTTTAGAGATGAGCATTTTAACTCAAGCCAGTCTTAGCAGGTAAAATCTTACCCATCCCCGTCAACTCTCTTGAGAAGGAACTAAACAACTATGATGAACCTGGAAAAGTGAGCATTTGATTCAGGAAGGGTGGTATCCAATACTTTTCAAACTGAAATCTTTTTATTCTAGGAAGAATTAGTCCTAAACAAATGGTGGGTTTCTCACTGGCTCAAGGTTTAATCTAACTGGTGGGTAACTGTCCATGAGAGATCAGCTGGTCTTAAGAGTTTGTATCACCATATACCATGCTTGGGTGAGCTGTACACACACTTTGCCACCTTGAAGTCTTTGCTCGCAACGTTTACGGCATTAAACCCTTTTGGCTTCCCCCTTACGGGGATATGAAGCTGTTGTTTGTTCTAGTTCAGTCACTGAATTAGACAAAACTCAGCGACCTCTGAATAAGCCAACTCACTTCTGGAGTCAACTTGAGCAATATTCACTTATGTCATTAGTACTGGGGCAGTGGGGGGGAACCTTCTAATGTGCAACTTTCAATAGCCTAAGTCATTCCCTAATAGAAAATTAAGAGTTCAGTGATTCATACCAACCCTTCTCAGCCAAAAAAGATGCCTCCAATATTATGACTCGGTAGTCCCTTATATACTTTTTCCCCTGGGGGACAAAGAGTGACCTACTACCACAAAATGTTTCCCTCTGTCCCACCCTACCAGTTAGGGTAGGACAAAACTTGTTGCCTTCCCTCCCAGGAACCTCCCTCTCCCATTTAGATGAAAACTCCCCTCAGAAGAGCAGTAGCTTTACTTTAATCTGATTTACACAGGAGAGCATGTGAGGGAGGGCAGGCTTTCTTTGGTAAAGATTTCCACTCAGACTTCCCACTAAATATCACTGTCTCAATCTACTCTTTTCTCTTGGGGCCTCCAAGCCATTCCTGGGAAGGAGTTTGGAAAATGATCTCAAAGGCAGGATGGGAGGTAATATTGTGTCAGTTAAGGGAACACATACAGGTCTGCATTGAGATCTGCTACACACAGGCTGGATGACCCCGGGCAAGTTACTTTAACTTCTCAGTGCCTCAGTTCCCACATCTGTAAAATGAGGATAATAATGGCACCCACTTTGTGTACCTAAAGTATAAGATATGATGATGATGAAAATCTCTCTCCATTCTTCTCTTCTCTATTCCAATAAGAATGAACTTCTTTTCAGTTCCCTAAAACCCTCTCCTGTCTCTGTCTTTCTCTCCTGATATGAGCCTTCTAGAATGCTTTCTCTTTTATTGGGACAACCCCTCCCCCAACTTTACCCCTCCAATTCACCTAACACAGTCAGGTTTTACCTTAGATATTACTTTCTCCTGGAAACTGTCCCTGACCAGCCACCCCCAAGCCCAAGGGGACTGTCTGTGTAAATATTCCTGCCACATCCTACATTTAGCTTATCCAGCACCCATCATACTGAACTGTAAGTGTTAGATTAGACTACACTTCCTGAGGACAGGCACTGTATCTATCTTGTCCAAGGACTGAGCACAGTTTTGATAAATATTTGTTGAATTAAGGAATGAATCAAATGTTAGACAAAAGCTTACTAATACCAATTTATGGAAATTCCTATAGACATTTCAGTGGAGAGGGTATAAGAATGGAATTACCCAGAGAAGGGATCCTTGCCATCAAATAAAGATTTAGTGCCCAGACATTACTTCCTTGCCTTATAAAAACTGATGGCATTTGATGCCAATGGCTCAAAAACTATTTATTGTTTCATTTAACTTATCTCCACATATGTAGTAGTAATATACTATCAGGATAACAATACCAAGAAGTTTCTTTTAGGTATTTCTTTTTTTATTTGAGCAGAGGACAAACAGGAAGAAAAAACAGGAATTGAATCCCCTAGCTTGTAGTCATGTGTTTCTGCTTCTCAGAGCCTTGGTTACAGTGAAGAGGTGAATGACATTTAGATATGAAGCTAGTGACTTCAGATCTCAGTCTCTGGTGAAGTAGGGTATTTCCATTTGGAAATCACTGCTCTAAAAACGGCAATAGTGTGTCGTCATTATGCTAAACAGAACTCCAGCCCAAAGGAATTTCCCTGGGAGCCCTACTTCAGCCATCTCTCTGGCCTCTGGAAGGGTTTCTCTGGTTTTTGTCAAGTGCTCAATATGAGGTCATCACCATCACTATTGCTTTTCAGGATGCTATTCCAGGCACTGAGAAACTGAAGGGTAGGAGCTGAACATAGTGCCCATCCAGGAAGCAAAGGGGACCCAAGGAAACACAGAGCCAGGGAAAGGAATGAGGCTTTACCCAGTAAATGAGTGACTAGACAGGCCAAGGAGTACATGAAGGAACATAAGAGGTGGTGAAACAGACATTCTCCTTTTTTTTTTTTTTTAGTTTACTTATTTTTTGAAACAGAGTGAGTGAGTGAGCAGAGAGAGAGAGGGGGAGAGAGAGAATCCTAAGCAGGCTCCACATCGTCAGTACAGAACCCAATGTGTGGTTCAAACCCACAAACTACAAGATACTGACCTGATCTGAAAACAAGAGTCAGATGCTCAACCGACTGAGCCACCCAGACACCCCAGAGACACTCTTCCTTTTGACAGGCTGTGAGTGAAGCAAAGGAAGCAGGGCAGATGGAATGTGTACACAGGGGAAGAAGGCACTTGGGAGGGGAAGCTGAGCCATGGGAGAGGGAGGGGATAGTTAATGGAGTGAAGTGCACTGGGGAACAAGAGGAAACCAAGATCAAGATGGGTGGGGGGAAACTTGGGGTTGAAATTACTTTTCTTCTTCCTAAACCTAGGAATCAAGACAGAGGCATTTTCAGAAGAAGAGAGAAGTACAGGGAGATGGCATACTAGAGATGGCAGTCCTGGGACCAAACACCTGCATTGACTTGGAAGAAGTGAGAGGCCTCTTTAAAGCTCTGGTTTCATCATGTGCAAAGCAGGGTTGTCTATACTCACCTTGCAGATGAAACACATATATGGCACCAACCTAGTGCTTGCGGCTGCTGCATAAATGATAGCAGCTGTGATTGTTACTCATCTCAGGAAAGCAAGAGACAAGGCCATCTGCAGAAGGGAAGCAAGAGACAAGGCCATCTGCAGAAGGGAAACAGGAGAAAATGGTTTGGGGCCTTGAGGGAAGTGAGCCACCATGGGAATAAGGCAGAGATACAAACAGTAGGTGACCAGAAGGAAGGTCAAGAGGACCAGCTGAGGTCAGAGGGCAGGAATTTGGGGCAGTCCATTGGCAACTCTGGGATTTGAACTAGTAGGGTTCAGCAGCATAGAAAGGTGTGGACATTTCCATCAACATTGCATTAACATCCACATTGTTGAGGGAAGTAGCTGATTGTTTTAGTTTGGGGGAAGCAGCTCTTTTGATGGGGAATGCCACAACAAAGCACCCCTGCGGTGCCTGGGATTCTCTTGTAGTGCTGAAGCCTTTTGGAACCCAGATCCTTCACCAAGGGGCAGACTATGTTTCTCTGTTTCTCACACATCGCTGCCTGCACCAGGTTTTCACTATTGTGTTTATTAGAGCCATTGTCCTGTAAGCCTTTGCATGTGTGTATGTGGGAGACAGGTGGTGGGTAGGAGTGGAAGTTAGGAAAGAAGAGCCAGATACCTCCCGAAGATGGTTTATGGGGAAGACCAAACTGCAAAAATGCCTTTGAGAAGTTACCTTATACTGTTTGCTGATTGTTCATTTTGACAACCTGAGTTGTCAGTGACCTGCAGTAAAAGGAATACCCTGGGAACAAGATTTTTCAACATCAGAACTACTGACATCTGGGGCCAGATACTTCTTTGTCATAGGGAGTTGTCCAGTGCACTGCAGGGTATTTAGCAATATCACTGGCGTCCACCCCTAGATGCCAGTAGTAGCCCTCCACATCCCAACCCATTTGTGACAACCAAACAGGTCTCCAGATGCTGCCGAATGTCTCTTGGGGGAAAGGGGTGTAAGGGTTAAATTGTAGTGTAGGGCTAACCTGTAGCTTTAAGAAACAACAGCTTTGTTTTAACAGTATAGGTTAAGAGATAACAGCCTTAGCCTATCAATCAAGGGACTGATTAGTGTTTGATTGGATTGGGGCAAGGGCCTGTTTGAACTGTTTCCACCTGGGAACTATTCCTTTGTTCTGTTCCCAGGTGATAATAAGACGATGTGGTCGGCTATAAAAACTCTGTACCCTGGCTATTCAAGACTGCACTCTGGTCAAGAGTGTCAGTCCCGATCGATCGATCGGTTTGCCTTACCTCTCATTGCAATAAACTTTGTTGTGACTGTCACTGGTGCCCGTAGCATTCTGTTTCAGGAGTCGTGTGGATGCAACAGGGGGGAATCACCAGTGGTTGAGAATCCCCACCCTAGAAGGAAAGGACAGTCCTTGAAGGAAGCCATCCTAGCCTCTGCATTTCATCACTTTAAACTCCTTTGTGGTGGTTTCTCCCCTCCCGGCAGTTCTCCTGGGCCCTTCTTCCTCATCATCACATCCCCTGCTCAATCATCACAGCATCACCTTCTTGGCAAGGGGGGACTACATGACTGCAAAATAGTCCATCCGGAAGGCAAGAGCAACAGAACGAGAGGCAGGCATTTCATCAGGAGCAGATTGAGAGGGCCTGAAACTTACATAATTTGGGTAACCCATTTATGAACACTAATGCAAAATTACAAACACAAAATTGCCAGGGTCCCTCTTGGGGCTCTGGAAGAGTCTGTACATTAGGGTGGAGCCCCGTATCTCAGGCTTCATCACTTTCACCACGAACCCTCTTTTATACATCATGCAAACCTGAGTCTTTCCTCAATTTTCTTCTCTTGCCTGAACTTTTATTCCCAGAATACTATATGTCGGGTTACCTCACTTAGGACATCCAGTGTGTTGTTCTCTTGTAAACAGATACGTAAGACATTATCCCTTTTGCTCCCCCCCCCCATAAGGTATTTAAGCTGAAACCGTACTGCTTTCTGCAAAAGAGGTACAGAGTTGACCAGAGATTGTATAAAAGGAACCATCTAGATTTTATTTCCTAGGCTGCATGGAAAATGAAATTGTTCTACGTATTAAAATAGCCTTTCTTCAAATTCTTGTGACTTACTAAAAATGACCATTAACATTTTCAGTTGGTTCCATTTTGGTTTTGGTCAGAGTTTCTTCTGAATTGAGTTTCACTGACAACTTTGGTGACATTTATCCTTCACTTCCTTTTTTTTTTTTTTTTCTGATGCCTTCTGGGACTGAGGCTAAGGGATGTGCTGCTCTTGTGGGCACAGCAGCTTTCCTCTCTGGATAGGACTGAGACCTGATGCTCCAATTATGGCAATAAATCATATTTTTCTTTCCAAAGCACTTATTTACTCTCCTTAATGTTCTGTGTAAGAACCTCCTGTGAGCACAACATAAACCCAGGCTTATTTGGGAATCAATCCAACAGCAAATAAAGCCCTCTCCTCATCTCAAAGAGATCTAATAGGAATGACACATAAGTATATATAAACAATAACAACAATAACAGTAATGGTATTAGTAATACAGTTGGCCTTTGAATAATGTGGAGGGTAGGGGCACTGACTCCCGCACAACCGAAAATCTGCATATAATTTTTGACTCCCCCCAAAACTCAACTACTGATAGCCTGTTGACCAGAAGCCTCACCAATAATATAAACGACACATATTTTGTATATGTATTATATATTGTATTCTTATAATAAAGCAAGCCAGAGAAAAGAAAATGATATTGAAGGGCACCTAGGTGACTCAGTTAAGCATCCAACTCTTGATCTCAACTCAGGTTGTGACCTCATGGTTGGTGAGTTCAAGCCCAGGATCAGGCTCTGTGCTGACAGTGTGGAGCCTGCTTGGATTCTTCGTCTCTCCCTCTCTCTCTGCCCCTCCCCCACTCTCTCTCTCTCAAAATAAATAAACTCTAAAAAAAAAAAAAGAAATAAAAAAGAAAAGAAGGGGCACCTGGGTGGCTCAGTTAGTTAAGTGTCTGACTTTGGCTCAGGTCATGATCTTGCAGTTCATGAATGTGAGCCCTGTGTTGGGCTCTGTGCTGACAGCTTGGAGCCTGGAACCTGCTTCGGCTTCTGTGTCTCCCTCTCTCTGGGCCCCCCTCCCTTGCTCGCTTGCTCTCTGTCTCTCTCAAAAATAATAAACATTTTAAAAAAAGAAAATGCTATTGAGAAAATCATGGTGAAGAGAAAACACACAGTACTGTAAAAAAAAAAATCCACTGATGTATAAGCAGAACTTCACTGTTAAAACCTGTTTTTCAAGGGTCAACTATAATTTGAGTATGCTCCTATACAGTTCAAGCACTCTACAAACATTAACTCACAAAATCCTGGGAAATACTGGATATATGTTATAATAATAAATGACAAATAATGTTATCTGAGGCATGTTAATTACAGCTATGGTGGAGAGCTGCCAGGAAATCTTCACAGAGAAGGAGGGATTTGAACTGAGCCCCTGAAATCACCATGCTTTCTATAAGCCGAGAGACTCCCAGGCATCAATCACACACTTATTTCTTATCAACTCTTATCTTCTCACACAGTATTTGAAGCTACTTATAATAAAAAACGCAGTCACAACAGAATTGTTAACCCAAGACTTAAAACACAAAGATCACTTGGAGAAAGGAGAGCTATATGAGAGAACCCAGACAAACTAGTTCTCAGAATTGAGGTAAAATCAGAGTCTCCTGGCAACTTAGGTATAATGAGTTTCATAACTTCAACTCCCATGTAAAAACAAAAACAAAAACAAAAAACAGACAATACACTTGCTCTAAACGCTAAGAAAATTGACAGGGTGAATCTTTATCCGGCGGCAGGATACGGGAGCAGGAGATGGGAGGTGGGAGGGTGGTAATGGCAACATAAATTGTTTTCCACAGATACAGAAAGATCTTTCACACATGTGTTTCTCACACTTAAATTACTGTCTTGTGATGGCACTTCTGTGGGGGGTGCTGAGAAGCTGCGATCCAAGAATGCACATGTCCTGTGTTCTAATTCTGACCAGATAGAGGGAAAGAGCTTAGAGCTGTGCTTTTCAAACTCCAATGTGATCGCAGGGACATGGGATTCTAATTCAGTTGGCCTAAGTTGGGGCCTGAGGGTCTGCATTTCTCATAAGCCTGTGAAACACTGGCACAGAGCAGCAGTTCTCAGATGTGAGCGTGAACCAGAACGCACAGATGTCTGGGTCCTATCTCCTGAGTTTCTGACACAGAAGTTCTGAGGTGGAGCCCAACAGTTTGCATTTCTTAAAAAAACAAAAAAAACAAAAACACCCCCACCACTTTATGGAGGTGTGATTGACATACAAAAAGCTGTCGAATTTTACATATACAATTTGATGAGTTTGGAGAGAAGTATACATTCGTGGACCCGTCGCCACAATCTATGCCGTAAACATATCCATTACCTCCAAAAGTTTCCTCCTGCCCTCTTTTTTATTAAGTCTTGTGGTGATAGGAGTTTGCATTTCTAACATGTTCCCGGGTGACACTCATGCTGCTGACACATCTCTCCCCAGCCACCGCATTTTAAGGACCACTGGCTTAGAACATCCCCCATGAGTGTTCAGTGGTCCCTCCTGGGCTTTGCAGGAAAGTTGGGGGGGGTAGACAATTCAAGATAAAACAACCAAGATGGGCCTTCCAAGTAGGTATTTTGTGAGCTTAAAATGAAAAGGGGTCCGCACGTTTCAGATAATGAAGGTAAGGATAGCTGGCATTTGTTGACATTTTCTCTGTGCACCAAAGGGTTTAACTCACATCATCTCAGTCAGCATCCGGTACAGGCAGCAGAGTTGGCGTCTGAGGTGCAGTGGAAGGGCCGGCGGCCCTGTGTGCGTGCCAGGAGGTAGTGTCGCATCTTCTGTGCGTTGCTGTGGTCTGCAGAGGTACCTGCAACGCAAGGCCAAACCGGCTCTCAGGAAACATCTTTAGATCTGGACAAGCAGACGCTGGAGGCCTGAGTTCTGCTTCACAGGGCTTGCAGGAAACAACCAGAAGAATTTGGGGGCAGGTGTTAACAATCATCTGTCTCAACCACAAAAGTACCTGAATATAGAACAGAGTTTACCAGCCCTGGCGCACACCAGAAGCACCTGGATGCCCAGGACCCATCTGGGGAGACGCAGTTTTAAAGGCTTTCCAGCCAGGGTTGAGAACTATTGGTGTAGCTGTGATTTCGGGAAAGATGAGTGGGCCAAGGACGAGAGCAAACACCAAATTTATCAAAGAAATCACCTATTCCCAGAGTGGGTCACTTAGGGGCTTGCCTAACTGGCCACACTGGTTTCATGCTCTTCTTTAGAGCAGAAGTCATCCAATTTCCGGACAGACCAGCATCACCTGGAAGGTTTGTGAAGGCAGGTTGCTGGGCCCATGTGTGGAGTTTCTAATTCAGCAAGTCTGGAGCGGCCCGAGAATTCAATTTCTAACACGTTCTCAGGCAATGCTGATTCTCCAGATTCTAGAAGTTTAGCTGGTTTGCTGTTAAGACCTTAACTACTACATAGAAAGGGATGCTTGTATTTCAGATTTTCTATTTTTTTCTCAGCCTTTTTTTTTTTTTTTTTTTTTTTTACTGGAGCAAAAGGAAAAATGAAGATAGACAAAATAAGCAACAACCTTTTTTCCCTACACCCTAAATATGTATATACACAAATTTTCCAAGAAATAATAACAATTATATGAGGAACATTATTAGATCTAGAAAGATAAATATACACTCAGTGTCCCTTATATAAAAATCTATACAATAGGGGCACCTGGGTGGCTCAGTTGGTTGAGCATCCAACTTTGGTTTAGGTCATTATCTCACAGTTTGTAAGTTTCAGCGCCACATCAGGCTTGCTAGTGTCAGTGCAGAGCTAGCTTCGGATCCTCTGTCTCCCTCTCCCTGCCCCTTCCCCACTTGTACTCTCAAAAATAAATAAACATTTTTTTTTAAATCTATACAATAAAATTTGCTTTGGGGTACCTGACTGGCTCAGTTGGTAGAGTATGTGACTCTTGATTTTGAGGTTGTGAGTTTTTAAGCCCCATGTTGGGTGTAGAGGTTACTTAAAAATAAAATCTTGTGGGGCACCTGGGTAGCTTAGTGGTTTAGCATCTGACTTCAGCTCAGGTCATGATTTCACAGTTCATGAGTTCAAGCCCTACATTGGGCTTCCTGCTGTCAGTGCAGAGCCCACTTGGGATCCTCTGTCCCCATCTCTCTCTGCCCCTCCCCCACTCATACTCTCTCTCTTGAAAATAAACAATAAAATAAAATCTTCAATAAAATACAATTTGCCTTGAGTTTAGAGCTATAACAAAGTTTATTTCTTTTGATAATGAATTAAATATCTTATAATTAAACAGTTTTAAAAAAGCTATATCCAGCTATTTAAATAAAGGTTTAAAAGGCTATTATAGCCTTGTTAAAATGCTATTTAAGGTTGAACTGTAGAAGTATTATTTTGGTAAAGCCTCTGAAGAAATGCATAAAGTGTAGGATCTCTATCAAGCTACAGAGTTTGGCCCATAAATGTTTCCTTTTATATACTCAGAATAATCGTCAAAAGATACTAAAGGTTTTCAATGTTTATAACTCTTTTCTCTATTGAGTAAAGTCAAGAACAGCAAAGATTAAGAGTCGAGTGCACTTAGAATTTGCTTATCCCTCACATGTGGGACAAGAGTTAGAAAAGCAGCCCAGACATCCTGGCATATGACGGTACAGCCTTTGGATGTGGCTGTATCACCTGTGGGCTAAAAGATTCTATATTAAAAAGAAGACAGGGGGCACCTGGCTGTCTCAGTCGAAAGAGCATGTGACTCTTGATCTCAGGGTCACGAGTTCGAGCCCCATGTTGGGTGTAGACATTACTTAACAAAATAAACTTTAAAGCAAATAAATAATATAAAAACAAAAGAAAGCCAGAAAAGCATTAAAACAACAACTAGGTCACTACAGTAAAACACAAAAGTACAAATAAAGAGTCAAAATCCCCACAAAGGGCCAGGCAAACAAAAACAATGAAAATCAGCAGAAACTGTTCTGATTTATTTCAAAGAGTGAACTTGAAATTAAACTCAGGAATCACTTCTTAAGCAAGGATGGCCACAGGCAGTCCCTGAAGGCTGGTGTCCCTAGTGGTAGTTTTCAGTCACTGCCCCAGGTGAGGAGCCTCACCCTCACCCTCAGAGTGTCCCCCAGGGCCAGTCTTGCTGGCCATCTGTACACAGTGTCCCCCAATTGTCTCTCCACCAGACAGCCCCATCCTCCCCACCACTCTGAGGCACACCCAGCCAGCCCCCAGGCACCAAGCCGCCAGTCTTCACTCCTGGAGAGAAGGGCACCAACAAGGAGGGAGGGCGGTTTTCTCAGCTCTGGATGCACTCCTGAAAATGTCCATGCCAGGGATTCTATTTAATTGGTCTGAAATGGGAACCAGCAGCAGTTTTGTTTCTTAATCAAAGTAAAATATGTAGACAAAAAAGTACACAGATCATAAGTATGTAACTCAGTGAATTATCCAATGTATATGTATTTTTTTTATTTGTATAACCATCACTGAGGTACACACACACACACGGACATTACTAGCAACCCAGAAGCCCTTCTTGCGTCCTCCCTATCATCTACCCATTTCCCCTTCTCTAAAGGTCCTGGCTTCTAACACCATAGAGATTTACAATTTTCCTGATTTTCATTACTTTATGATATCTCATATTTTGAGGAAAATCTTTTATGTCAGTATCCTTTCACTGAATGCTCTATTTGTGAGATTAATACTATTTGTAACTATAGTTTGCAAATTTTCAATACTGTTCAGGATACCATTATATGGATATACCACAACTTGTTAATCTATTCTACTGATGGGCATTTGAGTTGTTTGTGCTTTGAGCAATTGCAAATACTATTGCTGCAGATATTTTTGTATGGGTGTCTTGGTGCACATGTGCAAACATTTCTCTTGGGTATAAACCTAGAAGTAGAATTGCAGATCACAGGGAGATGTTGGTTCAACTTCAACAGACTACAAATGGCTTTCCCAAGTGGTTGTACCAATTATACTCCACTTAACATGTTTGTGAATTTTACTTGCTCCACATCCTAGCAGGAGAGCAGTATTTGTAAAAATTCCCTGGAAGGTTCTGCTATGCATCAGGTTAAGAACCACTGGTGCCATTATATGTCAAATACTTTGGAAATGGCATAAGGTCTCACATACTGCTGGAGTGCTAGAGAACGGGAGGATAAAGGGTGATGTTTTCGCAACCACCCAAGAAGCAGACAGGACACCTAGTTTTATTCCCATTTGGCTAATGAAGACACTAAGACTCAAGGTCATTGACTTGCCAGAAATGAAACAGCCACATAGTGACAGTCAGACTAAAACCCAGGACTCTTGATTTCTATCCCTTTGTGTGTTCCAACACACAACACAACATTATTCATTAGATGTCCAATATATAGAGGTTTGGGCCAAACCAGATGCCAAGGCAACTTCTCTGTAATCTCCTGTCCCAGACTTTAAGAAAGAAGAGAAAGCAAGGGCACTTGGGTGGCTCAGTCAGTTAAGCATCCCACTCTTGATTTCGGTTCAGGTCATGATCTCATGGTTCATGAGTTCAAGCCCCACATCAGGCCCTGTACTGACAGTGCAGAGTCTGCTTGAGATTCTCTCTCCCCTCTCTTTCTGCCCCTCCTTCTCTCTCTCTCTCAAAAATAAATTAAAAAAAAAAACATTAAAAAAAAAAAAAGAAAGAAGAAAAAGCAGAAGTCTCTAGTCATGATTGTGAGAAGCACACACACTCTTCCTTCAGGCAGGAATGTAAAACAGTAAATGGGCCCTTCATTGCCTGGGAAGCTCCATGACCAGAAGAGTGGTCAGTCCCCTCAGGAACAATATGGTCTGAGCTTCCCTCTGACTCAGCTCTTCTCTGTCCTTACTGGGCAACCTTGGACAAGGGACTCAATCTCTGAGTCTCAATTTCCTCATTGGTAAAGTGAAAATGATAATATATGTACATCTCGTGTTTTAAGGAATGAAGAGCATACATAAGAACCTAATACATATAAGCACTCAATACAATGTAGATACTCTTAACATTACCAGTGAGAGTCCACTAACCCTGAATCTTCCCTTTTCCCCCCTTTTTTTTTTAATGTTTATTTTTTGAGAGAGAGAGAGACAGACAGACAGACAGACAGAGTGTGAGTGGGGGAGGGGCAGAGAGAAAGAGGGAGACACAGAATCCGAAACAGGCTCCAGGCTCTGAGCTGTCAGCACAGAGCTGGACGCCGGGCTCAAACTCACAAGCTGTGAGATCATGACCTGAGAAGAAGTCAGACGCTTAACTGACTGGGCCACCCAGGTGCCCCCCCTTTTTCCTTCTTTACTGGATCTTTCCCAACAATGTACAAATGTGGTTATCTCCCCTATTTTTAAAAATCTCTCTCAACCCTACTTCCTTCTCTAGCTGGAGCCCCATTTCTCTCTTCCCTTTACAACTTACAGCCTTCAGGGCATCGTTTGTACTCACTCACTGCAGTTCTTCCTCTTCATTTGTTCTTGAACCTTTCCAACTAGACTTTCACCCTCACCACTCCACTGACACTACTCTTTTTCAAAGTCACCAACGACATGGACTTTGGAAGCTTCTTAGTCCTCATCTTACTTACTCTGTCAGCAACAATGGGTACAGTGGAGCACTCCCTCCTCCTGGATACATCCTTAACTGGCTTCCAGGACTTCCAGGCACTATACTCCCCCTCCTCTCCTCCTATCTCATTGGCTAGTCCTTTTGTCTTTTCTGCTTCTTCCTTCCCATCCCCGTCATAAACACTAGACTGTTCCAGGGTTCATGTCTTTACACTTCTCTTTTCCATCTACTGTCATTTCCTCAAAAAATCTCATCATCTCTTAGTTTTAAATACCATGTATTCATTGATGACTCCCAAAAGTTTCTTTCTAGCCCTGACCACTCTCCTGAATTCCAAACTCATAGATCTGACTGCCTGCTTGGGTTCTCCTTTTGGATGTCTAAAGGGATCTAACATGTAAGTCCCACCACTGAACTTCTGATCTTTTTCCCATCCTGAACCCCGTAAGTCTTCCCTGTCAGGTCACAGACTCCCTTTTTAGTTGCTCAAGCAAAAGACCTTGATGTTCTATTTAACTCCTTTCTTTTCCTCACACCCCACAACCAATCCATTAGCAAATCTTTTGATTCTATTTTCAAAATATGTCCAGAATCTCACCACTCCTCACCATTTCTAATATTACTTGGTCTAAGAGACTTTCTTCTCTTCCTTGGATTATTTCAATAGCTTCCTGACTGGTTTCACCATGTACTTCACAGGCTACTCTCAACAGCCAGAGTGATCCAGCTAATATGCAAATCAGACCATGTCACTCCTTGGCTTACATCGTATTGTCGCTTCCCATCTTGTTCTGAGTAAATCAACATGCTAACAAGAGCCCTCCGTGATCCTCCACCCACACACCCACGCTTTTCTGACCTCACCTTCTACTCTTTCTTGTACTCATCCTGTTCCTGAGTCAGTCACTCTTGGCCTGCATGTTGATCCCTAAACTTGCCAGGCATGCTCCTGCTTCTGGGCTTTGTCATTTGAATCTTTCCAACAAGGTTCTACCTGTGCCGAGAATGCTTCCAACCCAGGTATTTTCTCCTCTCCATCTCCTTCATGTCTTTATTTAAATGTCACCTTCTCAGGGAGGCCTTCCCTAACCACCCCATTTTACACTGTACCCTTCTTTATTTTCTCCCTAGCACTTCTCACCACCAAACACAAGACACACACATTGTTGTTGTTGTTATTACTCTTGTTTACCAGTTGTGTTTCCCAAAAGAACGTACAGGGCACAAAGGCAGGGCGTTTGCCATCTCAGTTCACCCCAATATCTCCAGCAACTGCAGCAATGCTTACTTATAACACAAGCTCAGCAAATTTTGGTTTAATGAATGAATTAGTCTCTACTCACAAATGAAAAACAAATAAACACATCCTTGGTAAAAGAGATCCTGGGGGAAATCCTCAAGAGTTCTTTGGCCACTCAGAAAGAAATATAACTTATTTGAAGGGGAAATGGTTTTGGTTTTCCCCTTTATTTCTGAAAGTTCTATTTAACAAAGACTAGCCATATCTGCCCCCAGTAACTCATTTCCAATATTTAAGATGCTTTAATGAGAACACAGAAAAGAACAGGGAGTAGGAGCCTGGGAAGGGGTGAGGAAAAGGGAGGAAAGGAGAGGAAGACAAAGGAAGGGCCCAGAGCTCCAGGGAATGCAGGAGCCACAGAAACCAGACTTGCCCTGGGTCTTTCTGCTTCAATTCAACCAGGTCCTGAAGCAGGTTTCCCGCCTGCTGCTCTGCTCTCTGGCCCCTCCCAGGTTCATCACTCCTCCTAACCAAAAAATCCTTCTGGCTGGTTGCATCACTAATGGCGCTTCTTTCAGGTTATGTCAGAGCCCTCCCATTTAAAATTTCCATCATACAATGGTATGTATTAAGAAAGAATAAAAACTACTTATAGCCACTATAAATACCATTTCTCCCAGTAGAGGGGGGAGAGGTTGGGAAGGGATGCTGACTGCCCCAGTGCTTGATAAAGAGGGGGCAGTTCACTTTTCGTACTCACACACCTCCATGATAAAGGAACGGCCAACCGCAGTTCTCCATAGGACCAGCTAGCAAAGGCAGATAGGCAGCCACTCACCTGGCATGATTTGAGAAGCACTGAAGCCTGTTGCTCTACTCACCTGCCATAGCATTTGCCCTGCTCTAATTAGGACTGCTCTTCCTTTATGTTGTGTCACTAGGCGTTGCCTATCAAAGCCCCAGATGCCCTGTGGAAGGCAGACAGTCCAATCTAAGATAGTTGCTCACACTTACCAGCGCAAGAATGCAAATGGAAGCCTATAAATATGTGTTTAAATATTTAAAAGTTATAAACCAAGCCAACAAACTGATGAAATATGTTCCATTTTCCCCACCCTGACACCAACCTGGAAGGCTGGGTTCAAACTTAAAATTCTCAGATTCTTTAGACCTCCCCACCAGAACTGGTGGCATACAAAGGGCCAGCCCCCAGGCCCCAGGTGCACGGCTTCCCTTCTCCCATCCTGGCTCCATCCCACACCACAAGGGCCTCCTGCACATGCATGTGGACATCCCAGTGTGCACCTCTGAGTCCTGTTCACCTCCCCAGACAGCTGGGCACAGTCTTTTCTCAAGAGGACCCATATTTGGAAAAGGCCTGAAAGAGACCTGGGGCTCTTCGGGGCCTCAGGTTCCCAGAATGTGCTCTAGAAGGAGAGCATAGGCTCTGGGATAGGAAAAGAGCATGTGCCTTCAGCCCTAAGGATTCCTAACCCCATGGGGAAAGGCAGGGCAGGAGCAGCCCTCTAAAGCACAGGGTTCAGTGCAGGGCCCCTCTTGTTTGGGTCTAAGGGTTACGTTTCCCAGTTCTGGGGAGTGAAGGAAAAGACAGAGAAGTATGAGGGAGGGAGAAGAGGGCACATCTCATGTGCCCAGCATGAGATGCTTCCTGCAGAGCTGCACACATTGAGGGGCCCCTGGACAGCCAGGCGACCAGCCCAAAAGAGGGGTAAAGGAAAGTCAGGAGAAAAGGAATGGGAAAGCAGGTGAGTGGAAAGTGAAAAGACACTCAAAACAAAACGATTTTATAAGTAACCTTGGGCGTACTTTATCTATGTAAGTATAATGTATTTTTTTAATTGAACTACTAATCATACTCCCCAGCTCATTACATGTTATCATCATCATTACTATATCATTGGGTGGTAAAGAGCCAATCTTGTTTTATTTATGTATTTCTTGCATTTCCTCTCCATTCCCTACTCCACGCCTCTCATCCCCACTGGCAAACATTCTACTATATTAACAAGTATTTTGTATGTAGAGGGGGCCATCCTGGTTCCTCTCTCTTTATCTTTGGGTGCAAAAGCCTTGTGTCCAGCCATGCCTGAACCAAGAGATCATTCCTCTGCATGGACCCATTATGTCTCTTTGAAGTGATCATGTATCTTCCGTGTCCCTAGACCTAGTCAGCAACCTCCTAGACCTCAGAAGAATAGAACCACATTAAAACTGCCACAAGACCCTGTTGACCCTGGAATGGATTTGCAAAGACTCCACCTTGGATCCCAAAGGAGAGGCCAAAATCTCATTAGAATTATCTTCATCTGCAAATAAGTCCAGGCAGTTTTATTGTTCTCATGCTGTTTTGAAGTCTATTACATCCAATGTAATATTTTATCTGCTAAAAAAGAGCTTGGTATATTTTATACAGTAGATAGAGCAATGTTTCTGTACTTACTTATTCTTGGGAAACAGTCCATTTTTAAGTTTCTGGCTACTCCATGCACAGTAACTTTTTTAAATTTTATTAATAATGTATTTATTTTTTTAATTTATATCCAAGTTAGTTAGCATATGATGCAACAATGATTTTAGGAATAGATTCCTTAATGCCCCTTACCCGTTTAGTCCAACTCCCACTCATGCACAGTAATTTTGATCATTTTTATCTTGCATATTCCAGTTATCTCTTCCATTTAAACATTTCCTATTCTTTCTATTGTCATTCCACTTACCTTTGAACACCAAAAATATGTATGGGTAGATTTTCATTAACTTAAAATTGTTGTCTAATTGACTCCCAATTACAGTATACAAAGTTAGACTTTTAAAATCTGGCTGTTTAGGGGCACCTGGATGGCTCAGTCGGTTAAGCGTCCGACTTCAGCTCAGGTCACGATCTCGCAGTCCGTGAATTCGAGCCCCGCGTGGGGCTCTGGGCTGATGGCTCAGAGCCTGGAGCCTGCTTCCGATTCTGTGTCTCCCTCTCTCTCTGCCCCGCCCCCATTCATGCTCTGTCTCTCTCTGTCTCAAAAATAAATAAACGTTAAAAAAAATAAAAGAAAATAAATAAAATAAAATCTGGCCGTTTAATAGGATTGCTGTGTGTGTGTGTGTGTGAGAGAGAGAGAGAGAGAGACAGACAGAGACAGAGAGACAGAGAGAGAGAAATGACTTACATATTTAAATTATCCAGAGGCCAACTTAAAATAAACTTTTAGGGTGCCTGGATGGCTCAGTCAGTTAAGCATCTGACTCTTGATTTCAGCTCAGGTCATGATCTCATGGTTTGTGAGTTTGGCGCTTGGAGTCTGCTAGGGATTCTCTCTCTCTGACCCTCTCTACACCTTCCCCACTCACACTGTCTCTGTCTCTCTGAAAATAAATAAACTTAAAACATTTTTTTAATTAAAAAATTAAAAAATAATAAACTTTTAGCATCAATCCTAATTCTTTTCCTTCAAAAAGAGATTTAAATTTTAATGTAAACTAAACATACCTTTGTAGTAATATATTTTTATTTATGGAATTTTATTTATATTACAGGAAACACATGTTAAGAAGGAAAACAAATACTAAGAGACCCATGAGATCTTAGCAAAATTGCCAAATTCTCTCTCCCAAGTGTACTTATTTTTATTTTCCAGATATGTGGGCATATGATAAATGGTTTAGGAGACTAGAAGAATGTGGAACTAGCAGAAGGAAGCTTATCATTAAGAAGTCTCTGATGGTAATATTTCTGTTATGTCAAAGTTAGAAAGAATTTAATTGAAAAAGTAAGATATTATAAAAAGGGGTTAAGTCCATGGTTATAAAAATTACATCTAAAGACCAGCTCTTAAAGAATATGGGCTCTGAGACTAGGGGTAGAAGGTAGGGAGAGACCACCAACTGGTCCAGGGAGCACTCTCCAATCCTGAGAAGCAGAGGCTGGTCTGTTACCTTTGTAGGCCCCTCACCATTAATCTAAAGTGTGGATCTCTCGGGGACTAAGGGGTTGTCACTAAGGGAGGGTTAGGACCATTGGATCCGGATCATTCTTACCAGATCAGGATTTAAATGAAAAAAAAAAAAAAAATGGTCAAATGAAAAAAAAAAAAGGTCAAATGAAAAAAAAATTGCATCCCTCCCCCCAGATAAATAAATAAATAAATACTTGGTCAACTTGTGCTAAAACAATCAAGGATTGCCAAAAATACAGGCAAACTCTTTTTTTTGGTAATTTTTTAAACACTTATTGATTACTGAGAGACAGAGAGACACAGAGAATGAGCATGGGAGGGGCAGACACAGTATCTGAAGCAGGCTCCACGCTCTGAGCTGTCAGCACAGAGCCTGATGCAGGACTTGAACTTGCGAGCAGTGAGATGATGACCTAAGCCAAAGTCAGATGCTTAACTTACTGAGCCATCCAGGTGCATAAATACAGGCAAACTCTTGAAGTGAAGAAGAGACTTTCTTGTTTCTGCCCTGCGGGATTGGGAGCTGTCTGTGCACTTGGAGCCAGAAGCCTTCAGCATCTAGTCCTAGCTATGCAGGTGACTATGTGACCTACTATCCTTTATGCCATCTCTTGTGTACCAGCATCCTCCCATCCAGGGCTACTGTTAGCTCACACTGCATCTTCGTGTGAATTAGGAAAAGGTACTCCATATAGACAGATGGAACACTCCACCCAAGGTACCTGGCCTAGAGAACGGGGTACCAGCTATTTGCCCCAACCACAAGCTCAGAAGGCTGTCATTTCCCATCAGCTTTCAAACAAGCTTTGTCCGTCTTGAAAAAGCCTCCCCCTCAACACCCTCCAAAGACTACCCCAAAGCTTGGTTCCCCTTCCCACCCTTCAATAAGGTCACCATATGGCTAAATCTAGGGGACAGTTTTTGTTCTCATTTTATAGGCCCTCTCAGGAAAGTTTGACCCTGCTGATCACTCGCTCCTTAAAATGATCTTCCCCTGGCCCCTGTGGCACCACATGCTCTTGGTCCTCCTCCTCTGTCTGGGGCTTCCTCCTTGAAACCATGTTTAAAAGTGAGCCTTCCTCAAGCCTCAGTCCTGACCATCCCCTCTTCCCATTCTAGGCTCTTTCCTTTGTGCCAGTGACCTCAAATATTATTTCAACAGCCAGGGAAAACCTTATTCCTTCATCGTCCCATTCACCCCAGGAGGGAACGGTATTGGAACACCTGTCCTGGCTGTCAACCCACAACTTACCACTCTCCTCCAAAGACCAAGTAATAGAGCTGATTGGGAAGGGTGGGGAAAGGCTGCACTAACTCTAGTGACAACACGATTGGGTCTGGCAATCTCCCCAGCAGACCAGAAGGCTAGCAACTGGGGTGGGGAGGTTCAACTCAAGGTGAAGATATGAGGAAGCCCAGAGATGGCTGCAGATTCCTAGCTACATTGTCCAGTTCGACTTTATCAGCAATAAAAGCCTTCTATTGATCCCTAGTGGTTGTCTGATCCTATTTCTCAGTTGGTTCTGAACTCAGATGAAGGGGATTAGATTTGTTTCCTCCTCACCGCCAAGCCCCATATATGGCCCACAAACCAGGAAAGCTTGAGGAACAGGCACAAAGATGGGGCTTTGGAGACATAAGATATACTCAGAGAGTTAGGTGCTTTGGGTGTGGCTGGGATAGGAGGTGTCAGTACTTCATAAGCACAGGGCTTCTTGGCCCTTGATTGCTTGAAGACACAGCAGTTTAATGAGACTGGTGTCACAGAGCTATGGCAAACCCAGGCCTTTGCAACCTCGGTGCACACAGGCCGGGCAAGCTTTTGCAACTTACAAACCTAAGCAGGTGCACCCAACATGGGGATTAGATGAATCTCTCTGTCACTTCAAATATACAGAGCTCCAGTGGAAAAAATTCTTTAGGCATTAGTGGTTGGGAAAATTTCTTGCTGCTCCTAACATATTTCTCAGGCAGGAACAGCCTAAAGGAAGCTGTTTCACATGCAACTTCCTGTAAATGGAGCTAAGTGCCACTTGGGAGAGAACTGTGGTTCTTGACTCATCTTAGTGAGCTTGTTTAAGTAGTTTCCTGGGCTCCCGCCCCCAGTAGGTCTGGGTCAAGGCCCTTGAATTAGCATTTCTAACAAGTTCTCAGGTGGTGCTGATGCGGCTGGTCTGAGAACGACTTGAGAACACAGGGTTAGAATGTACTAGTTATGTCGTTCTAGCTTTAGGTGCATTAAGTCAACTACCTCAAATTCTCTTCCTCTTAGTGTGTTGAACTGAACCCAGTTTTAGGGCCAAAGAGCGAACTGTGGTAGATTTAACCTCCTGGTTCCTTATGGCTTACCTACAGACTTCTAGAATCACCCTCAAACCCCACCACGTGGATCAAAGTCCTCTAGATTTGTTACCTAAGCCTGGCCATGGCTTTCATCAGAGATTCAAATAAGGGCCTTATTTGATGGGTAGCAGGCCATCTTTTGGGGCATTAATAAAAATATTATTTTTTAGTCTCAGAAAGAATAATAAAAGGCCTGTGCCAGGAACATGCTGTCTGTAGGAATCAAGGAGGAGCTGGATTGGTTTAGAAACTAACAAAGATCCTTTCATTAACCAAACTCTAGTAAGTCTCCTCTGAACTCTTTTCTCAACTGGGCCCTGATTTCCGGGCTTCCATGTTCATCTCTACATTGTCCAACTGTAACCAGAATCCTGCTAAGTGAGTTTAGCCAGACCACCCCCACCCCAACCTCAATATCTGATCAGGTTCCTCATCCTCCTCGGCCCACAGGTGATATCTGGTCACCCTGGCCTGCCTTCAGCAAAAATCCTATGAGCTGGGTTCAGCCAGAACCCCCTTGTTCCTGATGTTTCCTCTTAGTAATTTCCCATCCACTGACCACCCCCCTCCCTGCCCCTTGGCTATAAATTCCCACTTGCCTAAGCTATATTCTGAATAGAGCCCAATCTCTCTCCCCTACTGCAAAACCCCGTTGCAGTGGTCCCTACACCTAAATAAAGTCTGCCTTACCATTCAGTCTCTAACATTAGGTATGAATAATTTTTTCTTTAACAAAATTTTGATCTTGAAGCCAGAATCAGAGCAGTTGGAGAAAGAAAGATAAATAAAGGAGCCAGGATGATAATGGAGGGGGTGGTCAGCAGGGGAAGACTGAAGTTCAGCCAGAGACATGCCTGGCTTGTTTGCAGGCAGTGTCTATTCTGATCATCCAGCACTGGGCCTTACCACCACTGCCATGTAGAGAGAAGGATTTCCTTAAGAGACACGTTTTGATCATGGAGGTCAGGCTAGTCCAATATGAAAGGTGAAATAAGGGGCACCTGGGTGGCTCTGTCAGTAGAGCATCCGATTTTGGCTCAGGCCATGATCTCTAGGTTTGTGGGCCTGAGCCCTATGTCAGGTTCTCTGCTGTCAGCACAGAGCCTGCTTCTGATCCTGTCTCCCTCTTTCTGCCCCTCCCCCACTTGTATGCATGCTCTCTCCTCTCTCTCTCTCTCTCAAAAATAAAATAAACCTTAAAAGAAAAAAAAAGAAAGAAAGGTGAAATAAGATATGCCTGGACCTAACAACTCTCAAGGAAGGTGTTAGAAACCTTTTTGTTTAGGTTATTACTAGACCAGAAAGGTTGACTAAATAGGATCCAAAAACTTCTAATAGAAGGAGGTAAAATTTCAGAGAACAGACTGGAATAATCTAGACCCTGCCACCCCTAACCAGGGAGTACAGTTCCAGGAAGCTCTTGAGAAGTGCCCTCTTAAAAGGTCAGATAAGGAGTCAACAATAAGTTTAATTGGGGAATCACCTTTTAAAGATTGCCACAGTTATGATAGGTAGTCATGCAACAGTGGCCACATTTGAGGGGAGAGGTCTGGGAAGATGGGCCCAGAATGCTTCTAGCATTACCAGTGAGCTTTCCAGTGGCTCAATTATTATAGGAGACGATTCAGACGTGGCATGTGCCTTGAGGGAACATACCCGGGAACTTCTGGAGGAGGGCTTTCAGGAAAGGCACAGGAAGATGAAATGAACTGCACGCAAACCAGCCAGGGCAGTGGTAGATAGAGTCCCAGCCTAGGTTAGATACCCGTCTAGGCTAGTATCGACAGCCATGAAAGAACACCTACCCACGAAGAATAAATAAAGGAGGACAAGACCAGTATCATCAGCCATGTTTCTGGCAGGCTCAAAACTTCATAACTTCAAATTGTTCACTGTGGTGGACCCCACAAGACAGAATCTAAGGAATGTATCAGGAAAACAAATGTCTTGATTCAAAAGCAAAGGGAAAGAAAGAGGAAAACACTAATCAATACAGTGCTTGGCTGACATGATAAGGAAGGCAATGATCAACTTAAGAAGCAAGTTAAAATGTTAAAAACATGGCTGAGTCTTCCTAAAAAGAGAAGTGGAATGACAGAGGCAGATGGATAAATGAGAGATGTGTCGCACTTCGCAGAAAAAGACAGGACAGTCTCTGCTGCCTTTGACACAGCTTTAATACCTGAGAGAAAGGCAATGCTCTGTGGACTAGCACATGGTGGAGGGGTTGTCCTCACCAGCCTCAGAGAAGATCCTCAGAACCATCACCACAAATATGTGCTGAGACCCTCCATGTGCCAGGTATGTCCTAGGTTCTGGGAAGACAGCTTGAACAAAGACCTCTGCCCTCATGGAACATATATTCAACAGCAGCTTTGGTTGAGAAATCCACTATGAATGATTGTCCAGATTAAATAAGTAGGAAAACTGCTTCAGGAGGCAGGTAGTAGAGACATTCCAGGAAAGAGGCAGTGGCTTTTAGGGGCTCAGGAAAGCTGATAAATATTCAGGGATTTTGCAAGGCACAGCTTTGGTAGCTTGAAATCTTCCATGGTAGGAGTACTTACACCGAGGAAATTGGCAAATGCTATAAATCAGGATCTCTTTCTTTTTTCTTCCCTCCAGAGAGCCTGCTTATCAGTATACCATTGCAATGATTGCTCATAAGAAGAAATGTGGCTGTGTCCTTGGTTTGACAGAGACAAGGGGAAATAGAAATTAGGGATTTTAAAATATACAGAATGGGGAAGAAAGGAGCTTCTAGCAAATTTCGGAGCATCATTAAAAATTACTAAATTTTTCAAGGGGGTGAAAAGGTTACAATTTCTAGATATGATATGGTAAACCCAGGCCATAATTAACCTCTTGATGAAAGACTTCTCCCAACACTAAGAAGTCCACAGGTCAAGAACTACAGAAAACTCCCATATAGACTGAGACGCATGCAAGATAAGCCTGATATCGGCAAGATTTTATTTCACTCTTTCATGTTTTCTCAGTTTTCCTTTCTTCCCTCAGATATTGCTATACTCTGTCAGGGCTTTCAGCTGGTGCCAGTACTATGTGTCTGTTCTGAGATTCTAAGAACTTGATTTTGGGGCACCTGGGTGGCTCGGTCGGTTAAGCATCCGACTTCAGTCCTGGACATGGCCCTGAAGTTCATGATTTCGGCCCCACATCAGGCTCTATACTGACAGTGCACAGCCTGCTTGGGATTCTCTCTCTCTTTCCCTCTCTCTGTTCTTCCCCTACTCATGCTTTCTCTCTCTCTCTCTCAAAATAAATAAATAAACTTAAAAAAAAGAACTTTATTTTGATTGAAGTAGATATTCATCATGATTTTGGCTGCCCATCATCTGCTGACCTCTCCCCCCTCCCTAAGAGTCTTGATGGGAGGCAGAGTCTATCTCCTTTTGTAGAAGCAGAAAATGCCATTTACACAATTTCCCAGCTTCCCTACAGCCACATGGCAAGGGTGCGGCCATGTGACCAAGGCCCAGAACTTTGAATCCAAAGTCAGTGATGTACAGATGTGGGCCTGGCAGAGAACTCCCCATGAAAGTGGGTGCAAAGCTCTGTTCCCATCAACAGTGCTTTCACGGGGACACTTCACAGGTCACACTACTCAAAGCCAGGTTTTCCAGTCTTCCCTGCAATTTCCCCGCCTTTCCAAAGAACTGTCAATCAATTCCTTCTCTACTTACATCAGGCAGAGTCAGTTCTACAGCTCACAACCCAGAATCAGGGCTGATACAGCTGGTCTAAATGCTACAGGGCCCAGCAGATTTGCTCAGGTTTTCTAAGTTTCTCACGTGTGGGTGGGGCTGGTGCTGGGGTAGCCTTCTATGTCCTGTAACCCTTTGGACCCCAAAAGTGGAATATATAAGAGACTTTGGATGCAGCCATGGAGGGACCCCTCACTTCTCAGGCACTGAGTGAAGCCCCTGGGCTGAGGCTGACCAGAACGAGTCTGTGTACCAGATAGCTGTGTACTTCCATATCTGCTCTTTATCTTACAAGAGCAAGGAGATTTGGTTTGGGAGCTTTTATTCCTCTTTGGGAACAGAATACTATATTTCATAACATCGAAATACCACCAAGAAAGGGGGAGAAACTGCCAATTTAAACTTTAACACAACACTTGTCACTTAAAATGTTGATTTTATACTTACTTAACAAGCTCTTTTAGACTGACTTAGACATAGATTTTTACCATATGTTGTTCTTGTGCATACATAAAAAGGAAAATATGAGCAAAATAACTTAAAGTATTCTTAGAAGCTCTTTATATTCAGAATCCAAATATTCTGAATCATGTTTGTTTTCAGAGTTGGAAAAGAGCTTTTATTGAATATCTTTTCACTTTTTTCTTAAGGGTTCACACAAGTCTATAACATACTCTGCATACAGATTTTTTTCATTTAAAAAAATTTTAAATTTCTTTTTAAAGTTTATTTATTTTGAAAGAGAGAAAGAGAGAGAGAACACACACTTGCAAATGAGTGCAGGGGAGCGGCTAAGAGAGAGGGAGAGAATCTCAAGCAGGCTCTGAGCTGCCCATGTGTGGCTTAACATGGAGCTCAATCCCATGACCCTGGGATCATAACCTGAGCCTAAATCAAGAGTCATATGCTTAACTGACTGAGCCACCCAGGCACCCAGACACCCAGGCATACAGATTTTTTAAATAAGACCTCCATTTTATACAGTATTCCCCCCTCCAAATTTTTTCAAGCTTTAAAATTTTTTTAATGTTTATTTATTTTTGAGAGAGAGAGAGACAGAGTGCAAGCAGGGGAGGAGCAGAGAGAGGGAAACACAGAATCCAGGCAGGCTCCAGGCTCTGAGCTGGCAGCACAGAGCCCAACGCGGGGCTCAAACTCACAAGCAGTGAGATCATGACCTGATCTGAAGTCAGACACTTAACCGAATGAGCCACCCAGGTGCCCCTTCAAGCTTTTTATTGTGAAATAACTTTGGATGAAGAATAACTTGCAAACATAGCACAAAAGTATTATATCCATTACCTAGCTTCCCCCAATATGTTGAGTCACTTTTTAAAAAAATTGAGATATCATTCACATACCACAAAATTCACCGTTATAAAGTATACAATTGAATGGTCTTTTGTATACTCACAAAGTTGTCCACTGTCACCATTACCTATGCCAGAACATTTCTATCACCCCAAAAGGAAACCCTGTGCCCATAAGCAGTCATTCTCCAGTCCACTCTCCCCACACTCCTACCTCTGCAACCACTAATTTACCTTCTGTCTCTATGGCTGAGCCACTTTTAAAATCAGAGTGGCCCATGTAATATCTGATGGTGTCACTCTCTGTGCCATCAAGAGCACTGGTGATGGAGAATTTTATAACAATGCTCTGCTCTATCTGCTGGGTTTTCTTCTAAGTTGCTGATATCCATTCTGCCAGGTTTGATGCATATGGCAGGTGATGGCACCACCATCATAACAGCTGCCTGGTGGATGAGACTATAATATGACTCCCAATTTTAGAGAGGTTAAAATGTGAAAAAAAAATGTTTCACATCTTAGTATTACTGAAACAATGTAATGGAAAAAGGTTATTTGGGACATTTCCATTTCATTGGTATTGCATCACTGTCAAACATCACATTGTCATATATTTATATTGTCATTTGATCCCATTGCATATCTTCTGGTAAACCTGTTGGACAAAACAGCTGAACAAATATGAGATAGGAATTTTCTTTTCACCCTAGGTGAAAAATGAGGATAGTCCTTTTCTTTTCACGCTAGGTGCAGTGGGCATTTAAAGAACTATTCTGCTTCCATTTCAGAGCCTTCTTGGAGTAAAGGCTAAATTACCCAGCAATGGTTGAAGGAGGAACCCAAAGGAGCAGTGGATGGTAGGGTGCACGTATTGAGGTTAGCCTCCTAAAGGTGGGAGCAGAACAACAGGTTTCTAATCCTCACCTCAGGGAAGTTCACTGCCAGGACTGAACTGTACAGTGACACCTCTTGCCCTCTCTCTAGCCCTTACTAACAACATGCTGGTTATGTTTTTAAGTTTACTTATTTATTTTAAGGCAGGCAGAGAAAGAGAGAGCAGGAGAGAGAGAGAATCCCAGAGAGCCCGGACCCCGATGCGGGGCTCAAACTCAATGACCCATGAGATCACAACCTGAGCCGAACTCAGATGCTTAACCAACTGAGCCACCCAGGAGCCCCCATGCTGGTTATTTTCTGATTGCCTATTCCCCACCCTTTTCTGCCCTCTGTGCCTGGGCAGGCTGACTGCTACACATTGCATTCCCCGGTCATTATAGTCCACTAGTTTCCTGTGGGTCAATGGGACAGAGTTCAGATGGTGGGAAGAGCAAGTAGGCAGGATATTTATCTTCCCCCACAGCCTAACCTCACCCTGGGGCAGTCAGAGCCAGTTTTGGCACTGGCTCCTTTCCTCAGCCACATTCCTGTTGGACGGCATCTCTTCCTTAGCTAGAGCTCTTGCTGAGTTCTGGTAAGAGCTCCCTTCCCTGATCCCCACTAGAATTTCCCTGTACGTAGTTCCTGGATGTTTCTACATCCCTTGTTGGTTCCATTAATCTTGCCCACGCCTCAGTTAATAATCCCTTTGCTATATTCCCCTCAATTACCTCTTTGAGTATACCATTTGTTTCCTGCTGAAATACTCAGTCCTTCCCCCAGGAGGAGTGACTCATGCACAGCTTGGGTGTCTCTCCTCTTCTCTCTTTCTCTCTTTCTGTATAGATCTGTCGCCCCTGCAGCAGGAACACAGTCCTTTTTCTCACATGACACAATCTTATTAGGCCAGGCTCTGTTTCTGCAATATGGAGGTTTGCTGTTGGAGGCCAATAGGTTAAATTCAGGGGGAGGATATTAAAAAGCCCAGTTTTGGGGCTCCTGGGTGGCTCAGTCGGTTGGGCATCCTACTTCGGCTCAGGTCATGATCTCACTGTTTGTGGGTTCGAGCCCCACATTGGGCTCTGTGCTGAAAGCTTGGGGCCTGGAGCCTGCTTTGGATTCTGTGTCTCATTCTCTCTCTGCTCTTCCCCCACTTGTGCTCTGTCTCTAAATAAAGAAATGTAAAAAAAAAAAATTGTAAAGCCTTGTTTTGTCTACTGATCAAAGCTGTATTGTACAATACAATTTAACCAATTAAAAAGCTGGGATTTTGTCTGTTGCTCTGAACTCATAAGATAGGGAGCATTATTCTTGGGTCCCCTTAAATCCCAACAACCACTCTCAAATTATATCTCCAGTTTCAGCTCCATATAGAAAACTGTATTGTTTAGCAAGCTGCTCAGAACAAACATATCCATGACAAACTCAAGACCTACATCTTTCTACCCCAAACTTCCAATGTTCCTTATTTCATTCTCCTCTCTTCCCAGTTGCTAGAAACCAGAAAGTCATTCTTGACACCTTCTTCACCCTTAAATGCACAAACTTTCAAATACTGAAGATCCTCTTTCCATTTGCTACAACCTTGGTATAAGACACCATTAACTCTTGACTGGACCATAATAATACCTTTTTTTAAAGGTTTTAAGGTATAAACACACTAAAGAGACAAAAATTTTCCCACTTTCTAGTCTCAGATGTATCGTGAAGCTTCCAGGAAGTTCAAAATAGCTAAGAAACATTCATTCTAGTATAGAATGAATTCTAGTCCTTTGGCTAATAGTAAGTGACTTTTTTTTTTTTTGTCTTTATTTTTTTAAGTAAGCTCTAGGTCCAGCATGGGACTCAAACTCATGACCTAGAAATCAGGAGTCACATGCTTCACTGACTGAGCCAGCCAGTCATCCCAAGTGACATTTTTTTCTTTTCTTTTCTTTCCTTTTTTTTCTTTTGAGAGAGAGAGAGAGAGAGAATCTTGAGCAGGCTCCATGCTCAGCAGAGAGCTCTATGTGGGGCTAGACCCTGCCACTGTGAGATCATGACCTGAGCTGAAATCAAGAGTTAGACACTTAACACAGCCACCTAGGTGTCCATCAAGTGACATATGTTTTAATGAAAGCACTAAACTAGTATCTAGGAGCCTTAAAACAACAAAAAAATAGTGTCCAAGTGTTTGGAGCTGTGGTCATCAAGAAGGGTAGTGCTACATGCTCCAGTTTTACAAATGCAAGGAAGACCTTTGACCCTAGGATCCTCCAGAGCTCTCTGTCAAGTCCTCTGCTGTTGTGGGTTAAATTGTGTTCCCCCCAAAAAGATATGTCCAAGTCCTAACCCCCAATACCAGTGAATGTGATCTTATTTGAAAATAGGGTCGTTGCAAAGGTATCTAGTTAAATAAGGTCACACTGAATTAGTGTATGACTGGTGTCCCTATAAGAACAGGAGAAGAAATACAGACAGATACAGAGGGAAGATGGCCACATGAAGACAGAGGCAGGGATTAGAGTGCTATTGCCCAAGGAACACCTAGGGCTACCAGATGCTGGAAGAGATAAGGAAGTATTCTCCCCCAGAGCCTTTGGAGGGAGCATGGCCCTGCAATATTGATTTCAGATTTCTGGCCTCCAGAACTGTGAGATAATAAATTTGTGTTGTTTTAAGCTACCCAGTTTGTGGTACTCTGTTACAGAAGCCCTAGGAAACTAATAAGCCAGACTTTAGAAATATAGGTCTCTAAAGCAGGAATTGTCAAAAATATGGCCTATGGGCCAAATCCAGCTCACTGCCTGTTTTTATATGGCCCAAGAACTAAGAACTTTTTTTCTCGGAACATTTGTTATCAATTTGATGATAGAGAATATTAACTTTGAACCTCAGTTAAATGAAATGTTATCTCCAAAAAAGAATTATTTTCATTAATAGACCTATATGACACAAAAATTCTGCTCAATTATTATATTTTTAATTTCATCATTTTAAAATGTGCAGAAATCTGTTTTCTCTTTCATTATATGAGTAGCTACATACTATCCACCATTTTGCCTCTTGGCCTGCAAAGAAAGCCTGAAATAATTTCTGTCTGGCCTTTTACAGAAAAAGTTTGAAAAAGAATAAAAGTTTGCTAAAGTTTGAAAAAGAATAAAAGTGTGCTAAACCCTGCCCTAGAAGAATCTCAGCATTATCTTCTCATTTAGCCAAGGGGATTTCTAAGCATCAGTAAAAACATTTTAGTTGTGATCAAGAGGATTGATTTTAATGTTTTAATTTTACATAAGCTTTTTTCTCATGTTATTTTTTTAATATACAATAGCTTCGTTGAGATATAATTCACCCATTTAAAGTATACAATGCAGGGCACCTGGGTGACTCAGTCAGTTGAGCATCCAGTTCTTGATTTGGGCTCAGGTCATGATCCCAGGCTCGTGGGATCGAGCCCTGCATCAGGCTCTGCACTGAACGTGGAGCCTGCTTGAGATTCTCTCTCTCTCCCTCTCTCTCCCTCTGCCCCTCTCCCCTGCATGCTCTCTCTCTAAAATAAAAATATAAAATAAAATAAAATAAAATAAAATAAAATAAAATAAAATAAAATAACAATGCAAAGTCTTTTCGTATATTCAGAGTTTGTAATCATCACCACAATCAGTCAGTCCCCAGGTCCCCCTAGCCTTCTGCCTCCAACCCTAGGGAACACCTAGTCAACTTTCAGTCACTATAGATTTGCCTATTCTGGTCATTTTATATGTAATAGGTCAACTTATAAGATATCAGAACGCTAATTGTATATATAATTGTATATAAGTTCGGCTTAAACTCACCTTTCATGAATAGTTGAGATAAAAGGCTTATGTAGTTCTCTATTAGTTTTATCAGAAATTACTAATGGCCCTATCTCGCTTCTGTGACCTCACCTGCTTGCTAAATAGATAAATTAGGATGCAAAACGCTCCCCCACCCCCTCTGCCAAGATCTGGCCTAGGCAAGACCAACAGGTAAAAAGTCACGTACTCGGGGCCCTACAGAATCTCAGAAGTCTAACTATGATTGGTCATTTTAAACCCTCTTAGGACAAAGACCTTTAAATTGATAGGTTCCTGCCAAAACTAACATCTGTGTGTCACAATATAATTGGCTACCATGAAATGTTGTAAATTGTAATTGGTTAACCAAATAATGACGTATGCTGACTTGCTAAAATCCATATAAGCTCACTGCTGCCTTTGTTCGGGACCGTTCTCTGCACTTTCCTCCTTAAGATTAGGAGATCATGTTTGGCCTGGCTGTGAATAAAATCTTGCCTCCCTTCTATTCGGCGTCTGGTGGTTTTTTCCGACAGCACCCTGTTTCATTATATCTCTGTTCCATGTTACTTTTCTACGTTTGCTTTGGCTGATCTTAATTTTTATTTCATTTTTTTTTCGGTACTTTAAAACAAGAACTAATACCAGAAGTGTGAGCCGTAGGAGGCTTTGACTTCTCTGACATAAATCTTTCCTATCCTGAAATATAGCCCACAGATATGGCCCCACTGGCTACATGTCCTATATAGACTAAAAATGTCCCGGGCTTTCCCTTCCAGAAATGTTCTGTGACTAAACGTCCTAAGGTCAGGAAATGAACACAGTGGATAGGGATACTAAACCTCCTAGCTTGTAGCTTTTTGAGTTGCTGAGTTGACAGGTTAGGAATCAGCCCAACTATCTGCCCTAGTTTGCTGGTACAGTAGTTCTCCCCCCTCCCTCGCTATCTGCAGTTTTGTCTGCCATGGTTTCAGTTACCCACGCTCAACCTTGGTCTGTAAGCAGATAATCCTCCCTCTGACCTATGGTCAGAAGGAAAAATAGTAGCCTAATGCTAAGTCACAACGCCTCAAAATTTTCACTTCATCTCATCACATAGACATTTTATCATCTCACGTCATCACAAGAAGGTTGAGTACACACTTAAGCTGTTTTGAGAGACCACATTCACATAACTTTTATTACAGTATATTGTACTTGTTCTATTACATTATTCTTTATTTTTGTTAGACTCTTACTGTGCCCATTATATAAATTAAATTTTATCATATGTATGCATGTATAGGAAAGAACATAGTGTATATATGATTCAGGACTACCCATGGTTTCAGGCCTCCATTGGGGGGTCTAAGGACATATCCTCCACAGATAACTGCAGATACAGAGGAACCACTGGAATTTGAATCTCTGAAGTAGGAATAAAAAGTGGTGAAAAGAAAATTACTTATACAAATTACCTTTGAGAGATATGGCATAATCTTTAAACATTTCATATGAATTAAAACAAAATTCTTTCAGAGTCATTATTTTTTAAAACTATAACTTGGTCTCACTAATTATTTGCTTTTATTATTGGTAACAGGTCCTTTTGACAGGAAAGCACCACTTCACCTGGCTTGTCATGGTAATTAGCTCTAATGACTTCTAATGGGCCCTTGGGTTCTCTCCTTACTTAATAAAGAGCCATAGCATTGAAATCAACTCATCTATTGTTCTGGTTATCTATTGCTGCATTACAAGCCACCCCAAAGCTCACTGGCTTAAAACAATAATCATTTTATTAACTCACAAGGTTTCTGAGGGTTAGGAATTCAGGAAGAGCTCCACTGGGTGGTTCTACCCCTAGGATTTCTTGTATAGTTGCAGGAGCTGGAAGAGTGGGCATTGGGAGAGTGTAGGACGCCTGGGCATCTCTCTTTCATCATGTCAGGAGGGCTCTTCACATGGTCTGTCTGCATGGGTTAGCTTGTGCTTCCTCTCAGCATGGTGACCTCAGGGTGATTAGGCTTCTTACACAGTGGCTCATGGCTGTCCAACGAACCTGGTAGAATTTGCTCGACTTGTTATGACCTAGCCTGGAAAGTCACATAATGTACTTCTGCCATAATTTACTGGTCAACCAATCATTAAGGTTCGTGGCCCACATTCAAAAAGAGGGACCACAGAACCCACCTCTTCATGGGAGAAGAGTCAAGGAATTTGTGGAAATGTTATAAACTGCCATTCTTTATGCAGAAGACATTCTTTGGTTTATGTAATAATTACTCTGCTGAGACATATTATTTCTCTCTTCCTTTTACTTCCTGTGTTTTCTTCCCTCTTTCATGATCCCCTCAAACTGTCCACAAATTAAAGATTTCAGCTTTAAATTTTTGCTTGGTACTTATGTGTCCTGCACATAGATTAAATTTTGTGCCAGGTTCAAATATTTCCGGCTGTTCTGTTCTACTCTGCTTACTTCCTGTTTGGTTGATTTTTATTTCCTGTACTCTTTGTCAAAGGGTTTTGTCAAAGTTGTAAACTTCATTCTGGCCCCGGCAATCTGTTCTATTTCTGAATCTGCCAGTGGTCTTAAGCAACAGTATGCATACAGTAACTGTAAGTATAATACAGGAAGTGAAAATAAAAGTACTGTGTCTTAATATTGATAGAATTAAATGCCCACTTTAAAGAGATACATATTTGAATGGAGTCCATTTTCCAAGATCTCAGGCCTCAAAGAGTTGGTTCACCTTCCCAGTAGTGAACTGCTCTTGGCCATTGGTTGGATTATTGAGGATCTAGCCCCAAAGATCTTATTCCCAAGTGATTACAAACCTAGCTAGAATTCTCTTTTAGGGACGGTTCTATATTTCTTAAATCATTCTGGGCTATAAGTAGGAATCTCAACTCAACTGACTTAAACCATAAGGGAATATTTGTTATCTCATATTTTATAATACAAAGAGTCTGAGGGGCACCTGGGTGGCTCAGTAGGTTAAGTGTTGGACTCTTGATTTCAGCTCAGGTCCTGAACCTTATGGTTTTGAGATCAAGTCCTGAGTTGGACTCCATGCTGGGTGTGGAGCCTGATTAAGATTCTCTCTCTCCCTCACTCTCTGCCTCTCTCCTGAGCTCTCTCTCTCTCTGTCTCTCAAAAAACAAAAACAAAAACAAGGAATCTGAGGTGAGATGATTCCAACTCAGTAACTAACCATGTCATCAAAAAAATCAGATCCCTTCTAAATCTTTCTGCTCTAACATCTTTAGCATTTTGCTTTTATTTTTAATTCATGGTCTTAAAATGGCTCCTATAGTTTACTTGTCACATACAGACACAGCAAAGTCCAGTGAATTCCTGGGTACCTCTTTTCATTAATGAAAAAGTGTATTCCAGAATCTCCCCAGCAAATTCCCCCTCTTGTATCAGTCAGAATTGAATCATTTGCCAATTCCTAACCCATTCTCTGGCTCAAGAATGGGATTATCAAGATTGAGTTAAAGACGAAGTTGGCATTTATAGCAGGGTAGATTACCCAAACAAAATCAAGGGAGAAGAGGAGAACGAATGATGGATGGAGGGGCTTTTAATGTTTGGATTTACTGTAGTACAAAGAGAGAGATTCCCCTTCCCTGGTGTTCTTAGATCATTGAATGGCTCCACAATGAAGAGTTGCTCAAAGCAGAAAACTGGCAATGCTCTTTACCTACATCTCCCAAACATCCCTTCCCCCAAGCCACTGCCTCAAATCAAGCACTAATCTTCTCACCCCATCATTATTACAACTATTACAACTAACAGTCACCTGCCTCTGGTCTTGCACTTCCCCCAATCCCTCTTCCACATTGTTGAGAGAGGGTGAGCTTTCTCTCATGAATTATCAGGGTGTTCTCATTAGAGCTCAATTGCTAAAAATGAAGTTAGATGCCATTTTCACTCTCCACTTCCTCCAACATGAGTTCATTTATATAGTGAAATTTGTTTTGTAGCTGCAGAAATAGGAAAGTGTTCTGGTAAAAGGAGGTTGTCCTGGGACAGCCAGGACAGTAGAGGAGACGTGATGGCATTTGTCACTATAATCAGTCTGATGACAATTTGGAGTCACAGTGGAGGAGGCGGTTAGAGCTGAAAGATAAAGGAATTGTATTCGTGGTAGATTCTGTGATACTTTGGGCACAAACAGTCCTATTGAGGCCTAGGTGACAAAGTATGATATAGCACTGGATAGGAGGGGAGGTCTTCTGGGTTCATCAAAGTAGGAGACAAGACTCCATGCTCTATTGTATTCTGTCCCTCCTATTTCAACTCTAATTAGCTGTAAGGTCTTTGATGCTGAGACAGAGTTTTTCCTCTGCATTCCAAGGGCCTAGCACAGTGTTTGGCATGTAGTAAGTACTTAATCATTGATTAATTCAACATTTATTAAGTTTAATTTTCATTCATGTACACAGACCCCAAAAAGAACCACTTAGAGAAATGATACAACCAAAATCATATAAAGTTTAAGGCAAAAAAGGCATTCAAAACACACTCAGTAGTATTAAAGTATAATTTTATGATTTATGATACTGATCTATCACTTTTTTTAAAATGCTTATTTACTATTGAGAGAGAGAGCGTGAGCAGAGGAGGAGCAGAGAGAGGGGGACAGAGGATCCAAAGCAGGCTCTGTGCTGACAGCAGTAAGCCCAACGTGGGGTTCGAACTCATGAGCCCTGAGATCATGACATGAGCTAAAGTTGGAGACTCAACTGACTGAGCCACTCAGGTGCCCCTAATAATAACTAAACATAGATAAATGTGTATATGTTATCCATAAAAATGAAAAAGTTCCACCTGGAATATCCAAAATTAGGTTAAATACATTTTGAACTTCATTAGAGTTTTTGATTGTTTGCTATAAATATTAGATGAAATATTTAGAACAATTAGATTATTAGATGAAAATTATGCTTGTCTTCAATCTCAGTTGTTAGATAACAAATAGAGCAAGCCTTTTTTATGCTATAACTTAGAAAGTACAACTTCCAGATCATAATTTCCTATTTTTCCAACTTTCCCACTCCATGGTCACACAAAATCTGTTTTTTAACTCATTAAGACCTACAAACCTTGGCAGTATTTCTAGTTTCCTAGGACATTCCTTCTCTAACTAACTTCCTTTCTTATACAGCTTAGTATAAAAAGTATGTAACAACACAGGAAAATATGAATAGTATAATATTCAGTAGAAACAAAAAACAGGCTACCATATTTTATTTATGTATAGTATTCATGATTGTAGCTATATAAATAAACAAAAGAGTTATGTAAGGATGGGATACCTGGGTGGCTCAGTCGGTTGAGCATCCAACTCTTGATTTCAGCTCAGGTCATGATCTCGTAGTTCATGGGATTGAGCCCACATTGGGCTCTGAGCTGACAGCAAGGAGTCTGCTTGGGATTCTCTCCCTCTCTCTCTGCCCCTCTCCTGCTCGTGTGTGCGTGCTTGCACTTTCTCTCCCTCTCTCTCTCTATCAAAATAAATATATAAACTTAAAAAAAAAAAAAGAAGTCACTTTAAAAAAAAGTTATGTAAAGATATACTCCAAACCATTACTCTTGGATATTTTTTGCACAGGGGTGGGAGTAAGGTTATTTTAATTGAGTATCATTTTCTCTACTTCAATTCTTTACCATAATCAAGTAATAGCAGAAGAAATATATCAAGGTTTGCATATAAAATGCTCTGGGGGCACCTGGGTGGCTCAGTTGGTTAAGCATCCAGGCCTGGAAACTGCTTGGGTTTCTGTATCTCCCTCTCTCTCGGCCCCTCCCTGGCTCACGCTCTCTCTCTCTCTCTCTCTCTCTCTCTCTCTCTCTCTGTCTCTCAAAAATAAATAAACATTAAAATGCTCTGGAAGAGAACACATAGACACATACTCATACATGTACACTGGTGACATTTGTATTAGTGAGGTAGAATTACAAGTCATTTTTCTTTTCTCCAATACTTCTTTAAAATGTATGTGTATATTTTTGATGCTATAATTTTAAAATAAAAATTTTAACAAAAATTAAGGACTTTGAATATTATTTTAAAACTTGTTGACTGGTTGACTCGCTTGCTTTTACTATATTAATCCATGATTTTGTATTTGTCTTACTATAATCACCACTATGCCTCTCTATAGGCATAGTTACTTACCTATCTCTTTGGAATCAGAGAGCTGAATCTTGTGCCTCTTTTTCTTTTTAATAGTTTTTAATGTCCAGTGGTGATATATTGTCAGTCATATCAATACTGAAGTGATTCAGTGTATAAGAATTTATATTTCTTTAGATATTTACTGAGCATATACAATACTCTGGGTAATGTCCTAAACATTAGAGGGAACAAACGTTGAAAAAGACACAGTCAATGCCTTTAATAAAACATGTTAAAGGACTTATTTTTACTTTCTCACAGAGATGGTGAATTGATAACTCTTGGGAAAAAAAGCATGAGGGTCTTAGAAGATACAAAGCCTTGTGAATGCTAAGCACTCCATATGTTAGTTAGCATTTTTATTCGTGGGATTATGGTGGCTAGTTAGCTAGCAAATATTTTTATATTGCTTTATGTTTAAAAAAATGTTATTAATGTTTATTTATTTTTGAGAGACAGACAGAATGTGAGTGGGGGAGGGGCAGAGAGAAAGGGAGACAATCCAAAGCAGGCTCCAGGCTCTGAGCGCAGAGTCTGATGTGGGGCTCGAACCCATAAACCGTGAGATCATGACCTGAGCTGAAACCGGACACAACTGACTGAGACATCCAGGCACCCCATATTGCTTTATGTTTTAAATCACAATTGAAAATGTGACATGACAATGGGGAAAAGACCCAAACTAAGAGTTTGGAGGTCTAGTTTCAAGTCTCAACTCAGCAACTAATTAGCTGCATGAAGATGGACAAACTACTTAAATTTTCTGTGCAATTTCTTCACGTGTAAAATGAGGGTCTAAACTAAATGATCTATAAAGTTCCTTCCAACCTTAAAATTTAACTATCCTCGGGCGCCTGGGTGGCTCAGTCGGTTGAGAGTCTGACTCTTGATTTCGGCTTAAGCCATGATCCCAGAGTGATGGGATTGAGCCCCACGTCGGGCTCCATGCTGAATGTGGAGGCTGCTTGAGGTTCTCCTTCTGCCCCTTTCCCCTACTCCTGTACTCTCTCTAAAAAAATTAAAAAAAAAAAATTTTAAAGAATCTAAAATTTAACTATCCTCTGTTGAGACATATCAGAAACATCATATGACTTGAAGGTGATGATGGCTTTATTACCAGTTCTGAAAAATGCTAATTCCAAATCTGTGCAAGTAATTATTGGATCTCATGTTTGTGAAACATCAGATATTACTACTGTTACAGAAACCAAATTAGAACACTGTGTTATACTTCCAAGCAGTGCTATGCACACAAAACTAGCATATATAATACTATAGGTCCTAAACAATATAAACATAGAGATTAAAGAGAGGCATTTTTAAAATGAGTGTTGTATGACTTTTTTTGAGTTTTCATGAACTAAGATTTCATTTCTCTGGGTGTTCACAAACATTATGTTTCAGTTCCTTAAATGAAAATAGGTGAGTGGGCAGGTTTCTCAGAGCTACAGTCTTTACTTTAGGGACTGTCCCTTTCCCATAAAGTTTACTTTAGAAATGGTGGTACATGGACTCATGTTGGATAGGAAGGACAATAGGTGAAATTGATGATGGCAGGATCTGGGTCTGCTGACATACTCCAAGCTATTTACATATATTTTTAAGTTTATTTATTTTTGAGAGAGAGAGAGAGAGAGAGAGAGAGAGATCAGGGGAGGGGCAGGGAGGGGGACAGAGGATCCCAAGCAGGCTATGCATGAACGAACCTTGAGATCATGACCTGAGCCAAGATCAAGAGTTGGACACTTAAACAGCTGAGCTACCTGGGCACCTCTAGTTACTTTTTTTTTAATGTTCATTTATTTTTGAGAGAGGGGGAGACAAAGGATCCAAAGCCACCCAGGTGCCTCTTATAATTTTTTAAAAAATTTTTTTAATTTAAGTGATCTCTATACCCAACATAGGGCTTGAACTCACAACCCCAAGATCAAGAGTCACATACTCTTCCAACTGAGTCAGCCAGGCACCTCTGATTTTTTAAAGTTAATCTATATATTCCATTTTCTTGCCAGCAATTTCTGCTGTATCAACACTTTTCCAGATTAAAAATTTGGGACTTTTGGGGGCACCTGGGTGGCTCAATTGGTTAAGCATCTGCCTTTGGCTCAGGTCATGATCTCAGGGTTTGTGAGTTCAAGCCCCGCATCAGCTCTTTGCTGTCAGCACAGAACCTGCTTCAGATCCTCTGTTCCCCTCTCTCTCTGCCCCTGCCCTGCTTGTGCGCATGCACGCTCTCTCTCTCAGTCTCAAAAAAATAAATAAATAAACTTTAAAAAAATGTTGGGGCTTTTCTTTGCCCTTTGGTTCTCCTTAATTCCCTATAACCAGCTGGTCACCAAGGCCTATAATTTTTTCTAATGTCTCTTGATTGTTTTCCTTCCTCTTCATCTTTACTTCATTTCCACATTCAGGCTCATGCTTGTTTCAGGCTCATGCTTGTTTCACAGCAATAACCTCTTCATGGAAGCTTTCATGCAATCAGTCTAAGTTCTTGAACCACTTGCCTTCATCATAGCACTATCTGGTTTAAGAACTTGCAATTTTCAGGGCACCTGGCTGGCTCAGTTGTTGGAGCATATGACTCTTGATCTTGAGGTTGTGAGTTTGATTTTTTTTTTTTAATATTTGTTTATTTTTGAGAGAGAGAGATGGAGCACAAGCAGGGGAAGAGTGGAGAGAGATGGAGACAGAATCTGAAGCAGGTTCCAGGCTCTGATCTGTTAGCACAGAGCCTGACGTGGGGCTCAAACTCATGAACTCTGACATCATGACCTGAGCTGAAGTTGGATGCTAAACCGACTGAGCCACCCAGACACCCCTTGGGGTTGTGATTTGAGCCTCACACTGGGTATAGAGTTTACTTAAAAAAAAAAAAAAATCTTGCAATTTTCTCCATTGTCTACAAGATAAAACTAAACTACTCCTCCCAGCATTATAATCCCTCCATTACCAGATTTTAACCTTATTTCTCTGTTTTTTAGTATGTATTCGTATTAGTTAATGTTATGATAGCTGCTATAACAAAGAGACACAAATGGCTCAGAAAAGACAGAGACTCATTTCTTTCTTTTTTTAAGTTTATTTATTTATTTTGAGAGAGACAGCAGGAGCAGGGTAGGGGCAGAGAGAAGTAAAGAGAGAGAATCCCAAGCAGGCTCTGCACTGCCAGCTGCAGAGCCCAATGCAGGGCTCAAACCCAGAAACCATGAGATCATGACCTGAACCAAAAGCAAGGGTCAGATGTTTAACCGACTGAGTCACCCAGGCTCAGAAATTCATTCCCCAGAAATTCATTTCTTAATTTAGTGTCTGAGTTCCAGGCTGCTCCATACAGTCATACAGGGTCCTTCCATCTTGTTTCTCCATTCAACAGGGTTGAATATGGATCACAGGACATCTTCTTTTTAGCCCTTGAAAAGGCAAAAAAGCAGGCTTGCCATCTGAAAGTCTCTGCCTAGGAATGGGTGGGCACATATTATCTCTACTCAAGGGAAGTTGGAGATACAGCACTATTCAGCAATCATGTATCAAGCTACAGTTAATACAGAAAAAGAAGAGAAGTTGGGCGAGGTAGCTGCATATGTTGAAGGACCTAACTGGCAGATTGGTGTCTTTTGCAAGATTGACATCATAGCAGATCCAAAAACTGATGACCAATTACATTTCACTGGTATCAAAAAATATTTCAACTCTTATATTCTCACAGGTAGAATGAATTCCGTACTGGCCACATATGGAGGCATTGCTTTGATGGTCTTATACTTCAAGTTAAGGTCTAAAACAACACCAGCTTTGAAAGCAACATAAGTTGATTTTAAACTGTACCTCATCTGTTAAGTTCCCAAGCCCAGAGAAGCTAATGTCAATTCATCATCTGGTATTCAATTTGTACAATACATTATGAACCTGGAAAAAAGAAAAGAAGAAAAAAGAAGTCAGCAAGCTCTGTGTGCCACACGCCCTCTGCTTCCATTGTCCTGGTCTCTCCAACACTCAGCTTTTCTTTCCTTCTCTCCTTCTCTTCTCTCCACTTATCCAAATAACATTCACCCTATTAAAGTATTACCTCCTCTTATACATATTGCAGCCATATTAAAGAATGTCTCAGTAAGCTGAAGGAAGTGGAAATAGTTCCAGGCTCTTTAAAACTGATTTGTAGATCCTGGTCTTTGCTCTTCATGAAGTGCTTCCCCCCTTACTTTTGTTTTTTACAACTTCTTGAATTCTTGGAAGTGGATTTCAGAAATCTTAAATAACACTCACAGAATAATAAGTAAAAAGGGGAATGGTGGGGGTGGGAAGAGGGGTTGCCAATAGCATGGGTAGAATCCACTTCTAATGGCTGAGTCCAGCTACCACAACTATTTGTCCTGACTTGAGAGTACTCTAATTGGGACTAGAGTGTAGTCTTGATAAGACTTAATTTCTTGTAAAATAACCTTGTTGCCTAAATTGATGTAAAATATCTACATAAACTGTGCAACCAAGGGAAGGTAATGCAGATAAAATGGTATCAAAGAGAAGCAGTTTGGCAACGTTCATCCAGAATTGTCTGAGGGAAAGACACTGAATCTGACGAGCAGGATCATTCTGGTTATTAGAGAAGTGTAAAAATAATTGCTTCTTTACATATATATATATTTTTTTAACTTTTAACTTTTTATTTTTAAGAGAGAGAGAGAGAGAACATGCACAAGTGGTGGAGGGGCAGAGAGAGAGGGAGACACAGAATCTGAAGCAGGCTCCAGGCTCCAAGCTGTTAGCGCAGAACCTGATGTGAGGCTCGAGCCCACTAATCGTGAGATCATGACCTGAGGTGAAATCAGACACTTAACCAACTGAGTCATCCAGGCGCCCCGAATGCTTCTATATGTTGAAGTATTTAGGGAGAAGTGTACCAGTGTAGGGAATTGATTTTGAAATATGTTTTTAAAAAAATAAGGTAGATGAGTGGATGGATAGAGGAATGGAAAAATGGCTAGACAGATGGTAAGTGTAGTGAAATTTATATTAAGGGTAGAATCTAGTTGGTGAGTGTATAGATGCTCCTTACAAAATTCTTTCAACTTTGCTGCATGTTGAAAATTTTTATAACAAAATAGGATAGAAACCTGCTAACATTTTTTAAATACTTTCCCTGTGTCAGACCCTTTACATTAATGATCCCATTTCATCCTCAGGACAAGCCTGTAAGACAGACACTATAGTATTATTAACTCCATCTTATAAATGAGCAAACAAGCACAGAGAGGTTAAGTGACTTGCCTGACATCCCACATTTAAGATGAGGCCAAGCTAAGATTTAAATCCAGGTGTGTGTTGTTTGCAAAGCCAGATCCCTTGGTTATGGGACAGGGATAAGTCAACAGGCTTTTTTCACAGCCTCCATAAAATATTATTCAAGATTCTATCATTCATTTTTCCTGATTCCTTATCCATGAAGCAGTCTTCCTACTTCTTCCCAAACAACTTGTATCTGGGAAAAGAGTGTCCTACGCCTAGTGGATGAACTACATCTCTGGTCACAAGCCTGTGATCAAACTCCAGAGCTGTGTTGGTTCTCAACTGTTAGTGGAAAACAAATGTCATCTATGTGGGGTACTGGGCTTTCATATTCATCACTAAATCAAGCGCCTATCAGTTATGATGTTCACTTGGAAGGGTAGGATGCCATTGCCTTTTGGCCCGGTTGTCCATTTGAACTCTGGTAGGCTACTATTAACCTGGGGCTCCCCTGGTCCCTCCAAGTACTTTCCTTAAACTCACCCAACACCATCCATTGTTTTTCTGGACCTTCGCTATTATCACTTCGGTTTCAAAATTTACTTCTGTGTAGGGGCACCTGGGTGGCTTCAGAAAGTTAGGCATCCAATTCTTGCTTGGTCATGATCACAAAGTTCATGAGTTCGAGCCACACGTCAGGCTCTGTGCTGACAGAGCAGAGACTGCTTGGGATACTCGCTTTCTCCTCTTTCTCTGCCCCTCCCTGGCTTGTTCTCTCTTTCTTTCTCAAAAATAAATAAATAAACTTTAAAATTTATTTCTCTGTTAGTTGTTACAGTAGCAAGAATATACCCAACAGTATTATTACAATTTTCATCTACTAATGGAACTTTTACTTTTGTTGGCATCATAGAGTGATGGCAATAAAATTTATTGCCAACAATACTACTACAATTTGTATGACCCTAAGAAACAAATGTACCAAATGAATATCTCAATATAAAGGTTCTTTATAGGGTAAATTGGTTCCCTGCTGTGTCTTGGATTCTTTAGTGGAACACAGTAAGTTGAGTATCAGGGCTTTAGTGAAGAACAAATCTTGTCAGAGTGAATTTTGAGGGACAGAACTCTTAGGATAGTCAAAGAAAAAACATGGATCCCAGAGCCCTTCCCCTACCTACTAAATCAGAATTTCTGAGAATGGGTGCAAGTAATGTGCATTCCAAACAAGTTCCCCAAGTGATTCTTATGACCACCAAATTTACTTTAAAAAATGTTTTTAATGTTTATTTTTGAGAGAGAGAAAGAGAGAGAGAGAGAAAGAGAGAGAGAGAGAGCGTGTGAGGAGGAGGGGCAGAGAGAGAGAGGGAGACACAGAACCCGAAGAAGGCTCCAGGCTCTGAGCTGTCAGCACAGGCCCTGATGCAGGGCTCGAACCCACAAACCATGAGATGACCCGAGCCAAAGTCAGAAGCTTAAGCAACTGAACCACCCAGGCGCCCCTTATGACCACCAAATTTAAGATCCACTATTCCAAATGACTTGGGATATTTTGGAAATCTGTGACCAAACTGTTGGTTGTCAAAATGATTTGGGGGCACCCATGGCATTCACTGTGGGGGTGGTTAGAGATGCTAGATGCCCTCTAGGGAGAGTCCAGCACAGCCAACCATCCTCATGATTTTCCAGGGTCTCACCAGATATTCACATTCACATAGGTGAAAAATCTATTATAATAACGTAAGCCTAGAACACAACCCCATTTTACGTATAAGCACAAAATATTTTTTGTGTGGTTTTAATATACACTGAATTTCTCAGGAATGCAACTACCATGTTAATCAAAGATTATTTTATTAGAAAACTTTTTGAAAGTTGTAAAATCACAATTCTGACAGCTCACCAGTATAGAACATCAGCATCAGACTGCATGTGCTGCACCTACAGTGATTCCATGTCTAGGCATAAACATTTGAAAACTTTAAGTCTTTTAATGTAGTCATACCCAAGTGTGTAAGGAAAAATTCAGTTTTCCTCCCTTACTCTCATACTACTACCAAACTCACAACTTCTGATACCAGATGTGTGGAATTTTTTGCCCATACCGGACAATTCTCTGTGACACCAGCAAGGTGTCTTATTAAATTTAACTCAATTCTGACACTAGCTAATGGAGACAACATGAGATCCCACAGATTTAAGGGCTCAGTCCCATGAGATTGCCCCCACTTCAGATGTCAACTGCCAATTAGTAGTTACCCATAACCTCTGTCTGACTTGGCTACAAATCCGAAGTTCCCATGACCTCCTTCCCTTGGATTCAATTACCTGCTAGAACAGTTCACAGAACTTAAGGAAACATTTACTTATGTTTACCAGTTTACTATGTTATAAAGGATATGACAAAGGATACAGATGAACAGCCAGAAGAACAGATACACAGAGCAAGGTATGTGCAATATGGAGCTTCCATGCCTTCTTTAGGCAAGCTACTCTCCTAGAACCTAGATGTGTTCAACAATCTTGAAGCTCTCTGAACCCCATAATATTGGGAATTTTATGGAGACTTCATCAGATAGGCATGACCAATTATCAACTCCATTTCCAGCCCCTCTCTCCTCTTTGGAGAGTAGGGGGTGGGGCTGAATATTCCAAGCTTCTAATTGCCACTTGGTCTCTCTGGTGACCACCCCCATCCAGGACTCAACCAAGAGCTCACAGAGTTGACTCTTTAAAACAAAAGACATTGCTATCACCCAGGAAATTCCAAGGGATTTATGAGCTCTTTGTCAGAAAATGGGGGTCAGAGACCTATATATACATATTTCCCATTATTCATACCAAACGTTTACATATTGAAGTATTATTTTTTTTATAAATGGCTTTCTTTTTATTTCTCCTTGACATTGTTGTTAGAGCATTATTTTTATTTCTTTGAAAATATACATGTGAGGTAGATTATATCTATGAATTTCACTTCAGGATAGTAAACAGGATGTTACAAATATAAATTATAAAACAGTGGACACTAATCTGATAAGGTGAAGAATCATTGCCCTTGATACTAAAGAACATGCCTTAAACAAATAAAATCTTTTTTTAAATAAAACAGCAATCATGAAGTTACATTTTTTAAGAAACAAACAAATCTGGCTAGTAAATGGATGTGTTCTGGGTCTATGATCCAGAAGAATATGAAAGAGAGTGAGAGATAACAAAATGAAGTTGCCTTATAGATTTTGTGTTGTTGTTGAAAGATAAAAAAGATGCCCATTATCAAACTGAATAGATGTGTTTATAGAAAAGTTTCATAATAAAATCAACCACTGTGGTCCTCCATAGGCTCAGAAGAGCTATCCAAATGCAAGGTGTATAATATACAACACAGTAAAGACCAGACATGGTGGGGCGTGTACTAACCCAACCAGGCTCAAGGAAGAAAGGTACTGACTTCTAATCAAGATAATTCATTCAGCAAATATTGAACATCTGCTATATGCCAGCTGCCAGGAATAAGAGAGTCACTGCTTTTAAGGATTGATTTTATATTTTAGCAAGGGAGCCAGGCATATGACCAAATAACCATACTTCAGTGTGATAGGATGATAGGTAATATGCTGGTTTTCATGTTGCACATATCTTGGAAGAGGTTGAGAGGATGTGATCACAAGGTGACCCTCAAGCTGAGCAATCAGAGTCTCTTTACCCCTCCCTTGTCCTTGGAATATATGTTCTACTCACCATTCCCACACTAGGAGACATTTCAAGGATGCAGCCTTAAGAGAGTAATGTGTTGTTGAGGCCATCTGGACTTTGTACGTGACTGGGCCCCATTAAGGCATTAATATAAACTTTTAAGAATCTGGCAGGTGGGTGTGGAGATCTACTTGTCTTACAGCTGACCAACACAAATATTGTATGGAAGTTCCCTTGCTTATTAAACCTGCAATTTACCAATCTGGAAAAGTCCCCTTCTTTCTTCTGTCTCTCCTGGTCCTCTGCATATGGGGGCCAGTTTTGAATTTCACCTGGGAAACTCCTGCAGATGCTAACCAAGGACAAAGAAAGAAGAGTCTATCTGGCTAAGGGAATCTGTAAAGCCTTCCTGTAAGCTGAGTCTTAAAGGATGAGTGGAATGAAACAAGTGAAGAAGTCTGTGTTAGAAGGCGGGGAGAAGGGAGATAGGTGATAAGCAGGGTGTCAAGGGAAGGCTATGCATGTTGTGTGGCCTTCATGGGGAAAGTTATTCAGAAGTCTATTCAAATATTTTAAAAAATTGAGGTATAACTTATGTACTGTGAAAGCCTTTACACACCACTATAGCTCAGTTTTTAAATATACGTAATCCATGTGAGAGATATATAAAGCCAGACTCTAAAGTGGTATTGAAATAAGGAAGAGAGCCAAGTGTAAACTGAACTCAACTTTGATTTGTGCAAAGGTAACTGGACATTTTCAATGAAGAAGGGGGAAATAGGGAAGGGAAATGAGCAGTCAGGAGTGTGGAAATTTACAAAAAAATGGGAAAGGGCCATCTGTGTTTGTTAACTGGCATTTATTGACGTTAGGCTCCTACCCTGCCAGAGAGACTAGGAGACAAGCATCTTGTGGCTAGGTGTTGGCTAGAACAAACAGTAAATACTTTCAGCAGGCTTGTGCTTTCCCAAGCAGCAACCTAAGGGGGATGAAGTCATCATCCTGGACTTAAGAAGTTAGAAACTTTGCTAGTGTTTGTTCAAGTCTCTTAGTATAAGGGGTGGGCAAAATAATTTCTGCTAAGAGTTGTCATAGTTAAGGGTGCCTGGGTGGCTCAGTCCATTAAGTGTCTGACTCTTGGTTTCCACTCAGGTCATGATCTCATGGTTCATGGGTTCAAGCCCCTTGTCAGGCTCTGTGCTGACAGCATGGAGCCTGCTTAGGATTCTCTCTCTCTCCCTCTCGCAAAAAAAAGCAAAAAAAAAAAAAAAAAAAAAAAAAAAAAGCCCACCCCACCAAAAAAAAAAAAGGCAAACACAAAACAAAACCCACAGAACAAAACAGAAAAAAGAGTTGTTATAGGTCAAGACTGAGGGCTTGTTGAAAAGAGGGCTCAGCAGAGGCTGACTAGAGTTTGGTCAAGGATTAAGTCTTTATCACCCATCACTCAGATCAAGATATAGAATATATCTAGCAACTCAGAAGGCTCCTTTGGGCCACTTCTCATCAATACCCATCCCAAAGGTACCCAACATTCTGCCCTCCATCACAAAAATTAGTTTTATCTGTTTTTGAACTCAATATACCGACATATCTTGTTTTATTGCTCTTTATTGTACTTTGCAGATTGCAATTTTTACAAACTGAAGGTTTGTGGCAACCCTGCACCAGCCAAGTCTATTGGCACTATTTTTTCAACAGCATTTTCTCACTTTGTGTCTTTGTGTCACATTTTGGTAATTCTCACAATATTTCAAATTTTTTCATTACTACTACATTTGTTATGGTGATCTATGATATTTGATGTTAATTATTTTGGGGCATTGCAAACAGCACCCATAAAAGATGGCAAACTTAATCGATACATGTTGTGTATGTTCTGACTGATGCACCGACCAATTGTTCCCCATCTCTCTCTCCTTCCTCAGGGACCCCTATTCCCTGAGACATAGCAATATTGAAACTAGGCCAATTAATAACCCTAAAATGGCTTCTAAGTATCCAAGTGAAAGAATAATCACATGTGTATCACTTTTTTTTAAGTAAGCTCTATGACTAATGTGGGGCTTGAACTTATCACCCAAGATTAAGTCTCATATTCTACCAACTGAGCCAGCCAAGCACAGCTCACATTTCTCTCACTTTAAATCAAAAGCTAGAGGGGCACCTGAGTGTCTCAGTCAGTTGAGCGTCCAACTCTTGATTTCAGCTCAGGTCATGATCCTGGGGTTGTGGGATTGAGCCCCAAATCGGACTCTGCATTGAGCATGGAGCATTGCTTAAGATTCTCTCTCTCTCTCTCTCTCTCTCTCTCTCTCTCTCTCTCTCTGCCCTTCTCCCCCACTCATGCTCTCTCTCTCTCAAATAAATCAATCAAAAGCTAGAAAAAGGCATGTTAAAAGCTAAAACAAGCCAAAAGCTAGGCCTCCTGCACCAGTTAGCCAAGTTATAAATGCAAAGGAAAAGTTCTTGAAGGAAACGAAAAGTCCTACTGCAGTGCATACACAAATGATAAGACAGTGAAACAGCCTTATTGCTGATATGGAGAAAGTTTTAGTGCTCTTGAGAGATCAAATCAGCCACAACATTTCCTTAAGTTAAAACCTAATCCAGAGCAAAGCCCTAACTTTCTTCAATTCTGTGAAGGCTGAGAGAGGTGAGGGAGCTACAGAAGAAAAGTCTGAAGCTAGCAAAGTTTGGTTCATGAAGTTTAAGGAAAGAGCCATCTCCACAACATAAAAGTGTGAAGTAAAGCAGCAAGTGTTGATGTAGAAGCTGTAACAAGTTATCTAGAAGTTATCTTCATTAATGAAGGTGGCTACACTAAACAACAGACTGTCAATGTGGTCAAACAGTCTTCCATTGGAAAAAGGTAGGACTTTAATAGCTAGAAAGAAGTCAATGTCTGGCTTCAAAGCTTCAAAGGACAGGCTGACTCATTATTGGGATCTAAGGCAACTGGACTTGAAGTTGAAGCCAATGCTCATTTACCATTCCAAAAATCCTAGGGCCCTTAAGAATTATGCTAAATCTACTCTTTCAGTGCTCTGTGAATGGAACCACAAGGCCTGGATGACAGCACATCTGTTTCAAACACAGTTTACTGAATATTTTAAGCCCACTATTGAGACTTACTGCTCAGAGAAAAATGTTCCTGTCAAAATATTACTGCTCATTGACAATGCACATGGTCACTCAAGTGTGCTGATGGAGATGTACGGTGAGATGCACATTGTTTTCATGGCTGCTAACATGACATCCATTCTGCAGCCAATGGATCAAGGAGTCATTTTGATTTTTAAAACATATTATTTAAGAAATACATTTTGTGATTTGGTTAGTGTTTTAGTAACATTTCAAGGTTTTTTTTATTTGTTTTATAGACTAAATGTAGGGTTGGTATGAAGCAAAAATCTAATTGTTAAATTTCTCATTTGTGTTTTATTTTCTTGAATACTTTTTTTTTCAGTTGTTTAATGAGATTTAAAAATTATTGTACTTTGGTCAAAAAATAATAAATATATCTTATAAATGTAAAAAGAAGAAATATATTTTGATTCAGTAAAGTTGCAGGATACAAAATTAATATACAGAAATCTGTTGTGTTTGTATATACTGATAACTAGCAGAAAAAGAAATTAAGAAAATAATCCCATTTACAATTGCATCAAAAAGAATAAAATACCTAGGAACATATTTAACCAGGGAGGTGAAAGAAATGATAAGACACTGTTAAAAGAAAGTAAATATACATAAATAAATGGAAACATACACCATATTTATGGATTAAAAGAATTAATATTGTTAAAATGTCCATTCTACTCAAAGCAAGCTACAGGTTCAGTGTAATCCCTATCAAAACACCAGTAGTACTTTTCACAGAACGAGAACAAATAATTCTAAAATTTGTATGGAACTGCGGAAGACCTCAAAGAGCCAAAGCAATATTGAGAAAGAAGAAAGCTGGAAGTATCACAATCTCAGATTTCAAACTATACTACAAAGCCACAGTAATCAAAATAGATGATAATGGCACAAAAATAGATCAATGGAACAGAATAGAGAGCCCAGAGAAAAACCTCTACATTTATAGAGAGGTTCAATTAATCTATGACAAAGGAGACAAGAATATACAATGGAGAAAAGACAGTCTCTCTAATAAATGACATTGGTAAAATGCAAAAAAAAAAAAAAAAAAAAAAAAAAAATGAACCTGAACCACTTTCTTATACCATACACAAAAATAAACTCAAAATGGATTCAAGACCTAAATGTAAGACCTGATGCCATAAATCTCCTAAAAGAAAACATCTCTTGGACAATGGCCTCAGCAATATTTTTCTGTGTCTCCTAAGGAAAAAGAAACAAAAGCAAAAATAAACAAGTGGGACTACATCAAACTAAAAAGCATTTGTACAGCAAAGGGAACTATTAACAAAATGAAAAGTCAAGCTACAGAATAGAAGAAGATATTTGCCAATGATAGATCTGATGAGGGGTTAATACCCAAAATATATAAGGAACTCATACAACTGAAAAAAAATCTGATTAATAGATGGGCAGATGGGATACCTGGGTGGCTCAATCAGTTGGCTCAATCAAGCATCCAACTCTTGATTTCAACTCAGGTCATGATCCCAGGGTCATGGGATCAAGCCCTGTGTTGGGCTCCATGCTGAGCGTGGAGGCTGCTTGATATTCTCTTTCTCTCTCTCTCTCCCTCTGCCCTTCTCCCCAACTTGTACTCTCTCTCTCTCTCTAAAATAATTTTTAAAAAATGGGCAGAGGATCTGAAAATACATTTTTCCAAAGCAGACATATAGATAGCCAACAGACACATGAAAAGATGCTCAACATCACTAATCATCAGGGAAATGCAAATCAAAACCACAATGAGATATTACCTCACACTTGTCAGAATGGCTAGTATCGAAAAGACAAGAAATAAGAAGTGTTGGTGAGGATGTGGAGGAAAAGGAACGCTTCGGCACTGTTGGTAGAAATGTAAACTGGCACATCCACTATAGAAAATGGTATGGCGTTTCCTCAAAAACTTAACAATAGAAATATCATCTGATCTAGTAATTCCTCTTCTGGGTCTTATCTGAAGCTAACAAAAACACTAATATTAAAAGATATATGCATTACTATGTTTCTTGCAGCATTATTTACAATAGCCAAGATATGAAAGCAACAATAGAGGAACGGACACAGAAGATGTGGTATAGACAAAGGAGTATTACTAAGACATAAAAAAGAATGAAATCTTGCCATTTGCAACAACATGGGTAGACCTAGAGGGTGTTATGCTAACCGAACTAAGTCAGAAAAAGACAAACGCAAGATGATTTCACTTATACATGGAATCTAAAAAGCAAGACAAATGAACAAACAAAAGCAGAAATAGACTCATAAATACCAGAGGACAGGGGAGTGGGGCCATGGGCAAAATACATAAAGGGGATTAAGAGTTACAAATTTCTAGTTATAAAATAAATAAGTCATGGGGATGAAAACTACAGCATAGGGAATATAGTCAGAAATATTGTGATAACCTGGGGCACCTGGGTGGTTCAGTCAGTTAAGTGTCCAACTCTTGATTTTGGTTCAGGTCATGATCTTAATGGTTCATGAGACTAAACCCCCCTTGGGGCTTTACAGTGACAATGTGGAGCCTGCTTGAGATTCTCTTTCTCCCTCTCTTTCTGCCCCTCCCCTGCTCACACTCACTCTCCCTCAAAATAAATAAAGATTAAAAAAAAATGTTCATCAACACCAGAATACATAAACTGTGGGGCGCCTGAGTGGCTCAGTCAGTTAAGCATCTGACTCTTGATCTCAGCTCAGGTCTTGGTCTGGAGTTGTGAATTTGGGCCCTACATTGGGCTCCACTGTGGGTATGAAGCCTACTTTAAAAAAAAAAAAAAAGAATAAACTGTGATATATTCATAAACATGGATTTCTTTCCAATTATGAAAAAAATGTACTATTGCCATACAACAATATAGATAAGTCTTATAGATGAAAAGCCATACACAAAAGAATATATACTATATGACTCCATTTATAGGCATACCTCAGAGGTATTATGGATTTGGTTCCAGATAACCACAATAAAGCAAATATTGCAATAAAGTGAGTCAAATGAATTTATCAGTTTCCCAGTGCACATAAAAGTTATGTTTGCACTATGCTATAGTCTATTAAATGTGCAATACCATTATATCTAAAAATCCAATGTATATACTTGAACTTAAAAATACTTTATGCTAAAAATACTAACCATCATCAGAGTTTTCAGCGAGTTGAAATCTTTTTGTTGGTGGAGGGTCTTACTTTGACATTAATGGCTGCTGACTGATCAGAGTGGTGGTTGCTGAAGGTTGGGGTGGCTGTAGTCATTTCTTAAAACAAAACAATGAAAGTTTGCCACATTGATAGACTCCTTTTTTTGTGAATGATTTCTCTGTAATGTACAGTGCTATTTGATAGCAAAATGTGAGATCATGACCTGAGATGAAATCAAGTCAGAGTTTTAACTGATTGAGCCACCCAGGTGCCTTGGCATTGTTCTTTTAATTTTAGCCATTCTGATGAAGGTGTAGCAATATTTTATTATGAGTTTTGTACACATTTCCCTTTTGACTGAGCACCTTTTTATATGCTTATTAATTATTTGGCTATTCTCTTTTGTAAAGAGACCTGTTGGGGTCTTCTTCCCACTTAAAAAATTGAGTTAGCTTTTTCTTACTGATTTGTAGAGTGGATAGGAGTATGTTAGTTGGATCCTATGGGAAGCAGATACCAATATGAAATGATCAATGCGGGGCGCCTGGGTGGCTCAGTCGGCTCAGTCGGTTGAGCAGCCGACTTTGGCTCAGGTCATGATCTCCTGGTCCCTGAGTTCAAGCCCCGCATCGGGCTCTGTGCTGACAGCTCAGAGCCTGGAGCCTGTTTCAGATTCTGTGTCTCCCTCTCTCTGACCCTCCCCTGTTCATGCTCTGTCTCTCCCTGTCTCAAAAATAAAAATAAAACGTTAAAAAAAAAAAGAAATGATCAATGCAATTGATGTATTGGGGGTAATGCCTATGAAAAATAAAGGGGAGAGAAATAAAGGAATAGGCAGGAAGAGTCTTCAGATGCAGATCTGACACTTGTGAAAAAGGAAAAGGAAGGAGAATTGGGTAGGAATACAATCAGATTGAAGTACATCTCTGAGAAAGTCTTAACCAGTCCAATGAGAAGCTCTAACACAACAGCTCCCCATAGAGAAGTTCTGTACTGGTTGGAGATAGTGAGCCCTTGTCCCACAACTGTGCTTATAACTGGCTAGATGTTTCTAAGGAAATGTGTGTACTTGGCTTGCAAGTTGAGGTAGATCTTTTCTAGAAGTGAAATCTAAGCAAAGTAACTGATGGACACCACAGAATTCCTTACCAGATGTATGTATTGCAAGTATCTTCTCCTAGTATGTAGCTTGCCTTTTTATTCTTAGTGGCATCTGTTAGTTACTTTTAATTAAGTCCAATTTATCTATCTTTTCTTTGTTATTGCTTTTTGTACATTGTTCAAGAAGTCTTTGCCTTTCTCAAGTTCATGAAGGTATTCTCGTATGTTTTCTCCTAGAAGTTTTATCATTTTGCTGTTCACATTAAAGTCTATGATACATTTTATTTTAATTTTTTTTACGGTTTATTTATTTGGGGGGGGGGGGTGCAGAGAGAGAGGGGGGGAGAGATACCCAAGCAGACTCCACGCTGTTAGCACAGAGCCTGGCACAGGGTTTGATTCTACAAACAGTGAGACCATGACCTGAGCCGAAATCAGGGGTCAAACACTTAACCAACTGAGCCACCCAGGTCCCCCCATGGTCTATGATCCATTTAAAAAAATATTTTGGGCATGGTGTAAGGTTAGGTTCAGGTTCTATTATTTTCCAGATGACAAATTTTTCCCAGCACTAATGAAAAGACCTCCTTCCCTGCCCCACCCCCTCCCCCCCCGCCCCCACCTGCAGTAGACTGTTCTAAACAAGTGACTGTATATGTATGGGTCGGTTTCTGGATTTTCTAGTCCAACCCATTATTCTATTTGTCTAAACTTGTGCTAATATCATACTATCTTAATTTCTGTAGTTTTATAATAAATTTGGATATGTGATAATGTAGATTCTTCACCTTTATTCTTCGCTATTGGCTTGGCTATTCCAGGACCTTGGTATTTCTCTATATATTTAAGAATCACCTTTTCAATTCCAACAAAAATATGCTGCAGTTTCAATTGGGATTCATTAATTCTACAGACTAATTTGGGGAGAACTGATATTTAAACAATATTAAGTCTTTCAATCCATGAACATGGCATGTTTCTGGAGAGGAACTTCTAGGTAGAAGGGAAAGTAAGAACAAAGGCAGATGGACAAGAAAGAGCATAGCTTCTGGGATATGAGAAGCTACAAAGCAGTTCATTGAGGTGTAAAAGTGCAAGGCATGGAATGCAGAAGATGAGGCTAAAGAAAGAGATCTGATATGCATTCATACTAAAGACTCAGGTGACAATGGATTTGAATAGGTTCGAATGGCTTTCACAGGGGTTAAAAGTGTAGGCAAGGATAATAGTTAGGAGACCATTCCAGGAGTTTAGTGAGATATAATGAAGAACATTGACAATGGCAATCAAAGTGGGAAAGAAATGGATTCATATTTTATTGGTAAAATCTGCAGTACTTGGTGACGGGATGTTGTAGGGTAGATGGGAGATGGTGAGAGTCAGAGATGGCTCCCAACTTTCTAACCTGTGTCTGAGTAGATGGCGGTACAAAGAATATGTGAGTAACAGTAAACCTGGGAGAGAAATGGTGAGTAGGTTGAGGTTGGCATGCCGATAGGGCTCCCAGTGAAGTGTCTGGAAGACAACTGGATATATATGGTCCTGGAATCATAGGTAAAATCATGAGAATGGATCAGATCACACAGGGAGTATGTGTGGGTTGAGAAGTATTAAGCATCCTTCCCTCATATTCTCAGTGAAACTTAAATTTTCCTAATTCTTTGTCTTCTTTTTCAAGACAATATTGCCCATTGATCTTCCCTGGGTTAAAAATCATATAAATGGGTGCCTGGGTGGCTCAGTTGGTTAAGCATCCAAATCTTAATTTTGGCTTAGGCCATGATCTCACAGTCCTGAGATCAAGCCCTGCATTGGGCTCCATGCTAGATGTGGGACCTGCTTCAGATTCTCTCTCCTTCTCCCTCTGTCCCTCTCCCCCACTTTTTCTCTCTCTCAAAAGCAAACAAAAACCATATAAGAAATAGTGTTTACTGGTCTGACATTACGTTTATGACCACAAGTTTCAAATAGTCATTCAGTGCAGCAGAAATACCTTCTAAAGTTCCACTCTCAGAGACCATGTTTTTGGCTTCTCCTCTTCCTCCAACCTTCTATTTTCTCCTTGCCCTCTACTCTCAGTTGAATTTTACCTCATAATTTACTAAAAAAAAAGGGGGGGGGGAGAAATTTGACTACCTCATTTTTATTTTTATTTATTTATTTATTTTTAAAAATTTTTAACGTTTATTTATTTTTGAGACAGAGAGAGACAGAGCATGAACGGGGGAGGGTCAGAGAGAGAGAGGGAGACACAGAATCCGAAACAGGCTCCAGGCTCTGAGCTGTCAGCACAGAGCCCGACGCGGGGCTTGAACTCTCGAACCGGGAGATCATGACCTGAGTCAAAGTCAGATGCTTAACCGACTGAGCCACCCAGGCACCCCTGACTACCTCATTTTTATACCATCAAGTGTACCAGGTTCTCTGCATCCTCTCTGCCTTCCTTCTCATTACCACAGAGGAGTCCCCATTCCAATCTACAGCCAACCCTGTACATCTGTCCTCTACATTTCACCCTTTTTCCCTGCCTCACTCATTAGCCCCCTTCTATCATCAATTTCTCCTTTGCTGCCAAGTCCCTTTCATCTTTATACAAATATGCCTTAATATCACTCTCTATAAACAAAGCAAATCTTCAGTGCCAGAGACTGCTAGTGCTCACTGATACTCATTTTCTTTTCTTCTTCCCGAGCATATAGCTAAATGCTATTTCTCAAATTCTATTTTTCAGCCTCCTTGTGGAGGTCATACAGAAAGTAAATTGTGACTTAGTAATGTACTCAACTTTCAGGCCTGGCCCATAAAAATCTCCCATGTATGATCCTCTACTCTCTTTTCTTTTCCAGGCTGATTTTGAAGGCCGCATGTTGATGCTACAAGACCGAAGGCATCTTCCAGATTACTCCTGGAAGAAAGCCACTCAACTCACACTGGACTGTGACTTGAATAATAAACAAACTTCAATTGTGTTAACATGTTGAAATTGTGGTTGTGAGTGACAGCCCTTAGCCTCATATAGTTCTGCATTCCCCCTTCAGTTATTGCCTCATTTCTGTTTCCTTTAACACTCTTGAAAGGGTTGTCTGTACTCCTTGTTTTCATCATTCTCCTCAACCTCCTCAAATTCAGCTTTCATCCCCACCATTCCATTGACATGGCTCTTATCAAGGCCATTAATGACCTTCATCTTGCCAAATCCAAGGTCCTTTCTTTATTCTATCTTTTTCAATCTCTCAGCATCATTTAACACAGCTGACCATCTCCATTCTTTCTGAAACACCCTCTGGGACATCATAGTCTCTTGGTTTTCCTCCTGCTTCACTGGCAGCTCCTTCTTCTCTACCAGTTCTCTAAGAATTCAAGGATCCCAGGGTTCTTTTTCATATTTTTTCCCCTCTACGCTTTATGTTTAGGTAGTCTTATCCCAAATGAAATGCCACTGATTCCCAAATCTTTATTTCTAGCCCTGACCTTTTCCCTTAGCTTTTGTTCTGTATATTCCACTGTCTACTAGGATGTCTACTAGGCATCTGTAACTTAACATGTCAAAAACACAACTCCTGATTTTCCCTCTCAAACCTCTTTCTTTACTAGCCTTCCTTTTTACCTGGTTGCTTAAACCAAAAATGTGGGAGGGGTGCCTGGGTGGTTCAGTCGGTTAAGCATCCGACTTCAGCTCAGGTCATGATCTTGCAGTCTGTGGATTTGAGCCTGGAGCCTGCTTTAGATTCTGTGTCTCCTTCTCTCTCTGACCCTCCCCTGTTCATGCTCTCTTTCTCTTTCTCTCGGAAATAAAAAAATATAAACATTAAAAATAATTTTTTTAAAAATGTGAGAATTGCCCTTGTTTACTTTTCTCCCTACTCCTCCCTACATCCAGTCCATCACCAAGTCCTTCTGCCTCGGTCATCAAAATAGCTTACTAAATTTGACTTCTTTTCACTATCTCCTCTGCTAAGACACTAATCCAAAGCACTTCTTTCATTTAGACTACTCCAACAGCCACCAGGTAGTGTTCACTAAGTTTAACATGTCAGCCTGAGTAAACATCTCAAAATGTATTCATAAATCAATCACACACAACACTCTCCAATAGCTTTCTGTGTGCTACTGGAATTAAACCTCATCTTCCTTATCATCGTCTACAAAGTCCTAGAGGATCTGGCCCCTGCTTACCTCTTCAACCTCATTCTGTTTGCGTTAGTCCTCCTGGCCTTCTCTCCATCCCTCAGGTAAGCTCTTACCAATCTCCAGGATTTGGTACTTGCTATTCCTCTGACTGGAATGTTCTTTCCCTGAATCTTCCTGTGGATACCTCTTTCTGATCACTTAGGACTCAGCTCAAATGTCACATCTTCAGAGCATCCCCATCCTCAGTCATATACTATCCCATTGCTTTATTTTCTTTACAGCAACAAAAAAACAAAATACCTTCAGGATAGTATTTTAAAGGATCTTTTTTGATAATATGCTCGATGTCTTTCATGTGGGCCATAGCTGCATGAAGGCAGATGCTCTGTCTTCTTTCTTAGTGTGTCACCACCTAAAGAGTACCTGGCACAGAGTAGATATTTGTTGAACTGAATGAACAGTATCAACAACTGGGTGCCTTCGAGGAAAACTAGCATGCACTATTCTCTTCTATAAGTGCCAATAACTAGCTGCCTATCATCTTTACAGTAATAAGCTCTTTTTCTCAGCATAAGTCCCCTCAAAATCAAAATTACTACTTACCTTTGTTGTTTTTTAGTCCATCCATCACCTTGTCTTGCAATCTTTCTATCTTAAAAAATTAAGTGAGGGCACCTGGGTGGTTCAGTTGGTTGAGCATCCAACTCTTTGATTTCAGCTCAGGTCATGATCCCAGGGTGGTGGGATCCAGCCCCACATCAGGCTCTGCCCTAAGTGTGGAGCCTGCTTGGGATTCTCTCTATCCCTGTCTCTCTCCCTCCCTCTGCCCCTCTCCCCTGCTCATGTGCACTCTCTCTCTACCTCACTCTAAAATTAAAAAAATAGGGGCACTTGGGTGGCTCATTCAGTTGAGTGTCTGACTTCAGCTCAGGTCATGATCTCAGGGTTCTCTGGAGCCCTACATCGGGCTCAGTGCTGACAGCTTAGAGCCTGGAGCCTGCTTCAGATTCTGTGTCTCCCTGTCTCTCTGCCCCTCCCGCCCTCAAAAATAAACATTAAAAAATTTTTTTAATAAAAAAATAAATAAATGTATCCTGTACAACTAAAATATTTTCCCTTTTCAGATATGGACTGAACCTTTCAAAAGAGCGTTCCACTACTTTAAAAAAATGTGAAAGGGTTAAAACAAATCTTTAGGAAGGTAAGATAATAAAACCCATAGCTTAGTCATATGACAAATTAAAAAAGCCCTGGAAATAAATATAAACATGCGGTCCTATTAATGAGGAGATTTAAATAAGTCAGTCTTTGAAAAATAAAAGATAACAATTGATTAGTTCAAAATTCTATGGTTGTTATTAAATCTCCTTAGGTAAACTTGTGAGTTTACAGATTGGATGGTGTTAGAACTGGTCCTAAGTACTGCAACTGGGACAGATTCTGTTCGGTCCAGAACTCTTCAGTAGACAAACATTATTATTCTCTATTAAGTTCAAGAGGCACCTAAAACCAATCAATTTCTGAAGGTGGAATATAAACAAATAGACACAAAATATTTTCCATTCCTATTTGTCATTCACCTTCCTAATGAATTCTTAAACATCTGTGCTAAGTTCTCCCTTACAGTTCTGATATTGGGGGTTGTAAGGTTAAATTCGTCTAAAAACTAAATTAAAAAATTTCCCTGGTACCAAAATGGACAAGAAATCTCACCTTTCTTTTTACTCAGCAATTCCTTTAGAAAAATCGAAATTATAAATGATGTCTCTCTTTGAGAGGTATGTATACCTTTTAAAAAGCTAAATAAGCCTCTTGCCAGTTTTGAATCCCTCTAAGGTCTTTCTTAGGGGCCTTGAAATTACCTCTTTGAAACGCAAGCACCAGGGAGGACCCTGTCCCACCTCTTGGTCTTTGTGGGATTTTAAACCCCAGCTGTTGGCTTCCAGATGTAACTTCGTATTATTTTTTTCCTTTGGATAAAGACAGCAGGTCGGTGGTGGATTATATCTGCCTGGCTACATAAACAAATGAGGGTTGTTGTGTCTTTCTTTTGTTTTTTTTTTTTTGTGGGTTTTTTTTTGTCTTTACAATCTCTTTAGGGCATCACATGTTTTAATGCTTATTCAATAATAAAATTGTTTCATTCTTTCCTACTTTTAGCGGAGAGGATATTATGGAGATGGTAGATTTTATTTTTATTATTTATTATTTTTATTTGTGCGAGAGAGATATCGAGCGATCGAGAAAGCGAGAGAGCGAGAGATCGAGAGAGCGAGGGAGAGATCGCCCAAGCGTGGGAGAGGAGCAGAGGGAGAGAGAATCTTGAGCAGGCTCCACGCTCAGAGCAGAGGTCAACAAAGGGGCTCAATCTCACGACCCTGGGATCTTGACCTGACAAGAGTCAGAGGCTCAAGGGACTGAGCCACTCAGGTGTACCAGATTTTATTTTTAATGATTTCCCCAACTGGGTCCTCCAGTTTCAGCACTTGTATAGCTGGCTGATAATCCCCATGCCCCCTCCACACTTGTCTTAGGCAGTAAGGTATAGTGCAAAGACCACGGAATCAGACAACCCTGGGTTGAAACCGTGCTTTTCATTTTACCAGAACGTAACTTCTCTGAAGTATTACTTCTTTTTTTCTCTTAAGTATTACTTAACTTCTCTGAACCCCTATCAACCTCATTTACAAAATTAGGACAATAATACGTTTTAAATGAGGTAAATAAACGGACACACAGGAGGTGCTTAGCACTCGAACGAAACAGAGTTATACCACACTGCCTCCACACACTAAACGTGTGTTCCACTCCCCCTCTCCTCGTGGGTATCTGTCAAATCCCAGGATAGCGTTTACCTCACTAATCTCGAGCACACTGCGTTAATAGGCAACGACCTCGCAGTGAGGATCTTCACAGCTGAAAAAGTTTTAGTAGGTAAAGTTGACAGAGCCCTCGCAATTCAAACAGAATGGGGGAAAATCAGGTTGCGGGGGTCCCCAAATGCAAATACGTGAATTACAAATGAATACAGGCGACAGCGCTTCCGCACTTCCTCTCCGGGCTCATCAGGACACCGCCCGCCGACGCGGGGGCGAAGATTTGCATGTACGAAGTTGGGAAGAGGCGGGGAACCACCCATCGAAAACCCCGGCCGCCGTCCCCCGGGGCCCCGGAGAGCCAGCCCCACTTCACCGCCCGGCCCGCCCCCAAGTGCTCCGGTGCGGCCGGCCCCCTGGACGTCACCGCACCTTCCCACCCTCTTCTGAACTTTAAACCACGCGCCTCAGAACAACCTGGAGGAGGGGGATTTCTTCCGAGCCGGCGGCTGTCGCACGCTCGGAACAGTCACCGCCCGGCTCCCAGCGTTCCCCGCGCTCCCGAAGATCCCGCCTCCCACTTTCCAGACCCAGTCTCAAAGCATTGGGCTGCAGGGGGCGGGGCGCGGGGTAGGGGCGGGGCGGAGCGCGGGCCTCCGGGACGCCCCGCCTCTCCGCCCCCGGGGCAGGCGGCGGTGCGGGGGTCTACGTCAGCCGCGGGAAATCCCCTCTCCTAGCTGCCCGCCCCTCTGCCTGGCCGGCCTGTGGCTCTGGCGGCGCTCCGCCCCCTACCCCTGGCTCCCGCACCTAGGAAGGGCGACTCTGGGTGCTCCGAACGCGAGAATTAAGGGGGTGGGAAGGTGTGAGCCGCAAACTCCGAGGAGGGCGGGAAGGAGGAGGAGGCCCCGGGGGTGGTCAGGGGAACAGGGGGTCCCGTCGGCAGAGTCCGTCGGCCGCCGGACCGACGCGGGCTGATCGCGGAGGTCTCGGGTCTGGACGCTTGGAGCGGGCGGCGAGGTGAGCGGAGCCATGGCCTCCGGTGAGTGTTCCAGGCGCGGGTCCGGACCGGGGGAAGGAGCGCCTCCGGACGTCGGAGTTTCGGGGGTCCCAGTTTTGGTTGTGCGCGTTATGTTTTAAAATCGTCTCATCTGGCAAATTGTCAGCCTTTAACAAGTTCCCCGGTTCAAGGTTTGCGTGCGAAATCAAAGTCACGCTCTGTAATTTGATGCCAACGATTTGATTTTTAGGATTAGGGAAGTAACAATTACCTAAATAAAGGAGGACGGATAGTTCTCGTATTTAGAAGTTGTTTTATGTTGAAATGGTGGTTATGTTTTAGAGCAGGAATGAAGAAGCTTCAGACCTCAGGAGTGCGCTTTTTTTTTAAAGTTTAATTTCATCAAGTGCCGAGAGGTGATCACTGATGTGTTGACAGTTGTACAAAATGTGGTGCGGCTTTAAAAGTCACCAGTGGTATCCCAACAGCTTTTAAGTGGAAACGTTGCTTGAACAAAGTGGACAGTTTCTACTCTAAAGCGCTTACATTCTGTTTTATGGAAAAGTCATTTTTTTTCTTTATTGGAAAGGAGTATTAGAACACCGGTGCTTTTAAAATAGGAGCAGGAATGAAAACTGTGCATCACTAATGTAGAAACTGATTTTCAGTTAATAGATGCGTCCATTTCTTGCTTTGGAGGGAAACGACTTTATCAAAAAACAGGTTAGAGGACAGGGGAGGGAGTCTCAAGTATGTAGCCGTGGTTTAGATCTGTTTGTAACCTAAAGGGAAGTAAATCGAGTAGATTGTTCCAGTTGGACCTTTACAGGATGCTGGCAAGGTTCATGAGGCCGTTTCCCGGCAGAGGGAGCAGCTTGAGCAAGGCTGGGAGGCCTTATCGATAGTATTAAGTTAGCGCTGTACTAAGTGGCAGAAGAGGGGACCTTATTTTTGCTTGACCCGCGTCCTCCCAAGTCCCTGGTTCAGTGACCCTCAGAAGGCTGATATCTAGCAGAGAAGAGGAAGTAGAAAGCATTAAAGGATTTTTTTTAAGGGTTGAGCAGAACAATGCCGTAGCTACTGCTGTAGGCCGAAAAGGAAATTGGGGTGGTTCACATGACATTTGATTTCACTTTGTCTGTGGTTTTCATGTGAGAATACAAGTGTAGTTTAAAATATTTCAACTTTCTCTTTACCCACTTCAGTGACCCCAAACTTTAAGATAATTTTGTAAATTTATAACTTCAAAGCACATTTAGAATAAAAGTGCAAAGATGATCTGAAATATTTGGCTAATTTATTATTGGTTACCAGAAAGAGATTTTGTGTGAAAGTAGTAAAGAAAGGTGAGCATTATAAATAAAAAGGGTCAGACTGCTGTCAACTTAACCAAACTTCGTTCATATGTGGCTTGAATACAATACTTCTAATTATTTTACAAGGGAGAAAAGAACCATTTACACAGAGGGTAGCATAAGCCCCACAGCATTCAGGAAGACGATACAATTTAAATTTGTTTAATGGCACTGTATTTTGTGCTGTTGTGAGAGCTGATTCCCTAAATGGAAGGGGAAGAAATTTAAAGGAATGGAAAGCTGTAGAGCAGTTATCTCTCTTTTTTTGTTTTTGTTTGTTTTCTGGGTTGTTTTTTGTTTTTTGTTTTTTACCTTTTCTGGAGTTGCATTGAAATGGGACTATTTAAAATATAACAAGTTATTTGGGGCGCCTGGATGACTCAGTTGGTTAAGCGTCCAACTTCCGTTCAGGTCATGATCTCATGGTTGGTGGGTTCTAGCCCCTCGTTGGGCTCTGTGCTGACATTTCAGAGCCTGAAACCTGCTTCGAATTCTGTGTCTCCCTCTCTTCCTCTGCTCCTCCCCTCGCTAGTACTCTTTCTCTCAAAAATAAATAAATTAAGTAAATAAATAAAAATAAAATATAACAAGTTATTTAAATTGGAATTCAGTTGTTTGAAAACTGCCAAGGAAATTTTTAAAAAGGAGTCTGGGTATATTTTCCTTAATCACTTGTAAAGGCCTTAGAGAAAAAGATGCAGTAATTACAAATTCTTTTCCTGTTTTGAAGCAGTAATTGAACCGAAAGAGTAATAGGAAAAAAAAATTTGCTTAGTTTATCTTTGTTTAGTTTAGATTATTTGTAGTAAGGTAGTATTGGAACCTCAAAAAGTATTTTTATTGATTACCAAGCACTTTAGACCATGTCTTTATTTCTCACCGGATGTCATATGTAAATAGGTATGTGTAGTTGCATATGTTATCTGTATAACGTAAAAGTAGGAGATCATAATCTCATAGGCAAAATTATATAAGTACCATGAGTAACTGGGACTTTGATATGTTTATGATTCTAAATTTTGTTCAGGTAAATTACCAAATTAATTATTTAGGATTTCACAGATCAGGTTCTATTAAGTTGTCTTTATTGCTTGTTTGTTTGTTTGTTTGTTTTTAACACGTTGATTTTTCTGTCTTTTGGCACAATTAATTAGAACAGGTATTGCTAAGAAGAATGTTCCTTGTCCACTTAGGGTATGCGTAGGCAGTCATTACTCTTGTATATTTATGATTCTGTTTTGCTTAACATAAGCAAAATTAGCTATTTTATGTCTGAATTTAAGGCTTCTCATTGTTCCAGTAGAAAGTACGGAATGCTCTTATGCACACATAGGTCTGTTTCCTAATAAGCAGTACTGTCTTTGGTAAAATATGTTTTAATATTTAGATAATTGATTTTTATTCGCAGTTTTCTTAAGTATAGTTCTGTTGTGTCATACAATAGGAAGTACATGAAGAAATTGTTTTTGTAAGCCACAATACTTCCAACTCTGTGGTGTGAGTTTCAAGAGAACTATAAGTATTTCTCTTGAGTAAGGGGAAAAAAAATCAGTGTAGGTATGATGCAACTTAATCTTTAACGATAAAGCTGGAAGCTGGAATTGGCAGCTAAAGCAAATGACTTTTTTAAGGAGAAGACTGCACACTGTAAACACGAAGGCTGTTTCAGACTTGCCACCCATGAAAACGTAGAGACAATAGTGGTATGAAAGAATGAAGGTACTGACAGAATGAAGTGGTATGATAGAGTGAAGGCACTGAGTGAGCAAAATGGCTAGGGAGGAATCATGATGAATCATAATTGGTCCCATCTGGGGTGTGTGTAGTATCTTTCCCAAATACAACTTAGGAGGCTCAGCATTTCCTTTTGTCCTGTCCTTCTCTCATCTGCGTTCTCTGCAAAGGATTGTGTTTGTAGGCACATGACACAAATACTTGCGTGGGACATACTTACACTAAAAACCAGTTAATATTTGTTTAATACTTTTTAAAATTGGCATCCTGTAATGTTTAGTTTTAAATTTGGCAGGCTTTTTAAAAATATATATTTATTTATTTATTTTGAAAAAGAGCATGCGCGCACAAGCGGTGTAAGGGGCAGAGAGTGAAGATACAGAAATCCCAAGCAGGCTCAGTGCTGTCAGCACAGAGCCCATCCGTGGGGTTTGATCCCACAAACCGTGAGATCATGACCTGAGCGGAAACGAAGAGTCAGTCGCTTAACTGACTGAGTCACCTAGGTGCCCCTAAATCTGGCAGTCTTAATCAAGACAGGTGATTTGGTATTGCCATTTATTTTCAATTTAGTTAAATACCTGAGTAATCTGGGACAGATTTTAAATATTTCTCTACTTTTTCATCCCAGAAGTTAAAATTTTTTTTGAGATCCTCCCTGCCCCCCAACACAGTGAAATCTCTAGCACTTACCAACTCTTACATCTTTTATTTACCTTATGCTGCATACATCAAATACACATCCAAAACTTTCCTTACTTGGATTCTTAAGGCCCCTTTCCCAGTCAGCCTCAGATATTGGAATAAATCTGGACTTTAGCCCATAATGAAGCTGGTTTTATTCCAGTTCTGCTACTCTGTGAGATAAAAATGAGAGAATAACTATTATAAAGGCTTGTTTTTAGGAACCCATAAATACCCATCAATGTTAGTTTTCTCATGTAGTGGAGCTGTTTGGGGACTCAGACCTCTAGGAAATGGGACTTTCTAGAGATAGTTTTGAGTATCCTGACATTCTAGAATTCTGTGAAACCTTAAAAACTTACAATAATAGGCTAGAACAGATGCTAGACAGAAAATAGTCTTTCAGGAATATATAAGACTACCCATTTACTTTTAAACAATTTGAAATGGTTTTCTGTATTTTTAAACTAGGGCAGAAGAATTTAACAGTGATGTTTGGAGGCAGTGTATCTTTTCTCTGTTGTCCACTTAAATGATACTGAACGTTCTGAAAAGAAAGAAAATAAAAAATTTCTTAGTAGATAAACAGTGTGTCCTTTTGCTAATGATTGATATAACTTATCCTTCATTTGATTTCTTTTGCACCTTCTGTGTTATTCTCTTTCTATCCTGTGGGAATAGGCTTAAGTTTTCTTTGCCTCTTCGTTAACTGAATGCCATTCTATGTGAGAAATGGTAACTCTAAATTTTGATCATAATTAGGAAGAAACGGAAAAGCTCACGTGTGTCTTAAGGTAGAGACGATTATCACAATTCACTTGGGTTCCTAGGTTTGAGGAATGACAAATCTTTTCTTTTTCTCCAAAGTGAGTGAAGGTGATATTTAGAAAAGTGTATATTGTTAGCTCCATTTCCTCCTTTGACTCTCAGGCAGTCTGTTATCCAGTACTTCTGTAAGAGAGATGTGGTCTGTAGTCAGTTATTCTCAGCTGTGGTGTTGACATTTTAGTGTGTTATCATTTGCTTGCTGTATTGTAACGAGTATTACTAATGATAGTTAAAATATTAGTTTTGCAGACAATTTACCTTTTAAATAGATCGCTGTGATTGGAGACCATCCCATCATAATGCCTTTTTCCCTTGCTTACATTTGGCTAAGCTTCTTAGACTGGGAGAGAAAGAAGACTTAAAAGTTGTCAGAATTCCTCTGCCTAGTTTGTCTATCACCCAGCTCATACTTGTATATGAATTTTTGGACTGCTCTCTAGATATGTGCATTGTTTCTGCTTCTTTATGTTTTAGGGCAGTGGTTCTTAATCAGTAGTTTGTTAGAATGGTTTGGAAGGCTTTTTCAGAAATATGTTGGGGCTTTAAAGATTTCTGTTTCTATTCAGCAGATCACAGGTGGGATCAGGGCGTGTATGTTTTTTGAAAAAGCTTCCTAGGTAATTCTGATACATACCCTCACTGTGAACTCTGTTCCAGGAATTTCATTGGATCTAAATACTGACTTCCCTATACCAAGATGCATTATCTTCTTAAATTAAGTTGCATTTATTTTAGGTTATTTGCTGTAATCAGTTATTGTGACTTTACCCCTAGTGGTTTTTATGTTTGGGTTTTTTTGTTTGTTTTTTAATTTGATCCATTGGGGTCCCAGCTATCATATTTGCTAATGTCATTTATAATTTCTTTTTCTTATAACTTCATAATGTTGAGCTTTAGCATCTATAAAATGTGATAATAATTCCTGTTCTGTTTTTATGAAGATTAAAGTTGAGAGGATCAAATAAGAATATATATAAGAGTACTTTAAAACAGTGTTATAATTACTGTAGTTAACTTTTTACTGAACAATTAACACTGGTTCCCAGTGCTGGCTATAAGGTTTTAGTTAAGGTGTCTATTTCTGACAATTAAAGCTCCATTTTTAACTTTTATTTCAATGTAATTTAAAAAAAAATTTTTTAAGTTAATTTATTTTTGAGAGTGTGTGTGTGCAAGTGGGGGAGGGGCAGAGAGAGAGAGGAAGACAGAATTTCAAGCAGGCTCCTTGCTGCCGTCGCAGGACCCCATGAGGGACTTGAACCCACGAACCATGAGATCATGACCTGAGGTGAAATCAGGACTGGCCACTTAACTGGACTGACCTACTTAGGCACCCCACAATGTAATTTTTTTTTTTATCTTAAAAACTCAAATAGCACCTTTTTTTTTTTGCCTAAGTGCAAATAAAAACATGAATATATCTTGCAAATATTTTGGCTATATTTCAGATGTTTTACAGTATTGTTAAAAATGCAGGGGTCAGCCCTAGCTTTTGTATAGTATTGGTTAAAGAAAAGTGCAGTAATCAAGAACTACTTAAAAGAAATTTCAACTTTTCAAAACTGTAGTGATTTGAGATAATCTTAGTTGAGAGTACTTATTTTCCCTACAATTCCCTCATTGATATTTTACCTTCTTCCACTCCATAGATGACTACATTTCAGCACTTTTTTCAGGAGAGTAGCATTTTAAGGCAGAGTACTGAGGAAGGAAATAACTGGTACACTGTACTGATGCGTGATATAAGTGATTTATAGTTGGGAAGTAGTTTTAAATCATAAATACAGATAAATTAGACTGTAAATAAGTATGAAGATTAGAAAAGTGTAGCAATTCTGGTACCCACAAAGCACTGGTTTTTTTCCTTAGTAGGGAAACCTACTGAAGGATCATCAGTATGATCCTTCAATGTTTGTGTAACTTACACAAACAAAAAGATTTTTAGATTTTCAGTTATTCATTCTCCAGATGTTTACCGAATATCAGTGTATAAGGCACTGATGAATACGTCACAATTCTTGCCTTCAAGTAGCTTGAAAAGAAATAAGACCAGTAACTTGATGAAGTAAAACAAGTTGCTTTTTTTCAAGAAGAAATAAAACAGTGAGTCTCCCCTTAATTATAGTAATTTGGAATAATTGTCATAAACAAAATACTATGGCAAATTAGAGGAGGGGGAGATTATTTCCAGCTGGGGGAATGTAGAATATTATAATAAACTGTTGGTTGCTCATGAGACTTTTTTTTTTTTTTAACCAATAAAGAGCTTCTTCAATAGGAAGAATAGATTTCAAAGGGTTTTAAGTACTTGATGTTATATGATAACTAATATTTTTCATTTTTATAATTTCACATTTTTAAAAATTATTTTAATCTTTCAGCAACTGCTCTTTTCTTGTCTATAGCCTTTTTTCAAAAACGCTTTCTACTTTAAGGTAGTGTTTTGTAACCAATGAAATATTTGAAAAATCACTATGAGCCTAACTAGCACTTTTACTCACACTCATCTCCCAAAAGTTAGCCACTTACCATTAATGATGTAATTCTATATCAACTTCCCACCAACCACCTTTAAATAAATAGTGGGCACGGATTTATTTGACCTTTAGTTCAACCACATAAATTATTTTATGTATCACTTTAAATATTGTTGAGTATTGAGAGGAAAATGTACTTTATTTTCAAATACTCCTTCAATAATATATAAGGATATGAAATATTCTAAACTGAAATGTGAATTTGAGTTATTTGAAATATGTGAAGTTGAAACACTCATCTGCATGCCTTACATTTTTCAGTAAAACTGAAATAAGTGTTAGGAACAAGAGTAGGTTAAAGTCCGTTTTCCCTGGCTCTTTGTCTTTTGCCTAAACAAATAGGTAGTAAATTCAAACAGGAGTCTGAACCAACCAATTAATTAAAGGTAACATTAACACTTCATTCAGTAACCCAAAGTAGAAACTGTGGAGCCTCAGTGATTCTTTACTTGCTCTTAACCCTAATGTTCAGTCACCAAGGAGTGTTAATTTTATGTTTTCAATAATCCTTCATCCTTGTTATTACTACCATATGTCAGACGTGCCCTCATCATTGGGCACAGTAGCATAACAGCCTCTGAACTGATCATCATGCTTTCTCCTTTCTTTCCAATCTGTCCACTGCCATCAGATTTCTTACTCTAAAATGTCAGTCTGATCATATGGTTCCCCTGCACAAAACCATTCATTGATTCTTTGTCACTCAGAAGGAAATCCAAATCCCCAGTGTACTCTGGCATTTGGTTCTAAAGGTGAAAGTGTATTACACGTTCATTATGGTTATATTGGTGATTCTTAAACTTTCTTTTCTGTGCTGCCACGACTTTGGACTCCCTGCTGAATGCCAACTTTCTCCCTTCCCCCTCTGCTCTCTCCACCCTTTTGCTTCATTAATTCTTTTTCCTTTAACACAGGCATGTCTGACTCTTTTGCTCTTACTGTCATTTTATGCACAATTTGTTAGCATAAACAAAATTTTGTTTTGTTGGACTCTCCTATAGTCTAATAATTTGTGTTGTTTGCCTCATTGTTTTTTTTTTTTAATTTTTTTTTTAACGTTTATTTATTTTTGAGACAGAGAGAGACAGAGCATGAACGGGGGAGGGTCAGAGAGAGGAAGACACAGAATCTGAAACAGGCTCCAGGCTCTGAGCTGTCAGCACAGAGCCCGACGCGGGGCTCGAACTCACAGACCGTGAGATCATGACCTGAGCCGAAGTTGGCCGCTTAACTGACTGAGTCACCCAGGCGCCCCTGCCTCATTGTTTTCTAAAGTCTTGAAAGTACCAGTTGTTATAACATCATGGTATCACTATAAAATCATTGTTTTCAAGAAAGCATTTGAAATGAATAAGAGTAGACAACATGTATTGAGTATTTCTTATAGGTGTGATACTTGGTAAGAACCGAACACACATTACCTCTAATCCTCACAACAACCCAATGAGGTAGTTGCTGTTATTATTATTCACATTTTATAGAGTAGGAGACTTATAAGATACAACATTTCCAGTGTGTTTGCTATTTTTTTTTTTTTATTTTTTTTTCAACGTTTTATTATTTATTTTTGGGACAGAGAGAGACAGAGCATGAACGGGGGAGGGGCAGAGAGAGAGGGAGACACAGAATCGGAAACAGGCTCCAGGCTCTGAGCCATCAGCCCAGAGCCTGACGCGGGGCTCGAACTCACGGACCGCGAGATCATGACCTGGCTGAAGTCGGACGCTTAACCGACTGCGCCACCCAGGCGCCCCTGGGTTTGCTATTAAGATAGGACTAAGTAGGAGTCACAAGACCTCTTCCTCATACTGTACTGGGAAGACCCATTGTGTTACCCTTGTGAAGAGTTTTCTTGCATTCTAACAGAAGATAAGTCTTTAGTCAAAGAAATTGATTATCTAATTGTGGGAATTTAAAAGTCACTAAGCTGATTGAGGGAATTTTTTTTAATGGAAGACATCTTTACCTCCCTGAAGTAAAGACACATTGCTAAGTACCCTACTTGTAAGCACACTTGAGTGTCTCCACTGAGCTTTCATTTCCACAAAATGGATCATAAGAGGGGGTAAACAAACATGCACGTGTTCTAGGGCAGCTCTATTGACATATAATTAATGTATGATAAATTACACATGTTTGAAGTATGCAGTTTGATAACTTTTGACATGGAAATACAACTCTAAGAATCATTATCACAGTCAAGATAATTAATATATCCATCATCCCCCAGGTTTCCTCATCCACTCCACACCCCTGTTCTTAGGTGATCAGTGTTCTGCTTTCTTTGATTATAGTTAGTTCATATATTCTAGAGTTTTATATAAATGGAATCCTACAGTATGTGCGCTTTTGGTCTGGTTTCTTTCAGTCAGCATAAAGTTGCATGTTTTAAATGACATTCGTTATAGAAAGTAAGTAATTATTTTCTTTTCCTCTGTTGTGTCTCATACTTTAGTAAAGGTTTAGATGGAACTGATTGAAAATTGTGGTGAGCTTAAAATCACTTCTGGAACTTGTTTGGATATACTATGTATCAATCCTTTAAGATTCCAATGGAGATATTTAAAAAACATATCCTTCTGCAAGGATTTAAATGCATTTTCAGTTTCTTATTTTTCTTTCTTTTTAATGTTAATTTTTGAGAGCAAGAGTGAGTGAGCGAGCGTGTGGGGGTGAGGGGAGAGAGAGACAAGGAGACACAGCATTCAAAGCAGGCTCTAGGCTCTCAGCTGTCAGCACAGAGTCCAACACGGGGCTGGAACTCAAAACTGTGAGATCATGACCGGAGCTGAAGTTGGACGCTTAACCGACAGAGCCACCCAGGCGCCCCTGTATTTTCATTTTCAATTAGCCGTCTTTTAGTACTGTTAAGAGTCTAATGCAAAATCAAGCAGTTAAACTCACTTTTGGAGTATGATATTGCACTTCTGAAGACTATCTTCTTGACCCTTCTGTGGGAATCTTGAAGGAAACCCTTCTACTTGTTCTCATATGAGAAGTGGGTATCTCTGAAGTGGGTATCTCAGAACTTCACACTGGCATTAGCTGTAGATATTAAATGATAGAGTGCTACCTAATAAATATGATTTGAGTGATCTGTGTTAACATTATGTTAATTATGAGTGGGAGAAGAAGGTGCCTTTACAATTCAACCTTGGGTAATTGTATTTCAACCTTATTATTTAATATTGGGAGGGAAAAATTTTTAGTCTGCTGTTTTGAAAGAAACAAAATGGTTAAATCCATTATTACTGCTATCCTAATTTCAATCTTCCTCTTTTTCAAATTTCCAGGTGGGTATAACCCATGTATAGAGATAACTGAACAGCCCAGGCAGAGGGGAATGCGTTTTAGATACAAATGTGAAGGGCGGTCAGCGGGCAGCATTCCAGGGGAGCACAGCACAGACAACAACCGAACATACCCATCTATCCAGGTAATAGACCATTTTCCTGTGTGTACCTAACTCTTAATTGCTTCATATTTTAGCTATAGCAATTACATTCAAGACCCAGTTTCTTCACAATGTGCTGTCATTTCTACTGTGGCTTGTGCTGTCATTTCTACTGTGGCTTAAATATATACTTTGAAGGGGTATTTATGGTATGACAGTGAACAGAAAAGCCTGGCATTCAGTGGCCCAACATTCAGGTGTTTTCTCATGCTCCATGATAATATTATGGTATAACTTGTTTTAAAAGGAAAATGGGCAGAATCAGATTATGTGACCAATTGAAATTAACGCAGAAAATAGTACTCCAGAGAACTGAGAGGTAAATTCTTCCCTTCTGGTATTCTCTGGAAAGTTTCATCCAAACTGCATTTGCCAGTCAACTGGACTTTATTTATCTGGTGCTAACTGCATTATATATATTCAACTCTCATTTAGTAGATCAATTCTTAATGAGATAAATTTATGGATTATATCTTTAATTTCCCCCTTTTTCAGATTATGAACTATTATGGAAAGGGAAAAGTGAGAATTACATTAGTAACAAAGAACGACCCATATAAACCTCATCCTCATGATTTAGTAGGAAAAGACTGCCGAGATGGCTACTATGAAGCAGAGTTTGGACAAGAACGCAGACCCTTGTTGTAAGTACACAGTCACAGATCTCTTTAGAAATAGGATAAGCATAGGATGCTCTGTTTACTATGCATGTACATCTGTTATTTTTTAGCAGAATAAAGTAAACATTCAAGGTTAGTTGTGGTTAATTCTACTGTAGCCACTTCTCACTTGGATGCGAAAGCTTCTCATACTATGAAAACTATTAATATAACTGCTGTTAATGAAATAACGCTATAGTGTACCTTTAAATTTTCTTACCATTTGCTTAGAACCACCCTTTTATTCTTTACTAGTGGACAGCCCATGATGGTAGCAGGAATACTTATTGTTACTGAAGGTATACATAAACTTATTTCATGCTGTGATTTTCTTTCTTAGTTTGAACCATTTATGAAAGGTTTTCTTTCATATATTTTACTTTGTCCTTTCATTAATAGTTAAAAATCACCAAATATGAGAAAATCAACTGGAAAACTGGAATTATTATTTAGAAAAGGACAGGTTATAAAAGTAACATACAATAGTAATTCTAAGATAAAAAAAATCATTTAACACTTTGGTGTTGGTGAGGCTGCCACAAGATGGGTCCATTATCATGTTGGTGGTAGTACAAATTAATCAAATCCTTCTGGTATGCACTTTCACATAGGAAAAACCTGAAAAATATGAATGTCTCTTGAACCGGCAATTCTGTTTCTAGGAGTTTATCCTCAGGAAACAATTAAGCTTAATTTAACTATAGTGATATTCATTGCAGCTTTGTTAGTAAAAGCAAAAAGTTTGAAGCAATTGAAGTAATAAACAGGGAGGGACTAGTTAAATAAACTGGTACATCCAGGCATTAAACATAACATTGCAAATATCTCTTTGTATAGAAAGATATTCACACTATGTAAGATAAATTGGTTTTAAAACAATATGTGATTAAAAATATATTTTTTTAAATGTATGTGTACATATACTTGGCATTAATAGTAGTTGTCTCTTGGTGGGTAAGATTGTGGGGTTTTATATTTTTCTTTTAACTTGTGTTTATTCTATAGTTAGTTTTTGTGATGAACATATATCGCCTTTGGGGAAAAAAATGAACCTAATTACAACGGGGAAAATGTTAGTAGCCTCCTTCTGTATTAGTAGTGACTATTTAGAAAATATACTTTAAATTTATTATTATTTTTAATGTTTTTATTTATTTTTGAGACAAAGAGAGACAGAGCATGAGCAAGGGAGGGGCAGAGAGAGAGGGAGACACAGAATCTGAAACAGGCTCCAGGCTCTGAGCTGTCAGCACAGAGCCCAATGCAGGGCTCTAACTCACAGACTGTGAGATCATGACCTGAGCCGAAGTCGGACGCTCAACCGACTGAGCCATCCTGGCGCCCCTAGAAAATATACTTTAAAAATATTCCTCTCACAGTAACAACATAAAACCAAAAATAATTAGTAATGCACATGTGGCAAGAAATATTTCCTGTTTATATTATTTGACCTCCCAATGCCATTTTACACTGTGGACCCTTCCTTTCTTAGAACATTTTTATTTCTTGATTTCTGTGAAAATAACCTCTCCTGTTTTACTTCCTACTTTTCTCGATCTTAGTTACAGGCAGTTACATTTTTGGACTATCTTGGTTATGTTCAACAGTGCCCTTTATGGCTGTCCTGTTTCTCCCCCCAATCCAGGTTTCTGTTAAGGATCACATATTGTATTTACTTGTCATGATTATTTAAGTTGTCATGATTATTAAAGTCTCCCTTAATTTAGAACAGTTTCCCAGTCTTTTTTGGTCTTTCATGGACATTAACATTTTTGAAGAGTCTGGGCTGTTTTGAAGATTGTGTTCAGTGTGGATTAGTCTGAATAGTTGCTGGTTTATATTCATGTTAGTAACACGAATAATACATTCATGTTAACCTGAAACAATTTGGATGAGAAATCTACAGAGGTGCTGCTATGTTGTTCTCAAAATATCCCTTCAGGAGACATGGGATATTAGTGTTTTCCATTGGTGATGTTAATCAGCATTCTATTGTAAAGAAAAACTTTTCCTTTTTCCCCTTTCCTATTAAAAAAAAAAAATAGCACTGTAGCCCCATGGATTCTTATATACACTGTACTGTAGTCCATTATTGGCATTATTATTTTGATGTTCGGGTTGACCCATATATGACCAATGCAAGCCCCTTCAACCTGTTTCCTATGTCCTTTTGATATGTTCCCATCTTTCTTTGAGCACTTTTTTACTTTCTGACACAGCAAAGTGTTCAAGACTTAACTTGTACTTTTCTTGCCCCAGCTCTGAAATCAGTTTTTTTCTAAGGAGCCCTGGTTCCCTTCAGTGGAGAATGGTATTTAGTCCCATTGTCTATTTGACATATTCTTGTAAATATCAAAACACCTCAAATAGAGTATTCCCAAAACCGTGATTGTACCATGATCATACTTTTTTCTCAGTGCTTCTTCCAATGTGCCTTATCTCAGTGGTTGCTATAAAAGCCCCAAACTTGGGTATCATCCATGACACCCCTCCCACAGATGCATACTTTGAATTCATTAACCAGTACTTCTTAAATAGTTCCTGAATCTATGCACTTTCCTCAGTGACCTCCATCACCACCACACTACCTGTAGTCTAAATGTAAGCTGCCAGAATAGCCTCCTGACTGGTCTGCTTGCATCTTTTTGTACTCCCCCTCTCCCCCCTGCTCCCCAAGTCTGTTCTCCACTTAGCCAAAGTGATCTTTTGTAAAAGTTAAGTTAATTTATTCAGAGTGAGCTTTTCAAATACAAATCTGAATGTCAAATCCCCATTTAAAATATTTTAATGGCTTTATGTGGCTCTTGGAATAAGGACAACATTCCTTATTGGCCTGTGAGGTCCGCATGGTCTCCTTGTATTTCTAGCCTGCCATTATACTGTGCTTTCATTGAACTTTACACTCCAGTCATAGAGGCCTTCCTTTAGTTTGCTGTATTTACAATGCTCTTCTGTAGGGACCTTTGCTTGTTCTGTTCCTCCTGCCTGAAGTCACTTTACTCTTCTCTTCCCCTACTTCATTTCTGTTTATATTAAGTATCAGTTCATACAATAAACCTGTTTGTCCATCCAGAATTGATCAAGTCTCTCCCATCAAAGGCTCCTATGACAAAGTGTATGTCCCCCTTATCAAATTTGTTAGGATTTCAGTTTAGCATTTGTCTTTGTTTTTTTATTTTATTATTATTGTTATTATTTTTAATATTTTTATTCATTTTTGAGAGAGACAGACAGAGTGTGAGGAGGGGAGGGACAGAGAGAGAGGGAGACACAGAATCTGAAGCAGGCTCCAGGCTTGGAGCTGTCAGCACAGAGCCCGACGCGGGGCTCAAACTCGTGAACCATGAGATCATGACCTGAGCCAAAGTCGAATGCGTAACCGACTGAGCCACCCAGGCACCCCAGCATTTGTCTTTTGCATGTGATTATTTAATACTTCTATATCTGCTTCACTAGACTAGAGGTCAGCAAACTTTCTCTGTAAAGAGCCAGATAGTAAATAGTTTAGGCTTTGCAGTCCATATGGTCTGTGTTGAAACTGCTCAATTCTCTTGTAACATGAAAGCATGCCTAGACAATATGTAAACAAATTGGCTTGTCTGTGTTCCAAAAAATCTGTGTTTGCAAAAACAGGTGGCGGGCCAGATATGGTCTGGGGGCAATAGTTTGTCAGCCCCTGCGCTAGACTGTGAGCTGCATGAGGGGAGGGATTGTATGTCCCCATAACTTTCCAGACAGTTTTGGTACAGAGTAAGAATCCAAAATTTCATTCATTAAATTTTTTGTCAAAGAGAAACGAGAACCAAGCTATGAATCTTTCAAAGAAGTAGAATACTTTTGAGGAAGAGGATTATGGTTTCAGGGTTTTGAGAAAGGATTACGTATTCCAGATTTATTTTTTAATTATTGGAAGCAGAGGAAAGAAATGTCAAAGGTATCTTAGGTGCTAACAAAATCACAAGTATGGTGAAGGTGAAGAGCAGGAACATAAGACAGCATGAGCATGGAGAAGGGCAAACAAGGCAGGCAGCCTCCTGTTGCAAAGTGCTGTTATGAAGTTTGAACAAATAGTAATGTTATTATAACCAAGTTTTGCTTCCTTATTCACACCCACCCAGCTTTAATGATGTCATGGTTTTTCCATGTGGGAACAAGTATGACTGGTGGTGGTAGGGGAGTTCCCCCCTCCACCATCTATGCTACAATATGCAAATTAGTAATATTTGTAGCTATTGAGAAGTTTTCCATAAATGACATTTTAAAACTTTTGTTAAATATTATTCACATTAAACAACTTTCTAATTTAAAATGTTTCAGTGTTTTCTTATGAATGATTATTATAGCTTCATATAATATAGCATAAAACATATTCCATTGCTACTAGCAGTGAAGTCAGGGCTCAGAAATCAAATGTCTGTGGAATGGATCGGGGATAAGAGGACTAGCAGGCACTATAGTAAATTGGAGAGCCCTGCATAAGTGGGGCTGCAGGTGCTCAGCTCTAGCCAGGTGTTTCTGTGCCAGTCTACTGTTGCCAGACCTTTAGAATGTTGAAGAGAAGCCAGAAATCCATATATTTATATTCAGTTAACTTGATTGTTAACTGTGCGCATTTGTTTTTTTATTTAAGGTAGATGACACTTTTATGGGCTTAGTAAAACATACCTGTGGGCTTCAGCTTATGGACATTTTTTTACAGCTTTTTTGTTCGGGAGGTCAGTTTTAGCTTTGTGGTGTCACTTTCCTGTTAATCTTCATCTAATTTTGGTATATTTGACATATTTGATTTTTGCAGTATCCTTCGGTAAAACCTCATTTATATGTCTTTGTATTTAACTGTAAAGCAGTTTGAAAGTTCTGTTTTCCTTCTAGTTTTCAAAATTTGGGTATTCGATGTGTAAAGAAAAAAGAAGTAAAAGAAGCTATTATATCAAGAATAAGGGCAGGAATCAATCCTTTCAATGGTAAGTATGCTTGGTATAATCATTTCTGTTATTTGGGTATTGACCTATTTGTGTTAGTGAATTCTATTTGTATCTCAAACCTGTGCTTTAAGAGCTACCTTAAGTTCCATGTTCACTTTTCTACTTGTTAGCGTATACCTGTATCTGAAGAATGAAGAATATTTAAAATCTTTCATAGTGTTGGAGAAAAAAAATTCTTTGGCAGACCAGGCTTTCTGGTATCAGTGGAAAGTGCCATTGTTTTCTATAAGAAAACCTCAAAAATGTTCTGATTCTTTTTGAATGTGGCCTTCCTTTTGCCACCCCAGCAGATAGTATACATTACCTTTTCTGAATGTTGAATAGGCACTGTGGTTATAAGATATTGAAGTACATTTAAATCAAGAGCATATTCAACAGCAAAATTTAAATTAATCCCAGTGTGGAAGAAGATGTGTAGAAATAGTAGAAGCTATACAAAATATTTTCATTAGTGTATTTATGTATAAGGCTAGATATTTACTGGTTAGTAGGTTTTGTTAGGGATGGAGTGATACAGTGTAATGCCTGGCAATTATAAGCACTCTGTTGTTTGGATAGATAAATGCTGGCATCCTACACTACAGTTAGTTTCCATTGTAAGTCTTCTGCAGCTACTTAAATAAGCATGATTCAGGAATTGAACTACTATAAAATTTTCAAAGAATACATTTCTCTGTCATATTTAAGACATCCTTATATTGTTGGGGCATCTGGGTAGCTCAGTTGGTTAAGCGTCCAACTCTTGGTTCTGGCTCAGATCGAGCCCTGTGGGATTCTCTCTCTCTCTCTCTCTCTCTCTCTCTCTCTCTCTCGCCCAGGAGGTGCTCTCTCTCTGGCGCTCCTGGTTTCATGAACTCTGTCTCTTTCTTTCAAAATAAATAAATGAACTTTTAGAAAAAAATACATCCTTATATTGTTGGTTGTTTGTTTTTCCTGGATGTATAAAAATAATTTAAGGGATACGAAGTGAAGTTAAGGAATATGTTCATAGCCAAGTGCGGTGTTTATATGAATCATAAGGTCTGCATCTCTTTTCCCTAGTCTTTATTTTTCATACTATTTAGTATAATGCTAAAAGCAAAAGTCCCCTTCAGCCTTCCTCATCAGAGGAGACGACTATTAAATTTGATGTGTATTTTTCTAGAATTTCCTTTTTATATGCATAGCTGTCTCCCTAGTTTAGCAGCTTCTCATCTCGTAGTTTTTACAGTGGTGACTACTGTAGGGTAGGATGCCGACATTTAGCTTGCTGTAGTCATTTACCTATTAAAATAATACAGGGTGCTTACAGTTGCACTACTCCAGATAGTGCCATCCCCAGCAAAATCCACTAAACAGTAAATATATATAAATAATATAAATGAATATACACAAATATACATATTTATTTTTTTATATAATGGAATCATGCTATACTGCTATTGCTTGTTTCTTTGTACTTAGGAATAGATCTTAAATATCTTTCCATGTTAGTACTTTTGAATCTATTTTACTTTTTAACAGAGTACTGTATTGTTTGGACAGACCATAATTTGTTTATCTAGCCATCTATTCATGAGCGTTTAGGTTTTCATTTTATTAAAAAAAAAACCAACTCCATTGAATATATACACTTTGAGTTCTTGTGTGATTATTTCCTTAGGATAAATTTTCAAAAGTGGAGAATTTCTGGGTCAAGAGTCTGCTCATTTTCATTGCTCAAGTAAAAACCAAAACTTAAAAATTAAAGAGTCCATCTAAGTTTAGATGTAGTATAAAACAGGGAAATGTAGCACAAAACAAGGAGATCATGAATAATAGCTACCATTTATTAAGTACTTTTTGTATGTCAAGAAGTAAATGTTAGGTACCTATGTATGCTATTTATTTAATCATTGTAATGGCACTTCTTTTCAGAAGGGAATTCCAAAGCTTTGGTTATTTAATTTTCCCAAGACGTGTAGCAAATGGCAGAGCTGGAATTCAAGTCTGGATCTGACTCCAGTGGAAAAGCAAAAAAGGAAAATGTAGATGGACCTTCTAGAAGTTTTTTAGGTTTTGTTGTTTTTGTTTTTTTACACCAATCCAGAACCAGGCATGATGGTAATAATGCTCATATAGCACTCAAGAGTAGTTCCTAGTACAAAATAAGTGCATTACATACTTATTTCATTAAATTTTTTTTAATTTTTAAAAGTTTCTTTACTTCTTTATTTATTTAAATAATCTCTACCCCCCAACGTGGGGCTGGAACTCACAACCCCAAGATGAAGAGTCACATGCTCTTCTGACTCAGCCAGCCAGGCACCCCTTATTTCATTTAATTCTTATAGCAGCCTGTGATGTAGGGACTATTGTTGTTATCTCCATTTTATAAATAAGGAAATGAAGGGATAGAAAAATTAAGTAATTTTCTCAAGGTCATATAGTTGGTAAGTGATGGTACTGGGATTTGAACACAGCCTGGCTATCAGGCTCATTATCTCTCTACTGCACTGCCTAGGTGGATTTAGATTTGGGGAAGGGAGCAATCCTGCCGGTTGAGCCTTCACAGTATTTGTGCTTTTGGTTGTTATTTAGTTTTTTGTAACGTCCCTTTCTTCCCCATAGCCCTTTTGCTCCCTCTTTAGTTTAGGGACCTACCATCTCACAATTTGAATTGTAGTAATCTCCTCCCCCCACACCCCAGTAGAATAATCTTCTTAGAATAGTGCTTTAGCATATTACTCTGATTAAAACGTTGAAATGGCTCCTTTAAAAGTTTAAAAACTAAATGGCCCTAAATTGAAAGTCTTCCACATGTAGCTCCAGCATATCTTTCCTGCCTTCTCTTCCACGGCTCCTCTTCATGAACCCCTCGCTATTCCAGCAAAACTCTTTTGGCCACCTACCCTAACCATTTCTCCACCATCTTCTACATTTTTCTCACTACCATTGTAGGAATGTAAACTTAACATCATTTATAGCTGGACTGTTGCTGACAGCCCCTAAACTTGTGTTCCTGCCTCTGTTCTTAATATCCTCCAAGCAGTTTGTACACTCTGCATGCAAAAATATCCTTCTAAAACAATAGGAATTCAGTGGCTCCAAATAATTTTCAGCAGTGGTTCTCAAAAATATACTTCATACTTGCTAAAAATGTAGATTCCAGGTCATATTCCCACTGATTTGCTAGGTCTAGCATGGGGTCTGGAATGCTGTTTTGAGAAATCTCTAGCTTCATGTTTCTTAACTTACTTGACTGTGACTCACAGAAGAAATAGCTCTTGTTTCTCCACCAATACATACATATGCACACATACATACATACATAAAGCACTGTTCTTACTACATGCAGTATACTCTATTCCATGCCTTTGCAGTCCATTTCTTTTTCTTTTCTTTTTCTCTTTTTTTAAAGAAAATGCTTTTCTAACACACCAAATTAATTTTATAACCAATGGGTCCCAAACTCTTACTAAAAATGTCAATCCACATCCACCTCTATGTTTATAGTGGCATTGTTTACAATAGCCAAGACAAGGAAGCATCCCAAATGCCCATTGATTGATGAATGGATAAAGAATGCTATATATACACAATGGAATATTATTCAGCCATAAAAAAGAATGAAATCTTGCCATATGCATTGACATGGGTGGAACTAGATTATAATGCTAAGCAAAATAACTCAGCGAAAGACAAATACCATATGATTTCACTCATGTGGAATTTAAGAAACAAAACAAATGAGCAAAGGGAAAAAAAAAGAGAAAGAGCAAACCAAGAAACAGACTCTTAACTCTAGGGAACAGATGGATGGTTATCAGAGGGGAGGTGGGTGGGGGGATGGGTGAAATAGGTGATGGGGATTAAGGAGCACACTTGCCATGGCGAGCACCAGGTGATGTATGGAAGTGCTGAATCACTATATTGTACACTTGAAACTAATATAGCACTGTATGTTAAGTGAAATTAAAATTTAAAAAAGAAAATGCTTATCCAACCACCAAATTAATTTTATGACCACTGGGTCCCAAACAATAATTTGAAAATCTCTTCCATAGATGATTCTGGTGCAAGCCATCCATGGACCACGCTTTGAGAAACTCTGATCTACTTGCTAGATTCAACTTCTCACTCATAGCATTCAAAGCCTTTGATCATCTGATCCTTGTTTTCCGTTCCAACTTCTTCTCTGGCTTGCATCCTCTGCTTTGACTTCCTGTCCCTCCTTCCTCTAACACTGAGCGCACACATATGTGCTTTGTTTTTGCCATCTGAAATATTTTGCCGTGTTAGAAGAGCCACATTCTTTCTTGCTACTGTGCCTTTATATACGCAATGCCCTTACGTGGAATGCCCTGATCTACCTAGTAAATTCTTCCTGCTCAGCCTTCAAGTTTAAAGGTTGCCTCTTTGAAGCTTTCTGTGACCTTGCCACAGGGAAAAGTATTGTTTTCTGAAAATGTTGTACATCTTTCCAATATGATTTGCTATGCCTTTGTGTGTTTCTCCCTCACTGATTCCTGAGGCTATGAAGGACTGTCTTCTATGTATCTCTAACACACAGTCTAGTGTGTGGCACATGGTAGGGGCTTAATTAAAATTTGCTGAAAGAGAAAATGAACAAATGAATGAGTGAACACACCTTGTTTGTACTTGTCCACCAAAAATATACAAGTTGCTTTCCTTATCTGAAATGCCCTGAAAGCCTTTTTAGCTCTGTTGAGCCCAAGGTAATATCCCCCTAATTATACCAGTCACTCAGCAATTGGTCATGAAAAGCTTTGTGACATCTGTTGGATTATTTAATTCTCCAGCAGTTGTTTTATGAGATGAATTTTATGCTCATTGTGGACAGGATCTATGATGGAACTTGCTTATATTTCACTTTGGTACCTAAACCGTATATTTATATTACTGTTAAAACAAATATCTTCACAATATATTTATATTACTGTTAAAACAAATATCTTCACAATATCTTATATTTCACTTTGGTACCTAAACCGTATATTTATATTACTGTTAAAACAAATATCTTCACAATATCTGAGGTAAAAGTTTCCTATTTATATACAGTAAGTTATGCATCTTAACTAATGCATTCATTCCTTCAATAGGAATGTTACCTCATTCAGTCTTTATAGTCCTAGGTTGTTGTAGGTGGTTGGGATAAGTTAGTGAACAAAACGAACAGAAATTCCTGCCTTTGAAGAGCTTCTATTTCTGTGGAGAAAGACCGACAATAAACAAATTTACTAAGTAAATATAGTAGGTGATTTATTAGGCAATGAAAAGTTCTCAGGGGGAAAAATCAGTGTAAGGAGTCGGGAATCTGTAGTTAAGGGGAAAAGGTTATACATTTAAATAGGACGGTTAGAGTAGGCTTCATTCTCTATTCCAGTATAGTTTTTATAATAGATATTATGGTTATTATATGTTATTGTTTTCCTAGAATATTGAAATAAGACCTAAAATGTACATTTCTCTTTTTTTAAGTTCATTTTTTTATTTAGAGAGAGAGTGAGAGCGAGTACAAGCAAGGGAGGGGCAGAGAGAGAGAGAGGGTGCAGAGCCCGATGAGAGGCTCAAACCCACAAACCATGAGATAATGACCTGAGCAGAAATCAAGAGTTGGATGCTTAACCGACTGAGCCACTCAGGCGCCCCCTCAAATGTACATTTCTAATACTAAGCAAAACAAAATCTAATCCCCTTGAAAAAACTCAAAACACCAAAAACTAATTTAGATAACTCAGAATTATCCTTTTCTTTGGTGGTTTATTTTATTTTTGGGATATACAAGTTCAAATTCTACCATGTACATAGAAATTTGTCAGTGCTGAATTTATACTTTGTCACAGGTGTATCACTTCACATAGGAAAATTCTGTTAGTACTGTAAGAGATTAGTTGACTTTGTTTTTGTGATCTATATTTGTGATATATAGAAACAGTAAAATTGGAAGTGTTTAGTAAAATAGGACCTGCACTTTCTGGTCTATAGACTGATGTTACATCATTGTGACAGTCTGTTTTATAGACATCAGGTATCGTGTGAAAATACAAAAACTGGTAAAAATTATTCTTAGCTTTGTGTAGGATTAGTTTATGTACTACATCAACTAGTATGTTTTAAGGGCATTCCTTACTTTTCTTGCTATTAATTCTTTAGAACTATCTCTTACAAAAAAGGGATATACAGCAATCAAGTAGTGTTAAACTAGAGGTTTCATGTAAGAATATTGTTCAAATTGTCAAAGATGTGCTGAAATCTAAATTGCACAAAGAATTTAATGAAGGGTTCCAATATCAAGTTGTTTTTTTTTTTTTCCAATATCAAGTTTTAATAGTGTCCACTTAGCTGGAATAAAAGAATAGCAGTTAGGGGCGCCTGGGTGGCGCAGTCGGTTAAGCGTCCGACTTCAGCCAGGTCACGATCTCACGGTCCGTGAGTTCGAGCCCCGCGTCAGGCTCTGAGCCCCGCGTCAGGCGCTGGGCTGATGGCTCGGAGCCTGGAGCCTGTTTCCGATTCTGTGTCTCCCTCTCTCTCTCTGCCTCTCCCCCGTTCATGCTCTGTCTCTCTCTGTCCCAAAAATAAATAAAAAACGTTGGAAAAAAAAATAAAAAAAAAAAAAAAGAATAGCAGTTAGACTTCACAGAGGACTCTTACAACAAAAGCTGAAAAAAAATTAAGTTATTTATCATTTTCTAGCTATGTGTTTAATGATGTACAAGGAATTCTAATATTCATTGATTAAAATCGATAGGATTTTGACAATAAAGAATTTACAATTCAGTTTTATTCAGTGTCTTATTATTTTTCCATATAGAGAGGACACTGAGTTGTTACAAAGACTATTTTACAATTGAGTTTGGGGGGATTATCTTATATTGGTAGTCTGAAAGATAACACAGTTTAAAAAGACAAGTGATCTCTAACATAGATTCATTCTGGTCTCTAAAGTCTGGTTTAATACAAGAAAATATAAGAGCCTTTCCTCACAACTTTAAGCTTAAAAAACAAGAAGAGGGGCACCTGGCTAGCTCAGTCCACTAAACATGCAACTCGATATTGGGGCCGTGACTTTGAGCACCATGTTGGGTATAGAGATTACTTAAATAAATACATTTTTTTCTTTTGTTTTTAAAAGACAAGAAGAAAAGCTCTTGAGTACTTCATTATCCTTTCTTTACTGCATTCACTTTAGTTTTTCAAACCTTATTGATTATCATGGGCAGAACTTGGGGCACAATTCTTTTATGCCGTCTGTATTCAACATACTCCCATTATAACTCTTTTCATGTTATATAACTTTACCTATTTTTCATGGAGACACTAATCTCACTAAGAGCAGGCATGGTCTTTTCATATCTGTATCTGGTATTTATTTTAGTGCACAGCACATAATAGTAACTCAATAAATATCTTGAAAGAATGAGTAAATTAATGATAGATGGCTGTGACCATTTACCTTTTGCCTGGCCACAACTTTACCTATTTTTCATGGAGACACTAATCTCACTAAGAGCAGGCATGGTCTTTTCATATCTGTATCTGGTATTTATTTTAGTGCACAGCACATAATAGTAACTCAATAAATATCTTGAAAGAATGAGTAAATTAATGATAGATGGCTGTGACCATTTACCTTTTGCATGGCCACGTAAGCACTTTAAATGTTAGCTTTTCTTATGTTATACATGACAGGTTATCTATACATTTTTTAAAAAGTTTTATTTATTTTGAGAGTGAGAGTGCATGAACAGGTGAGCTGGGGAGGGGCAGAGAGAGAGGGGGGAGAATCCCAAGCAGTCTCCACGTTCAGCATGGAGCCTGACACGGACCCACGACCACAAGATCATGACCTGAGCCAAAATCAAGAGTCAGACGCTTCCAGATACCTGGGTGGCTCAGCCGGTTAAGTGTCCGACTTTGGCTCAGGTCATGATCTCTCCGATTGAGCACCACATTGGACTCTGAGCACCACATTGGACTCTGTGCTGACAGTCTGGAGCCTGCTTCAGAGTCTGTGTCTCCCTCTCTCTCTGCCCCTCCCCCACTCACGAGTGCACGCTCTCTCTCAAAAATAAATAAACATTAAAAAAAAAAAAAAGAGCTAGACACTTAACCAACTGAGCCACCCAGACGCCCCCTATACATTTTAAATAGCAAGTCAAATGAATTATAACTAAACTTCATTTTTTTTTTTTCTGAAATGAGACTTAAATGAAATGAGCTTTTTCTCCAAATGACTTTTAAATGAAGTGAGCTTTTAAAATTATTAGCCTATATACTGTGTATTTTTGTCCTGATGTTTACTTGTATTTCAGTGATATTTAACTGTATTAGAATTTTGGAAATGTCACATCTCTATAGCTAATATATACTATAATTGACTTTAAAATTTTGAATCCCTACTTCTAAGAGAAATACATCATGGTAATATTTTTCCGATAAAAATTAAATTCTTATACATACTGCTTTTAGGACTAAGGAGTAATATTTATTTCTAAAGACAGATTAAGAAGAACAATTGTTACCTTGTTGCCTTTTGATAAATATAAAGGGAAATTTTAAACTAGTTTAAGAGGAATTTAAGAGAATTTGATTGTTCTTCGTCAGATTTTGCATATTTTTAAAAGCTGAGAAGCATTCTCCACATTGCAGACCAAAATACTGCATTTTGTATTATAGAATGATACGTATATTTTTAAAAACCTGTAGCAAGCATTATCCTAAATGAAGGAGACATCAGAAGCAGGCTTTGAAGTTAAGAATGAGAAAAGAATGTGTATTCTTGCTACTTCTGTTCAACATTGTAGTGAAGAGTGTAGCCAATGCAGGGACACCTGATTGAAAACGCAGAAATAAAACTGTAATGATCAGAAGCTATTCTTTATGGTGAAAACTCAAAAAGATATACAAGTATGTTATCAAAATACTAACCTCAAGAAGAATGGATATAAAATTAATATACAAATATCAGTAGCATTCTATATATCAACAATAAATAATTAAAGGAAATATTGTCAGAAAATATAAAGTACGTGGCAACAAATCTGAGAAATGACAATGAAGATTTCTTTAGGGAAAATTATAAAATTTCATTATGAGAGGGTGGAGAATACCTAAACCGAAGGAGAGATAGGTCATGTTTACTAATATCAATATTATAAAGATGTTATTTTCCCCCAAATTGACATACAGATTCAATGCAATTCCAGACTCTTGAGATTTTTCATTAAATATGATAAAATTATTCTGAACAGGAAAAGGAGGATATTTTATAGAAGAGAAATAGCGATGACAAACTGGCTTTATCAGATACTAGAATTTATTATAAAGAGAAGTATTAATTAAGGCAGTGTAGTATTGAGGTAGCAATAGACAGATTGACCAGTGGAATAGAATTGTGACCCCAGAAACAGACTTAAGAAAATATGAGAAGTTGGATTTTTCTAACTCTTGCTATATACAAAAATCAGCTGAAAATGGATTACAAATTTTAATGTAAATCAACACTTTTAAAAACTCTCGGTAGAAAATCTTGGTAAGCAGATTTTAGTCCTTGGCATATACAAAGAGAAGACACAAAACAAAGTTTTATAAAACAGTTGATACATTTGATGGTATTCTTAATTTCAGTTTATTGTATTTTTCTGTTTGTTTTTTTTTTCAACGTTTTTTATTTATTTTTGGGACAGAGAGAGACAGAGCATGAACGGGGGAGGGGCAGAGAGAGAGAGAAACACAGAATCGGAAATAGGCTCCAGGCTCCGAGCCATCAGCCCAGAGCCCGACGCGGGGCTCGAACTCACGGACCGCGAGATCATGACCTGGCTGAAGTCGGACGCTTAACCGACTGCGCCACCCAGGCGCCCCAGTTTATTGTATTTTTCAATTCTAGAATTTATTTGGTTTCTTTTCTAATAGTTTCAAGTTCTGTACTAAGTTCAATCTTGTCTTTTAACTCCTGAGTACATTAAGTATAGTTATTTTTAATATTTTATTTATTTATTTATTTATTTATTTATTTATTTATTTATTTATTTATTTATTTAGAGATAGAGACCGTGAGCAGGGGAGGGGCAGAGAGAGAATCCCACGCAGACCCCGCACTGTCAGCACAGAGCCCAATGCAGGGCTCAAACTCACAAACTGTGAGATGATGACCTGAGCTGAAGTCAAGAGTCAGATGCTTAACTGACTAAGCCACCCAGGCACCTCTAAGTGTAGTTCTTTTAAATCAGGTTTCTGAAGACTTCACTATTTGAATCTTTTGCAGTGTTTCTATAGACTCTTGTTTTTCTTTTCTTTTTTTTGTTTTAAATCACTTTATTTTGTCTCCTCATATGCCTGGTTATTTGAAATAGAATACCAGTCATCATATATGAAAAATTCTAAGGATTTTAGGTCTAGGATGTTGTTATCTGCCTTCAGAAGATTTTCTTATGGTAGGTGACTAGTCACTAGCAATCTCAGATCACCTCAAATCAGTGAATGATTTAGGTTATTTGAAAGTGGACTTCATCTCTGTGGATCTGGTATCTTTCCAGTTCATTCTTTTTTTTTTTTTTTTAATTTTTTTTTTTAGTGTTTATTTATTTTTGAGACAGAGAGAGACAGAGCATGAACGGGGGAGGGTTAGAGAGAGGGAGACACAGAATCCGAAGTAGGCTCCAGGCTCTGAGCTGCCAGCACAGAGCCCGACGCGGGGCTCGAACTCACGGACCGTGAGATCATGACCTGAGCCAAAGTTGGACGCTTAACCAACTGAGCCACCCAGGCGCCCCTCCAGTTCATTCTTAACTCCTGAAGTGTAGCTCCTCCAGGGCCCCAACCAAAGAACTGGGCATTTTTCAGGTCCTCCATCCTCAGTATACCCTGAACTCCCTTTATCTTTCCCCTACAGGCTACTGAGAATTTATCTTAACTTCTCATTTTCTTAGCCACCTCTTAGAAAATTGGCAGGCTATATCTGGAAAAAAAGAAGCCTCTCATTCTGAACTTAACCTCTATGGGTTTCTGTGATACTGTGATTTATAATAAATATATATTTAGTCTTCACCCCCATTCCTGACATAAAGCTCCTAAAACCTTTTGTAAGTGATAACAGCAAAAAAAAAAAAAAAAAAAGGTCTTTTGTTGTTTGTAATAAACTCCTTTCAACCACCCCTGTTATGTCATATTATGTTATGATATGAACACCTGCATCACAGGTGTTCATATCATAATATGTTGACTTTTTAGTTATACAGATATGTTCTTGTAGACTCCTTCAAATGCTTGGCTTAAGAATGCAAATGAGAGCAGCGCCTGGGTGATTCAGTTAGTTGTGTCTGACTCTTGATTTCTACTCAGGTCATGAACTCACAGTTGCTGAGTTCGAGCCCCGCATAGGGTTCTACGCTGGCAACATGAAGCTTGCTTAAGATTCTTTCATCTCTTTCCCTCTCTCTCATCCTGTCTCCCGCTCAGTCTTTCTAAATAAATGAATAAAGCTAACTTAAAAAATACTGATGGGAATATTTAAGATTTTTTAATGTTTATTTTTGCCAGAGAAAGAATGAGCAAGAGAGGGGCAGAGCAAGAGGGGGACAGAGGATCCCAAGTGGGCTCCACACTGATAGCAGTGAGCACTAATGGGAATATTTTAAATGTTCTGATAGCTACAAAGACTGTGAGCATAGTTTAAATAAAAACAGTCAAAATTGCATTGCCATTTTATTAGTTATTTCCTGTAAGGACCAAAGAATTTGGTATTTAACTGTGTTTTCAAATTTAGTATTTCAAATTTTAATACTTTCTGAAAACTAAAATTTCATAAAAAATTTCCACATTGCGTATTTCATGCTTTTAAAAATATGGCTGTTATGATTTATTGCTACAGCTTATGTTATTTGAAAATGCAGTTAATATTTTCTTGTTGAACTGTATTTCTTTTCAAATATCAACTTAATAAACTGTTACTACATCTATTCTGTCATAAAGAATAGGTTTTTATATTTTTTCAGAACTGTAAAATTTTCCTGCTAGTGTTTTTGTTCCTTTTAAAGCAAACTTAATTTGTACATAAAATTCCTTACGGAAACTAGCTAGTTACCTTATATCATCTATTTTCTTCTAGGTATTTAATCCCTAACATATTGTTCTGAATTTTAGTAGTTATTTCTACGTATGTCATTTTTATGCAAAACATACGTAAAGCTTTCTAATAGAGTTCAGTTTTTGAGAGCATAGGTTCAGGATTCAATGACGTCTTAGTTTGAATTCCTTCTCTACCATTGCCTATCTGTGAAACTTTGGAGAAGTAATTTCATCTCCTTAACGTCAGTTCTTGGGGTGCCTGGGTGGCTCAGTCAATTGTCCAACTTGGACTCAGATCATGATCTTGCGGTTCGTAAATTCAAGCCCCGCGTCAGGCTCTGTGCTGATAGCTCAGAGCCTGGAGCCTGCTTCAGATTCTCTGTCTCCCTTTCTCTCTGCCCCTCCCCCACTCACACTCTGTCGCTGTCTTTCAAAAATGAATAAACGTTAAAACATAAAATTCTTCATCTGTAAAACAGGGATGATAATAATTCTTATACAGATTTATATTCTCTTTTATATTCTTCCTATTCTCTGTTGCATATAATCTGCAACTACTTTGTAAGAATTTGTCAATTATTAATGTCAGTTTGGGGTTCTGCTCTAAATTTCAGATAACTTAGGATAGTTACTTCCTGACCATGGCTATAACTTAATACTGTTAGTGACTGACTACGTGCTGGTAATGATAAAAGGCATTCTTGGATTGTGTGCCATTCTATTTTGTTAGCACAGATTGGATGCTACTTAGGGTTATTGGATATGTTGGGCAAGGAGGAGGACCTAGCAGGATTTTAGTTCTATGTGACTGTTTTACATGCTTAAAAAAATTGTACTATTTATATTTAGTTCCTGAACAACAGCTGCTTGATATTGAAGATTGCGATCTCAATGTGGTGAGATTATGTTTTCAAGTTTTCCTCCCTGATGAACATGGTAATTTGACAACTGCTCTACCTCCTGTTGTCTCTAACCCAATTTATGACAACCGTAAGTACTTTATTTTCTTATATTTGTAGCATTAGCTTATGGGGTTTTTTAGTTTAATTTTTTATAGTATTTTGGCAATTAGAAAAAAGTATGATCATTGTAAGAAAAATTCAAGTATTACTAAAATAATAGGAATAATCTTCTCTGATCTCCTTCTTCTCCAAAGATAATCACTATCCTCAGGTACGTTTAACCAGTTTCTTCATATATATTCACAATATATTTTTGGCAACTTTAAAAAAAATCACAGATCCTTTAAAAAAATTTTTTTTTTCCTCTTAGCAATATATCTTTAGCCTTTTCCCCCTTTAGGTACCTTATTCTTTCCAGTAACTGCATATTTCTTTATATGGCTATATCACACTTTGTGAAATCATTACCTTATTACAAGACATTTGGTTTGCTTCCTTCTTGACTTTTTTCTCTAACAAATTGTACTTCAGTAAATATATCCTGTATGTGCATATTTTATGCAGATGTGTCTCTAGCATAATTTTATAAAAGTAGAAATGTTGGCAAATGCTAGATCAAAGGATATGGATATTTGTAGTTTTAGAAGATTATGAAATTGCCCTCGAAGTTTGTGTGTGTGTGTGTGTGTGTGTGTGTGTATGTGTGTGTGTGTGTGTGTGTTTGCTTTTATATGCATCCACTCATGGTATATGACTGCCTGTATTGCATGTAGAAGCATAGTGGAGCATAGGCCTATAAAGGTGGATCAGAGTATCCTCATCATGGAGAACTTTGAATTGCCAGGGAGAATTATTGAAATTGTATTCCTATACATGTCAGTATGAAATTGCATTGCTCTAGAGTTATAGTCATGATGTCATGATTGAAGAGATTAATCTGGTGACACTGTGTAGGATGGATTGAAAGAATCCGAATTTAGAAACAGGGAGATTTAACTAGAGGACCTGTTATTGCCGAGAAATGAAGTCACAAGGCTCTAAACCAGTTTGGGCAATGTAGTTAAAAAGGAAAAGGACAGATGTGGATTATTAATGTTTTTAGTGTCCTTAATTTATTTATACACTAAAGCTTTTATCTGTCCTGTAAGTTGTTTTCCTAGAATTCTCACCGTAAAAAACGAGTAAAAAATATTACTAATTTAAAAAAATCCTTTATGTTTAGGTGCTCCAAATACTGCAGAATTAAGGATTTGTCGTGTAAACAAGAACTGTGGAAGTGTCAGAGGAGGAGATGAAATATTTCTACTATGTGATAAAGTTCAGAAAGGTATTTATTTATTTGTTTCATTGAATTTAGAATATACAGATCTTCCTGGGCTTACAGTGAGGTTACACCATGATAAACTCACTGTAAATTGAAAATAATCTTAAATTGAAAATGCGTTAATACCCCTAACCTGCCAAACATCATAGCTTAGCCTAGCCTACCTTAAACATGCCCATAACACTTACATTAACGTGCAGTTGGGCAAAATGACCTAACACAAAGCCTATTTATAATAAAGTATTGAATATCTCGTGTAATTTATTGAAAACTGTACTGAAAGTGAAAAACAGAACAGTTGTATCAGTTGTTGACCCTCCTGATCAGGTGGCTGACGTGGCTTGCTGCCACTGCCCAGCATCTTCAGAGTATTGTACTGCATATTGCTAGCCCAGAAAAGATCAAAATCTGAAGTACACTTTCTACTGAATGCATATTGCTTTCACGCCATCATAAAGTCAAGATGTTGTTAAGTTGAACCATTGTAAGTTGGGGACCATTTTATTTCGTATTTATTTAGAGAGAGAAAGAGCACGTGTGGGCAAGCAGCGGAGGGGTAGAGAGAGAATCCCAAGCAGGCCCTGCGCTGTCAGCACAGAGCCCATCACAAACCATGAGATCATGACCTAAGCTCAATTGACTGAGCCACCCATGCGCCCCCAATCTGTACTTTAGATTAATAGATGGATTTTGTTTTCCCATTGCTATTTCTTTGCTTTTGTATTCACTAGATGACATAGAAGTTCGGTTTGTGTTGAACGATTGGGAAGCAAAAGGTATCTTTTCACAAGCTGATGTACACCGTCAAGTAGCCATTGTTTTTAAGACTCCACCATATTGCAGAGCTATAACAGAACCAGTAACAGTAAAAATGCAGCTGCGGAGACCTTCTGACCAGGAAGTTAGTGAATCCATGGATTTTAGATATCTGCCAGATGAAAAAGGTAGGATTTCTTGGTGGTAAAGTTTTATACATTTCTTTCATTTTTTTTTTTTAACGTTTACTTATTTTTAAGTAAAATAAGAGAGCACAAGCATGTGGGTGCGAGTGAGGAAGGGGCAGAGAGAGGGGGACAGAGAGGATCCAAAGCCGGCTCCACGCTGACAGCACAGAGTTCAAAGCTGGGCTCAAACTCACAAACTGTGAGAGCATGACCTGAGCTGAAATCGGATGCTTAACCAAATGAGCTACCCAGTCACCCCAATATATATTTCTTAAAGTTAGTTCTCCTAATAACATTTTCTTATTAGATACATTTGAATACAGTAGTGTTTATTCATGATTTACATTTTATTTCCTGAAAGTTTTCAGCTGATTTTTTACCAATTGATCTTTATGCTCTTTTGCATCTCTTTCTTTAGAAAGGAATCTGGAATAGTTTCAAAGTATCCGAACTGTTCATCAAAATTTATTTTATATTTGAGGTTCTGTTTTTGTCCTTATCATGCCCTTTTTATAGATGGAAAACTTGCCACTCAGAAACTGGTCTTCATTTTGGTTTGGTCCTTAATCTGCCCTTATTGTGTTAGTTGACATTGTTGACTTATAGGTGTTATAAGAAAACAAGATGAGTATTATACCTTTTACTGCTGACTTGGGACACATACTGCAATACTTACTAAATCCATATTATATATATATTTTTAAAGCATTTTCTGTATGGGAATAAAACACCTATTTAGTTGTTGAAGGAGAAGCAGCACAATCCTATGATGATTCACATACTTTCCTGCTTTCTTTTTAACCAGATACTTATGGCAATAAAGCAAAGAAACAAAAAACAACTCTACTTTTCCAGAAACTGTGGCAAGATTGTGGTAAGAGTATTTTGGATTGATTTGTATTTAAATAGATTTGGGGGTTTTTACTTTATCCCATTTTCCAAATTTTAACTGATGTTATTTTTAAAATTGCGTTTAATAATGAAAAAACTTTATCACAACAGTTAATTTTCCTGAAAGACCTAGACCTGGTCTAGGATCAACTGGAGAAGGACGATTCATCAAAAAAGGTATTTCATCCCCTGTAGACTATTCCTTAAATGGTCAAAAGATCAGTGCTTTGCACAGTATATTGGAATTCCATTCTTAAGAATGAAAACTGCTTCTTTGCTATTTTCCATTCCCACAAATTATTTCATGCTTTGGATATTAAATGAATTGATCTCCATTTAAAGTCCTGTTGGAAACTATGATTATGTTTTTGGGATTCATTGTTTGAGTAATTACATTTGTTCATATGGTGGTAATTTTACTTAATTATGGTGTGTCATGGAAGAAGTGGTTTGGATCTGGCGGGTCACTTATCTTTAAAGTTTTACTGGGACACAGCCACGCTCATTTGATGACATATTGTCTGTGGCTGCTTTTTTTGCATTACAGTGGCAGAACTGAGTAGTTCCAACAGAGGCTGTATGGCCCACAGAGGCTAAAATATTTGGCTCTGTGAAAAATACAGAAAAAAAGTTGTGAACCTCTGGTTGAGATCATTCAACCAGGGTTATTTAATTAGAAGTCTTTCGTTCCCCTTAACATTCTTAAATGAGTGCTTTTTCCTGGTTGAGTATGTATAAGCAGTCATATACTATATAAATAGATACAGAATCCTTAATTTCTTTCTGACTGGGAATTATATGGTACTTTAGAGTTCTAGCTTAATAGATCTTAGCAAGTTATGTGGATTTTTCAATCATCCCTAATGAGCATTTCCTCCATCCCTCCATTTTCTCCTAAAAATAGTGAATTTGAAATGGTTTTGGCTAGTTAGATTCCCATTACCTGAAATTCTGATTTTTTTTTAATGCTTTATTTTTTAAAGTAATCTCTACGCCCAATGTTGGGGCTCGAACTCACAACGCCAAGATCAAGAGTCACATGCTCTATTGACTGAGCCAGCCCGGGACCCCTGAAATTCTGGGATTTATTTTTCACTTTTCAAAAATACCTTTCTAGGGCCTCAGAAGCTAGATTTTCATATTTAACTGGAGTGAAGTTAACTATGCCCAAATAACTTACAAAATTAAAGGTATTTGTAAAACAGTGTTTCAGAATGCAGCTTTAGACTCATGTCTAAAGTGCAATTTACTATTTTTATCTAAACTGTTACATCAGTGTCCTTGAAAGTTTTCTTTATTAGTGTGTTTATGCTATTTTAATTTAGAGATATTTTTTATACTTTTATTTCAGTTTTGTAAAAATGTATTTTCCTCCCCACAGAATCCAACTTTTCTCATGGTGCAGTTTTGACAGATATGTCCAGGACCTCAGGCATTTCAAGCCAAGCAGACTCCTACTATTCCTCGTCTGTGTCCATCTCGAGTGCGTTGTCACATCATACTCCAGCCATACCTGCAATGGTATCTCAGCCTTCAAGCTGGTCTTCAGGGGCCCACCCCACCTCACGCTCAGTCAACACAAATCCACTGAGTAGTTTTTCAACGGGGACACTTTCCTCTAATTCACAAGGTGTCTCACCATATCTGGAAATACCTCTTGTGAGTGATTTGAATGCCTCTAATGCTTGCATTTATAACAATGCTAATGACATAGGCAGAATGGAAGCATCATCCATGTCATCAGCTGATTTATATGGTATTTCTGATGCCAACATGCTACCGAATTGCCCTGTGAATATGAATGACAGCATGAGGGAGTCTGATAATCCAAGACTTGTGAGCATGAATCTTGAAAACCCCTCATGTAATTCAGTGTTAGACCCGAGAGACTTGAGACAGCTCCATCAGATGTCCTCTTCCAGTCTGTCAGCAGGCGCCAGTTCCAGTACTACGGCTTTTGTTGCACAGTCCGAGGCATTTGAGGGATCTGATTTCAATTGTACAGATAACAGTATGATGAATGAGTCGGGGCCATCAAACGGTACTAATCCAAACAGTCATGGCTTTGTTCATAGTCAGTATTCAGGTATTGGCACTATGCAGAATGAGCAATTGAGCGACTCATTCGCGTTTGAATATTTTTAAGGTAACTTGTGTGATTTAAATGGTTACTCAAGATTTAAATCCTTTGACATGTTTGTAACCATTTTTATGTTACCTATATAGATACAGTATTTTATATTTCTCTGAGACTATAACATAGGGTTTTGTTTTGTTTTGTTTTTTATTTAAAAGATGACAGTTCAAAACTTCTTTATCAGAGAGAAGTATAAAACTTTGGGGATGTAGGGCCTTCCTCTAACAGGCGATCTTGGCTCTGGAGCTCCTTGTTTAGCTGGCAGAGAATTTGTCAGGATATAATGAAAGATGAATCTTCAGTGCTGAAGCTACAGCTTGAAAGAGAGGGATGAAATCATTTCCTAACCTCAGGAAGAGGAGGAAAAATTCCAGCATTTACAGAAGACTTTTGCTTCAAAGAGTAGATAAATCTACACAGACTGAACTTCTAGGCTAGGATGCCCTATAGAGTCTGACATCCAATGAAGGTTTATTAAACTAGCACATACTTCAGCTTAGGCTAAATCATTATTTGACATAAGTGTATAAAGTACATGTTAAATATTGAATAAAACCAATTTTCCTGTTAACCCCCACCCCCCCACCCCCACACACACAACTTTGGGTATATTGAATATAAAGCTAGAAAGTACCATAAAAGGACAATTCTGAAATGGAAATTTAAAAGGGCCTTACTGTTTCTTCTTTTGAAACATGTGACCTGATGCTGTGTGCAGTGCGAATTCTGTCTTTAGAGTCCTATCCCATTTCCCCATGACAGAATGAGAAGGTGAGAGAGAACAAGGCTCTAGTTTTTCCAAATATACTTTTTTATACTTCTTTTATATTGTATTAATGTATTCTTAGGTAAATGAATTAACTGATATTTGCTTTTAAGCAAATTTAAGGTGAAACCTGTAATGACTATGTCATTGGAAAAATGAATTACTTATTATTTTTGAGACCCATGGGCCAAGGTGACCCCTAAGGGGTTTTCTGGAGTTTCTTAGATTTTTTTTTTTTTTAGAGAGAGAGTGAGTATGAGCTGGGGGAAGGGGCAGAAGGAAAGAGAATCTTAAGCAGGCTCCACACTCCTTGTGGAGCCCAGTGCAGGGGTTGATCCCATGACCCTGGGATCATGACCTAAGCTGAAACCAAGAGTGGGATGCTTAACCAGCTAAGCCACCCAGGTGCCCCTGAGTTTCTTAAATTTATATGTAAATCAAAAGTCTTTAAAAATTTAACTTGGACAGAAGGGAGTTGAAGTGAGCTTTCAAGGCAGGGGAAGTTCTCTACATTTCGGTCTTAAATCCCTACCTTTAGAATTGCTTGTGATTTTAGCTTTACATCCATGTCTTTAAGGTGAAGAAGTTTCCTTAGACTTCTCTTCTTTCTTGTTTCCTGACTCACTGTGATCTCATCCAATTTCGTGCCCTCTTCCTAAATTTTACCCTTAGACCTATCCCCTGACCTCCAGACTTGGAGCTTACATTATGCATGCAAAACTGATTATTTGACATCTCTGCTCAGAACCTAATTAAAGCTCAGACTCGACATAACTAAAACTGAGTTCTTGATCTTCCCTCCCAAATTTGCTTCTCCTTCAGTCTTCCCCAACTTAGTAATAGTAATGCCATGCTCCTAAAGTTGCTCAGGTCCAAAACCATGGAGTCATCCTTCATTTTTTATCTCCCTAATCCAATCCGTCAGCAAATCTGGTAGGCCCTGCCTTCAGAATATATCCAAAGTTCACCACCTCTTTTGACCTCTACTATCAACTTCCTATTCTAAGCCACTATCGTATCATCTCCTGCCTATAGCCTCCAAAAACGCTCCTACATCCTTGTGCCCCTACTGTCTATTCTCCCAAAAGTAGCCAGAATAATTATTTTTAAAAGAAGTCAAATTGTCAGTCATCTGCTCAAACCATCCAGTGGCCCCCTACTCCCACACAGAGTAAAGACCAAAGTCCTTAAAATTAGCAGGCCCACACTCCCTCTCCTGTCTCATCTCTTACCGTTTTCTTTTCCTCATTCAGCTCCAGGCATTTGGAGCCTCCCTTCAAAAACACCACTTATACTCATCCCTCAGACTCTTTGTGTTTGGTGTTTTCTCTGCCTTGCCTGTCTCTCTCAGATACATGCGTGGTTCACTTCTTAACATCCTTCGGAGTCACTCAGCTGTTGCTGATCAAGGCCTTACTCAACCCTCTACACATGAGCACTCCATGCCCCCTCTCCCTTATATTGGTCTATGGTACTTATCAGGATCTGACTTTACTAAGCATTTGTTTATTGAATCCCCAGTTTGTGGAATAGTGTCTGCCTCCTATTAAGCACCGAGTTATTTCAAAGTACTACTACTAGAACTTTCAAAGTGTGGTACTAATAGAATGTTCAAAGTATTATAGAACTTTGTTTTTTGAAAGACCAGCTCTAATTATTAGATGCTTAGGATTTTTTATAATTCTGTTTAATGTGACATGGGGTTTATGTCTGAATCATGTACCTTCAGGTCAAGGATTAATACTGGTAATCCAAATTGTTTGAAAGCAGAGCAATCCCAGTGGCAAAATGATGGTAGAATTTAGGCAGTAATAGTAGTTGTGATGGAATTGTCATGATGCTAAGTAAATAGCTTGTCAAAGACTTAGTCTCTTTTACAACCAGAATCTCCCATAAATATTGAGCATGTTCCGAGCTAGAAACAGTGTGTCATTTCACTTACGTAGTGTCCAAGCAAACCAATAAAGTTTATTGGAACAATCAAAATGGGAAATGTGTGGATGTCATGTAAATAAAAATTCCGAGTTGAATGATCCTGGGAAATGATACGGCGAGCAAGATAAATCTTGACTTGAGGTCTGGATAGTTTAGGAAGCAGAAGAAAAAGAGTAAACACAAGTACCATTAATATTTCTCAGAAATTTGATTTCAAATCAAAACATTTGTTATGTAACTTTAAAAACCGTAAGCATATAGCATGCTTTAGAAGTACTTAACCAGTAAGTAAGGAAAACTTGGAAGGTATAATTCCTTTTTTATTCAAAATATGAACCCAGGATATCTCCAGATAGTGGTTCATAGGTGCTGAGTTTTGTTTTTTTTTTTTTAAAGAGAATCCTATAATTTTATATTAATTAGCACTGGCAAGCTTAAACACAGACAGAATATCTAAGTGGATTTTCATTAAATAAGCAATTGACTTGTTTCGCAGTTTTGGATTTTTTTCTGTGTAAGCCGCATTAAGATACTGCAACATCTGTGTTTAGAGTATTTCCAATGGATTTCTCATTTTTCAGGTGCTATTTACTGATTGTAGAATTTATTTTATAATTTAAAAAGAATTTGGCAGCCAGCTTCTCCTTGATCTCTAAACGTATTTATGCTCTCACACGTAGTTTCCAAGGAAAAGGTGCCCTTCTGCCTTTCTAAATGAACTCTACTTGTACCTTGGACTGTCCTATCTCTCCCGTCTTGTTTTTGTGTCCTCATATCACCATTTAGTGCCGGTTTTCTTTGTATAAATGTGGTAAATGTCTTCTCTAGTCTAAAAAGAAAGAAAACAAAAATCTTTCCTACCAACTTCATGCCCTTTCCTTCACATCTGGGCTTGGGAAATGCTTTCAGCCTCCCATTTCCTCAGCTCCCATTCTTTGGCTTACTGTTTCATAATATTCTGGGGAGAGGGCCAGAGTCACTGTCCTTGTCAAATCTAGTGTCTTTTTGTCAGTCCTCACTCTGCCTGACCTATTCATAACCTTCTTCCCTATTGGCCACTCCCTCCTTGGATGCTCCTCCCAGGCTTCTGTGGTAGATGAGATTCTCCGAGGCTGACATTTTTTCCAGTCTCATCCCCAGCCCTCATTTGGTGCTATTTTTCCCCTCGGTGGCCTCATCAATGCCCACGATTTCAGCTTTCTCTCATGCTGCCCACACTTACCTTTATAAACTGGCTCCCCCTTTGGATTCTCTACTTTCATTAATGGGATTGCCATTTACCCTGCCACCCAGAATAGTTAATAGGAACTTCAAAGTCACATTTTATTCCTTTTCTCCCTCCCTCACACTCATACTTAGTCATCTGGTCTTTTTAATTCTGCCTCATAAAAATGACTTGCATTTTTCCCTCCTTCCTTCCTAGTGCTTTCTTAGTATAGGTCTTCATTTCTTTTCCCCAACAAGAATCTTCTGTATACTGTGGTTAACAATAATACCACATTCTCCTTAAGCCCTATTATGTAGCTGGCATTCCTTGAAAAATCTCTCAGGCTGCCAGGCCTCCATGCCTTTAACATACTCACTTGTCCTTTTTTTTTTTTTTTTTTTTAAATATAAAAATCTGTATTTATTATAGTTAGCATAAAACATTTTTTGCATCAATTATTGTTGTAATTTAGGCTGAATAACTCCAGCTATTTGGCTACTGTACCGAAGTCCTCTTTTGAACCTACAACGAAGAGCCTGTGATAGTTATGGAAAGCGTTACCGTAGCAACCTATATTGATGTCACAAGCTCAGTCTTCTGACTTCATTGCATAATGTAGTAGCAACTGGGTTTGCAGCAGAAACACCCTGCTAAAGAAAAGTACCTTGGTTCACAGCAAAGAGGACAAAGGAAAACAGCAAGGTATAGGGAGTTGAAAGAAAGGAATTATTAATGCCTTGTAGTAGGTAACTAGCTCACAAAAATGAAGAGGACACTTTGAAATTAAAAAGCATATAGGGGCACCTGGGTGGCTCAGTCACCCGGGTGGAACCTGGGTGGCTCAGCGGACCCAGTGGCATCCGGCTCAGGTCATATCATGGGTTTGGGGGTTTGAACCTTGTGTCAGTCTCCACACTGACTGTCCAGAGCCTGCTTGGAGTACTCTCTCTCTGCCCCTCCACCGTGTGGGTGCTCTCAAAATAAACAAACTTTTTTTGAAAAAGCATATAGAGTTTTTTATTTTTTGAAATAGTAATGGGTAAAGGATATGATTGATGTCCTAATCTTAATTTTAATAAAAATGTGGAGAACTCTTACATCAATATGTCATATTATATAGCTAGATCTATTTAAGCATGTTTTTGTATGTCTCAGTGAAAGATTATATCTGTTAATGAATATTATGCTTCTTACACTGGGTACATTAAATCATCAGTGTTTATTTTACCATGCAAATATTCATCCTCATTAGAATACAAATAAGTGACATGGCTTTGCTCATTTAAAATAAAATAAAAATTTGCAATGATATCCTTTTTTAGACAGGCCTGATCTTTCCATTGGAGCCTAAAGCCTGTTCATTATGTCAGTTGGTCTAGATTTCTATCATACAGTGAATTTCCGAATTGAGATTTTGGAATTTGAAAAGGCATTTACACTAATAAACTTCCTCACCAGAAACTAAGCAACACAGATCCTTTAAGACTGGGCTTGTCCTCCGTGAAGCTGAGTCCTCCCCCAGTTGAGACACAGCTCGGTGCGTGCGCCTGTCGCCGAGATCCTCTCAGTCAAGTACAGTCCTTAAAGGTTTGTCTCATTTGGCTTTTGGACTCTCACTTGGCACCATCTGTGGCATCGTTGGTGCTGAATAAATGGTAGCTATTCATTAAAGAGGGAAGGATAAAACTGACAGAGGATTATAAAATGTGGACAAGGATATGATTTTTAAGGGGAAAGGTTACTTAAGCTGGTAGGAAAAGCAGTGATGCCAAGATTACCCAGCTTGTGAAATACTTTACTGTCTGCTTCCTATACTGTCAACTGTATTAGGTAGAAACTTTAATAGTTATTAGGATTGTTTCACATCTCTGACCTTGCTCCTTTTCTCTGCTGTATGTGGCAGTTTTAATCTTCTAGGCGTTTCTTCAACACCGTACCCTTGCACAGACACTCCAGTATTAATGTAATAAATCACATAGCACATTTTTAAAAGTTTATTTATTTATTTGGTGGGGGGGGGGGGGGGCAGGGAGAGAGGGAGACAGAATCCCAGGCAGGCTCTGCGCTCAAACTCATGAACCGTGAGATAGTGACCTGAGGCAAAATCAGGAGTCAGATGCTTAACCGACTGAGCCACCCAGGCGCCCCTTTTTTCCCTCACAGAGCACATTTTTGTTATGTCTAATGTGCAAAGCACAGTGTTAGGTGCTAGAAATGAAACAGGTGATGGAGATAAATCTCCTGCTCTCACAGATGTCAGTCTTTTTCTTTTAAGAGGTAAAATACTCTGCAAAGTACAGAAAGTGGACTAGTTTTAAGTGTACAGCTTGATGAATTTTTACGTATGTAAACAATCATTTCCAGTATCCCAGAAGTTTCCTCCATGCCCTTTCCAATGTACCTATATCTCAAAACCACTATTCTTATTTCTGTCATCAGAACCTACTATTATAATGGCCTTTTAAATTGGTAACTGGGTTCCTCTAAAAGCTGGGTTGTCAGTTTTAAACCTAATGTTTCAGAAAAAAATTTGTCCATGTTAAGAGACTTGGAATTGGTGATCTAGGCTGCCCGGTAGTGCCCAATAACTTGTTATATAATAGGGGATTAAAGAAATTGCCACGTGATGTTAAATAGCGTGGGAAAATGGAAGGAGTAGGGATTTTTTTTGTCGGAACATCTAGGTGTGAATTTTCAGCTCTGCAACTTACAGGTTATGCAATATTTAACAAATCATGCCTTCTGTGGGCCTCTCTCCAGATATAAAATGCAGATAATACCTTCTTTACCTACCTCACAAGATGTGTTGTATTAAATAAAATAATGCACAAGAAACTAGTGCTAATGAAATATTAATAAACCAACATCTATGTGTATCCTGTGGCCCTGAGTAATCTCTAAATCCAGACATTCCTTCTAATATATGCAGAGAACTATGGAGTAGATTACTTAGTAGGAACTCTGAGATGGGTTTCTCTTTAGAGTGACCATCTGTTGTGCCCAGATCTGGAGGCTGTTTATTTGGCCTTACTTTTAACAGAACCATTTTCTACCATATTCTGTTATATAGCAAACCTAAGATCATTTCCAGTTTATTTGGCCTTACTTTTAACAGAACCATTTTCTACCATATTCTGTTATATAGCAAACCTAAGATCATTTCCAGTTCTGAAATTCTAGGATCCTTAATTTATTTGCCAAAGTTGATTATGAGTTGGGAGTTGTAGCACTATCTTCCTACAAGGGAGCCTCATCATAGCTAACGAAGTTGCCACTGAAAGATTTCTGATCGTTTCCCCCCCCCCCCAGGGGTTGAGTATGAAAAGGGCAAAATTAGGATGCTTTTCGTAGCACACAGAATAAAAAATTTCATGCTATTTAACATAAGCCCAGGAGTGGGCAGCTAATGAGAGCGAAATGTATGGTCTGTGTCTGATCTTATGCCTTTGTCTAAGATTTAGTCAAATTGCTATTTTAACTAATACATCTTAGCAGAATTTAAAGCACAGACTTAAAATCATTGGATAAGATTGAATCTCAAAAGTAATTGTAATTTTTTCATGATACAAAAGTATAGGTTAAGAAAAAACCTTTATGTCCCCACTACTGTCACTAATAAATAAAACACAGATAAAAATTTTAAACATTCATTTCTCCTAAAGATTTTCTAAATATGTTTCATTTCGAAATGTCTATAGCTTTAGGAAAAAATACCACCTGCTAGTAATTATCTATTTAGAGGGGGTAGAATTTATCATTTGTCACTTACCACTCGTTTCCACTTCAGTTTACGATTGGACTTTCAAAAATTTAAAGAATCTTAAATGTTTAAAGAATTGAAAGAACTTAAAATTTTTCCTTAGTTATGTGTGAACAGTAATTATAATTAGTAAATAATGGTGCTTCAGTAAATCGAGTTTTCAGGGATATCAGCAGAGTAAATAAAATGTGTTTTTGATAAAAGTAAACATCTTGGCTGTTTTTCTTATTACATAATCAAAACAGTGTAGCTTTGCATAAAATGTAGTAATAGAGAAGATGGGAGTATTTGGGGATCTACTTATGGAATTTAGTCTCAGGAGACTTCATTGGGAACATGGTACAGTCTAGACAAACCCTTTATATGTCTTATGTTTTAAAAGAATGTATTAAAGGGGCACCTGGGTGGCTCAGTAGGTTGAGCATCTGACTCTTGATTTTGGTTCTGGGAATGATCCCAGCACCATGGGATCGAGCCCCACGTCAAGCTCCATGTTGAGCATGGAGCCTACCTAAGATTCTCTTTCCCTCTGCCCCTCCCCTGCTTGTGCTCTTTTTCTTTCTCAAAAAAATAATAAAATGACTTTAAAAGAATGTACTTAAAAATGGTGTTAACTAATGAATTACCCTTCTTAGGGGCTCTAATAAATTTGAAGGCACTGTAAAAAGTGGTTTTTGTTAAGTTCTCAGGTATTCAATTATTTATGTTAAATGTCACATCAAGATGTAATCATTTGTAAGATGTCAAGATGCTTTTTGTTGTACAGAATATTTTATTACCTTTGTAATATCTTTGTATACAGTGATTTTTTTTTCGTGGTAATAAATGGAAAAAACTCAAAGACTTAAAATTTTGTTGTCGTTTGACTTAAACTATTGATGAGATTTTGTTATTTATAGCATCCTCCTTGGGAAAGGTAGTTTGGTTGCTTAGAAACATTAGGCATTTTTATGGAAAGCTATAGCTGAATATACCTGCATATGTAACTGTTCTGTGAAATGATAATTTTTGTAGAGTACTAAAATGCATTTTTAAAAGATTTTCATTTTCTGCCTTCCTGACTTATTTCCTGCCTCTCTCCCTTCCTGTATAATTCAGGACAAAAGTCATTCACTTATTGTGAGCAAGGTACAGGTAAGTACTTTGCCACAGGAGGCAAAGGTGGTGCCCCAGTGTGGGACTGCTGGGTGGAGCTGAAGGAGAACATTTGAGGGTGGTAGAGAGGGGACTTTCTGGGATCTGGAATAAGAAATAGGAGATTGGTTATTTAGGAGGGGGACTGATCTATCAAGTAAATAAATAAGGCTAATGGGAGCCAGATTTCTGTCAGAGAAAGGTATTACAAATATGAAAAGGGAGAAAGCTAGAATAAGGTTGGAATTGGAAGTACTGGTATACAACTCCCAATTTTCAATATGTGTAAAGTAATGTGTTTGTGCGTGTATGCATTTGCATTCGTAAGTAACAAATTATAACCCGTCAAATAAAACAGGAAGCCACAAATCCACAAGAAGGGAAACTTCTGCCTTTCAGTGGAATGGTAACCAAGAAATGTAAAAGGAACGGTGGAATTAGAAAATCAGTATTTGACAAATCTTCAGCAAATGCTTAAATTAATAGATGAAAGTGTGATGATCTCCTTATAAGATACTAATTAAAGGGAAAAAAGAGTAACTATAAAAGTGGAGGAGCCTGGCAGACACTACCTTCATTAAGTGATTAAAATCCAGTCGTCAGCAACTGCACAAATCAAAATTGTATAATACCTGATAAGATGCAAGAAGATAGTATCTCCTATGGTACTCTTGCGAGGAAGGTACAACCTGAGTCTAATAAGGAAACATCAAGCAAACCCAGATGTAGGAGCAATCTACAAAATAACTGACCTGAAATCTTCAAAAATATTAAAGTAATGAAAGTCAAGGAAAGACAAACTTTTCAGATTAGTGGAGATTAAAGGAACGGAAGTTATATGCAAAGCATGATCCCTTGCCCGTGAAAGTCACCGTTGGGACAACTGGTGAGACTTAAGTGGGGTCTGTGGATTACGCAGTCGTAATATCTATGTGAACTTCTGAGTTGATGGTTCTGTTGTGGCGAAGAAGAATTTCCTTGTTTGTAGAAATTACACACTAAAGTATTCAGGGTGATGAAGCATCACTGGCTCAATGGTTTAGGGGGAAAAGGTTCTTTGTACTTTTCTTGCAACTTTCCTGTAAATTTGAAATTATTTCAAAATGAAAATAAATGAATATCATAAAAGCAGTATTTTTTTTTTCTCCATAATAAAAAAAGCAGCACCTAGGGGGCTCAGTCACTTAAGCATTTGACTCCTGATTTCTGCTCAGGTCATGATCTCACAGTTTGTGAGTTTGAGCCCCATGTCAGGCTCTGTGCTAACAGTTCAGAGCCTGCTTGGGATTCTCTCTCTCCCTCTCTCTCTGCCCCTCCCGTATGACTTTCTCTCTCTCAAAATAAAAAAAAAAAAAAAAAAAAAGGAGGGGGGTACCATTTCAGAAAATCCAAAAAGCTTGTGTCAAAGCTCATTCTCTTTACATGGGCTTAATAATCAAGGATAAAGATCCAAAAGAAAAGATCAGCCTAAGTAAAATGTTTTTCTCTTTGGAAATGGAAATTTAACTTCCAAGTTTCTTTCATATAACTTGTTAATGTCACCAGTTATCTTACTTGGGATATTTTTTTTTTTCTTTTTTTCTTTTCCAGGTATTCAGAGTTGTTTTTCCTAAACTAAATCACAGACTATATTTGGAACAAAGAAATACTAAGAAGTACAATAGGCCCTTTCTTTAAGTGTTATTAAAGACTTAATTTAAACAAAGCTATGAGGGGAGATCACAAAACTAAAAATAATTTTATATGGGCAAAAGTGAAACTGTAGCACTCATTACTTAATATTCCCAGCTCTGCATAACACAAAGACCTAACGTTAACTTTTAACAACCTGTGTCTCATAATATATGAACATATGGAATAAATAAAGTATGAACAGCTAATGTCTTTGCTTAAAACTTTGCATGTCAGGAATAGGAATTTAAGAAATAGAAATCTGTTAAGGAAGTTCTTAATTTTTCCAGTTTAGAGATTCCACTAAATTCAAGGCTGAGCCACAAGAAACATGCAAAAGACTATCTCCCAAATTATTTAAATCTTTTGTGGCAAAACTTCCCCAGAAATGGAGAAACACACAAAATTTCTTACCTGTTTATCAGAAGTTTATTTCCATTATCCCTTTCTCACTTTCTGGCATTGAAAATAGTGAAAAAAGTTTTTGCTAGTATTCACATACGGAACTTCATGTCAATTAGATAATTTGCCTGATTTCTAAAATGAATAATACATCTTGGTATCTATGAAGTAGGTTTAATGAAGAGATGGAAAACAATAATCCAATACCATCCAAGTCACATGTGTTTTAAAATAAGCTCAGATAGTTGAATCAGGGTGACAAATTATACTTAAATCTCAAATTTTAATGATATTGCTGAAACATTCCTCTTAATGACCCATCCATTTTCTTTAGGTTTGGCTTATTTCCTGTTCTCTCTTCATAGTACCAACTTACTAACAAATGGTCATCATATGAGATCATATGAAATACACTTGGGCTATTTTTTTGGTAAGCTCCTTGATTTGGCATCTGAATTCTAAAAGTCAATTCTCATGGTTAGTGCATTTAAATGACATTCTCAGGTGCCTCCTTTACACAGTGGGTGCTCAATAACAAGGTTTATTAAGAAAGGACCTTAAAGACCAGGACACTTCAGTTTTAGCCCCTCCTAAGGAAGTAACTAACAATTTTAGACAAATCATTTAACTTCCATTCTTTGGTTTTCATATTTATAAAATGGAAATGATGAAATCCTATCCACTTGATGCAAATGTGGGAAATTGGATAATATATTGAAGCACTCTGGAATATATCAGATTGTTTAGCAATCTTAATTTTTCAAAATCTTATCCCTGGGGTTGAAATTACTGAAGGCACTTGTGTCTCCTTATTTAAAAGATTTATGGAAGTCTCTTACCAGGGTACACCTCAATTCCTAAGTTTCACTTTCCCTCCCCAGGAAAGGTATTGATTTTTTTAGGTTGTCAAAATAGTAACTTGAAGCCATTAAGATTTGTGACAGATTATACCAAAGAGTACTTCTGTTGACAACGGCTTGCTTGAAGTTTACCGGGAAAAATATCAATGATGTCAGATTTACATTTGATATCTTAGGATATTATAGGATACTGTCCTGTGTATAAATCTAGATCTTTTGTCAAGATCATTTAACAAATTTAGAACATGATTTTGAAGGTGGTATGTCTTGTGCAGGGAAATTGTTCTGAAAGAAATTCTAGCTTCTCAGATTATCAGAATGCATCCTGTTTGTGTACTTCTCTAAATGGAATAATTAAGAGAATGTTTCCATTATTCATAGTTTGGCTTGTGGGGGTTGGAGAGGGAACAAGAAAAATCATAAGATATCCTTAGAACATTTAACACAAAATATACACATATATAGATCCTGAGATGTTACAACAAATGTTAAAATATATAGATCAACATGATCCAAATGGTTTCCAAGACACTGTTATGGTGAGTAAACAGCCATCATACAGTATATGCTGAACGGATGTCCACATCGTGCCACGAAAACCCTACTCTGTGTTTCCAAGTTTGAAAGCTAGTCATCCAGAGCAGGGGGCCAGTCAACATCTACAGACTAGAAGGAAGAAAACAAGACATTAAAACATTACTGTTCCAGTAAGCATTTGCTGATAATGCTTCTAAACTTAATAGTTTTAATATAACACAACAGAAGAAACTGCATTTGAAGAACAGTCATTAAATACCACAGTTCAACACTCTAAAATCCACATGAGGCCTTGAGATTCTTGGGCCCAAGGTCTGTTTCTGAATTCATAGAGTATTTGGTTATCAGCCAGTTATTAATTGTACCTTTGAACAGTAAGAGACTAGAGTACCTCTAAATTTTCTAAATGTTATTTATGGGTAAAGTAGCAAACAAACTCAGGGAGCAAGACCAACTTTCCCTCGGAAGTCTCAGCAACTTTTACTCTTCAGATCATTTTCATTTTCCCATCTTGCATTTAACAAATACTCAAGCAGTTTATACACTTATAGTGTTATTTGTAACCTAGCAACCAAATGAAAAATAAATGAATATGAAAGAGCGCCTGGAACTAGAAAAGAATAAATGATCATTGAGTATCATTTCAGAAGTTTTGTTTCTTGAAAAATCAAATTTATCTATCTCTACTCACCTGGTTTGGCTCTTCTAGAACAAAACCTTTAAGTCATAGTGAAATTACAGTAGCAGACAATTTTTTCTCCACATAAGCAATCACTTCCTAGGCTTTACAAGTATGAAATTGCACCTTGTAATTTACAAGTATGAATTGCACCTTGTAAGAGGGCCTAATTTGAGAGAAAAGTTTAAAAAAATCCACTGTACCCATGTCTTGTTTTGTTTTGTTTTTGAGACTTAAATTTTAAAACCCAGTATGATTTACTAGACATGATTTTTTAAATTAATCTACAAGTTACTACCAGAATCAGGAAAATTGGGTGTGTGTGTGTATGTGTGTGTGTATTTTTTAGAAATCCCAAGATATTTTGGTTCTGTTTCAGAACACAGCCATGTACTTAACACCCATATATAAGTTCATGGGTTGTCTCTCATGCCTGAAAACTAAATATTTCATACCATGATCTTGTATGTGTTGAACGCAGGAGAGGTTTCAAAAGCTCCCTAGGTGATTCCAATGGACAAACAGGGATGAGGAACATTGGCCCGTGACTCTGATATTCCTAAACTGTTCTAAGAACTGAAATCAAGGAAGGTGAATGCAGTTGAGATTTTCTTCAACTAAAGGTTGTCTTCCTCAAAATAAGTCTCATGAGAAGGCTCCCTGCAACCTTGAAGGTGCTGTCACTGGCTATACTGCAGGAGCTGTATAAAATCTAATCTGAAAGCTCTGAAGAAAACTGCCAGTAAGGTATTAATGCTCCAGTGATCATGTGATTACCATAGATGTTTTCACAGTAGGCAGTTATACCCACTTCTTTTTATAACATCAATCCCAGGTGCAAAATGCTAGCCTCCTAAAATTGTTTTTGTTGGGGGGTGGGTTGGGAGAGGGACCCCCTTCCTCAACAGGTATTTGTCAGAGACACAACTTGTGACTCAATACCTACCGATGCTCAAATGAGAAAAAATACTTATGGAGAATTTCCTGAAAGACCTATTCATGCCACTCTTCTAAATACTTAAGAATTTAACCTTGTTTCAATTCAGACTATTAGAGCAGAGAATTTGTACCACATCATAGAGGTCCCTTACAGAACTGCTTTTATAAATAACCGTTGGCTTATCTCATTTTCTATCCCTGTCCTGAATGTATGTTTCTGAGCAATCTGAAACTCCTGAAACAAAACAGGTATGGGAATTAACTCTCTAGAGTCCAAAGGACATATGAAGGGCTCTTAAGCATCATTTCCTCACTCCGTTTAAGGGTTTAAGATCTCATGCCACATGTAAAGCAACTTGGTTAGCAAATTAGCTATATATTTGCAAAAATCACAAATGAGACCTTGTATTTTTTAAAAAGATAAAAATTCCAAAGAGTCCCTCCCTGCAATACAATGCTACTGTGAGATTTTGACTATTTTCAAATACCTATTACGGTGAATAGAGATAGGTACCTGTTTGGCTTAATGCGCCACCCCCCCCCCCAAAAAAAAGCAGAACTTTGTTGAATTCAATGTACAAACAGGCATTTCCACAATAAAATGGTTTACCTCAACATCCAGCTCAAGAATGTCTGCAGTCATATTCATTAGAGAGCCAATGTTCGGCTTGGTTCTCCCAAAGTCTCCATGTACAAACTCTTTAATGTAGCTGGGATTTGTTTAAGGAAACAATGGAGATAGCTATGCAGCACCAACTGTTTGGTGAGATTTGATAGGTAAAAGGGAAAGGACAGACAAAAGCAGAAATGTTACAAGGGTAAGGTTATTTCCGAGCTGTGACCAGTGATGTGTGTCTTAGAAAATAAGCTCTGGGGGGCGCCTGGGTGGCTCAGTCGGTTGAGCGTCCAGCTTCGGCTCAGATCATGATCCCACAGTTTGTGGGTTCGAGTCCCGTGTCGGGCTATGTGCTGACAGCTTGGAGCCCGGAGCCCGGAGCCTGCTTCCAATTCTGTGTCTCCCTCTCACTCTGCCCCTCCCCTGCTCGCACTCTGTCTCTGTCTCTCAAAAATAAATAAATGTTAAAAAAAAAAAAATTAAAGAAGAAAAGAAGCTCTGGCAACTGGTTCCCACCAGCCTGGAAGCCAACAGCAGGACTCAGCACTAAAAGTCATGACTTTCTTTTTTTCTTTAGTTCACCTCCAAGTGCCAAAGTTTAGCTATGGAATTTTTTTTTTTAAGTTTTGTTTGTTTGTTTGTTTCAAGTAATCTCTACACTCAGTGTAGAGCTTGAACCCACAAACCCAAGATCAAGAGTCACACGCTTCATTGACTGAGCGGGCCAGGCGACCCTGGATGTACATTTTTTTTTAAGTTTATTTATTTATTTTGAGAGAGAGTGTGTGTGCATGCATATGCACACGAGCAGGGTAAGGGACAAAGAGAGAGGAGAAAGAGAATCCCAAGCAGGCTCTGTGCTGTCAATGCGAGCCCCAGGCAGGGCCTGAACTCACAAACTGTGAGATCATGACCTGAGCCAAAATCAAGAGTTGGACGCTTAACCAACTGAACCACCCAGGGGCCCATGGATATGGATTTTTTTAAGTTAACTGTAGTTCAATACTAAGTAAAACAAAACCTTAGCTATTTTTTCTCTGCCACAAATTCCATTTTGTCATCTTTTTGGCCTCATTTTTCAATAATGTCAGCTGGCATCTGCCAAATGATAAGTTTCCACAGGGTCACACACAGAGTAACCTCAATGATGGCTTTCCTGGTAATGTGACCCAGTGACACAATAGGAGTAGGATGGGAGGGACAATAAGAATATTAATTTAGTCTTGAGAAAGGTCCTTCAGAAGGATTATCAAAGGACCTAAGTTCTTGTTTGCAACTCTTGCATGGTTAACAAGAGAATTAGGTTAATTCTTCTTTTAAAGGGGCAATTTTGTGTTTCCCTCATAGGTCTTCGAATTTTGAAGTCAATGGTTAATCCTAGAATTACTTATTAAGATTATATTAATATTCCTTACACAGGACTCTACTACAGGCTTGAAAATATTTATCTGAAAGATATAATTTTGCTAGCATTCAGTAAAACTCATTTAGCGTTATGTTGTGTTCTATAAACCAGCACTTAGTATAAAAACTTGATATAATTTGAATAGGAAAAGTAAGTTTATTCTTAGATGATAAAACACTTCCACCATTAACATGCTGATATGATGTCCTCACTTTCTGAAAGTTTATTCACTCTACTTTCACCAAATGTTTTGACTCAAGGATAAGACATATAATTATCTAGTAACTGCCTTCTTTACTAAATGCATAATTACACAACAGTTATAATTCTTTTTCTCTCACTTTCTTTAGAGAATGCTACTTCTGAGGAGCAATGATGAGGGGACATGACCAAAAAGCCCCAGAATAACCAACTGGAAGGGCCAGAATGTTCTTATTCATATCCAGAAGGATGAGGTATAAGTCAAATGAACTAGTTCAGTGTACTGGGCAATGTATGTGAAAAATCCACATACTTCTGTGTATAACCACATGGTATCTAAAGCTTTACCAAGTAGTCTTTCTTGGCTAATCCCTTAAATTCAGGTACATGGCTAGTCCTAAAAACGTTTTAGTAAGATTGAAAAGATACTTGTTTCTTCAAAAGACCACTGCATTTCACCTGAGCACACTACACCTAAACTGGAATTAGGTAAAAAAAGTGGGAACAACAACAACAAAAAAGAAGTGATTTCTTTGACATTCCATTTACAGTAGGCAAATGTGCTCCAAACAACAGAATTACAAAGGTCTGCCTGCTGTCTTCTCAACAGATCAATCCCTCGATCTAAACCAAAAGTTGAAAAGATTTTAAGAGTAAATAACATACATCTATTTCACCTTTGCAAATTCTGGTTGCTTCTGGGATGTCAAAGGGCGGGGTGAGGGAGGAGGTTGGTGGGGAAAGAGAGACAGACTAATTACAGCAATATGGTGACAATGCTAGTTGGTGATTAAAATAACTTTTTTTTTTTGTTGCCTTCGATCCATAAGTAGATCATTAGTTTTATTATAGTTAAGTATTTTATCACTTCATACTATTGGATCACTAAATAATATAAAAACAGGAAACAAACACACAAATATTAGGAGCACTTTTGAAAAGTAAACTAGAGCTAGGACTAAGGCAACTGCCAGATGTATTTTAACCAGCAGCTCAGGGTTAATACAAAACCATACAAGGCAGAGCCCAATATGAAGAAGTGATCATTTGTGGACTGTTCTCTTGTTTTGGGCCAGGGGGCAAATAAAGTGTAGATCAGTATGTAAAGTAGGGCCACTCCCATCTACTATCAGTGTTTAATAATCTGGGGCAAGCGCTCCAAATACTGAAAGGACCCAAATGTCGTTATGAAAATGCGACTTGCAAAATGTTATGAAGACACAAATCAATAAATGAATCAATCAGAACTGTTTCCTGAGTCCTTACTATGCAGTGGGCATTGTGTGAGACACTGTGACTATTTTAAGGTTCACATTCTATTGGCTGCTGACTCATGGTTTAAAAAGTCATTTTGAAAAATACAAATTAAATGGGACCCCCCCCCCCACACACACACCCCCAAAAACAGAATTTTTCTCCAACCTAATCCTTACCCTAATTGTTCCTAGATCAAGTTGAACCTATCTTCTGGGGCAGCGTGAACTCTTCCACTAAGGTTCCGCTTAGATTACTGCTGGGCGGAAGGCGAAAGGATACGTGCCAGCTTGAGTCTTCAGGTAGAGGTGGAAGTGATGTTCATCCACATAACGCGTCTCCATGGAGTGAATGATGCGAGTTCTCACAGCCAAGGGCCTCCGATGCAGGACTCGGAGGGGTGTTTTCTGGTCAATCTTTAAGTCCTAGAGGAGGATATGTTACACAACCATGGAGTCAGCTTTGCTCCCAGGGCACCCGGGGAAGCCCATCTCAGTGTCTCCTTTGTCATCCATGGCTCACCACAGAGGTCTTCTTTGGTGGACCCCATCTATCACTGTCAGGGTAGATACTGGTACTATAATAAATTGTACCTCCAAAGGTTCAGGCTCTATGGAACTTCTCATAATCTAGTCCGTAGTTACTCATTTTCTGGGCCTCCCTATGCTATTAAAAAAGGATTTGGATGGGGCACCTGGGTGGTTCAGTCAGTTAAGCCTCCAACTCTTGATTTCTGCTTTTGGTCATGATCTCACAGTTGGTGGGATCTAGACCCACGCTGGGCTCTGTGTTTGACAGCTCGGAGCTGGCTGAGAATTCTCTCTCTCTTTCTCTCTCTTTCTGCCCCTCCCCTGCTTGTGTGCACTTGTGCTCTGTCTCTCAAAAATAAACGAATAAACATTTTTTTTGAAAAGGCTTTGAAGTAAATGATCCCCAAGGTCTCATTTACTCTAATATTTAACAAATTGATTAGGACCCCAGAGTTCTAGTCTATCCTTTATTTTAACAGAGCTCTTCTAGAAGATCTGTTCTTACCTTTTTTTCCCCTGACCCAACAGATGATTTAACAGTGGGGTGAATGGCTGAGGTGAGAAATGGCTTTCTGTAGAAGGTGAGACCTTGGCATCACTTGTGTGTATGGGCAGTGTGCAAGTTTGAAGGACAACCATATACCTACTCACTAGGTTATTTTTTTTGGTTATATGAAAAGATGTATCTGGAAAATTAAGTTACATCACTGTTTAGGGTAGTATTTTCAATATAATAACTACAAAGAAGTGTGTACAATAAATCAAGACCTCTCAGTATTTGTAAGCCCAGTTCAAGTTACTTGAGAATAACAATACTACATGCTTTTGACAATTTAGATTTTTTAGGGGCACAGCCTTGTTTTTCTTCAGAGATTTCCTTTTGTCACAAGACATAAAATAAGAAATAGAGATTAAAATTGTAAAAGGTCAACTAATTCTAAGTTTTAAAAATAGATATTGGATATAACCAGAAATGTAGGTTCATGAGAACTTTGAATCCTCTGCCATTTCTTGCTGGAACAACTCCTTCCTAATTTATACGACTTGGGAGCGCCTGAAGCCATGCTAAGAGAACAAAGATTTCTGTCTGGTCTCCCCTCTATCAAGTTTTCCACCCAGAAAGAAAGAGCAAGTTCTGACAAAGACTACACTTGAAATGGTGTGACTGTTTTGATCATAGCAGTGAGTCAATGGCCCCTCCTAACTTGTAGGTTTTATGATTCCATAATTCTTTGATTTAGAAGCATGTTGTTCTGCTGAGATATGCTGTCTACATAAGGTCTGACATTTCTCTGGCCAAAAAGACAAAAAAAAGGACATGGCTGAACTGTTAAGGAATCTGTACAGATACAGCCTTCACTGTAGAATACAGAAATAACTGGCCTTTAAATGAGTGACTAAGGAATGCTCCTCTCCCTGTACTAGTACTCACTCCCAGTCCTAGTCAATGGAAGTACTGACTGAGCTGGGAGACCCACCACTGCTTCCAATATAACACTCATTCAGCACACACTCCTGTGTGTTTTGTGTCTGCTTGTTTTCAGTAGACAAAAGGAAACTATTTACTTTAACATTGCATTCTTCTGGCCCCATTCTGATGAATTTTCAGAAATACAGACACATACGCAAACAACTTTTTTTTTTCCTTAGAAATAGAATACTCTTAAAAAAGAAGAGACAACAGACTTCAAGCTGTATTAGAAAGCTGTAATCATCAAGACAGTATGGTACTGGCACAAGAACAGACACTCAGATCAATGGAACAGAATAGAGAACCCAGAAATGGACCCACAAACATATGGCCAACTGATTTTGACAAAGCAGGAAAGAAAATCCAGTGGAATAAACACAGTCTCTTCAGCAAGTGGTGCTGGGAAAACTGGACAGCAACACGCAGAAGAATGAACCTGGACCACTTTCTTACACCATACACAAAAAATAAACTCAAAATGGATGAAAGACCTAAGTGTAAGACAGAAGCCATCAAAATCCTTGAGGAGATAGCAGGCAAAAACCTCTCTGATCTTGGCCGCAGCAACTTCTTACTCAACACGTCTTCGGAGGCAAGGGAAACAAAGCAAACATGAACTATTGGGACCTCATCAAAATAAAAAGCTTCTGGACAGTGAAGGAAACAATCAGCAAAACTAAAAGGCAACTGACGGAATGGGAGAAGATATTTGCAAATGAAATATCAGATAAAGGCTTGGTATCCAAAATATATAAAGAACTTACCAAATTCAACACCAAAAACACAAATAATCCAGTGAAGAAATGGGCAAAAGACGTGAATAGACACTTCTCCAAAGAAGACATCCACATGGCCAACTGACACATGAAAAAATGCTCAACATCACTCATCATCAGGGAAATACCAATCAAAACCACAATGAGATACCACCTCCCACCTGTCAGAATGGCTAACACGAACAACTCAGGCAACAACAGATGTTGGCGAGGATGAGAAAGAGGATCTCTTTTGCATTACTGGTGGGAATGCAAGCTGATGCAGCCACTCTGGAAAACAGTATGGAGGTTCCTCAAAAAATTAAAAATAAAACTACCCTACGACCCAGCATTGCACTACTAGGTATTTATCCAAGGGATACAGGGATGCTGTTTTGAAGGGACACATGCACCCAGTATTTATAGCAGCACTATCAACAATAGCCAAAGTATGGAAAGAGCCCAACTGTCCATCGATGGATAAATGGATAAAGAAGATGTGGTATATATATACAATGTAGTATTACTCAGCAATCAAAAAGAATGAAATCTTGCCATTTGCAACTACATGGATGGAACTAGAGGGTATTATGCTAAGCGAAATTAGTCAGACAAAGACAAATATATGACTTCACTCATATGAGGACTTTAGGACACAGAACAGATGAACACAAGGGAAGGGAAGCAAAAACAATATAAAAACAGGGAGGGGGACAAAACATAATATGGAGAACAAACAGAGAGTTACTGGAGGGGTTGGGGGGGATGGGCTAAATGGGTGAGGGGCATTAAGGAATCTACTCCTGAAATCACTGTTGCACTATATGCTAACTTGGATGTAAATTTTTAAAATTAAATAAATAAATAAATAAATAAATGTGAAAAAAACAAAAAAGAAGAGACAAATAGTAAATTTGAAGTGACTTTTTCTCAAAATGGGGTAGTAACTCAGTTTTTCTATTTTTTTTTTTAATGTTTATTTATTTTTGAGAGAGAGATAGCAAGAGCAGGGGAGAGGCAGAAAGAGGGAGACAGAGGATCCAAAGCAGGCTCTGTACTGACAGCAGAGAGCTCAAACTCATGAACTATAAGATCATGACTTGAGCTGAACTCAGAACCTCAACCAACTGAGCCACCCAGGCGCCCCTCAGTTTTTCTATTCTTGATGACAATAGGAATATTTGAAAATAGTTTTAACCCCAACACAAAAAAATTATTAGAAGTCAGCTAGTCCCATCAGTCCATTTGAGCTATGAACCATTAAAATAGACCCTTTCATTGCTTACTCTGTACCTACAAAAATTATCTTTCACATTATTCAGCATTATTTCTGAATTAGCTGTGAATAGGGCTACCTTCAAACTATGAATGCATTTTTTTTAAGTAATCTCTATACCCAACATGGGGCTTGAACTCACGACCCCAAGATCAAGAGTCACATGTTCTACCAACTGAACCATCCAGGTGCCCCAAATCTATTTTTTAAATGAGTTCATCTTCCCCTCAGAATTCTGAATGACTTACATATGTGGTGAAATAGTGGTTTAGAAATTTGTTTTCCAATCTTAAGAATATCTGTCTAGAGTTAAACTATTCATTCTAAAGGCTGCAGATAATGGGCTAAAAACCAAACGGCTTTTGATATAGACTCATGGAACATAAGATCTGCAGGCCTACTGGGGGTGATCTAGTCAACACCCACCCCCGTGTTAGGGATGAACGTGTCTTAACAGGTGAATGATTCATACTAGAAACATTATTCTGCACTTCACTTTCTTTCTCATAATGTCATGTGTGTTTCTGTAAGTCATAGGTGTGGACCTACTTCTATCCTTTTTTCCAACAATTTTAGGCATATATACACACAAGAACATAAATGGGATCACATGCTGCTTTAGTTTTTTTTAATAACTTTATAATATTCCAGGTTCCTCTGCCATTTCCTTTTTTTTTTTTTTTTAATTTTTTTAATGTTTATTTTTGAGAGAGACAGAGACAGATGCGAGTGGGTTGGGGCAGAGAGAGAGGGAGGCACAGAATCAGAAGCAGGCTCCAGGCTCTGAGCTGTCAGCACAGAGCCTGACGCAGGGCTCGAACTCACGAGCTGTGAGATCATGACCTGAGCCGAAGTCAGACGCTCAATCGACTAAGCCACCCAGGTGCCCCTGCCATTTCCTTTCTGAAGGAAGTTCACTTTGTTTCTAGCTGTGTTGTTGTTGATTTTGCCACTTTGAATAAAGTCAGTAAACATCTTTGTGCATAATCCTTAAGCCCTGGAGTTTTATTTCTTCAGGACAGATTGCCAGTAGTGGAAGTGCTGGGTAGAAGACGAATACGTTTTTAATTTTTATAATCACTGCTACATTATTTTCCAAAAAAGGCTAAACACTTTACATTTCTACTGACAAAGTATGCAACTAGTCTTCTCCATGCCAACCAATAGGTGCTAGTCTCAGAGGACTAAAGTGATGTCTTATTGTTACTTTAATCCAAAGTGGAACTTCTTTTCAGATGATCCTTGGTCATATGCAGTTGCTCTTTTTCAGCTGCTTGATCCTTTGTCTATTTTTCTCTATTGGGTGTTTGCATTTTTCATAAGTAGAAATCCTATTTATGGTATCTTTTGCCACACGATTTGTTTTGTACATAGTTGCATATATGTGTATACAGAAACACACACTCATGTATATGTTTTAATGTTTATTTATTTTTGAGGGAGAGAGACAGAGCATGAGTGGGGAAAAGGCAGAGAGAGAGGGAGACACAGAATCTGAAGCAGGCTCCAGGCTCTGAGCTATCAGCACAGAGCCCAACATGGGGCTCGAACTCACGAACCATGAGATCATGACCTGAGGCCAAGTCAGATGCTTAACCGACTGAGCCACCGAGGCACCCTTCTCATGTGTATGTTTAAATCACAATGTATCACCCAATAAATACTCTTATAGTTTGTTTTCTTCCCCTGAGCATTTATCAGGAACATTTTCCTTTGTCAATAGTCATCTACCACATAATTTCTAACAGCTGGTTAGCAGTAGTCCATCATACAGATAAACCATAAGATGAAGTCTGTCTCCTCTAGTAGGTCATCTAGATTATTACAAAATATTGCCCATTTTAACAACGTTGTGATAACTATACAGACCTCTATATCCATTTATGCTCATTCCTTGCATTTGAGAGTAAATTATCCTTACAGGAAGAGATGGGGATAGGTGGGAAGAAACATGCAAAGGAACAGGCAGACCCTCTACAGTGCCATATGCTCATGTGAAGGAAAACCTAGCACATGCCAAAATTTGTGCTGTACATATATTATCCTTCTTAAAAATTTATAACATGTTGGGGCGCCTGAGTGGCTCAGTTGGTTAAGAGTCCGACTTCAGCTCAGGTTGTGATCTCACAATTCATGGGTTTGAGCCCCGTGTCGGGCTGTGTGCTGACAGCTTGGAGCCTGGAGCCTGCTTCAGATTCTGTCTCCCCCTCTCTCTGCCCCTCCCCCACTTCCATTCTGTCTCTCTCTCTCTCCCTCAAAAATAAACATTAAGACAAATTTGTAACATATTTTATTTATACACTTTATCTTAGCATCAATTCTATTAGACAATTCTATTTCGTATTTCCTTTCTACGGATGACCAAATATAATAATAGCATTGCTCACGTTTTCTATGTACCAGATACTGTTCTAAGTGCTTCACATGACAACTCATTTCATTCTTCTGATTCTACAGATGAAGGAAACAAAGCATAAAGAAGCCAAGCAACGCGTCCAAAGTCACACAACTAGGAAATGCAGATTCAGGATTTGCAGCCAAGCAATCTGTGCCCAGAGGCAGGATCTCAATCACTGGCAATGCTGCCTCTCAAACAGGTTCGATGAATTGCCCAGTCATTCAACCAGTAAATGGCAATGCCAGGATTTGAAAGCAGGTCTCACATTCCCCCAAGCCCATGCTTTATGACTTGCTACTAACAATCTAAAAGACAAAGAAATATTTTATAGGCAATCAGAAAAAAAAAAAAAAAAAAAAAGAGCATTTAACTACCTTTATGTCATTTAGGAATTCAATGTCTTTTTTCTGTATGGCTTTATTTGTCCATATTAAGGCACTGTAGGATTTGGTCTTTTCTTCTTCACCTTCTTTCATATGTCCTATTGCCTCTCTAAACAAAAACAAGAAAAGAAAGTTTGTCTAAACACACAAAATACACTTAAGCCTTGCCCCAACTTCCCTTTCTTCAAAAATAGCTTTATCAAGATAAAATTTACATACAATTCCCATTTTAACTGTACGATTCAGTGATTTTTAGCATGTTTAGAGAGTTGTGTAGCTATCTCCATAATCTAATTTTAGAATACTTCATCACCCCAAAAAAGAAACTCCATCCCTATTTGCAGTTGCTTCCCATTTCCGGTTTTCCCTAGCCCTTGGCAACCACTAATTGACTTTGTCTCCATAGATTTCCCTACTCTGAATATTTCATATAAAATGGAAGCACACAATACATGGTGTGTGGTGTCTGGTTTCTTTTACTTCATAATGTTTTCAAGGTTCATCATGTTGGTGCATGTATCAGTACTTTATTCCTTTTTATTATTGAATAATATTCTGTTGTATGGAAATACCATATGTTACCCATGGACATTTGGGTTGTTTCTACTTTTTTGCTATTATGAATAATGCTACTATGAACATTCATGAGCAAGTCTTTGTGTGGGTGTACATTTTCATTTCTTGTGGGTATATATCTAGAAGTGGAGTTGCTGGGCCATAATGGTAACTCTACATTTGACCTTTTGACAAACTGCCAACTGTCTTCCAAAGTGGCCACACATAATCTCACAGCAATTTCTTAGGGTTCCCATTTCTCTACATCTTTGCCAGCATTTGTTTTTTTCTGTCTTTTTGATTATAGCCATCCTAGTGAGCCACCCTAGTGAGAGTAAAGTGGGATATCACTGACGTTTTGACTTGCCCTTCCCTAATGGCAAATGATATTGAGCATTTTTTTTTTTCATGTATTCATGCATAAACATAACATCCTCTTTGGAGAAATGTCCACTTAATCATCTTCCCCATTTTTAATTGGGTTGTTTTCGTATTATTGAGTTGTAAGAGTTCTTTATATGTTCTGGATACAATTCCCTTAACAGATACATGACCTACACCAAAACTTCCATTTTGAGTTCGTCTCCAGTGAGTCTACCCTTACCTTGTGACAAGCTGCAAGTCACGGACTTGGATTTTGTTAGACGAATTATTAATTTTCTGTAGTAGCAGAAAAAGAAAAACAATTAGCAACTCTAGTTCGGTTACAGAGTTGCAGAAACATGACGATTTCCATGTCATGAAGTGGTTTACCTGCTGAAGTTCCTTAATTTCTTGTGAAGTGAAATGTACTCTATGAGGATTCACCAGCTCAATTGCAAAGGGCCTTCCTGGCAGCACACACCCCGTCATGAAACAGAAACGTGTTGATGGAGTTAACATTTGGGCCAATGCAAGAGGGTTAGGAGGTGTGAAAAAACGAGTTGAGCTCTAGAGGACTGAAAGTTTAGTGACATGACTACATCTGGGGGAGGGAAGAATGTGTGAAAAGAATCAAGGGGCTTTTTGGGGGGCTGCTAAACCCCAGGACAGGCAACATGTGAAAATGACTGCTTTCCCAAAAGTCCACGAACAAGCCTGTGTTAATTACAAAATAAAATCCAAACAACTGCTAATTGATTTGGTTACACAAAGGCAACATTATTACACACAGCAATGCCCAGGTATACCAAGCTGAAATCCATCCTCCTAGCCTAATCCACTAGTGAAATGGAAAAGCTGTGATTCCATAAGGGGAAGGGACTATTAACTCTCAGCATCTTTCTTGTAATGCAACAATGCAAAATGAGAGAAATGAAGGCTAAGAGAACAGAATCACTTGTTAAATGAAGATGTGCATTTTGAAAACTGTACTGGTACTGCTGAAATGTTATCAAATGGAACAATTAATAATCAAACTTTTGGAAAAACTTGGTTACCACCTTGTTAATCCACATAAAATTCCCTTAGAACCTATAGGTATGCAAGAAGGATGGCTTCTGAACACATGATTCCTGTTAAGACATAATCATATAATTTATAAAGGTAGCTCCATAATTCGCAAAGCCTCCTCACTGGGAGAAGCTCTGGGCTTTGCCCACTTTGGTTTTAACTGAGCAACTACAGTGAACCTGCTGTCTGAGAAGGGTGATAGTCTGAAAGTTAGTTCTAGTCAAGTGATGCTGTTGCAATCTTACCATTTCCTAATGTTCTCACATCTACATCTTCTCTTCCAGAGGAGGAAAAATTAAAACCTTTGCAAAGGAGATAAAGAAAAATAATCAGAAACATAATAGCCCTAAGACTTTCATTCCTACCCGTTGGTAGAAACCCCATTTGTCTGAAATAATCTACAGGAGAACTCCAAGGGATAGTCGCCATCCCACCTCTAATCCCAATCTCTAATAAAAATAGCAATGATAAGAAGTACCATTTATTGAGCACCTATATGCTGGGCACTGAGCTAACATTTTGCATACATTAATTCATTCAATCCTTATTAGAACTTTATGATGTAGGTATTAAATAAAAGAACACCAAGCTTCTAAAAGGATAAGTACTTTTATCAAGGTCGCATGATTAAATGGCAGACAGAGCTAGACATTTCTGATGTCAAAGCCAGACCTTAACTATCACCTCATGCCACCATCCCATGGGAGACCAGAGGCAGAGCACTTTTTAGAGGAAGGCTCCACAACAACCCTGGTCACAAGCTTACGGTGAAAAATCTGTCATTTTCCTTCTTTTTTTTTTTTTTTCCTTGAAACAAAACAAAGCAAAATCATTTATTTGAGAATTAAACTCTATGAAAGGAAGAGGAGTGGGGGGGGGGAAAAGGGTTTAAAAGTAAATTCTTTGTATCAAGCAAAGCCTAAGCTGGGACCACAACAAAACTAGTGTTCATTCTAAGATAAATGGATCGTCCTAGACTAAAAGCTGCAAATATTAGAATGGGAAATGGTGTAAAAAAAGATGCGGGGGGCAGCTGTTGCATCATAACTTTCTTAGATACAAAACTGACAATTTCACCATCATTGCCATAGCAAACATTACCACAGGCAGGCATTATTCTAAATTTTTCATAGATGTTAACACTATAAGGTAGGTACTATCATTATCCTCATTTTACTTACAAGGAAAATGAGCCAGACAGGATAGGTAACTTGCCTAAGATCACATTACTGGTAAGTGGTAGGGCCAGGATTTGAACCAAGTGGTCTGACTCCATCCAGAGTCTCTTAACCACTGTCTATACAACACCACCAAGAGATAGGCACAAGAGTTCAGACTCATGCCCACAGGGAAAGCAAGACTGGTCTTCTTGGATCAGGGATTAGAAAAGGCTGGGACGTTTGGAGAACTCTGGTCAGTCATTAGAGTTTGGTAAAGTTTAAGATCTCTGAACACATACATATATTAGAGGCTATACAAGGCACTGTGTACAAGGCACTGTGCTAGACACAGGGGAGAAAAACAATATGGACACGGTCCTGATCCTCACAGGGCTTACTGTTTGTGGAGGGATAGGGACTGTAATATAGTGGGTAGGGCTACGACAGGAAGCACATAGCATTATGAGCACATACAGCACTAAGAGCACAACTGCAACATGAGCTATGAGATTTGTATTTATTCCTCAATGGTCCAGCTACTTCGGAGAGCACAAGATGAGGAAGAACAAGATAGCCGGAAAGAGCAAATGGGAAAGGCGGAATGGTGAACACCATTTAGACAGCCACTTTTTTCCCAGGAAAGAGTCTATATGTAAAGGTCCCATGTAGATTTTAGAAAAAGGAAGGTTAAAAGGCTTGGAAAGGCCTATGAAAACTACACTGAAGATTGGCCCTCTTTTTGAAGATACTTAGCTGTGAAGAAAGTAGGATTTCACCCTTTCCTCATGTCTAAGAGATCCCTTTGGCAAGCCAAGGTCAACACTTTAGGGAACATAGGTTCTGAACTATTGTTTGACATGTACTGTCAGGGTAAAGTGGGCTCCTCTCTCCCACAGGGCCCAAAGCTATGGGTCTCATAGAGAGGAGTAACCCAGTACTGGTTAGGTAAGGGCCAGACAGCCAAGGTAGGACTAGAATTTAAGCTGAATTTAGGCTCAAAAGTCTGGGTAAATTGGGGCACCTGTATGGCTCAGTCAGTTGAGCATCCAACTCTTGATTTTGAGTCCTGTCATGATCTCGTGGTTCATGGTATCAAGCCCCATGTTGAGCTCTGCACTGGCAATGTGGAGGTCTTTTTTTTTTTTTTTTTTAACTTATTTATTATTGAGAAACAGAGCACAAGCATGGGAGGGGCAGAGAGAGGGGGAGACACAAAATCTGAAGCAGGCTACAGGCTCTGAACTGTCAGCACAGAGCCCGATGCAGAGCTCAAACTCACAAACCGCGAGATCATGACCTGAGCCAGGGTCAAACGCTTAACCGACTGAGCCACCCAGGTGCTCCAGGTGTCCAGGTCTTGATCTCAGGGTCGTAAATTCAAGCCCCATGTTGGGCTCCACACTTAAAAAATAAATATAAATAAATAAAAATAAAAAGAAGCCTGGGTAACTTGTGCTGCGTTAATACCTAAGAACTGGCCAAGTAAGCAGCTAAGAGAGCCACAGGGTCAGGCTTTTCTTGAGGTAGAGAATCAAGGCCAGGCAAGGAATAGGATTCTGTGGACCATTGAGTCCCAAAGAACCCTCCACTCCATGTTTAGACTCCATTGTTAATAAAACCCATGGTAACATCAGTAGCTTCTAGACAGAATCAACAGACTCAAGGGTAGCACTAACTAGGGGTGGATAGATAAATGGGGAATTCAGAATGGCATCTGGGAAGCTGAAAGACATTGACTCCCTGGGGCTGTGATCTGTCTTATACCTGCCCACCTCCATCTCCAAACCAGCCATAATGTCAGGGAACCAGGGGATCCACAGTGACTGAGCCATAACCTGTGACTGATGGGGGAGAAGGGAAAGAACAGGATACAGAGAGGTAAGTCGAACAGTGACAGCTAAATCAGACCAGAAATTTCCAATTCATAAATTAGCCCATAAAATTTCCACAAATTCCAGAGGTGTAGGATCCCAAGCTAGGCCCTTGGGAAGTCCAGAGAAACATTAAATCCAGACAAAGGAAGAAGTGATTATTTATTATATCTTTTAGGAAAATATCTCAAATTTGGACAATACATTGAGAAATATTTTTGGGGATGGCACGCCTGGATGGCTCAGTCAGTTAAGCATCAGAATCTTGATTTTGGCTCAGGTCATGATCCCAGGGTTGTGGGATCGAGCCCCACATAAGGCTCTGTGCTGAGCGTGGAGCATGCTTAAGATTCTCTCTCCCTCTCCTTCTGCCCCTCTCCCCTGCTTGCGTGCTCTTTCCTCCTTCCTTCTCTGCTCTAAAAATAAATAGATAAGTACATAATAGAAAACTCACTTAAAAATACTTTTGGGGGTAAACTTTAAAACTTTATTCGTATGCAATTATGAATAATGCTAACAACAAAAGGAAAAGGAGTTAAGTATTAACTCCTTAATACCTTAATACCTTAAGTATTAGGAAATACATGTTTAAAATTTGGGTGAGTTTTCATTTTTCTTTTTTTTCTTTTTTTTTTTTTTTTAATTTTTTTGATGCTTATTTATTTTTGAAGGAGAGAGGCACGGCATGAGTGGGGGAAGTGCAGAGAGAGAGGGAGACACAGAATCCAAAGCAGGCTTCAGGCCCTGAGCTGTCAGCACAGAGCCCGACGCGGGGCTCGAACCCACAAACTGTGAGATCATGACCTGATCTCTGAGAGCTAAAATCGGATGCTTAACTGACTGAGTGAGGGCGCCCGGCTAGCTCAGTTGGTAGAGCATGAGACTCTTAACTGACTGAGTGACCCAGGCTCCCCTTTTTAAAAAAATTTTTTAAGTTGATTTATTTTGAGAGTGACAGAGACAGCACAAGTGAGGGATGGGCAGAGAGAGAAGGAGAGAGAGAGAATCCCAAGCAGGCTCTGCACTGCCAGCACAGAGCCTGATGTGGGGCTCGAACCCACAAACTGTGAGATCATAACCTGAGCCGAAACCAAGAGTCAGACGCTCAACTGACTGAGCCACCCAGGCGTTCCTTCTTTTCTGTTTTTTTAAAGATTTTATTGTTAAGTAATCTCTATACCCCATCAATGTGGGGCTCAAAACTCAGACCTGAGATCAAGAGTTATACGCTTCACTGATTGGGTCAGACAGGTGCCCTGGTTGAGTTTTCTAAATTCACATTATGCCTTGTCTTATCCCCATAATCCTGTGAGTTCCTTTTGCTCAAAGGAACAGAAATTGTAAAAACAAAAACAAAACCAAGTGCAAGAATGATCAGGAACTATCAGCAGTTCAGCTAGTATGTAGTGGGTAGTGGCCCTCATACAGAACACACAGATGATGGAACTGAAAAATGGGCAGAGGCCAGATGATGAAGGCCTCAGAAGATCAAGTTCAATAGTTTGGATTTTATCCTGCATGTAGTCATTGACAAGTTTTCAGTAGGGAAATAACATGACAGATATTTATTCAATAAGTGAAATAGCAAATGTATTAGGGGAAAGTTTCTTAGACACAGTGACTTTGAGAGTGTGTCCAAGTTTACTACTCATTAACCAGGGGATTAGCAAATCGATAATATGATGTGCCAGTTTGAAGTGACTGAGAAATCTCCCATTTAGGGGAAGGGACCTTTATAAGAGTAGCTAGACTGCCTCATATAATACCACTTATTTTCAAAGAGTTGTAAAACATAGAGGTACATCAGTCAGAACCATCTTCCCAGAGTTGTCACATGTTATCTGCAGAAATAATGAGTAATATATCTGAGATACACAGGTTTAGCAAATTGATGCTATCAATCAGGCATTTCTAACAACAGGTTTTATCCCCTGACAAGGAGCCAGTTAGCATCAAGGCCCAGAGGTCTGCTTTTTCTCAAGCAGCTCTCAATAAATTTCCTCAGGACACAATTACAGATGCTAAACACACAGTTTGCTTCATTTTCAGTTTGGGGACAATTTCCCCCCCTCAAATGGAAAATGAAACCAAGCTAACTTCATGAAAGATTGCAAGGGGGAAACACATCTGTTTCAGAGCCTCCTGACGGCCCTCTTGGCAATGGGGCCTTCCTTGAGACCCAAATAATCAAAACTGAAAGTTTCTTGAATCATCTTATAGAAAGAGAGTCAGGTGGCTCCAAAAAGAGTTTGAAAGAAACTTTTTGTACTAAAGCTTAATTTTCACTTCTTTATAATTTGGATAAATCTTACACGATACCCAGTATGTAGATATTAACCAAGTAAAAGCTCATGGCAATATCCCAGAGTCCTTTTTTTTTTTTAAGTTTATTTATTTATTTTGAGAGAGAGAGAGACAGACAGACAGAATACATGCACACACAAGCGGAGGAGGGGCAGAAGGAGAGGGAGAGAGAGAATCCCAAGCAGGCTCCACACTGTCACTGCAGAGCCCTACATGGGGCTTGAACTCACAAACTGTGAGATCATGACCTGAGCCAAGATCAAGAGTCGGATACTTAACTGACTGAGCCACCCAGGTGTCCCTTATCCCAGAGTCTTTACTGCTGAGATTTTGGAAAACGTTAGGTTGCTAGGTTAATTTCTTCTTTATTCAGTAAACAATTCTTAAAGACCCTTAAAAAGAGAGTCCACCTACCTGATAGGCAACAAATTATAAGAGGGATGTGTTTTAAAGTGCTTGTCTTCCTTCTTGACAAGCCAGAGAGGTGGAAGGAATAGCCATATCTCATCTCAATCATCTGCTTGCCATTCCTAAAGCAGTCTTGTCTCAAGGTTTTTCAGAGAGAAGAGTAGATATCTAGTTGCTTCCTCAAAAAAAGTGTTCTAATTATGCTAGGAGACCCACTTTAAAGTAAATCAATCATTGCTTATGGCCTACAGTTTTTCCTGTTGTACAACATGACTTCCTGCAATTGAAATCTTAGCCCCTTCCCTCTAGCCTAATCCTAGGTGAAATCACAGTCTCTATGTGGTCTGCGACCTGGCAGACCTACAGAGACAGAGAAAACCTAAACCTGGCAGGATCTGACTCATCCCACAAACCTGGGCTCATTAATACCTGGAAAATTAAAATACAACACAACTATCATGAAGTCTTCATGAAATGGTAGCTGTTGACCTGCTTTCTCTAGGCTTGAACTTTATCCCAGGACATTTTAGCAGTTAAGGTGGAAGCTAGACATTTGCCAGCGATTATTCTTTTTTTTTTTTTTTTTTTTTACCAGCGATTATTCTTGAACAAGAACTGGATGTGGAAGTTGTGTTTTAATTTCCTCATATTCCCCCAAAAGAGGCCAAGTCTGAGGTGTCCCAAGGTCAGAACTTAAGTGCATTCACTTAAAATAGTTTCAGTGGTTTTGAATTTGCCCAGGAAAGAATAGTCATCTTGAGAGACGAAAGAAATCCTCGGCTCAAATCCAGCCCAAGCCAGAGGTGCTCAGGACATGGTGACCCTTGTTCATGGGAAGCTGCCAGGCAAGGAGTCTAGATCTGGTGATTTACAAAATTTAGAAATCTTTCCTGCCACTGCAAAGAAACCTATTCATGAATGACAATGTATTTAAAATATCAATATTATAACACTTACTCTCTGCTTTGAATACTGCCAAAAGATGGTCTGAAATTAATTCTTCCACTGAAGATTCCAGCTTCCTTTCTCCATCAATTATCCAAGGAGTTTGCGGTAGATTCCTGGAATATTTATTATATCTCCCTGCCAAAGAAACATAAGGTAGCCTGGATGGAATGATATAATTAACATAATAAGATAAAACAACTATATACTGAGTGCCAATATCCTAGGTGCCACGATACAAAGCAAGGCTTACCCTTCAACTAACTTACAATCTAACTTGGGGAGCCAGCATACAGACATATAAATAATTAAATTAAAAGATTTAAGGTAACAATAGAAGAGATGGTTAAAGACATGATATGAATCATCAAACGAGCTCTAAAGAAATGCTCAATAAAAAAAAATAAAATGCTCAATATATTTATTAATCCGATTGGCTGGCTGAACAAGTTACATTATGGAACACACCAAGGGTCATTACCAAAAAACCCAGCAACTACTGCTTTTATGCCTGATTAATAATACTTTAATGCAATACTCATTGGTGATAATATATTCCAAAGACTTCAAATACGGGAAATTTTGAAGTTTTTTAATTAAAAAAAAACAAAAAAAAACAAACAGAAAATGACTCACTGCTTTATGAAGAAAGCTGCACCATGGCAGGTAGCTTTCATTACCACAGGGCAGAGTATTATAGTTAAGACCACGAAACAATTTCATTTCGGCCATTACTATGAAATAGATGTAGCTTTCAAAACAAAAACTATCTGCTAGATTACCTCTTGGGAAGGTCAATGCAACAATTTTTTATTTAAAGCAGAAACTCAAATCTTCAGTCATTCTGCAGATAATAAAATTATTTTTTTCAAGTTTGCTTTTATGCTTTCTGTAGCTATGTTTCTCCCGATCAGTTTCGGGTCTCTGCATCTACCCATATTTCTATGGGTATTGGCCACCTCTGATGGAAACTATTAAAACTTAAGAAGTGTCATTTCCCTTTGGCATGGTATTTCAAATAACCAATCTGAGTGGACCTTGAGAATACCTACAGAAGCTAAAATAAGCTTGACTATCAGTCCTAGTTCTCAAAAGAGTTAATTAATCAGAACCTGGTAACAAAAATTAAAAGGAAACAGAGAGGTGACTTGAGTTTTCAGAAAGGATAGTAAGTTGACAGCATAAGTATATTCTAGACTAAATATTTTACCAGCCACAAAAACAGCACCATGAGCACACTCAATTTCAAGAACAGTGCATACAGCCTTTGGTGAGTTTGGAGGACAAGGAAACTGCCTGCAAAACAAAATAAATTTTACAGCTACTATTTTCCAGAAAAGATATTGAACCACATAACTAGGATGAATCAGCATTGTCTGAGACACACGGAACCCGAGTCTCTCACGGACTAAGCCACTCCCTAACTTTAAGTTTTGAAATCATAAAGATCTTTTACACCTCAAGTACACTTTAATACACGAGACTGACACAAAGTAAATCAGGGCTCTGCTACTACCTTTCACTCAGGAGGCTGCATGTTCCCAGATGATAATTTTTAACAGCCTTGAGATCTGAGAGAAAAACCCATATTTATGAAGTGGAAGCCTCTCCAGGGTCTTTAGCCATCTTGCTCCCTATGAACAGTTGGTGCCAGCTTAAAAAATCGTTAATCATTTGGGTAAAGCTGGTAAGTCCCACCTGTGGGGAGGGTCTCCACCAGTTTTCTCTCTTTCTCTTTCTCATTCCAACTATGACCTTGGGAATTAGATCACACACAGGGCCAGAAAAAGTGGAATGTGGCAGACTCTGCCCTTTTAACTAAAAAACTTCAATCTGAGGACAGAAAAGAGCAATGTATGGCTTTATTTTCTGTCTACCATCTGGGAACTTCCAAAGCCATGGACTGGAGTCTACCTGTAAATGACTCAATGTGGATGGACTCCAAATGCTTGGCTTGAAAATTTCATACAGTTTCCTAAAGTGTCTTAACAAAAAAAATGACTTAGAAGTTCAGGACCTATTGCTTGCAAAGAGAGGCTGACTTTACTTTCTAAACTTTAGTGTAAGTATTTCCACTTCCTGAGACTCACTTTTAGTCAATAAAATATATAAAACCTTCCTCACAACTTTATTGTTTGAAATTTATTCAAGGATATTCTGGAAAGATAACCATGATATATTATTGAACAAAATGAATACAATGAGAATTAAAATGAGGTTTATTGTATTTCAGCATATTTTAACAAGTGAAGGGCCTTTTTCTCCCTCGTCTTCAGATGGACAATACTCAAAATGGGGGATGTAATGGGACCAACTCTGGGCTGGAGAGACAGGAACCCTGGCTCTAAGCCTATTCTATTACCCAGCTGAAATCTTAGGCAAGTCAACTCCCTCAACATGCTCTTCTAAAGATAAAGAAGTTGGATTTGACACACCAATTCAAATACCAGTCCAATAAACATTTACTGAACACTAGTACATGCCAGGTACTGAGCCAGGGATTTGGGAATATAATAATGACTAAGACACAATCATCATCCCTGAAATACATCCAGCCTTGTTTTAGGGACTGGATGTTAGATTATCTCTAACATTCCCTTTATTCTAAAATTCCATGATGCCGCCATGTTTCTATACTTCTACTCACTTGCGGAAATCCTCTTCTTTTATCTTATTCAACGCTTTCACAACTGCCATTCTAGTGAACACTGACTATATAAGGTAAAATGAAAAGAAAAGACATTTTATCACTCAGACAAGAAAACATCAGAGGTGAAACACAGAACATAGTTGGGGAAATTACATCATTTTAAATGAGAGAAATACTTAATAGCTTCAAGAAGGTAAAACATAAGCATTTATTCCATCAGTTCTCCCCACAGCCTTTCTTTTCAGTCTAGTCTGTGTCCATAACACCATGTAGATCTAGCAGAACAGTTCAGCAGTTGGTTGCCAGGCTAAGAGTAAACAGAGCCAACAAGCCCGCCCTGGCATCTAGCAGCTCAACACCACTCGCCAGCCACAGAGAAAGTAAACAGATCCACTGTAACAGAAGGACATCTATAACAAATGTCCCACTTTGGGTTTTTTTAAATAAGAAAAGTCAAACCATATGGTAGATATGCTAGAACAAATTAGTGTATATATACATGGCTTACTATGATAAATTACAATTACTTTTTCTGTTTTGTGAAATTACACTTGACTAAAAAGAGGCACAATGTAGGTCTCTCAACAGTTTATCATCAAATCAATGATTTTCTAAACAATATTTTGGAGAACCCCAAATTATAGGGTTAAAACTGAAAATTCAGTGCCTATTTGTTAAGATATGAAAACTTAAGCCTGAAAGAATCTCAAAAGGTTATTTAATTTGCTCTCAGCAATAAGGCAGGAAAACTACATACACTATACCACTGGCCAAATGATGTGGTATCTGTGATGCTTTGACAAAAATTTCCTTGTTCTACAATTTGGTGCTGGTACCTGTATATTTCCTCAAAGATAACAAACAATGCAATGAGATCTTCAATATAAACATGGCTACAGGTCATTTGGGCAGAGCTTTCCAACTAGTATGGCAAAGCAACGAGCTACAGTTGTGCCAAGATGTTGAGCCCTCTAATTCACAAGGGCCGAAGAACCCCTAGACCAATTGCTTCCAGATTAGAGCAACTTGTTAACTTCAGGGTGCTGAACAAACATGGTAATGTTCTAGGTGTATCATGATGTGAGAAAGGTGGGAAGCAGTGCTTTAGACTTTCTCACATTTAGACTTGCTGCACAGGGAATTTGACAAATGGTGCCAACTCTGTCTCCCATCCCTCAACACCCCCTCCCCCTACCACCCCCTGGTTCCAAAAGGCTCAGCAACCAGTCAAAGCAAGAGTAAAGACTAACAGATGTATCTTTGGCAATGAATACACACACACACACACACACACACATATATATGTATATACACATATATATATGTATATATACGCCACGTATATATACACTAATTTGTTCTAGCATATCTACCACATACACACATACACACACACACACACACACACACACACACACACACATACATTTTTTAGAGCATGTGCGTGCACGCATGTGAGCAGGGTAGGGGCAGAGGTAGAGAGAGAGAGAGAATCCCAAGAAGGCTTCGCACAATCAGTGCAGAGTCCTACGTGGAGTTCAAACCCACAAACCTTGAGATCATGACCGGAGCTGAAATCAAGAGTCAGACACTTAACCGACTGAGCCACCCAGGTGCCCCAGGAGAGAGAATCTTTTAAGCAGGCTCCATGCTCAGTGCAGAGCCCGATGTGGGACTTGATCCCATGGCCCTGGGACCATGACCTGAGCCAAAATCAAGAGTCAGACACTTAATAGACTGCACCACCCAGATGCCCCAAGTTTATATTCTTTTTAACGACCATAAGGGTAAAATGGATGTCAGTAAAAGTAATGCTTGAATCTTCACATAAAACCAGGTAAGTATCTGTGGCATGAAATCTTGCCAATATTGTTGCCTTGCCATTCTACCCTGGCATAGCAGAAACTGAAATGCATGCTAACTATTTTGCTCATTAACATGAAAACCAGCTCACATCAAATAAAGGGGAGTTTGTATAAAATGCCCTTTTGCAAATGTAGCCTGAAATAGGCATATTAATTCAGATTGTCCTAAGTAAAATAATTTATTTTGGATTATATTTCTTAAATACCAATTTCTAGAAAATGAGTATTAGACAAAAGTTTGGAATGCTAATAATTAACATGGATTTTCCCCAATGATGTAATTTTGGGAATAAAACCTCAAAGTCGAATTTCCCCAAACGGATAACAGTAACATCATTGAAACACTGGTTCTAAATTTAACAACACCAGGGAGACAACCTAGACAGTGACACAAATATGAGAATGTTTGTGTTATGACTTCCTAGCTAGAGGCAAAGGTGTTCAGAGTTGGAAAAAAAATAACTGTAGCAAATGGAAATATTTAAAGAATGATTAAAAGATACATTGACAACATCTCTAACACATATCATTTTGTTGTTAATTTGAATATTCAGCTCAAATAAAACTCAATAAAGAATAAAAAGGAGGAATCTTTACCTGTTTGTTTTTGGCTGGCTTGAAGCAATCTGGGCATATTGCACGTCTAAGTAAAATCCAAGTTAATAAAGAAAAGTTAATGAGTTTATTTTGGGGTGAATATAACTCAAATATATTTTATATAATATTGCTGCTAAATTCAGGATATTAGGAACAGACAAAATGAATCTCTATACCAGCTGTATTGGTTTAATCTGCTAAAACATGACAAGTTACAAAGAGGGCTGTTTCATGAAAACCCAAAAGCATTAACAATGTTACACAATTGACATTGTTTACGTAGCAACTTACAGGAAGTGGCAATCCTCAACTGTTTCTGGGTGAGCAAAGATCACACTCACTTCAAACAAGCTCTAAAAATTATAAAGACAGTTTAAAAATGAGCAAAAGGAAACCAACATCTAACCACTTATGAATGGAAATAGAAATTAACTCTCAAAGATTGGCTCAGAAAACGAATGAGAAGGAAAACTGGAATACTACTGTTCTCAAATCAGCTTGTTCACAGGGCCACTGAAAAGGATATAATTTTGTTGGGTTTTTTGTTTGTTTGTTTGTTTGTTTTTTTTCACTTCAAAGCTCAATTACTAGTGATTCTACCAAAAAAAAATTTAACAAATTTTGAAATAAATTTGTATGATTTTTGTGCATGTATATAAATTCGATGTGAAGATGAAAGAGAATTCAGGGAACTGGAAAGAGATAACTGAAAGAACTGTTCCTGTCAGTATTATGATTAGGATTATTAGCAAGGCAAAAGCATTTTATTCACATACTTAAAATCTCTGTACAAGGCTTTATTTTTTTATTATTTTTGTGCTAAGGCTTTATTTTTAAGTGCTCAAACTTCTTAATGGATTTGAATTTTAAAAGAGAGATCTTAGCTTTTTATCACAAAAATGATACATACAAATTATAAAATAAATAAACACAGAATGGATTTTTTAATCCCACACCACTGAGGTAGAATGTAGTAACAGTTTGGCGTGTTTCCTTTTAGCTATTTTTATAATATAAACATAAATGTATATACTTCATGGGATATTAAACATACTTTTGGAAAATTACTTTAATTAATATGCCAAGGACATCTTTTCAACTCTAGGGACTGTTGGACATTTAAGTTGTAAGCTTTTCTGTTATTAAAAAATGCTATAATGAACATCCTTGCATACAAAATAAGCACAATTTCATACTCTATATACATTCATCTCCACAGAGAACAAAAATTCAACATAGAGAAAAACAATAAATGCCACACCATGTAACAATTTATTCTTCTTTATTGAGTATTTCTATATTTATTGATTGCATTGAATCATCAGCAAGCATATTAGCTACTCTAGAATCACAATAATGAATAACTAGGTTTTTTTTTTCTCTCTAATCTACAAAGTAAAATTAAAATCACAAGACATTCCTTTTACTCAAGAAAACTTCACTCATTCTGAATCTATTAGTACACTTGCATCTTTTTGTTTTCTATTTTCTGTTCTCACTGGTTCAACATGTAAAATTACTTATGCTTCAAAACTGAAGTTTGAGGTAAAAATATTTTGCATCAATAACTTCTCTAATTTCCAAAGTACTTTCATTACCTCATTTCCTCTCTGTATATGTGTGAAGTGGTTTTATTCTCTATTCTATCAGTATTCAGTTTAAAGGACAGAGTTTATTCATATGAACAGAGAGAAACAGAGCTAAGAATTTTTCTGAATGGTGAAAAAAATTTTTTAACTATTTAGCTTTGAAGGATGGTTTGGTGATTTTACTGGAATAAAGGTGTATCTGATATTCAGGGAATTTCCTTCAAGCAAAATGATAAAGCTATGAGGCCATACTATTAAAATCTAATTTAAGAGAAGCTGGTAATATGTCCTGTTTCCACATCTGGAAACCTGTCGAACTCTCCCCTAAATTCAATCCATTCTGGAGACTGAGGTGAGGTCTGTTCTGGAATAGGGGAGACAGCTAAGTGTTCTGGTTTCAAAGGCGGTGTCTACTTAAAATTGAAAAGGAGGGACTTGAGATACCAACAAGGTGGGATAGATTGGATCCACGCTCACTGTAGTTGACTGATTATATCTGAAAATAAGATTAGCCACAGATAACCAGAGTTGACTATTTAAGTTACATAAGTTACTCATAGTTACTTATGAATTGCTCTGTATTAATATGTGTCTCTCCAATTAAACTATAAATATATTAAAGGCATAGATTAATTTCTAATCTTTTAAAGTCAATTAGGGTACACTATACTTGTTATACACATAAATGTCTTAGATCACAAAGAAGTCTTAAAAAAAATAAAAACTTTCTCAATTTAAGACTGTTAGAAAATAAGATGTTAAAAGTTTAAAAATCCTCCATTATTTAAAGAGAAGATTATTTTGACTAATCAAAATTCTGCCATATGATGATGTAAAACCAGCGAACAAAATTAACAGTGCTGATGATCAAATACCTTTCCATCAATGGGAACACCCAGTTCCTCTGAAAACAGGGGGTGAGTTATCCATTTGTAGGCTTCTTTTAGCTGAACTATATCATTTCTTCCCAGAGACAGATTCTGCTTTCTGAATAACATAAAAATTAATTCACTGACATGAAAAATTTCACTTTTTCAACTAAAGGCAAAAATTTATGCAATTATTTAAAAATATTTATTGAGTGCCTACTATGTGCCAGGTGCTATTTTACACATTAGCTAGAAAGTAGAGAACAAGTAGACAAAAATCCCTCAGCTCGTGGACCTTATCATCTAGTAGAATCAAAAAACATTTTAGGGGCGCCTGGGTGGCGCAGTCGGTTAAGCGTCCGACTTCAGCCAGGTCACGATCTTGCGGTCCGTGAGTTCGAGCCCCGTGTCAGGCTCTGGGCTGATGAGCCTGGAGCCTGTTTCCGATTCTGTGTCTCCCTCTCTCTCTGACCCTCCCCCGTTCATGCTCTGTCTCTCTCTGTCCCAAAAATAAATAAAAAACGTTGAAAAAAAAATTAAAAAAAAAAAACAAAAAACATTTTAAATGGTATGAAATAAATAAATAAATAAATAAATAAATAAATAAATAAAATGGTATATAAGATAGTTTTTAAACTTCAAAGACAAAAGAATACTAATGACCTTTTCTGAGCTACCATTGCCAGATTCCTGGATGTATACATCAGAAGACAGAAAGGTGTAATAGAAGGGATTATTTATTGCTCAGAAACAACAAAACTGTGTATTAGGATAACCTCATCCAGACTAAAAATGTTTGTATCTACTCTCCTCCTGATAATGGGGCTTACTTTTGGGAAATCAGTGTACAAGCTGTATTTTACTGCTGAAGAAGAAACATTAAATTCTAAAATATCAATGTGCTGAAATGCTTGTCAATTTAATATCAGAAAAATGTCTGAATAAAAATCTGACATTCCCCCCAAATCTACTCATGAGCCAATAAACAGATTTGGGGAAGTCCCAATTATGATTTCTAGCTTTTAGTTTGAGTTTGAACAATTTTACGACTAAAATTGTTATAGAAAGGAACTGAAGGGGGTGCCTGGCTGACTGAGTCAGTAGAGCATGAGACTCTTCATCTCTGGGTCATGAGTTCAAACCCCACACTGGGCATGGAACCTACTTAAAAAATAAAAAGAGAGAAAGAAAGAGAGAAAGGAAGAAAGAGGGAGGGAAAGAGGAAGGGAGGGAGGAAGAAAAAAAAAGAAAGGAACTGAAGTGAAAAGAAAAGAAAAACATGCATGCTATGATATTATTAAAACTGCTTTGTTATGCTGAGTATAATATGATATCACTAATACATTAACAAGTCCACTTCATTCAAATTATTAAAACTACAAATCAGTCTTACAGCTATATACAGGGCTTCTTTTAACAAAAGAGATGTTAGGGCCAGCTTGTGAATCATTTTTTCTAATGTACAACTTTCACTGATAGAAAATGACTACTTATATCAAATATTCATTGTAATTTAATTCTTGAAGACCAAAAGACACTACTAACTGCAGGTAGAAAACAAAAAATAATTTAGCTAATGGCTAAATGTAATTGATCTAAAAAAATATGTAAAGATGACTTTCCTCTAGAAATAAAGTTAAGAAATAGTTGATGTACCAATTCGATATCCAGTTGAAAGTATAACTGATTACACAGAATGTTTTCATATGCTTTGGAATTGTGGTTTAACAATGAAATACCCTGATAAACTCTATATCTGACAAATAATCATATTATTTCTCTACATTTAAGAACTTATTGAAACACTAAGTGTTTGAGCTTCATAAACTGTTCCCAATTCTCTGAATATTAGAAACTTTTTAAGTATTTTAAAAGACTATTTGATGTTGTGTCAACAGTTTAATGATATTGGCATAATATAGCATCACAGTTGAAAAGTAAATAACTAATGTATGAGAACACATTTTAAAGGATAAAAAGTTGAAACAAAAAAATACAAGAATAGAAAACCATTTAAACATTGTTTAGACCCAAGAGAGTACAAGGGGTTACAGCAAAAACCAATCCTAAATATGAGTTAAAACATTTCTCATGTATTTAAGAAAAGTGGCATTTTAAACCCTTCATAGTCTTTTAAATATATTTAGATATCTTAGTCCAGTTAAAAAAAAATTCCATTATTTTTCCTTCCAGATTAAAGAGCTGGTAGAAAGGGTTAGTAGACAGCTTGGAAACCTTAATATATAAGGCAAATAATTAACACTTAAAATGCCAGATTTCACTTTCTGCCACATGAATGTGGCTAATAACTTTTTTTTTAAGTTTATTTTTTTGAGAGAGTGAAAGAGGGAGAAAGTTGGGGAGGGGCAGAGACAGACAGAATCCCAAGCAGGCTCCATGCTATCAGCAGAGAGCCCGACATGGGGCTTGAACTCACAAACTGTGACATTGTGACCTGAGCCAGAATGAAGAGTCAGATGCTTAACCGACTAAGCCACCCAGGCACCCCATAACTTTTCTAACATAATGTAGGGTAAATGTTTTCATAGAAGTCCTTAGCATATGCTTGATGGTCCTTTAGAGGAATTAGTAGTCACTGAATTAAATTCAGTCCCAATTTAGTACTTAGTACCACGTTTCCCTCTCTCCTGTGTCAGATAACTACTGATAAGGATGTCAACTGCAAATCACTTTTTCTATCAATACAACATGACAGCCATTCCAGAGGAAAGATGAACCAAAATATCCAAGCACAATTAATTTTTCTTAATTCCTTGAATCAATTCTTTAATGGCAATTCCTCTACAATATTTTGAATGTAGAATGAACTATGGACACTGAGGGAAAAGATTAGTAGTTTATATTTTTTCTGTTCCAGTATCTCTATATTGAACAGGATCTTTTGAAGAGCTAAGCTTAGTTTAAAATTCTTCAGTAAAGGATAACAACAGCAGCTCACAAGCAATGTGGATGGAAACTGGAAACATTTAGAAAATAGCATTCTCTGTGCTAAAAAATTTCTCAAACACAGGATCAAATTTTATCATTCCAGAAACACAAGCATTTGAGACTAATCTAACACAACCTAAGTAAACCCCAAAACCTTTGACAGATATATTGCTATTACCCTCCCAGAAAAGCAGATATGAAAGAGGAAATAAATCAACAAACAAGCCAAATCAATTACTTTTTTTATAAATCACTTAACCAAATATAAGATTCTAATACAGAAATCTATACTTCTCTCTGTGCTTTTCTCTCCAGAGTACACAGGAACCTCTAGTAGTCACATAGCCCTTTTTATATTGGTATAAAATTTTTAGTTTCAAAATCCAAGAGGGTCTGGAAAGTTAAAGATTTTTTCTTAACTCGGTAAGCAAACACTGACTTGAACGTGTGAAGCTTTTTAGAGACTTTGTGTATCAAACTTAGTGTGAATATTCATGTTTCACTGCAGAAATATAAATGTGTTTGATTACAGAGTACCACCTCAGACCATGAGGGGAGGGGTATGTTATATGTGGTATCTAACACCATATTGCATTTCTAAAACCTAAAAAATTCTAAGTTCCAAAACATATTTGGTCCCCAAGGGTTTCAGATAAAGGACTGTGGACCTATGTTTTATATGTTTTATCTGTGTATAAACTCAACTGTTTTTCTGCTTTAGTTAGGATTTTACTTTGTGTCTTTTAGAGCATAGTTTTATAATTTAGTTTCTAAGACCAGTATAAAATTTATTCTTTTATAACAGCTTGCCAAACTACATTATATAAGTGCCTTATATAAATGTAAAATATGTATTTACATTCTTGTTAAATCTACAAAAAAATGAATCCACTTTAATAGACACTAGTAAGATGCCATGCAAATAAATTAATTAAATAAGGTTGACACCTAAGTCATACCATAAATTTGTTTTCTTTCTGTTAATTTCTCTAGGAGCTAGTGAACTCACTCTAAAAAAGGAGGCAGTAGTAGTAAAAGTACTTTAAATATCAGGTAGCTTAAAATAAATAAACATTAAAAAAAAAAAAAAGAATCAGGTAGCTTATATTTAAATGGTAGAAAAAATTCCCTACCTAAATTACTTACCCCATTTCCTGTTTTACCAGCAACCATGCAGCATGCTGTAGGCAATTTAGTCACACCCAGAAGAAGAGAAAAGGGGAAAAATGTTCATTGAAATGAAGTTCCAATATCATTACTAAAGTGCTTAACTAATTTGCTAATCAAACTCTTTTTAGGGGAGTAGTAAGTGTTCAGAAATGTGGCAATGACCTCAATCTCATTTAAAGTCAGAAATGAGGTAAGATGCCACTTTGCAACGCTGGGTTACTGTGGCCTAGGAACTCAACAGGGGTATCTCCCTCCTCCCTACAGATTTCTATCTCATTAATGAGATACAAGTTTGTAACATAAGGAGTTTACTTTTTTTCTTAAAATATCTTACTTCTTCACAGAGGAAGGCCCAAAGTAATGGAGAACAAACTATGTCCCCCAAACAGAATTAAAGGCCTCAGTTTTTTTTTTTTTAAAGAGAGCTACACATTTTTAATTCTATCTAATTAATGATATCCATATGTAAGTGTACCAACATCTGTAAGTCACTTTGGAATAAAACTAAAACTAAGATGGGTGGATGGATAAATTGATGACTAGATATACAATAAAGGAAATATAGAAAGAGAAATAATGATAGAATCCAGGTAGGTATATGGGTGTTCGCTGTACAATTCTTTCAACTTTACTGAACATTTAAAAATTCTCATAATAGGGGTTCCTGGCTGGCTCAGTTGGTGGAGTGTGCAACTTTTGATCTTGGGGTTGTAAGTTCGAGCCCTGTGTTGGGTGTAGAGATTACTTAAAAATAAAACCTTAAAAAATGCTCATAATAAAATGTTAGAGAAAATGTTCTGGGAAGAGTTAATAAAAACTGAAAAAGTTGCTAAAATGGAGACAATAACATTCACAATCATGGTTGTTATAAGGATTAAATTCATGCAAAATGCTTGACACAGTGTGTGGCACTAAGATTTCTCAGTCTGCCATTGACATCCCACAGCTGTCACCTTATAGAAAGCAAATGACATGTCCTACCTCAGCATATAGCATTTTGTGAACATGACAGAAGCACGCGTGTGTAAGTCAATAAAATACCATATGTAGTCTCTGCATCCACATGTCACAGGAGTGGCCATTCATTATTGCTATTAGAATATTAGACCCGCCCACCCCTACACACACATTGTGATTCATACGTAGAATCCTGTCCTTTTAAACTTCAAAAGACCAGAGGGACACTAGATCCTTTTAAAGATTTATACTCTTTCAGAAATCTTAGGTGAATTACTTTGTTCAGACATGAGCCACCTAGAACTAGAGCTGTTCCCAATGCCTAAACACCTCATCAGTACCTTCTGATTCAGTAGTTTACTTTGCTAGCTCAATCTAACACCTTTGATAGCACTACAAGTCCCCATCCTCCTTTCCTTCACTTACTCAAGCCCTCTTTCAAAGAATGTGGGCATATGGTATAACACACAAATTACTAGGAGTCCGGAGACCTGGCTTTAGGCATTACTAAATTGCTGGCACTCAGTTTCCTAATGTGCCAAATGAAACAATTAGACTAAAATGAATGAACTGAAACTTTTCAGTGGCAAAACTTTTCAGTGATGGCAAAAGTCATCATTAATGGGCATCAGTTAGTATATTGTTTTGTAACAGAGGCTATTAAGACTTAAAGGACTTTATGATCATAGAAAAAAGTGAATAATGGTCTCCCAAAGCTGAAACTTGCAGTCAATATTGCCCCACCTTCCTTTAGCCTTCATATTTTAAGAGGTCAATAAATACTTGTTTTTTCATCCATAAAGGGGTATTAATACTCCCCTTCAAGGGACACTGTGGGAATTTAATGAAGTTGTGTATGTAAAGAACCAAGTAAGATTCTTGGCATGTACTTAACAAATAGTAACTATTATTGTATTATTGTCATTTTTGAATTAAAACCTTAACTGCAATTCACAAATAATAAAATTATTATCCCTTAAAAGATTTCCATGACTTGATTCCCAAACTGCTCTGCCATAGGTAGTTCTGGAACTTCTCTCATCAATAAAATCCTCATGGGTATCTAAGCTATAGAGAACTATCTGTCCCTTCTTTAAGGGGACTCAGACTCTTCTGTCCTTTTTTAAAAAAATTTTTGAGAGAGAGAGAGCATGAGTGGGGGAGAGAAGAGAGAGACAGAGAGAGAGAGACAGAATCCTAAGAAGGCTCCAACACTCATCATGGAGCCTGATGCAGGGCTCAATCCCATGACCCTGGGATCATGACCTGAGCCAAAATCAAGAATTGGATGTTCAACCAACTGAGCCATCCAGGCACCCCTCTTTTGTCCTTTTTTAGTGAACTTTTCATCGCTGCTTTTAAAGCAAATCCTGTTTTCTACAGTCACTTTCAGGTGATGCCCATCAAATCTGCAACATGTCCTGCCATCCTCTGATTATAAGTAGGGCAGAACTGGAGGTTGCCAAGGGAGACCAGATTACCATGTGTAACATATAAAATTAAATCAACTGTCTTCAATACCTGAGATTTGCTAAAGGGTTTTTCCTTCCTAATCCTCTGCAGGCTTCCTGCTCAAGCATGCCAGCAGGTTGGACAGAACTAATCACACAGCAGGGGCTGGAAGACTGAATCCCAAAGAAGTCAGTGTTGCTCAATTATTCAATTTTTACTACGTGCTAATAATGTCCTGGACCTGCTTCTGCTGAGGAAGAAAAGTACATTTCTCTCTTTCAGGTCACCAAGATAATTTTAATAAATGTTCTATTCCTTAGTCAGTGGGAAAAAATCATTCTCTAGAGTAAGCAATTTAATTCTTCCTCCCCAACAGAACCAAATGGCATTAAAGTTATCAAGTTTAATCAAATTTGGTACCAAAGGCAGTATGTTATCTCCTGAAAATTCAGGAACCACACAACTTAATCCCAGACTCTGCTTTAACTGTATTACAGAATTCTAGGCAAGTGCTAAATGAAGCAGAAGAACATGCTTGCTAAAGTGCTTGTGTATTCTGGTAACCACCACCACCACCACCACCACCACCCCCCCCACACACACACACCATGGAAAGTCTATGCCTGGGAATGGCTTTTGAGCTTAGGGTTCTGAGCTGGGGGTTCATCTAGCACCAAACAGTGAGAGTGGGTAACAGTAGAGCCAAATTGACACCGATTTAAGTAGAGGTGGCAGCTGGGAAGGACAGAGAGAAAGAGAGGTGTTAAAAATGGCATGTTGGGGAGCTACAATTCAGTAAAACTGGTGCTCAGGTTATATATAATGTGCACATAAACGTGAGTAGGGATTCAACAACTAGAGATGAAACTCGAAAGATGAGCAGGTTTTAAGTGCCATGCTAGGGCATGACTCCAAAGCATGAAACCATAACAGAAGAAGTGCCACATTTACGTATATACAAAGTCCCAGGGCAGCGCAAAGAATGAACAATATTTGATCTTCTTTAATTAAGTCACAACAGCCATCATCTGCACACTATTATTTTTCTTACATGGTAGCTTAAGAAAATAAGATAGTTCTTATACCAGAAGGCCTCATTATCCTACATGGGAAAATATAGTGTGGGAATGGAGAGGAGTAAGCAGCTTTAAGAGGTAATGGAGAGAGACCGGCAGGACTTGGCGACCAGCAGTGATACTAGGGTTTCTAAATTACCACTAATGCCCTTTTTAAAACTCTAAAAATCTTTTGAATTCTACACATCTCCTGGACTCATTTATAACTCATAATAACAAAGAAAATGTACCAACAGGAAAATGACAAGAGTTGTGTGGAAAGCTAGAGGTATTACCCCCTATTCTCTCTTCTCCTAACACACACACACACACACACACACACACACACACACTTATGTATTCTACCTGCACACAAACAGGCAGCTGGGAATTAGGTTCAACAACGAGGTCAGTAACAACAGTAAGTCTTCTTTCCTCTTCCCAGCATGCCTGCCTAACCTTTCCTTCTCCTCCTCCCCATTCCCCAGCTTGCTACAGCTGTGAGCATCTGCCTCACCGGGGCCTGCTCCTCACTTCGCGACAGGTTTGGTGTCTGGCATAGTGGCAGAAAGAGGAAGGTAAGAGAGGAGGCAGGAGAATACATTCTTATAACCATTGCTGGGCTCCCCCACCTGGCTGAGGTAAAGACCCTTCCTCCCCCATGTCTCCTCACCTCTACCACCTCCCTGCCTCAATCTTATTCTTCTTCTCCAGAGTCTCTGATATCACATCCATGATGTAATGACTAACAGAATGAGTCTGGGTGTCTCTTTTGATGAATAAAAGTTATGTCAGCTCTGTTTGAAAAGCCACTCATATCCTCTACATTATCTTTCCCTATAGGGTTGAGGGAGAAAAAAATGAAGTGGGGGATTAAACTTTCTCACTCCAGCCCTCCCTAACACTGCTGGCAATACAACCTTTGGACAGCATTAAGAAGACTGAACTTTTTATTTTTGACAAGACAAGAGGGAAAAGGCAAAGACAAGTCAGCAAAGACAGAATGCCCCAGAATCTGCAAGGCAAAATTAGGGTGTACAGCTCTAGTGACCCAGTTCCCAGGAGAATCCTATTTCTAAGTTCTGAGTTTTAAGAAGGAGAATTCTTATTGTATTTTCCAATATTCTAGGTGCTGATGTTTGCCTAGCTCTGAAGGACTTAATTGGAAATAACCACCAGAGGAAATTCTATGGGGGTGGGAAGGTGGGGTAGGATGGAGGAAGGGAGATGACAATGAATGAAAGGCTCTGGGATAGACATAAAGACAAATATCACTCATGTGGAGTCTAAAAAACCCCCCACAAAACCCTATGAATAAACATATAAAAAGCAGAATCAGACCTATAAATACAGAAGACAAACTGGTAGTTGCCAGAGGGGAGGAGAATGAGGGATTGGTAAAATGGATAAAGAGGAGTGGGAGATACAGCTTTCCAGTTATGGAATGAACAAGTCACGGGAATAAAAAGCACAGTATAAGGAACATAGTCAATGATATTTAACAGTGATGTATGGCAACAGATAGCAGCTACCACTTGTAGTAAACATAGCATAATGTATAAACTTTCTAATCACTATGTTGCACACCTAAAACTAATGTGGCATTATGTGTCAACTATATTCAAATTTAAAATTTTAATTAAAAAAAAAAGATATGGCTCAGTCCTGTCCTTTAATGTCATATGCTAATGAGAGGATAACTTGGCAACTAAATTACAGGTAACTCTGAAGTTAATATCAGTGAAGCGAAGCTATCTCAACAAGTATCTGTTAGCAACTGGGTGTGGCTGAGGGGATGCAAATATATTTCCCCCTAGAATGTGATTTTAGAAAAGTAGCATCCTCACTGAAATATCAGTTAACATAAAGTGAACTTGCAGATTCAAGAGACTTCAATGTATCAAATATAGCTCAATTTCAAGACATAAATACAATTTTACCTCAAAATTACTACCAAGAAAAACAGGTTTTTAAAAAAATTTAATGTTTATTTATTTTTGAGAAAGAGAGAGAGACAAAGCACGAGTAGCAGAGGGACAGAGAGAGAGGGGGACACAGAATCCACAGTTCAGGCTCCAGGCCTACACTATCTCTCTAAATAAATACACTTGAAAAATAATTTTTAAAAATTTAGGTATTACTTTATAAATATGCTAAAGTAATTTGTTACTATAAAATAAAGATTTATGGCTTCAAGGTGGTAGAATAAAGCCCTTTCTGTCTGCTTCTTCTTTGGAAAACCATCTCAACATAAGATGGAGAATGGGAAACAGAAAAACAAACTCCATCTACAATGAAACAAAAAAATAACTCATCACCCCAAGCCTCCATACATGAAGACAAAAAAGGAATGCAGGAATGGAAAGTAGCAGAGCATAGGAAGTGGATTCTTAAGTGTTGGCAAAAGGAGATACTCGCCCCTCCAAACCCAGCAAAACTGAGGACTGGACGTGTAAGACAACAGAGTGTGAAATGGGCTAACAGGGGAAACAGCTAACAGGTGGTATGAGGAATGAACAGAACCCAAGGTCCTCTCTCTGACACCATGCAAGGGCAGATTTATACTCTGGGTACCAAACTAGAGGTATTTACACTCAGAAGCCCCTGGCAAGAGGACGGCTGGAGTAAGGCCCTGCAAGGAAAACAGAAGTGTTCAGTGAGAGTTTACAGTCTGCATAGAGACCTGCAGTTCCCTCTCTCATCCTGCTCTGGGTACTGAGGCAGCCAAACTTATACTTCTCTGGACAGAAGATTAGAGGATTCATTGTTGAATGAACTAGATGGTTTCTGAGGGAAAAGTTTCAGAAAGTGATATATGGTCTCTCCACATAAAAAAGTCAGTTTACTACCTGTTTTCCTCCAATAAAACCCAGTCCACAAGCACCACTGTCCTGCTCTATACAGACCTAACTTTCAATCGCTTTTAAAATGTCCTATGCTTAACAATGAATGAACAAAGATCACTTACTCATTTAGAAAAAATCTCCAACATGAAAGGAAGAAAATAAAACAACAAACACATAAATAGAAAAAAGTAGAAAGAATAATAATACATGAATTCCCATGTACCCTTTGAGCCAGCTTCAAGTTATCAACATTTTGCCAATCTAGTTTTATCCATCTCCATTACCTTTTTTTTGTAAAGAAATGACCTCAAGTTTTTATTTTTTTTTATTAAAAAAATTTTTTAATGCTTATTTATTTTTAAGAGAGAGAGACACAGAGCACGAGTGGAGGAGGGGCAGAGAGAGAGAGAGAGAGAGAGAGAGAGAGAGAGGGGGAGACACAGAATCCGAAGCAGGCTCCAGGCTCTGAGCTGTCAGCACAGAGCCTGACATGGGGCTCAAACCCATGAACCATGAGATCATGACCTGAGAAGATGTTGGATGCTAACCGACTGAGCCACCCAGGTGCCCCCATCAAGTTTTTTGTTTTTTTAAAGAAAATCCAAGACAAATCATTTCACCTGTGAATACTGTCCAATGGAAGCATTTTTAAAAGTGACATTCTTTACTACCAATTAAACTTATAATTGAAAGATTTTAGACATTGATTCCAAAACACGTGAGGGAGTACATAGTTTCTCAAACTTCTTTTGGGGCAGCAGAAGGGTATATAAGCAAAAAAAGTCTGAAAATCACTTACTGCACCTTAGTTTAAGCAAACAACAGAAATGAAAAAGGGACCAGAACCACATATTTGGAGAAGGTTTGGGGTTTTCCCCTTCATTTTCTTTTATTCTTTTTAAATAACATGTTAGAAAGTACAGAATACACTGTCATTTATTTTGGAACATGATTTTCTCTGTCTCTTTCTCCACTGTATATTATCTCAACTTCAAAGGCTTTCTGTTTCTTCAGCAAAGAAAAAAAGTAGGAGGGCCCCAGGCGGGGGAGGGCAGTAGGGGAGAACGTAGGACCTCCTTCCTCCCACTCTCCATTTCTTCCTTTTAATCTGACCTTTGGACAGACATAAACTGCACTGCAGCTGCTGGGGACTTGGGCAAGATGTGCTGAATATGGTCCAGAGTGGCCACACCCAATGACAAGTAATGTTGTGTGCCCATGTGTGTTAGGCATATATTAGTAAACAAAATAGACATAAACCCTTGCCTTTGTAAAACCGATGGCCAAGAATCATAAAACAAACAAAACAAAGAAATCACACTATTTTATGTGATAAATGCAATGTGAAGTGATAAAGACAGTGGAGAAAAGTGAGAGAGGAACGAGGAATGGAAGAAGTGACCTGCAATTTCCAATACGGTAGTTAAGGAAAGCCTCACTGTGAAGGCAACATTTGAGAAAAGATGTGAAGGCAGTGAGGGAATAAGCCATGAATATATCTGAGGAAGAAACCTTTCATGCAGAAGTAACAGCAAGCAAAGGCCCTGAGGCAGAAGTTGTGCCTGGTGTGTCCAGTGAATAAGCAGTAAGGCAGCCAATGTGGCTGAACAGTCAAAGAAGACAGAAACAGGTGATGAAGTCAAAGAACTGAGGTGCAGTGCTAAGACAGGGCTGCTATAGGCCCTTTTAAGCAATTAAAGGAGTTTGATTTTACTCTGAGGGAGATGGGGACAATAGGAGAGTGAGCAAGGAAGGACTCGAAATGATTTACTTTTTTAAAGTGATAGGGGACAAGCATGGAAACAGAGGCAGTTGTTAAGAGGCTATTGTTAAAATCCAGGTAATTGCTCAACCTGTCTGTGCACCCTCCACCTCAGGATCAAGGAAATGATTTTGAAAAGTACGTAAGGAGAACTGGGGTCTTTTCTAGTCTGGGATCTAACTAACTTTTGCTCAACAGTCTTCAGTCCATTTCCTAAAAGAATAAGCTGAGGCTTTACCAGGCTATAACTCTGCTTTTGGTTCTGGTCTTGGCTTGTAGTTCTATGTATAGTGTGATGAACACAACTTTCACTGAAATAACATTAAAAAGATGCAACAAATATTTAAAAAGTAAACAATAGGCTAGTCTTATTTACAAATACATATATGCATGTATATATGTAAAAAACTTAATAAAATATTAATAAATCAAATTTTATTAAAATAAAACAAAAAATTTTTATTTCAGGAAAACAAAAGTTCAACACAAGAAAATCTATTCAATAACTTGACTACAATAATAGTTAAAAAAAGAAAAATGTAATGATTGCAAATATCCATTTCTGATTTGAAAAACTTACTAAACTTGGGGGCTCCTGCGTGGCTTATTTGGTTAAGCGTCTGACTTTGGCTCAGGTCATGATCTCACAGTTTGTAAGTTTGAGCCCTGCATCAGGCTCTGTGCTGTCAGCACAGATCCTCCTCTCCCTCTCTCTCTCTCTGCCTCTCCCCCTATGTCTCTCAAATAAATAAACATTAAAAAAAAATTTACTAAACTTGGAATAGAAGTAAACTTCCTTAAAGAGTATCTATTAGAAAAGAGTTAACAATATACTTAATATCACAAAATTCTAGAAACATCCCTATTCTTGAGGGTCAAGACAATATATAATTTTCAACAAAAATTACTAGACATGCAAAGAAACAAGAAAGTGACTCGTTTTTAAGAAAACAGCAGTCAGCAGAAACTGACTCTGAGTGGGCCCAGAAATTCAATTTAGCAGAAAGAGCTTGCAGAATTGAAAGAAGTCATAGAAAACAACCTGTTGCATAAAAAGGAACAGTATAATTAATCACAGGCTTCTCATCACCAAAACAAGTAACAAAAGATACTGGAACAACATGTTCAAAGTGCTGAAAGGAAAAAATTTTGTCAACCAAATATTTTATATCCAATGAAACTATACTATAAAACTGAAGGAAAAATAAAGACTTTTCAGATAAACAAAAACTCAGAGGATTCATCACCAGTAAATCTATATTAAAAACAAAAATAAAAACCTTAAGCTCTTCAGGAAGAAGGGAAATGACACCAGATGGCAACTTGGATCTACAAGTAAGAATGAAGAGCACTAGGAATGGTAAGTTTGTAGGTAAACATAATAGGTATGTATACTGTTTTCTTCTCTTTTAATAAAGATATATGACCATTTAAGGCAAATGTTGTAACACTGCATTGCTGGGTTAAAAGGTATATAAATGTAACAGATATATACAACAATTACACCAAGGACAATAAATTGAAATATAATGTTGTAAAGTTACTTACTATATTTTACCCGATTGAATTAAGGTGAAGATGCATATTATAGCCCCTAGAGCAAGGGTTGGCCAAATTTTTCTGTAAAGGGCCAGACAGTACATATCTTGGGCCTTGCTGGCCAGGATGTCCTAGTGCACCTACCCAACTCTGCTATTGCAGTATGAAAGAAAAGCCTAAAATAAACTAAGCTCCCACTTCAGGAAGATAGAAAAAGAAGAGCAAATTAAAGCCAAAAAAAGTAGAAGGAAGGAAATAATAAAGAGCAGAAGTCAATGAAATAGAAAATAAATATATAGAAAGAGTAAATCAAGGGGTGCCTGGGTGGCTCAGTCAGTTAAGCCTGACTGTTGATTTCGGCTCAGGTCATGATCCCACGGTCATGAGATTGAGCCTCGTGTCAGACTCCATGCTCATGGCATGGAGCCTACTTAGGATTCTCTCTCTCTCCCTCTCTCTCTTCCTCTCTCCTGCTTGTGCGCGTTCTCTCTCTCAAAGTAAATAAACAGACAAACATTTAGAAAAAAGTAAATCAATGAAACCAAATACTGGTTCTTTGGAAAGGTCAATCATATTGGTAACTCTCCAACTGGACTGATCACAGAAAAGAAAAAAAAAAGACATAAATTACCATTGTTAGGGAATATTAGTCCATAATACAGAAATATTATGAAAAACTTTGTCAATATATCTGACAACTTAGATGAAACAAATTCCTTCAAAAATACAAATTATCAAAACCGACAGAAGAAACAATAGGAAACTGAATAGATCAGTATCAACTGAAGAAACTGAATTTGTAATTAAAAAATATGATCATGTTGTAAAATATCCTAAGGAATCTCCAACAAAACTATTACAACTATGAAAAAAAAGTCAGGCAGAATTGCAGGGTACAAGGTTATAAAACACCAACTGTATTTCTATAAACAAGCAATGAAAAATTTAAAAATGCAATAAAAATACAATTCCATGTATAATACCAACCAAAAGAATGAAATTCTTAGGGATAAACTTTTAAAACATGTGTGAAATCTGTACACTGAAAACTATAAAGCATTGCTAAAAGAAATCAAAGAGTGAAATATACCACATTCACACATTGGAAAATGCAATACTATCCAGATACCAATTCTTTTTTTTTTTTTTTAATATTTATTTACCATTTAATTTACAGTGCTGTAAGGGGAGAAATTTATTGGAAAAAATACAATTTTCTCATTCTAAAAATTCGGAATTGATTCTGCTTTGCCACAAGGAATGGCAAAACACACACATATGCATACAAACACACAAGAGCATTATTTTGAAGTTAAAAAATACCAAATTTAAGTCAGATACCAATTCTTATCAAGTTTACCTATAAATTCAATGCAATCCCAGTCAAAATTTAAGCCAAATTAATAAAAAAAAATAAATTGATAAGCAGATTCTAAAATCTGTATGGAAATGCAAAGAACCTAGAATCACCAATGCAAATTTTATTATTTTTTTTAATGTTTATTTATTTTGAGAGAGGGAGAGAGAGAGTTAGAGTGTGAGCAGGGGAGGAACAGAGAGAGGGAGACACAGAATCCGAAGCAGGCTTCAGGCTCTGAGCTGTCAGCACAGAGCCGGATGCAGGGCTTGAACTTATGAACTGAGTTCATGACCTGAGCCAAAGTTGGACGCTTAACTGACTGAGCCACCCAGGCACGCCTCACCAAAGTAAATTTTAAAGAGAACAAAGCTCAAAGATTTGCTGTTTTCAAGACATACTATAATGCTGGAGTAATCAAGACAGTTTACTATTGATATACAATCCACTGATGACATATCAATGGAAGAAAAACACACATATATATATACACACCTATGGTCAGTTTATTTTCTACAAAGTTAGCAAGGAAATCAATGGGGAAACCAAGGCTTTTTCATCATATGGTACTGAAAAGAAAAACAAACATCAACAGTTACCTCACAGTATATTTAAAAAATTAACTCAGGGGGCGCCTCGGTGGCTCAGTCGGTTGGACGTCCGACTTCGGCTCAGGTCATGATCTCACGGTCTGTGAGTTCGAGCCCCGCGCCGGGCTCTGTGCTGACAGCTCAGAGCCCGGAGCCTGTTTCGGATTCTGTGTCTCCCTCTCTCTCTGACCTTCCCCCGTTCATGCTCTGTCTCTCTCTGTCTCAAAAATGAATAAATGTTAAAAAAAAAAAATTTTTTTTAAATTAACTCAAAATGGATCAGAGATATAAACATAAAAGCTAAAAGGAAGAAAATTTTTTATTTTATTTATTTATTTATTTATTTATTTATTTATTTATGTATGTATTTAAAATTTTAGAGACAGAGAAAGGATGAGCAGGGGGATGGGCAGAAGGAGGGAGAGGGAGGGGGGAAGAGGGAGAGAGAGGGAGAGAGAGGGAGAGAGAGGGAGAGAGAGAGAGAGAGGGAGGGAGGGAGAGTAGGAGAGAGATAGGGAGAGAGAGGGAGAGGGACAGAGAGAGAGAGAGAGAGAGAGAGAGAGAGAGAGAGAGAGAGGATCCCAAGCAGGCCTCTATGCTCAGCATAGAACCTGACACGGGGCTTGATTCCACAATCCTGGGATCATAACCTGAGCTGAAATCAAGAGTCAGAGGCTCAACCAACTGAGCCACCCTGACACCCCTGAAAACTTTTATAATAAAACATAGGAGAAAATCTTTGTAAACTTGCAGTGTACAAAAATTTGTTAGGTAGGATACAAATAGCATGAACCATATGAATAAAAAGCTGGTGAACTGGACTTTATCAAAAGTAGGAAGTTGTCTTCTTTGACAAATATCATTAAGAAAATTAAAGAACAACCCACAACATGGGAGATAATATTTGCAACACATATACACATAATAAGGATGTGGATCTGGACTATATTAAGAACTGTTACAACTCAATGAAAAGAAGACAACCCAAATTTTTTAAATGGGCAAAATATTTGATAAAGTCACATGTGAAGAGACTTCAAAGATATATGAATGGCAAGTAACTACATGAAAAGATGCTCAACATTATTAGTCAGTAGAAAAATAAATATATAATCTCTACACACCCATTAGAATGGCTCAAATGAAAGAAAGTGACGATACCAAGTGTTACTAAGAATGTGAAGCGACTACAATGCTCACATACTGTTGGTGGATTATAAACATAAACTGGTAAATCTACTTCGGAAAATTGCATGGCAGCTTCTCATATGGTTAAACACATACCTACCGTATGACTTAGATTTCCACTCTAAGGTATTTACCCAAAATGAAAATATACACACAAATGATTACACATAAAAGTTTGTATACACCAGCTTTATTCAAAGAACCCAAAAACTGTAATGCATGAATGTGTAGATGTGTAGGAATGTTAGACATGGTTGATTAATATCGTTAAGATAGTTCATATTGTTAGGCCTAACTGGCTTGAGGTGGAAAAAGCAATACTCTTTTTTTTTTTTAATGTTTATTTATTTAGTACAGAGAGAGAGAGACAGACAGATAGACAGAGTGCAAGCAGAGGAGGGACACAGAGAGAGGGAGAAGAATCCCAAGCAGGCCCAGCACTGTCAGCACAGAGCCCAATGCAGGGCTAGAACTCACAAACCATGAGTTCATGACCTGAGCCAAAGTCAAGAGTTGGTCACTTAACCAACGGAGTTATCCAGGCACCCAACGGAGTTATCCAGGCACCTGAGAAATAATCTGGTTTAAAGCTGAGCAATAACTTCAGGGTTTGAATGGTTATTCAGTGTCAGTTTGAAATAATTTTTTCCTGGCCCAATAAACAAATATTGTGGGATGAAGGCATATGAGGTGATAGTTTTTATGCAGTATGGATATAGATTGCTTTCATAGATCTTAGAAGTGATAACTATGATTGGTAAAGTTAACATAAATAGTGAAATTAGTATAGAAGAGGTGAATAGATTTATTGCCTTTATTTGGAGTTGTACCAACTTTTTGGTTCTGAGACCAATGGATTATTACTTCTAGCCATTAAAAGTTTAAAAAAGCTGTTATTATTATACATGGAGGCATGAATTAATTCTTGCATATTTTCTCAGTAAAAAAGATGTTTTGAGTTTCTATTATTAGATTCACAATCTAATATTTTATTAAAATATATTAAAATATATTTTATTAGGTAAAATATATTTAATTTTATTTTTATTAAAAATGGATGTCAAAATAATTTGGGGGTTAACTGATATAAGTAACAGGGCAGTAAATGTGGGGCTATGAGAGCATTTTCTCATGTGAATGACAGTTTGCTCTATTGTGTTTTGATTAATATATAAAGGGACTATAGGGTAGTAATAACAATGTTAATTCCTATTAGGATAATGATAATGTTGGATAATGAAAATGATGATGTAATTAATTACAAATAGTTCTCCAATTAGGCTAATTGTTGGGGATAAGACCAAATTGGTAATGTTCACTAGAAGTCAACATGCTGCTGTTAGTAGAAGGAGAGTTTGTTAATCCCTGAGCTAGAATTATAGTTCAGCTGGGAATTTGTTCATAGTTTGAATTTGCCAGGCAAAATAGTGTTGATGTAAGGCTGTGGGCAATTATTAGGGCTGTAGCTCCTATGTAACTTCATGGTGTTTAGATAAGAATGGCTACAATTATTAGTGCTATGTGGCTAAGAAAGGAATATGCAGTGAGTGATTTCTTTTTAATGTTTTTATTTTATTTTTGAGAGAGAGAGACAGAGTGTGAGTGGGGGAGGTGCAGAGAGGGAGACACAGGATCCAAAGCAGGCTCCAGGCTCCGAGCTGTCAGCACAGAGCCCGACGTGGGGCTTGAACCCACAAACCGTGAGATCATGACCTGAGCCAATGTCGACATTCAACCAAATCAAGAACTAGATACTGTTTCAGTTCAGGATTGAATTATTAGAAAGTTTAATGAACCTGTAAGATTTTGGATAAAGATTAGGGCAATGAAAAGTGGGAGTGATCCTACTAGAATATAAAATAAAGTCCTGCTTTTAATCATTCTATTTGGTGTCCTTAGTAGCTGATGATGATTAGGATTGGAATTAATGTTGCTTCAAATAAAATATAAAATAAAATTCATTCTATAGCAGTAAAAGTTGTAATTAAGAATATTTGTAGCATAACTAGTATTGTAATATATAGTTTCTAAGGAAGGTTGGTGATTCTTTCATCTAGTGATAGATGAAACTGACTGGCTATGGATATTAGTGGACAAAGTTGTATCATTAATGTTAATAAGGGCACTGACAGGGAGTCAGAAAATATTAGTGAAAAGTTAAGGCTGTTATCATTAAGTTGATTTAGGAGGAATGAGCTAATAAAGCTGATTAATAGGCTATAAATTGTAGTGTTAATTTAGATTATATTATTTAAATGTATTCCTTATGACTCAGCAATTCCACTCACAGGCATATAGCCTAGATAAACTCCTACGTATGTGCACTAGAATACAGCTACAAGAATGCTTATGGTTTTACTCTTGGAAGTAGCCAAAAACCAGAAATGAACTTAATATCCATTTATAATAGTATAAATAAACTGCAGTATATTTATGCAACTGAAAACTGTATAACAATGAAAATGAATAAATTATAGCTACACATAGCAATATAGATGAATCTCTTAAAAATAATATCAAATGAAGGAAGCCAGACACAAAAGATATGTTATGATTCTATTTTATATAGATCAAAATCAGGCACATTTAAACTCTAGTTTTAGGGGCAAAGACAGGGGATAACTACTGATGAATATAAAAATAAAACTTAATAAAATGAAAATGAAAATATTTCTATTCTAGAATAGAGGGTAGACTTCAACTTTGAGGACTCATCATGTAATCTGTGTTTTCTATAAGGCCATTACTTAAACATGAGAAATGAATGACTAATCAAACTGGAATAAGACTTTACCTAAGATGTCCAGCAAGTTAACCAACAGACATACTGTGTCTCAAGTTCAGGGGAAAAAAGGTCTATGTGCTAATAGAATATTGTTTATCTGGAGGGCACCTGGGTGGCTCAGTCGGTTAAGTGTCTGACTTCAGCTCAGGTCATGATCTCATGATTCATTTCATGAGTTGCAGCCCTGCATCGGGCTCTCTGCTGTCAGCAAAGAGCTGACTTCAGATCCTCTGTTCCCTCTCTCTCTGCCCCTCACCCATGCTCAATCTCACTCACTCTCTTTCTCAAAAATAAAAAGTATTAAAAAAAACAGAGAAGACACATGTGGTACATCTTAATCTTAATTGCAAAATAACTCAGGTTACATCATGAATAAAAATTTTATCCAACAGAAGTGTCCTTAATACATACACGCATTTAAAAAAATCTTACCATTCATACATGGTTACTGATCTACTAAATAGGCTTGAAATGCATGTGTCCAATTCCTTGATAAGTAGAGGGTTTCTGTGATGCTTTCAGAGCTATGATCCAAAGTCTCACTAAAATCACTATCTCATGGTTTCTTTTTGTTTTAAATGTTTATTTATTTTTGAGAGACAGTGAGTGGGGGAGGGGTAGAGAAAGAGGGAGACAGAATCCCAAGCAGGGTGCACACTGTCAGCGCAGGGACCCATGTAGGGCTCAAACTCAAACTCTGAGAACTGAGCCTAGGTCAGAGGCTTAACCGACTGAGCCACCCGGGCGCCCCACTATCTCATGGTTTCTAACATGAATTTATAGTGATAATACACCATAATATCCAAGCTTCAGAGAAATTTTAAAGTTTACTTTTTTACTTTGAGAGAGAAAGCATGTGCACGTGTGTGTGCACGCGCACAGGGGAGGAGAGAGAGAGAGGGAGACAGAATCCCACATGGCCTCTGTGCTGTCAATGCAGAGCCCAATGCAGGAGTTGATCTCACAAACCAGGAGATCACGACCTGAGCGGAGATCAACAGTCACATGCTTAAATGACTGAGCCACCCAGGTGCCCCCAAGAAAATGTAAATCCTAGATATGAACTGAATTCTGAAAAGATTATGAGTCTTAACACAAGCATAAAAGGGCTACTACCTATGTTGACACCTTTACATCTACTTCATGATTTCATTTCCTTTTGCATGCTTCACGACTACATTTAATTTAAATAAAATCCATTTTCTTTTTCCCCACCCAAGTTAGTTCCCCTTACAGTATCTCTGCCCAGATACAGCAACATTTTTAACAATCACTTCAGAGCAAACTGAGATCCTAGCAGAAAAAACCATCAAGAATTTCAGTTGTAGCAATACTTTAACAGTTACTTACATGAATAGCTTTTAAATTACGATGTAATGAAAACAATATATGATTCTTTAATTTGCTATATATATATTATATTTGTGGGTTTTTTTTAAATAAAAAACCTAACCTCTTCTTTCTGCTAGTGCCTGCTCTGAGGACTCTTGCCACAATTGTACAGACTGACATGCATCCAGCTAATCTCTGACACACTAATTGTTAAACCAAAAGATACAAGCAGTAGAAAGGAAGTAGTTCTGAAAATTGACAACCCAGTGTTCAACTGAAGTCTTTACATGAGAGTTTTAGAAATGATTAGAGTATCCAAATTGGTTGAAAATATTTATAGCATTAAAATTGGATAACTATGCACAATAAAAGTAGTGGCAAGGATTTCACTCACATGTGGAATTTAAGAAACAAAACAAACAAGCAAAGGGGAAAAAAGACAAACCAAGAAACAAGAATCTTAACTCTGGAGAATAGACTGATGGTTACCAGAGGAGAGGTGGGTTGAGGGATGGGTGAAATAGGTGATGGGGATTAAGGAGCACACTTCTTGTGATGAGCACTGGGTGATGTATGGAACTGCTGAATCACTGTTTTGTACACCTAAAACTAACATCCACTATATGTTAACTATACTGGAATTAAAATAAAAAAATAACAACGGTAAAAAGACAGTTTTTCTTAGAAAAAGATTTCTCAGATAAACATTCCCACAAAGGCCTTGAATGGGATCTACTCTAGAAAATGGATTCCATTAGTATTGATCCAGTATTAATATCAGTGAAGAAAAACAGAGCAGGTTTTACTTAAAAGGGAAGATTAATAAAGATAACTTCCAATATTTTAAGCACTACAACTTAAATTTTTAAATGTTTATTTATTATTGAAAGAGAGAGAGAGGGGCAGAGGAGAGGGGGGGCAGAGGATCCAAAGGCAGGCTCTGTGCTGACAGCAGACAGCCCAACACAGGGCTCAAACTCATGAACTGTGAGATCATGAACTGAGCCAAAATGAAGAGTCAGACGCTTAACGAACTGAGACACCCAGGCGCCCCAACCTAATTTTTTAAAAAAGCAGGAACAGCTGCAGCACTTCCATTAATCAACACTTTTTAACTGACTGACCTAATCTAAAACTATTTTGTTGACCTTGCCCTTTCCTAAAAGAAAAGAAAGTACCGGTAGCATTTCTTAAAAATGAGGTTTCTGACAAGTCAGTAATGAAGTTGGACGAGTCTGACTTCAGGGTGGCACCTGCACCCAGGCCCTCTTCTTGGACATTTGGACACATGTGTGACTTGGCTGAACACGTTACTGGCACGCCCACCTCCAATTATTAAAGGACTGTAACATCATAATTCATCACATCACACACACACACGTACCAATCGTCCTAAGATCAAAGGAAAATCAAAAGTAGCTCCTCACAAAAATGACTGGAAATTCCTCTATTTTAAGATATCTGCTGTAATAAAATACTCGATTCAAAATGTCTTCTCCACCTACTCTAGTCATCTGATAACCAAACTTGAACCCAACTGTGGTGGGAAAGTCTTAAAAAATGTAATTTTAATTTTATTTTTAAAAACCATATTTTTAGAAAATCACCAAATAAACTGGTGATTTATCCTCATTCTTGTTAAAATATTACGAGTTCTGGTTGTGTGTGTGTGTGTGTGTGTATACATATATATATATATATATATATATATATATATATATTTTTTTTTTTTTTTTTTTTTTTTTTTTTTTTTAACCAAGTATCCTTTCTCTGACTTTGAAGATATTGTACCCTTTGAAGAAACAAAGTACCGGTGAAGGTCAAAACCTAGGCTAAGTCTCTCCTATAAACACAGCAACACAATAACCCACTTTTGAAATCTTACCAAATCACAATTTAGGCAGTGGGATATAACAAAAATCAAAAGCATAAACCTTAGAGTGGACAGATGAGCATTCAAATCCTAGCTCTGTTATTTATTAGCAATGTGATCTTGAGTTTCAGTTTCATCATCTGTACAATAGGGATAATAACACCATCTACTTCAAGAGGTTGTGGTGATTAAATTACATATATATATATCAAATTATACATACCAAAAACAATCATAACTTCATAGGTTAGAATTAATAAGTCTAAAACATGGTGGTGACATCAGAAAAAAAGGACAGTTGACATGACTTCTCTATGTAACAAGAGAAACCCAAATCTGAAATAGGCAGAGCCTAAATTAGAAGTTCCCTTTTTCTGAAACTTAGTTTACTAGGCCACAAAGTCCTAAAATTAATGAAAAAAAAAAAAGTTTGATAAGGAACTCAACAGTTGGTAAGTAGCAATGTGATAATATGTTGCATTTGATGGGGAAACTGAGTTTTAAAGAAAAACAATTTGCTTTACCTTATATTCCTTATTGTATTTATTTCTTGTATTTCTTCTTGTAAATTTTAAATATGCAAAGTATAACAATTCACAAGAAGGGACCACACAAATTAAAACAATAAACTTCAAAATTTAAAGGCTGCCTCATATTCTTACTGCACCCTACTACCTCTCAATGACCTGCATGGGTTGATAAGACATAGCAACTCTTCTTTCTTGCTGCCTTCTCCACCTATACTTAGCTAGTTCAGACCAAGAAAAAAACAAAGCTAGGAAGTAAGCATATGCATATTCAAGTATTTAAACATATGTGTGAATACCCTGCCAACTGCATTCCTTTTTTTTTTTTTTAATTAATTTTATTTTAGAGAGAGAATGTGCATACCCAGGGGGAAGACAGAGGGAGAAAGGGAGAGGATCTTAAGCAGGCTCCATGCTCACCATGGAGCCCAACTCAGGGCTAGATCCTATGATCCTGGGATCATGACCTGAGCCTAAATCAAGAGTTGGACACCCACCCAACTAAGCCACCCTGGAGCCTTGCCAACTGCATTCTTGAATTCAATATACATATTATTACTGTGATGGTCTTTAGAATTAGCCTTGTTTCTAGTCCTACTTCACCATGGCATCTCCTTCCCAGGAATAGGATCCATTCCTCTTTGCTACATGCTGCAATGACCTCAGGAAGAGGTTTTTGTTTTACATGTTGGGCTCCCCTGGGCCTGCATCCCTAACAATGGGTTATTAGACCTCTTCAATACCTGCTCTGACTCCTTGACAGCTGGACTTCTGACTACCCATTCTAACCAGGACTGGGGTTCTGTATAGACTTTGACTAATTGCATATTACTCAACCTTTCTCCCTTGGAACACATGTCCCAGATATGCACTGAGTAACAGAATCCTGAACCTACTACCATGTCAAGTCCCATGTTCCCCCTAACACAGCACCTTTGACTAGATTCATCATTCTGGTGAGCCCTTGATCCTTGTTTGTGTTCTTGAGTGGATGGCTTAATAAGTGGAGTAGTTTAAAAAAGGCAATGCCCATAGAGCCATGGTAGTTAGGTAAATAACCACACCTGAATGTAACAAGATGAAAAGATGGTATGGTCTAAAAACAAACAAAGAGCCACCCCAAATTCCAATAAATATGCCACATTAGGCAAGCTTTGGTTTTTCTCCTCTTCAAGTGAGGATAAGTGAGATGATTAGTGAAGCAGTACCAATCTGTGAGGCAAAAAAAATAATCCAAGCGTATCTTTTTTTCTAAATCACAGATATAGGGGATTCATTGAACTGTGAGAGATTAAAAGGGGATCACCTTATACACAAAGGTTGGGAACTCCTGGATTCTCCATCAGAAATTCTGAATGGATTTATTTACACTGAGGGTGGGGCATGGTCAGAGCTCTGACAAATCACAGCTATATACACATCATCGTTTTTCAATGAGTATAAAAAAAAGCTAGGAGTTTTGTTCTAGTTCACCAGGGTCTCCTACAGATCTATGATTCTGTGATTCTACTTACTTGTGCTCACAGGGACATGCTTTGGGAGTTACTTTTTATAAGGAAGATAGGTTTAAGTTGTTGCACGTCCTCTGAAGGGTTTTTAACGTTGCAGCCTATGTATCTAAAACATAGCAAGGTTACTATCCCCCCCAACCTGTCCATAAAGAGTCTATTGAAAGACACCTAAGGAGCAGAGACAGTGATCTCTGTAATTTCTGCATGTTTTTCAGTGTCTCATTCAGCAACCTTATAAAAACACATTCTGCATGATTTAGTGGACCACACAGGGATTGAAGCAAGTTCTAACCAACTAACCTAATAAAAAAAAATAGGGCTACAAATTCTGAAATCTCCTTAGTAAGCTCGGAAAAAGTTTGTTAGTCAAAGTGAACCTTGAGTTGCTTTTAAATGGTAGGTGAGAGAGAACACAAACTGATTTAGGCAAGATGCCTGTCATGCAAAATAATAATGTGAGAAGTCATGGAACATGAACAAAAAGCTGAAACTACACATGCTAAATCACAGTCAGGTTAATGAATGAGCCTGCATACACAATATGAACTTGAAAGCATAGTCTCTGTATTTGAAGTCAAAGTGATTTCAACATAATTAGAAAAAAACATTGCCCTTTAGAAAAAGTAACTACATCAATCAGTTGGAGGGGGGAGGTTCTGGAGTATTCGATCAAGAAAGATCCTAGATTAATGGCTGGGAGTTTAAGAGGCCCTATAAGTACATGCAAATTTTTGAATATACACATGTCTAGGAAAGGGATTCAATTGCTTTCTTTAGATTCTTAATAAGATGATGATCCCAAATTGGTTATAAACCCACAGATTTAAGTAAAAATCCAATCTTTTGAATATCCATTTGTCATAATTTAAGAAAAAAATTGTAAATATAAACTGCCACCACAGAAATGGTACTGCTTTTATTTTTGGTTAGTTTTCTAGGGCTGTGTATAATTTATAGTACTTAGTGCAAAGCATGAAGATATTACAAGTATAAAAATGAAAGTGTGAGGAGATCCTGGGTGGTTCAGACAGTTAAGCATCTGCCTTCAGCTCAGGTCATGATCTTGTGGTTTGTGAGTTCGAGCCCCATGTCAGGCTCTGTGCTGACAGCTCAGAGCCTGGAGCCTGCTTCGATTCTCTGTCTCCCTCTCTCTGTCCCACCCTCTCCCCCGGCCTCCTCCTGCTCATGCTCTGTCTCCCTCTCTCTCCAAAAAAAAAAAAAAAAAAAAAAAAAAAAAAAATTAAAAAAATGAAACAAAAAGTTTTTGATTCGACAAATGCAACTCCCAACAAGCTGCATAAGAGTCAATAAAGTGAGCAAACTGTTTCCACACACTACCAAAAAAACCAAACTGATAGTGCAATATTGCCCTCTACTGGACCACACTAGTAAAGATAAACCTAAAAGAACAGGACTTTAAAGAGTTTACTTTTAAAAGGACTAAATGGAATGCTTTTTCCCATAAATGTCAGTTTAGTCTAATATTAGAGTAAGTCTGGATCATTCATTCTCTCATAATTTTAGTGTAGCACTAATTTGAATGTGGTGAAGAAGTTTAGAGGACTCAATCATGAATATAAGGTAACAAAAAAATAACTAATGTAATAAATATTTTTCTTAAAACTATATAGGATCTTAGAATTGAAAAGGCTGAACACAGTTTCTAGTCTAACCATCTCTATGGTATACACTTTCCTTCTATATATCTCTGCCAAGTAATTGCCCAGCGTTGGCTTAAATATTCTGGTGGAATATACCATCTCTGAAAAGTCTATCCTGTTCTGAATAGTTCCTTATAGCTGAAAATGATCTCCCTCCTGATTCCACCTCTGCAACAGAAAACCCCTCAAATATTGAAAAATGGCAAATTCATCCCACTACTCATACATTCTCCAAATTAAACGACCCAAGTTCCTTCAACAGTGGCTCCCTGACCAGGTTTCAGATGTGTCCACCATTTGGAATGCACTCCTCTTAATGGGTATTTGTTTTCTTTTGCTACTATAACAAATCCACTACAAACAAAGTGGTTTAAAGCAATATGAATTTATTATCTTACAGTTCTTTAGGTCAGAAGTCCAACATGGGTCTCACTGGGCTAAAATCAAGCTGTCAACAGGGCTGTATTCCTTTCTGGAGGACGTAGGCTAAGAGAATCCATTTCCTTGCCTTTGCTAGCTTCTAGAGGCCGCCCATATTCCTTGGTTCCTTTCCACTATCTACAAAGCGAGCAACATTGCATATGACCATTCTTTCATAATCACATCTTCCTCTGACACTGACCTCAGCCAAGAAGGGTACTTTTAAGGGCTCATATAGTTATGCTGAGCTCACTCAGAGAATTCAGGATAATTTCTCCATCTCAGGATCCTTAATCTTAATTACATCCATAAAGTCACCCCCCCGCCTTTTTTCCCACGTAAAGTAACATATTCCCAGGTTTCAAGGATTAGGAGGCGGACTATCACATAACGCCTTTCCATTTGTCCCTGTTCCTCCTAAAGTAATACGTTCCATCTGCATATGGCAGTCCATAAATGGTCAGCACTGAGTAAAACCAGACGGACCATCACCTTCATCTCTCCAGATACTACACTTTCATATCTGTACTAAAGTCCAAAGAGGTTATCCACATCAGTCCCCTAATTCTTACCAGGCTATTAACTAAAACACCCACACCTTGTCTATAAACACAGCTTTTAAGCCATTCCTGCTCTGTCCTTTAGTTGGCAGTGGTTTTCTAAACCCATGTATAAGAACTTATGTTTACTCCTGTTAAATTTCAACTTCAAGATGTTCCCTATTCTTGAGATCTTTCGGATCTCAATTCTAACACTCAGCCTATCTGCTATATTTTTAACTCTGTGTCATGCATATCTGCAGTGTTACCATTATATCACCACTAGTAGAAATCATGAATGAGACATCTGAAAAAAACCTCGCAGCACATTAGAAATCTCTCTGAAGTTGCGTGATTCTTGAATTTCGGTGTGTACTTTAATTGTAGAAGGGTTTCTGTGCCCTATATCTGGAGATTCTGATTGAGGAGGTTTAAGACAAGGCCCGGCAATCTGCTTTCAACACCTTTCTCCAAGTGGGTTTCAATCAGCAGAGTACACTTGGAGAAACACTGTCCAGGTTGAAATCAGTTACTAATCAGTTCCTTTTGGGTATGTCCAGCCACATACAACCCACCCAATTGTCTTCACATTCTGTTCATGTTTCCTGCCACAGGAAGTTATCATGAGAAAGAAACCTGGTCAAATCACTAGCTAAATCCCTTTTATAGTCCTGCTAGCCTATAAAAGGAAGAAATGACGCAGACATAATTTGTTCTTAATTTGTTCATAATTTGTTTATAATTTTTTCACATAATCTGTTTGGTGTGTTCACCAAGTTTTCCTTACCCTCAGTGCCCACAATTAACTTTTTAGTTCTTGATCTAGAATACTGCCAGGAGTTTAGGGTCAAGCTCCCCAGTTAGTAGTTAACAAAACCACCTTTAGAAAACTGGGGCTGCCCTTCTCTGTCTTCCAGATTTTGGAAAATGTGCTATCTTTTAAAAGCTCTCAAAGATCATGGACAACTGCAAGTTCTTTCTCAATCCATCCTGGAACGTCATCCAACCAGGCCCAAATACCTGAACCCATTTAGAGCAGCTTCACCATGTGGAGCTCTCACTCTCCCTCACCAGGCAATGATCATTCTACCCATTTAGGTTGGACATCATTTTCCTTCATAGGAAGGACAGAAGCAAAATAAGATTTTCAGAAGTTCCACTTTCTTTGTATCATCCATCAGCAATATACCATCAGTTCCAAATAGCAGACATATCCCCTTTTTCATCTCTTTCTTCCTATAATCATAACTTAAGGTACCCCAAGTCTTCCTTAGCAATTCTTGCAAGCTTCTACTCATTAGAGATTTTATTTTCCAGTTGCTATTACAGACCTAAGCCTCCTCCTTATATCTGCATTACTCTGACTTTACCTTTCCCATATCTTTTTTTGGAAACTGACTTCAGTAATGGCAAAAAAATTACAACTGGAGTTGGATGATATATACTTAAGGACTCATTAGGCTAGCCTTGCTACTTTTGTAATTTTCTACAATAAAAGATAAAATAAATACATATAAATGTATAAATACAAATGTTTATATAAATACAGAGAGAAAGAGATCCCCCAATTTCTTCTTCGTTGAGATGCATTTTTATCCTTAAAATTTCTTTTATTGGTTGGGATAATTTGGTTTTAATTAAAGTCTGAATTGCACTTTCTCTGAACCTCCGAATCCTTTTATCTTCCAGCCCAGATTCCTCTGCCATTTTTCTCTGACTCCCTTTTCTTTGGACTGTTTGACATCTACCTATCAAAAGTGTAGGATTAAAAAAAAAAGTGTAGAATATATTCTCATTGTGCTTGTTTCTCTCTTCCTACCAAGAATATAAATTTTAGGGGCGCCTCGATGGCTCAGTCAGTTGAGCATCCAACTTCAGCCCAGATCATGATCTCGCAGTCTGTGAGTTCGAGCCCCACATCGGGCTCTGTGCTGACAGCTCGGAGCCTGGAGCCTGCTTTGGATTCTGTGTCTCCCTCTCTCTGCCCCTCCCCCACTCATGCGCGCGCGCACGCGCGCGCGTGCGCGCGCGCTCTCTCTCTCTCTCTCTGTCAAAAATAAATAAACTTTAATTTAAAAAAAAAAGAATATAAATTTCAAAAAGTTCTCAGTTTATTATCAGACTAGATTATTTCTGCCATTATCCTTTAGGACAGTGGTTCTCATGGTGTGGTCCTTTGTAGCAACACCAGCAACACCAACACCACCCATTAGCTTGTTAGAAACACAAATTCACGGGTCCAACCGACCTACTCATCACAATCTCTAAGGATGGGGCCTGGGAAACTCTCCAAATGAGTCCTATGCACATTAGAGTTTGAGAACCACTACTTTAGGAGAAGACACTGTTCCAATTCAAAAGCCATCAATGTGCTTTTACCAAATGTGATTTGCATCAAGTGCCTAGACACTGGGAGTCCCTGATACTACTGTAAACACTAACCTTTATGACTCTCTTATGTTTGCAACTCATCACCTCTTCTTTGGCCATACAACACACTTCCATGCCTGTATCTATCCCATCTCTCTCCTTTTATTCTGCTCTGGATGGTGTTCAGCATTCTTCCACTCACAGGATCTCTGATCTCAATGCAGGTATATAATTTCTTGCCATATCACACCATCATATCTCTCCTCTTAACAAATCTGATTCTCGTAAAAAAACTCATCCTTCCTTTGTTACATTCAAGTGGTGAGCCCAAATCCACAAAGTCATCATTATGGTAATGATATAAATGATATACATGATATACTATCCCTTATAATCTCAACCTTATCATTCGAATTTTGTGTACTGTTATAAAGACTTTGGAGCCTCTAAGTATTATATCCAGCTAGGTTCAAGATTTGTCTTTTGTGAGTCCCTAAATACTGCTTCCATTTATTCTGCTTACCATGTATTACTTGATGTCTAACAGGGTTTTACCAGTTAATTTGCTTGTTTTCCTCCTCTTCGGCACTATTCAGTCTAAAACTGTCCCAACCAGATAAGACAGTTCCTAGGAAAACACACACAGATGTATTCTACCTCTCCCTCCATATTCTCCCAAACTCAGTGCAAGATGATGATTATATCAACTGCAAGCTTTTCTTCCTAAGCTTTTAAATTAGTGCATTTATAATGATGATAAATAAAAACTATAGCTGTAGCCAGAAGGGATTGATAGGGCCAAATATGGAAGAATTAATATAAATTTAATACTTTGATTAAAAAAAACACCTTTACTTGAGTTCATCCTTTCCCTTAGTTCTTTAGTAAGGAGACACACACTATTACCATGTTGATAAAAAGTTATTTGTTTTCAAATCAATGTATCTGTGATCATAATTTTTTTCTTTAGAAGTGGAAAACACTGAATCATTCAAATTCACTCAATTGTGTATTCCACTCTGAATTATGAGATAACTAGCATCAATCAATTCCACACATATTAATGTTTATCTTACACACAGAAAAATAAGTTCTAAGTTTTACAAGCTCTAAGTTGAAAAACTGCAATGTAGAAGAAACATGTCACTAGAGAAGTCAAGAATTTATATTCAAAATGCAAGAATACCCCCAAAATGTGTAATTTGTTTAAATTGGGATATGTAACACATATGTTAACTAGTTTGAATAGCAATTTATATCCACTCTGTCCTACATATCATATCTTAACTCCAAAGAAGTAATAAAAGACAGCAATACAAGAAAGTGACAACATGTAATAATGAAAGAAAATCACAAAATGAAACATAAACACAATTCGCTGAAGAAACCTGCATAGTATACAGCATGTAGGACTGCATACTTTTTGAATAATTAATATTCTTAAGAAATGGGTAAAAATGTATTACTCAATATAAAGGAATACAACGAGGCGCACCTGGGTGGCTCAGTCAGTTGACAGACCGACTTCGGCTCAGGTCATGATCTCATTGTTTGAGTTCGAGCCCCACGTCAGGCTCTGTGCTGACAGCTCAGAGCCTGGAGCCTGCTTTGGATTCTGTGTCTCCCTCTCTCTCTGCCCCTCCCTCACTCATGCTCTCTCTCTCTCTCTCTCTGTCTCAGAAATAAACAAACATTAAAAAAAATAATAAAAAAAAATAAAGGAAAACAATGAGTCACTGAACACACTATTCTGTGGAAATGTATTAATTCTGCAATAACTGGAATGCTCACATATTTCTGCTAAATAGTTTTGTGGTGAAAATCAGTTATAAAAAGTAAATAGAAGGGTTCTTGGGTGCCTCAGTCGGTTGAGCATCTGACTTTGGCTCAGGTCATGACCTTGCAATTCATAAGTTCGAGCCCCACATCAGGCTCACTTCTGTCAGGGCAGAGCCTGCTTTGGATCCTCTGTCTCCCTCGCTCTCTGCCCCTCCCCTGCTCATGCTCACTCGCTCGCTCTCTCTCTCAAAAATGAATAAATATTTTTTAAAAAGTAAATAAAGTTTAAGCAGAATTAGAAATATTCTGTTTCTAATATGGAATATAAATACTTCATAAGTATTCAATAACTATTAAATGGATATGTTAAAATGATCACTTAAGTGATAAAAATGGAAAATACAAATTTTAATGTCAAAATATAAACTTTGAGATGAAGAACTTGGTGGTAAGATATATAACCGCACTTAGAAAATATGCTTCATATTTCTATTATTATTACTCAAACACTGCAACTTTTTATGAGTTACTTAGCTTTCGGAAGTCGGTTTCTTGCTACCAAAACTGGATTCAGAAAATGACCTATCCGTGAAAAACGCTTTGATGATTCACTAGAAAATGATTTTATGTGTTTATAAACCTCTGTACCTCATCATCATCCCCTTTATTCTATTAATTCAGCAATCTTGTCATCGACAGAGATACTATTTAAAAACACTCTACTTTTTTTCACCTCCCAGCTCTTTGTCATTCAACCAGCTTCAACAAGTCATAAGTTAATCTTCGGCCTTTTGGAGGCTAATAAACATAGAATTTGCTACAACATACTTTGCTCAACCAAGGAGAGTGATGATAAGATATAATGTTCTGCTGACACTTTTAGATTCTTAGGGAAAAGACACCTTACACCCCCATAAATGAATATGTTTAGAACTCATTGTTATAATTTGAGATTACAGGGGTCATTCTCCCTATAATTCATTTAACAGTATTAACAAAGATAGTTTTATGTTTTCATGTCAGTTTTGACACACAAGAATGTTACAGTAATGACTACTATTATTTTTTTCACTTAACAAAGGAAAAAGGTTAAAATAAACATGAGGCCATTTCTCTCCCTTTTTCCATGGACTCCAGAAAATAAGAAGGTTCATCATAACTGAAATGATCCCATCCCAAGACCATTATAAAATGTATACAACTGCCCCAAAACATTTCTGAAGTCCTGGTCAAATCTCTTTCTCTGATCAACATGCCTCACACAGATCTAAAGCTCAATGAATATCTGCTACAGAATGAGGACCTTTAAAAAAAAAAAAAAAAAAAGACAGTCCTTTTAATGGCACAAGGAACACTGTTCTCTTCACTAAGTCTTCAAAAAGTGACTTAAACTAGTCACTTTACATATTGAAAATGAGAGAAATTCTCTGAAATCTCTACCTTTCAATTCCTTTAGAGGACTCCTGGCCTTTGGGATGTTTTTCATGTTTAGAGGCACTAGGCTTTTATTATATAACTTCCCACAGAAGACTGAAACCATGTGATATTCTGCTGACACAATAAATATCAACATATATTGATATAATAAATATTAAAAACTAAAAAAATAAATAAAAGAGAGACAGTCCTACGATAAACTAACTTAATCAATAATTCCTTTTTTTCATTCATTCATTCATTCAACATTATTAAGCAGCTATAATAATGCCATGCTTTCAATCAACAATTATTCAATAAGTACACAACAAGTAGAAAATATGGTAAGGCATATTTTTACATCTCCATTTTTTGAGAAATTTCTAGCATGCATTTCACGTATAGTTTCATGCATTTAAATGACCTTACCTCTCTTACAGATAGCTGTGGTGGGAAGGAGACTGAAAATACCAAGTTGGTAAATTCAAAACCAGAGGCCTCAACTTTTTGGCACACCTAAAAAAGTATTACATAAAAGCATTTTTTTATTACATAAAACAGTATTCTATAAATTCTCAGGAACTGCTGCAAGTTTTACACTAATCTTCATAACGTGGATTTTGGTCTAGGAGATCACACTACACTTCTAAACTTTCACCTTTGGGAATTCTCATAAATATCCTGAAATCAAATATTTGCTAAATATAACCCTGAACAACTGATATCACAAGGTTCAAAACAGCCAGGATTCACTTGCAGAACAATCTGTGGAACGTCAAAATAGTTTTCTATTAGATCACCTCCTAATTTAAAAAATATTTTTAAGCAAAATAAAGCCAAATTTGGCACTCTTGACAGCTAAGAAACAAAAGGCCATCCCACATTCAATCATGTACCTTCCACAAGACGGTAACACTTGTCATTTCAAGACACTAATAGGTATGACTAAGAGCTTTTCTCTAACTCCTAACTATGTTAAACAGCAGAAGGAAACTGCTATATTTTCTTCAGTTGAGTAGCACTCATGACAAACACAAGGACACATATTTCATTAATTTTCAGATATCTTGTTAATAACGTAATTTGAAAAGAGTCGGCTTGTTTTTTCAAAAAAATGTAAAAATGTTTTAATGATCCATTGGGGTTAAACAAGTTGAAGTGAATGGTATTGCTCCTTTAGATTCAAGAATTCTAGGCCTTAAGACTGAAAATTTCTACATAATTGCACATATAATAAAAAACAGATTATTTACCTTTTTAATGAACTCTTTTTCACAGAATTCTTGAAGAATTCCTAGACATACATTGCATACATTTAAATTTGAGTTCTTAGAAGCAATGCTACCATCTTCCAAAATGGAGACCCTCCCCTCTCCATTTTGACTCAGATTATCAATCCCATCAATCCCATCTTCTAGTTCTTGTAGTCGAATTTTCTTGGGAGGTGGGTTTGGAACATCCGAAATTAATTCCTCTTTTTCAGTTTCCAAAAATTTCTGTAGTTCATTGAGCAACTCCTGGAAAGTTAATTTGGAAAAAAGTAATAACCTTTTGACAATGCCCTTAAGGTTAGGATGAAAACAGGAGTGAAATTACTATATATCACAGACTTATACAATGCTGATTTATATCAATTTTGGAGAAATCAATTAACCTTACTATCCAGCATTGGCTTTCTGGGGAATTTAAAAGAGAATTATCTGTAACTCCTCCAATATATGTGTGAATATTTTTCCAAAAGAGTTTCATATATCAGTGAAGCTAAAGTCCTAAATCTGAGGCAGAAAGGTTCCATTAACAAATTTATTACAGGTGTAACCCGTTTTACTGTGCTTCAGTTTATTCTGCTTTGCAGATACTGTGTGTTTACAAATTGAAGTTTTGTGGCAACCTTGCATCAAGCAAGTCTATCAGCACCATTTTTCCAACATTTGCTCACTTTGTGTCTCTGTGTCACATTTTAGTAATTCTCACAATATTTCAAACCTTTCCATTATTATATTTTTACAGTGATCTGTGACCAGGGATTATGACTCTCTGGAAGCTCAGCTGATGGTTAGCATTTTTTAGCAATAAATTATTTTTTAATTATGTACATTTTAGACATAATGCTATTACACACTTAAAAGACTACAGTATAGTGAAAACATAAGTTTCATATGCACTGGGAAACCAAAAAATTAATTTGACTCACTTCATTGTGATATTTGCTTTAGTTCAGTAATCTGGAACCAAATCTCTATATCTCTGAAGTATGCCTGTAATTTGGTTTGTAGTTATGTCATGAGGATCATTCACTTGCTAATTTTAAATTTTAAAAAAGCTTCGCTTCTAATTATTAACAAATAGAAATACAAACTGAATTCTATTATTGCTAGGTTATTTAATAATCTCACAAGCACTAAAACCTCATTTGTACAATATTCATTTAATATGAATTCTGAAAAAATAGAGATTATACGTATATTAAGTAAAAATAATTTCAAGACGAGTTACTCAACAAAGGTAAACAGATGCTGGCAATGCTGAAATTAGGCACCATAATTACAAAAACCATGTATGCATTAATTGAAAGAAGCCTTCTACTACACTCTGGTTTGCCTAATTTCTGTCACCCTTTGTAGTAGAATGTTAAAAGTTGCATTTCTTTGAAACTGTTCTCACATTTCAGGCATTCCATTCATCTAAAATCTCAGAGGACTTTTTTTCTGTTTTGCCTAAATTAGACAGATTTTATTATTCAGTTGTTGAATAAATATACTTTTGAAATTCACTCAGGTTACAATTCACTGGCTCTAAAGAATAAAAAATCTTACACTCAAACAAATCTAATTTATTTTATTAAGACATTAGCTCCCCTATTTCATCTTTAACAGAAATATTCATATATACACACACATATAGGTATATTGTGACCTACACAAAAGTTTATTACCTAAATTCTATAATGTCAGTATAACATAGTACATGTGTATGTGTACATAAATAGTAATATGAGTAGAACAGATCAAAACCTAAGTATATTACAAAAAAGTCTTCAAATATTTTCATATTTACATAAAATGATACAAATAAAAGTTGGTAAGACTAAGTGTCTTTATAAGATATATTTTTTAAATCTTACGACAAATGCATAGAATGATAAAATAATGTGTCTGAAAAAATGTGTAAGGAGAGTTATACAAAACCAGTCTTATTACTTTATAGTCACAGTGTGTATAAACGAATATACACATATATATCAATCATCATAGCATATGTACCATTTTCAAAGTGTTTTCACATACTTTATTAGATACTGTCCCTTAAAATCCTGTGAGGTGGATGTTATCATCAATCCCATTTAGAGAGGAGAAAACTGAAGCTGGAACTGGGATTCAAATCCATGTCTTCTAGCTCCAAATTCTAGGCTTTGGATTCAGACAGATAGTTCATATCCTAGCTTGCTCACTTAATAGCTGTGTAAATTGGGCAGGTTGTTTACCTCTCTGTGCCTCAGTTTCTTCATCTGAAAATAGAGACAATCATAGTATGTACTTACCTGATAGGTTATTATTAGGATTAAATGAGAGCTTGACATATAATAATGTTATATGAACACTGGATATAATTATTATTTCCAAAATAATAGAAACAACTAATACATAAGGGAAATGACTTATATTTCTAACTCCTGAACAATTTTTAAAAACTGTAAAATGGGGTGCCTGGGCAGTTCAGTTGGTTAAGTGTCTGACTTCAGCTCAGGGCATGATCTCCAGTTTGTGAGTTCGAGCCCTGTATCAGGCTCTGCGCTGTCAGCATACAGCCTGCTTCAGATCTTCTGTCTCCCCTCCCTTATCCCCCACCCCCCACTCTCCCTCAAAAGTAAATAAACATGTAAAAAAATCGTAAACTGTAAGAAACAGAGTGTGCGTGTGCATATTACTGTTAATATAGGTATATATTCACATATATATAATTATTGTCTCTAAAAAGACCATCACTAGTAGAATCAAGTATATTTCACAAAATATGTTACATATTTTATGTGAAAGTATTGCTAGTCAAACCTCTGTATATTATCATAAATGTCAAAGATCCCTGTATATTATTTTTGTTGTTATTAATAGTAAAAAATGATGATGGTAAGCATTTACTTCTAGAGGGTTACAAATACCTATTTGTAAGTACAAATGGTAATACAGAAAACAGAAAAAGAAAAAAATGCAGCCAAATCCACACTTAATAGATCTTCCACTTAATAGAAGATCTCAGGACTGTCACTCTCCTGTCACATATATTACTAACATCTGGTTAGTACTATTTTTTGATATCTGTCTACTCTTTGGGAGAAGTATATACAAACATTACATACACCAGGGATGTGCTCCACAAAGATCCCACTACATTAAGTGTCAGATATAATCACTTAAGAAGGAACTTACGCTTTTATGGTCTAGTGGAAATTCCATAATTACCATTATCAGGAATTATTTTATTATAGTTTTTTTTTAATTTAATTAAGAGCTATGGATACTTTCCCCCAAATGTACAGGTATTCATTTTAGAATAGAGAAACTTTCTTTAGAAACAAAATGAAAGTACCTTATAGGGACGTTGGTAAGGTGCATGAAAATCCACACCACAGAATCTGAAGATACATCTTGGACAGGTACCAGTACTGAGCAACAACTGGGCCACATGCTTATTTTCCTCAGTCAGTGGAAACATATTAAATAATTATAACTAGAAAGAAAGAAAAAGTAATGAATATCTTTTGTGTTTTACTTTCACAAATATGTCACCTTTAGGGATAAAAACTAGCTTTAATTTGAAAACACTATTTCATACTCTTCAACAATATCCCTCTCATTTTATGCATATTTAAACATAAACTTGAAAGACATTTATTAGATGGATCAGGTAAAAGTTTCTAATTGTCAAGGAATTTAGCTTAGCATTCTGGATTATTGATAAAGTACGTCAATTTAACTAAATCAATCAAAAGATATAAAAATAATCAAGAACAGTTGTCTCTGAGGAGGGTAATTCAAACAAAGAATGCAGAGTGAAATTTTGTTATTTTATACCATTCAGGGCTGTTTGGGAACACAGAGTAGTAAATTCAATAAATTTTCCCTATTAGAAATTAAAAATGAGTTTGCTAGGAAAAAATAATCGGAGCAGTCTATATAATATTTTACTAGCCTTACTGATAGCTAAGCAGTCAAGTATTTAAAACAAATTGATCAGTAGATCTAAAAATACCAATTATAGTTTGATGAAATAACTAAATGACAACCATTAGGAAAATGAGAAAAACCTGCTCCTCTGATGCACAAGTAAAACCTCCGCCCACCAAAAAAACACAAAAAAAACCCCACAAATTACATGCAAAATAATTTAGAGTAACTATTATCTAACACAAGTTGCTACTTTTTGCAATTTGAATAAACTCCCTTAGAAACAATACAAGAGAATGGGGTAAAATCCAATATAAAACTCTTATTGCCAAATAAAATTAAATTACTAAAATTAAATTACATAATCATTCTGTTTCTCAAATATTTCTCTAAAATTAAATTACATAATCATTCTGTTTCTCAAATATAGATATTCTGATTATTGTACCACCTCATATTACTTTAAAATGAGGAACTGGCAATATTTTATAAAACAATAATTGCATGGCAGTATTGTGGGATGGTATAACTATGGTCATGCAGATAAAAAAACAGTAGCATTTTTTGAGAGGCGCCTGGGTGGCTCAGTCAGTTAAGCATCCAACTTAGGCTCTAGTCATGATCTCACACTTCGTTGGTTTGAGCCCCAAATCGGGCTCTGTGCTGACAGCTAAGAGCCTGGAGCCTGTTTCCATTTCTGTGTCTCCCTCTCTCTCTCTGCCCCTCCCCCACTCACACTCTGTGTTTGTGTGTGTGTGTCTCAAAAATAAATAAAACATTAAAAAAAAAACAGTGGCACTTTTTAATTTGTGCAGTTTTATAATCCAAATGAACTTGCCTAAAATTTGTGGGAAGGTAAAGCTCTTACCAACTCCTTACTCTGAAGATGTGATTCTTAGAATTAGCTTATGTTTTCCAACCCTTTAGAACCCACTCTTACTTGCAAGTTTTTTAATGTTCATGGACACTTAACAGCATACCCTTCACATAAAGAGTGAGGAAGGCAGGTAGAGTGTATCTTATACAGAACCCTTCACCATAAAAATCAGTTCAGCAGCCAGGACTGCAAAAAACAGACTCCCTCTGGCTGAGTTCTAACTCAGGTGAATACAATATGGGAGCTGGTAGGCAGAAAGAGAAGAAACTCAGACATGCCTGGATACACCAGTGAGAACTTTGAGACACTGAGACTGAAGCTCTGATTTAGGGTTGCCAAGTACATTTGGGCTCGAGGCCATTTTCATGAAATGACACAGAGTATTTGGAGAACACTTTGTACATAGAGAAGCTCTGTGTGGTCATCATCATATAAGTGATATGAATTCCTTCCGCCAGTCCATTTAATCTGCTAGTTTGATAGTGACAAGGGGTGGCATTCACTGAGGGGCTGATTATCAGCATTTAAAGTATGTCCCTGATTGCACTCCCTTCCCAGAGAAACTATTTCTGTCTCACTCTTTTTTTCTCCTTTCCATTAGTTAAGGCCAAAGATTTCATTTAATTCAGAATTAATCTTTAACTCAGAAAGAGAAACAAACCCTCCTCCCTGATAAATAAGTGGATGAGTAAGTTCTTTAAAAGGTCACTTTGTATCAAAGATTTCCCTGGGGACTTAAGTTAAATATTTTTATTAAAATGGATGCTTTCTTAGGGGCACCTGGGTGGCTCATTCCGTTAATCTAACTCTTGATTTCTGCCCAGGTCATGATCTCACAGTTTGTGGATCAAACCCCACGTGGGCTTCTTGCTGACAGCGAGGAGCCTGCTTGGGATTGATTCTCTTTCTCTCTCTCTCTCAAAATAAATAAATAAACTTAAAAACAAATGGATGCATTCTAAGGATAAGATCGTTCCATTTGCAACAACATGGACAGACCTAACAGTTTATTATGCTAACTGAAATAACTCCAACTAAGAAAGATAAATACCATATGATTTCACCTATAAGTGAAATTAAAAAAAAATTTTTTTTTAACAAAAACAAAATGAGAAAAGAACAAATTGATGGTTGCCAGAGGGAAGGGGAGTGAGAAATACAGGCTTCCGGTTATGGAATAAGTCTATGAAATAAGTCACGGGAATAAAAGGCAATGATATTGGGGCGCCTGGGTGGCGCAGTCGGTTAAGCGTCCGACTTCAGCCAGGTCACGATCTCCGCGGTCCGTGAGTTCGAGCCCCGCGTCAGGCTCTGTGCTGACGGCTCGGAGCCTGGAGCCTGTTTCCGAGTCTGTGTCTCCCTCTCTCTCTGCCCCTCCCCCGTTCATGCTCTGTCTCTCTCTGTCCCAAAAATAAATAAAAAAACGTTGAAAAAAAAAAAGGCAATGATATTATAATAGGTTGTAGGCTGACAGATGGTAGCTACACTTGTGAGCACGGAATATCAACATAGAGAAGTTGAATCACAATGTTTTACACCTGAAACTAATGTAACTGTCAAGTACACTAAAGTAAAACTTTTTAATTGAAAAAAAAGGGGGGGGGGATGCTTTCTTTCCTTTGGCTCAAAGACAGTTTATTTCTCCAATAAGCACACTTAAAAGTAGCATGCAAAGTCAATACATGACACATTACAATCTTTTGGCTCTGAGAAGTTCCCAAACCTGTTCCAGAATTAGGAAACCTCCTGCCCCACGTAATTTGAAGGTCTTAAAAGAGAAAACAAAACCCTCTCTTTGGCGTTTATGTGTTACTAATGGAGCAGTCTTCCAAACCCTCTCAAGATTATTTTCATTTAGCAACAATCTAGCAACTTCTCAAGCAAGTTGGCATGTTAACATTAAAAGGAGGAAATGCGTTATGCCTTAAGGTTGGTTGTTTAATTTTGATGTACAGCACTGAAAGGATTTCATAAGACATCAGAAATAAGTTGTTTCATATAAGGTTTATTATCTTTGAAAGCAAGCCCTGAGAAATGTATCCCATACTGTAAGGTTTTCATTGTTGGTTGCCTTTCTTAAGATTTTTTTTTTTTTTTTTTTTTTGCTTTTCGCTTGTTTTACAGACAGAATCGGAACAAGTCATTGCAACAGAACTTCCTCCCACGTGTCAGCGTCCCTACGGATTTCGGGTCCCTTCTCCACAAAACAATGATACCTGGAGAGGACGATGCACTTTATTTTCACCTCTTGGACGACAACTGCAACCATTCGTTGCAAACAGAGAAGGGGCAAGGGCGAGTGAAAAAAAACACCAAAATGGCCAGACTGAGTCTCACATCCCGTGATCTTTTAACACTCATTTCCACAGAGAAGGGTGTCATTCGTCTCATGGGGGTGGGGAGAAGTGGATTTTCAGAACTTCATTGCGCTACCGTTACACTCAGCTGCAGAATGTACTCTAGTCTCGGAAATTCATCCAAGATCTAACCTCGAGTCTCTCCTTCGGCCAAGCAAGCCCTTACCCCCTCAGTCAGGTCCAAGAAACTTCCCACTCACCCCTCCTTGCTAACAAGGTCGCTCCAGCAGAAAGGAAACGACCCCCTCCATCCAAACCTCTCCAGCGCCCAAGCCGCACTCCCACCCCTCGGACCTTCCAGCCTCACCTTCTCCCGCGACGCCGGAGCCTAAGGTTTAACCCCTTCCGGCTCCCAGAGGGAACAGGGAAGACTAAAGACAACGCACCTACTGCGTGTAGCAATTCTGTTCCCCGAGGAAACGAGAGCTTTAGAACTAAAGTACCAGGTCCTCTCGCAGGGCCTGAATGAACTCTCTCCCCTTCTCGTTTGTAGGGAAACCAGAAAAATTGCCTGGTGCACCGCCCCAACCCCTCACCCCATCCCCACCCCTTCTGGGGTAGGAGTCGGTGGGATCCAACACCCCGCCAGAGCCAGACTAGTCCCAGAGAAGCCTCCGTGGACTCCGACGTCTAGGAAGTTGTAGTCGCTGTTAGAAATATCGATGAGCCCTTAGCCTCAGGTTTAGAATGGAAATTCTTGCTTAAGCAAATAAAGAGAGTGTTCCCCACCCCCGTGGATTAGCCGCATCTTCCTATCCTCAAGTCCCAGCCGGCAAAGCACCACAAGCGACGTCCTGACTGCAGGGGTGGGCGGGGGTGGAGGACTCGGTACTCTGCCGGTTGCGCCTGGCGCGCGAGGTACTAGTGTACCGGGGCCTGGAGCGTCCCAGCGCGGACCTGGAGTGAGCGGAGGCGGAGGAGATGGCTTCCCAGCCGCCGCCTCCCCCGAAACCCTGGGAGACCCGCCGAATTCCGGGGGCCGGGCCAGGACCAGGACCCGGCCCCACTTTCCAGTAAGTGTGGGATTCTTCAGACCGCGGGTTTGGCGGGCTGGAGCGGGAACTTGGCAGGAGACGGTTGAGGCCGTTGTTGGGCTGAGGTGTCCCCTCCCCCCTCAACCAAACCCCAACGGTGAGGGTATCAAGGTGGGGACAGGGCGCCAGTGTGGGGAATTTCGATGTCAAACAGCTGTTTCTGACTTGACGGCTCTTGGTAGGGACACTGTCCAGGGAGCCTCTGGGCGCCTCACTGGGTCCCGGTGCTTGGAAGAAAGGGGGCGGCTTCCAGCCCCTTGCTGTTAGCGGGACGCCGTGACAAAACTGCTAGACCCCCTTTAAAGCGCTAGACTTTCGGTCTTCCGCAGATGAGAGTGGCTGGCACTTGCCCAGCCCCGGCTCGACTGGGAACAAAGTCTCTCCAAAGCTTTTAACAACCTCTCGATAAGTTGGTGAAAGCCCAAAAGGTCGCTTTTACGCAACTGGAACCCAAGCCTATACAACTTTGAGTTGTTTTCTAGCATAACTCAGCAACGTTTTGGATAAAGATTTGGAGAAGCAACTTCTAAGCGGAATTCTAAATCCAAGGCCTATGGATGGCCTTTGTGTGCAAAATACTGTGTCATTTTTCTAAGGCCTGTGTGTTTTGTATTTGTTTTTAATCAGTGTTAAATGGATAAAAAGTTAAAATAGAACGAGAGAAGAGTTTCACAGCCTTGTCTGTTTCGTGTTGGGTGCATCTGGACATCCAAATTTAAGTGGTGACATTCGGATGTCATCACCTATCATACAGTAGGTTTACCTAACACCTAAAAATCCCCAGTATACTGGAATGTATTTCTACTGTGTTCTAAAATCTTGTAATCCTTATTTAAACGTCACGATGCTTGAACATATTAGCAACTTAATTTAATAATGACAGATACATAACAAGTAATGAGCCGTAATTATACTGTTAAGATGAGGCGACACTTTCTGCTACCTTTTTTATGAGCGATTTGACTTTTAAAAAAAGTTTGGACAGCTATTTGGAAGACAGATTTTATACCTGACATCCTGTTAAAGTTCTGTTTATGTAAAATTAACCATTTTCCCACTTTTTCTCATTGTGAATTTTAAACACGTGGAGACCAGTAGAGAGTAAGATAATGAATACTTGTGTATCCACTCCTAGCTTTAAGAAATGTTAACATTTTTCCAGATTTGCCTCATTTTTTTCATATTTTTTAAAAAATAAAAATTACAGAAATGGTTAAGCCTCTCTTTCTTCTTTCCTCCTGTAACTACTGTCCCTATTTGGTGTTTAATGTACCCAGTTGTGTTTTCATACTTTATTTGATACTTTAGTACCTAGGTTTATATGTTATATATATGTGTGTGTACAGTATTCACTATGTTTTTAAACTTCAAATCATATGTGTGTGTATCATTTTGCAAAATGTTTTCCCCTTAAATATTATTGATTTTGAGATTTATCTTGTTCATACATATAGCTGTAGTCCATTTTAATTGCCATAGGATATTCTATTATATAAAAACAAACTATTCTGTTGTATTAAAGTATTATATATTAAAAACTGCAGTGACCATTCGTGTGCCTTTCTCCTTGTCCACATTTCCAAGAGGCTTTCTAATAATGTTATTGGGAATAGAATTGCTTGGTAGAGGGTATGCTTATCTTTAAGTACTAACTGTTGCCAAGTTGCTTCCCAAAGTGGTTTTATACCAGATTTTACATTTTCACTAGCAGGGTATTCTGTTTCTCTACATTCTTTCAAACACTTGATGATGTTATTTTTTAGTTCTGTATTTGCCAATCTAATGGATGGGAAATGATATTTTCATCTTTAATTTGCACTTCTCTGATTAGTAATAAGATTGTCTTTTTGAAAGTTAATTAGACATTTGAGATTTTTCTGTTGGTATCTTTGGCTCACTTTTTAATTGACTATATGTTTGCTTCTTAACTTGGTAAGAGTCCTTTATTCTAATTCTATACTAATTCTATTATGTTTGTTTTTAATATCTTTCAGGCTGTGGCTTGTCTTTTTGCTTTATATTTGTGTTCATTTTTGTTGTACAGATACTTTTTAATTTCAATATAGCCAAAATTTTCATATTTTATTGTTTGTGTTTTTTGTGTCTTGGCTAAGAAACCCTTCCTGTCTTAGATCAAGAAAATTTTTCTCTATTTTCTTTTTCTTTTTTTTTCCCTTTTTTTTTTTTAAGCTTATTCATTTTGAGAGGGAGAGAAACACAGCCAGAGAATCCCACGCAGGCTCCACACTGTCAACACAGAGCACTGGGGGAGGGTGTCTGGAGGTGGGGGCGTGGATCTCACAGACAACAAGATGATGATGTGAGCCAAAATCAAGAGTCTGACCCTTAACTGATTGAGCCACCCAGGCACCCCTCTCTCTATATTTTTTTTTACATGTTCTGCATTTCACATTCATATTTTTAATCCACCTAGAACTGACTTTGTTGTACAAAATCAATGCAAAATAGGTAATCTAGTTTTTTTTTCCATGTGGATAACTGTCCCAGTACCATTAATTTATATATTCTGTGCTAGTTTATAATGTCATCACATTCAGTTTTCCTAAATGTGTGGTTCTGTTTGGGATTCTATTGGTCTTTCTAACCACCACAGTTTTTAATAAGTTTTGATATCCGGTATGTCAGTTACCTCTCCACATTGCTGTTCTTCATAATTGCCTTTGTTACATTTAGCCATTATAAAAAGACTTAATGTGGTTTTTATTGAAGCTTTATATTTTATGAAAATACGGACTTTTTGCCTCCAATTGTGTTTTGTGACTGTCTCCATGAAGTACTTTTCCATCTTTTATATCTAGCATAATTCAGACTTAATTTGTTCTGGTGGTTTGGTTGAAATTCTCTTTGTTCCATGTTGCAGTCCTGTCATTTACAAATAAGCCAGCATAGATAACCAACAATCTTGTATTGCTCTTGACTTTCATTGGAATGCTTGTCAAGTCTCACTATTAAGTTTGATATTTGCTTTTTGGTTTTGATAGTTCTCCTTTTGAACTTCCATCTCCTTGCTCAGATTTTTATTATGAAGGAGTATTAAATTTTATGAATGACTTCTATGAATTTGTTGAGATAATCGTATGTATTTTTTAAAATTTGAAATGTGATTTATTTACATCAATTAACTTTCTAATTTAATCAATCCTTAAATTTCTGGATGAACTGCTTAATTGTGATTGTTTGTAAAATACAATGCTGAATTCTGTTCTAATATTTTAAGATATTTGCATGTATATTTCTAGGTGAAATTAGCCTGTAATTTTCTTTCTTTGTACTATCCTTTTTTAGCTTTATTTCCAGGTTGCATAGGTACAGAAATTTTTCTTTTGAGTCTTATTTTTATTCCTTTATAGGTAGATTATTTTTTCCTTAGTAGTCTTTAAGATTTTACCTGATACCTTGGTCCTCTGCAACTTTATTATGTTCTGTTCAGGTATGAATATACAGACATGTATATTTTTTCCTCCTGCTCAGTAGCTACAGTGTTCATGCTCACTCATAATCCTTCACCGTAAGGATTCAATCTTTCTTTTATTTTTTTTCTTTTCTTTCTTTTTTTTTATTTTATTTTTTTTTTCAGTATATGAAGTTTATTGTCAAATTGGTTTCCATACAACACCCAGTGCTCATCCCAAAATATGCCCTCCTCAATACCCATCACCCACCCTCCCTCCCCCCATCAACCCTCAGTTCTGTTTTTAAGAGCCTCTTACACTTTGGCTCTCTCCCTCTCTAACCTTTTTTTTTTTTTTCTTCCCCTCCCCCATGGACTTCTGTTAAGTTTCTCAGGATCCACATAAGAGTGAAAACATATGGTATCTGTCTTTCTCTGTATGACTTATTTCACTTAGCATAACACTCTCCACTTCCATCCATGTTTCTACAAAAGGCCATATTTCATTCTTTCTCATTGCCACGTAGTATTCCATTGTGTATATAAACCACAATTTCTTTATCCATTCATCAGTTGATGGACATTTAGGCTCTTTCCATAATTTGGCTATTGTTGAGAGTGCTGCTATAAACATTGGGGTACAAGTGCCCCTATGCAAGAGTACTCCTGTATCCCTTGGATAAATTCCTAGCAGTGCTATTGCTGGGTCATAGGGTAGGTCTATTTTTAATTTTCTGAGGAACCTCCACACTGCTTTCCAGAGCGGCTGCACCAATTTGCGTTCCCACCAACAGTGCAAGAGGGTTCCCGTTTCTCCACATCCTCGCCAGCATGTATAGACTCCTGATTTGTTCATTTTGGCCACTCTGACTGGCGTGAGGTGATATCTGAGTGTGGTTTTGATTTGTATTTCCCTGATGAGGAGCGATGTTGAGAATCTTTTCATGTGCCTGTTGGCCATCTGGATGTCTTCTTTAGAGAAGTGTCTATTCATGTTTTCTGCCCATTTCTTCACTGGGTTATTTGTTTTTTGGGTGTCGAGTTTGGTGAGCTCTTTATAGATTTTGGATACTAGCCCTTTGTCTGATATGTCATTTGCAAATACCTTTTCCCGTTCTGTAGGTTGCCTTTTAGTTTTGTTGATTGTTTCCTTTGCTGTGCAGAAGCTTTTTATCCTCATGAGGTCCCAGTAGTTCATTTTTGCTTTTAATTCCCTTGCCTTTGGGGATGTGTCAAGTAAGAAATTGCTGCAGCTGAGGTCAGAGAGGTTTTTTCCTGCTTTCTCCTCTAGGGTTTTCATGGTTTCCTGTCTCACATTCAGGTCCTTTATCCATTTTGAGTTTGTTTTTGTGAATGGTGTGAGAAAATGGTCTAGTTTCATCCTTCTGCATGTTGCTGTCCAGTTCTCCCAGCACCATTTGTTAAAGAGACTGTCTTTTTTCCATTGGATATTCTTTCCTGCTTTGTCAAAGATGAGTTGGCCATACGTTTGTGGGTCTAGTTCTGGGGTTTCTATTCTATTCCATTGGTCTATGGGTCTGTTTTTGTGCCATCAATCTTTCTTTTAATTCAGGAAATTTTTCACTAATTATATCTCTATTGTTGAAGAAATATTCTTTCCCATCTCTTCTTCTGGGGGACTTCTATTAAACGTTGTATCAGGAATAGTTTCCCCTACAAGTAATAATATGTGACTTACTGAGTTTTGGACTATAAAGACATTTCTTGTTTAGTTAACAAAAAGTCTAGAGATCTCCTAACTCAACATTGTCATTAGGAACCTACGTTTTTCCTGGCTCCCTTTTTAAATTTTTTTCTGTAAGCTTTCTGAGAGTTTGGGCCATTTCTGTATTAGTCTTCTTTGAAAGGAATCTCTTTTTTTCCTCCAGTGCTTTAAAGATTTTCCTCTTTGTTTTTGGTTTTGGGTGATTATACTTTGTTGGGCCTCAATGTAAACGGTTTCATTTGTGTTATTTTGGGTGGGATTCATAGAGATACTTGAATCTGATTTGATGTCTTTCATTAATTTCAGAAAAGTCTCAGCCATTATCTCTTCAAATATTCCTTCGGCCCATCATCTTTTCACCCCTTTGACTTCAACAGCATATATGCTCTGTATTTCACTGTACAGCCCATACCTTATACTCCTTTCTGTATATATTCTTTTGTTACTCATACTTCATTCTGGGTATTTTCTTCGGAATTCTCTTGTAGTTCACTGATGTTTTTCTTTCAAAATGTCCAATCTGGTACTGAACCAGTCATTAAGTTCATAGTTTCAGTTATTTTAAATTCTTCAGTACCTTGTTCTTTCATGTTTTAAACAGGTAATGTTGTATGTTTTTAGCTTTTCTAGTTTTTTTTTTTTTTTTTAGTGGCAGGATTAGTCTGATTACCTAGAATGCCATTGCTTGAAGTGGAATTCCCCAAGTTCTATCTATATTTTCACTGTGTTCCTTAGTCTACAACTAATTTTCTTTTTGCCTCATAGTTGCAAGATAATCCCTGTGGCTGTGAGCATCATGTCTAAGCTTTGTAATGGAGTTTTCTTCATATTTACATGTTTTTATTTCATTTCAATTTTTATTTCACAGATGTCATTGCTTCATTGATGTCTATTTTAAACATATTTGCAGGGCGCCTGGGTGGCTCAGTCGGTTAAACGTCCAACTTCGGCTCACGTCATGATCTCGCAGTCTGTGAGTTCGAGCCCCACGTCGGGCTCTGTGCTGACAACTCAGAGCCTGGAGCCTGTTTCGGATTCTGTGTCTCCCTCTCTGACCTTCCCCCATTCGTGCTCTGTCTCTCTCTGTCTCAAAAATAAATAAATGTTTAAAAAAATTTTTTTAAACATATTTGCAATCCTTGTTGAGCTGTTACATGAAACTTATTTTTCCTTGAATGAATTTTCATTCTAATTGTTGATTTTTGTTAGTTTGGTTTCTTAGTGTTTTTATTTCTTCTTGTGTATGGCATTTTTGATATGTTTGTTTTGAATAGGCATTTTTGAGTTCTGTTTCCTCTCCTTTCCCTTCCATTTATCTCTCTGTGTCTAGTAGGTTTTCTATTGACTCTCCCTGCTCCTTCAGCATGCACCCTCCCATGTAAGAATCAGGTGTAAAAATGGTGGCTTAGATTAAGGATATCAAAGATGAAGTCACTGAGTCAGTAGTTGTTTCATTTCCTGGTCTTGAGGCCTAGTCAGAGTCCTACCCTTCTTAGTTCTGTAACTTTCTAAAAATCTTAAACTACTGTCAGCAAGTTTCATAATCTCTTTTTAGAAGCCAAAGTGATGCATCCCAGGCCACAGCTTCAAGCAGTGAATTATTACCATTAGAAAGGAGCACTGTTAGTTCTTGTTACTTCCTAGAAGTCTAAGTCCTGGTTGTCACTACCTGATTTCAAACCCAGAATTGAGTAGGCCTGTAGCATCACCCTTCCAATCATTTTACATTTCTGTTTGGTTTCTGTTATGTAAATCTAGATATGCCTATTTGTTCTTTTTGTTTTATCTATTGCTCCTACTTTAGAGCAGAGCTGCTTTATGAAAACCAGGAAATAACTACACTGTTAGTCACCTGACCCTTTTTAAAGTTTGGTTCTACTTTTTGTGATGTGATACAATATGAAGTAAACATAACCCATGAATTATTCTTGCCAAAAATGTTAACATGATTCTAATTAAACCTTTAGATGCAATGTTTAATTTAACTGGAAATGTAGAGGATAGAGATATATTTAAACAACATTTTGGGGAAACACAGATTTAGAATGTAAGACATTCTAAAAGAAAACTGGCTGGACTCTTCAAAAAGTCCAGGGCATTCCAAAAAATGGAATGATTCTAATTTAGAAGAAATGAGGAGACAACCAACCAAATGCAGTGTGTGAACCTTGATTGAATTTTTGTTAAAAAAACCCACAACAACCTAAAAGACATTTGACTCTTAAAACTCAATGATAAAAAGGCAAGTACCGTAATTTTTCAAATGGGCAAAATATCTAAATACACATTTCTCCAGAGAAGATTTAAAACTGGCAAATAAGGGGCACCTGGGTGGCTCAGTCGGTTGAGCGACCGACTTCAGCTCAGGTCATGATCTCACGGTTTGTGAGTTCGAGCCCCGCGTCAGGCTCTGTGCTGACAGCTTGGAGCCTGGAGCCTGCTTCGGATTCTGTGTCTCCCTCTCTCTCTGCCCCTCCCCCACTCATGCTCTATCTCTGTCTCAGAAATAAACATTAAAAAAATAATAATAATAAAACTGGCAAATGAGCACATGAAAAGATACTCAACATCATTAACTGTCAGGGACATGCAAAACAAAATCACAATGAGATACCACTTCATACCCACTAGGTTGGCTATAATGACAAAGATAAATAATAACAAGTATTGGCAAAGATGTGGAGAAATTGGAACCCTCATGCACTACTGATAGGAATATAAGTAGTTGCTTCCAGTTGCTTTGGAAGACAATCTGGCAGTGCCATAGAAGGTTAAGCATAGTTACTCTATGATCCACCAATTCCATGCCTAGGTATATATACCCAAGAGATAGGAAAGCGTATGTCCACACAAAAATTTGTACATAAATGTTTATGATAACATTAGTCACAAAAGCCAAAAAGTGGAAACAACAGTATATCTATCAACTGATGCATAAATAAATATAACTCAGCAGGAAACAGGAATAAAGTACTGATAAATGCTACAATATGGATGAAACTTCAAAACATTACATTAAGTAAAAGTAGCCAGTCACAAAATACTATATGTTGTATGATTCATTTACAGTAGATTCTCATTATTTGCAGATGCCAAATTTGCTAATTCTCCTCACTAAAATTTATTGTAACCCCCAAATCAATGCTCATGACACTTTCATGATCATTCACAGACATGGATAGGGTGGCAAAAGATTTGAGTCATTTCAGATGAGATGAGCTGAGATTGAACAAAGCAACACTCCTGCTTCTTGTTTTCGATTTAAGCTTTAAGCAGGTGTCCTTTTAATAACCAAATGGATGCCACATTTTTCATATTTTTGTTGGTGATTTTGCTATTTTAAAACGGCCTCTAAGTATAATGCTGAAGTGCATTGTTTCCCCCAGGAACAATGATTCTATTTGTTAATTAGATGTTCATAGCAAATTTATAGACTATGACTATCGCAAATAACAAGAATTAACTATATGTGAAATCACCAGAATAGACAAACCTATAGAGACAGAAATTAGATTAGTCATTGCCTAGGATAGGGAATAGAGCAGGAAATAGGTAGTGACTGCTAATGAATGTGGGATTTCTTACTGGGATGCTAAAAATGTTCTGGAATTACATAGGTTGGTAGTTGTACACCTCTGGTATCTCAATAAAACTGTTTGAAGACACTTGAGGGTAATGGATAGGTGTTGAATTTTAATTGGATAATGATATGGAATTGTTAATTTTTAGAGATGTGAAAATGGCATTATGTTTTGTCTGAAATATCTTTGCTCTTAGGAAATAACATGTTGAGGTATTTAGGAGTAATGTATCAAGTCTGCAAGTTAATTTCAAATGGTTCAAGAATTTTTAAAAGACTAGACAGTGAGAGAAAGAAAGTTCATGTGGCAAAACAATAATAGTTGTTGAGTCTAGATAGAAGGAATGAGGGTATTCATTGTACTTTCAACTTTTTTTTCTGTTTGAAATTTTTCAAAATAAAAAGTTGGGTTGGTGAGACTTTTGGCACGTTCAGCACAGAATATACATCTTTTGTTATAAGTTGTAGGTGTGTTAATTTCTCATTTTGCTGGTTGTAACAGAAGGCCAGGTGGAATGTGGACACTGAATGTACTTGTATATGCCAAAAATAGCATTAAAACCAGAGAAGAGTTGGAAGAAACTTTCTTTTTATTATTTACATTTAATTCCTTACAATTTTTAAACTAACATATTCATCAAAACTTATAAAAGAAGGATATATAAAGAAAAAATAATCTGTATTAATGATCTGTGTGATATATGTGTTTTAAATATTCACTAAAAAGAGACTTCAGCATAGTGGTTGTATCAGTACCTTTTATATGCTAAGCACTGTAGTAGGTGATGGAGAAACAAGGATAACTCCTGCACCTATGAGGAGCTCACCTTGTAGAAGAGGCAGACGTGTATACAAATGTAAGATACTGTACGATGATGGACAAAGAATTGTGGGAAGGACTTCTGATGACAGAATAATTTAAGAAAAAAAAAACAATGCTATTAAGGACAAATAGAAAAGCTAGGCAGAATATAAAAACATCTGCTTAAAAACATCTGCTTGAATGCATTATAGAATAAATAAGGTAAAGATTTATGGAGCCCAGATCCAAAAGATGGAAAAAGAGAAAGATGGAAATCCACAAAGGTGAGAGTAGATTCTCATAGAAGCTGCTGCTGATTCCAAAAGAAGCAGTTTAGATGATGGGAAGCTAGTTGAAGAGCACCTTCGACAGATTCTTGGAGTATGGTTAGAGTCTAGTAGTCCTCCAAGACAGGGTGCTGATAAATTATCCATACCTTGTGTTATGACCCTAAAAAGATACATCTATCTAGATATGAGAGTATAAAAGAAGCAGACACTCCCTTACAGGAGCATAAACCCAGCTTCAGATCATCTCAGTCCCTGAAATTAGATTAGGGACAATCATGGATTGATAATAGCTTTAGCAGGCTAGTTTGCCTGAAGCAAACTAGAGGATAGTTCAGAAAATAGTATCCAAAATGAAATACACCTAGAGGAAGAGAGCATCATCCAGAGTCTCAAATTCTTGCCACAATTCTTCATGTATGTCTCATGCATAAGCAAAATCAAATAGCAGGACCCAGAAGGATATTAGATAACATAAATTGAAACTAAGTGAAACAACGGATGAGAAAACATTTCAAAAGGACTCTAGAAATTGGAGTTACTGAACAGACTTTAACATAAATTTAAAATGTTTAATATGTTGAAGGCAATAGAAGAAAATAAGGAATTTTGGCAGATAATTGGAAACTATCAAAAGGAAAAGGAATATGTAGAACAAAAATTTAGTAACCAAACTTAGTAACTCATTGGGTTTAGCAACAGTTTAGACACTGCTACAGAGATAATTAGTGACTTAGAGCAACGTTCTAAGTGTGTTCTGTAGCTACCAAGACTGGCTGCTGTTTTCAAACTATAAATGAGCAGCCCACAAAAAGATAATGAAACTTTGGCCAGAATGTAAAGCCACGTTAATACTAAGCACACTATTTAGTTCAGTTGGCATTAAGAATTCATTGATAAAGAGGCACCTGGGTGGCTCAGTTGGTTAAGCATCTGACTTTGGCTCAGATCATGATCTCACAGTTTGAGTTTGAGCCCCACATCAGGCTCTCTGCTGTCAGTACAGAGCCTGCTTCAGGTCCTCTGTCCCCCTCTCTATCTGCCCCTGCCCCACTCACACACACTCTCTCTCTTAAAAATAAATAAGCTTAAAAAAATTTTTTAAAAAAGAGTTCATTAATTCACATTATGGTACAAGATACTTATTTTGTGATGTATTGGCCCTTTTGAATAGCAGGACCTAAAGGATAATTAGGAAGAAAATATCCAACATATTTTTGTACCAAGAGACAAAAGGGCAGAAAATGCAGAAAGGATGGGAAGAGATTTAGAGGATTAAGCAAGGTATAATTTAAAAATAGGGAAAATGAGGGGCGCCTGGGTGGCTCAGTCAGTTAAGCGTCCGACAGCTCAGGTCATGATCTGATGGTTTGTGGGTTCGAGCCCCATGTCAAGCTCTGTGCTGATAGCGCTGAGCCTGGAGCCTGCTTCAGATTCTGTGTCTCCCAGTCTCTCTCTCTCTTTCAAAAGTAAACATTAAAAAAAAGTTTTTAAATAGAGAAAAGGAATAGTCTTATAATTATACAACAATGCTTCTCAAAATATTTGTGCTGATACCTAATACCTTTATAAAATACAGTAAAAATATAACAATGTCAGATTGCTTAAACAGTCTTATTTGTTGTACTTTTCTCATTATAGGTCAGTGCATATGACTCATAAATTAGCACTGATCGACAAACCATATTTTAAGTAGCATGATACTAAAGAGATTGAATTTGTAATTAAAATCATAATCATCTTGATAGATGTTGAGAAATCATTTGATAAATTCAATGTTCATGGTAAAAACTCTTAGCAAATAGAAATAGAAAACAAATTACTAAATTTACAATAACTCTACAGTAAACATAATAATGGTTACATGCTGAGAAATTTCCCTTTGAGATCAGAAATGAGACGAGAATGCCTATTAATCACTTCTGTTCAAGATTGGACAACATGTCTTAGGTGCAATACCTTCTTTAATAATCAAAACTGTAAGAATTGGAAATATACCTATCATTCACATACAATATGACTGCAAATCTTTAATTGAAAATCCAGAAGAATCAAAAACAAGTTTGTTGGATACAAGCACCATATTAAAAAAAAAATCCATTATTTCTACATAACAGTATCAAAGTGAAATTTTAGAAGACACCGTTTATAGTAGCATCAAAAAATATCAAATATACAGGAATAAATCTAAAGAAAACCTGCCACAAGGAAACTATAAAACAGTATGGAAACTTAAAGTTATTTTTAAAAACCATTATTCAGAAAAATCTTTAAAAGATCTAATAGGGCCGCCTGATTGGTTCAGTTGGTTTAGTGTCTGACTCTTGATTTCTTGATTTCAGCTGAGGTTGTGAGATCCAGCCCTACATCTGGGCCTCCGTAGAGCCTGCTTGAGAATTTCTTTCTCCCCTCTCCCTCTCCTGCACACTTGTGCTCTCTCTGTGTCTCTCTCAAAACAAAACAAAAACCTAATAAATGTGGGTTGAAACTCTAAATATTATAAAGATATGATTTATCTCAAATTAACCTACAGATTCATTGTAATCCCAAACAATCTCAATAGGGTTTTTTTGTAAGTATTTTTTTTATGTTTATTTATTTTGAGAGAGAGAGAAAGAGAGTGCACGCACTTGGGGCAGAGAAAGAGGGAGAATCCCAAGCAGGCTCTACGCTGTCAGTGTGGCTTGAACTCACAGACCATGAGATCATGAACTGAGCCGAAATTAAGAATCAGCCATTTAACTGAGCCACCCAGGCACCCCTCAATAGGGTTTTTTTGAGGGAGAGGGTGTGGAACTTAAAGCTCTGATTCTAAAATGTATATGGAAATTCAAAGGGTCAAAAAAGCTAAAACACTCTTGAAGAACATTGGAGGAGGACGTGTTTTATTGAATACTGCTAAGACCTATTATAAAACTATAGTGATTAAGATAGTGCCATTTAGGGGCAAGGATGGACAAATACCTAGTTGTAACTAACCCTGAGAAAATAGGTTGAAGATACTGCTAATAATGCTAGCAAGTAAACAAGAAAATAGCAGAGTTTAGTCAGCTCTTTTATCTTGTTCATTTTAACACTGAGATTCTAAGCATGTAGATATTAGAGACTAATCCTTATTCTTACCACCTCTTCAGTAGATCTGTCATTAACACTGGGTATGTAAGAGGTGTTTAATAGTTACTTTGAATTGAATTTATTATGTGCTTAAGATACTATTTTGAATCTTTTTTTTTTTTTTTTTTTTTTTTTAGATCTGCTGATTTGGGTCCTAGTTTATTGACAAGACCTGGACAACCAACACTTACCAGAGTGCCCCCACCTATTCTTCCAAGGCCATCACAGCAGACAGGAAGCAGCAATGTGAATACTTTCAGACCTGCTTACAGTTCATTTTCTTCAGGATATGGTGCCTATGGAAATTCGTTTTATGGAAGCTATAGCCCTTATAGTTATGGATATAATGGGTTGGGCTATAACCGCCTCCGTGTAGATGATCTGCCACCCAGTAGATTTGTTCAGCAAGCTGAAGAAAGCAGCAGAGGTGCATTTCAGTCCATTGAAAGTATTGTGCATGCATTTGCCTCTGTCAGTATGATGATGGATGCTACCTTTTCAGCTGTCTATAACAGTTTCAGGGCTGTATTGGATGTAGCAAATCACTTTTCCCGATTAAAAATACATTTCACAAAGGTTTTTTCAGCTTTTGCATTAGTTAGGACTATAAGGTATCTTTACAGACGGTTACAGTGGATGATAGGTTTAAGAAGAGGCTCTGAGAATGAGGACCTATGGGCAGAAAGTGAAGGAACTGTGGCTTGCCTTGGTGCTGAGGACAAAGCAGCTAATTCAGCCAAATCTTGGCCAATATTCTTGTTCTTTGCTGTTATCCTTGGTGGTCCTTACCTCATCTGGAAACTTCTGTCTACCCATAATGATGAAGTCACAGGTAAGAGTAATAGAATAGGTTCAAAAACCACATAACAATCTCGAATTTCAAGAATAGATTTGTTAAATTAACGTTCTTTGTGTTCATTTGTATTTAATATTTTGATCCAATTATATTTTCAGTTAAGAACTTGAAAACTGGAAAATGAATATATAGCAAAAACAGGCTTACTGATTAGTTTATTGTTTATTTAATGTAAGAGTACACATTGCCTGACTACTGTTTACAGGGTACTGAACTTGATGCTGTAGAGGCTACAGGTATGCATAGGACATAATTCCCTTATCTTTCTAAAACTACTGTCAGGGATGGATAAGACAATATACAGGTAATTGTAATTTTGACCTTGAAAAAAAGGAGAAAGTTCATAATATATATCCTAGTGAGCATATTTTTGGATTTTGCATAGTGTTAATTATAGAATTTACTTTGGTGGAGGGTGGTGCTTTTCTCTTGGCAAATAGATTTATACAGTTTACACCATAGCCAGTGAACACTAACCCTAACTTTAATTCTTAATTTGGTTTGTAGACAACACCAACTGGGCAAGTGGTGAGGATGACCATGTAGTTGCTAGAGCAGAATATGATTTTGCTGCTGTGTCCGAAGAAGAAATTTCTTTCCGTGCTGGTGATATGCTAAACTTAGCTCTCAAAGGTAACAAAACATGAATAAATTGGAATTACCCATGAATTTTTTGAATTTGTAAATGTACTATTAAAAACTGCAACAAAAGATCTTGGTCCTTGTTCGTTAACTCAGAAGTAGTTGCTAGTATTTCTCTTTTGTGTCAGTTTAGACCTTCCAGATCCAGGGATGTGGAAGAAAAATGCCCAACAGGGTCGTTCCAATAGTATTTCACTGAGATAAGGAAAGATTTTGTTTATGTATATAATCACTTATAAACTCAAAACTTGAATTCCAAACTCTGTTAATCCCCACACAAAAACATGAGATTAACACTACATGTAACAAATCTAACAACCCGAAGAAATTCTCCTGTGACATAAGTATCCCTGTCAGTCTTTAATTGCTCGGACTGGTATTGCTTTCTTTTTTATTTGACTAGTTTACTTCAGAAACTCCCAACATGAATATTTTAGGAATTACTGTCATGAAGTATTAAAGAACTTCAGCAAGGAATTTATACACATCACAGGTTTATTTTTGAACCAGGTCACTAATAGTTTTTAATGGTTCCAGGTAAAATGGCCTTTTCCCTTAGCTTTCCTCAGTAAGGATGATCAGAATTTTTATGGATTTGCAAAAAAACAAAAAAAGATTTTTGTGTGTTTGTGGGGATTCAGTTTTGCTAGGAAGAGTAACATTTTGTTGGTAAAAATATTAGTGACAATAGTAACAGCTATCCTTTATAGGATAAGGCACTATATATCTTTCATTTAACTCTTATAATAATGCTGTGATGTAGGTACTATTATTATCCTGACCTTGTTTTACTTATGAGAAAACTGAGACTCAGAATAACTAAATGGGATCACAAAGCTAAGGTGTGATGGAGCTGGACTATGAACCTAGGTTTGTCTGACTTCAGAACCTGTACTTGTAACCACTTTGGCTGTTTTCCATGTGATCTATTAATGGAAACTTGAGCCTTTAATTAGTTCTAGTCATTACATAGGGAAAAAATATCTTCCATGTCCACATAATTTATTGTATAAATAATTGAAAATTTTGGATCAAATTTGCTAAATCTCTGCCTCATCCCTCATACACAAAACCTAGGCTTCTAAGTATTAGATTCATATTTTTCTTCTAGTGAAAATAGCACTTTCCTATTTTGGATTACAAAAGAGTGATTTCTTTTTAAGATTTATTGTTAGACCCATACAAATAATTAGTTTTAATCTAAATAAAGTATAAAGAAGATCAAGTGTGGTTTCTTTCAATATAGTATTTCAGGAAAATTTTATATCTCATATTATTCTTCCACTAATGACACCTCTTAACACTTTAGCTTTGCTTCTTTGTTTTCTTCCTTTGCCCAAAATACATTTGAGCATTTAGAACAAAATCAGTTACAGACATGGTTGATTTTAAGTGTTTTATTTTTTCTCTATTGTAGAGTATTAAACATAAAAATGTTATATTTGCCTAACTTATAGTGTTGACCTAAAACCCTAACAGTTAAACAGCTTTTTAAAGATATGAGTAATCTTTAAAATACCAAAACACAAAATTGAATATATTAAATAAATCTTTCCTACTTTAAGCTTAGAGTACTGCCTTACCTTTTTGTCACGTGCCTAGAGATAACTGAGGTCTTTATTTTTGCCTATCTTGGATTAAAGTTAGCATTCAGTATCTTCAGAATTATTCATCACAATCACATGGAATGAATTTTGTATTTTGGCCAAAAGTTACGTAAAGAAATTTGGCTTGTATAAAGGTATGTATTTTCTATACTTCCCTGTAACTTCTATTGAGAAGGACTGAGAAATTCATTTCTTAAATTTCAATTTAAAATGTGAAAGACATGGGAGAGAGCCAAAGCATAAGAGACTCTTAAAAACTGAGAACAAACTGAGGGTTGATGGGGGGTAGGAGGGAGGGGAGGGTGGGTGATGGGTATTGAAGAGGGCATCTTTTGGGATGAGCACTGGGTGTTGTATGGAAACCAATTTGACAATAAATTTCATATATTGAAAAAAAATATGAAAGACAGTGATGTTAGTTTTAGCTTTTAGGAGAATTGAATCTCCTTACTCTATGAATGGACCAACTAATAATAAACTTCATGTTCTTCAAGGCTGAAAATATAGTAAGTATAAAATTAAAAAGTATAAATTGTAAGAAGGGACTCTAGAACTGTTAAGCCTACTCATTTGATTTTGAATATATGTATTTGTTTATGTATTTTATTGTGTAAGTGTAACACAGATATTAATATTTTATTATTAATATTTTGTTGGACTCCAAAATGTGTTATAATTACAAGGCTGTCTTTTCTTCCATCAGAACAGCAACCCAAAGTGCGTGGTTGGCTTCTGGCTAGTCTTGATGGTCAAACAACAGGACTTATACCTGCTAATTATGTCAAAATTCTTGGTAAAAGAAGAGGTAGAAAAGCAATGGAATCCAGTAAAATTTCCAAGCAGCAACAATCTTTTACCAACACAACACTAATTAAAGGAGCCACGGCTGCTGATTCTTTGGATGAACAGGAAGCTGCCTTTGAATCTGTTTTTGTTGAGACTAATAAGGTTCCAGTTGCACCTGATTCCACTGGGAAAGGTGGAGATAAACAAGATCTTTGATATCTTTCATGTTTGCCTGCAATTGAACTATACTTTTTAAAAATTACTTCTTACAAAGAAATTAATCTACAATCCAATGAACACATTTGTTAATGGCTATTCCAGGTGTTTTGCTGCTAGAAATTATTAAAGTTGTACACTAGTATGTTGGTCTAGTGACCTGGTTACATTTTACGAGTTCTTAGACCATGAGGGTATTTGTTTCACCTAGATTTTAAGATTATGGAGACTGCTGTCATTTTCATCTTATATAAAATCCTGTGTTTATTGAAAGAATAAGTTTGATGAACTATAGAATACACTGTTTGCTACAGTAGGGGTCATTAATGCTTTTTAAAGTTAGAGATTTGGAATTGATTTGGAATCCTCAGATAACGAGTGATAACACATAAATATGAGAACAGGCAAAAGGCTAATTTTTTTTAACAACTTTAATTAAACTGAATAATAAAAATTTTCTGATCTGTGTTATATGCAGTCTTGGGTTTGCTTTAGGCAGTAATATATTTTTATCTACTAACAGTTAATACTTTTACCTTTTATTGTATTTTTAAAAATTCATCTTGAAAAGGTCACTAGAAGCATGGTTCTAGAGTGATATTTAGCCCTTATAGTTTTTCCTGCTAGTAAAAAAGGCTGAAAATTCTCTTTCTTACAGATTATTTCCATTTCTTCTGATGATCATGGAATGTTTTATCCCTTTACAATATGACTAGTTTTCATCCTGGATAAATCAGAATATATGAAGGATTTACTTTCTTTTTCTCCAGCCAAGACTCAAATCCTTCAAATTTACACATTACAGTATAATCATTTCCAGAGGTAATGATTTATATCTTTTCATGGATTCTCTGCTTTTCCCTCATATAATTACTTTTTAAATTCCATATTCAGGCTGTTCTGTAAACATTGAAAACATGTCACATTGGATACACATTCTGTTAGGTTTAGTTTTTACTACTGAGACTATAAACGCAATGCCATTTAGCATATGATAATACTATACAACTTGTTTTATATTTAATAATGACTTTAAATCCAGTTAAACTTCAGTACACTGAATAGTTAGCCATAAAATTGGAAAATCATACAAAATTGGAGAACCTAAACATTGTGATCATAGTACAAAATAATACTTTCAGGAATACAGGTGTACAAAAATACATTTACAGATACTTGCTGAAAGCCTGGGACTATTTGATAAAGATTTTGATTTAGTATTTTCATATTCTTACAGACTTTATGTTGTAAGTAATTCTAGAACAGTTCACACTAAAACATAGAAGATCCAGATATATACATATATACAAATATATAGCATGGAACTTTACTAAAGTCTTTTTGGGAGCCTCTCCTTTGAAATGACAACATAATAAGTAACATATAATTTAAACATATAATTTAAAATACAAATATTGACCCTGTGCAGAAAAAAATAATAAGATAATAAAATTTATTTATCTTAGGCCTATTTTTCAAACACTGAGATACTTAGTCTTCAAGTTGAGATAAAGTTCCTTGCATATTATTTTCCATTTGTGTTCTACAATTAGAGGTTCTGGTTTTGTTAGAGTAATTTATGGAGATTTTGTCCTTGAAACAATTTTTGATAATGCAAATTATTAAATTTGGTGTTCAAACATGTAAATTGGGGGTGCTTGGGTTGCTCAGTGTGTTAAGCGTCCAGCTTTGGCTCAGGTCATGATCTTACAGTTCATGAGTTGAAGCCCTGCATCAGTCTCTGTGCTGTCAGTGCAGAGCCTGCTTCAGATCCTCCATCCCCCTCTTTCTCTGCCCCCCACCCCTGCTCTCTCTGTCTCTCTCAAAAATAAACATTTAAAAAAAAAATTTTTTAAAGAAACATCTAAATTGATTGCTAGAAGTCAAGTCAAGTAGGGGTGAAATGCTGAGGCATTAAGGATAGAATTTGTGACTATTAAAGGTGCATAGGGAGAAGAGTATAGCACAGAATGAATGACAAAAACAATTTCACTTTTCTTAGGGTATTTGTTTTTTGGTTAAGTATGCTAAATTGCAATATACGTTATCTGGTAACTATTTGTTTCTGAAAATTCCTTTTCAATTAGAATTTTGTAAAAGGAATTTAGGAAAATAAGCAGAGAAATTTTGTAGCCTTTTTTATCATGATAGTTTTAGTGTAATTTTTTAGTTGAGATTAAATGTAATGTTCACAGATCTATTATTGTTTTTAGAAACTTATTTAAGGAGTACTACATTACAGAAATTACTAACTGAAACCAAAACATTTTCAATTAAACAGAACAATAAGTCACAAGTTACAGTAAGAAAACATTTAATTTAAAAATTTTTTCTGATTGTATTTTATCAGTTTAGAAAGGAAAAGGTAAGAGGACTATAAATTTTCATGTTTTAACATTTTATGTAGGTACTTGATTCAGTCTATCTTTATGTCATAATTATATGTTTACTTGAATATAGCTGTCTTTTATCTTCTGCTTTCTTTGATGGAAAAAAGAACAGAAATTGTTCTTCAGTTAAAATTTCATTTTGAATAGATTGTGAAGTTACTTTTACTGGACAAATAAAAGTATATTAAACTTGGTTGACATTTTTTGAAGATAAACTGTTAACTCTTTGCAGGTTGAAATTAATATAAAAAGTCTCTATTTTTCTTCATATCATTGTATATGCAAACCAATTTGTTCTATTTCCTTGTGATTTAAAGAAAAATATCAGATTTACATTATATAAAAATAAAAACCCAAAAGGTTATAAATACGAGACCACAAATCTAGGTTTTGGGAGATCTATTTGCTAGTCTGGTTACCACTATGAACTTACTGTAAGATTTAGCTCACAGTATTTTTCAGTTTCCTCACTAATAACATGGGGCATAGCTGCTACATCTGTCTCACGTGAGAGTACTCCTTAAAAATTGTAAAGCAGGGGCGCCTCGGTGGCTCAGTCAGTTAAGCATCCAATTTTGGCTCAGGTCATGATCTCCCAGTTTGTGGGTTTGAGTCCCACGTTGGGCTCTGTGCTGACTCAGAGCCTGGAGCCTGCTTTGGATTCTCTCTCTCTCTCTCTCTCTCTCTCTCTCTCTCTCTCTCTCTCTCTCTCTCTCTCTCTCTCTGCCCCTACCCCACTCACAGTCTATCTCTCACTCTCGAAAATAAATAAACATTTAAAAATATGTAAAGCAAAATCAAAAGTACAATGTTACAGCAAGTATATGTTTTGTAAATTTTTCTGTGTATATTGAAACTTTTTACATTCTGTAAAAATGTCACAAAGGATTTATATCCATCTAGAATTTCAGAATCACATATACTTAATTAAAAATCAAAATTTGCTTGTACTTATAACTTTGCCTAAAATGCAATTTAAAATTATTTTGCTGAATACTGGAACTGCCTAACTTAGAAAAACACATTGGAATATTTATTCAACACAAGAAGTTTTGTTTTTTCAGAATTGCCTTGACATGTTCTTTCGTATTAGTTTTTTATTGAGCTTATCTTATTTGGAACAATGAACTGTTTCTTTTAAACTCAGCAAATGCATGAATCCTTTGGGATACTTATTATGCTTCATGAATAGTTTTTCACATTTAAAGAAACAATGTTTAACCTAAGGCTTAATGTTTCTGCTCATGTAAAATGAGTGTTTTGGTTTGTGAGGATCTCAGGTGTTTAGAATTGAGTCAGTCATTGATCATACTCTTTATTAATGACACCAATATCATTGGTCTAGAAAGGCTACACTTTTGTTCTGTTTTATTTCACCTTTATTTTCTTCCTCTCCTACCTGGTATTCCGTACTCCTTGTTCCCTACTATACTTAATGTTTATCCTTCCAAGCCATTTTCCAAATTTTGTATGTATTTCCTTAAAAAACTATATTTTTTAAAACTATATATTTAATATGTGTTCTATATAAATGATAATGTGGTATAAATCTATTTTGCTTCTAACTTTCTTAAAATATTAAGTTTTATGACCTACTCATGTTACCTTATATGACGTGCTTCTGACTGGTGCATATTATTATACTGCATTCACATACCACAGCTGATCTTTTCCTCTAGCCACAGATACTTAAGCTCTCAGCTGTTTCCCCTTCTACAAACTTGTACGTGTCTTCCTATGAAACTGCCCTGTCATCTGTATGGGATATATGTCCTAGAGTAGAATGCCTCGGGTTGGGGGTATATGCATATTTAATTTCAGTTAAGTAATGCTGCATTGTTTTCAGCAATGGTTGCACCATTTTACACTTGGACCAGCAAAACATGAGGATTACATTTTATCTGCCTCTTCAACAGCGCTTGATATATTTGATTTTTTGTGAAGCTGATATGTGAAGCTGTGTTTTTGTCTTAATCTGCATTGTCTGATTACTAATGAGGGTAGGCATATGCTTTTTTGGTTTTCTATTCTTTGGAAAACACTATATTGTACTTATAATTTGCCCTTTTTTTCCTATTAAGTTTTTATCTTTCTTGCTGATTATATAGTAAGAAACTTTTTATAGAGTCTAGACATGTTATTGTCAGGTTCAGACATTGGAAATAACTTGGTCTTGTCATTTGTTAATTCTTGTGTTTGGTGTCCTTCATGGAATAGAAATCTTCGATTTTCCCAATTGTGCTTTTTAGGTCTTGTTCTTCTCAGTTTTATAGTTTCACCATTTACATTTAGGCCTTTAGTTTAATTGGAATTTACCTTTGGATGTAGCATGTGGTATGAATCCAACTTTTTCTCCGGCTAGTCATAAAAGGGAATGGGTTAACAAAATCCCTTCTCTCTATGTATGGGGAAATTATTTTGGTTTTACCTTCTCCTTAGCACAATTTCCTTGGAAATCTATTAAGATAAATATAGAATGCCAACTACTTACCCAGCAACATTTTTGTGTTGTACCAAAAACAAAAAAACAACACAGGCTTTGAGAATTCTCAGAGAAAGGGAAGACTGTAACTGAGCTTGTTCCTCATTGCAGAGACTTGGAACCTACCATCAGGGATTTTTACAAGATAGTGGTTCCTGTGGCACATGAGGCTTACCTAAGGAGAATGCCCTTCTCTACATGATGTATTTACTATGGTATATCCTGCCAAGCTAAGTGACCTTTGTGCTGAGCTATATCCTTTTGGGTCTTGTGAATGTCTGCTGGGCATGCAGGGTAGGATGGTAGTCTATTTTTCTAACCATTACCAAATAATCTACATCTTCCCCCATTTCATTACATACCAAGTTCCTATAAACATGAAACTTTGAGGCTCTCCATCTTCTATTGATATATATCAGTTCCTTTCTTTCCCAGTACAACACTGTCTTACTTAACGTTACTTGGTAATATGTCCTAATATATGATAGGTGAATCTATTTTGCCCTACTTTGTGAAAATTACATTAGCCATTTGTGGGTTTTTATTTGGCTTAAGTTATAGTATCAGTTTATCAAGTTCCCTTTTTTAAAAAAGCTGCTGAGATTTTGGTTGGAATTACATTGAATATAGAGGTTAATCTAGAAAAAATTGACATACGGTTAAATCATCCCATTCATGAACACAATTTCCCATTTTTTCAGGACATTATGTGTATGTGTGTTTGTTGGGTTTTTGTTGTTTTGGCTGTTCCTAGGGATTTTATAAATTATGTTGCCATTGACAATGGTGTCCTATTATTTCTGGTACAGAGAAATGTACTGAACTGGGTATGTTGATCTTGTATTTGCAGCTTTGAAGAATGCTTATTAGTTCTAATATTGATTCTCTTGGATTGTCTATGTAAATGCAAATAATGACAGTCTTATCTCTTCCTTTTTAGTCTTTGTGCTTAGCATTCTCTTTATTGCCCATCTGTTTTTGACAGTGGCTGTGGTAGCAGGCATTTTTATTTTTTCTACCTCAGATTCTAAAGTTGCTCTATTAAATGTGATGTTTGCTGTGAGACTTATGCTAGTCTTTTATCCAAAGAAGTTCCCTTTTATTGCTGTTTTAAATCTGCATTTGTTTAGATTGTCTTTTGACTTTTCACCTCTAGTAATAGTAATTGATGAATAATACTGATTTTCTGATATCAAACCATTCTTGCATTCCTTCTGGGTACTATTTTTTTTCGATGAAATGATTTGTTTTACCAAAAAAAATACATTTATATATGTATGTATACATATATACGTATACACATATACATGTGTGTGTGTGTGTGTGTGTGTGTGTGTGTGTGTGTGTGTGTGTAAGATGATTAATATAAAAGTGAGGTATTAGCAGGGCACCTGGGTTGCTCAGTGGGTTAAGTGTCTGACTCTTGATCTCAGCTCAGGTCTTGATCTCAGGGTCGTGCATTCAAGCCCCACGTTGGGCTCTGTGCTGGGCATGAAGCCTACTTAAAAAAAAAAAAAAGTACTAGCATGCAGAAATCTAGCTGTATACAGAAGGTACTATTGCTGCTGTTTGATAAGGTGTCCCGGGAGAAGATAAGCTGAAAAGACGCACTGGATCATAGTCTGGCTTCAGTTTCTCTGAGAATTTACAAGAACCATTTCTGGAGAAATCATTGGGCAAGGTCCTGAGCAAATCTTAGGAAACCCAGGGTTATCCACAGTTAGTGTATTTTGGAAAGTACCAACTACTAGAACTGAATATCTGCCTGTAACACAGTCCAGGGGAGTGGGGTGCTTAGGCTTTTCTACTTTTAAGTTCCCTGTGGCCATCCTTCAATCAGGAGTAGATCACTTGTGTGTTCTCAAATGATCCAGGGAACAGGACTTGAAGGAAAAGGGCAAGGACTTCATCACCATGCAGTTTAGCTAATCACATACAGCTAATAATCTGGGCCAGGCTTACCCAGGCTCTATCACATTAAAAATAAGCTGTAACATGGGGTGCCTGGGTGTCTCAGTTGGTTGAATGCCTGACTTCGGCTCAGGTCATGATCTCACTGTTTGTGAGTTCGAGCCCCACATCGGGCTCTATCTGGGCTGGCAGCTCAGAGCCTGGAGCCTGCTTTGGAGTCTGTGTCTCCCTCTCTCTTTGCCCCATCCTTGCTTGCACTCTCTCTCTCAAAAATAAATAAGCATTAAAAAAAAAAATTTTTTTTTTAATAAGCTGTAACAGAAAGCAACATTATGTTTCTCTTGAGTCATTCCACATAAGAGAACTGGTGGTTCTGTTTCCAGGTTTCCATCTTCCTACATGGTCTTTTTCCCCCTGTTGTATATCTTTGGTCTTTCATGACAAATCTTTTCCTCAGGTTTCTGCTGAATTTTGGTTGTTTGCTTATGTTTAAGAATAAGAGACCAGGGGCATCTGACTGCCTCAGTTGGTAGAGCATGCAACTCTTGATCTCAAGATCCTGAGATCAAGCCCCACATTGGACATAGAGCTTACTAAAAAATAATAATAAGAGAGTAAACAGCTAATTGAAGATCTTGAACAGGCAGGTCGGGCTGGTTTGCGAACTATGTTAAAGCTAGTTTGGAGGGCATGCATAGGATTTGCTAATATTTACCTGAATTCAACTATCCATCCAGTCTCAGACAAAGTAAACTACCAAACTTAGAGAATGTTCAGAAAAACACCAGAAATCACCTTCACTGTAGGTAAGCAATCCAGTGAGAGTGGAGAGGGGCTGGAAAACTACATGTGTATAATTTTTTCTTATAAAATCACTAATCAGCTAACACTCCTTCCCTGAGAAGCAGTAAGAGAGGAAGGGAAGGTGAGAAAAAATAAGCACCGGAGTGTCACTCTTGAGAAATACTTCCATGTGGAAACGTGGATTAGGGAATTATGTTAGACTGAAAAGTACATTAGATTGAACTTGTATTTTTATTTTATTTTTTATTTTTAAGTAATCTCTGCACCCAAGGTGGGGCTTCAACCTATAATCCAGAGATCAAGAGTCACATGCTCCACCAACTAAGCCAGCCAGGTGCCCCTGAACTTATATTTTAAATTTGTCTTTACATTTGCTTTTTTTTTTTTTTTTGGTCTCTGCTCTTTCTAAGTGTACTATGTTTAAAATCTCCATTTGATAGCTTTTCATGGTTTTATCAGTTTTTCACATATTTCCACTACCTTACTACAAGTGTTGTACTTAAAATTTCTTTTTTTATAGATCACATTTTTTTCTTCAGGTTTTTTGTTTTGTTGTTTTTTTCTTTTTAATTTTTGCTGCAAAAAGCTTTATTGTTTCCGTTTGGTCCATGGCTTGGGACAGGGCTCCAGGGTGGTTAAAAAGCTGCCTGGTGGCTGCAGGGAGAGGCTCAGGCACAAGCCCTGGTCCGGGGGTTGCAGGCCAGAGAGGTCCTTCAGAGGCTGCCAGGCTTCAAAGGCTCCTAGTCGCGCTTGAGGGCCAACCTTTAGAAGAGATACTCGCCCAGCCCAGCCTGCGGGCTAGCCCGCCTACAGGGGTGAGTCAGGTGGTTGCCCATCTTCTTGATCCCCTTCTCATCTTGGTCCTCCAGGAAGTCACAGAGATGGGGGTCTGCGTGCGCAGAACCGAGGGCATGCAAAGCCAAAAGGGCCTGGTTCAAGTTCTTCTCCAGAACCGGGGCGGCTTCCTTGGTGTCCAGGGTTTCATTACACTCTTCCTGGAACAGCTTCTACCTGGTCCCGGTCCTGGAAGAGGGTACAGCTGCCTCGTTGACTTTGCACCTTCTGGGGACGCTCCGCACCCTCACACTTCTCAGCCAACACTCGGAAGTGGCCCACGCCCTCCAGAGCCCCATTGTCACAGTCGAAATAGAAGACCATAGAGGTAGGTGTAGGAGGCCTGCAGATGCATGTTGACCAGGAGGTTGACAGCCCCCTCCACCTCGGTGAAATAATTCTGAGGAATCCGGGGAGCTCACAGTTAATGAGTAATAAAGAGCTAAGCTCAAAATAGGGTGTTGGCCAGTCCCAGAGGCAAAGGATGGCTGAGAAGATGGCTCCAAAGGTTGTGACTGGAAAAAGGGTTGGAGGGTGGTCGGGAGGCTGGTAGAAGGGGCGTCTCTGCATCCGTTCCATCCAGACACTGTTGAAGCAAGAGACAGATCCTCAGAAACCGCCAGATGCATTGTCTCTTCAGGTTTGAAACCTATACATTTCTATTTTTATTCTTGTTGTGGTTACTTTTTAACCCCTAATTATGTTTATGTTTCTCTACCAGTGTTTAAAGTTATCAATATTGAAGTCTTACAACCACACAAGAATGTTGGCATGCTATCATCCTCCCTGCTTTCTCCTCCAGACACTTCTCCCTACTGGTCCCCTGCCCCTATTCCTTCACCAATGTCAGTATCCCTTGAAGTTTTATTCCAGATTGTTATGGTTAATTTTTCATATTTGATATTTGCCTAGTTGAAGAAATAACTTGTTTGAAGTTACTATTTTTCCTTCATATATATGTTTTATCCATTCACATATTTTTAACTATGAAACTAGTAAAATCGCATGGTTTTAGAAAATCAAATTGTGATTTAAAAAAGAAAGGAAATAAAGTAGTCCCCTACCTTACTCCAGGTTCCCAGAAGCAAACACATTTAGCTTTTCTGCTACTCTGCTTTTACCTTATTTCTAAATAATGTGCTCATCCTGTATTTCTTACAATTTTAGAGGTTGTCTCCTCACCCCCCATGGAGAATTTAACTGCTTTACACTACTATCCCACATTTTCTCTGCAGCCATTTCAGACTCAGAGATGGAAGTTTTGTGTCAAGATTGGCAAAGCAGCCACACCAGTTCTGGAGCACCCACCTGTACTGTAATTTGAGAGAGAAATAAACTTTTATTGTGTTCAAGCCACTGTATTTAGGGTCTCTTTGTTAAAGCAACTTAGTCTGTACTAAAACTGATAGAGGGATGAGCTTCTGAACATAAAAGGGTTAGACTTGGTGAGGAAGGGGAAATAGATGAAAGTTTTAGATAAATTACCCATTCTGCATAAAAGGCCTTAGGAAGGAACATCTGTACAATGCCAAAGATTCTTCCTTGGGCAAAGGTCATTGAACCAAATGAGTTGACCTTGGGCAAGTCACTTGAACTTTCTCTAACCTTGGAATAAAAAGATTGAAGAAGCCCATCTATCAAGGATTCTTTCTTGCTCTGTCATTCTGTAAAGGGATATTGTTCTCGAAAAGACTAGAGAGTGATGAGGAAAGCTTCAAACATTAAGTTCCTGAATTGATCATTTAGAGATGGTATAGTAGTATGTGGATCTACATCAAGAGCAAATGTTGTGAATGGGGTCCAGGAATAGAGCTCTATTCTATCTCCGCTTGCAAACTGGTTGATTCTTTTTTTTTTTTTTTCCAATATATGAAATTTATTGTCAAATTGGTTTCCATACAACACCCAGTGCTCATCCCAAAAGGTGCCCTCCTCAATACCCATCCCCCACCCTTCCCTCCCTCCCACCCCCCATCAACCCTCAGTTTGTTCTCAGTTTTTAACAGTCTCTTATGCTTTGGCTCTCTCCCACTCTAACCTCTAAACTGGTTGATTCTTAACTGACTTCATTCCTTTTTATCGAACCTTGCTAAAAGCAAAAATTGTCAGCCAATATGAACTTAGATTTTGACCTTTTCTAAACTCCTTTCCTCAGAGCTGTAGGCTTGATAATCTACCTTTCAAGTTAACACAAGTGACACTTCCCAATACACTTGGAGTTACCAGCCTTCCAGCCTGCAATATGCTTCTACCTGCCAATGCCATACATAGCTTAGATCTTTGTAATTATAGCACACCCCTTTCAGGGACCAAGTTTTCCCTTTTAGGGACTACTCTAAGCTTCTGTAACAAACCAAAAAAACAACAGTAGCTAAAGAAAGATAAATACTTTTTCTCATATAACAGTCTAGGGCCTGTTAGGCAGCTTCTCTTCACAAGGTAATTAAATTCAAGGCCAAGGTGCCTTCTATGTTACTGCTCTAAAAAAATCTCATGAGTCCTTTTTTTATTTTTAAAGTAACATTTACTTTTTAAAGTTTATTTATTTTGAGAGAGAGAGCACGCTTGCATGAGGGGCAGAGAGACAGGGAGGGAGAGAGAAAATCCCAAGCAAGCTCCACACTCAGTGCTGAGCCTGATGCGGGCCTAAACCCACAAACCATGAGATCATGACCTGAGCTGAAATCAAGAGTCAGACACAACTGACTGAGCCACCCAGGCGCCCCTCTCATGAGTCTTTCTAATCCTCATGGTTTAAACTGGCTCACCACCATCACAACTGAGTTCAGGACTAGGAGAAAGAAAGTCAAGGGCAAGTAAGAGAAGCGAACAGCTTCTCTTTAAGAATTTACCTAACTAGGCGCACCTGGGTGGCTCAGTCGGTTAAGCGTCCCACTTCGGATCAGGTCATGATCTCACGGTTCCTGAGTTTGAGCCCCGTGTCAGGATCTGTGCTGGCTGCTCAGAGACTGGAGCCTGCTTCGGATTTGGATTCTGTGTCTCCCTCTCTCTCTGCCTCTTCCCCGCTCAGGCGCGCTCTCTCTCTCTCTCTCTCTCTCTCTCTCTCTCTCTCTCTCGAAAATAAACATTAAAAAAAGTATTTACCTAATTAAATACAGAGCTTGCCTAACTTCCGTGTCTCTGTGGAATAAATATAATAAAAGATTTGATAGTAAAAATAGCAAAAAGTCAGAGTTGATACAATTAGAAAAAACTGACAGCCACTCAAATCATCAGATCTCATTATAGTAATTTACCCATTTGAATAGAGCTTTATTTTTTCTGTCCTTTCTAACATTTAGTTTTAGTCCTCAGACTAGACACATTGCAAGTGAAAATTAAAAGTAATTGACATGGAAGCACCTGAGTGGCTTGGTTGGTTAGGCCTCTGGCTTGGGCTCAGGTCATGATCTCACAGTTAGTGGGTTCAAGCCCCACATTGGGCTCTCTGCTGTCAGCACAGAGCCAGCTTTAGATCCTCTGTCTCCCTTTCTGCCCTCCTGCCCCCCCCCAACAAACATTAAAACATATTTATAAAAAATAAAAATTAAAAAAAGTAATTGACATGGGGGGGCACCTGGGTGGCTCAGACCATTAAGCATCCGACTCTTGATTTCCTCTCTTGATTTCCTCTCAGGTTGTGATCTCACCATTTGGTTCATGAGTTCTAGCCCCATAATGGGCTCTTCCCTGACAATGCAGAGCCTGCTTGGGATTCTCTCTCTCTCTCTCTCTCTCTCTCTCAAAATAAATTTTAAAAAAGTAATTGATGGCACAAAAACAGACACCCAGATCAATGGAACAGAATAGAGAACCCAGAAATGGACCCACAAACATGGCCAACTAATCTTTGACAAAGCAGGAAAGAATATCCAATGGAATAAAGACAGTCTCTTCAGCAAGTGGTGCTGGGAAAACTGGACAGCGACACGCAGAAGAATGAACCTGGGCCACTTTCTTACACCATACACAAAAAATAAAATGGATGAAAGACCTAAATGTAAGATAGGAAGCCATCAAAATCCTCAAGGAGAAAGCAGGCAAAAACCTCTTTGATCTTGGCCGCAACAACTTCTTACTCAACACATCTTCAGAGGCAAGGGAAACAAAAGGAAACATGAACTATTGGGACCTCATCAAAATAAAAAGCTTCTGCACAACGAAGGAAACAATCAACAAAACTAAAAGGCATCCGACAGAATGGGAGAAGATATTTGCAAATGACATACCAGATAAAGGGTTAGTATCCAAAATCTATAAGGAACTTATCAAACTCAACACCAAAAAAACAAATAATTCAGTGAAGAAATGGGCAAAAGACGTGAATAGACACTTCTCCAAAGAAGACATCCAGGTAGCCAACCAAACATGAAAAATGTTCAACATCACTCATCATCAGGGAAATACCAATCAAAACCACAATGAGATACCACCTCCCACCTGTCAGAATGGCTAACATGAACAACTCAGGCAACAACAGATGTTGGCGAGGATGAGGAGAAAGAGGATCTCTTTTGCATTGCTGGTGGGAATGCAAGCTGATGCAGCCACTCTGGAAAACAGTATGGAGGTTCCTCAAAAATTAAAAATAGAACTATCCCACAACCCAGCAATTGCACTACCAGATATTTATCCAAGGGATACAGAGATGCTGTTTTAAAGGGACACATGCACCCCGATGTTCATAGCAGCAGTATCAACACTAGCCAGGGTATGGAAAGAGCCCAACTGTCCATCAATGGATGAATGGGTAAAGAAGAGGTGGTATATATATATATATACAATGGAGTATTACTCAGCAATCAAAAAGAATGAAATCTTGTCATTTGTAACTACGTGGATGGAACTAGAGGGTAATTATGCTAAGCGAAATTAGTCAGAGAAAGACCAATATCATATGACTTCACTCATATGAGGAATTTAAGACACAGAACAGATGAACATAAGGGAAGGGAAGCAAAAATAATAAAAAACAGGGAGGGGGACAAAACATTAAGAGACTCTTAAATATGGAGAACAAACAGGATTACTGGAGGGGTTATGGGGGGGGGATGGGCTAAATGAGTAAGGGGCATTAAGGAATCTGCTCCTGAAATCATTGTTGCACTATATGCTAATTTGGATCGAAATTTAAAAAATAAAATTAAAAAAAGTAATTGACACATAGTAGTATTTACAAGACTGAGACTTATATATCTTGTTTCCCAGTAATAGTAGTTACCACAGTAACACATGTGGAACCTATCAATGTGAATGAACACTGAATTTCTAAACCAGAGCTATTTACGTTTTTCAAGAGATGCCTCCTGATAATAATGACAACGCTTCACCCAAGATACTTCTTGTGTCCTTCTAAATGATACAACTTCACCATTCTACCTAAGCACCTATACCAAAGTGACCTATACCGCCAACTATTTCATCCATGGTTGATCCGAGTTCTTTTATCTCCCTTGTTTCTATTTCCTCTAGAGTCAAGAGTTGGTCACTTAAGATCCGGTCGGGAGGATCTGGTTGCTAAGAAACAAGACGCTGGGGGGGTGAAGACGCTGCACTGCGACAAGCCCAGGAGTGAAAGCGAGAGGGGGAAGGGAAAGGCAAAGGCACTGGGCTGAGGCCGCTAGCTGCAGCCGCTTCTCTGGCCACCCGTCCCAGCCCTGCAGGAGCTAGTTGTTCATTGGTTCCTCCGCTGTAGCGCTGGCCTGTGATTGGTTGGACGGCGTGGGGGCCGGCGGTACCCTGCGAGCAGGAGGGGCGATGCGTGTGAGTACCGTGGCCATGCTTGCGGGCCGGGTAGCTGGAGCTTAATGGCGCGAGGACAGTCTGTGCCGGCCGCTGCAGGTGACAAAGGCGTAGTGAGGGCCACCGCGGCCCCGAGCAGGTGAGCGAGACGTCGAGGGGCCTGGGGTGCCGGCGGGGGTGGGGGTGGGGGGACGGGAAGTGCGGCAAGGGGCGGTACCGTTGGCAGCCAGCGGCTTCACGCCGCGGCCTCCTCCTCCGCCGGGCCGGGCCGGGGTCGCGTTAGCCCAAGCGCCCCCGAACGTCCCCACGCCCAGCCTGCAGCCCGCCGGCCTTCCCAGCCCCAGGTCCCTGCCGCCTGTCCCTATCGCACCACCAGCAGAGGGTGCCCCGGTGTCCGTCCGCCGGGCCGCGCCCTGTGTCTGCCAGCATCTTCCCTCAGCCTTGCCCCCCTGCCCGGCGCCTTTGTCAGTCCCCAACCCGCTCCACGCCCGGGGAGTTTCTACCCCTACGGGAAAGGCGGGGACACCACAGGCTGGGGAACTCTGAGGACGCTCCTCGCGGTGAGGTCTGCGCCCAAGGTTTGCACGGCTTTGATCTATTTATCCTGGGTTGCAGATGTGATTTTTTCGTTCACGGTGAAAGCCAACTGCCTCGGTTCTCATTTGTGGTCAGGAAGCGTGGACACAAGTCTTCTCCCCTGGAGCAGGATGACTCTGTTCTCTCCCGATCTCAGTTACGCCAAAGGCCTTTGACCTACCTACCCTACCGGCCCCTTCGTTTAGCGTCTTTTCTCTACCTAAGGAAAAAGGCTTTGTCTACAAAAGCCTTTTTCTATTTGGGGAAAAAAAAAAATCAGATGCCAGTGGTGGACTTCCATTTGGTCTTAATTAATTAGATTAGTTTTATTAAAACATTTAAATAAACCAAGACTGTGGGAATGGGGTGGGGGGAGTAGGACGCGAAGAGTTCGTAAAAAGTGTAGTGCATTAAATAGAATGTTTATTTCTGGTAAATAACACGTTTGACCTTAAGCATTAATTAACATTAAAAAAATAATTTATCGGGGCGCCTGGGTGGCTCAGTCGGTTAGGCGGCCGACTTCGGCTCAGGTCATGATCTTGCGGTCCGTGAGTTCTAGCCCCGCGTCGGGCTCTGTGCTGACAGCTCAGAGCCTGGAGCCTGCTTCATATTCTGTGTCTCCCTCTCTCTGGCCCTCCCCTGTTCATGCTCTGTCTCTTCCTGTCTCAAAAATAAATAAACGTTAAAAAAAAAAATTAAAAAAAATAATTTATCATGAATGGAACTAGATTTAGTAGTAGTGTAATTTGAACTTCAAATTTTTTCTTATTGCCACAGTTTTTGATAAGTCTGTACTTTTCTTTCCAGAATGTAGTGCACTATGACAGCTATTCCAAGAGAATTTATGAGAATATCGTGTATATTATAAATGAATATTACATGTGAAATATATACAAAAAATTTTAAGTATTTGATATGGACAGTATTTTTAATTAGCTAACAAGTGCCAGCACTTTGCAGGCCACAATAAATATTTTAGAACTTTTAAATGAATATTTTTGAAAGTGAAGAAAAAAAAAAAGCACCCAAATCCTTGCCCTGAATTGTGGATTAGACTGTTTTCTACTGAGGTCCAAACAAATTATAATGAAATACTCTATGTTCTAACATACATTTCAAATTGTGTGGTATGAAAAGTGACAATGTGCTAGGCATACAAGTGGAGAACAATAAAGCTTTGTAAAATCTATGTTCACCTGGGCTCCAAGAAGTGTTTTACAATTATTAAACTGCAGTTAGCCCTTGAAAATGCAAGGGTTGGAGTGTTGACCACCCTCAGTCGAAAATACTCATGTTAACTTTCAACTCCCTCACAACTTAAGCACTAATAGCGTACTGTTGACCACAAACCTTACTGATAACATAGTCTATTAACACGTATTTTGTATATATATTATATATTGTATTCTCACAATAAAGAAAACTAAAGAGAAGAAAATGTTATTAAGAAAATCATAAGGTCAGCTGGGACGTTTGGGTGGCTCCGTTGGTTAAGTGTCTGACTTCAGCTCAGGTCATGATCTTGCAGTTTGTGAGTTCAGGCCCTGCGTCAGGCTCTGTGCTGACAGCTTGGAGCCTGGAGCCTGCTCTTGATTCTGTGTCTCCCTCTCTCTCTCTGCTCACGCTCTGTCTCTCTCTGTTGCAAAAATAAACAAACATTAAAAAAAAGAAAATCATAAGGAAGAGCAAATACATTTATAGTCCAGTATTGTACTGAAGGAAGTCTGAGTGTAAGTGGATCAATACACTCAAACCTGTACTGTTCAAGGGCCAGTTGTACTCAATAAATAACAATTATTATGTGTGTTCTTCCTCTGCTCCTCCATGGCTCCCCTGTGCTTTGGTTCTCAGCAAATGATATTAAAATTACCTGTTTGTCTGCTAATATCCCTCACCAGACCATAAATTCCTTGAGGACAGGGACCATGCCATATTTATTTTTGTATCCACAATGCTTGGCACATAGTTGAATCTCACTAAATGTTTATTGAACTACATTTATTTGGGAAGCTTTCTAGAGCCCTTTTTCTTGGTGATTCTATTGCTTGAAGATCTTGGACTCCCTTGGTCACTGGACATATCATTCAAGGGCTCCTGGATTGAATTAGAGGATGCGATGGGAGGACAGATGGGTGGGGAGCCAGGTGAAGAAGCAAGGGAAGCCTCCACGGGGCAGGAGTGACTGCGTACGTGCGTGTAGGTGCTTTTTATATTTGAGTGGCAGGGTGTGTTTGGATGTGTGTAAGGATTAAGCCTTATCATGCCAATTGTCATGTTTTTCCTGAAGACAAGGAAGAACACTCCAAAAACTCAAATTTCTAGAAATAATACTAATTACAATTGTTGCTATAATCTTCCCACAATTTATAACTAATAATCACATAGCATAATAACAATGATTATGCTTATCCTATCATGTCAGATTAACTTGTTTTTAAATTTCATTTGATTACATTAGTAAAATTTAAATATACTCAGTCTTCATTGTTTGTAGGATGGACATTCACTCACAAAAGAATAAAGGAAATATTGCTTAGGACTAGAATGAAATTATAATTCTTTTAATGAGCTTTATTTTTTTGTTTGTGTGTGTTTGTGTTTTATCTGTTTTTTTTTTACAGTTAAACTCCACCATCTGTGAATTGCCAATCAATGTACAAATAAGGCACACTTATGGATTTTTTTTAAGGAAGATATATTGTATTCAACTTCCCCCCCCCCCCAGTGTTTTATTATGAAAAATTTTAAACATATAGCAAAGTCAAAAGAATGTTATAGTGAACACCTGTGTACCCACCACTTCTACTACCATTAATATTTTATTATACTTTTTTATCACATAATTTATCCATCTGTCCATCCACCAATCCATAATATTGAAATGCTATAATATTTGAAGAGATTTGAGCCTTATATTCCATGTGTATTTTAGGTCACTTTTATTCTTCCTTTATAGGTAGCATATAATTCTTAGGAATAAATTGTAACTGATTTATAATGTCCTAAAAACACTTGGATTTCATATGTAAATAAATCTATTTGTCTTTATTTCTAGTTCCAAAAGATGAGTCGTGGATATTCAGAGAACAACAATTTCTTGAACAATAACAACCAAATGGTGTTGGACATGATCCTTTATCCATTAATTGGAATCCATCAGACCATCAACTGGGAAACTGTGGCAAGGCTTGTGCCTGGGTTAACACCCAAAGAGGTAAATAACCATCCTCTAGATAGCTCCTGGAAAAATCAGAAAAAGTGACCAATTTAAAGAAACAGCTAGTGGGGCACAGTCAGTTAAGCATCTGACTCTTGATTTTGGCTCAGGTCATGATCTCACGGTTGGTGAGTTTGAGCCTGGTTTGTGAGTTTGAGCCTGGTTCATGAGTTTAAGCCCCATGTGGGGCTCCACAGCACTGACAGTGCAGAGCTTGCTTCATATCCTCTGTCCCCCTCTTTCTGCCCCTCCCCTGCTCACACATCAGCTTGCTCGCTCACTCTCTCTCACTCTCTCTCAAAAATAAATAAACTCAGGGTGCCTGGGTGGCTCAGTCGGTTAAGTGTCTGACTTCAGCTTGGGTCATGATCTCACAGTTCATTAGTTCGAGCTCCGCGTCAGGCTCTGTGCAGACAGCTCGGAGCCTGGAGCCTGCTTCTGATTCTGTGTTTTCCTCTCTCTGCTCCTCCCCCACTCATGCACGAGCTCTGTCTCTCAAAATAAATAAACATTAAAGCCTTTAAATAAATAAATACATACATAAATAAATACATAAACTTAAAAAAAGAAGAAATGCTACTCCTGAAATCATTGTTGTACTATATGCTAACTTGGATGTAAATTAAAAAAACAAACAAAAATTTAAAAAAAGAAAGAAATGGCTACTAAGAGAAAAACATTTGAATTTTACATATACATATGTGTGAATACTGAATGTGCATATGATATGATTTGACTAGATACAAACTGCATAAATTATTATTTATGTACATTACCCAAACACCTGGTACGTTAACCCACCTGGTATGTAAATTCAACCAATTGTTTATGTAACAACTGAAAGTTCACTAATACATAAATTTAAGTAACAAAACTGTTACTGGAAAATTATGGGTAGATAAAATTTTTGTAAATCAAGTCATATGTTATTAAATCCCTAATACTATGCTTCTCAAATTTGAGTGATGGACAGATCTTTTTAAAGGAAAACCTTGAGAACTCCCAATGTTGACTTAAATTATTTTTTTAATGTTTATTTTCTTTATTCTGAGAGAGCATGAGCAGGGGAGGGACAGAGAGAAAAGGAGAGAATCCCAAGCAGGCTCCACACCATCAGCACAGAGCCTGACATGGAGCTTAATCTCACAAACAGTAACATCAGGATGTGAATCAAAATCAAGAGTCGGATGCTTAACAGACTGAGCCACCCAGGTGCCCCTTAAATTATTTTTATTATAATGTAAATAAAATGTCCACTAATAATACTAGTTGTAAACACACCTATACACCCATAAACCAAATTTGCATATTATAGACACAAGTGAGAACTAAAAACAACACAATTCAAACTAAAATGGTTAGCTAGGGGTGCCTTGGTGGCCCAGCTGGTTGAGCATCCAGCTTGATTTTGGCTCAGGTCGTGATTCCAGGGTTGTGGATCCAACCCCTCATCAGGTTCCACCCTGAGCATGGAGCGTGCTTGGTATTTTCTCTCTCTCCCTCTGCCCCTCTCCCCTGCTCATGCTCTTTGTCTCTAAAAATAAAAAAAAATAGGGTCCCCTGGGTGGCTCAGTTGGTAGACTCCCGACTTCAGCTCCGGTCATGATCTCACAGTATGTGGGTTCAAGCCCTGTATCCAGCGCTGAGCCTTCTTGGGATTCTCTCCCTCTGCCCCTTCCCCTCTCACGCTTGTGTTCTCTCTCTCTCTCTCAAAATAAGTAAAGAAACCTTTAAAAAAATTAAAAAAATAAAAATAATAATGGTTACCTAATGTGGTAAAGTAATAGTGTTTTGCTGAAATTGAATTGCTGATTACAAGGCAAATATTGTGTGATCTGTCATGGCACAAAATATTTTGCATTTAGCTTATATTGCCTTGTACCTTTCAAAGACTTCATCCTTCCTCCACTTTTCTCTCTTTAACCTCCTATGAAGACTTACATTGCACCATGACATTACTAGCCTTCCCCTGATACCACTGCCTCCCTCCTCTATCAAGTCCCTTCGCTATCTTATCCTTTTAAAAATTAACCTTAGATGGGGTGCCTGGGTGGCTCAGTTGGTTAAGCATCTGACTTGATGATTCTCATGGTTCGTGAGTTCAAGCCCCACATCGGACTCTGCACTGATACTGCAGAGCCTGCCAGGGATTCTCTCTCTCTCCCTCTCCTGCTGCCCCTCCCCCACTCACACTCTCTCTGTCTCTCTCAAAATAAATAAATAAACTTAAAAAAAATTTACCTTAGACAATTGAAGTATTTCTTAGTACAACTTAATTATAAACAGAAAAGCAAATAGGCACTGAAATACTCTGTTATCCTGATGATTTAGATGATTTTATTTTATGCTTAGAATCAAAACTTAAAATCTAAACATTCTTATAGAGAACTCTTTGATTTCTAGTAATTTATCCATGAACCCTAGTTTGAGAAACATTGACCTCAGAATTTCTGCTGTTAATAGGAATCCTAAAGTAAGTGAATCATCTCAGAGTTCTCTAAAAGTAGAAATGACATTAGTGATTTTCCCCAATAAATTTTAAGCGTATTTACCATTGCCCTGCTCCGTCATATACACTCAATAAATACTTGTGGATGGACTTCTGTTAATTTTTCTATTTTTCTTCCCTCTTCTCCTTTTTTTCTTTTTGGATTCAGAGTAGCAAACAGTCCCTCCTGATAATGTGATTGTGTACGTTCAGAACGTATGTTAGGAAGAATTAGGAAAATATTGAGATAGGATTATTCCTATAAAGGGCACATGGGCAATGGTTTCACTCTTATGTGGATCCTGAGAAACTTAACAGTAACCCATGGGGGAGGGGAAGGAAAAAAAAAAAAAAGAGGTTAGAGTGGGAGAGAGCCAAAGCATAAGAGACTGTTAAAAACTGAGAACAAACTGAGGGTTGATGGGGGGTGGGAGGGAGGGGAGGGTGGGTGATGGGTATTGAGGAGGGCACCTTTTGGGATGAGCACTGGGTGTTGTATGGAAACCAATTTGACAATAAACTTCATATATTGGGAAAAAAAGGGCACATGGGCATAATGTTTCACATGTAGTGAATGCTTAAATACTTTTAAATCAATAATAAACGTGTTTTTGCTATTAAAAAATAAATAAATAAATAAACAAATAAATAAATAAATAAATACTTGTGGAATCAGTGAATGAACCAACTTCCACCATCTTCTTTTGCAGCTGAGAAAACCAGTACCCACAAGAAATTACTTGCCCTCAGTTATGTTATAGGTCTTTGTGAAATGATGAGGGAGTTTATTTTTTACGTTTATTTATTCTAAGAGAGATTGAGAGAGAGAATCAGTGGGGGAAGGGCAGAGGGAGAGGGGGACAGAGGATCTGAAGTGGGTTCTGTGCTGACAACAGAGAGCCTGATGCAGGGCTTGAACTCATGCACTGTGAGATCATGACCTGACCTGAAGTCAGACACTCAATCAACTGAGCCACCAGGTGCCCAGGAATTTATTTTTTAGTGTATAGTATCATTCCCTAATTTATACTTTTCAAACCTTCTGGTTAAGTTTTGAAACATGTTAACTTTTAAAATGGGACAAACCTGTGAAGTCAACTACTGTTCTAACTTTTTATTGTGAATATCTTCAAACGTATAGAAAAGTTGAAAGAATAGTACTACACCACTCTATTCTAATATATATGCCCTAATTGCTTGATCCCTTTATGTAATTTTTTTCTGTGGTATTTAATAGTAAGCTTCAGGCACTGTGACACTTTACCCCATAGACTACAGTGTACATCTCCTTAAAAATAGACATGGGACACCTGGGTGGCTCAATCTGTTCAGCATCCGACTTTTGATTTCCGCTCAGATCATGTCTCATGGTTCATTGCATCCAGCCCCACGTCGGGCTCTGCACTAGCAGCATGGAGCTTATTTGGAATTCTCTGTCCCTCTCTCTCTGCCCCTCCTACGCTTATGCTCTCTGCCTCTGAAAGAAACATTAAAAAAAAATGACATTATTTTATAACCATGGTACCATGGTCAAACCCAAGAAAATTAACAATAACTCTGTGATATCATCTAATATTCACTGTGTATTCAAATTCACTGAATTGTTGAATTATTTTAACTAAAATACAAGTAAACGTGAATCAGATTATTTTTAAGTAGTGTTAATTTTTTTAATATTTGCTTATTTTTGAGAGAGAGAAAGAGAGAGGGCAAGGAAGGGGTAGAGAGATAGGGAAACTGAATCCAAAGCAGGCTCCCCGCTGCCAGCACAGAGCCCCATGCAGGGTTTAAACCACAAACCATGAGATAATGACCTGAGCTGAAATCCAGAGTCAGACACTCAACTGACTGAGCCACCCAGGCACACCTAAGTAGTGTTAACGTGTTTTTAAATTTTTGTTTAATGTTTATTTATTTTTGAGAGATAGAGCGTGCGGGCAGGGGAGGGGCAGAGAGAGAGGGAGACACAGAGTCAGAAGCAGGCTCTAGGCTCTGAGCTCTCAGCACAGAGCCCGACATGAGGCTCGAACTCACGAGCTGTGAGATCATAACCTGAGCCGAAGTCGGCCACTTAACCAACTGAGCCACCCAGGTGCCCCAGTAGTGTTAATTTTTTAATAACTTTTTTATTACTAAACAAAACATGTCCTTAAAGAACACACACAGGCACAAAGGAAATAAGTGAAAAATCAGAATGATAAATCTGGCCCTATCTAAAGTAAGTTGTTAACACCTTGGTTATATATCCTTCCAGATACTTTTCTATATACAGAAAAATTCTTCAGGTGGATATACAACAAATGTATTGTTTGGCTGCTTGCTTTTTCATTCAGCATATCGTAATCATCTTTATATATCAGTTAATAGACTTCTGCAGCATTTGAGCTATGAGCTATAATAATTTATTAAACCAGTCCCTTTTGTCCCTTTAGTCCCTAGGCTATCTAACATAGTTAGAAATATGTTATTCTTTTCTTAAGGCTTTTGTTACATATTGCCCACTAGAAGGGCCATCCGTGTTATATTCCAATCAACATAGCTGAATACTTGATCCCTGCACTTTCTATATCACATATTATTTATGTGTATATGTCTTTTCAAAATTCCCATTTAAAAAAAATTTTTTTTAGATGTTTATTTTTGAGACAGAGCGAGAGACAGAGTGCAAGCGGTGGAGGGGCAGACAGAGAGAGACACAGAATCTGAAGCAGGCTCCAGGCTCAGAGCTGTCAGCACAGAGCCCAACACCGGGCTTGAACTCACGAAACGTGAGATCATGACCTAAGCCGAAGTTGGATGCTTAACCAACTGAGCCACTCAGGTGCCCCTCAAAATTCTCATTTTTAAAAAATGTTTGTTTGTTTATTTATTTATTTTAACGTTTATTTATTTTTGAGACAGAGAGAGACAGAGCATGAACAGGGGAGGGGCAGAGAGAGAGGGAGACACAGAATCTGAAACAGGCTCCATCCAGGCTCTGAGCTGTCAGCACAGAGCCCGACGCGGGGCTCGAACTCACGGACCGTGAGATCATGACCTGAGCTGAAGTCGGACGCTTAACCGACCAAGCCACCCAGGCGCCCCTGTTTATTTATTTTTGAGAGAGAGAGAGCACAAGTGAGGGAAGGGCAAAGAAAGAGACGTAGACACAGAATCTGAAGCAGCCTCTAGGCTCTGAGCTGTCAGCACAGAGCCGGACACAGGGCTTGAACCCACGAACCGTGAGATCATGACCTGAGCTGAAGTTGGATGCTTAAGTGACTGAGCCACCCAGGCACCCCCAAAATTCTCATTTATATAATATATATATATAATTTTTTTTTAAGTTTATTTATTTTGAGAGAGAGCACATTCACATGCAAGTGGGGGAGGGCCAGAGAGAGGGAGAATGAGAATCCCAAGCAGGCTCCGTGCTGTCAGTGCAGAGCCCAAGATGAGGCTCAGACCCACAAACCACGAGATTGTGACCTGAGCAGAAATCAAGATTTGGACACCCAACTGACTGAACCACCCAGGTGCTCCATCAATTATATATATTTTTAATAAATGTTAACTTGTTTCAGTTTTAATTTACTTTAAATCCTAAAGAGGTTGAACATTTTATATTTAATTCTATGTCCTTTTTCTATTTGTGAATTTGTTTTGTTAGTAGTTTTAAATAATGATTTTCTATGTATTAAATATATTAACCCTTGATCTAGTTATTTTTTTTTGTTTGTTACCAGCCTATTAGGTTATTAATGGTAGTCTCATATACAAATGTTTACAAGTTTAAAATGTTTAGTGTAAAATCTGTGAATCTTTTACTTTAATATCTGCCTTTTTTGTCCTGTTTAGAAAATCCTTCCTGGGGGCATCTGGGTGCATTAGTCAGTTAAGCATCCTGCTGTTGGTTTCAGCTCAAGTCATGATCTCATGGTTCGTGGGGTTGTTGCCCCCTGTTGGGCTCTGGCACTGACAGCATGGAGCCTGCTTGGGATTCTTTCTCTCTCTCTCTCTCTTTCTTTCTTTCTCTCCCCAGCTCACGGACATACACTTTCTCTGTCTCTTAAAATAAATAAAAGAGGAAAAAAAAAAAGAAAATCCTCACATGAAGCCGTATAATAAATACGTAGTCACCTACATTTTCCTGACTACTTTTATTTTCTACTTTTAAATCTTGACTCCACATGGAGTTTATTTTAGTTTTAACGTTTTTTTTTTCTAATGAATAGTTAATTGTCTCCATATTTATTGAATGTTTCATTCTTTATTACTGATTTGAAATTCCACCTTCAAATCTCTGGATTTACTATTCTAATCTGTTGATCTCTATCTAATCCTACTAACAGTTCTATGTTCATTTATTTTCAATATTTTTTAAATATCTGGTGGACAAAAAAAATATTTTTTACCTTTCCTTAATATTCTGTTATTTAATTTCCTGGATTATCGTGTTTTTTTTTTCCATTTTGACAATGATCGTGTTGGTATTTTGAAAGTGGAGAAAGGATGAATTAAGAGTTTTTATGTATCGGGTGCCTGGGTGGCTCAGTCGTTAAGCATCTGACTTCAGCTCAAGTCATGATCTCACAGTTCGTGAGTTTGAGTCCCCCATCAGGTGAGCTCATGCCCCACTTGGGTGAGCATGAGCCCCCCTTTGCTACTGGTGAGCTTGAGTCCCACTTCGGGTGAACACAAGCCCCACCTTGGATAGAACATGAGCTGGTGAGCCCTGCTTCTCTCTCTCTCTCTCTCTCTCTCTCTCTCTCTCTCTCTCTCTCTCTGCCCCTCACTCACTTGCACACTCTCTCTCAAAAAAAAAAGAAAAAAGGAGTTTTTATGTTTTTAAAGATGAAATAATGTGTCTAATTTTTCCAAAGTGCACCATTTTACATTCCCACCAGTAATGTCAGTTCCAATTTCTTCATATCCTTGCCAACACTTTTATCTGTCTTTTTGAATACAGCCCCTTATGGGTATGAAGTAATAATTCATTACGATTTTTTTCTTTTTTCTTTTATTATGATTTTGATTTTCATTTTCCTGATGGCTAATGATGATCAGTATCCTGTCATGTGCTTATGGGCCATTTATAGATCTTCTCTAGAGGAATGTCTATTTAGATCCTTTGCCCATTTTTTAAATTAGGTTATTTATCTTTTTATTATTGAGTAGTAAGAGTTCTTAATATATTCTAGATGCAAGTCCGTTGTCAAATAATATGATTTGCAAATATTTTCTGCTATTGTATATGTTGCCTTTTCATTTTCTTGATGGTGTCCTTTGAAACACAAAGTTTAAATTTTGAGGAGGTCTGGTTTTTCTGCTTTTTCTTTGTTGCTTGTGCTTTTAGTGTCATAGCTAAGAAACTATCACTTAGTCCAAGGTTATTTTCTCATAAGAGTTTTATAGTGTTAGCGCTTACATTTAGTCTTTGCACAATATGTCTTTGATCTATTTTGAGCTAATTTTTGTGTGTGGTATAGGTAAGAGGTCCAGTCTCATTCTTTTGTATATAGATATCATGTAATTTTTGCTTAAGCACAAAGAATATTTAACAATATAATTTAAATTATTTATGGTTTACTTCTTTGTTTAAGCAATCATGTGTTCATTTCAGATATTCAGAATTCATAATATTCTTATTAAGTATTAGAAATTGCTGTAAACTTTATTAAATAAGATAAATCTACATTATAGCTGTGAACTTTACCTAAAGGATATCCAAAAAACCTGTGTGGGTTTTTTTTTTTTTAAGATTTTATTTTCAAGTAATCTCTACACCCAACGTGGGGCTTGAACTCAAAACCCCGAGATCAAGAGTTGCATCCTCCTCTGACTGAGCCAGCCAGGTGCCCCAGGAACTTGTGTTTTATTTAAAAGCCTACCTATCACTTTCTCCGTGTTACAAAAATTAAATTCATTTTGTAGGAGAAATGAATTCAGTAAAACCATTTATCTTTTTTATCCTATACATGTATATGAATCTGTACATTTTTCTAATGATGTTATAACATTTGTTTTCCTTTATTTGTCCAGACATTCATCACAACTTTTTTCAGTCTTCATATAAAAAAATATTTGGTTTTTCATATATCATATTAATTATTTTTTTTAAGACTTTGTTTAAAGACATAGCATATTGACTGCATATGTCCATCTATGCATACATATTTTTTAAGTGTGTTTTTTAAAAAAAATTTTTACTTTTCAAAAGACTAAGCCTTGAACAGGCATTTCATGTAATAGTAACCGTATAATCAATCTTTACTGAAAATAGTGCTTAATATCTAGTGGGTATTTGATAATATTTGTATAATAAATGAGTGATGCCATGCCCAATGCTTTATTCATTTAATATATAGACATATACATTGTATATATTTTTCTCCTTTTGCACCTCCCAGATTACTTGGCCTGCTATGGAATTTGCCATCCGTGTTGATGTTGGTGCAGATTTAAAAATGGATGCTATGGCAGTGTTGTTTGACCAAGATCCGCATTAAGGAAGGCATTTTATGCTGTGACCTAAGACACACATAGAAATGACATTTCCACGAAGGAGTACTTAGCCTAGTATGCTTAATGCACTTCCGATATTTTCTAATCTATTAAATTTTACTTCTTTTTTTTTTTTTTCCTCTTCAATTGCTGATCTGGACCTTCTAAGTTGATTTCTTGAGTAACTGATGGGTTAAGGGGAAAACACTGTTCTAGAACAAACTATGCCCAAATATGTGACCATGATGTATTACTACTGTATTTTGTGCAAGGTGAACCTCAGTGTTGGTAAGAACAAAGTCTTCATTATTTTAATAAAGAAAATCTAGTGTCACGAATTAAATTCTTTTTGGTTTGCTTTCCATTGAAGGTTAAAATTTGGTCTGATTCCTGACGGGAACTCAGTTAATGTAAAAATAATAACCAAGTTTTTAACTAAATTATTAAAATTGTCAACTGATAATAAAAACAGACCACAGGGAAATATGGTTTATAAAGACATTCTTCATTTTCCTGTAACAGCATAAACATATTATGCCATTGGGTTAAAGTGTATTAAAAAAAAGTTCTACCCTGAATTCTTAAAAAAAAAAAAGTCAGAAGCTTTTGTGTATTGAAATGTGTGCTAATTTTCTAGGTATTACCCAGCAGATTAGTATTCACTCGTAAAAAATGATTATAGAAAAGTATTGTCAAATAGAAGGCAAGAAAATAATCTTATTTTTTAGTTACAAAAGACCTACATTTCCTTCCTTGATGTCGTTACAGTGTGCAAAAAGGTTTGATGAACTGAGGAGCAGTGGCAGCTCACCTGTTGACAACCAATATAATCCCCTAATGGCTGCTGGAGAGAGTCCTGTGGAAACCTTAGCCACATATATCAAATCATCACTTCTTGACATGCAGGGAGAATTTCAGGAAACTCCAGTTGGTCAAGATGCAGTTTCCAAAACAGGTACGGTTTGAAAACAAAATTTAGTGTTTGTCCTTATGATAATTTTGCAACATATGCATTTCAATCAACTTTATTTACTTAGAGGCTAATATAAACATTACTGGAAAACCTATTAGTATTTGTATCTTCCTGAATTTTAGAAAATTATCTTTGCTATATTTGAAAAATGTTTTAGTATTACCATACAGGTCAAACGCTATTACCAAAAAAAAGCTATTTACTATATCAAAATTTACTACTCCAGTCTGTTGGCCTAGTTATGTCATAATTTCAGAGATTTGCTGACCTATACCTTCTACTTAAATTTTTTTACTGAGAAAATGTTGCTTGTTCCTCATGTTATCTTTTTTTACAGCTACCTTTTATTGTAGTCAACAGTAGCTTCGAATACCACTGTGGCAGTGTAGAAAAGATCTTTTCTACAATTATGTTGGAAATATTTACTGATTTTAGAAATTCTGAGTGTAGTAAATAATTTGAACCTCAGCAACAGCAAAGTACTGATATAAAAACTTGCTTCAGGAAGACAGAACTATATTGTTGGCTTTTGAACATTTGATCCCTGCCCATTCACACCGTTTCATTTTTTAAATCTTCAGTGTAACGTCAGCAATGTGTGATCCTATTTTTGTACTGTTTTTTCCATATACCTTTAGAAATATTAAGGGAAATGCCACCTAACAAAGTGCCATCTTTAGCCTTGGAAACCATGCATTTACAGTATAACCATTCAGTAAGTAAAAACCCTTTCTCAGCTAGAAACGCTAACCTCCCCCTTTGTTTTTGTATGTGTTTGTTTCTGTATTTAAGGAAGACATAGTATAGCTTCCACAAGGAATTGTTCTTCAGAAAGTGAAAATTGTACTACTCGTAATGGTGGAGAAAAGACTGAAGAATCTGAAGGGTAGGAGGCTGGTTCTTTGCTAGATAAGATTTAATATGAATATCAACTTTAAATTATAAAATATATGATTGGTGATTGTATACATCAGTTACCATAATTTAGGAATTTCACATTACACAATTGTTGAAACTGTTGGAATCAGAACAGTTCATGTGTTGAACTATAACAATTGCTTGATAGCTAAACATGTGGCTTATTCCTGTTATAATTAAATTGGACTACAGTTTTCCACATAAAAAATTCATTTTCATATTTGTAAATATTAAGAATAGCCTCTACTAATACAAAACTTTGAAAAGCAAATTTTAAAACCCAAAGAAAAATCTCTGCCATTAATTCTCCAATTTTGGTAAAGAAACTAGATGTGTATTTTAGAACCATTGGAATATAATTCTGATTATGGAAACATTAAAAATTAGAATATACCTTTCAGTATATTGCAAGTTTTGATTGTTTTGTATATTTTACATAAAATAAATTAACATATATTTTAAGTATTCACCTTGATGAGTTTTGGCAAATGGATACACCATGTAACCATCACACAAATGAAGATATAGAACATTTTCATCATATCTGAGAGTTCATTTCTGTATTTTCAGTTCTGATAGGTTTTTTCTTCTTTTTTGTAACAGCTTTATTCATATATAATTCATATACCATAAAATTTACCCTTTTGAAATAGTTCTGGAGATGGATGGTGGTGATGATTGCATGACAGTGTGAATGTACTTAATGCCATTGGACTGTACACTTAAAAAGAGCTAATATGACAGATTATGTGTTATGTGTATTTTACTACAATAAACAAAAATTCACCCTTTTGAAGTGTATAGTTCAGGGATTTTTAATTTACTCACATAGATTTTTAACTGATAGTTTTGTTTGTGTATCACAAAATTTATCAGATAATTTTCTTGCTGGGATTGTCTAGTATTTCATACTGTAGATCTAAAATCCATAGAAACATTATGCTTCATTATACAAGCATACCTTACCAGCACCTGTTTATATTTTGACCATAATTTCTTTGGAAGAACAATTTGTGAAGAGTTATTTAAATTCCTTTGACCTTGACAATAGTGTTGGTTAATAATCCTTTATCTGGGAGCCCAGTTTTGTTTCAAATATGATTTTTTTGTATTAGAAAGTTACGAAGTTCCATTGAACACATTAAATTCATATTGTAGGACAGTGTGTCTCTTTTGATTTATTCTCTTTTGTAATGACATGAAAGTAGTTGTGGATCATGCTGATATTTCTTTTTGAGGTGATCTAATTTTCAAGGGAAAGTAAATTCAAGGACTATGTATTTTTTAAGCAGTCTTTCTGATGCATCATCTAAACTTGTTCTTAAATTATTTTTAAAATATGTTAATAAACACATTGTAGTCTTAATTCTTTTAACTACATTTACTAATTTATATTTGATGAACGCATAGAAATAAACTTTCTTGCTGTTAAAAATAAGTAACCATGCTAATTTTTTGATTCTTCAATGAATGAATTTAACTGTTTTTCTTATTTATTAATAGTAATAAAATTTTAATATTTAATATTTATCTCCTCATACCTATAACCATGTAAAAGTACTGTTTTATGTTCCTCACAAGAATTAGAATGTGTTATTTAATTTTTGTGTGTGTGAATTGGTATTAGTTTTTAAAACTTTGTTATTAACTTATAACTTGAAAACTAAACTTTAAACCATGTAAATTATGAGTCCTGTAATAAAAATATTTTTGTTTTTCTAAGTTCTTAAGTTATTAGGCTTAATAAGCTTAACAGCTTAAGCTGTTAGGTCAATAACCTAACTAAATTTAGTCAAAATCTAAGATACAGATCAGGTTAGCAAGATACTTTTATGAAAAATTCTGAATGTCAAACCCTTTCAAATTTATTTATGGTCAAAACTTCCAAAAACATCTTGTTCTTGTACTTCCAATAAATGTCAGTATTCTTGGCTCCTCCTCTAAAACTCTAATAATTTCATTTCTGTGTAACATTTTTTATGAAGGCCAAACATGGTGATCCATGTATGTGATGAAGCAAAAAACTTGAAAGAAGATTTTATTTGCCCACGAGATCTTTTGATAGCAGAAATGAAGTACTTTGCTGAATATTTATCTATGGATGCCCAGCGCTGGGAAGAGGTGGACATTTCAGTTCATTGTGACGTTCACATTTTCAACTGGTTGATAAGATATGTTAAAAGGAACACTAAGGAGAATAAAGATTGTGAGATGCCCACTTTAGGTAAAAGACCATCTATTGCTTATTTTGTAGTGAAATTTATGTGTCACCTGGTAGTTGCTTCACACCAAGCATGCAATGTGGAAAATTATTTGGACATTAGTATTTGTGCCTAGATTTAGTAATCACCTTTTAGGAAACTGATACCTCATCATTTTTAGTAGATTATAGTGAATGTATGGCAAGTGGACAGGTCTCTAGATCAGCAGTTCTCATTGTATGGTACATGGACCTCTGGAGTCCTGGAGATATTTTGTTGTTTTTTTTTATTTTGAGAAGGAGAGAGAGAGAGAGAATGAGTTGGGGAGGTGCAGAGGAGGGGAGAGAGAGATTGAGAGAATCCTAAGCAGGCTTCATGCTCAGCGCAGAGCCCAATGTAGGTCTCAATCTCACAACCGTGAGATCATGACCTGAACCAAAATCAAGAGTCAGACACTCAACCAGCTGAGCCACCCAGGTGCCCCAGAGTCCTGGAGATCTTTTAGAAGGTTCACGAAGTCAAGACAATATACATAATAATACTAATATCTTACGGTCTTCTTCTTTGTTGCCATTTGTTCACATGGTATAGAAGTAATGGAGGGCACACATCTGGGCAGGGGCACCAAACTGTACTAGTGGTCATCATATTCTTGAATAACATGTGCTCATAGTTAAAAAAAGAAAAGAATAAATTCAGTCTCACTTTAAGAATGTCCTTGATGAAACAGTAAAGATGAGTAATTTGATTAACTCTTGACCCTTGAGCATGCATCTTTTCCAAGTTCTGTGTGATGGCATGGGAGGTGCACTTCTGCACACTAGAGTGTGATGGTTGTCTAGAGGAAAAGCACTTGTGCAGTTGTTTGAGTTGCAAGCTAAACCAGCTGCTTTTTGAAAAAGAGAAAACCATTTTTACTTGAAAGAATGAGAGGCAAATTATGGTTATTCAGACTTAGGCAAGATATTTTCTTGAAAATGAATTAAGCTGATCAACTGAAGGGAAACAACTGACAGTATTTGTTGTCAATAATAAAATTCAAGGTTTCAAGTGAGAGAGTAGGAAAACTTGTATCTGCTTCCACATGCTTGACAGTTTCTCCATATTTAAAAGACTTTTCTGATGAGACTGGTGGTGATATTAACAAATGTGAGAGAGATATATATACATATATATATTAGAGAGTGTGTGTGAGGAAGTGGTAGTGGGGGAGGGAGAAAGAGAGAATGAGAATCTTAAGCAGGCTCCATGTTCAGTGCAGAGCCCAACACGGGGCTCAATCTCATGACTCTGACGTTATGACCTGAGCCGAAATCAAGAGTGAGACTCTCAACCGACTGAGCCACACAGGTGTCCCTTATATATATTGTACAATGAAATGTTTCAACATTTAGAAGATCTGCATAACTCAATGAACCAATATTTTCCAAATGACAGTGCGTGATGTTAAAATCATGCATGGGTCAAGCAAAGATCCATTCAAAGTGCAAGATAAATCATTTGACTTTGAGATAACAGAATAGGAAAAGTTCATTGATATGACTTCAGATTCCATAACACCTAACCTTTAAAAGAAACTATCAGTTGTTGAGTTTTGATGGAACATCAGAGAAGACTGCCCACAAACTGAATGTAGAAACAGATATAGAATCCAGCTATCTTCTCTTAAGTTGGATATCGAAGAAATTTGTAAAAAATGTCAGTGTTACTCTTGCTAATTTGTATTTTGGAAAATACAGTTATTTTTCATAAAGATATGTTAGTATATAATGAGTTTATTCTTTTAAAAGGAATTAAATATTTCAAATTTTTCCTTTTTTAATTTATACTGATAGTTCTAACCCATCTCAACAAAAAAGGAGTCTTAAGATCAAAAGCTTGGGAACCAGGGATGCCTGGCTGGTTCAGTCATTGGAGCGTGCAACTCTTGGTCTCGGGGTTGTGAGTTCAAGCTCCATGTTGGGTGTGGAGATTACTTAAAAATACAATCTTAAAAAAAGTAAAAGTTTGAGAACTGGTGTTCTAGATGAAAGGAAGAATAATGAGTAATCTTTAGTCGGGTATAGCATTGTATAGGAAATCACACTTGTAGTTTAGTAAAGTCTGTGCCTTAGAATTTGCTATTTGTAGCAGTCCCAAAATATTTTTAAATTCTTATTAATAAATAAATCTATAGGGATAGTATAAACATTTTCTGAAGAAACTTATTAATAGATTTTAAGGATCAAATTAATGAAAAAAGATTTTGGTGGTTCTTAAATAAAAATTACAAGCTTGCTAAATAAAAATTTTCAGCCAGTTGGAGTCCAGAGGTTCCAGATCACTCAGATATGGTTATGTATATGTGAAATAAAAAATTAAATTATGCAGGGAGAAAAAAAATGTTTTATCCAGCATATTTATGCATATAGTCACTCTGTAATCTTTGACCTTATATCAGTAGCTACAAACATAAACTTTTATAAAAGCAATCTTTATTCTAACCAGGAAAACCACCAGAATGCTTACTTAAATCTCTAATAGTGCAGACAAGTGGTCTTAGCTGGAATGAGCTATATTACTCTTCCCTGAGGAATTTTTCATGAGGAATTTTTCACCAGTCCCCTTCACCATTTCTTTCTATCTGAGAGCCTTTAACCTAGAATTATTGTTTAAACAAAGATTGGAATTGCTCATTTTAATCATTGCATAGTCCTTTATTTGGAAGGATTATCTCAGTACTATAATGGGAAAAATCACAATTTTTTTTTCCTTAAATATACCTCACAGGAGATGACTTAGGTTTACCAAAATAGTAGTGTCAACCAGCATTCCCCTTTCTGTGGTTATGCCTCGCCTCAGTTTGCCTTTAGGAAGTAACTTTAGCGCTTCTGCAGTAGTAAATTTTATGTTACCTTTTAGAGTCTTTTAAATAAATAATTGTTCATGACAAGTATTGTACTGCCTTTGAAATAACTTCACTAATAACAAGTGCTTTCATTAATCATTTAAAAGATGTTCTCACTACGATTTTTTTTATGTGATAAATTAGAGTCTCAATTTTAATTATCTTTTTCTCTGATTTAGTTAAGCAGAAGTTTGCATGTGTCGTATCTTTAGCTGGAGTCTTTTTACTTAGATATAAATCTAATTCCAGGGCAGATTTACTATGTGCTTTCTCTGTACCCCATATTTTAACATTGCATTTTCTTTCTTTCGTGTATCTAAGCCATATGACGTAGTAATGTTATAATAAACTGCTCTTACAATGTAACATCCTCTTTTAAGGTGAGAAGGACCTTGTCCTGAGGAGATTGAGGTACAAATCAGAAGGAGAATTAAATTTTTTTCTTTCTTTTTAGAGCCAGGAAATGTCATTTCAATTCTTATTTCTTCAGAGTTTTTGAAAATGGATTCATTGGTAAGTATTAATAAAAGATCCAAGTTCTTTTATTCACCTATGCTTAATTTAACATACAACTTGATTTTTCCTTCAAGTGCCTAGAAATTTCTAAGACATCTTACTTAAGTAGTTGTTAATTCAAGAGTGTGATTCTGTAACTGAACTAATAGGAATTTGCTTCGCGGTGAGTTACAGCTAAGAGCCTGCATCAGGTAGAGTTGTCACACAAAGGAAACTATTTGCAGCAAATAAGGAGATCATGGGGAATAACTTCCAGAGCTTTGACTCGCCAAGGAGGGGTGAGCATTTTCTTTTATTTAGGGTTTAGGATGAACATTCATAAAGGGGAGCTCTGTCATACCAAGTAAAGGTATGACATAGCACAGGCATCCTGTGCTATGTTAATGAAGCTTGTGCTCCACCTAGGATGGAAACTTCAATTTTATAATGAACAGAGGTAACTGGAAGAGAGCAAGGTTCTATGGGTTTAAACTGGATGAGGTCTTGGGTTTGTTATCTTGGGTGAGGAGTGCAGGGCCTTGCTTACTTTGGAAACAGCGATGAGAGTTTTTACCACTACTTTGGTCAGGCTATTTCCAGGCCTGGTGGAGACTGTTAGTTTTTGTGTTCCCTTTGTTCTCTTAAAATTCTTAACTGTTAAGGTCTGTGTATTTCTTTGTAATTCTGACACCTCCTAAAGGCACTTCTGTAAGAAGTGGTGCTTGGGCAAGTGGGGCACAGATCACAGAAAATATCTGGGGGCCTAAAATGACTTCTCTTGTGTCAGGAAAGCTTTGTCTCATCTTTCTTTTTCTAGGGATTCCTAACTCTTCTTACTTACAATTCCATTAGAATAAACTGCTCTTGTTCTGTTGGGAAGGGGTTAAACTAGTATGCATCATTTGTATATTACGCCTATACAGCAAACAATATATCTTCAAGGAATAGCTTACTGGTGTATTAGATGAAACTAAGCAGAATTAGCTTTACTCCAAGGTGGATTTTGCTCTAAAACCAAATTAAATGAAAATTAATTTGAATATGTTTGTTCATTATTTAAGTAATTTCTTTAAGCATGTTTGGTTATTTGTGTCTTTCATTTATAAATCAGTGAATTAAAAACAATACCCAAATACTAATATAATTGTATATGTATAAACCCAATGCTAATGTCTGTTGTTAAGGAGTAGTTGATAAAACAGAAAAGCACAGTATATACAAATACGTATCAGGCTCTAACATTAAATACGTTTGTTTCTTGGGGCGCCTGGGTGGCTCAGTCGGTTAAGCGTCTGATTTCAACTCAGGTCATGATCTTATAGTCCATGAGTTCGAGCCCCACGTCAGGCCTTGTGCTGACAGCTCGGGAGCCTGGAGCCTGCTTCGGATTCTGTGTCTCCCTCTCTCTCTGCCCCTCCCCTACTCATGCTCTGTCTGTCTCACTCTCAAAAATGAATAAATGTTAAAAAAAAGTTTTTTAAATGTATTTGTTTCTTTTTATTTAATCAATTTCTTAATCATTCACATGTTTATATATGTTTGTGTTAGGGCAGAGTACTCCTTTGCTATATTAACAGATGTGAAGTTTGTTTAAAATTTTTTTTTTATGTTTATTCATTTCTGAGACAGAGACAGAGCATGAGCGGGGGAGGGGCAGAGAGAGAGGGAGACACAGAATCTGCAGCAGGCTCCAGGCTCCGAGCTGTCAGCACAGAGACTGACGCGGGGCTCTAACTCACAGACCGTGAGATCATGACCTGAGCCAAAGTCGGTTGCTCAACCGACTGAGCCACCCAGGCGCCCCTGAAGTTTATTTATTTGAGTGTTCAAGGTTTTGCTTAGTTCTCTGTATTCTTTCTATTCTTTAGTTGCTCCCTATTTAGTTGCTGGTATTAATTGTTCCAGGGAAGGGTTATAGAAAAAAAGCAGAGATGGAAAGAATCCTTAATGTTTGAGTTTTGAAATCTAAACCCTAAAGCATATTTTTTTTTCCCATAACAAAATATTTGGAAGAATACATGATTAGCCAGAGCTACTTTTCCCCAAACCCCAAAGCCACCTCAAAAAGTAAATAAATATACCTCAGGTTGGAGAAAGGGGAAGAAAGTCAGAAAGCAAGCACAACACAACTGAGAAAACCCTGAAGTGACTATATATCTGCCACTCAGAGAAGTAGAGGCTTAAAATTGCCACTAAGTCTAGTTTTAGGAAATTACATATCTTGTATACTGGAGTTTGTGGACTAAGATACATACCTGCCACAATCATGAAAGATGCTTATTGCATCATTGTTTAAAGTGTGCCAGGAAAATTGAAGATTATTTTTCTAGCTTTGTATGGGTTTGTACAACTATGGCCTGCTGGCTCACTTTGGAACAGTATAGATTAGCCCAGTATAGATTAACCTGAATGCAGTTAGTGCCTAGTAATCCATGGATCGAGCTTTTAATGAATTTTATCTTTGAAAGGTATTGAAATGACATTGTCCTTCATGGTACTCTTTTCAACATTCATTTTCTATTCTTTTTTTCAGGTTGAGCAATGTATTCAGTATTGCCACAAGAATATGAATGCCATAGTTGCTACCCCATGCAACATGAACTGTATTAATGCAAATCTTCTCACACGTATAGCTGACCTGTTCACACATAATGAAGTTGATGATTTAAAGGACAAGAAAGATAAGTTTAGGAGGTAATTTTTTTAATTTAATTTTTAACCTAATGTTCCTGTTAGAAGAAATATATTTCTATTTCATTTTAGTGAAATATTCTATTTTTAGAATATATTTAGAAATATTTCTATTTTTTTAAAGTTTATTCATTTATTTTGAGAGAAGAAGAAAGAGAGCATGAGCAGGGGAGGGGCAGAGAGAGGGGGAAAGAGAGAATCCCAAGTAGGCTTTACACTGTCAGCGTGGAGTCCAACGTGGGGCTCAGTCCCATGAACTGCGAGATCATGACCTGAGCCAAAATCAGGAGTCAGCTGCTTGACTGAGCCACCCAGTTGACCCTCTATTTTATTTTAAATGAAGTAAAATTTATCCAGAGCCAATGACTCTAGATAAAAATTAGTACTTATTTTTTACAATGTGCATATGAGCATATCGTGTTAGTGAATTATGTTCAAAATGATTAAAACTGGCTTTATTATAAAGAGGAAGAGTAGTATGGGATAAGGTCGGCAGTTTAGGCGCTGTTTGAGTCACAGCAAAGAGAGTATACTTTATTCTAAATGTGAATGAGAACAGAGGAGTGGCATGATCTGTTTTTGAAGAGACCATCCTGTTGCTCTGTGGAGAATAGACTATACGGATGTGAGAAATAAGGAGACTGATGAGGAGAGGCTAGTGTGATAATCTGGTGAGAGATGAAAGAGTTTGGACTAGAGTAGGAGCAGTGGAGCTGGAAAGAAGTAGATGGATGCAGAGTGTATTATTAGAAATATTGACAGATTGCAAATGGAATAATGTGGGAAAAGAGTGTATCCTAGGATAATTACTAGGTTGAGGTTTAAGGTTGAGCAACTAAGTAGATGGTAATACCATTAATAGAGGAGAGATTGGGGTAAGGGGCTCAAGAGGTGGATAAGAGATTACTTAATATATTTAATACACGTTTTGGACATCTAGGCAAGATAGCAGAGGTAGGTGGTCATATAAGTTTGAAGCTTAGGTCAGAGATCAGAGCTTAAAATAGAAATACAAGAGTAGATAGATTTGAAACCATGGAACTGGGTGAGGTTTCTTAGCAAGACCATTCTTTCTCCACTGAATTGCAGTGGCACCATGTGTTTCCAAACTCTCCATTTTGTTCTGTTGATCTCTTCTTTTTTTTTAAATTGAAATACAGTTGACACATAATGTTACATTAGTTTCAGGTTATAACATAGTGATTTAAAAACTCTATGCATTGGGGCGCCTGGGTGGCTCAGTCGGTTAAGCGGCCAACTTCGGCTCAGGTCATGATCAGGTCATGATCTCACGGTCCGTGAGTTCGAGCCCCGCGTCGGGCTCTGTGCTGACAGCTCAGAGCCTGGAGCCTGTTTCCGATTCTGTGTCTCCCTCTCTCTGACCCTCCCCTGTTCATGCTCTGTCTCTCCCTGTCTCAAAAATAAATTAAAAAACGTTAAAAAAATTAAAAAAAAAAAAAAAACACAAAACTCTATGCATTAAGCTGTGCTTACCACGAACATAGCTACCATCTGTCACCTTACAATGCCAGTACAATCCTATGACTTACTCATTTTGTAACTGGAAGCCTGTATTTCATTCACCCTCTCCTTCACCCCTTTTGTCCATTCCCTTACCTCCCTCCCCTCCAGCAGTTTGTTTTTTGCATTTATAGGTCTGATTCTGCTTTTTGTTTGTTCATTTATTCATTTGTTCTTTAGATTCCACATATAAGTGAAATCATATGGGATTTTTCTCTGACTTATTTCACTTAGCATTATACCCTCTAGCTCCATCCATGTTGTCACAAATGGCAAGATCTCATTCTTTTTATGGCCAAGTAATATTCCACTGTATATACACGTATACCATATCTTTTTTATCCATTCATATATCGATGCACACTTGGATTGCTTCCATATGTTGGCTATTGTAAATAATGCTATAATAAATATACAGGTGCATATATGTTTTCAAATTAGTGTGTTTTTTTTTTTTCTTCAAGTAAATACCCAGTATTGGAATTACTGGACCATATGGTAGTTCTGTTTTCAGTCTTTTGAGGAACTCCCTTCTGTTTTCCATAGTGGTTGCACCAAGTTACATTCCCATCAACAGTGCACAAGGGTTCCTTTTTCTCCACATCCTTGCCATCACTTGTTATTTCTTGTCTTTTTATTCTAACCATTCTGACACATGTAAGATGATATCTCATTTTGGTTTGGATTCACATTTTCCCCTCATGATTAATGATGTTGACATCTTTTCATGTCTGTTGGCCATGTGTATGTCTTCTTTGGGAAAGTGTCTATTTACTTTTCCAATCATTTTTTAATTGGATTGTTTTTTGGGGTGTTGAGTTGTATAAGTTTTTTATATATTTTGGATATTAACCTCTTATCATTAACCTCGTATCATTTCAAATATCTTCTCCCATTCAATAGGTTGCCTTTTTGTTTTGTTGATGATCTCCTTTGCCATGCAACAGTTTTTTATTTTGGTGTAGTCACGATAGTTTATTTTTGCTTTTGTTTTCCTTGCCTAAGGAGACATATCTAGAAAAAAGTTGGAAAGGTCAATGTCAAAGAAATTGACTGTGTTTTCTTCTGTGAGTTTTATGGTGTCAAGTCTCTCACTTAGGTTTTTAATCTGTTTTGAGGGGGTTTTTTGGTGTATGGTGTGAGAAAGTGATCCGATTTCATTACTTTGCATGTAGCTGTCTAGTCTCATTGATTTTTTTGTCTGTATTGGTATCAGTAGCCCACTGCCTTAATTACAGTGGCTTCATAATATTTTTTGGTATGTAGTAATCTAAATTCTCCAGCTTAGCCTTTTTTCAAGATTGCCATTTTGGCCATGTTAAGTCCTTTCCATTTTTGCATAATTTATATGGAATCAGCCTGCTCATTTTCTCTTTCTGTCTCTCTCTCATAGACACACACACACACACACACACACACACACACACACACACACTTGCTGGAGTTTGATGTTAACATTGATTATATTTGAAAAGATTTGAGATCTCAATTGTACTGGCTCTTTCAGTCCATGAACATGGTATAACCCTCCATTTATCTTAGCAACATTTTATAGTTTTCAGTGTAGAGATATTTTTCTTTCTTTTTTTTAATTCCTAGGTAAAAATTTTTTGGTGCTATTTTAAATGCTATTTATTTATTTAATTTTCCAATTGTTAGCAAGAGAATATTGATAAAGACTATCCAATATTTAGAGGTTCAACAGAGGAGTGGCCATTTAGTGGCCTGAGAAGGAGGAGCCAGTGAGTCAAAGGGAAGATAAAAGGAAAGATAGTTTCAAAAGTGGAGAAGTGATTGGGGCGCTGGCTGGCTCAGTCAATAGAGCATGCAACTCTTGATCTCAGGGTTGTGAGTTCAAGCCCTACACTGGGTACAGAGATTACTTAAAAATAAAATCTTAAAAAAAAAGAAGTGGGGAAGTGATTAAGTGATCAAATGTGTAGAATGCAGCTACCATGTAGAGTAAAATGAGGACAGAAATGTGACCAATTAGATTTAGACAAACTTTTTTCCCGATGTTTTGCTCTAAATGAATGCTAAAAATTTTAGCAGTTAGCCATTAGGGATAGGTAGGCCCAGGAGACGGTTTTTTTTTAAGGTAGATACTAGATAATGTTTATATGCTAATCAAAATGATTCATTCCAGAGGGGGAAATTGCTAATGCAGGGGGTTATACAAAAGTTTAGTCCTTAGGGGAGATGAGACAGAGGGCAATTATCTGAGAGCTAAATACTTAAAAATGGGATTAATATCCTAAATCCAGACCTAGCCTCAAGACATACACTTCGAATTAATGACATAAGACTTAAAGTTTGCTCATAGTATGTATAATCAATAAGTTTTTGTTAATATATATCAATTGCTTAATGCTATATCTGGCACTCTTTAAAAACACTATTCATTTAACCCTCATAAAACCTTGTGAATTTGGGATTATTAATCCCATTTTATTTTATTTTTTTTAAATCTTTATTTATTTTTGAGAGAGAGAGAGACAGAGTGTGAGTGGGGGAGGGAGGGAGAGTGAGGGAGAGAGGGAGATGCAGAATCCAAAGCAGGCTCCAGGCTCTGAGCTGTCAGCACAGAGCCTGATACAGGCTTGAACTCACAAACCACGAGATCATGACCTGAGCTGAAGTTGGACACTTAACCTGAGCCACCCAGGCACCCCATATTAACCCCATTTTATAGATGAGAAAACAACGTTCAAATATGCCAAGTTATTATTGGTAGACCCAGGATTCTTAAGTTTTCAAGTTCCTCAAACTTGAATATTTTTACCAAATATTCTTGTGAAAATACATTCTTTTTTTTTATGTGTATTTATTTTTGAGAGAGAGAGTGCGCAAAAGTGGGGGAGGGACAGAGAGAGGAGGAAACACAGAGCTGTCAGCGCAGAGCCCAACTCAGAACTCAAACCCACGAAGTGTGAGATCATGACCTAAGCTGAAGTCAGACATTTAACCAGTTGAGCCACTCAGGCGCCCCTGAAAATACATTCTTAATTAAGCAGTTCTCATTAATAGGTTTATTTACTTAGAACACTATAAATATATCGTAAATCCCCAGAGTGGCTCTCTAAGGATTTATTAATTTTATTTTCTACATATGCAGGTAGATCAGTATTTATTTTCATCACTATCAAGTAATTTTCATAATGTAAACATAGAAAATTAATTTGTCCATCATTTGTTGTTAATAGTAAACTTTTTTGTAAGAAGATTGAAAGACTTTTTGATCCTGAGTACTTGAACCCAGATTCTCGGAATAATGCAGCGACATTATACAGGTATGGTGATGTATTTTTCTTTGATATTCTGTACAGTGCAGCTGAATTCTTTAATTTTACTACATTTAAAATTTTTCTCCTTGGATATTTTTGTATGTTCTTTGTGTTATAGATGCTGTTTGTGTAAGAAACTTTTAACAAAAGAAACAGAAAGAAGAATTCCTTGCATTCCTGGAAAAATCAATGTGGATCAACATGGAAATATTATCTACATTCACATAAGGTGCAGTAACAATAAAATATAGCTTTTAAATGTGAATTACTAGTGTTTGTCTAAGAACATAACTAGTATTATAAGGCATAGGATAACATTTTTCTCTGAATGTAATCCAACTTTGAGTTAGAAAGATGCTACTTGCGGGGTGCCTTGGTGGCTCAGTTGGTTAAGCATCCAACTTTGGCTCAGGTCATGATCTCACGATTCGTGAATTTGAACCCCACATTGGGCTCTGTGCTGACAGCTCAGAGCCTGGATCCTGCTTCGAATTGTGTCTCTCTGCCCCTCCCCTGCTTGCCTGTCTCTGTCTATCAAAAATACATAAACATTTGGGGCGCCTGGATGGCTCAGTCGGTTCAGTGTCCGACTTCAACTCAGGTCATGATCTCACAGTTCATGAGTTGGAGCCCCATGTCAGGCTCTGTGCTGACAGCTCAGAGCCTGGAGCCTGCTTCCGATTCTGTGTCTCCCTCTCTGTCTGCCCCTCCCCCGTTCACGCTCTGTCTCTCAAAAAGTGAGTAAACGTTAACAACAACAAAAAAAATACATAAACATTTTTTAAAAATTTAAAAAAAGATGCTACTTTCAAAACAAAGTTTTGCAAAAGTTTTATTTTATTTACTAAGTAAATTTCATGATTTTTTAAACTTTAAAATAGTAAAAATTATTCTTGAAAGATATTCTGGTCACTGCCATTAAAAATTATTTCCCTAACAGATTTTATTTATGCAAATGTTATATTGAATTTGACAGAGAACCAAATTTACTTTCAGGTAAATTTTGGTGAATGAGGAAATTGTCTTTAAAATTGAATTTTCCATAATCTATTTATTCTTCATACTTTGTCAGTATTTCATTAGTTACGTAGTCTTTTCTTATTCCCCTTTAGGTTCAAAACTAGTTCTCGTTATCAGTTGGGGGGAGAGTGTTGCAAATTGGTATAATATCTCAGAAAAGCAAAAATTCTGAAATGTATGTATTTTCTAAAAATATCTTCCTGCTAGGAATTTCTCCAAAGAGGTAATGTTAGATTTGTGAAAGCACTCAACAAGAACATTTATCGCTATATTGTTTAAATAGAAAAAAAGGGAAATATCCAAATGATTAAGTGAATTAAAATATATCCATGTAGTAGTATATCTATATGTAACATATCTAATCCATTCTCAATGTGCAGCCTTTGAGAATAATGTTGTAAAAGAATGTATACTTACGTAGCAAGTTGTTAGTCGTGAATTAAGTGGGGGGAAGAAAGTTCATAAAACTAGAAACATTTCGCCAAAGTGTAAACTGTGGTGTTACCTTTAAGTAATAATATTATGGATGCTTTTAATTTTGTTTGTTTTTTTCTTCTATGATAAAAATGTATAGCACTTTTGTTCACTATAAATGTTAAATTGCATATTTTAAACATTAAAACAAATATAAACACATATGACCCTAGTATTAATAGCATAGTCATGTTTATTTTATTTTTATTTTTTTAAGTTTATTTTCTTAGTAATTTCTACACCCAACATAGGGCTTGAACTCATGGCCCTGAGATGAAGAGTTCCATGCACCTCCAACTGAGCCAGCCAGGCACCCTTTACAGTCATGTTTAAAATGTTTCATTTTTGTCTTCATATGACAATCAGGGAAATCTTCATTAGTTATTGTAAGCACCTAGGATGTTATACTTCTTTGTCTTAAGACTTGATTTCACCTTTTGGAAAGCACTTTCATTCTGACAGCAATAACTCTTAATACTATTTGAAAAAAATTGATATTGACTTCAACATCCATTTTTGATTTATTTAAAGCATTTCCGTGCAAGTTAGCTGTTGATATTTTTTCCGTTGTCTTTAATTAAAACAGATGTGCCTATGTAATTTGTAATAACATCATGACATCCTGTTATTTGTTGAACTAAGGACAAAAATAGCAAAAGTTCAAAAGATTAAGGGATTTGGAAAAAATAGGAACATGAGTTACATATGGACATAGCCAATAGGGTTTTAAGCCTTTGCTATTTTTTAAGTTTATAACTTAAAAATGTATGTTACTAAGACCTGATTATATATTACTATATTATTGAATTATTGGAGAATTCCTTTTGAAAATAATATAAATAATATATTAATGAAATGTTTAGAATCACCAATAATTAATAACAACTTATTCTATAATATGTACAATTAGAATAAAGGTTCTATTTAGCAACATACGCCTAAGTCTCAACTGTTAGTCTGCTCAAACTACATTTAACATAGCTCAGCAAAATAATTTGTATAGTTTAGCAAAATAATTTGGCGTTCAATCTTTTATATCTTTTTCTTGTGTCCACAGAAAAAGAGAATAAACAAACTCCAAATGAAATTTTATCTACTGTCAGTATAGTCCATCCCACAACCAACATTTGGGGAATGTTATTGGAAATAAGCCACAAATTTAAAAACATGTACTGAAAACAAATTGTTTATATTACTTGCTTGTAAAATAAGATAATAATTGAGGCTCTTTTCCCCAGGGATAAGACTTGGGATGTTCATGAGTATTTGAATAGTCTTTTTGAAGAATTAAAATCTTGGAGAGATGTATATTGGCGCTTGTGGGGAACAGTCAACTGGCTAACTTGTTCAAGATGTTATCAGGTGAGGTTTTTTTTTTTTTTCTTTTTAATATCTTGTTCTGTAAACATTCATAGCGGGCTCTCCCTTTTTTTGTTTTTGTTTTTTTTTTTTCAAGATTTTGTTTGTAAGTAATCTCTGCATCCAACATGGGGCTTGAATTCACAACCCCAGGATCAGGCATTGCATACTCTACTGACTGAGCCAACCAGGCACCCCGCATAGTAGGCTCTTTTAATACAGGATGTTTAACTAGTATGTTTGGATGTGTTTCGACAATATCTGACATCTTTTTAAAGAAACTAGTGGCAAAAACGGTAACACTATTAAACATTCCTTCCATCTGGTTTCATCTCTCTTACTGTGTATCTTTGTCTTCCTTTTTACTTTCATTGCTGAAACAACCAACACCTTGCCTCATTTTTAGAAAACCAACAGGTTTTAAGTGACCCAATCTGTTTTTTCAGTGGGAAAAAAACCAACAAAATCCTTACTACCTTTAGTTATTTTAAGCCAGACTTTCTCTGTTAGCCCATTAATTTCTTCAAAAATTCAGAAACACTTTGTAGATATGGTACTATTGATATGTGCTCTTCTTATTGTAGCTTATTGTAGTTGTGTTCCCAAAAAGGTTAAAAGATTTTGTTCATTTTTTAAAAATAAATGAAGTCTGTAATAAAACCACAAGAAGCTTACTATATGAAGGTACCTGTAATAAATAATTTTATAAAATAAATAGATTTTAATAGGTCACAGTCATTCCTAATTAGTGTTAGGTATAAATCTAGAGTGTTCTACATAAAATTTTTTATAAATCCCTAATATCTCCTTTCCTCACTAATTTTCCTCTCTCACTTGAGTAATAATTTTTGGTAAATAGAAAGAAGAGCAGCTTATCAGAACCATCAGAGTGAGTTTTTTCAAACTGTGTAAGTTTCCACCCAGTGAACTCTAGTCCCCACAATTTTTTAATTGGATTTTTTTTAAGAGACAGCATGAGAAAAGGGGGAGGGGCAGAGGAAGAGGAAGAGAGAATCCTGAACAGGGATCAACCTCAATATCATGACCTGAGCCAAAATCAAGAGTTGGATGCTTAACCAACTGAGCCAACCAGGCGCCCCCATAATAAATACTAAATATTATAACTCACTCTTCAATATGCTATAAAAAAGTGAAAAAAATCCCTCACATTTTCTGTGTTCTAAATGCTAAATAAGTTAGATTTTAGAAGCCTGATAGCCTTGATTATTAGTGATACTCCATTGTAGGGAAGACTACTACATACACCAGCCTGACAGTAAATAGTGCTGGTGAGGGTGTGGAGCAACTAGAACTCTCATACATAGCTGGTAGGAATGCAAAAGGACTCAAGGACTTTGGGAAACTGTTAGGCATGGTAAATGTTAAACTTACATTAGCCACACAATCCAGCAATCCTACTTCTAGGTAATTACCCAAGAGAAATAAAAACCTATGTTCACATGAAAACCTGTATGGAAATGTTTATTATGGTGGCTGTTTTCATAATGGACCCAAAGTAGGACACTATAAAGTCCTTCATGGGTGGGTGGATAAACATACTGTGATGCATTTATACATCACTAAAAAGGAATAAACTGACACATAAAACAGTGTGCATAAATTTCAAATCCATTTTCTAAGTAAAAGAAGCCAGACTCAAAAAGCTAAATACAGTATGATTCTAGTTACATGACATTCCGGAAGAGCCAAAACTATAGAAACAGTAAACAGATCAGTGTTGCGTGAGGCTAGTGTGGAAGAAGGAACTCAAAAGGGGCCTAGGGGAGTCTCTAGGCTGATGGAAGTGGCTTAGGCTTTGACTGTGGTGGTAGTTATGTGACTAAATGCATTTGTCACACCTCATAAAAAGGATGAAGTTTACTGTATAAGGATAAATTTTACTATATGAATGTTACACTTCAATAAATCCAATTAGGGGTGCCTGGGTGGTTCAGTCAGTTAAGTGTCCGACTCTTGATTTTGGCTCAGGTCGCAATCTCAGGGTCTTTAGATCAAGCCCTGCGTCAGGCTGTGGGCTGTGATGGAGCCTGCTTGGTATTCTCTCTCTCAAAATAAATAAACACTTAAAAAATATATATTACGGAGAGTTTATAAACCCATAAAATAGTTCATATGCAAAATATTTTGTGTATGTGCACCCTATAGCTTTAATCAGACTCCATATTTTTAAATTAAAAACCATTTGAAAATCATAATGGGAACTAACAGCAAAGACTTTTGAATATAGACTGATGAAGTTTTGGGGTGATGGTGGGGATCATGGGGCTTGGAGCTGATGGCCAAGAAAGAATTCTTGAAGATGTCTTTGGTGCAAAAAAGGTGACTTTATTAAAGCACAGGGACAGGACCCATTGGCAGGAAGAGCTGCATTGGGGTTGTGTAGAATGGCTGGTTATATACCATGGACTTGGGATAGGTAAAGTCAAAGAGAAGTTTCCAAAGAGACTTTCATATGCTAAAGACTTACTGGAGACCTAACTATTGTCAAGCTAAGGTTGTTTTTCCCTCTAGCAAAGCATTAACATTAAGACAGTAGGGGAGTTCCTGGACTTAGGCTATTGAGGAGATTGCCTTTTTCTTGTGAACTGATGGAGACTCTTATTAGTTTAACCATTTGGAGGTTTGTTTTTTTTTTTCCTTTCCTGTTTTTGGAAGTGTCCAGGAGATACCATACATGGCCCACCTTGAGGGAGTGTGCTGTTAGCCTGTACTTTGCTGTCAGCTTGCCCCGTGCTCCCTCATCATAGACTATCTTTTACTGCTTTTAGGTTCAACATCAGTGCTTAAAATTGTTAATTTTTAAATTTTCTTTAAATTATTTTACGAACTTAAAACACATCTGAAAACTATTAATTTTATAATTAAACCTTGGTCAGTTTTTGACCAGTGATTCAGAATTGTTCCATAGTTTTCACTAATATTGGTGCTAAATATTTATCTTAAAAAATATGTCTAGGAATAATCAAGTGAGGCAAATTTTATTTCATTTTTTTCCTTGGAAAACTTTTCATGTGATTAGCCATTTATAAAATTAGATGTACATCGAGATCAACTTAATGCACCTGAATTTTGAATGAAGTATTTTTATTCTTGCTTTTTAATAGCTTTACTGAGGTATAATTACCTGCCATATAATTAATTCATTTTAAATGTACAATTCAATGATTTTTAGTAAATTTACAGAGTTGTGTAACCATTACCACCATCCAATTTTAGTACATTTCCATCATTCCGAAAAGGTCCCTTGTGTCCATTTGCTGCCATTTCCCAGTCTATCTCCAACCCTAGGCAACCTCTAATCTACTTTGTATCTCTAAAGATTTGTTTTTCTGTACATATTATGTAAATGGAATATACATTATGTGTCTTAAGTAAAAATTTTTTGAGATGTATAATTTCATTGTGGGAATAATCATTGCTTTTATATATTTCTTTTTTCAGGCTTTTCTCTGTATAGAATTTTCACATTGTCAGTATCACTCAGAAACAGTGGTTTATCCAACTGCAGCAAGTTCACTGAGTACTGTTGGCACTGGTATTTATCCCTGTTGTAACCAAAAGGTTCTTCGGTTTGATCCCACTCAGCTAACAAAGGTAAATTTTGTTTTTTGTTGTTTTGGGGTTTTTTAGATTTTATCTATTTATTTATTTATTTTAATTTTTAAGTTTATTTATTTTGAGAGAGAGGGATGGAGAGAGTGCGTGGGAGGAGCAGGGAGAGAGGGAGAGAGAATCCCAAGCAGGCTCTGCGCTATCAGCCCAGAGCCTGATACAGGGCTTGAACCCATGAACTGAGATCATGACCCAAAAGTGTAGTATAAAGTACAAAGTATAAAGGTGATACATTCCTGTAGGAAAGACTTTAAAGAATATAAAAAATAAGTATAGTAAAAAGTAGGAGACCCTCTTTACACCACTCCCTTGTTCTGCATCTTGTCTTAGAGGTAACCAGTTAACAGTTTCCTTTCAGACATTTTATACATTTCAGACACAAATTATATGCAATGTTTTGGTATTGGAAATCTGATCATACTATTCATACTATTCTGCCCTTTTAGATCAACAGTATACTTAGGTTATCTTTCATTTTCTTTTACTGCAGTTTAATATCCTAAGCCGTGCATATATCACAATTTATTTAACCATCCTCCTGTTGATCAACATTTAGATTATTTCCAGATTGATGGTATTACAGTGTTGTAATGAACATCCTTGCACATATATCTTGGTACAATATGTGAGTATTGCTGTAGGTTAGAGTCCTTGATCCGTAACACTTTTGAAAAGGTTATATAATTAGATTTCATAAATGGGGGGGAAAGAATCTAAAGCTCTTCCTCCTCCTTCTCTTCCTCATCCATACAGCAGTTATTTATAAAGCACCAAAGCTGTTTCACACACTGTGCAAGTCAGAGAATAATCTAATTTCTGTAAAATTAGATTGTTTCCGCTTTCGTGGAGCTTTTAGTTCATACAGTACTATCAAAAGGAAAAAAAAAAAGCATGCAAGGAAATGTTTGAAGAAGTACACAGGGCCGTAAATATCTATAATAGGCTGGTCTGATGTGGGCATTCAAGTCAAGGAGTTGGCATTCAGTTGAGATCTGAAGAATGGATAGGAGTATATGAGGTAAAGAGGAAAAGAAAGAGCATTCTAATCTGAATACCAAAGCCAAAAGGAACACAGTGAATGAGAGAGACTGAAAGAAATTGCCTTTTGTAGAAAACATATAGTTTGAGAAAAAGTTGGCAGGGTAAATAGGCCCTGCAGGGCCAGGACCTTGTAGGCCATGTTACAGTTTATTCTTTATTTTGTATTTTGAAAATCACTTACAGTGTGGATGGAGAGTGGCTTGGGAATAGTAAGTGCAGTCAGGTACAAGAGGAAGTTACCGTGGTAGTCTTAGAGAGAGATGATAGTTTGGCCTAGGGTCGTAGAGATGAATTCAGTATTTAGGAAGTAAAACTGAAATGGCCTGGTAGATTATACCACAGAGGAAGAAGGAGTCGAGGATAACTCAGTTTCTTGCTTGTGCTCCTGGGTGGTGGTAGTGCTGTCTACTGACGAGGAAACAAGAAGGGAATCCGGTTTGGAGAGAAGCTCATGAGTTTTGCTTTGGACAGTCTGAGATTGAGGTGTCTAACAAAGAGTGTTAGATGCATGGGTCTTAGGGCTCAGAGAATTGGCTACCTGGAGGTGATAATTTTAAGTCTCCTTGCAAATAAGTAAGAATTGAAACCAGCAGGTATGGGTAAGCATAAGAAGAGCAGATAGCCTAAGGCAGAGCCCAGAGAGACTCCCAGAGTTTAATGGCTGGATAGAGAAGTGTGAGCCTGCAAACGAAAGTGATCAGGAGCAGCTGGAATAATAGGAGGAAAACCAAGGATGTTGTCGTGAAAGTCAAGGGAGTAGTATTTAAAGAAAGAAAAAGTGGACCATGATGCCAAATACTGGTAGAATAATGAAAGATATGTGTCCTTTGGCTTTGGTAACCTGGAATTCATAAGTGTAACAATCTGTTTTGTCAAAGTGCTAGATCCCAAAGCCAGATTGGTAAGGGTTGCAGAGTGAGTGAGTGGAAGAAGAACAAATGTGCACAATGTGAATAGCAACTCTTTTGGGAAATTTGAAAAAGGTAGAAAGTAAGTCAGTATTACGTTATAGATATTTGTTTATTGTTTCTGCTTTATTTTGTTTTGATAGGAGAGACCTTTTTATTTTTTTATTTTTATTTATTTATTTTTTTAAACGTTTATTTATTTCTGAGAGAGAGAGAGACAGAGACAGAGCATGAACGGGGGAGGGGCAGAGAGAGAGAGGGAGACACAGAATCTGAAGCAGGCTCCAGGCTCTGAGCCATCAGCCCAGAGCCCAATGCGGGGCTTGAACTCACGGACCATGAGCTGAGCTGAAGTCGGACGCTTAACCGACTGAACCACCCAGGTGCCCCAGGAGAGACCTTTTTAAAAGGCAGTGGGAAGGATCCAGTTGAGGAAGAGAGGTTGATAAGTATAAGGCTATGAGGATACAGGGTAGGGTGGGATCATAAGCACATGTGGCAATCTCAGTTTAGACAGGAGGAAGGGCAGTTCCTCTGTTGTAACAGTAGAGAAGAGTAGAATGGTTGCAGATATTAGTAAAATTGTGTTTTTGTCATTTAGATAAATTTTTCCAATCTAATGCCTTTCCTGTTCTCTATATAGTAGGGGGTAAAGCCATCTGCTAATAATAAGGGGAAAGGGAAGGTTTGAAGTAGTCTTTTTGGAAAACATGAGAGTGAATTTTCCAGAGAAAGGTTGTAGGTTAGTAAGCAGTTTGAGATCCCATGGGAGATTGGTAATCATAAATTTACAATGAAACCCAACATGTCTTTTATGTCACTCTCTCTAGCACCCCTAAGCTGGTTGAGTGCAAACATGGAGAAAATGGGTAGTTGAGGTCATCCAGAATTGGGGTTTTGCCAGATGGGTATGATTAGATTTACTGCCAAGGAATTTGGGTTATTAGCAAATTTAAGCTCAGTGGCAAATTTAAGCTCAGTGGCAAATTTAAATTTAACAGGAGATTAGATACAACTGGAAGATAAAAGTCAGAAGAAACTATCCAGAATGAAGCACAGAGAGACAAAATGATGAGAAATCTAAAAGTAAGAAACCTAGAGAGTGCATGTCATTTTTTAAATTGTGGTAAAATAAACATAAAAATTTCCATCTAAACTGTTTTTCAAGTGTACGGCCCAGTAGTATTAAGTATATTCACACTGTTGTACGACCAGTCTCCAGAACTCTTTCCTCTTGCAAAAACTGAAATTCTAGAGCCAAGCAACATTCTCCATTCCTCCTCCCCTCAGTGCCTGGCAACTCCCATTATATTTTCTGTCTCTACAAATTTGAATTCTCTAAGTACCTCATATAGTAGTATTCTACACTATTTATCTTTTTATGTAAGAAGCACTAATTTCTTAATGGGGTTCCCAATAGAAATAAAAAGAGAATGTATTAGAGGCAAAATTTGAAGAGATAACGGCTGAGATACTTCAGAATTATTGAAAGATTTTAATTTATAGATTCAAGAATTCCAGGGGTGCCTGGGTGGCTCAGTTGGTTGAGTGTTAGACTCTTGATTTTGGCTCAGGTCATGATCCCAGGGTTGTGGGATTGAACCCCACATTGGGCTTCACATTGAGCATGGAGTGTGCTTAAGATTCTCTCTCTCTCTCCCTCTCCCCTTCTCCCCTGCTCTCTCTCTTTAAAAAAAATAAATAAAGTAAAATAAATAAAAAAATAAAAAGAATTCTGGTGATTCCCTTTAATGGAATTGTTGAAGCACTATATTGTACACTTAAAACTAATATAACACTGTGTGTTAACTAACTGGAATTAAAAACAAAAAAAAAATTCCAGTGACTTCCAGTAAAAATGGTAGGAAATCCATACCTGCACATATCAGAGTGAAACTGCAGACAACAAAAGAAAACATTTAAAAGCAGCCAGATGGAAAAAGTAGATTCCCTTCAAAACATCAATAATGAGAGTTCACATCTCAAAATGGTGGCAATGGAAGCCAGAGTATAGTTCCTTCAGTCTTTAGTGTACCAAAAGAGTTAATATTCTAGAAATCTGTGCCTTCCTTAAATATCCTTCGAGAGTGAAGACAAAATAAAAACATTTTTAGGCAAAGAAAAATTGAAGGAATTTTCAACCAACGAATTGCTTTAAAGGAGATACTAATGATGTTCTCAAGATACAGGAAGGAATGAAGACCAAAGAAAAAAATTGATATATTGGTAAATCTAAATGAACATTGACTATATTAAGCAATGATGGTAACACTTTATGTGTGTGTGTGTATGTTTGTAATAAATATAGGACTATATAAGTAAAACAGAAAATTTAAAATAATTGACACATACTCTAGATTTTAATGTATAATTTTAAAACCCACAACAATAGCCTGTAGATTAGAAGGATGTTAAAGTGGAGGTCTGACAGTTTAAAAGGTCTTGCATTGTTTAAGAGAAGAGGTATTAATGGAGTGCCTGGGTGGCTTAGTCAGTTGAGCATCTGACTTCAACTCAGGTCATGATCTCATAGCTTCTGAGTTTGAGCCCCGTGTCAGGCTCTGTGCTGACAGCTCAGAGCCTGGAGCCTGCTTCGGATTCTGTCTCTCTCTCTCTCTCTCTCTCTCTACCCCTCCTCTGCTCATGCTCTGTCTCTTTGTCTCTCAAAAATAATAAACATTAAAAGAAAAATTAAAAAAAAACAGGAGGGGGGCGCCTGGGTGGCGCAGTCGGTTAAGCATCCGACTTCAGCCAGGTCACGATCTCGCGGTCCGTGAGTTCGAGCCCCGCGTCAGGCTCTGGGCTGATGGCTCGGAGCCTGGAGCCTGTTTCCGATTCTGTGTCTCCCTCTCTCTCTGCCCCTCCCCCGTTCATGCTCTGTCTCTCTCTGTCCCAAAAATAAATAAAAAACGTGGAAAAAAAATTTAAAAAAAAAAAAAAAACAGGAGGTATTAACAAATTAGACTTTGATAAGTCAAGGACACATGTTATAAGTTCTAGGGTAACCACTAAAAGGACAAAAGAATGTATAACTTCCAAATTAATGTATATAAAGGGAATGATTTAAAAAAAAATCTTAGCAAATTTAGAAATAAAAGGGAAATAACACAATCCAATAAAGAATAGATAATACACAACTTAAAACAAATGTCACACTTAATAGTGAAATGTAGAAAAGTTTTCCTTTGAAATTAGGAGTAAGATAAGGGTGCGCATTGTTACAACAGTTCTATTCAAATTGAACTGGAGGTCCTAGACAGTATATTAATGCAAGAAAAAAATAAAAAGTGTAAGGATCAAAAAGGAACTGTCATAATTTGCAGATCACATTGTGAACATAGAAAATCCTGAAGAATCTTCAGATAAATTATTAGAATTAATAGGAATTTAAGATTGATCTGTTAAAAATCATTTACAAAAACCATTTTTATTTCTATAAACCAAACAAGGTTAGAAGATCAAATTTATAAAAAGAAACCCATTTACAGTAGTCTCAAAAAGTCAGGTACCTAGGATTGCATCTAATAGAATATGTGCCAGAACTCTATACAGAAAACGTAAAACATTAATGAGAGAAAATAAAACTAAAAAATGGATTGTCATACCACATTCATAGATTGGAAAACTCAGTACTGTAAAGATGTAAATGTTCCCCAAACTGGTCTATTTAGATCAATGTAATCTCAATAAAAATACTAACAGATTTTTATTGGGAACTTTGCTAAACTGACTGTAATGTCTGTGGAAATGAAGAAGGCCAAGGATAACCAAGATACTCTCAAAGAACCAAAGGTAGAAGTGCTTGCTCTGCCCAACATGAAGATTTATTACAAAGCCATTAGGGTGATACTGGCAAAGAGGAGACAGACCAGTAGAAGAGAGTACTCAGAGCCACTTGGATACTTGACTATGACAGAGGTGGCAGTATAGAGCAGTGGGCAAAGGATAGACTTTTGAGTAAGAGGTCCTGGAACATTGGTATATCCATTTGGGGAAAAAAAATGGAAATGGAATCTATCCCAAACTACTCACAAAAAAAGATCTATATGTGAAAGGAGAATGAATAAAGCTATTAAAAGATAATACCATAAAAAATCTTATTTTGGGGGCGCCTGGGTGGCTCAGTCGGTTAAGTGGCCAACTTTGGCTCGGGTCATGATCTCACGGTCCGTGAGTTCGAGCCCCACGTCGGGCTCTGTGCTGACAGCTCAGAGCCTGGAGCCTGTTTCAGATTCTGTGTCTCCCTCTCTCTGACCCTCCCCCATTCATGCTCTGTCTCTCCCTGTCTCAAAAATAAATAAAAAACGTTAAAAAAAATTTTTTTTTTTAAATCTTATTTTTTATTTTAGAGTGAGTAGGGGAGAGGGGCAGAGAGAGAGAGAGAGAGAGAGAGAGAGAGAGAGTCTTAAGCAGGCTCCATGCTCAGCGTATGGAGCCCAAGACAGGGCTCGATCCCATGACCCTGGGATCATGACCTGAGCTGAAATCAAGAAGCGGATGATCAACCAACTGAGTCACCCACACATCCATTATTTAGTTTTTTTAAGTAAACTCTACCCCCCAATATGGAGCTCAAACTCACAAATCCAAGGTCAAGAGTTGCATGCTCTAATGAATGAGCCAGCCAGGAGTCCCAAGAAAGAGATTTTTAAATTCCAGTACATCACCTACATTAAATAAACTTCAATAGACAAAGTCATAGGTAGGACCAGATGTTAGCAACATATCCATAAAAGATTCATATTAAGATGTTTTTATCTCATACAAATCAATAAGAAAACAGTAAGTGTTTTAACTTTTTCGTGTTTATTTATTTTTGAGACAGAGCGTGAGCAGGGGAGGGGCAGAGAGAGAGGGAGACACAGAATCAGAAGTAGGCTCTAGGCTCTGAGCTGTCAGCACAGAGCCCGACATGAGGCTCGAACTCAAGAGCTGTGAGATCATGACCTGAGCTGAAGTTGGACACTTAACCGACTGAGCCACCCAGGCACCCCACAATAAGAAAACAATAATAGGAACGTCACACAAGAAGGCATTTTGCTGGGGAAAAAAGACATTTAGCTGTCTTGTAACCACGAAAAGGAGTTCAACCTCATTTGTAGTTGAGGAAATGCAAATTAAAACCACAATGAGAGGGGCGCCTGGGTGGCTCAGTCGGTTAAGCATCTGACTTCGGCTCAGGTCACAATCTCGTGGTCCATGAGTTTGAGCCCCGCATCGGGCTCTGTGCTGACTGCTCAGAGCCTGGAACCTGTTTCAGATTCTGTCTCCCTCTCTCTCTGACCCTCCCCATTCATGCTCTCTCTCTGTCTCAAAAATAAATAAACGTTAAAAAAAAATTAAAAAATTAATTAAAAAAAATAAAACCACAATGAGATGCTACTACATGCTCACCAGAATGACTAAGATTAAAATGCCTTACCAAGTGTTAGTATATAGAGTAATAACACTCATATACTTCTGAGAGTAATATAACTTGGTACACATGAGCACTTTTACACCAGGAAGTGTAAAAGATTGTTCATAACAGTTTTATTTGTAATTGCTCCAAACTGGAAACAACCCATCCATCAACTGTAGAATACATATGCAAATTGTGAATTTGCATACAATGGAATAGTATACGTTAAAACAAATGTTATTGTTACATACAATAATGTGGTCGACTCATAAAGACATAATGTTAAACAAAACAAGTGAGGTAAAAGTATAGCTAAGTTTAGGGATGCATCCTTTAGTGGTAAAAGGATGAAAGCAAGGAAGTGAGTACCATAAAAGTCAGGATAAAGATTATCTTTTGGGAGAAAGGAGGCAGTTACAATCAGGAATGAGCCCATAGGAATTCCAAAAGTGTTGGTAATATTCTAGTTTTTTTAATTGTGTGTGTGTGTGTGTGTGTGTATACACTTATAGATATATAAGTTTATTTATTTTGAGAGAGAGAGAGAGAGAGAATCCCTGGCAGGCTCCCATGTGGGACTTGAACTCATGAACTGTGAGATCATGACCTGAGCCAAAATCAAGAGTCAGATGCTCAACCAACTGAGCCACCCAGGCACCCCAGCAATATTCTGTTTCTTAATGTGAATGAATGTTGGTTACATGAATATTCTTGACTGTTTATTAAGGTGTACATTTATATTTCTTGCTCTTTTCTGTATGAGCACAGTTAACCCTTGAACAACATGGGTGAACGGCATGGATCCACTTATATGTTGATTTTTTTTTTTGATAAGTACAGTATAGTACCATAAATATTTTTTCTTCCTTTTTATTTTCTTTCCTTAGCTTGCCTTATTTTAAGAATACAGTATATAATACATATAACACACAATATGTGTTGATCAGCTGTTTATCAGTAAGGTTTCCAGTCAACAGTAGGCTCTTAGTAGTTAAGTTTTGGGGAGCCAAAAGTTATGTGGATTTTTGACTATGCAGGGGATCAGCACCCCAACCCTGCATTATACAGGAATCAACTGCCTTATTTTTTTCTTGAGAAAAAGTTATAAAATGGTTAATATGACAATATGGCTGGGCAAAGAAAAACAAAAACATACAATCATCTTTAAAGGAATATTTCTATTACAAACCAACCTCTCTAACGTAGTATCTCTTACATGACAGGGTTGTAAAGTGAAGGACCATGTAGTTGCTCTTCATGATCAAAGTGAAGGCGGAGATTTGCTGTCGTGTCCAACCACTAGAATACTGGACGATCTGCACAAACACAAAGATGTCATTGTTGTGCCTTTTTCTAAAGATACAGTTAGGTGAGGTGGGGGTGGGGGGACGCGCTGCAGCGCTTCATTCAGTGCTTCCCATCTCAGAATCCTCGTGCCTCCCCAAACCAATAATGGCAGACCCCACATAGCTTACGTTATTCCAGAAAGCTTACTGAAATTATATGTCAGCTTGCAGTAAGAGCAAGCAGGTGTTTATTTGATAGAAAAAATATGGGAGGTCCAAGGGAAAGAAAAACTAATAAAAAGAGTCTTTGGTGATTGAAAGGTTGGGACCTGCAATTCAGTTTTTGAGGGTTTTTTTTTCTTTTTTGAAGTCACTTAAGCCCTTTTTAAATCCTTGATTGATACAACTAGAAAAAAAATGACTAAGGTTATCTTTGCATAAATTTGAAATCCTTGATTTAATAATTTCTGAAGTCACTTCTATCATTTTGCAATTGCAGTAAGCTGTCAGGTTGGGGGTAGGGGGACCCTTTCCTGCAGGCTGTTCTCATAAAAGTACCAGTCTTAGCAGCCCATCTCACTACCTGGCAAGTAGGATGCTTGGAATGCAGTAGTGCCTCCCCTGTATGGAGTGCCTTCTGCTAGGGGAAATCACTGGAGGAATTAAGAAATGGAAATGTTGAGGTGGCATGCCTTATACTCAAGAACTATATTTCTAAAGAACATTTATAAAACATTTGCAATAAAAATAGACATCATTTGCATTTAACTTCTTCTGAAATTGAACACTTCTCCCTAAAATCTCTTTTTCTTTCAAGTGATTCTGGGGTTGGTCCCTGTGATGAAAAGGGTCTAGATTGTGATGTTTTATTGGAGCCAAATACACCATGGGGCCCCAAAAGTGGGGAGCTCAATGCTGTGAGTAGCTTGTTTCACTTATTCTTTTTTGATATGAACAATTGGTGACATTTAATCTTTGACTGAAATGTGATGGGTTTAAACTGAAATTGATATTTTCAATTAATAAGCATTTACTGACTATCTGATCATAACAAATGCTGAGTTAGTAGGACTGTAAGGGTAATAGGACATGTTCCTTGCCCTCAACTAATAATTAATCAACTTCAATTTGGGGAAAAAATATAACATGTTCTTCAGAGGTTTTATTATGAACAAGTAATGATTTGAGGATTGAAGATAGTATGAATGGGATATTTTGTCCCCTCCTAATTCTAATTCTGTAAACTTTTTTGGTATGAAATTTTTTTTTAATTGAAATCAGGAATGCATTTAGTTTTTGCAGGGTTTCAAAACTGAAATATTTTTCAGGTGGCCAGATAGCTTTAAGTCCTTTGATTCTTATTACTGACAACCAGGGAATCTCTATTTGCCCATGAACTTCCTCGCTTTGTATTGGCTGAGGTATCATTTACTTGACAAAGTGAAATATTCTATGTAAAATGTATTGTCAACTCCAAATGGCTACAAATATTCAATCATTAACATTCTTTAATTATGTACAATATAGCAAATGAGGTTTTTTGAATATCCATATATAATTTGGTTCTTGAATCTATAATAAAATATAAACATTAAAAAGTGATTGAAATAGTTCAAAAATTAAATCATATTATCTCTGCCTGTGATTTACTTATCCTTTGGAAATGATACTGGGAAGTGTTGATTTTCCTTTTTGTTTTTTTGTTTTGTTTTTAATGTTTATTTATTTTGAGAGAGAGTGAGTAAGAAAGGGTTCGGAGACAGGGCAGAGACAGTGAGAGACAGAGTATCCAAAGTGGGCTCTGCACTGACAGCAGAGAGTCCATTGCAGGGCTTGAACTCACGAACCGTGAGATCACGACCCCAGCTGAAGTTGGATGTTTGACCAGCTGAGCCACCCAGGTGCCCCAGAAGTGTTGATTTTCTTTTTTTTTCTTTTTTTTTTTTTTTAATGTTTGTTTATTTTGAGTGAGTGAGTGAGCATGAGCAGAGAGAGGGAGTAGAAGGAGAGTGAACAGAAAGAGAGGAGAAGAGAGAATCCCAAGCAGGCTCCATGCTGTCAGCACAGAGCCCATTGCAGGGCTTGATCTCACAAACTGTGAGATCATGACCTAAGCCGAAATCAAAACTCAAACACTTAAGACTGAGCAAACCCAGCTGCCCCGATTTTCTTTTTCTTTCTTTTCTTTTTATAAACATATACATCTTTTTATAGACAGCCGTTATAAAAACCTTGTAAAACATCATTTTCAGCCTGAGTTTTAAGTTGTTTCAACCTGGAAAGGAACTATACTTGCAGCTTTTTTCAACTCTTACAGTATCCACATGAAAATAAGGAGCTGCAATCTGGGTAGATACAAATTTATTAATCTCTCATTCCTTTGTCTTATAGTTTTTGTCACTGAAAAACTGGACTCTGCAACTGGTAAGTAAGCAACTATACTTTACTTTCATAGATCTCTTTCTTCCAAAACTAAAGTTTAGTTTAATAGAATCTTACCAGTATCTTATTTTACAGACTTTAGTTCAATGCAGTTATCTTTTTCAGCTTCTGTAATTTTGTACTTAACTAAAAATGCCATTGTTTAAAACAGACATATACTCCATAAGTCTCCTTAGTGGCTTTTTTGAAGTCACTTTTAAGTCACATTAGGTCATAGAACAAAGCAACAAATGTATTAAATTCCAGGTATTTGGTGGTTTGATTGACACGTTGGTTGATTTTTTTTTTTTTTTACCTCTTTGCCATCACCCTGCCATGTGCCACCAATATTCAGAAGAATGGAAGTGGAATTTGGATCAGTGATGACAGAAAGCAGGGTGGGTAGATGCAGGAAGCTGATGCAGATATGGTTGAGTAATCCAAGGCCACGTTTATCCAGAGAATGTGTACATATGGTTGCTTATGGGACTAGTTTAATACTAGCAATTATTATATTTTAATGTAATCCTGATATCAAGGAACATGCATTCAGTTGAGTGATAGAGGTATAGTTTGACAAATGCTGATGACCTATTATGGGCCCAACACTCTACTAGAATATGCGAAGGAAATAAATAAAAGATATTTAATGTAATGTGATCCTCTCCTAAATGTAGAACTTCTTATGGCCATTTCCTGAATGTTGTATTAGGTATTCGTCATTTTATTAGCTCTTGTTTGACTCATTAAATTTAGATAAATTTGAAAGCGTCCATTAGAGATGTATTAATATTATGTTTTTAAAAGGGTGTGTGTGTGTGTGTTTTTTTTAATTCAGAAACAACAATCATTATTTTCGGAAGAAGAAGAATATACCACTGGATCTGAGGTCACTGAAGATGAAGTTGGAGATGAAGAAGAAATATCCAAGAAACAAAGTACTGATTTCTAAGATAAAATCAAGTCTCACTTTTATGAAGGGGTTGCATTCTAAAGGCTCTAATGCAAGGGATGATGAATTAGCTTTGTAAGTCTACATGGTAGGTTACAACATGGAAAAAAAATAAATAAAGGAGGCTTCATCAAGATTCTCTAACCCTGGCACTAACACAGAATAATCACAAAGTTATTTAAAAAGTGCAGTGTACTGAGAAATAATCCTCCAAGTTTTCATTTCAAGCGTAACCTAAGGGGTTTCTCAAAATGTATGACTTATATCAGTGTACCAGAGATGATTTGAAGTGACACTGTTCGAGCCCCACATCAGGCTTTGTGCTGACAGCTCAGAGCCTGGAGCCTGCTTCAGAATCTGTGTCTCCCTCTCTGTCTCCCCCTCCCCCATTCACGCTCTGTCTCTCTCTCTCTCAAAAAATAAACATAATAATAAAAAAATTTTTTTTGAAGTGACACTCAAATGAAGCACCAGAGTATGATTTTTAAAAAACTAAAAACATGATTTTATACAACTACAGAATGAACTTGTGTCAACATTTTTCAACTCATTAGTGAGAGAAACAGCCAAAGTTGGTTCAGAGAACATTTGAAGGCTTGGGTATTTATAGACACTTGAAAAAGAATGTTAAAAAGGATTGCAAGTTAGTGGCAAAACTGATTGATGTTCTACTAGGCAGTAACTGATAACCTTTGAGGTTATCTTTTCTTCTAAAAAAGAATCATTTGCATTTCTATTAGACACAAAAATCTGCAAGTTAACATAAGACTTCATGTCCTCTGGGCCTTCAATAACAGTAAATAGGAAAGACACAAGGATATTTTCTTTGAGAATTAAGTAATTCTTACATGGGCCTTTTTTTTTAAAAATATAATTATTATCAAATTAGCTTGCATACAACACCCAGTGCTCATCCCAACAAGTGCAATATTACACTATTGCAATATTACAATATTCCATTGTGTGAGTGTATCACCCATTGTGTGAGTATATCACCTCCTCAATGGCCGTCACCCATTTTCCCTCCCCTCCACCCCCTCCACCCCCTCCACCCTCAGTTTCTTCTCTGTATTTAAGAGTCTCTTGTGGTTTGCCTCCTTCCCTCTCTGTAACTGTTTTTTTCCCCTTCCCTTCCCCTATGGTCTTCTGTTTCTCAAGATCCACATATGAGTGAAAACATTGATATCTGTCCTCTGACTGACTTATTTCACTCAGCATAATACCTTCCAGTTCCATTCATGTTGCTGCAAATGGCATGATTTCATTCTTTCTCATTGCCAAGTAGTATTCCATTGTATATATAAACCACATCTTCTTTATTCATTTGTCAGTTGATGGACATTTAGGCTCTTTCCATAATTTGGCTCTTGTTCAAAGTGCTGCTATAAACATTGGGGTACATATGCCCCTCTGCATCAGCACTCCTGTATCCCTTGGGTAAATTCCTAGTAGTGCTATTGCTGAGACATAGGGTAGATCTATTTTTAATTTTTTGACAGACTTTATATTCAGATTTGGGGGCTTACCTGCTTAGCTTCACCTTGCTTTATGGGTTCCCTCTCTATTACTAGTTGTTTTCTAGTCCTAAGTAGGGCTCCTGCTTTCAGAAGCTTGAGCTCAATGAAGTTTGGGAAATCGTCCAGTCAAAGGCACAAGAAAGTCTCACTTCTCTTCAAGAGCAATTCTGTCTTGCAAGTGTCTTTCTGCTTGCCTGCTTAGCTGGATCTCCTAGGGTCTCCTGTACACTTTCATAGTTTAACAATCATTTGGGCAGAGTTTATAGTCACATTTTAGATCTCCAGTCTTCTGTGACTTTCTTCTAAAATTTCACCTTTAAATTTCCAGCTTCTCTTTCTTTCAATTGTATCATCTTTTCCCTGGAGCTCATAAGGCTGTAATTTTCCTACCTTAGCTGGGGATATTGAGAAAAGTGCCCTCAGGCAGAAAGCCATAAACTCACAATTCTTACCTCATGCATCTTTTTTTTTAAGTTTTTAATTTTAATTCTAATATAGTTAACATAGAGTGTTTTATTAGTTTCAGGTGTACAATACAGTGATTCAACAATTCTATAGATTACTCAGTGCTCATTGTGATAAGCATATCATCATGATAAGTGTACTCTTTTAACCCCATCACCTGTTTCATTCAATCCCTCCCCTACCTCCCCACCTCATGCATCCTTTAAATGTAAACACTCAACTTTCTACCTCCCTTTGATTATTTGTCAGTACCTACATTTGGTTGTTTATAGTATTTTTGCTCTCTTTCTACCATTCTTTTCTTTAGAAGGAACTTGTCGTCACACTCTAATCTCACCCTATCGTGTCTTTTTGATGTTTGGGAAACAGTGATCTGATGTACTCGCCTTACCTTCCAACATTGATTTTAGAGAAACGCATCTTTCCCCTCCTTCTTTTCTTTTCCTTTCCTTTGTCCTCTACACTGTCAGCTAGAATAAATTCAGAATATTGATTGTAGCAAAGCACTAGTTCAGAATACAATTTGTCCCAAATCTGCTTCCTCCCAAAATCATTTCTGTCCTACCTCCATTTTTACCCAAATAGCCCCTTCCCACCCACCCAAGCAAAGACATTTTAAAGCTTTTTTGTGAGTTCTTCATTCCTCCCATTCCCAAACTGTGTTTTTTTGGGTTATGGTATTGTTTTTTGTTTTTTGTGTTTTTTTTTTGGTATATAAAAATTTGGAATTAGGTGTTAAAACCACTATCAAATTAGATTCAGAGAAATACATATAGTTTCCCCCAACATTTTCAACATTTAATTTCACTGGGATTTTGAAATTATTGCCCTGATTTTTTTCTCCTTAAGGTTTTGACAAGTAGAAAGAAGAAAAGTAATTAAAACTAACCCCTATAAAGTACATTCAACTTCTCAATATATTTATATTTTATTTAGAGGTAATTTGTTAGTTTTAAGAAACATGTCTTTTTTACAAAATGGTTTTATTGTTTGGAAGTAAGTAATAAGTGCTTTGGAGAAGTATGTGAAACTTATGCTCATAACATTGACTTTCTTTTGTCAGGGAAAAAGGAAAAGCCAAAGAAGTTCACAAAACAACCAAAAAAGCAGATGTCTTCACCCTGTGGTCAGAAGAAAGAAAAGGTGTTAGAGAAGGTAACTCTAAATTATCTATTACTGTTCTAAAGTTCATATTGAGAAATAAGCAGGCAAATAGAGCCAAGAAAAATCTGAAGAAGAGTAAGAACATACAGTGGAATGCTAGAGATATAGCAACGAACAAAGAAGTTCCACATAAACAGATTAAAGATCTCTAAGATATATTGATAGGTGAGAAAAAGTATACATAGTATAGAATAGATAGAGGAATCTATATATCTTTCCTTATATATGCATAAAATGTTGCCTCTAAAGGGAAGTGAATGGGAGACAGAGACTTTTCACTATATGTGCTGTTTGTAACTTTTGAATCTGGAACCAGTAGTACTTGTTCAAAAAACTTTGAAATGAGATAAATAAGTAGACTTTATAATTTTTAAATAAATTGTATTTTATGAGCTTTTAAAATAATTCTTATTTCACATGCCTTTGAAAGCCAGGTAGGATTAAGAGGACAATAATAACCATATTTGACTAAAAGAGAAATCATAGATTCCAAAAATGTATGAAAGGCTGCATTGAGACAAGTTCCACACAATTATATTGGGCAGGTTGTACGTTCATCTGCGTGCCAAGTGCTGCAAGCACACAAATGGGTGAATTCTAAAAGATTGTATAAGCTGGGGCTTCCAGGTCAGACAGATAAAGCTGGGTTCAAATTTAGGTCTATATCTCTTTGGACAAGTTCTTTAACTTCTCTGAGCCTGTTTTATTATAGAGATAATTACGGCTGCTGTCTCGTGTGGTTGTTGCAAGGTTTAAATGAAATAATACTTGTGATGCTTTTGGTACGGTGTCTTGAACTCAATAAATTAAGCTGCTTTTTATTTTAAACTGTAACACTAATGAGTAAATATGTTCTAATTGGACCTTAATGTTATCTACTCTTTTTTAGTCAACTTCTAGAGATGTGTCTCCTTTCATGTGAGTATTGCTCCTTAATCCATCAGATATTCACTCTTAAAGCATCAGTGCTGATTTTTGTTTAAATTTTCTAATAGCGTGAGTATGCAGAAGAATAAATGGGATGCCACAAGATCCTTGAGATTCAACCAGGATGCACAAAGGGAAGATGGTAAGTTTTAATATTTAGGTAACGTACAGATTAGGTATAAATAACAGTGAGAGGAATCTTTCATGTTTTTTTTTTAAATTTTTTTTTTAATGTTTATTTATTTTTGAGACAGAGACAGAATGCAAGTGGGTTGGGGCAGAGAGAGAGGGAGGCACAGAATCTGAAGCAGGCTCCAGGCTCTGAGCTGTCAGCACAGAGCCTGACACGGAACTCAAACTCACGAGCTGTGAGATCATGACCTGAGCCTAAGTCGGACGCTCAACCGACTGAGCCACCCAGGTGCCCCAGGAATCTTTCATTTTATGCAGTATGCTGAATAGCGTTAAAAGTTCCAACTGGAATAAAGCCCAGAATTTGCACATTCCCTTAGGAATCAACCAGAGTTGTATTAGTAGACAACCCCAGCAGATAATGTGTTGTTTTATGCACCTGTGGTTTGGAGGTCTCAGACTGACTTTTGCCCATTACTTGCGCATCATATTTTAGGTTCATTTACAGTGGGTTTTTTTTGTTGTTCTTCACTATTTATTATAACATGTAACCAATAGGTCTGTTTTTAATCTTTTTTTAATTTTTAATTTTTTTATTTTTTTAATATATGAAATTTATTGTCAAATTGTTTTTAAAAGCAGCACAATTACCTATGTATAAGCCATTTTACCACTTGTTGCCTAAAGTTCTTCAAAGATAAATATGTGTAGATGTCTGTAAAATAGTATCTAATGGTATTTTCATAAATTCATGATAATTGAAGTGTGTGTTCTTTAAGAAACAGAAGTTATAAATCATCCCCATAAAAAGTTAGGTTTATTATATTTTACCTCCAGATCAGCGGCGGATGTCCGAAATTACAGGGCACCTAATAAAGATGAGATTGGGTGATCTGGACCGTGTCAAGTCAAAGGAAGCAAAAGAAGTAAGAATTATGTGCTAGGGCACTGTGCTTGCATAGATATGCCTTCCTACTTTATTTTCATCATGAGTAATATAAAGATGTTTTAGGCAGAATTTCTAAAAACTAATGTAAATATTTTAATATATTTTTATATTCTGTACCAGTTCACTCACATAAACGTTGTCCACCTTCGTATCACCCGTGGTCCATAAGTCCTCTATAACACACATAATAAGGTAGGTTATTGCTGAAAGTGTAATGTCACACCACGAGTAGATTAGCTGTGCATTGCTGACTATCCAGAGGGTGACTTTTTGGAAGTTGCTGATTTCAGTCAACTCTGTAGGCAGTGCTTAGATGTTATTTCTAAAATAAGATGTAATCTTGCTGAAAATGATGCCTGGAAATACCTGTGTTCTTACTAAAACTATGTATTAGTCATAACACTGTATATTAACATTAGTATTGGTATTATGTATTCACAAAAACTCTTGCCCTAATTCTTTTATTTAAAAATTTACTTCCCTATAAAACTTATAAAATCTTTCTTTTTTAATTTTAATTTCAATATCATTAACATACAGTGTCAAAAATTCTAAAGCATGATCTGTGAAAGAAAAAATTGACAAATCAGACTTCATCAAAATATCAATGGTCTTTTTGAAAGACACTACTAAGAAAATGAAAAGATAAGCCATAATCTATGAGAAAATATGTGTAAAACACTTACCTGGTAAAGGGTGTGTCCAAAATATATAAAGAACTTTCAAAACTCAATAATAAAATAATCCAATAAAACTAAATGGGCAAAAGATTAGCCAGACCCTTCATGAAAGAAGGGATACAGATGGTAAATAAGCACATAAAAAGATTCAGCATCTTTAGTCATTTGGGAAATGTAAATTAAAGCCTCAGTAATATAACTGCTATATAACAACTAAAATATCTACAATGAAGGGGGAAAAAGTGCTGGTCAGGATGGAGAGCAACTGAAACTCTCATTTATAGCTGGTAGGGATGCAAAAAGGAATGGTCACTTTGGAAAACAGTGTGTCGGTTTCTTATAAAGTTAAACATTTACTCACCATAGAGATCAGTTCATACATGTTTATACTGGCTTTATTCAGAACTGCCAAAAATTAGAAACAATCCAAATGTCCTTCACCTGGTAAATGAATAAACCAACTGTGGTGCATACAAAAAAGAAAGAACTAATACATCAGTAACATAAATGAATCTCCTACACATTACGCTAAGTGAAAGAAACCAGATTTCAAAGGCTACACAGACTGTGTGATTCAATTTAGGTAATATTTTCAAAAATACAAAACTGTAGGGACATAACAGATAAGTGGTTGCCGGGAACTGATCGTGGGTTGACTTATGAGAGGCACAAGGGGATTTTCTTGAGGTGATGGAAATGTATTTCTCCCTTGTAACAATGGTTACACTACTGTATGCATTTTCAGAACTCAGAACTGTACGCTAAAAAGGGTGAATTTTTACTATATGTAAAATTATTCACATAAATTATAATTCAAAGAGTCTGAATTTTAAAGATCAAAATAAAATTACTGCTAAGCTAAAAAGTAATGCCATTTTAATAAAGCAGAGCTTCTGTTGATTCCATAAAAGTAATAACTTCATTTTGCCCCTTTACTCTGCAGTTTGCAGGAGGTATTTATTCCAGACTTGAAGCGCAAATTAAGGCCTCAGTGCCAGTCACTGCCCGGCAAAGCAGCTCAGAAAAAAACACAAGGTAAAGCAGCATAAACAGATTCAGAATGCGACTGGCTTTGACGTGATTTTCTTTTTTTAGGGAAAATGACATGAACAATAGAGGCACATAATTGGAGTTTGGTTTGTTTTGTTTCAAAGATTAGATCATCGAGACATTAGTCAGAACCAGAATTTAACATCAAGTTAAGACTTAAAAAGCTCATAAGCATAAAATTTAATGAAAGTATAGTTTTGGGTTTTTTTTTAAGTTTTCTGTTTACTGAATTACTTCTGTTCTGAGCCACCTGCTGATAAGAATGTAAACTATACTGCTACTGTGAATTAGTAGAATTTTATACTGTTTATGGGTTATATATTATTATTTTATATAAATCATTGAAGTCTTTCCTGTCCCTTATATTATTTCTCTTAATAAAAAGTAACTTGTGGGTCCTCTGTCGTTTTACATCACAAAATTTCTTTTAAATTATAACACTTATTGAGATTGGATCATTAATACTACAGATCCAAATGCCTTATCAGCAATTCTGAAATCCAGAAAACCATCAAGACTTTTTTGTGCATTTGTGGCAACTCAAACCTGGCTGAACTACTATGATGCTGTTTATAGTTTTTATTTATCACACTTAATTTAAATGTTCATTTGTTACACTGAAAAAGTATTAATGTGTTTGGTTAGAGGGCATTGCTCCAATCCATAATATACAATATATGTACCATACTCTGTCCCCCACATCCACAAAAATCTGAATTCCAAAATATGTCTCACTCCAAAGGTTTTTAAAAATGGATTGTGGGGCTACATGAAGTTTCATTTAACTCTGATACTGTCAAGCAAACAGAACCTAAAGCAGCAGCAACTTCCTCCTGTTTTAGAAGTACCTCTGACCTTCTTTTCTGTTTAAAAAATCTAGGTCTAAAAGCCGTTTTGGTCCAGGGCGTCCTGCATAAAGCATCTTAACTACAACTAAAAAGAAGACACACCTCTGGACATCTGAAATTGCTCACTTCTTGAAGATCTTCAGAACAGTGACTTCTAAATGTTTTATTTATTATTCTTGCAAGCCACATAAATCATAATGCTAAGGGAAATGTATAGTTAGGTCTTTTGAAACCTAATTGTAAATATGAAACTTCTTAAATCTGACTTTCTTTTAATGTGATGCTATGTAGAAAATCAGTATTTACAGATTTGCATAGTTAAGACTCCTAATATTTGTTATCCTTTATTTATTTGAAAGAGAGGAGGCCTCAACTCTCAAGTAGCTAAGACTTTTTAAGACCTTAATAAATTAAGGGAACACAGCTGGTGATGGTACTGTGCATGTGCACTGATTATAGTATGCCTTTTGAGCTGTAACTCTTGGGATAGCACTGAGAACTGCAATCTGTGTAATGAAACTCCCAGGGATGCTAATTTTAAGTTTGCATGAATATTAAGGAGTGACAGGTCTCAAGCCTATATTAAATAAAGTTTCAAGGTGTGATGTATTCCCTGTGTTGGGCAAGAGGGTTATTTTTTTTCAGCATTAATCCATGGAAAGCACAATGTTCATCCAACTTGTTTTTCTTTCAGTTTTTAATGCTTATCTATTGGTTATCTGATCTGGAATTACTGATTATTCCTTTTCCTCTGTGAAGCCAGTGCCATTCCGAATTTATTAAAATAACTTGATAGTTTTAGGATAGTAAATCATTTTAGTTGTTTAAAACACCCAGTGCGCAGTTCTCAGGGCTCTAAAACCCAACCATATTTCTAAAGCCATTCGAATAGCTCCATTAAACAGTTACAATTACTTACTACTTTAGCAGTGTCTAGAAGGAAACATTCCCAAATACATTTGATGGGTGAAAAATGCTGTGCATTCAGTAGAAATCAAGCTAAATTCTATTATATAGATCATGTTTTAATTTTTCTAGCCAAGCAGAAAGAGTGCTCAGGGAAAATTTGTTCCAAACTATAAGCATAAAAAATTATGTGTTTGGAAATCACATATAGGCCTCTGAAAAACTTATAAAATTCACTGTTTCTATTTGTAGTCTTCATTGTCTTATAATTGGAATTTCTTCAAATTATTTAGAGAACAGATTTTGATAATGTGTGACAGAATGGCAGTTTCCATTGAAATGTTGAAGTGTTAAACTCCGTTAACACATACAGAAATCATTTTTAGGGACTATTTTAGTTAGTAAATGCAGCTAGATGTTATTTGATGCTATAGGTATGGCTTTTCCAAGGTTTTTGAATTTATGTTTGGAAATTTTGTTCCAGTTTATGTATCTTTCAATTGTTTGATGTTTTTGAAATAGATTATAAAATTTTTATTTTCAAAAGAAAATGTTTTCTAGTACATGGTCTATAAGCTCTGTTAAATACCACAGTCTTGTTTCTTTTACTGTATTCTCTGATTAAAAGGATTTAGGCCTGTACAGGTTATATAGTGCTGTGATGGTCACAACTGAAAGAAGTATGCTCTTTAGATTTTTAACTGATGATAAAAAGGCAAATTGCTTTTCCCCTGGGAGGACTGTACCAGTGGATTGATTTTTTACAAACCAGAATTTATCAGAATTTGATTTTCTTCAGAATAGGCTTTTTATTTTATAAACATCTGTAATACATAGCACAGGTACCACAAACATTTTAATCAAACTGTTAATAGTATTTCTTTACCAAATACTTTGGAAAGGTTTTATCTTACATTAATTCTGAATTTACATTCCTTTAATTGAAATAAATGTTAATGACAAAAATGGTTTGAAAAGTCCCTTGATCTGAATCATTCCATCTTCTCAGGAAAAGTCTGGATGGGCTCCTAGAGCACAGGTTTTCATGAAAAATTAGCTCTGTTACAAGGTGTATTTTATAAATTTTAAGATTGTTTTGAGTGAGTTTATCCTGGTAAAGATTCAGCAAAATATTTAGGGGCTAAAATATTGCAGGAAAGATTATCTGTTAGGGGTGCTTATTCCACACTCTTGCACCATGTTTGTAATTCTCCCTTTTCAGAACATTCAGCCAGATATTGTGAGATACGCTAAATTGCTTTGGAAGCTGAGGCTGAAGCCCTATTATGCTAATCTGCTAAGGGCAAATTTAATATAAAAACAAAAAGAATACCTTTCACATCTAATATCTGGAATTAAGTCTTCAGCTCTCCTTCAGCTATTCATTGAGCAACTATTATGAATCTCACCTTTTCGTACCGCCTAGTTAAGAGGTACTGGGACCTAGCCAGTTCAGTTCAAATAGGCTAGCTCTCCCCCTCTGATTTAAAGCTAATCTGTTGGGGAAGGTGATGGGATAGTATTAATCCCACCCATATGGGATTGTTGGAGGATTAAATGGCTTAATCTAAAAAAATTAGCACAGTACTTTCTGACTTATAGTAAACCCTCCATAAATGTTAACTATTATTGTTATTGCATTGTTATTTTAATATTTGGAAAGTAGCCTTAAATTCTTTAAGATGGGAGTTTTATATCCTTCTTCCTATAATTTGAATTACTAAGGGTGTGTGTGTGTGTGTGTGTGTGTGTATTTAGTGCAAGAAAGAAAAGGACACCTAATATTTTGGTGGTTGTTATGGCATTTTGTGTTACTTTATTATATTAAAGGTCTTGGCGTTACTTAAACAAAGAGCATTTGAAGGAAGAGCTATGTAGGAAAACTATTTCCTGATGTTGGTAGTGACCTATGCTGTTTTCAAAGAGGTTTACTGAAGAATAGAGTGAGAACTACAGCATAGTCTTATAGCATCCCTCTTTCCAAGATGCGTTTTTCCTTGAGAAAATGTAGCTAGTTTGACTCTTATTATTTGTCTATGACAAGGCCAATTCTTACCAAACTGTAGGTGGTATAGAAGAGTAGTTGCTATTTGTTGAATATATATCCTGAGGATGGTGCTAGCTCTCTGATATGTCCTATCTCCATTAGCCTCACAGCAAACCCCCCAAATCAGATGTTATCCCACTTTATAGGTGGGGAAGAAAGTACAGAGAGGTGAAATAACCCACAAACCGGGATTGGAATCTGGGCCTATCAGCAAATTCCAACACTTCCTTAAAACAATTTTACCTTGGATTGCTTAAAACATTCCTGGAGTGCCTCCTGCCTCATGGCAGCTCCTTCAGGCTGAAAACAGCTCACTGCCTATCATTCCAGTCATGTTTATCGAACTGCCTACTTGGCTTCGTATTTGGAATACCAAGAGGTATCTCCAATTGAACATAGAAGAGAACATGTGCTGTATCTCCCCAACACCAACCCCCAACTCCCTGCTTGTTCAAGCCCAATCATCCCAGTTCAGCAAATGGCACTACCACCCACCCAAGGGCGCAAACCAGCTACTCAGCAATTATTCCTCTTCCTCTCTTTCCTTCACTTCTTCACATCCAATTCGTCAACAGGTCCCAAACATACCCTACATCCATTTGCTTCTCTCCATCTCCATTATCCCCACGCCAAGTTATTAACCTCTTTTACACCAAGTGTCACAATAGCCCCCTAAGTAATTCTCTGACTTCCACTCCAACCTGTTAACTCACAAAGCAACTATGGTGATTTTGAAATGTGAATTAGATCACATTACTCCCTGCTTAACACTCCAGTAACACCCCATCCAACCTAGATTAAAATGCAACCTCCACTGCTCGGGTTTCCAAAGTCTTACATGACCAAACCCCTAGTTGCCTCTTGACCTCTTTTTCCCTCCTGCTTGCTACATTCCCCTCACATTAACCTACCTGTTCCTCCAAAAAGTAAGATCATTCTCATCTTTCAGTTTCTTCAGTTAGCTGTTCCCACTAGGTAGAAAGCTCTTCCTAATAATTCAGATGTTAGGTTACATGTCATTTCCTCACAGGAGACATTTCCCATGTGCTCAATCTAAACTAGTTACCGAGGTCACTCTCATCACATCATCATAGTTTATTTCTGTACATATCTGACATTATTACTTGATATTTTAAATTTTTTGGTGGTTTGCAATCTGCCATGCCAGAAACTGAAATTAATTGCATCTAAATTAGAAGTAAAACTCCCCATCTATTCACAGAAAAAATGATCTTATATGTAGAAAATCCTAAGAAATCCACTAAAAAATCAATAGAGCATATAATTGAGTTCAGCAAGATTTTAGGACATAAAATCAATATACAAAAATCAATTTCTATACACTAGCAATGAAAAATCTGAAAATGAAATTAAGAAAACAATTCCCTTTCCAGCAAAATAAAAATAAGTTTATAAAACACAAAAATGTGAAAAATTTTTGAAGAAAAGTATACTCTGAAAACTATGAAATATCATTGAAAGAAATTTAAAAAAAAAAAGAGCTAAATAAGTGGAAAGTTATCCATGCCCATGGATCAGAAGACTTAATACTATTAAGATGTTAATACATCAACTTGATCTACAGATTTACCACAATTTGTATCAGGATCTCAGCTGGCTTTTTGTAGAAATTGACATGCTAATCCTAAAATTCATGTGGAAACTCAAGGGACCCAGAACAGCCAAAACAATTTTTAAAAAGAACAAAGAGGATCCACACTTTCTGATTTTAAATCTTACACAAAGGTACAGTAATCAAGACATGGAGTACTCGCGTAAGGAGAGATACATAGAACAATGGAACTGAATTGAGAGTCAAGAAATAAACGACATGTGTCTATGGACAATTGATTTGCAACAATAGAGCATTTTAAAACCATTCAGTTGGGAAAGAATAATCTTTTCTATAAATAGTGCTGAGACAACTGGATAGCCTCCTGCAAAAGAATAAAGTTGGACCCTTACTTCCTTCCATGTACAAAAAGTTGATTCAAATGGATCAAAAACCTAAATGTAAGAACTGAAACTATAAAACTATAAAACAAGCAAATCTTCATAACCTTGGATTTGGCAATGGATACTTAGATATGACACTAAAAGCACAAACAACAAAAGAAAAAATGAATTGCCCTTTATCAAAATTAAAAGCATTTGTGATTCATTGGACACAACAAAGTGAGAAGACAGAATGGGAGAAAATGTTTACAAACCGCATGTCTGATAAGGGACTTATATCCAGAATATTTAAAGAACACTTACAAGTCAACATTAAAAAATCAACCAGTTTTTAAAATGGTAAGTGGTTTGAGTAGACATTTCTCCAAGGAAGACCTACAAATAGCCAATAGCACTTAAAAGGATGCTCAATATCATTAGTCATCAGGGAAAGGCAAATCAAAACCACAATGAGATACCACTTGACACCCAGGAGAATGGCTATCACCGAAAAGGAGCCAAGTAACATGCTGCAAAGAATGTGGTGAAATTGGAATGCTCATAGACTGTCAGTGAGAATTCAAAATGGTGTAGCCACTTTGGAAAGCAGTCTGGCAGTTGCTCAAAAAACAAAAACAAAAACAAAAAAACAACAAAAACAGGGGCTCAGTCAGTACAGCATCTAACTCTTGATCTTGGCTCAGGTCATGATCCCAAGGTCATGGGATCAAGCCCTGTTTCAGGCTCCACGCTGAGCATGGAACCTGCTTAAGACTCATTCTCTCTCTCTCTCTCTCTCTCTCTCTCTCTCTCTCTCTCTCTCTCTTACCCTCCCCTCCCTCTGCTCCCTCCCGACTCATACTCTCTCTCTCTAAAACAAAAACAAAAACAAAAAGCACTTATCATTTATCCTCCAACTTATCCTAATAGGCATATAATTTTTTATTTAGTCTCTTCTTGTGTTTACCCCCGTGCATGTATTTATGTACAGAACAGTATGTTTTCTGCTTTTTCTTACAGATGGAGAAACTGAGACCCAGAGATGGCAACTTGTCTAAGAGCAACAGAAACGAATGATCTGAACAGGGTGCTCATAATGACAGTATTGCTGTGTTAAATGAGGTAATACATACAGGTAAAGCACTTAGAATAGTGCCTGATATATAGTAAGTGCTTGAAAGATACATGAAAGGCTTTTAGAAATAAGTATATTGTGCTTGCTCCCATTTTTGGCTTTGCCTTGTGTTGTTCCCCTGGATTGCTCTTCTTGTGTTTTGCTTCCCACTGGAATTTTCCCCTTGCTTCAAGTCCCTGCTCAGATCTCACCTCCTCCATGAACCTGCTGAACTCTCTCTTCGAATTGTGTTATACTCACCGCACTGCCACAGTTTAGCAGTCAGATGTTAAACCATCTGTTTGTTCTCTACAGTTAAAAGCCTGTTTTTTGGTTTGCGTCCTTTTCTCTCCTTTGTTCATTTGTTTTGTTTCTTAAATTCCAAATATGAGTGAAATCATTTGATATTTGTCTTTCTCTGACTGATTTATTTCACTTAGCATTGTACTTTCTAGATCCATCCATGTTGTTGCAAATGACAAGATTTCATTCTTTTTTATGGCTGAATAATATTCTTGTGTGTGTGTGTGTGTGCATGCACGTGCTCATGTACACCACATCTACCTTATCTCTTCATCTATCAATGGACACTTGGGCTGTTTCCATAATTTGGCTATCATAAATAATGCTTCAATGAACATAGGTGTGTATATATCCTTTCAAATTAGTGTTTTTATATTTTTAGGGTAAATAGCCAGTAGTGTGATTACTAAATTTTAGGGTAGTTCTATTTTTAATTTTTTGTGGAATTTCTGTACTGTCTCCCACAGTAGCTGTACCAGTTTGCATTCCCACCAGCAGTACAAGAGGGTTCCTATTTCTGCATCTCCTTGCCAACACTTGTTGTTTTTTCTGCTTTGATTTTAGCCATTCCGACAGGTGTGAGGTAATATCTCATTATGATTTTGATTTGCATTTCCCTGATGATGAGTGATGTTGACCATCATTTCGTGTGTCTGTTGGCCATATGTATGTCTTCTTTGGGGAAATGTCTGTTCATGTCTTCTGCCCATTATTTGGGTTTCCTTGGTGTTGAGTTTTATCAGTTCTTTATATATTTTGGATACTATGCCTTTATTGGTTATGTCATTTCCAAATATCTTCTCCCATTCAGTAGGTTTTGTGTTTTTTTGATTGTTTCCTTTTATGCAGAGACTTCTTATTTTAATGTAGTCCAAATAGTTTGTTTTTGCTTTCGTTTCTTTTGCCTAGAAAAATGTTACAACCTGTGTCAGAGAAATTACTGCCTGTGCTCTCCTGTAGGATTTTTATGATTTCAGGTCTCACATTTAGGTCCTTACTCCATTTTGAGTTAGTTTTTGTGTATGATGTAAGAAAGTTGTCCAGTTTCATTCTTTTGCATGTATGTAGCTATTCAGTTTTCCCAACATCATTTGTTGAAGAGACTGTCTTTTTCCCATTGCATATTCTTGCCTCCTTTGTTGAAGCTTAATTGACCATATAACTATGGGTTTATTTCTGGACTTTCTATTTTCTTCCATTCATCTATGTGTCTGTTGTTGTGCCAATACCATACTGTTTTGATTACTACAGCTTTGTAATATAACTTGAAGTCTGGAATTGTGATACCTCCAGATTTGTTTTTCTTTTTCAAGACTGCTTTGACTATTTGGGGTCTTTTGTGGTTCCATACAAATTTTAGGATTGTTTGTTCTAGTTCTGTGAAAAATGCTGTTGATACTTTGATAGGGATTGCATTAAATCTATAGATTGCTTTGGGTAGCATAGGCATTTTAACAATATTTGTTCTTCCGATCCATGAGCATAGAGTGTTTTTCCATTTGTATTATCTTCAACTTCTTTCATCAGTATTTTAGTTTTCAGAGTACAGGTCTTTCACCTCTTTGGTTAAGCTTATTCCTAGGTATTTTATTATTTTTGGTGCAATTGTAAATGAGATTGTTTCCTTAATTCCACTTTCTACTGCTTCATTATTAGTGTATAGCAATACAATGGATTTCTGTATGTTGATTTGTATCCTGCAACCTCACCAAATTCATTTATCAGTTCTAGTAGTTTTTTGGTGGACTCTTCAGGGTTTTCTACATATAGTGTCATGCCATCTGCAAATAGTAAAGTTTTACTTCTTCCTTACCAATTTGGATGGCTTTTATTTCTTTTTGTTGTCTGATTGCTGTATCTAGGACTTCCAGTACTGTGTTGAATAAAAGTGATGAGAGTGAACACGCTTATCTTGATCCTGAGCTTAGGGGAAAGCTTTCAGTTTTTCCCCATTGAGTATGATGTTAACTATGGTTTTTTCATAAAAGGCTTTAATTATTATTATTATTATTATTATTATTATTATTATTATTATTATGTTCCCTCTAAACCTACTTTGTTGAGGGTTTTATCATGAATAGATGTTATAGTTTGTCAAATGCTTTTTCTGAATCTATTGAAATTATCACATGGTATTTATCCTTTCTCTTATTCCTGTGATGTATCATGTTGATTGATTTGCAAATATTGAACCACCCTTGCATCGGGGTATAAATCTCACTTGATTGTGGTGAATGATTTTTTTAATGTATTGTTGGATTCAGTTCACCAATATTTTTTGAGAATTTTTGCATCTATGTTCACCAGAGATATTGGTCTATAGTTCTCTTTCTTTGTGGTGCCTTTATCTGGTTTTCATATCAGAGTAATACTGGCTTCCTGAATGAATTTGGAAGTTTTCATTTCTCTTCTATTTTTTGGAATAGTTTGAGAAGAACAGATATTAACTCTTCTTTAAATGTTTGGTAGAATTCACTTGTGAAGCCATTTCGTCCTGGACTTTAGTTTGTTGGGAGTTTTTTCCACTCCTGATTCAATTTCTTTGTTGGTAATCAGTCTGTTCAAATTTTATTTCTTCATGTTTCAGTTTTGGTAGTTTATGTGTTTCTATATTGTCCAATCTGTTGGCATATAATTTTTTATAATATTCTCTTATAATCCTTTGTATTTAAAAGGTATCAGTTTTAATTTCCCCGTTCATCTCTGATTGTGTTTGAACCTTTCTCCCACCCCTCCGCCCCTGCCATCTCTCTATCTATTTCTCTTCATGAGCCTGACTGGAGGTTTACCAATTTTGTTGATCTTTTCAAAGAGCCAGCTCCTGGTTTCATTGATCTGTTCTATTGTTTTTTAGTTTCTTTTTTTTTTTTTTAATTTTTTTTAACGTTTTTTATTTATTTTTGAGACAGAGACAGAGCATGAATGGGGGAGGGGCAGAGAGAGAGGGAGACACAGAATCGGAAGGAAGCTCCAGGCTCTGAGCCATCAGCCCAGAGCCCCGCATCGGGCTCGAACTCACGGACCGCGAGATCGTGACCTGACCTGAAGTCGGACGCTTAACCGACTGAGCCACCGAGGCGCCCCTGTTTTTTAGTTTCTGTGTCACTTATTTATGCTGTAATATTTATGCTGTAATCTTATTTCTGCTGGTTTAGGGTTTTGTTTCTTCTTCTTTTTCTAGTTCCTTTGGGTATAAGTAGGGTGTAAAGTTTAGGTTATTGAGATTTTTCTTGCTTCTTGATGTAGGCCTGTATTGCTATAACCTTCCCTCTTAGAATAACTTTTGCTAAATCCCAAATGATTTGGACTATTGTATTTTCATTTTTATTTCTCTCCATGTAATTTTTAAATTATTCTTTGATTTCTTGGTTGACCCATTCATTGTTTAGTAGCATGTTATTCAACCTCCATGTATTTGTGCTTTTTCCAGATTTTTCCTTGCGGTTGATTTCTGGTTCCATGGTATTGTTGTTGGAAATAATGCATGGTATGACTTTCATCATTTTTTAATTTGTTGAGATGTGTTTTGTGGCCTAACATGTGGTCTATTCTGTAGGATGTTCCATGTGCACTCAAAAAGATGTGAATCTGCTGTTTTAGGGTAGACTGTTCTGAATATACTTGGTAAATCCATCTGGTTCAATGTGTCATTCAAAGCCACTGATTTCTTGTTGATTTTCTGTTTGAAAGACTTATTCATTGATATCAATAGGGTGTTAAATTCCTATACTAATATTGTATTACTGTCAGTTAGTTCTTATGTTTGTTATTAACTTTTTTATGTATTTGGGTACTCCCATGTTGAGTGCCTAAATAGTTACAATTGTTATATCTTCTTGTTGGATTGTCCCTCTTATTATTAAATAACATCCTTCTTTATCTCTTGTTGCAATCTGTTTTAAAGTCTGTTTTGTCCAATATAAGTATTGCTACCCCAGCTTTCTTTTGCATGCATCCATTTGCACCATAAATGTTTCTCCATCCCCTCACTTTCAATCTGCATGTATATTTAGGTTTGAAATGAGTCTCTTGTAGGCAGCATACAGATGGGTTTTGGTTTTTTATCCATTCTGCCACCCTGTATATTTTGATTGGAATGTTTAGTCCATTTACATTCAAAGTTATTAATAGGTATGTATTTATTGCCATTTTGTTACTTGTTTTGTGGTTGTTTTTGTAGTTCTTCTCTGATTTTTTTCTTCTCTTACTTTCTTCTCTCACAATTTTCTAGCTCTCTTTAGTGATATACTTGGATTCTTTTCTTTTTATTTATTACATATCTATGCCTGGTTTTTGATTTGTGGCTACCATTAGGTTTGTGTATAACATCTGCATATAGCAGTCTGTATGAAGTTGATGGTCGCTTAAGTTTGAACCCATTCTTTACTCCTTCCCACCCCATATGGTGTCATATTTACATTCTTTTATTTTGTGAGTTCCTTGACTGATTTTTTATAGATATTTTTACTGCTTCTGTGCTTCCTACTTTTCTTACTCTTACTTATGGTCTTATCTTTCCATTCCAAGAATTCCCTTTAATGTTTCTTGCAGTGCTTGTTTAGTGGTCATGAACTCCTTTAGCTTTTGTCTGTCTGGGAAACTCTATCTCTCCTTCTATACTGAAAGATAACCTTGCTAATAGAATATTCATAGCTGCAGATTTTTTGTCCTTTCAGCTCTTGGAATACATGATGGTACTTCCTACTGGCCTGCAAAGTTTCTGCTGAAAAATCCACTGATAGTCTTATGGGTTTCTCTTGTATGTAACTATCTTATTTTCTCTTGTTGCTTTAAAAATTCTCTTTATCCTCTCTGGCCCTCTCTCTCTGCCCCTTCTCCTGCTTGGTCTCTCTCTCTGTCAAAAAAAAAGGTGGGGTGCCTGGGTGGCTCAGTCACTTAAGTGTCTTACTCTTGGTTTTGGCCCAGGTCATGATCTCACAATTCGTGAGTTCAAGCCCTGTATCAGGCTCTGTAGGACAGTGAGGAGCCTGCTTGGGATTCTCTCTCTCCCTGTCTCTCTGTCCCTTTTCCTGCTAGCTCTCTCTCTCGCTGTCTCTCTCTCTCTCTCTCTCTCTCTCTCTCTCTCTCTCTCTCAAATAAACACTTTAAAAAAGTTTAAAAAATCTCTCTTGATCACTACTTTTGCCATTTTAATTACTATTTGTCTAGGTGTGGACCTCCTTGGGCTGATTTTGACTTTTGTGCCTTGTGGATCTAGATATGTTTCCTTCCCCAGATTAGGGAAGTTTTCAGCTATTATTTCTTCAAATAAATTTTGTGCCCCCCTTTCTCTTTCTTCCTTATAATGTGAATGTTATAATGCTTGATGGAGTCACTAAGTTCCTTAAGTCTATTATCATTTTGCATATTTTTTTTCTTTCTGTTCAGCTTGATTACCTTCCATTATTCCGTCCTCCAAGTCACTAATTTGTTCTTCTGCTTCCTCTAGCATGCTATTTATTCCATCTAGTATATTTTTTATTTCCTTTATTGTGTTCTTCATCTCTGGTTGGTCCTTTTTTATTTCTCTGTTAAGGGTCTTACTCCACTCTTTGCTTAAGTCCAGTGAGTATCTTTATGATCATTATTTTAAATTCTCTATCAAGCATATTACTTAGATCTGTTTCCTTTAGGTCTCTAAAGGAAGATGAAATTTCTGCCCCTAGCCCACTGTTGGGGCCACCGTATAACTTGTCTGTGTGGTTTTCTTCCCCTCATCCCAGGGCAGGAGAAACTTTGGGATGGTACTGGCCCCTGTCAGAGCTGTTTGCACACTGCCAGGCTTATGGCCCTGGTTTGAATGGGCTTGACAAAGAGCATATTAGAGGGGAGTGGGCCAGCTGGGGTGGAACATGCAGTTTTAACAAGGTATGCACTGATCCACACGTGAAATGAGACCTGTTGCCTTGCAGGGACCAGCCTGGGTGGACACACAAAGCATGCATGGGCATGCATGGTATGCAGTTTTAACAAGGTATGTGGGGGGCTTCCATGGGATCTGTAAAGTGCAAAGTGCTCAAGTCAGGAAACATGGTTTACTCCAGTCTTCTGGGGGGAGGGACCCACAGCATAGGGATTGAGGGGTGACTGAAAAGGGTAGATCTGCTGAAGCCAGAGAGGGGGTGTACCAAGCAGTTCGGTACTACTACATCTCTGGCAAATGCCTGGTCTGACTAAACTCAAGTAAAGGTGACCACCGACTGCCCTGGAGGGCACTACAGGACCTCTTCCTCATAAGGCCATTACTTTCAAGAGCAAAAGATGTAGCTGACTTTCCTAACATAGAGAAACAGACACAGAGAATTAGACAAAATGAGGGGGTATAGGAATATGTCCTAAATGAAACAAGACAAAACCATAGCAAGAGACCTAAGCAAAATGAATGTAAATAATATGCCTGATAGAGAAGCTAAAGTAAGATCACCAGGGCACCTGACTGGCTCAGTCAATACAGTATGCAACTCTTGATCTCAGAGTCATGAGTTTGAGCCCCACATTGTGTGTAGAGATTACTTCAGTAAATAAAATTTTTTAAAAAATAAATGAAGTAATGATCATAAAGATATTCATTGGACTTGAGAAATGAGTGAGAGGGCGAGGCTTTGTGTAAGCAAGTTAGTTAGTGAATGTCAGTGGGCTGGTTCCTGTAGGTAACTGTGTGTTTATGCTGGGGGACAGGGGAGGGAAATGGTACCTGTGAGCTCCTTTGTTTCTGTAGAAGTCCTTCAGTGAACCCATCCTTCTGGGACACACTCTGATATTAGTAAATAACTCCCATATGCACCATGTGTTTTTCAAAGTGCTGCTTATATGCTGTATCTCCATGAGCTGTTTGTTGTGCTGTGTCTTTAAGCAAGGGGACTCAGCTTCCTCTGGGCTCTTTCAGAGCCAAGCCTGCTGACTTAAAATTCCAGACTTATGTCCCACTCACTTATTGTAAGAACTCAAGAAATTCATTCCCTCTAGTTTTAAAAGCCAAATGTTTTGGGGGCACCTGAGTGGCTCAGTTGGTTAAGCGTCTGACTTGGCCTTAGGTCATGATCTCACGGTTCATGAGTTTGAGCCCTGCATCGGGCTCAGACAGCTCAGAGCCTGAAGCCTGTTTCTAATTCTGTGTCCTTCTCTCACTCTGCCCTTCCCTTGCTCATGATCTGTCTCTCTCAATCTCTCCCCCCACCCTCTCTCTCAAGAAAAAAACATTAAAAAAAAAATTGGGACACCTGGGTGGCTCAATCGGTTAAGCATCTGACTTCAGCCCAGGTCATGATCTCATGGTTCATGACTTCGAGACCCACACTGGGCTCTGTGCTGACAGCTCAGAGCCTGAAGCCTGACTCAGATTCTGTGTCTCCCTCTCTCTCTACCTCTCTCCTGCTTGTACTCTGTGTGTGTGTCTCTCTCTCAAAAATAAATAAACATTAGGGGCGCCTGGGTGGCTCAGTCGGTTGAGCGTCCGACTTCGGCTCAGGTCACGATCTCGCGGTCCGTGAGTTCGAGCCCCGCGTTGGGCTCTGGGCTGACAGCTCAGAGCCTGGAGCCTGCTTCCGATTCTGTGTCTCCCTCTCTCTCTACCCCTCCCCCGTTCATGCTCTGTCTCTGTCTGTCTCAAAAATAATAAAATAAACATTAAAAAAAAAAATTAAAAATAAATAAATAAATAAACATTAAAAAAAAAGTTGAAAAAAGAACAGCCAAATGTTTTTGGGATTTTTCTTCCCTGTGCAGTCTCCCCAGAGTGAGGGTCTGTTTCTCCCCCTTCTTCATGCCTGTAGCTCCCTCCTGTGGTTCATTTGGATCCCCACCGCATCTCCTCCCTTCCTACCCTCTTGATGTGGCCTCTTCTCTGACTTTAGTTGTGGAATCTGTTCTGCCAGTCTTTTGATTGTTTTCTGGGCTATTTACACTGATACGAGTACTATCTGCTTGTATCCAAGGGATGAGTTGAGTTCAGGGTCCTCCTATCTGCCATCTTCCCAGCCTCTCCACATTTGTTAAGTTTGAATGGGGGGTACAGCTGTTGGTTGTTTTAGACTCTATGCTTATCTATGGGTAATATATTTTCCCAAATTAAAAAAAAAAAAATAAGCCAACAGAAGCTATTGGTCATTAAAATTATGAGAATTTTAAAATTAAGAGAAAGCTTGAACCATAAATGTAGGCAACTATCAATTATTTTACATCAGGAACAAATACTTGAGGGAATCTCTGAAGTGTATTCATTTCTAACCATAAGTAGTCATATATTCAGAGAAGAAAGCAGACTTCTTTCCCAGTAAGTAGTAAGTGGTGGAAGTATTTGTTAAATGACATCTAGCTTTGGCTGATGACTTTTGGACAGTGGTTCTAGAGTGGGCCTAGAGTCACCATGTGACTCTCTTATGTAGATGGATTGAGAACCACCTGCTTTGTGACATGATATCTTTTTTTTTTTTAATTTTTTGTTAATGTTTATTTATTTTTGAGACAGAGAGAGACATAGCATGAGCAGGGAAGGGGCAGAGAGAGAGGGAGACACAGAATGTGAAGCAGGCTCCAGGCTCTGAGCTGTCAGCACAGAGCCCGACGCGGGGCTCAAACTCACAAACTGTGAGATTGTGACCTGAGCCAAAGTCGGACGCTTAACCGACTGAGCCACCCAGGCGCCCCAATGTGACATGATATCTTTAAATGGCTAACACTGTAAACCTCAGATGGAAATGTGTTCAGGAGCATTAAAAAAAAAAAAAAAAAAATCAGGAAAGTATAGATTCTGACACCAGAGCACTGCCACAAGGTGGCACTAAAAGTGCAAGGAAACCATAGCTTAAATTAAATCACACGTGAAACTTAGCCTCCTTACCAAGTGTGCATGTGCATCTTGTTTGGAGACAAAAACGGAATATTGAAAAAATAACTAACAAGGGAAATTATAGCTAAAATACCTAAGGAATCCTAGAATGCAAATGAGGAAAAAAACAAAACAGAAAAAGAACAAGGAATACCACTTTTCAGATAAAGTTTAAAGTCGATGCCCTTCTTCAATGCCAGAATTGTCAATTCTCAAAGGAATGTTCTAGCATAAGAAGTATACTTCTAGGTATTTAGACGTCTATAATGGTTCTGAAAAATTAAGAGGGAAAAATGTTTAAATAGCCTGAGTGGCTTAGTCGGTTGAGCATCTGACTTTAACTCAGGTCATGATCTCACAGTTTGTAAATTTGAGCCCCGCACCAGGCTCTCTGCTGTCAGCATAGATTCCATTATAGGGCTTGATCTCACAAACCCTGAGATCGTGACCTGAGCCAAAATCAAGAGTTGGACACTTAACTGACTGAGTCACCCAGGTGCCCCACAAACAACATCCTTTAAATGAGTAAGTTAAGGTCCAGATTACCTAGCCAGCTGAACTCTGTGCTCTGTCCTCACTGTAGTTGTCTGAAGACCTGCCACCCTGTTCCTCCTCTCCAGCTGGACAGAGACAACCGGACAGATTTACACCAATACGTTACTAGAGTTTATTTCAGGGATAGGTCAGAGGAGGTAGAATTATAGATGCTCTTTCTTTTTCATTTTTACCTGCCTTTATTCTCTTTTTAATTATTATTAAATATTTCAAGTCGACAGAAAAACATAGAGGGTAATACAACAAACATCTAGGTACCCTCAGTTCAGCATTTTTACATAATAACATGATATATATTTTTATAAGAAATGAAATATTCCGAATACCTTCACCCTTTTATAGATGATCCTTCTAACTTTTACTTAACTCAAAGTAAACACTTCCCTGAATTTAATGTTTATTATGCCCATGCATATTGTTGTACTTTTACTACGTATATTATGCATCCATAGCATAATATACTATATAACCTTTATACATGATGAAATCATACTGTGCATCTCCTTACATCATTTTTTAGAATCTAAATTATGTTTTTGAGACTCATACATTTTGAGAGAGATAGGTTAAGTGTATTTATTTTAGCTATTCTATAGTAATCTATTCTATGAATCTACCAAAGTATACTTATCCATTTCCCGTCAATGGACATTGAGGTAATTTTCAGTTTTTGTCTCAAAATAATGCTGCAGTTAAAACTTTTGATCATTATCCATGTGTACACATGAGTTGAAGATATTGTCAGCTTGATCAAACATTTCTAAACTTTTCTCCACAGTTGTTGTGCCTGCTTAGACTCCTACCAGCAGGGTATCAGAGTCCTTGTTGTTCAGTTTCCTCACCAAGAATTAAGATTATATCAGTCAGGATAACTAAATCATGCCACAATAACCAACAACCACAAAATCTCAATGGCTTCATTCAGTCTTATTTCTTGCTCATGCTGCAAGTACAGTGTGGGTCAGCATTGAAGTTCTGTTCATCAGAGTCACTCAGGGCCCTGCGCTGACAGGGGCTCCAACCTGACACAAGCTTCTGTGAGGCAGGGAAAAACTAAAAAAGGGTTGCACTCTGGTTTTTAAAGTTTCTGCCCTTGGGGCGCCTGGGTGGCTCAGTTGAGCGAAGACTTTGATCTCAGTTCATGCGTTCAAGCCCCACATTGGGTTCTCTGCTGTCAGCACAGAGCCTACTTCCAATCCTCTGTCCCTTTCTCTCTTTCTGCCCTCCCCTGTTCTATTCTTCTCTCTCTCTCAAAAATAAGCACAAAAAAAAAAAAAAAAGTGTCTGACCAGAAGTGACACACATCACTTCTGCTCATATTTAATTGGCCAAAACAAGTCATGTGACGACATCTAACTTTCAAGAGCTCCCATTTCTCCTTCAGGGTCTGAATGTTTGTGAATGGTTACCACAGTACTGATCGACTAATATTTACTAGTCCAGTGAGACTGAAATATTGTCTTGCTGGTTTTTTTTAAATTTTTTTTTTTACGTTTATTTATTTTTGAGACAGAGACAGAGCATGAACAGGGGAGGGTCAGAGAGAGAGGGAGACACCGAATCCGAAACAGGCTCCAGGCTCTGAGCTGTCAGCACAGAGCCCAACGCGGGGCTCGAACTCATGGACCGTGAGATCATGACCTGAGCTGAAGTCGGACGCTTAACCAACTGAGCCACCCAAGCGCCCTTGTCTTGTTATTTTTATTTATATGCCTCTAATTATTACTGAGGTTAAGCATATATTCACATTTTTATTGGCCATTTGTGTTTCCTGTTCTGAAAATTGCCTATTTATATCCTTTGCCCATTTTTCTATTGAGTTTTTTAAAATTGATTTTGTAAGATTTCTTTATATTCTGAAGGATACAATCCTTTATGGATTGATACATTATGAGTATTTTCTTTCAGACTGGCATTTCTTTCCACTTTGCTTAAGGTGCCTTTGTTCATGGAAGTTAATTTTGATGTAGTCATATATGCCAGTTTTTTCCTTAATGGTTCGTAGTTTCTGTGTCTTATTTAAAAAATCTTTTCATATCCTGATATTTATACCAATATTTGCTTTCAGAACTTTTAAAGTTTGTTTTTTCACATTAATTCACCTGTTATTGACTTTGTGTATGAGATAAAGTGGGGATCTGATTCTCTTTTTTTCCCACTTAAATGTAAAATGATTCCAGCCCCATTTATCCTTTTTCCACTGATTTATAATGCTACCTGACATAAATGATGTTTCTATGTATATATGTTTTTCTGGGATTCTTATTTTGTTCCATTGGTCTTTGTCTAGTCCTATGCTAAAAGTACACTATCTTATTACTGTGCTTTATAAAGATCTTTATATCTGGTTAAGTCCAACCACTTTGCTCTATTTTTTTCTTTTTTTTTTTTTTTTATAGTTTACGTGTTTTTAAAATTAGCAACTATAAAAAGATTGTGTGTCAGAGAAACAGAAACCACACTAGGTATTTCAAAAGAGGGATGTTAATATGAGGAAAGAATTTAACAGGCATTGGAGAATTGAGTGGCATTTTATAATGAACATGACAATATAAAAATGTGATTTGGTTCATGAGCAATTTTTGTACTTTGCTCTCAAATGATTGAAAAAAAATTGACTAAAAAAAGAACTAGAAAACTCTCTACTATCTTAACTAGAAATGGGGTACAAGTTTTTCTCAAGATATTGTGCACAATTGTTCAGAATAAAGCACAGAAAGCCCCTAACAGAAACTGACTTTAATACATTTTGCTCATATCTTTAATATTCCTTAAAATATATATATCAAACAATTATAAGAATATTACAAAAAAATCATATGCCAATAAATTGGGCAATCTGGAAAAAATGGGTAAATTCATAGAAACATATAAACTACTAAAACTGAAACAGGAGGAACTAGAAAATTTGAACAGACCAATAACCAACAAAGAAATTGAATCAGTAACCAAAAATCTCCCAACAAACAAAAGTCCAGGGCCATATGGTTTCCCAGGGGAATTCTATCAAACATTTGAAGAAGAATTAATACCTATTCTTCTCAAACTATTCCAAAAATAGAAATAGAAATAAAACTTCCAAACTAATTCTACGAGGCCAGCATTATCCTGATTCCAAAACCAAACAAAGTCTCCACTAAAAAAGAGAACTACAGGCCAGTATCCCTGATGAACATGGCTATAAGACTTCTCAACAAAATACTAGCAAATCAAAGCCAAAAGTACCTTGAAAAAATCATTCACCATGATCAAGTGGAATTTATTCCTTGGTTGCAAGGATGGTTCAATATTGGCAAATCAATCAATGCGATGCACCAAAATAATAAAAGAAAGGATAAGAACCCATTTGATCCTCTCAATAGATGCAGAAAAAGCATTTGACAAAGTACAGCATTCATTCTTGATAAAAGCCCTCAACAAAATAGGGATAGAAGGAACATACCTCAACATCATAAAGGCCCACATATGAAAAACCCACAGCTAATACCATCCTCAGTGGGGAAAAACTGAGAGTTTTTCCTCCACAGTCAGGAACAAGGCAGGGATGTCCATTGTCCCACCGTTATTTAACATAGTACTGGAAGTCCTAGCCTCAGCAACCAGACAACAAAAAGAAATAAAAGGCATCTAAATCGACGAGGAAGAAGTCAAGTTTTCACTATTTGCAGATGACATGATACTCTATATAGAAAACCCAAAAGCCTCCCCCCAAAAATTGCTAGAACTGATACACGAATTCAGTAAAGTTGATGCAAAATCAATGTACAGAAATCTGTTGCATTTCTTAGCACTAATAAGGAAGCAGTAGAAAGAGAAATCAAGGAATTGATCACATTTACAATTGCACCAAAAACCATAAGGTATCTAGGAATAAATCTAACCAAAGAGATGAAAGATCTTTATTCTGAAAACTGTAAATAACTGATGAAAGAAATTGAAGATGACACAAAGAAATGGAAAAACATTCAATGCTCATGGAATGGAGGAACAAATGTTGTTAAAATGTCTAAGCAATCTACACATTTAATGCAATCCTGATCAAAATACCACCAGCATTTTTCACAGAGCTAAAACAAAAAATCCTAAAATTTGTATGGAACCAGAAAAGACCCTGAATAGCCAAAGCAATCTTAAAAAAGAAAACCAAAGCTGGAGGCATTACAATTCCGGATTTCAAGCTATAATACAAAGCTGTAGTCATCAAGACAGTATGGTAGTGGCACAAAAACAGACTATTTTTGTTCCATAGATCAATGGAACAGAATATAAAGTCCAGAATTAGACTCACAACTATATGGTGAACTAATTTTCAATAAAGTGGAAAAGAATATACGATGGGAAAAATACAGTCTCTTCAACAAATGGTGTTGGAAAAACCGGACAGCAACATGCAAAAGAATGAAACCGGGCCACTTTCTTACACAATACACAAAAATAAATTCAAAATGGATGAAAGACCTAAATGTGAGACAGGAAACCATCAAAATCCTAGAGGAGAACACAGACAGTAACCTCTGACATCCGCCATAACAACTTCTTACTAGATATGTCTCCTGAAGCAAAGGGAAGCAAAAGCAGAAATAAACTATTCGGATTTCATCAAGATAAAAAGCTCCTGCACAGTGAAGGAAATAATCAATGAAACTAAAAGGCAACCTTCAGAATGGGAGAAGATATTTGCAAATGACATATCTTGATAAAGGGTTAGTATCCAAAATATAGAAAGAACTTATCAAACTCAACACTTCCCCCTAAAAAATAACCCAGTGAAAAAATGGGCACAAGACATGAATAGACATGTTTCCAAAGAAGACATACAGATAGCTAACACATGAAAAGATGCTCAACATCACTCATTATCAGAGAAATACAAATCAAAACTACAATAAGATATCACCTCACACCTGTCAGAATGGCTAAAATTAACCACAAAAGAAACAACAAATGTTGGTGAGGATGTAGAGAAAGGGGAACCCTCTTGCACTGTTGGTGGGCATGCAAACCAGTGCTGCCACTCTGGAAAACAGTATGGAGATTCCTCAAAAAGTTAAAAATAGAACTACCAGCAATTGCACTACTAGGTATTTACCCAAAGGATACAAAAATACTGATTCAAAGGGATACATGCACCCAAAAGTTTATAGCAGCATTATCAACAATAACCAAATTATGGAAAGACCTGAAATGTCCATCCACTGATGAATGGATAAAGAAGATGTGGTGTATGTATATATACATACATACATACATACACACACATACACACAGTGGAATATTGAATAATATTCAATATCCAATATTCATTAAAAAGAATGAAATCTTGTCATTTGTAATGACACAGATGGAGAGTATTATGCTAAGCCAAATAGTCAAAGAAAGACAAATACCATATGATTTTACTCATATGTGGAACTTAAGACACAAAACAAATGAACATAGGGGGAAAAAAAGAGAGAGGCAAACCTGGAAACAGACTCAATGATAGAAAACAAACTAAGGGTTACTGGAGGCGAAGTAGATGGGGGGTGGGGATTGGTTAAATGGACAATGGGTATTAAGGAGGGCACTTGTTGTGTTGAGCACTGGGTGTTGTATATAAGTGATGAATCACTAGATTCTGCACCTGAAACTAAAATTACATTGTAGGTTAACTGGAATTCAGATGAAAACTTGAAACTATATATATATATATATATATATATATATATATATATATGGTAAGACAACTGAAGTGTAGAAGTTTAATTGCAGGTCTTTTTGCATCAATGATATGAACATGAAAGATTCAGAGATGACTGCAGGCAGATTTCTGCCTGTGCTATGTATATATGGACAGTCCTACCATGTGTTTCACATTTAATGATATTCTGCTTTTGGAATTTTAGTTATATGTATATAGAAAATGAGTTTAAACTTTTTTTAAGTTTATTTATTTATTTTGAAAGAAAGTGTGTGCACATGCAGGAAAGGGGCAGAGAGAGAGAGGGAGAGAGAGAGAGAGAAAAAAAATCCCAAGCAGGCTCCACATGGTCAGCGCAGAGCCTGATGCAGGGTTCAAGCCCACCAAGAGATCGTGAGCTGTGCCAAGATCAAAAGTCAGATACTTAACCAATTGAGCCACCCAGGTGCCCCTAGAAAATGAGTTTAATAACTCATCATGGTTCTGAATTGTCTTATATTAATCATTTCTTAAAACTTTTGTGCGTGTGTGTTTTAATTTATTTTTTAATGTTTCATTAGTTTTGAGTGAGAGAGCTCAAGAGTGAGCAGGGGCGGGGCAGAAAGAGGGAGACAGAGAATCCGAAGCAGGCTCCACGTTGAAAGCAGAGAGCCCGATGTGGGGCTCGAACCCATAAACCATGACATCATGACCTGAGGTGAAGTCAGACATTTAACCGACTGAGCTACCCAGGTGCCCCTCTTGTGTTTTTTATAATAAAAAATAAAAGTGATGCCAAAGAAACAAAAACAAGATATATCATTTTAAAATTCACATTGCCAGAGAGAAAGAAAAAATTCTAAATACTTTTACAAAAGAAAAAAAATCAGGGCATATTCAAAGTATAGGGAATTGAAATGACATTGTATTCTCAAGAGCAACAGTGGAAGGTTGTGGACAATGGAACCATGCAAAGAAGACAATAGAAAATGCTTTGAATGTGGCATTTCTCTAGTGAAATTTCAAGTGTGGCAGCAGAGTGGTGACTTTGAGTCAGTCAGTGACTCAGTTTACCTCCCACACATACTTTCTCCAGAAGTTGTTTGTGAATGTAATATAAAGGAAAAGGAAGATGTGGTTCCTCAAACACAAGGGACCCAACAGAGGAGAGACACGAGGCGGATCTTCTTTCAGTTATGCACTAAATCCAGAGATAAAAAAGTACAATCACAGTAAAGTATTTGGCTCTTCAGTGAACAACACTTATGCAATCTAATAATGTCTACATTGGGTTTTTGAGTTTCTGACGTTATATGTATATGGGAGTCAGTATATGGAAGGGGGTAGGAGTTGTCCCTATAATCCCTTTGTTCATCTTAACACTCTTCTTTCCCATTCCCTTCATACTTCATACTAGACTCTGGTCTCTATTGGACTACATAGTTGGTGATCGGATGGAGGTGTGAATACATACATCTCAGTGAATGGTGAGGTTGGGGAGGTCAATGACCAGACAAATGGATTATGTGTCAGGGGCACCAGCACTGGGATTTATGTGAATCAGTGGGGTGAGGGGACTAAGTGGAGGTTTGAGTTTGTAATTGGGTCTAGAAAAATCAAATACCTCAATGTTGTGAAATAAATTCATAAACCCACTATATATAATATATACTCTTTAAACTTTCCTGTACACTTGAAAATAGAGATATTTAAAGAACTCTTTAAATATTATTCAATTGAATTAATGAGCATTATGGCAGATGATTTTGGTTGCTTACCCAGCAACCATTCCCTAATGTCTTTGCTAATTTTGTTCAGATATTAAGTAGTCAAATGTTTTTAAGGGAAGCTGGCCTTTCACTAGCCCTATAAGATGAATTTTGAATAGTCCAAACTACTAATGGTGATTTAGCTCCTTTAGCAGTGGTTTAAAAATGCACATGTGATTATGGATAATGAGAGGTGAGAGAAAGTCTGTTGTAAGGCTTCTGGGAAATCTTCCCTGATGTTTAAAAATAGGTATGGGGGCATCTGGCTGGCTCAGTCAGTACAGCATGGGATTCTTTATTTTTTTTTAATTTTGCTTTTACATTTATTTATTTTTGAGAGACAGAGCACAAGCAGGGGAGGGGCAGCGAGAGAATGAGACACAGAATCCCAAGCAGGCTCCGGGCTCTGAGCTGTCAGCACAGAGCCTAATGTGGAGCTCGAACCCACAAACTGTGAGATCATGACCTGAGCCGACGTCAGATGCTTAACCAACTGAGCCACTCAGGCGCCCCAGGCATGGAATTCTTGATCTCAGGGTTGTGAGTTCAAGCCCTGCATAGAGCTTACTTTAAAAATAACAAATAGGGGCGCCTGGGTGGCTCAGTCGGTTAAGCGTCCGACTTCAGCTCAGGTCACGATCTCGCGGTCCATGAGTTCGAGCCCTGCGTTGGGCTCTGGGCTGATGGCTCAGAGCCTGGAGCCTGTTTCAGATTCTGTGTCTCCCTCTCTTTCTGCCTCTCCCCCGTTCATGCTCTGTCTCTCTCTGTCCCAAAAATAAATAAACGTTAAAAAAAAAATTTTTAAATAACAAATAAATATAAAAAAATTAAAATAGGCCAAATAAGAGATACACTCTTCTTTCCCTTGAAGCCACTGGATATTTTAATGTCAGAACATTTTGTTTGGAGCTGCTGAAACCATATTGCAATTGTGAAGAGAGCCAAGAGAGGAGGACAAAGCTGCTGCACTGGTAAATCGAAGTGGGGAACAACCTAATGAAAGCCTGGGGCTAGTGAATTAACCCTTTGGCTAAACTATCTGGACATTTGTGAGAAAATGCATTTTATTGTTTCAGACAGTTGAGTTGATTTTCTTTTACTTGCAAGCAAATTCATCTTAACACATCCAAGGATTCTGGCCAAGCTAGTAAATACCTTAAAAAAAAAAAAAAAGATTTCTAAAACCCATTGATTTTATCTTTTTAAAAAAAAACTTTTTATTTTGAAACAATTGCCAACTTAACAGAAAAGTTTTAAGAAGAGTACAGAGAATTCCTCTACACACACACACACACACACACACACACACACACACACACACAGATTGCATTCAAGTTTTGTGAACTGTCCCAATTATGTCCTTTATATTACCTGTAAAGGATCTGGGATCATGCCTTGCACCTAGTTGTCATGTCTCTCCAGTTTTTTGCAATCTGGGACGGTTTCTGAGTCTTTGGGTTTCATGATCTTGACATTAAAAAAAAATTCTTTTTTGATTTTCCTGTCTCTCCGCAGTTTTCCCCAGCTTTGGGTGGGGAGCTGCTGGGTTCCGGCTTCCGGTTGGCGGACAGCCAGGTGGTGTGGACAGCAGCCCCCCACCCCCACCCCCCAGCACCCGGCTCCCTGCCCGCCCGCCGTGCCGCCCACCTTCTGCGGCCCGGCGAGAGGCCCAGATGCAGGCCATTAAATGTGTGCTGGTGGGAGACGGCGCTGTAGGTAAAACGTGATTACCCTCAGTTACACAACCAATGCATTTCCTGGAGAATATATCCCCGCTGTCTTTGACAACTACTCTGCCAATGTTATGGTGGATGGAAAACCCGTGAATCTGGGTTAATGGGATACAGCTGGACAAGAAGATTATGCCAGATGACGCCCCTTATCCTATCCGCAAACAGATGTATTCTTAATTTGGTATTCTCTCGTGAATCCTGCATCATTTGAAAATGTTTGAGCAAAGTGGTACCCTGAACTGTGAAACCACTGTCCCAACGCCGCCATCATCTTGGTGGGAAGTAAACTTGACCTCAGGGACAACAAGGACACAACTGAGAAACTGAAGGAGAAGTTGATTCTCATCACCTACCCGCAGGGTGTGGCCATGGCTAAGGAGATTGATGCTGTAAAATACCTGGAGTGCTAGGTTCTCACGCAGCTAGGCTTCAAGACAAGGTTTGATTGGGGCACCTGGGTGGTTCAGTCCGTTGAGCGGCCGACTTTGGCTCAGGTCATGATCTCGCGGTCCCTGAGTTCAAGCCCCGCATCGGGCTCTGTGCTGATGGCTCAGAGCCTGGAGCCTGCTTCAGATTCTGTGTTCTCCCTCTCTCTCTGACCCTCCCCAGCTCTCACTTTGTCTCACTCTGTCTCTCAAAAATAAATAAATGTTAAAAAAAAAAAAAAAGACAGTGTTTGATGAAGCTTTTCCAGCGGTTCTCTGCCCCACCTCCTGTCAAGAAGAGGAAGAGATAAATGCCTGCTCTTATAGATAGATGTCTGGGCCCCTCTCCTGTCCTGTCTCCCTCAGAACCTTTGTAGGCTTTGCTCAAAGATGGTGGAGACTTCCCACTCAATGCCAAACTTTTGTTACAGGTTAGTTTTTCCCTAAAACCATTTTGAACCAATCAGTAATTTTTAGGTTTTGTTTAAAGTTTAAAGCTTTAAACTTCAACATTATATTAAAATTTAGCCCTAAAATGGCAAGTTTTCTTAAAGCCTCATTTGTCAAAAGCCCCTATTCTTGCTCAGAGTAAAAGTTGCCAAAATCTTGTGAACTAAGTTGCATTGCTGTGCTGAGAACACCCAGCACGAACCCGTTTAAGACCTTTGTCTTTAAGAAGAGACTGCAGTGCCTCAAGTTCAGAAATGCAGATACCTGCTAGTCTCTGACAGGAGAGCCACACAGCCTCCTTCACGAAATTTGCCACCTAACACAGCCCATGTCGGCCCCCTAACACTGTACTGTGTCTCCTAATGGAATGAGAATAATGACTCAGCTCTCTGGATCAATCTTTTTTATTTTGTAGTGAAAAAAAAATTTTTTAAGTTAGTATATTCGCTTTTGCTGAGATTTGGAACCCCCTCAGACTCCCGTGTCCCTTCAGTGAAGGGTCTGCTGTGGCCGTGGGCACACCGGGGTGGGCGTATGTGGCACAGGACATGATCAGAGGATGAAGCAGTATTCTTACAAAATATGGAGGTTAATTTACACTGCACTGTGCACGTCATAATTAAACTGAGTAAAAGTGTCACAGGTAAAATCTTAAAGGTTAATTTCTGTCAGATGCAGTAAATGATGGAAGGTCAATATCATCACTAAGTGTTTTAAACTTTTTTTCTTAGATGTGCTATCCCTCCTGAAACCGGGTATTTAACTCATCTTTGAACTGGTTGTTCCCATAGTTGCTAACTTAGTGCTTTCTTATAGAACCCCTTCTTAATGAACGATATGCCTCCTTGTATTATAAAATCTTTCTGTTAATGCATTAGACTTTTTTTTTTTTTGTAGAGTAGTAAAAGTGCATTTCTGTTTCCTTGTTACATTATTCAAAGCTAATAAACACTTTCCTTAGTTTTCTAGTAACTAGGTGCAAAAATCATATGTTGCAGCTTTACAGTTTTTGAAATATTTTAGATATTCCTAAACTATGAACTTTCTTAACACCACTGTCTTGCCAGATCACCAATACTGTACCTTGACTAATGCTAACCCTCCTCCTTGCCTCACCACCTGCCTCCCCCATACACACACACAGGCTTCCTGTTGCTCTGCCTCATTAGCCATGTTCCTTTGGGTCTGTGAGGTTCTGTAAGCCCCCGCTCCTGCCAACCAAGTTCCATACAACTTACCCACGGGCAAGAACACAAGGGTGGGCCTTTCAACCACTAGAACAAAATTTTTTAAATTGACAGTTGCAGAATTGTGGAGTGTTTTTTACATTGATCTTTGCTAATGCAATTAGTGGTATGTTTTGCATGTATGGCTTAACAAATCCTTGAATCATAAATACATACATACATACATACATACATACATACATACATAAATACATAAATTTTATTTTTCATGAGAAGGTGGGTGCGATTCTCAGTGGGCAACCAAACCCCAATGCCCCACCAACCCTATGTCCTTACCTGAAGCTGGTGCTGAAACTGACCCTGCCACTCCTCCTCAACACTCCCTCTGGTCCACCTCAACTTCCTACAAGGAGAGTGTCTGTCCTCTGCAGAGAAGGAATTCCTTTGACATTTTTGAAGATTATAAGACATAGTCATTTTGTAGAATGCCCTTCATATTTGGATTCATTCATTCAGTGAATCCTTATATCCCATTGAGGGGCACACAGTGTCAGTTTGTACATTGTTGATGGTATTAAATTTGATCACTTAAGATAACATCTTCTAATTTTCTCTGTCGTGAAGTTACATTGCATCTTTATAAGTTAATAGATATTTCATGTGGAGATACCTTGAAACTGTACCATTATCTAATTCCTCATCTCATTTTTATCTACTGGTATTAGAATCCATTGATGATTCTCTCTTGAATTAATTATTACCATGATAATTGTCAAACGGGTTTTTTTCTAATTCTGTTCTACTATTAAAAAAAAGCTCTCTCTTCTCTCCATACTTTATTCATTTGCTTATATCATGAATTCTATTTAATTCAGTAAGTTACAATGTGTAAGTATTATTATAATGTTATAATTATCTCAGATTTGGCCAGTGAGAACCCCTGCAAGCCATATCGTATATCTTCTCGACATGTTCCCATCATGTTTTGGATTTGGTTTTTGTTTTTGTTTTTTTTTTTTTTTTTTGAGGACTTCCATATTTCCTGGCATAAGATGTTCTAAGCTCAACTTGTATTTTCCTTATTCCCCTCTGGAATCAGCTATTTATTCAAGGAATAGGGTCTCCTGACCCCAACAGGTTGTCCCTGCCACCCTTACCAATGCTGTCCTGGGCTGCCATTACTTGCTGCCCTGCTCCAATACCATCTTTATATGGATCACCATTACATTCTTATGAAATCAATTGATTCTGAAAGTAATGACACAGAAATTTTTTTTTAACCAACAGACACCGAGGAATTACTCAAGTTTATTTAACTTTTTAAAAAATGTTTATTTCTTCTTGAAAGTGAGAAAGTATGCACATGCATGCGGGGGAGTGGGCTCTGAGCTGACAGCAGAGAGTCTGATGGGGGGGCTCAAATTCACAAACCATTAGATAATGACCTGGGCCAAAGCTGGACGCTTACCTGACTGAGCCATCCAGGTGCCCCTATTTAACTTTCTAATGTATGAATGGAGATATTTAAAAAAAAAATGTATCCAGGGGCGCCTAGGTGGCTCAGTCGGTTGGGCATCCAACTTCGGCTCAGGTCATGATCCATGATCTCGTGTTCCGTGAGTTCGAGCCCCGCGTCGGGCTCTGTGCTGACTGCTCAGAGCCTGGAGCCTGTTTCAGATTCTGTGTCTCCCTCTCTGTCTGACCCTACCCTGTTCATGCTGTCTCCCCCTGTGTCAAAAATAAAATAAACGTTAAAAAAAAAATTAAAAAATGTATCCAGTCTAGAAACATAATTTGCTTTAAAAATCAATTTAAAATATCTCGAATATGCAATAATAGATGTAAATAATAAAAACATGTCATGCAAAAAAAAAAAAAGCCTCAGATACACAAGAGGTCTTTACATATTGTGTTTGCTTTGGCAGTGCCTATATTAAAATTGTAACTATACAGAGAAGATTAGCATGACCCCTGTAATAAGGATGACACACTTTATGATGCAGTCCCTATTTTTTTTGTTCTGTATATTTTACCACAATTTTATTTAATTTTATTTATTTTTTAAAAACATTTATTTGTTTTTGGGGCACCTGGGTGGCTCAGTCGGTTGGGCATCTGACTTCGGCTCAGGCCATGATCTCACAGTTTGTGGGTTTGAGCCCCGCGTTTAATTAATAAACATTTAATGTTTAATTATTTAATAAACATTTAATGTTTAATTAATAAACATTTATTTATTTCTGAGAGAGAGAGAGAGTGCAGGGGAGGGGCAGAAAGAGAGGGGGACAGAGGATCCGAAGCAGGCTCTGTGCCGACAGCAGACAGCTCAATATGGGGCTTGAACTCATGACCCATGAGATCACGACCCAAGCCGAAGTCGGATGCTTAACCGACTGAGCCACCAGGTGCCCCATTTTATTTTTTTAAGATTTCATTTTTAAGTAATCTCTACACCCAACATGGGGCTTGATCCTACAACCCCAAGATCAAGAGTCACATGCTTCACCAACTGAGCCAGCCACTTGGCTGGGGTTGTAAGTTTGAGTCCCACATTGAGTGTAGAGATTACTTAAAAAGAAATTTTAAAAAAATAGTAAAGTAGAACATTTACTGTATCATTTCATTTACATGAAATTCTAGAATAGGCAAGACCATCATGACAACAGATCAATGGTTGCCTGGGGCTAAGGATAGGGTAAGGGAGATTAACTACAAAAGGGCATGAAGGAACTATGATAGAAATGTTTTGTTTGTTTGTTTATTTATTTATTTATTTATTTATTTATTTATTTAATTTAAATGTTTATTTATTTATATTGAGAGAGATAGAGAGCACAAGCAGGGGAGGGGCAGAAAGAGGGGGAGAGAGAGAGAGAGAGAGAGAGAGAGAGAGAGAGAGAGAGAGAGAATCCCAAGCAGGCTCCTCGCTGTCCACGCAGAGCCCAATGAGGGGCTCGAACTCAGGAACCATGAAATCTTGACCTGAGCCAAAATCTGGAGTTGGATGCTCAACAGACTGAGCCACCCAGATGCCCTGATAGAAATGTTTTATAACTTGATTGTAGTATAAAATTATCAAAACATATATAACTATATACTTAAAATGGGTGCATTTTATTATATATAAATTATATCCCAACAAAATAGATTTTAAAAAATACTGAAATTATAGAATTCTAAAGAGCTAGAAAGGGTCTTGAAGATTCTCTTGTTTTTTCAGATGGTAAAATTGAGGCCTAGGGAGGCTAAAGTCATCATAGCAATTAGTTGGTTGCAGAGTTGGGATATACTCAAATTTCTAAACTTCCAACCAGGTCTGTGTCCTTCTATTCCAGTCTCTTCCTTCTTGACATACCAGTGTGTCCCACCAGAAAAGTACTCTGCTAAAGATCAAATTTGTATTTTTCCTTTCTTTCACAGCACAGGCTAGGATAGAGATTGGCAGAAAGAAGACTTACTTGGAAGGGTAAGGATTCTGCATGTCCTGGGAGAAAGACATAGCAAGACTTTCTCTGTCTTGATATAAACAAAACAAAACAAAATAAAACAAAACAATGCCTCTTTTTTGGGGAATTGGTCCTCATCAGAGAGAAATGAAGAAATGGGGTTCTGGAACCTTGATACGGTGTTATTATCCTGACCCAATACCCCCCCAACCCCCCCCCCCCCCAACTGCCAGGGCTGTGTGTGATCTGCTGTAGCTGATTGCTACAAGTGGGTCCTTGGGGGTCAAATATGGAACATCCGTGGCAAGCTTAGCTTGTCATCCCTGGAAGAGCTTTACCTCCCAGCAGGGATATAGGCAAGCAAGAGCATCATCCACAAGCAGTGGGCAAGCATTGTCTTTTGGATTGAGTGGGACCAGTCTCCAAAATTTATGATATGAGTTAATGAGACACTATGGCATTAGCCAATAATCAGACTCCAATTAAGAAGAGAACAGAGCCCACTATTGACTGAATAAGTTATCCCTTGGGGTATCTGGACAATGTTTGGGGGATTTTTCCACAGTGAGACATAATGGGCTTTCTGCTAAAAGCACTTATGAGTAATTAACCAATTGTTTGCAAAAAATAAAAGCATTGTGAATATATTTGTATTTGAGTTTATGGACTAGGTGATACTAATTTTATTGAAAATGTTTATTCATTTATTCAGTAACATTTATTAAGCATATCCTCCATGCCGGACACTGTGCTAAGAGCTGGTGATAGTAACCATGCTCCTACTGAGTTTAGGGGGTATAGATAAGGTGCATCACAGAATAAACTACAATCTGAGGGTGAGCATGGGGTCCAATAGGAATTCAGAGAAGAAACTTCTTATGTATACTTTGGATAGTGGAAAGAGAGGTCAGGAAAAGACTCTGAAAGAAGGTAACATTTTAGGCTGAGAGCTGAGGTAGGAGCTCTTCACACAGCTGGGGTGTGACAATGTTCCGGGAAGGAGGGACAGCATAAACAAAGCCCTGGAGATAAGAGGAGGGCGGCTCTTTCTGGAAAAGACGAGTGCAATAGTTTAATGTGCTTGGAATAGAGTGGGAGTAGCAGGAAAAGACATGGGTTGAAGCTCCGGAGACAGAGCCATGATCCTAAGGGCAATGATGAGCCACTGAAGGATGATAAATGGGGCAGAGCCATGATGAGAATTTCGAGAATATTTTGTCTGGTTACAGTGTAAAGAATGGACTGAAGAGTAACATGATTTGCAGGGAAACCATTAAGACACTGAGAATGATGGAGAAAAATAGATTTGAGTTAGGAGATACAAACTTGCAGGAGTTTATTGACTGGATTTAGAGGATAAGGAAGAGAGAAAAGTAGAGCATGATGCATATTATTTCTGATAGATATGAGTGATTCTAACATCATTGTGTATATGTGTGGAGAAAAATATTCAAGGCAAGCCTTGCTATCCAAACTCAGGAACAAGGAACTCAAGTAAATTTTTTTTATCATTTCTTTGCTATCCAAATTCCTGGTTTGGCTAGTTGAAACTCAGGAACAAAAAGATTTAGATAAGTTTGTTTTTTGTTTTTTTTTTTTTTCATTTCCTACCTAAATCTAGGATCTGAAACTCAGGATTCAGATAGTAGGAATATTTGTAGTGTATTTGTTTTTCATTTTTTATTTTATTATTAAATTTTTTTTAATGTTTATTTTTGAGAATGAGAGGGAGACAGAGTAGTAGCAGGGGAGGGCAGAGAGAGAGAGAGGGAGACACAAAATGTGAAGCAGCCTCCAGGCTCTGAGCTGTCAGCACAGAGCCTGACACAGGGCTCAAACTCAGGGACCATGAGATCATGATCTGAGCCGAAGTTGGACGCTTAACTGACTGAGCCACCAAGGCGCCCTGTTTCATTTCTGTTTGTATTTTTTAATTCCTTCTTTTAAATTTTATTTTATATATTTTTTTATTTTAGAGAGGGGGAGACGAGCAGAGGGAGAGAATCGTTTTTTTAATTTAATTTTTAATTTTTAAATTTTATCTAAATCCAAGTTGATTAACATATAGTGTAATAATGATTTCAGGAGTAATCAATTTACTGATTCCTCACTTACATATAACACCCAGTGCTCATCCCAACAAGTGCCCTCCTTAATGCCCATCACCCACTTAGCCCATTTGCCCACTCACCTCCCCTCCAGCAACCCTCAATTTGTTCTCTGTATTTAAGAGTCTCTGATAATTTGCCTCTCTCTCTTTTATCTTATTTTTCCTTCCCTTCCCCTGTGTTCATCTGTTTTGTTTCTTAAATTCTACATATGAGTGAAATCATATTTATCTTTCTCTGACTTATTTCACTCTAGTTCCATCCACGTTGTTGCAAATGGCAAGATTTCATTCTTTTTGATTACCAAGTAATATTCCATTGTGTGTGTGTGTGTGTGTGTGTGTGTGTGTGTGTGTGTGTGTGTGTGTGTATATATATATACCACCACATCTTCTTTATCCATTCTTCAGTCGATGGACATTTGGGCTCTTTTCATAATTTGGCTATTGTCTATAGTGCTACTATAAACACTGGGGTGCATGTGCCCCTTCGAATCAGTATTTTTGTACCCTTTGGATAAATACCTAGTAGTGCAATTGCTGGGTCATAGGGTAGTTCTATTTTTCATTTTTTGAGGAACCTCTATACTATTTTCCAGAGTGGCTGCACCAGTTTGCATTCCCAGGGAGAGAGTGAATCTTTTTTTTTTTTAATCTTTTTTTGCACATTGATTCTTTTTTTAAATATTAAATTTATTGTCAAATTGGTTTCCATACAACACCCAGTGCTCATCCCAACAGATGCCCTCCTCAATGCCAATCACCCACTTTCCCCTCCCTCCCACTCCCCATCAACCCTCAGTTTATTCTCAGTTTTTTAAGAGTCTCTTATGGTTTGGCTCAGCACATTTATTCTTGAGAGAGAACGAGACAGAGTGCAATTGGGGGGAGGGGCAGGGAGAGAGGAGGGACACAGAATCTGAAGCAGGCTCCAGGCTCCGAGCTGTCAGCACAGAGCCAACCACGGGGCTCGAACTCACGGACAGTGTGAGCATGACCTGAGCCAAAGTCAGACACTTAACCAACTGAGCCACCCAGGTGCCTTGAGAGAGTGAATCTTAAGTAGGCTTCCTGCTCTGCATGGAGCCCGATGAGGGGCTCGATCCCACAACCCTGGGATCATGACCTGAGGCGAAATCAAGAGTGGGTCACTCAACCAACTGAGCCACCCATGTGCCCCAAACATTAATGACTTTTTGAGATTTGTGAGGGGATTTCAAAATATTGAAGACAAATGAAAACTATGATAATATTTATACAGGGTTGGTTAATAGGGAAAAAATTCATTTTAATGTTTTCTCTCTAGGTAAGAACACCTTGAATCACTGAAGTTCCCTTCTGTAAAGCAAAAACAAAAATTTTTTCCACAGACCACCAAATACATTTGGTTGTCTCTCTAGTTTATAAATGTGGATCTCAGATAAGCTTATGCTTACATATGTTTGTCTTCTGCTTCTTAACATTTCCTAAACACTCACTTCCCACAACCCATCCCCCTCTCAGCTGATTCCCCATCTCATTCCTTTTTTTACTGAAAAAAAGAGAGTATTTCATCTCCTTCCACCCTATCTATATTTACCTACACCCACAGCTACCTTCTCCTTTTCTCTTATACCAAAGTTGACCAGTCGCTCTGCTTCTGCCCTGGATGGCTTTGTCTCTCACCTTCCTAAGAACTTCACTCCCCTCTCCTACATCAGCTCTATCTACCAGATCATTCCTGAAGGAATTCAGAACAAAACCATCCTAAACTATGCTGCTGTGGCATATTACTTTGAGCTGAAGGCACTTGAGAAACAGCAGATGAGGAAGGGCTCTCTGACCTACCTTTATCTCCTTAAAAACAGGCCATAGAATTTCCATGAGAAAGGTGCCCTCCCTTTCTGGGAGGGAAGAAAACAACCTTATCACCAAAGACTGGGGATCAACGTTGACATGAATCTGTACAAATTTACTAAAGTGACTCTTATCTTCCACTAGTTTTGCCGGCCCTCTGCCCACACATCTCCTAGTCACTTTGCTACAGTTTACTGCCCCTAGCCCAAACTCTTTTGTCATTTGTATTCTTTGTCTAAAAGGTATAAGAGCTTTCTGATCCTGTCACTTCTTCCAGTCTTCATTCTCTTGTGAAGGTCCTCATGATCATGTAAGAATAAAACCTGTATGTCTCTTCCTCCTACTAATCTGTTTATGTCAGTTTAATTCTTAGACCTAGCTGGAGATGCTAACGGAGTAGAGGAGAATTTTTTCTCCCTTACACTCCCATCAGCATATAAACATGCTTAATCTCATACTTTAAAACATCTTTCTCGACCCTGTGTTTACCTTTCAGATACTATCCTATTTCTGTGTTCTCCCTCACAGCAAAACTTGAGAGAATAGTTCCTTAGCACTGGTCTTCCAAGTTTTTCTGCTTACTCCAGCAAGAAACTCCTAGAAGAATTTTATAAAATTATGTACTTTCTTTGCACATTTTTTTTTTTTTTTTGAGAGAGAGAGAGAGAGAGACAGCACAAGCAAGGGAGGGGCAGAGAGAGAGGGAGACAGAATCCCAAGCAGACTCTGCACTATCAGCACAGAGCCCGATGTGGGGCTCGAACTTACCAACTGTGAGATCATGATCTGAGACAAGGTCAGGAGTTAGATGCTTAACCCACTGAGGCACCCCGGTGCCCCTCTTTGCACATTTTTAAGTTAACATCTAAATATTTTATACTGTGTAAATAGTCGCTAACTCTGTAATTTCCAGAATATTTTAAATAGTTGTGTTTTAACAGTCACATCAATCTTTAAAATGTATCCAATAAATCTAAATACAATTTGATACTCATCATCCACTAAAAAAGTCTTCTTTTACAAGTTTTACATTATTCTTTTTTCTACTTTAAGCCCTAATTCTAATTCACTTCTCTCACAAAAATTTAATCCTAATGTAATATACTTTATGCTTGAAAGTCTTTTATTCATCACCCTATCATGCTTCTCTGAAAAAAAGTATTTGAAATTAAATTTTTTCCTATGACCGGAAGTTTCTAAAAGTTAATGTCTTGTGGATTTATTATGATACTAATATACAACTGATCAAAATCACATTGAAGTAAAATCTCATTGGAAATACCATCTTAATGAGTGAGTGGATTTTTTTTTCAATTGGCTTTAATTTTTGAGGATAACTTACTGCTCAGAGTGATGGGGCTCTGCATGAATAAAATCCCAGTTTTTCATTTTTATGTGATAAGAAACTTCTTCATATAACTAAATAGATGTAGAAGAGATTTTGTTATAACCATATCAGTCATGTCTTTGGATTCTTAATGCCAAAAATGACATTGTGTGAACTATCACCACATTATCATCTATGACCAGACCGCTAGGTTCTCCTTCAATTTGGTTGAAAGCAAAGAATAAGAAAACACCAAAACTTCATGGGGTGCCTGGGTGGCTCAGTCAGTTGAGCATCTGACTTCGGCTCAGGTCATGATCTCGCGGTTTGTGAGTTTGAGCCCCGCATCTGGCTCTGTGCTGACAGCTCAGAGCCTGGAGCCTGCTTCCGATTCTGTGTCTCCCTCTCTCTCTGCTTCTCCCCCGTTCATGCTCTGTCTCTGCCTCTCTCTCAAAAATAAATAAATGTTAAAAAAAATTTTAAAAATAAATAAATTAAATAAATAAAGATTTTAAAAAATAAAAAAAAAAAAAACACCAAAATTTCAAAATAATTTATTGGGGTTACTGCTTTCTCAATTCAATAGCAACGTTTTGAGTTGTCCCATTGCTTGTCATCCCTGGACATTTTCACACCCTGGGGCAATGTGCCATTGTCAGATGAGGAGGAAGAGATGCACGCCTTTCTTTTGTAAAAAGGGAAAGGCGACAGAAAGCTGAGGTGGGAAAGAAGCTGTGCCCACAGCACATTCATACCCTCAGAAAGGGCATTTTTAGGAAAATCATTGTGTAACCTAGTTTGGAAGCCCCTGGGATGTGCCTGCTTCTACTCTCTGACTCTTAGGCATTTTTAATCTTTTTTTTTTTTTTTTTTTAATGTTTATTTATTTTTTAGAGAGAGAGAGAGACTACAAGCAGGGGAGGGGCAGAAAGGGAGACACAGAATCCGAAACAGGCTCCAGGCTCTGAGCGGTCAGTACAAACTGGACGTAGGGCTCGAACACACAAACCGTGGGATCATGACCTGAGCCACAGACGCGGAACCGACTGAGCCACCCAGGTGCCCCTCTTATGCACTCTTAAAATCCACCCTAATTGCACCGCAACTCCATTGAAAATACTTTTACAAAAGCCATCATTAGCAAACTCCATCAGGTCTTTGTGGAAAGTCTCCAGGAGCGCAGGTTTATTTATCAGCATGCACGACAGATTTTCCGTTAGGAATCAGGTGAGGCGCTGGCTGTCTGGAGCATGCGCACACAAAATTTCCCTTGCGCAGGCAAGTGTTTGGGTTCAGGTGAGACTCTTCGGAGTATGCGCTGTGGGATCCCGGCTTCTCTTTAAGTGGTCGCAGGATGTTTGTGGATCCTTTCTTGGCCGGATTCTAGACTCGTGGACCAAAGGTTGGTATGTTTGTTTTCGACAAGAGTTTTAACATTTTTTTTTTTTAAACATCTTTCATTTTTTACGAATATAATTGTATTAAATATTCGTTGTAAAATTTCTAACAATCAGCAATCCAATAGAAAAATAGGCTTTCGGGGCACCTGTGTGGCTCAGTCGGTTGAACCTCCGATTTCAGCTCAGGTCATGATCTCCCGGTTCGTGAGTTGGAGCCCGCGACGGGCTCTGTGCTGACGGCTCAGAGCCTGGAGCCTGCTTTGGATTCTGTATCTCCCTCTCTCTCTGCCTCTCCCCTGCTTATGCTCGGTCTCTGTCTCTCTCAAAAATAAATAAAACATTTAAAAAAATTTAAGAAAAGAAAAATAGGCTCTCAACCTAAAATTGTCAGGAGGCAATAATTACACAAAAATGTTTATTTGGGATCAAAAAATTGCAAATTCAGGGTACATAGATTTCAGCAGCGATCCAAATAATGTCCCACTAGGGGGCAAAATTAAGGAGTTTTAAATTTTTTTAATGTTTTATTGATGTGTAGTTGACATACAATGTTACATTAGTTTTCAGGTGTGCAGCTAGTGATCCAACAAGTCTATAGTTATACTATGCTCACCACAAGTGAGCTGTCACCCAAAGTCAGCAGTTTTTAAAGACACAAAGGGAATGCTTGTATAGATTGTTGACAAATAATTTTGATTGGTGCTGGTGGCAGAAAACTAATCTTGGCTAAACATAATTGGTTGCTAAGGCTATCACTAAGCAAAAGTCTGTTAACTGTAGCAAGTTGCTGGTGTTGGTGCAGAGTCCTTGAAGCCTATGCGATTTGGCCGAGTTAAAAAATTCTTGGTTCCATCCCATGGTGCATGTGAGCATGTGCATAAGGTCCACTCTTTAATGGCCGCCTGGCTCCATTTAAAAACCCCTTGATATGAGTGAGTGTGTTTTATTTCATCTTTCACAAGGCAAAGGACTGGGGAACACAGAGTTCATAGAAAAATAATTACCAATATACAAAAAGGTGCCTTAGGGTCAGTTGTAATAAGAACTACACTGAGTTAGTATTTTTTACTACAAATTAGAACTGCACTGAGATAGTATTTTTTACTCATCAGATTGGCAAACAATGAAACATTTGGCAATATGCTCAGTATAGGAAAATGGGGGGAAACAGGTGTTTGGTAACCCTCTTGTGTTATCAAAACTACAGCTGCATTTTACACTTCGATCCAACAATCCCACTTTGGGGAATTATTCCTACAGATACACTTATGTATGAAATAATGTATGAAGTTGTTGATTGCAATAGCAAAAAATTGGGAACTACCCAAGTGTCCATCAGAGGACTGATTTTAAAAAATGATAGTACTGTTGACCAAGGAAGAATTCACTGAAAATTAAAGCAAACAGACTTTTATTTGGGCAGTTGGACTTGCAATTCAGGAGGCACAGATTGGTTGAGTTAATATGCAAATGAGAGATTGAAACTTATTAAACTGGCTTGTTTCCTTTTTTTTAAATATTTTATTTATTTTGAGAAAGAAAGCATGAGTGAAGGAGGGGGCAGAGAGAGAGAGGGAGAGAGAAAGAATCCCAAGCAGGCTCTGCACCATTACCGCAGAGCTCAATGCTAGGCCCAAACTCATAAACCATAAGATCATGACCTGAGCGAAATCAAGAGTCAGATGCTTAACTGACTGAGCCACCCAGGCACCCCATAAACTGGCTTGTTTCCTTTCTAAGTGAAGAATTTGGAAAAGCTAGTTGCCATGGTGAGGAAGGGGTTAAGTTCAGGCTGAAGATCACAGCTGATGGCTTGAAAAGTGCATAAAGTTTATAGTTTCCTTCAGTGAGTGCATAAATTCCTCCTCCTTTATAGCCCCCTAACCATATTTTGAAAGAGACTCTTGGGGCATCTGGGTGGCTCAGTTGGTTAAGCGTCTGATCTCGCAGTTTGTGAGTTTGAGCCCCACATTGGGCTCTGTGCTGACAGCTCAGAGCCTGGAGCCTGTTTTGGATTCTGTGTCTCCCTCTCTCTCTGCCCCTCCCCTGGTCTCTCTCTCTCTCTCTCTCTCTCTCTCTCAAAAAATAAACATAAAAAAATTTTTTTTTTAATTAAAAAAGAGACTCAGCTAGGCTTGCTTGGTCTGTTTTGAAGTCTCCTTTTATAGTATGTATGCACACTGGAGCATTGTGCAGCAGTGAGAAAGAATGAAGCAGTCCCCTATGTACTGCCAAGGAAAGATCTCCAGGATTTCTTGCTAAGTGAAAGAAGCCCAGATGCAGAACAGTGCAGGTGTGCTTTCTGTGTAGGATGGGGAATAAGACTGTATGAGCACTTCCTGTTTCCCCAGGGATTCTGCAAAGATACAAAAGAAACTAATAATCATGATGTCCTGTGCTTGGGAGGGTAGGGTGAGGGACTTCTCAATGTATGTATTATATATTACTTTAAACCATGTGAATGTTATCCATTAAAAACAAAAATAAAGCCACAGTAACTTTAATTTCAGAAATATGCAATATAAAAAAATAGCCCATAAATTCACCTTCTAAAGGTAACTCTATTAACAGATGTATGTTCTTTTTTTTTTTAATGTTTTGTATTTATTTTTGAGAGAGAGACAGAGACAGAGCATGAGTGGGGGAGGGGCAGAGAGAGAGACACACACACAGAATGCAAAGCAATCTCCAAGCTCTGAGCTGTCAGCACTGAGCCCAATTTGGGGCTGGAACCCACGAGCCATGTGATCATGACCTGAGCTGAAGTCAGAGCTTAACCACACAGGTGAGCCACACAGGTGCCCAACCGATGCATGTTCTTTGGGCATCTTATTTGCTTCAGTCTCAAAAAGTATTTTTTTTGGGGGCGCCTGGGTGGCGCAGTCGGTTAAGCGTCTGACTTCAGCCAGGTCGCGATCTCGCGGTCCGTGAGTTCGAGCCCCGCGTCAGGCTCTGGGCTGATGGCTCGGAGCCTGGAGCCTGTTTCCGATTCTGTGTCTCCCTCTCTCTCTGCCCCTCCCCCGTTCATGCTCTGTCTCTCTCTGTCCCAAAAAAAAAAAAAAAAAAAAAAAATGTTGAAAAAAAAAAAAGTATTTTTTTTTAATTTAATTTATGTTATTCACATGCTTCAGAAGCTTTAAGTCAAAAGCTCTTGGTCTGTTATAATTATATTTTTAAATTTATTCACTTTTTATATGTAGTAGCATTTGGATACCCTCATGTGTGAAGTGTCCATTCAAGTCTTTTGCCCGTTTTATATTGGATTTTCTTCTTCTTACTGATTTACTGGAGTTTTTTTATAAATTTTGAATATATCTTTTGTGTATGAACACTTTTTGGCTTGCCTTTTTACTTTCATGATATGTTTTGAACAGCATAAAGTCTTAATTTTTTTTTAAGTTTCTATTTAAGTAACCCCTACATCTAACGTGGGGCTCGAATTCATGACCCTGAAATCAAGCTCTTCCAACTGAGCCAGCCAGGCACCCCCATAGGTCTTAATTTTAATGTGGTTCAATTATCAATTTTTTTAATGGATGGTACTTTTCTTCTCTCATCCTGTTTAACCAATCTGCTGTTAAACCTATGTATTGAGTTCTTAATTTCTTATACTGTATTTTTCAGTTCTAGAATTTCCATTTATTTCTTTATTATAGTTTTCAGTGCTTTGCCAAAGCTGTCTTTTACTCTTAAACATATTAAGAATTGTATGGGTGGCCACCTGGGTGGCTCAGTCAGTTAAGCCTTTGACTCTTGATTTTGGCTCACGTGATGATCTGCTGGTCGTGGGAGAGAGCCTGCCATGGGGCTCTGCTCTGGGCATGGAACCTGCTTAGGATTTTCTCTCTCCCTTTCTCTCTGCCCCTCACCCATGCATGCACGTGCACCCCCACGTGTGCTTTCTCTGTCAAAAACAAAAAGCATTGTTATTTTAAAACCTGTTTCTTGGGGTGCCTGGGTGGCTCAGTCGGTTAAGTATCCGACTTCGGCTCAGGTCGTGATCTCACGGTCCGTGAGTTTGAGCCCCGCGTCGGGCTTTGGGCTGACAGCTCAGAGCCTGGAGCCTGCTTCAGATTCTGTGTCTCCCTCTGTCTCTGCCCCTTCCCCCGTTCGCTCTCTGTCTCTCTCTGCCTTTCAAAAATGAATACATGTTAAAAAAAAAAAAAACAACTTTCTGTTAATTCCATTAGCTGATTCTTTTTTGAGTCCGGTGTTTTTCTTCTCGATTTTTGAATTTATCAACTTGTTTCCCTGTATGCCCAGATTTTTTTAATGTGGTCATCATGAAAAATTATAGAGATAATTTGAACCCTAAAATAATGATATTTTTCCTCCAGAGAGAATGCATGTTTGCTTCTGACAGATGGCTAGCAACACCATCAATCTCAGAGCATCTTAATCCATTCAGAAACTGAGATAATTCAGAATTGGGCTTTAGCGCCTATTTGACCCTATTCCTAGAGTATGACCTTTCAAGTCCCAATGCAAAGGCTGGGGATTTGCCCTGAATTCATATTCCCCTGGCCTCTTGAGTCAGTTCAAAGCTCTGTTCTTCGACCCAGCGAAACATCTGATACTAGAAGATTGGCAGGCCCCAAATACTGGGCTCAGCTACCTGGATTTCCACTTTCTGTTTGCTCCTGGATCTTGGCGTGTAATTCTTCATGGCTTTATTTACTCTCCTATGCTTTCAAACAGCTATTTTTAAAATATTTTATCTAGCTTTTCCAGTTGTCCTCTAGAAAAATCAGTCCAAATTGCCTATTATGCAGAACTTTATTTTAGAACTTAAAAAAAAGCCATAAGAGGGGCACCTGGGTGGCTCAGTTGGCCAGGTCATGATCTCATGGTTCATGAGTTTGAGCCCATCCGGCTCTGTGCTGACAGCTCAGAGCCTGGAGTTTGCTTTGGATTCTGTGTCTCCCTCTCGCTCTGCCCCTCCCTGGCTCACGCTCTAGCTCTCTCTCTCAAAATAAATAAATGAACATTAAAAAAAATTTTTTTTCAAAGCCATAAGAATGTTTTGAGACTTCTTTAAAGAAAGAAAGATATTTAGTTTTATGTTTTTTTTTAAGTTTTATTTATTTATTTTTGAGAGAGAGTGCGTGAGCAGAGGAGGGGCAGAGAAAGAAAGGGAGAGAGAGAAAATCCCAAGCAGGCTCTGTGCTGTCAGCATAGAGCCTGACATAGGGCTCAAACTCACAACCATGAGATCATGACCTGAACCTATGTCAGACATGTAAACAACTGAGCCACCCAGGGGCTCCCTGACCCTTCCATTCTTAAGGCATTTTCTCTGAGACCTTATTCTTCTGCTCTTCCTCTTCTCCTATTCTTGACCTCAGTCTATTCTGCTGACCTGTTTTCTTTCCTAACCTCTGGTTCCCTAGAACTTAATCCTGGGGTCTCTCTTCTATCTAAATTCTCTTCCTAATTGATTTCATGCAGACCCCTGGCATTAAAATATTTCCTGTCCAGAAAAATCTCAAATTTATATCTCCAGCTCTTCCCAGTAATCCTAATTCATTTCTTCTATTATCTCCTTTTTTTTTTAATTTAAAAATTTTAGGTAAACTAAAGCACACAAATCTTAAGCATACAACTCAATGATTTTTACATTTGTATACATCCATCCATAGAGATCTAGATATAAAGCATTTCTATCACCCTAGAAAGTTTCATGTGACCTTTTCATTCAATACCCTTCTTCTTAGAGGTCTTTACTATTCTCACTGCTATTTTACCTGTTCTTGAACTTCATATGAATGGAATCATACAGTATATCTTTTTGTCTGGCTCCTTTCATTCAACAAAATTTTTAAAAATTTGTGTTGCTCTGTATATTGTAATGCATCCTTTTTTTATTACTGCATAGTATTCCGCTGTGTAAATATTTCACTTTATTTATTTTTCAGTTGTTAGATGTGTTCCCCCTTCCCCAGTTTTTGACTATCATGGATAGAGTTGCAATGCTATGAACAATTTTGTACATTTTTTATGTACATATACACTTATTTTTCTTTATCCTGCCACGTGCTTAGAAGATCTGATTGGCTGGCTTATATAATACAGCATTCTAAGGGGAGAAACAGTGACTCTGACTCTGTTTTCTTCCAAGTTCTTAAATTCAGTAACGGTATTTAAAAACAGATACCTAAGATGAAGGAATGCAAATCTGTGGTGATAACTGAAATCATCAGTAATAAAGAACTTTATTTTTTATTTATTAATATATCTATTTATTTTGAGAGAGAGAGAGAGAGAGCATGCATGTGTATGCATGTGTGTGTGAGCAGGGGAGTGGCAGAGAGAATACCACGCAGGCTCGAAGCTGTCAGCGCAGAGCCCGACACAGGGCTTGATCCCACGAACTCTGAGATCATGACTTGAGCCAAAAATTGAGAGTTGGACGCTTAACCAACTGAGCCACCCAGGCACCCCAGTAAAAAGAACTTTATAGAAAATTTAAATTTTCCAACCCTAAGTAAATTTTTAAGAGAATATGCCCAATTTTATTGACTTCCTATCCCAATGATCTTCTTTATTCAGGATACTTACAAATCATTAGCAACTTCTGGAACAGACAAAGAAACGTGTACACAAACATTTGTTTTATTTATTCTGGTTGTGATTGCACCAGGAAGATGAACAGCAGCATGTGCAGTGGCTGAAATGCTCTTAAACCACAGACATGGTGCGCTTTTTTTTTCTTTTACTATTTCAGCCCTTCTTCAGATGATCTCGCTCTTTTCGACTTCCTTCTTCCTTGTCAGAGTGTGGTCCTCAGGCCAAGAGCATCAGTATCAGCTGGGAGCTGGATTCTGGGCCCAGCTTAACTGGGTCCTCTGCTAAATAGTCTCTCACAAGGCTGCAGTCAAGGCATCAGCCTAAGGTCTGTGATGTTGTCTGAAGGCTTGACTGACGTCAACTGTGAGAACAGCCAGATCTGGATGAAGGACTGTTACACTCTTTACCTGAGTGATCACCACAGGGACTGCCAACCGAGTCCAGGTCATTATCTCTCAGTAGCTTCCAGTCTCCTTTTGCTTTTTCTCTTTCCTGATTATAGTCTGCTTCCCATGCAATCAGAATGATCTTTTAAAAAAACCCTAAAACTCTTAGCACATCACAATCCCTATAAAACTACCTGATGAGTTCCCATTACTTAGAATAAAATAAACCGCTGTGGACTTATTAAGTCCTGTAGGATCTAGCTTCTACCAGACTTTTTCTCCAGCTCAGACTACTTATCCCCTTGATTATTACAGTCTAGATGTGCTTCTCTGGGGCCCTGTAATATGCCCAGCTCAGCTTCTGCTCAGGGGCTGTGCGCTTGCTCATTTCTCTGTTTCCATATCTTCTGGTAGTGGATCCTCCTCATTTAGACCCTGGGAGAGAAAGCAGGCTCCATCCTTAATCTCTATCATTTTGTTTTCTTTACAGTATTACCCAAGATTTGAAATTCGTGTTTATTGGCTTACTTACAGTATACGATGTTAGAAAAGGGTTCTGACTTGGAGTTTCAGCAGAGACTCCAAAGGCCAAGCATGCTATAAGAGGTGACAGTACTCCTAGGACCCCCCACACAAGGAAGGTATGGAGAAGCTGGCTCTTCCTGCATCAGCAATCGGCTGCCTGTAACCTATAAAAGAGTTTGGCGTGGTGGTTCTGGAGGGAGGATTTCCAAGGAGACAGTTACCAGTAAGCACTGCCTCTCTTATGGGGGTGGGGAAGGAAGTGCTAACCTCTCTTTGAAGAAGACTTCTTAGAGAGCTTTTGATTACATATCCTGCACAGGGGTGGATTTAGCTTGTGTGGGACCTAAAACTATACTACATTTGGGACTTTTTTAAAAAGAAGAATATTTGGGACGCCTAGGTGGCTTAGTTGGTTAAATGTCCGACTTCAGCTCCAGTCATGATCTCACTGTTCATGGGTTCAAGCCCTGAATAGGGCTCTGTGCTGACAGCTCAGAGCCTGGTGCCTGCTTCCGATTCTGTGTCTCCCTCTCTCTCTGCCCCTCTCCCACTCATGCTCTGTCTCTGTCTCTCTCTCTCTCAAAAATAAATAAACATTAAAAAAATTTTTTAAAGAATATTTCAATTATGAATAAAATGAAGTATGAAAGTAAATATTTACTTAAGGTGAGAAAATAAACAATTTATATAATTTAAGAAGCTGACAGATACCACAAACATCACAAATCCAGAAAGAAAAGAATTTTTTTTCTTTTAAACTTTTTAAATATTTTTTTATTTTTGAGAAAGCACAAGTGGGGGAGGGGGCAGAGAGAGAGAGACACGGATCATATTTTCTCAAAATGAACTGCCTGACACATCTCTGTAATACTTTTTACTATGTGTTTTGGCTGCATACTCTTCAATCTCCATGTCATATGACATTGACTCTATACATTCCTGACCAAGAGAGAACTTCTTTCTGACCAATGAGTACTGAGTACTCTGCTTACAGTGTTAAGTGTCAAATATTAGACAGCTTTCCCATAGACTAGCATCTAGCCCAGTACATTTCAAGGCTGTTTCTGTTTCATTGTTAAAAATTTTCCAGCACCAGCTACTCTAGGACACTTTCATATTGTTATCTGCCTCTGGCCTTGCACCTTTGTTTCATGATACCAGACGAGTCAGCCCTGTGAGTAGCAGGGAGGAATATTCTGGAAGCCATTCCTATATCAGGACAGCTAGCAATAATTTCACCATACATGGAAGTAACTGGAAGTTATACAAATGTATCCTTTTGAATTTACCTGAATATATCCCCAGTTCAGCTTCCTGAGATTTAAAAATTGCTGCAGCCATTCTAAAGGCACCCAATGTGAAGTGCAGAGTGATCGAGGGGTTTGGAATGGAAAAAGTGATTCACTGGTCAAGCATGTGGCAGACCCCAGCTTCAGAAAGGGAGAGGTCTTAAATCAAAAGAAGTTTGGAGATCTCATCAGTTCATTGGGCTAGGATTAAAGTCAAAACAGAGAAAGATCCATTTACTTATCCACTTATTATTCAAGAGGCATGGGCAGAGTTTATTTGGGATTGATAGGAAAGAAGAAAGCCACTTTCTCTTTGCACCTATAGAATCCAGCTCATTCCACGGAATGTGCCTCCTGTGTTTCTCTCAGAAATAGACAGTCAGTGGCATGAAATGCAGGTGTCTTATCTGCCTTGTTCACCACTGTATCCCAGCCCATGGAGCAGTGCCTGCCACATAGTAGGTCCTCAGGAAATATTTTTCAAAAGGATGCCAGACTTGGACTATATATACAAAAGTAGATAAGCTTCAACCCCTTCAATGGACTCAGAGAACTCAGTGTAGTGGATACTGCAGACAGGAAAAGAAATGATTTTAGTACAATGTGATAAGCAGTGCAGAGCACTGGGGGCGTTGAGGGGGGGTGGCAGGGAAGGCTTCTTGGGGAATATGAGATGAACAATGAGGTATGACTGGGAGTTCAGGCTGGAGTGACCAGAGCCCAGAAAGACATACAGTAAGAAGGCAGTGCAACAGTGTAGGGAATGCTAAGCAGTGCGATGGGAAACGATGGGAAACGATGGGAAACAGAGCCAGAGAAAGGATACTCAAACGCAGAGACTAGAACTGGAAGGCTTACTTAGTAGGTGATGGGGAGCCACTGAATTTAGGCCAAGAATGGCGTTACCAGAATTGTATTTGACCAAGATAACTTCGATGGGTTGGTAAGTGGTGAGTTGAAGAGGAACAAATTCAGAAGCAAGGCCAGTCAGTCAACTCCTGCAATAGCTTAGGCAGGGTGATGGCATCCTGGCTGCCCTGGGTGGTAGAGATAGAAAGGAAGAATAGTTTGGAAAAAGATTAAGATGTCAGGCAGCTGGGTTGATCACTGATTAGATGAGGAGAGAGAAAGGAGTCTGTGCTGACTTAGAGATTTCTGTCTTGGGGACTGAGTGGATCATGAAGGTCTGAGCTCAGGGGCAAGACATGCTTTTAAGTAAGACAAGAGTTCAGTTTTGGAGTAGTTGGGTACGTTTTAGCATTCATTGTCCTTTTTCTTCCTTTCTCACCATTGCATCCACTCCCTTTTAGGTAAGTTGTTATGTAATTTATTAATCCTCTAGTGAAACATCTGCACAATGTCTACAAATCAAGGCATGGCAGTACCCTTAATCCTTCTTTGTTGATAGCTCCAGGGTTGGTTTTTATATTCCCTGACTTCCTTCATCTAGTCTTATAATACTTTTGCTATTTGCTTGAGGTCTTTTTCTTTTAACATAGGCCAAATAATAGGTTATGCCAAAGCCAGGCCAAAATGGATCTGAATCTAAAGACACAGATGACATCTGTGGTTTTACACATATTTGTTAGTTTTTGCAGAATTAATGTCTTAGGTCCTGTTGCCCTTCCAGGGTGGAGGACATCTATGACCCTTTGAAGGTCAAAGGTTGTGAACTTCCTGTTCCAGATAATTGCTCTATCACTTATGACAGTGGTTAATTATCAGCCAGAGAGAAAAGATTCCCCTCCCCCCTTTTGTATACTGAGTTGTTTGATTATTTTCTTCTATTGTTTTAAAAATGATAAACTCTATTCTTCTATCAATTAGCTTAATTTTTCAACTCATGTACTTGAGCATATTTTCTAAAACCATATAAAGGTAAGCATATAGTTGAAAGCAAAGACTCTAGAGCCAGACTACTGTGATTTGAATCCTAGCTTCACACATATGGTGCATAGGAGCTGGGTAAGTCACAAAACCTCTTCATACCTCAGTTTCTTCATCTGAAAAGTGGGGATTATAATAATCCCTAACTCATAGGATTGTTGTGAGGATCAAAGGAGCCAAATATATATAAAACACCTGGCAACAAGTGGTAGCCTTTCCAAGTTGGTAGTGTAACTTATAACCTTTGGTAAAATGGAAGCTATAGATGGAAATGTTGGTATAAATGCAAAAGTATGCAATAAATAAAGAAAATAATCGGTCTATTCCCTAATTCTGAGGATTCTTCTTGTTTATTATCCTAATATTCCACTTGGATAATATTTACTAGCCTGAGGCATTGAGTGGAATTGCTGGTATCCTTTCTAGTAGTCAAGGGAAATGTTAGGAAGAGAGTGACATCATTCTTACTGTCAAACCTATAACTTGGCCTGTGGTGTTTTACATGAAACAAAAGCCACACTCTTTGATGTTTATGTCTAACCCCAGATGGTCCCATTTTTCTGCCTGTGACATTTGTGTGATGTCTAGAGCAGTGGTAGTCTTTTCATAACCACAAGGAGGCTTGCTGATGCACAGAGCTGGCAGAGTGGAAAGATAGAAAGAACCTTGACCCTTGATGATGTCACCAGACTCTGGAATTAAGCAACCTAGGAGCCATGTTGTCATGTGAGGTGAGAAATCTCTTGTTTTTTTAAGCTATTTTTAATTCCCATTTTATATTGCATTTGAAAGCATCCTATACATGCAAAACATATGTCTCATTAGTAACTTTTTATGGGTTTATTATTTGTATTTTTTAAATTTTTCATTATTTTCTAAATGTTTATTTTTGAGAGAGAGAGACAGAGAGAGACAGAATGTGAATAGGGGAAGGGCAGAGAGAGAAAGAGACACAATCTGAAGCAGGCTCCAGGCTCTGAGATGTCAGCACAGAGTGTGACTCGGGGCTCGAACTCCTGAACCACAGGGTCATGACCTGAGCCGAAGTCGGACACTTAACAAACTAAGCCACCCAAGCACCCTGTATTATTTGTACTTTTAAATGATTAGTCACATGTTGGGGTGCCTGGATGGCTCAGTTGGTTAAGCGTTTGACTTTTAGTTTAGGCTTAGGTCATGATCTCATGGTTTGTGAGTTCGAGCACCACATTGGGCTCTGTGCTGACAGTGCAGAGCTTGCTTGGGATTCTCTCTCTCTCCCTCTCTCTGTCCCTCCTTTGCTCCCTCCCTCCCTCTCTCTCTCTCAAAACAAACAAACAAACAAACAAACAAACATAAAAAAATAAATGATTAGTACACATTTAAAAATTTGTCAGCTTTGGGGCACCTGGGTGGCTCAGTGTATTGAGTGTCCGACTTCGGCTCAGGTCATGATCTTGTGGTCCATGGGTTCAAGCCCCACATCAGGCTCTGTGCTGACGGCTCAGAGCCTGGAGACTGCTTTGGATTCTGTGTCTCCCTCTCTCTCTGCCACTCCCCTGTTCACTCTCTGTCTCTCTCTCTCTCTCTCTCTCAAAAATAAATAAACGTTAATTTTTTTAATTTGTCAGCTTTAATATACAATACAGCAAATATTAATAACTACAACCAACATAAACAAAGCTGTTGGGGTCTTCAATAACTTTTAATAGTGTAGTTCCTAAGATCAAAAATTTGAGAACTACACTCTGTATTATTTCACGATACCCCATTATATTATTTCAATATACCCTGTTTATTTTGGCTGTTCTCATATTGTGGACATTTAGTTTGTTTCCAAATATTTGCTATTGCAGAGAATACTGTAAGGACAATTTTTTAGGTATTTTAAAAGCTTTATTATGTACAATTTCAAATATACACAAAAGCAGAGAGAAAAAATGATACTAATGTCTGAATCACCAGATTCAACAATTATCAGCATATGGATAATCATATTTCATCCAAACCTTCCATTTCCTCCACTCAGATTATTTTTAAAACCATCCCAGGTTTTGGCGCCTAGGAGGCTCAGTTGGTTAAACATGTCTGACTTTGGCTCTGGTCATGATCTCACAGTTTGTGGGTTTCAGCTCCACATCGGGCTTTGCACTAACAGCCCAGAACCTGGAGCCTGCTTCAGATTCTGTGCCTCGTTCTCTCTCTGCTCCTCCCTTGCTCACTTGCTCTCTCTCACAAAAATAAATTAATGTTAAAAAAAATTTTTTAACCAGCCCAGTTTTAATTTAATCTGTAAATATTCCTGTGTATTTCCCTAAAATATAAGAATTGTTTTCAAACATAACTACAATACTTTATCACACCTAAAGAACATTTTAACATTTCCTTGATATTAAATAAATGTCTAATTAGTGTTCACACTTGTCTAAATGCCTTACAATTTTTTTTTTTTTAGTTTGAATCATGACGTAAATGAAGTTCACGTGTTGTACTTGTTTGATAATTATCTTAAATCTCTTTTGATGCATGGTCTCCCTTTACATCATTTAAAATTTTCCTTTATTGGGGAGCCTGGGTGGCTCAGTCGGTTGAGCATCCAACTTTGGCTCAGGTTCTAATCTCACAGTTCATGAGTTTGAGCCCTGCATCAGGCTCTTTGCTGTCAGCATGGAGCCCTCTTCAGATCCTCTGTCCCCCTCTCTCTGCCCCTCCCTTGCTCACGTACTCTCTCTTTCTCTCTCAAAAATAAATAAACATTAAAAAATTTTTCCTTTATTTCTAGGGGCACCTGGATGACTCAGTTGGTTGAGCACCTGACTCTTGATTTTGGCTCAGGTAGTGATCAAGGTTTGTGGGGTTGAGCCCCGTGTTGAGCCCTTGCTTGGTGTGGAGTCTGCTTGAGATTCTCTCTCTCCCTCTGCCTCTCTCTCTCTCTCTCAAAAAATGTTTTTCCTTTATTTCTTCCTGTTGATAAAACCAGGTTATTTTCCTACACTTTCTCCATAGCCTGCATTTAGATGATTGCCTCTACCATGTAGTTTCACATGTTTCTCTGACCCTTGTGTTTCCTGTAAACTGGTGGTTAGATCTAGAGACTTGTTCAATTGAGATTTTTCAAGGGGCTGGACTAAGACTGCTTTCTAAGTGTTGATGTGTAATTCCATCATGAGACATTTGGTATCTGGCTCTTTTTTGTGGGATGTTAACAGCAATATCCGTTGATGCATCAGAACCTGAAAAATGATATTAGTCAAATTCTCTATTTCTTATAAGAAACTCCTTTGTGAGAAGAAATCTCTCAGTTCCATTATCCTGAGGTAGCGATTATAAGAGAAAAAAAGAAAAGGGTCTGATTTCTCCCCTTTATTTATTAGTTTTTGTTGTTTATTTTCGAGAGAGAGAAAGCAGAGGAGGGGCAGAAAGAGAGAGGGAGACAGAGGATCTGAAGCAGTTCTGCAGACTCTGCACTGTGCAGAGCCCAGTGTAGGGCTTGAACTCACGAACCATGAGATCATAACCTCAGCCAAAATCGGATACTTCACCCACTGAGCCACCCAGGCGCCCCACCTTTATTTACTAGTTTTAAAGATAATGAGTTGGCTCCCTAGCACCCTCCCAAGATGAATAAGGAAGTTTTGTTTCACGTTGTTTAAAAGGGTGGACCTTTTAAGGGTTGCTGTAGGTAGGGAGCGAGAGGGATTCATACATTGCTTGTGGGAGTATAAACTGATACAACCACTTTGGAGATCTACCTGCGACTTGTCTGAACCATTCTGTATAGCCGATGTAAGTGAGTGCTATATCCATCAACAGATACGTATAAAAATGTTCATAGCAGCACTATTTATAATAGCCACAAACTGGAAACAACTCAAATGACTTTCAGTAGAATGGATAAATAAATTGAGGTATAATCATATAATGGAATAAACATATCAAAGAAAAAAAAGAACAAGATATTGCCATATACAACAACATGGATGAACTTCAGATGTAACACTGAGCAAAAGAAGCCATCCACAAAAAAAGTACATACTATATTATTCCACTTATATGGGACTAACAGATAGGCAAAGCTAATTTATAGTGATAGAGGTCAGAATAATGTCATCTTTGACAGATACTAATTAGGAGGGAGTAGGAGGGAGTAGGAGGGCTTAGGGGAGTATTGCTAATATTCCTGTAGCCAGAACTTACTATATATAAGTTATGCTTCAACAAAAAGGTTTTAATGTTTAATTGGGGGGGGGGGAAGAGAGAGGGAGACAGAGAATCTGAAGCAGGCTCTTCGCTGTCAGCACAAAGCCTGATGTGGGGCTCAAACCCATAAACTGTGAGATCATGACTTGAGCCAAAGTTGGATGCCCAACCAACTGAACCACCCAGGCATCCCAATAAAAAGTTTTTTAAAAAGGAATACCAAAGTAAGGATATATATCTGTGTTGCTTATATGAATAAAGACTTTCTGTAAGAAAACACAAAAAAACTAATATCAGTGGTCTGAGGAGAGGTAGGGCAGGGCAGGTCGGGAGACGTTTTTGCCATAAAACTTTTTCATATTTAAAAATTTTTGAGCTGTGTGAATATATTATTTTTTTAATTGTTTACCTAGTAGAATCCTATCTCCAAATTGATCTAGCCTGCTTTTTGTCACACAGGTGTCTAGTGTTTGTTTCCCAACCTTTTTCCTCTTTTTTCTGACAATCCTGAAATATGACGTATGGAACAATTATTGAAAAACTGACATAATTACTTTAAATAATGTTTATTAAAAGTCCTAAACATTGAAAGCTCAAATATTCTACAAAAGACAGTGTATTCAAATGTCAAACTATTACGCATATGTTAATTATAGGAAATATTCTGTGTCTTACCTGGTCTGACTATGGATACCCTGCAAGTTGTGACTGAATTTACCCCATTTGTTCATAATAAACAAAATCAGCTGCAATAGAGCAATGTTACTTACAACATCTTTTATTCTCTGTGAGAAATGATTCCTTCTCAGATAGGACTTGTCTTGGTCAAAATGCCAATATTTAGTTGTAGACATCTTTGGAGGATGCATGCCCGAGAGCAAATCGGTGTCAGTCTTCTAAAGAGTCCTCTCCCTCTTACTGACAATGATCCAGTGAACTTGAAGGGCCCATAGCAAAAGGGGTACTGAGGAAGAAGTCAGAGTGAAAAGAATACGTATAGCAGAATTTCTAGTGGGTGGGTTGGCCCCACCCACTAGAAACAGCCACTGTGAATGCGATAAATTATAAAGATAAGGAAATCAGCCCATCTGTAAGCCAAAACCAAAACCAAAACAAAACAAAATCTCTTCTCACATATTTAGTTAAAAATTTAAAAATTATTCTTAGTGTATTACCCTCATGAACAAACATGATCCATTTACAAATCTTCAATGTCATACTTTCCTTTGTTTATCTGAACAAATACCATGAGTTCCCTTCTTTTCTTTCTTTTTTTTTTTTTTTTTGAATTTATTTTGAGAGAGAGAGAGCATGAGCAGGGGAGGGGCAGAGAGAAAGGGAGAGAGAGAGAATCCCAGGCAGGTTTCACACTCAGTGAGGAGCCTGATGAGGGACTAGATTTGAGGTTATGACCTGAGCCAAAATCAAGAGTCGGTCACTTAACCAGCTGAGCCACCCAGGTGCCCCTCCAAAGGCAAATCTTTTTTTTTTTTTTTTAATTTTTTTTTTAACATTTATTTACTTTCGAGACAGAAACACAGCATGAACGGGGGAGGGGCAGAGAGAGAGGGAGACACAGAATCAGAAGCAAGCTCCAGGCTCTGAGCCATCAGCCCAGAGCCCGATGCGGGCCCGAACTCACGGACCGCAAGATCGTGACCTGAGCCGAAGTCGGACGCTCAACCGACTGAGCCACCCAGGCGCCCCCAAAGGCAAATCTTAAAGGGGATTTGCATATATTCAGATATAGAAGAAAGCCTGTAATTCTGATATGTTAAGAAGCTGGGTTTGGTAATTACCTTTTATGACCCTATGGGTTGTCTTAAATCAGGTAAGTGGTTGTTCTGTCCCACTTGGCATAGGCTGGTACTGCAGTCTGTATGTTTGTGGCCATCCAAAATTCATGTTGAAATACTAACACCTGTGGTATGCTATTAGGAGGTGGGACCCGTGGGTGATTAGATGAAAAGGTCAGAGCCCTCATGAATAGGATTAGTGTCCTTATAAAAGAAGCCCAGGAGGGCTCTCTCTCCCTGCTTCTATCATATGAGGACATAGCAAAAAGATAGCTGTCTCTAAACCAGGAAGAGGGCCTTCACCAGCCATTAAATCTGCCAGCACCATGATCTTGGACTTCCAGAACTATGAGAAATAAGTGTTTGTTGTTTATAAGCTACGATATTTCTGTTAAAGCATCCCAAACAGACTAAGACAACTAGGATCACTTACTTGGGCTGGAATTTCCAAGATGGCCTTATTCACATGTTCAGTGCCTCGTGGGAGCTGGGCCTCTCTAGCTGCAAGGTAAGGCTTCTTCCCTGGTGCTTCAGGGTTCCAAGAGAGAGGACGAAGAGGCTGACAGGCCTCTAAAGGGCCAGGCCAGAATTGACACAGCATTTCTTCTGTTATATTCTATTGGCCAAAGCAAGTCACCTGCTGACTCAGATTCAAGGGCAAGAGAAATGACTTCCCTCTTGGCGGGAGGAGTGGCGTGCATATACATAATCTATCACAGTAAGAAAAGTGGGGGATGCAAATCTTTGCTTTCAAAATTTAGCTGAGGTTATTTGCATTTTAAGACAAACAAAATGCCATTTAAGAAACAACTAACCTTGGAAATAATAAGGGTAAAGAGATTAGAAATCATTATTATCAGGGGTAGAGGTGGTGCCTGGGTGGCTTGGTTGAGTGTTCAACTCTTTTTTTTTTTTTTAATGTTTATTTCTTTTTGAGAGAAAGAGAGAGCACATGTGGGAGAGGGACAGAGAGAGAGAGAGAGAGAGAGAGAGAGAGAGAGAGGGAAACAGAGGACCCTAAGGGGCTCTACGCAGTCAGCACAGAGCCCGATGCAGGGCTCAAACTCGGAACCATGAGATCATGACCTGAACTGAAGTCCCACAGTTAACTGACTGAGCCACCCAGGTGCCCCAAGTGTCTGACTCTTGATTTCAGCTCAAGTCATGATCCCAGGATCATAGGATCAAGCCCTGGTCGGGCTCCGTGCTGAGTTTAGAGTCTGCTTCAGATTCCCTCTCTCTCTACCTCTGCCCCTCTCCCCAACTCACACCCTCTCTCTAAAAAATAATAAATAAAAATAAATTTTTTCTCAAGAAATCATTTTTGGGGAATTTTATACTTGAGAGGATGAGAGTTGCTGACTGGCCACGTTAAAGTGGAGGAGAGAAAAGAGAGGGAGGGATATAATTTCTGAAAGAAGGGTTTAGCAATGTATTTCTCTTGAAACACACAAAGAAGGGAGAGAGTATTTATCATCTGAATATTTACTAAGGAAATAGAATTCAAACACTGGCAAAAGTTATTCTTGGTGTATTGGCTTCCCTGCCTCTCCCTCCAGCATGGCAGAAGCAACAGGGAATGGAGGGAGGATAGGAACCCAAACCCTTTCCTGTCCAGACCAAGTGCCCTACCAGCTCTGTGTAAAGGGTTTACTGAAGGCTTGGGGTAACTAGAGGGAATTACAATATGGTGGAGGATCCTCAAATTGGATACTAAATATGATGGTTCCCAAAGGCCAAGGAAAAGGAAAAAAAAGAACCCTTCTACAGGGATGCTAGTCTTGCTTTCTTGTCTTAAAATCTACCTTTTACTTCCTCCTCTCAAAGAAAGCACTCCATCTTTGATCCTTCCCAGTGCACATTTTCTCACACACACACACACACACACACACACACACATACACACACCAAGATGCCCATGTGTGGGTAAGAAATAAAGCCTTCACAGACAATGAGCCTGTCACTCTCAGCTGCTCAGAGAACCAGCAGGTGTTGTGAAATTACCATCTTCTTTTACCCTATTAAACTAGGTTACATTCTTAATAGCAATAGCAATAACAAAATTGTCGACCACTTTCCGTGTACCAGATGCCTTTCCAACCACATCTATATTAGTGCATTTAAATCTCACAACAATCCTTTGGGTACAGATATTATCTCCATCCTTGATGTGAGGACAGTGAAACACAGAGAGGTTAAGTAACTTCTCCAAGGTCACACAGGTAATCAGTAGAAAAGCAGGGATTCACAGCCTGATAATTCCCAGAACCACACTCGTGAGCCTGAACCATGCAGCCTCTCTTTTGCAGGGCTTCCTCTCCTACCAACTTCTCTGTAAGAAAGCCAGCAGTTGACAAACTCATCCTCTGGTGAGGGTGAGCCTCTGGGCAGGTAAGCACTGTTGTCTCTAGTTGCATATGTGTAAGAAATTAGGAAGGATACTTTTGTTAGCAGTGGCTATTTCTGGATGCTGGAATAAAGGGCAAATTATTTACCTTTTTGAAATATGTATTTTCTTATAATTACTATATATTTCCTCAGTGATTTTTTAGAAGCCCCCCACAGTCTTTCTTACTCTTTTCAGTCCCCTAACCTCCTGGGACTAACAGGAGCACAGACGAGCTTCAAGAACAAGGTATCACTTGAAAGCATTGCTTCAGATACAAAGTGTGTCCACAACACCCTGATTTATTGGACACCACTGTGTAGAACAAACATGTCTCTTCTCCAACTCTCAGTATGGCACCTGGATCTGTATTAATGAAGAACAAGGTTCTTTGTGGGAGGGAGTGCGGTTTTCTCTGGGGTAGCAAGTAATTTAACCAACAGGTAGGAGGGTGGATGTCTCAGGGCCATAATGCATGCCTCCTGTCATGGTTTCCACAGTCCTGGGTACTATAGTAATGCTTCCCACAGACCGCTGTATGTGCCAAAGCCCAAGTCCACAGCTGCTTGAGTTGCCTGTGAAAGTATCTATGAAAGATGTCTCCAGAACTAAAAAAAAAAAAAAGAAAAAAAGAAAAAAAGAAATGAAACCTTTAGTCCTTCCATTTATCTTAGCCCGTGTGAGGCTGCACTGGTCCAAAGTAGAGCATGTGCAACTGATTCCTGGAAATAGGGGCCTGTGGACTTTATGGGCCAAGTGGTTGGGCTTTCCAATGGGACAGCCCAAAAGAAGGGTCTCAAAGGTAATTTTCATGAAGGCAGATTTAAGTCACTGGATGAGTGGCTTAGAGTCCAGTCCCTCTTGGGCCAGAGTTGGAGGTGATGTGCTTTCCTGACACTAAGTAGGAGATATGTTCAGGTTGCACAGTACTGGGTCCTGCTATGGATCCCAGGAAGAATGCTATAGCAAGGCATGGGCATTCCTTAGGGGCAGGTGTTAAGGGTAGATTAGGTTGTCCTTTTGGGATAGCTCTTAGTTCTGCCAAGAGTGAAAAAACTAAAACTTAGCCACATTCCTTTGACCTAAGTTCTGGGCCTCAGGAGATGTAAGACTCTTGGGATGGAGGTACATCAGGCTTTTTTTTTCTTTTAGGTTCTAGAGAGGTCTTGGTTTTCTGAACATATTAAGAGCACCTCCAAGAAAAGCACAGCCAACTTTAATACATAAACCCCCATTCATAAGAACCCTAATTCTTAAAGGTACCTTAGTGATCTTTACAATAAATGAAACCCATGGTGAGTCACATATTGAAAGGATCATCTTGTGATGTTGAGAGAGAAAATGGACCCACCTGGACAGATCCACTTGGAGACAGATCACTACTTGCTACAGAGTCTTGTTGGTCCTCCCTCCACATATTCCATCACCAAAGCTATGTTCTGGGTTCTATTATGTGAAGTCAGTCAGGTGTGGCTACAGAAGAAAAGACAGGAAAGGCTCAGGAAAACAATGTTTATTATACTCACAAGTCCTGGAGACTCAGGAGACAGAGCACACCATGCAGGGCCACACGGGAAAGCGCCAGTGTCCGTTAAGAGGCAAAAGGGACAAGAGTGAGGGGAGAGCTGAGGCCACAAACTTTACCAAAGTTTCTGTAGGAAAAACAAGGCAGGGCAGAGTAAACAGCTTAGCATTGGCTAATCTGAACAATTTCTTTTATATATATATATATATATATATATATATATATATATATATATATATATATATATATATTTATATTTATATTTATATTTATATTTATATTTATATTTATATTTATATTTATATTTATATTTATTTATTTAGAGAGAGAGCACAGGCAGGGCAGGGGGGCAGAGAGAGAGAGAGACTGAGAATCCCAAGCAGGCTCCTCGCATGGTCAGCACAGAGCCTGATGCAGGGCTCCAACCCATGAAACCATGAGATCATCACCTAAGCTGAAATCAAGAGTCAGACACTTAACCAACTGAGCCACTCAGGCACCCCTAATCTGAACAGTTTCTATGGGCTCTAAGCTATAGGGATGGTTTCTTGTTGCTTAGTGCCCGGCCCTGGGATGATCAAGGCGAGGTATGGCTCTGGATTGGTTAGCTTGCAAATGAAAGACATGCTCCCAGCTGAGCCCTTTGCTGTCTCTAAGAATTGGCTAGCCTCAGGATAGGTAGTCTCCCCAGCCAGGAAGGTTTTCAAGGTATCAAAACATCATAGTATACAGGAAATAAAAAATATAAACAACACAGGCTATTGCTGCATAACAAATGATCCCAAATGTAGCAGCTTCATATAAACATTATCTCATAGTTTCTGTGAGTCAGGATTTCAGGAATGGTTTAACTTGGTGATTCTGTCTCTCTGGAGGTTGCAGTCAAGATGTTAGTCTACAGTAATCTGAAGGCTCAGTTGAAGGAAGATCAGTTTCTAAGGCTACTCATAGGAATATTGGCAAGAAGCTTTTTCCCTTGCTAATGATTGGAAGGAAGATTCAGTTCCTCATTACATGGCCCCATCCATAGGCTGCTTCACTGTCCCCACAACATGGCAGCTGGCTTTCCCCAAAGGAGGTGATCCAAGAGAAGAGGCAAAGAGGAAGTCATGATGCATTTTATCACCTACTCTCAGAGCTCACAGGTCCTCGCTTCTGCTACATTTCATTTGCTAGAAGTGATTCACTAAGTCTCATTCACACTCAAGGAGATAGAAGGGATATCAAAGAAGTAAAACCGTCACAAAGTCCAACACCAACTTGATCTCCACAAAGTAAGCCTAAGGGCATTTTAGCAAAGGTCATACTGTCCTAGTTTGCCCCAGATCCAATGATTCAGTCTTTCGAAGACCATGAATTTTAAACCATGAAACTTCTCCCATTTTTAGATTAGAGATCTAGGATTTGAGGGTGAATCTGTTTTGGGGTCTGTACAAAGTGGAGGCTTCCAATTCCCCCAGAGTGAGGTTTCAGAAAGCTGTGCTTTAAAGACTAGGGGTAGAATGACAGGGTGTAGAGATGGGTTGGAATGTGTAAGATAGGGATGCTATCAACCCCTTGTTTGTAGAGTGGGCTTTCTTCTTATAGCTACCACTGTAGACTGGCTATGCTGCTTATCAAACATTACCAAACATCACTGTAAATAAAGGAAAAACATAGGTGAAGAAAAAGAGGAGGAAGATGGTTTAAAGCGTTTGAGTAAATCAATAGTGGAAAGGTAGAAGATGTGGAATTAAAAATTTTAAATATGTGTGTTCCTTTACTTTAAAGAAAATGTGGAATAAAAAAAATGTGTCTCTCAAATTCCAGTAGTGGGTCATCCTAAAAGATATACAGCATACCTGATTAGTGCTCCTAAAAACTGTTAAGGTCATCAAAAGTCTGAGAAACTCACAGCCAAGAAGAGTCAAAGGAAACAAGACAACTGATTGTAATGAAATATCCTGCATAGAATCCTGGACTAGAAAAAGACATTAGAGGGGCGCCTGGGTGGCGCAGTCGGTTAAGTGTCCGACTTCAGCCAGGTCACGATCTCGCGGTCTGTGAGTTCGAGCCCCGCGTCAGGCTCTGGGCTGATGGCTCGGAGCCTGGAGCCTGTTTCCGATTCTGTGTCTCCCTCTCTCTCTGCCCCTCCCCTGTTCATGCTCTGTCTCTCTCTGTCCCAAAAATAAATAAAAAACGTTGAAAAAAAAAATTAAAAAAAAAAAAGAAAAAGACATTAGATAAAAAGTATGAAAAACTAAGGAAATCTGAATTAACTATGGACTTTAGTTCATAATAATGTATTGATACTGCTTCATTAATAATAACCAATGTACCATACTAAGGTAATGTGTTAATTATCAACTGGGTGTGAGGTATAGGAGAACTCTCTGTACTATCTTCTCAAATTTTCTGCAAATCTAAAAATGTTCTTTAATTTTTTTTAATGTTTTATTTATTTTTGAGAGAGAGAGAAAGAGAGCGCAAGTGGGAGAGGGGCAGAGAGAGAGAGGGAGACACAGAATCTGAAGCAGGCTCCAGGCTCTGAGCTGTCAGCACAGAACCCGACACAGGGCTCACACTCATGGACCATGAGATCATGACCTGAGCTGAAGTTGGACACTTAAGCAACTGAGCCACCCAGGTGCCCCTCTAAAAATGTTCTTTAAAAAGGCTACTGAAACTAGTATGTTTTTGCCCAATACCGACCAGAATTTTATACAGAGAGGAGAACATCTCTCTGAGCATTGGCTTATCAGTGATGCGCCGTGAACATTTTTGCTTTGAGCTTGAAAAGGTAACAGAAAAATTAAAAGTTATTAATCAAATTTAAGTAAGTTCCTACTAAAATTAAATCGCTCAAATGGCAGAGTTGTGATTCTGGGGTTTCTTTTCATTCAAACAGAGTAGTAAAGGCTCTTGTGATCAGAAAGACTTGATATCTGCAAGAGAAACTTTAACTTCTAGGCCTAAGACAATTGCTTAGAATCAGGGGAAAAATGCTTTTATAAGAAATAGTTCTTTTTTTCTGAAAGATGTGTCTTTCTTTTTTTCTTTTCAGAAAGAGAGCCCACATGAGTGAGGGAAAGGGACAGAGGGAGAGAGAGATTTTCAAGCAGGCTCCACGCTCAGCAGGGCTCCATCTCATGACCAAAAGGTCATGACCTGAGCCAAAATCAAGAGTCTGACACTTAACTGACTGCACCACCCAGGCGCCCCAAAACATGTTTCTTAAAATTTAAGTCACATCACCAAGGCATGTTTTGTTCTGACATTTTCGCCTCCCCAAAGGAAACAAACAAAGAAACAAGACTGTTGGGCTCTTCAGATGATTATGATTCCCCTTTTACAAGTTAATAAGACAAATTGTTTTAAAAAATCAAAGCGTTTTTTTTTTTTTTAATGTTCATCCATTTATTTTGAGAGAGAGTGCAAGCAAGGGGAGGAGCAGAGAGAGAGGAAGAGGGAGAATCCCAAGCAGGCTCTGTGCTGTCTCTGTGCTGACAGCACAGAGCCCAGTGTGGGGTTCACTGTGAGATCATGACCTGAGCCAAAATCAAGAGCTGGGCGCTTAACTGGCTGAGCACACCCACCCCCAAAATCAAAGTGTTTTTTTTAACAGTTTTATAAACCTAAAGCAGAAATTGCTTTTGCCTCAACTAAGATTAATAGAAGACTAAACCCAAGAAATTAGAAATAAGGTATAAAAAAAAAAGGGAATAAATAGAAGTTAAAAGTAATAAATCAAAACATAAGATATTTGGAGCCCAAAAACAGTGAAACAAATGGATGAGATATAAAGAGCCAGAAGCCAATAAACTTTTGCAAATAAAAAGTTAATATTTTAATATCAGAGTTTAATCTACATATTTGTGTATAAATGTGACCATTTATGCTATTTATAAAGGCAGTAAGATGTCCAGTAATAAGAAAATAATTGTAACGCTTTTATAAATTGGGGAAATGTGTATGTATTTAAAAAAATCATCTTTTTAAAAAATTTTGTTAGTTTATTTATTTATTTTGAGAGAGAGGGAGCGAGCGCAAGTGGGGGAGGAGCAGAGAGAGAAGGAGAGAGAGAGAATCCCAAGCAGGCTCTGCACTGTTAGCGCAGAGCCCTTTGCAGGGCTGGAACTCATGAACCTGTGAGATTCTGACCTGAGCAGAAATCAAAAGTCAGACACTAACCGACTGAGCCACCCGGGTGCTCCTAAAAAAAATCATCATTTTGAAGATTAGCAGAAGACATTGGGGAAATGTTTATAATAAAAATGGTAAGTTTAACAAAGTACATATATAGTGATTCTAATTTTTTTAAGTTATTAAAGTACATATGTGTTTCCTCAAAATGTTAAACATAGACTTAACCATATGACTCAGTAATCCTGAGTCATATATATATACTTTCATATATATCCAAAAGAAATGAAAACTTATGTCTCTGTAAAAACATACACATGAATGTTCAGAGCAGCATTATGCACAATAGCTACAGTAGAAACAACCCAAATGTTTATCAACTGATAATGGATAAAACAAAATTTGATATATTTATAAAATACGTTATTTGGCAATGAAAAGGAATGGCGTACTGTTAATGCTGCAACATGGATGAATCTTGAAAACATTATGCTAAGCTGAAAGAGGCCAGACACAAAAGGCCACATATTGTATGATTCCATTTATTTTGAATATTGAGAATAGGCAAATCAATAGAAATGAAATAGATCAGGGGGCCATGTGCTGGCTCAGTCGGTGGAGCATGAGAGTCTTGATCCCGGGGTTGTGAATTCGAGCCCCATGTTGGGTGTAGAGATTACTTAAAAATAAAATCTTAAAAAGAAAAAAAAGGCAATAGTTAGTGGTTGCCAGAGACTGGGGTCTGACTGCTAATGGGTAAGGGGCTTCGTTTGGGGATGATAAAAATATTCTAAAATTATACTGAACAGGGCTGTACAACCATCAGTATATGTAATACAAAATGTCAGTATATTTCAATAGTTTTTACTTCTAGATGTTGGAATTACATCAGATTTTATTTTCCTTTTTTTTTGGCATTTTCCAAATTTTCTGCAAAAAACAAATTTATTTATTTATTAATGTTTATTTATTTTTGAGAGACAGAGACAGCGTGAGCAGGCAAGAAGCAGAGGGAGAGGGAGACACAGAATATGAAGCAGGCTCCAGGCTCTGAGCTGTCACCACAGAGCCTGATGTAGGGCTCAAACTCATGAACTACAAGATCATGACCTGAGCTGAAGTTGGCCTCTTCACCGACTGAACCACCCAGGTGCCCCAACACAAATGTTATTTAAAACAGTTACTGGGATGCCTGGGTCGCTCAGTCAGTTAAGTGTCTGATTTTGGCTCAGGTCATGAGCTTGCTGTCCGTGGGTTCAAGCCCCGCGTTGGGCTCTGTGCTGACAGCTCAGAGCCTGGAGCCTGCCTCGGACTCTGTGTCTCCGTCTCTCTCTACACCTCCCCTGCTGCACTCTGTCTTTGTCTGTCAAAAATAAATAAACATTGAAAAAAATTTTTTTAAACAAATCGTTGTTCAATCAGTGTTAATCCAGGTGTAATCTCTGGGTAGGTATTTGTCCTTAAATTGCCACTGGTCTGCAACACAATACAGAAATTGAAAGTAAATACCTAGAAACTTTTAATAACTATTTTACATTGCTGTAACATCCAAACATATGATCACTCTAATAATTCTGTTTTGCGCAAGTATTGGTCCTCAGTGGATTGGGAGAAAAAAAATTGAAACCTGCTTCTTTGCTACAGATAGAGAAGCTCTGCCCTAGAAAATTCCTAATGTTTTATCAGAAAATGTTTAGATCAAAGGCTATGAGTACAGAGGTTGAGGAAAGCAAGTAAAAACTAAAATAGATTAAAATAAAATATGTAAATAACAATAACAGTACAAATGATTAGAGCAAATTGTGTCTTTTAAAAGAGATAAAAGCAAAAAGCTTACTGGCTGAACAAAATCAATTGAAAAACCACTCGTGTTCCAGTTAGACAGACAGCAGAGGTGGGCTTGGCTTCACCTCCCACAGCAGCATCCCCAGAAAGAGATAGTGCTCTCATCCTTTCCAGCTCAAGCTTCCAAAATAAAACACCGAAGGAAGTCCCCTATTTGCCTCTTGATAATGGTTCCTACTTCTTGTTAAGGGTGCTGGGTTGTCACAGGGGTGGGACCAATGTAATGTGCAAAAGGCTTGGTCTGTACACACCCTGGGGGAAACTTGCTCTTCTGAGGTGAGATGGAATGTCCTCTTACTTCTTCCCTGGGTTGGAATCACAAGGTCAAAAAGTCTCCCGGGGTGGGGGGCACCTGGGTGGCTCAGTGGGTTTTGGCTCAGGTCATGATTTCATGGTTTGTGAGTTCAAGCCCCAAGTTGGGCTCTGTGCTGATGATGTGGAGCCTGCTTGGGATTCTTTCTCTCTCTCTCTCTCTGCCCCCCCCCCCCGCCCTTGCTTGGCTATTATGAATAATGCTGCTGTGAACATGGGTGTACAAATATATCTGTTCCAGTCCCTGCTTTCCTTCTCTCATGAATATACCCAGAAGTGAAGTTGCTGGATCATATGGAACTCTATATTTAATTTTCTGAGGAAGTGCCATATTTTTTCCCATGGTGACTGTACCTTTCACTTTCCCACCAACAATTCACAAGGGTTCCAACTTCTCCACATTCTTACTAACACTTGTTATTTTTTTTTTCTTTTCTTTTTTTTAAGTAATAGCTTTACTAATGGGTGTAGTGGTTATTTCATTGCAATTTTGATTTGTTCCTTAATGATTAGTGATGTTGAGCATCTTTTCATGTGCTTATTGTCCATTTGCATATCTTCTTTGGAGAAATGTCTATTCAAGTCCTTTGCCCATTTTTGAATTGGGTTTTTTTTGTTATTGTTGAGTTGTAGGAGTTCTTTATTTATTGTGGATATTAATCCATTATCAGATATGTGATTTGTAAATACTTTCTCACCACTGAGTATGATGTTAGCTGTTCCTATATATGGGTTCCTATATATAGGGGTTCCTATATATGGGCTCTATTATGTTGGAGTAGGCTCTATTCCTAAATTGTTTAGTGTTTTTCATCATGAAAAGGATGTTAAATTATGTCAGATGCCTTTCCTGAATCAATTGAGATGATCATGTATTTTTCTCCCCTTCATTCTGTTAATGTGGTATATTACATTGATTTTTCTGTTAAGTCATCCTTGCATTCCAGGAATAAATTCCACTATGTTGTGGCATAATCCTTTCAATATGCTGCTAAATTCAGTTTGCTAGTACTTTGTTGAGGATTTCTGCTTCAGTGTTCCTAAGGGAGATCAGTCTTTAGGTTTCTTTTTTTGTATTGTCTTTGGCTTTGGTATCAGGATAATGCTGGCCTCATGCAATGAGTTAGGAAGTATTCCCTTTTCTTCAATTGTTTGGAAGAGTTTGAAAGAGATTGGTTAGTTCTTCTTTAAATGTTTAATAGAATTCTCCAGTGAAGCCATCTGGTTCAGGGCTTTTCTTTGTTCAAAGGTTTTGATTATTGATTCAGTCTCATTATTATATTTCTATTCAGATTTTCTATATCTTCACAATTCTGTGTGATTGTTTTTCTAGGAATTTTTCCATTTCATCTGGATTATTCAATTTGTCAGCATACAATTTTCATAATACTCTCTTAGAATATTTTTAAATTTCTGTAGAATTGGTAGTAATTTCCCACCATGTGTAATTTTTGAGCACACACCCATGTGCAAGGTGCCCTGGATTAGGTTCTGGAATCCATCTTCGAGTATCATGACATCAGAAACTTCTAGTCCAGTGTACTTAAAAATGTGATTTATGGACAAAGTTGGATAACCTTACACTTTTCAGAATTATGTTAACTATATATATAAGTTTAACATCGATTTCCAAGTTACATTCAATGAAGGAAAATGCTTATGATAGTCTTACTAGCCCTTACTTTTTGCTAAAGGTCTCTGGTCTCAGACTATATCTGGTACAAAGTCTTGGAGGCAGGACCAACTAGCATCAGTCCCCTCTGGTCCAGCACTGCTCATGGCACCACACACACTCAAGCCCAGTGTAGGAATGGGGCCCCTTTTTACTTTCTATTCCGTGTGGTATCCACACAGTAGATGACACAAGGCACACTAGTCTTAAGGATACAGTTTGATGGGTTTTTACATAAGTCTAAATGTGTGTAACTAACAGTAGATCAAAAATAGTCCCATCTCCCAGGAAAATCCTTTGTGTGTACATGAGACATGGGAAGATTTGGGCTCTTAAAGTTTCAGTCTGGCAGCAGTGTAGAGGAAGGAGAGTGATATGGGCTCTGAGTCTTTATCTGGGAGCCTTGCTGCAGGAAGCATCTGTGAATTCTGACTCTGTCAGGAGTGGCCTAGATGTCCCCATGTTCTAGAAATCAGGGTTGGCCTGAACCCTCCAACAAGCTCTACTTGTACTTACACGCACACCACATACGTACATACCACACCTGCCGCACAGACCCATCCATTCAACATTTGTAGGCTTTGCAGATTCTGATTTGGTGGAGTATCCAGTGATAAAAAAGCCGTAGTCCTCGCTCTTCTGAAGGAGAGCCAGTGTTACTACCGCCCAGAGACCCCCAAGGGCTCATTTTCTGACTCTTTTAGATGTGGTTGGCAGTACCTGCCATATTCCTTTGTACCTTCCTTTGCTTCTCAGAAAACCCTAGCTCTGCTCCGTTGTGGGCATCACTCACTCACCTGAAGTGAGGTTGGGGGCAGGATCATCATGACTCTGATCATCTTGCTCTGCTCCTGCTTCCTCAGCCATAGCTACTAGAGGTGCCAGTTTGCTTATTTGTCCAGAAAGTAGGTCCAGGGATGTGAGATTAGAAAGATATAGGCTATTTAGCATGGAAAGCACCCATTAGGAGGTAAGTAGATTACTCTACAGAGGGATTTTATAAGAAGGAAGTGGACTGATTATTCATTGTCTGTGAAAGAAGCGTAAGAGAAACAGGCTCGGGTTAAGAAAGGAAAGCTGGTGTTCAGAGAGCAGAAAGAAAATCCTTGTGCAAAGAGTAGTCAGGGTGGTGCCACATGGCCTCCACCCCAGCCCTCTGAGAGGAGAGGACAGATAGCAGCCCAGAGGAGAGTTTCGTAGTTCTCCTGACTCCGGTGATGGGCAGGGTTGGGCTGGCACTCTGGTCCTGCTAACTGAACGGTTCCATGATTCTATGATGTCATTGAAGAGAAAAGAATGGGGAGCTGGGCTTGGCTCCAGCTGCTCCAATTCCTCTCCTCTGGATTCTTGATAGTTTTTGGGGTGAGGGGAGGTGAGCTGAGCCAATCCCACGTGTCCCAGCTCAGTCTCCCCTCCAACCACCTGAGCCCCCACCATATTTATGGAGAGAAATTAGCCAGTGTGAGTCAACTTCATTGAAACAAGCAGAGCATCTTTTATGAAGTGGATCAAAAGGACAACAATGAAAATAGCCTTGTGTTCTTCTGTTTCTAGAAAACGTAAAGAACAAGAGAACTACATTCAAACTAAGCTGGAAAAGAATATTTGCATGATCTGTGACTGTGAGAGTAGATGAGTCTTCTGGCTAATCCTCTGGCCTTTGAAATCACCGCAATCACTTTCTTCATCCTCCTTCTAATTTGCTTCATTTGCATCCTCCTTTTATTGGTGGTTTTTTTATATAAATGGTATAAATCCATGCTGATTAATTGGGATCAGATTTCAAGTCATGCTAGCAAATGTATCTAGAAATAATCTAAGTCAATTTATGATAGAGCCAGTAACGGCATAGCTACCTACTTTGTCCATTTAGGAATTTTAGGAAATCTAATTTCCTGTTTAAAAGTGATGTTCTATGCCAAGCATTCAATTCGAGCCATTCTCCTTTTTCTGAATTTTTTTGCTTATTCATTTTCAGTTTCCAAAGCAAGAAAGATGTACAGACAGAAAAACGCCCTTGTGCAGATGGTAATGGAGGTGAAAGTTGTTTAGCTGCTAATGTGGAGGCGAACATTTCAAGAGACCAAGAAAAGTAAGTCTGTATCGTAGAATGTTGTAGAAAGTCATTTTGGGGTATAGCAATGGTGGCTAACACGCCTGAATTTCTAAAAATCCTGCTGATCGATTATCTAGGACTCTCCTGACACAAATCATAGACTTGAACGCACCCATGAGGCCTGGCATTCTTGTCCAGAGACGGAGTAAAGAAGCGTTGATCACACCCTTAGAAGAGAAAGAAAACATGGAAGAAGAGGGGGAGGACATAGTAAGAGAGAAGCAAGAACCTAAGAATGCTGAAGGAAATGGTCAAGAGGTGACGGACTTTTCTACTCTCAAGGGGCTGTTTAGAATTTGTTTAATTGAAAAGGTGGTAAATGACTTGGCTGGGTCCAATGACATGGCTTTGCCTGCAACTTAAGTTTTTACCTGAAAGGAGCATCGTGTCTGCAGTCATCCAAACCATCTTCTTAGCTCATCAGTCTGTGTTATTAAACCAGTCATACGCGCCAAATCTAGACACTTTCCCATTCTTTACTCTTACATTTGTGTTGTTCCTAATAGTTCCCCTTCATTGTGCTTTCCCCAGAATCCTAAGATCTCAGAGCTGGAGGAGTCCTTGGAGATCATCTAGGGATCCAGCCCTTTCATGTTACAAATGAGAAAATGAGATGAATTGCTCAAGGTGATTCTTCCCCCATAGCCAAGCTCAGGACCAGGCCCCACGCCCCCGTTTTGGTTCCAGGCTCCTTATACAACAGCATACAATCACCCCTGCACCTTCTCGAGCTCCCTGTCGGGGGTCCCTGATAGGGACAGTTCACATCTTCCCTTACACAAGGCCTAAGCCCAGAGGCAGAATGACAGTGCAGGGGGCTCCTTTGTAACCATAGAAATATGAAAATGAGATCATGATGGATTACCGCTGCTTTCCTGTATCACTTAGAAACACTTCTTCTGTTTCTCACGAACAATGCTTCTATATTTAATTTAAAATATAAATTAAATTAAAAATATAAACTTAGGTGTTTTAAAGAAGGGCTTGTTGCTTTCATAAATTAAGCATTTGACTGTTGCCCCATTCTCTTGCAGGATGATGATTTGCAAAAACCACCCATACCTGTCACCAGAAGTCAATCAGCTGTTGAAAACCACAGAAGACCTTTAAAAGGAGTGACATTTTCTAGGGAGGTAATTGTTGTGGACCTTGGGAAGGAATACCCGAAACCTCAAAGCTACCCTTTAGAACATAAAGAGAGAAAATTAGCTCAGAAAAGTGTGGGTAAACGAAATGTAAACTTAGATGAACAATGAAATGACTGGGGGTACAAGATCATGATGAAATGGCAAAGTATGGGGAATTAAGCAAATACAGATAGTATTTTACCTTTGTGCAGAAACAAGTGGGCTACATGCAAAATTTTTAAGTAAAATACCCAGAGCTTGAATATAGTTTTTTTTTTAACTCGAATCTGAGTTCAAGAAATGTATTGTATTAAGTGTCCTTAAAACACTATCTACTCAAACACTGTTCTAACATGTGAATAAAGTTATTTGTGTTTGTGCAGATGTCTGTTAGGCAAGTCATATTTAAGGGGAACTTTGGGGATAGCATGTTTTTGATGCTGTCATCACAGGCATTCATGACCAAATGACATTACTGTTATCATCATGGAAACTTCCAATAACAAGGACTAGGATCTCCTACCACATAATCCCTGTTGAACTCAGTCCTCAAACCCTTATTGTACTGACAACTGCTTTGGGTTTTTGTTTTTTTTTTTTAAAGTTTATTTATTTTTAAGAGAGAGAGTTAGAGCATGAGTGGGGGAGGAGCAGAGAGAGAGGGAGACACGTGATCTGAGGCAGGCTCCAGGCTCTGAGCTGTCAGCACAGAGCCTGACGCGGGGCTTGAACTCATGGACCGTGAGATCATGACCTGAGCTGAAGTTGGACAGTTCACCCACTGAACCACCCAGGCTCCCGAACTGACAGCTGCTTTGTAAGATTGCTAGAAAAAAACCCTACCGTCACCAACAAAACATCCTGTTGCTTCAGGCAAGTCCTGAGTTTACACTATTCTTGATTTCACTAGTTTAAAATCTGCTGTCCATATGTGGAATAAGATAGTATAGGCCATTAAATCATCCAAACTGCTGCAGTAAACATTGTTAAATGTGTAAGAGGCCATGAGAGAGATAAAAAGCAGAAGGGGTGCCTGGGTGGCCTAGTTAGTTAAGCTTCTGACTCTTAATTTCGGCTCAGGTCATGATTTCGAGGTTTGTGGGTTCAAGCACCGCATCAGGCTCAGCACTGACAGTATGGAGCCTGCTTGAGATTCTCCTTTTCTCTGTCTCTCTCTCTGCCCCTCCCCCAATCACTGCTCATGTGCGCTCTCTCTCTCAAACTTAAAAAAAGAAAAAGCAGAAGGGGCGCCTGGGGCGGGGGGGGGGGGGGGTGGGGGGAGGGAGGCTCAGTCAGTTAAGCAGCTGACTTCAATTCAAGTCATGATCTCGCAATTCCTGAGTTCGAGCCCTGCCTTGGGCTCTGAGCTTACAGCTCAGAGCCTGGAGGCTGCTTCAGATTCTGTCTCTCTCTCTCTCTCTCTCTCTCTCTGCCCCTCCCCTACTTGCTCTCTCTCTCTCTCTCTCTCTCTCTCTCTCTCAAAAATAAACATTTTTTTAAAAAGCAGAAGACAGAAGACATAGCATTTGATTCAGGGTCTAGCACATTGTCATGTGTATGACACATACTCAATGTTGAGTGATTGAAAGAGTAAGTGATACATTTAGAATGTGACTAATTCTAAATGAAGCGTATTGACACACTTTGATATTGAGAGAAGTCCTTGTAGTCTGGGGTTGTTCCACTATGAGAAGGAACTTAATGAATGGAAGGATTGGATAATACAAGCAGAAGGAAGAGTGTTTTTCAGCTGGGGAAAGGCATAAGCCAAAACAAAGTGAGAATGTGGGTCAAGTTTGGTGGACCCCAGTTACCTGGGGCTGTAGGTTGTCATTGAGAGTTGAGAGAGAACAGTGAAGTATAGTGAGGAGTCAGAGTAAGGTCACTCTTGGGATTCTAGGCTGGAGGTATAGGGTGGAGAAGGGATAAAAGCAGTATGGACTTCAGGGAAGAGGGGGAGATGGTCTACAAAAGTATTCAGAGCCCATGAGCTCTCTACCAGCACTTAAAAATCTGGGTCTTTCACCTGATGATAATATTAAAATTTTTTTTAAATTGTGGCAAAGTACACATAACATAAAATTTACCATCTTAACTATTTTTAAGTGCATAGTTTAATAGTGTAAAGTACAGGGGCACCTAGGTGGTTCAGTGGGTTAAGTGTCCAACTTCGGCTCAGGTCATGAACTCATGGTTCGCGAGTTCAAGCCCCGAGTTGGACTCTCTGCTGTCAGCACAGAGCCCGGAGACTGCTTCAGATCCTCTGCTTCCCTCTCTCTCTACCCCTCCCCTGCTCATGTGCTCTTTCTCTCTCTCAAAAACAAATATTTAAAAATAATAATAGTAATAATAAAAATAAAAGTAAATGGTGTAAAGTACATTTACCTTAGACAACCACCACCACAGAGCTCTTTGCATCTCGCAAAACTTGTAACTCTGTGCCTAGTAAGCCTAATCCTTCTTTCAGCCTGCCCCAACCCCTGGTAAGCACCATTTTACTTTTTGTCTCTATGAATTTGATTACTCTAAGTACCTCATATAAGTGGAATCACAGTATATGTGATTATTTCACCTAGCATGATATTCTCAAGATTCATCCATGGGTCAAGAACTTCCCTCCTTTTTAAGAAAAATTAAAGTATAGTTAATACAATGTCACATTAGTTTCCGGTGTACATCATAGTGATTCAACAAGTCAACACATTATGCGGTGCTCACCACAAGTGTAGCTACCGTCTGTCATCACACAACACTATCACAATACCCTATATTGTACCTTTTATCTCTGACTTATTCATTCTGTAACTAGAAGCCTGGACCTGCCCCTCTCCTTCACCCATTTACCCATCCCCCCTCTCTCCCCTCTGACAACCATTAGTTAGTTCTCTGTGTTCCTGGGTCTGTTTCTGGTTTTCATTTATTCATTTTGTTTTTTAGATTCCACATAGAAGTGAAATCATGTGGAATTTGCCTTTCTCTGACTGACTTATTTCACTTAGCATCATACCCTCTAGGTCCATCCGTGTTGTCACAAATGGCCAGATCTCATCCTTTTGATGGCTGAGTAATATTCCACTGTGTATATGCGTATGTGTTTGTGTGTAATATATACATACACATCTCACATCTTCTTTATCCATTCATCTATATCTGTGCACACTTGGGTTGTTTCCATATCTTGGCTATTATAAATAATGCTGCAATGAACATAGGCATGCAGATATCTTCTCAAATTAGTGTTTTCACTTTCCCTGGGTAAATACCAAGGGAATTACTGGATCATATAGTATTTCTATTTTTAATTTTTTGAGGAACCTCCATACTCTATTCCACAACGACTGTACCAATTTACATCCTCACCAACAGGAACAAGGGTTCCTTTTTCTCTACATCCTCACCAACTTGTTATTTCTTATCTTTGGGATTCTAACCATTCTGATAGATATAAATGTATCTCTCATTTTGGTTTTGGTTTGCAGTTCCCTAATGATTATTGATATTGAGCATCTTTTCACGTGTCTATTGACCATCTGTTTGTTATCTTTGGAAAAATGTCTAGGTCCTCTGCCCATTTTTTAAAAGGATTATTTATTTTTTTGATGTTGAGTTATATAAGTTCTTTGTATGTTTAGGTATTAGGCCCTTGTCGAATATATCATTTGCAAATATCTTCTCTTATTCTGTATTCTCTCATTTGTTTTGTTGATGGTTTCCTTCAGCTGTGCAAAAGCTTTTTTTCTGGTGTAGTCCCAATAGTTTATTTTTGCTTTTGCTTCCTTTACCTAAGGAGAAATATCTAGAATAATGGATGGATGTCAGAGAAATTATTGCCTATGTTTTCTTCTATGAGTTTTATGGTTTCAAGTCTCATATTTAGGTCTTTAATTCATTCTGAGTTTATTTTTTGTGTCTGGTGTAAGAAAGTGGCCCAGTTTCATTCTTTTTCATGTAGCTGTCAGTTTTCCCAGCACCATTTATTGAAAAGACTGTCCTTTCCCTATAATATAAAGAATTCCCTTACTTTGTAAGCCTGAATAATATTCCATTTGTATGTACCTACCACATTTTGTTTATCCATTCCACTTGTGTTGCTTCTTTTTTCTTATGAGTAATGTTGCTGTGAATGTTTACATCTTTATTTATTTATAAATTTATTTATTTTGAGAGACAGCACATGTGCATGAGCATGACTGAGGGAGGGGCAGAGAGAGGAGTGGGGAGAGAGAATCCCAACCAGACTCTGTGCTGTCAGCACAGAGTCCAATACAAGGCTCAATCCTACAAACCATGAGATCATGACCTGACCTGAAACCAAGACGTGGATACTTAACCAATTCAGCCACCCAGACACCCCTATCTAAAATTTTAATATAAGACAATTCAGAGTTATGTGGATGATGATTTATTGGTGTGTATTCCTATATGATATCATGGTTTCATTGACCATATCTGCATCTGTATTTAGGGTACCAAATTACTTTGTCACAAGCTGAAGAGAAAAGATTAGAGGAGGAATTAATATGGAAATCATGCATCTATGTCAAATGAAGACCAATTTCCTGGTGATTGACTATACTAATTATGGTTTTGTAAATGTTCCAGTAGAAGAAAATGGGATCATTGGCCATCAGTGCCCATGGTAGTACAGGCACACGGAATTTCCAGTAGGTCATTGGTGCCACAACTATGGGGTGAACAGTAGAACAGTGAAAGAACAAATGTTAATTTGTATTTTATTGGTTTTATGCTTTTGTTTGTATTTGATTTGTAAATTTGTTTTGTCTTCTGGTTGCATGAGAGCTCTAAGGATTAGAAGTTGATACCTGGTTTCATGTTTCTACATAGTAATGGGAGGGGGCAGAGGCATGAGATTTTTCCTCCAGGATTAGGTTATCAAGAGTAGCAACCAGAAGATAAATGGAGATGGCTCTAGGGACAATTCAGGTTTGAAGGATGAGGATCCAGGATAGGGAAGTGGCAGCACACAAGGAGATTATGAAGAGAGTAACAAATGTCAGTTTCTGGTGAGATGTGGGAGGAAAATGAGGAGGGCACCAAGATGACTTCTGAGTTGGGATACTTGAGGGACTGTCAGAAATAGGAAAGTCCAAAGAGGGGACTAATTGGAGAAAAGAGATTAGCTGGTTTTTAGATCTGTTGAATTTGAGGTATTTGCCAGAAATTCAACTGAAGATGCTCAGTGATCAGTAAAGCTTTCAGAGTCTGTTTCCATCTCCTAAGCCATGGATTCAGTGAAAAGTTGAGCAATTCTTTCTCAATGCCTAATGGTGCTTCTCTTGCAAACTTGCTACCTTTCCTCTTTAATTAGCTGTTGACCCAGGGACTGTCTTCAAATGACTACTCCAAGCTGGACACATCATCCAAAAGCCAAAAGGGAAACATTTGATATTGGACTATTAAAAAAAAAAACCAAAAGCCTTCTGTTCAGCAAAAAATAACATCAAAACGCTGACAGCAAACTGGGACGATTTTTAGAAAAAAAATTTTTATACTGAAGTAATTTCAAATTTACAGAAAAGTCGCAAGAGTAGTATAAAATCGTGTGCCTTAACTCAGATTCCCAGGTTAGCAGTGTACACATTTGTTTTATTATTCATAGTCTCCATGTATACGTATTTGTGTCTTGTAAGCATTTGAGAGTAAGACGCAAACATGCTGTATCATTTACCCTTAGTACTTTAGCCCATACTTCCTAAAAATTGGGACATTCTTCCATATAACCACAGGTCGACCATCAGTTAACACTGATACACTATTGTCATTTAACCTACATTTGAGATTTGCCAGTTGTCCCATTACATTTTTCTAAAGTCCAGGATCCAATTCAGAATAACGTTTTTCATTTTGTTGTGACATCTCTTTGATCTCCTTCAATGTGGACCAGTTCCTCAGCCTTGCCTTGACTTTTCTGACCTTGACCTTTTGAATATTGCAGGCCAGTTACTTTATAGAATGTCCCTCACTGTTTGGGTCTGCCTGATGTTTCTTTCTTTTGTTTTAAGTTTATTTATTTATTTATTTTGAGAGAGAGGATGCAAGTGGAGGAGGGACACAGAAGGAGGAAGAGAGAGAGAATTCCAAGCAGATTCCACAAGGTCAGTGTGGAGCCCCACTCAGAGCTCAAACTCACAAACTCTGAGATCATGGCCTGAGCCAAGACCAAGAGTCAGAGGCCTGCCTGATGTTCCTTTATGATTAGGTTCAGGTCATGGATCTTTGTCAGAAATGTTCTAGAAGTGATTCTGTGATCTCAGTGCATCATATCAGGAGGCATGTGCTCCCAATTTGTCCCATAGATATAATGTAATTTAATTTTTATCACTTGGTTAAGATGGTATCTGTTGTTTAAAAAAATATATATATATGGGGTCTGTTGGATTTCTCCACTGTAAAAATAATAAGTAGTTTTTACTTATTGAGAAAGAATTTTAGTTGGCATTCTACTAAAAGGTAGGCTTTCCCTTCTCTCCTATTCATTCATTCATTCACTCACTATATTACAACTCAGTGTGAGGTATAGATTGGCACATGGATGGTGCCTGAGCTGTGCAGTGTGATGCTCTGGAGACAAGGCCGGGGCAGAGTCACAGCTGAGTGGCACATCCAGCCCTTGAATTACTACAGATGGCGATGCCCGTGGCCTACAGAGAGAAACCAGGAGGGAAATAGGAGGAGGAGCAGGTTCAGGGAAGTGGCGGTGAGCCAGAGCTTATAGGTTATTCTCTAAATATCCATTCTACCTGTCTTTTTTATAGTAACAACCCCCTCCTCCATATTTTCTCTAGTGGCATGTAAGTTCTGGCCATTGAGGTAAGCGTAGAAGTGATGTCTGCCACTTCTGAGTCATGCCCTTAAAAGAAGAGAGGCACCACCCCCCTTTTATCTCTCCTTATTCCTGCAGGTAAGGATATGGGAGTGGTTGTAAAGCCGTCTTTGACAAAGCAGATCGTTGGCTACAGGAGTCGCCTTTGGCTTGGCTGGGAAACCTAGGCTAGAATGTCAACTTAGGAGATTTGGAGTTTGGTGGTAGCGGTGTATAGGAGTAGAGAAAATCACAGGGAGGCTGAGGAGAAAACAATGAAAACATTTATCAAGTGCGTCCTACATGCCTGGAACTGTTCTAATAGCTTTAGTTGTATTAGCTTCTTTAACTTCACACTGCCTATGAGGTTGGGTGGCAGACACTGCTAGTTGTCCCCCAGTATCTATTTTTTCCTTCTTTTTTGGTAACAGAATTCCCAAATATGGTCTGGGCTTATGGCAGACTAGAATAAGGACTGTATTTCCCAGTTTTCCTCCCTAGGAATTACCATGTGACATGTTATAGCCAACAGGGTCTAAGCAGAAGTGCCCAGCTGTGTCTTAAAGGTTGAGGGTAGGGCGCCTGGGTGGCTCAGTTGGTTGAGTGTCTGAGTTCAGCTCAGGTCATGATCTCACCGTTCATGGGTTCAAGCCCCACATCAGGCTTTCTGCTGTCAATGCAGAGCTTGCTTCAGATCCTCTGTCTCCCTCACTCTATGCCTCCTCCAGCCTCTCTCTCTGTCTCAAAAATAAACAAACATAAAAATTTTTTTAAAAGGTTGAGGATGTATATTGGCTCTCTCTTCTTCGTGCTGGTTGGAATATGGATGTGTTGGGGGGTCATCTTGAATCCTGATGTGGAAGCCCCATGTGGAGGATCGTTGATGTAAGCTCAGGGCTCCAATGATTGCATAGCATCCATATTTGCCATGGACTGCCTGTTTTTACATGAGAGGAAAATAGCTTGTTCGGTATTATTTTGTTACTGCTATTTTGTTACTAGTAGTCGTATCTAATTATTTAAATAAGGGGTAACACCATCCCCATTTTATAATGGTAAAGTACAGAGAGGTTAGGAATTTAAGTGGCGGATCCAAGACCTGGGTCCAGACATCGGGCTTCCAGCCTGCCAGCATGGTCTCACACTGCTGCAGGAGAAGAACCCAGCACACATTTACTTAACTTTTGGTGTAAAAAGACTTAAAAAAAAATTTTTTTTTAGTATTTATTCATTTTTTTGAGAGAGAGAGAGACAAAGAGACAGAGAGCAAGTGGGAGCAGGGCTGAGGCGGAGAGAGACAGACACAGAATCCAAAGCAGGCTCCAGGCTCTGAGCTGTCAGCACAGAGCCGGATATGGGGCGTGAACCCACGGACGTGAGGTCACGACCTGAGCCGAAGTCAGTCACTTAACTGAGCCACCCAGGCGCCCCTAAAAAGCCTTTTTCACATTGGCTTTCACACTGTCTTCAAATTGTCCTCCTTATAGGCTTTTTTTTTTTTCCCCCAGTTGCGTTTTACTGACGACGATGCTCAGGCCGAGGCCTCATGCGGTGGGTACCGCCTCCTCCCGCTGCCGGGCTGCTTGGCCTTGTTGGGTTCTCCGAGGCGGGAGGCTCATGGCGCGTATATTCCTGGGCTTCAGGTGCAGGGGCTCATACTTCTCACCCTCGTAGAATTGGCTGAACTTCTTTTGCTGAGCCTGTTTAATGACGGTGGGAACACAGGCCATGGATTTGCAAACAATTGAATCGAATCTTGGAGCGCTTGGAAGCCACATTGCCTGTCACTTAAGCGACGGCGCAGCTGGGACAGTGCCTCCTTCAGCTCTTTTAGTTGTTTAAGCGGCAATTCCTTGTCACCAGGGTCTCGCCTTAATCTTGGCCTTGGCTGCGCAACCCACCGCTGCCGCCCCTGCTCCAAGTACTCGGAGGGAAAGAAGCGGGGTTGGGGGGGGGGGGTGGCTCATTATAGCCTGATTGCCCACCATGTTCTCCTTCCCCTAATTACTTTCCCATCTTTGTTAAAGCTTTTTTTCTTTGGTTTGGACCTACCTCTCCCATCTTCTAGCTGTCAAAATTCCATCCATCCTTCAAAGGCCCAGTTCCCTCCTCTCATAATCCCTTCAATGTCTTCCTTTACTCTTATGAGTTTATTCATTTACCCAATAGTTACTGAGAACTGTTGTGTGCTAGGCACTGGGGATTCTCCAATGAGCAAAGCAAATCAACAGGTAGTTAGTTGTAAACTGTTGTATTTGTCTTTGTGTTTGCTACAGCTGTGGCTTTCCAATTAGAAAAAAAAGCAACACCTTAGTGTAACCACACACACACACACACACACACACACACACACACACACACACACAGAGAGAGAGAGAGAGAGAGAGAGAGAGAGAGAATGATTTAAGGAACAACATTTGCCTTTATCATACGGAATCACTCCAATAATTTAAACTCTATTCTATTTCATTAAGATAAAAATGATGGCAGATGCCTACTGAATTGATTTTATAGCCTAGGTAAATAGGCTGGAACATTCAGGTTTGAGAAGTATGTTTCCCTTTCTTCAGTCATCAGATGTTTTCCCACACTGCAGTGTGTGCTGGCATAGCTCTGGCCTTGGGGTGAAGAGGAGGAAGGGCTCCTTCCTCATGGCTAGCTGGTGGGTGAAGGGAACATGGCTTGAGAGCCAATGCCATACAAAGTGCCCTACGGGCTATCGTGTGCTTAGGGCAGATGTGTATATTGGTAACTCAATAACTGTTAGTGTAATGAAGCCATACTGCAGCACAGGCTTTGAGAGTAGTGACTTTCTCAACAGCAGAATCTTTTTTTTTTTTTTTTTTTTTTAATTTTTTCCCAACGTTTTTTATTTATTTTTGGGACAGAGAGAGACAGAGCATGAACGGGGGAGGGGCAGAGAGAGAGGGAGACACAGAATTGGAAACAGGCTCCAGGCTCCGAGCCATCAGCCCAGAGCCTGACGCGGGGCTCGAACTCACGGACCGCGAGATCGTGACCTGGCTGAAGTCGGACGCTTAACCGACTGCGCCACCCAGGCGCCCCTCTCAACAGCAGAATCTTAGCAGCTCATAGATCTACTGTGATGTGAAACTTGAATCAAAGTTCTGATTCTCTAATGCATTGTAAGAGTCAATCCTGGACATAGACTTTTCAACTCCTTTCTGTAGACATAGAGAAAATGTGGTGGAGTTAGTTATGTGTAGAAAAGGTGACAATGATTTGGGCTTACCCCAGGGCAGATGGGAAGAAACACATACTTAGAACATTCTGCATTTCTTCCCCCCAGAGCCTGTCAGGACATCATGCTCACTTTAGGCAAGATGCCTGAACCTAAAGTTGTTCTCTCCCCATCCCCAAATCAAATTGAGAAAAACCAAGCTTGGTATAGAAACATCCATCCAGGGCCATCTGGGTGGCTCAGTCGGTTAAGCTTCTGACTCTTGATTTCCACTGAGGTCGTGATCTTACAGTTGTGAGACTGAGCCCCAAGTAGGGCTCTGCACTGGGCATAGAGCCTGCTTAAGATTCTCTCTCTCTACCCCCTTTACTGCCCCGCATTCCCACAGTTCACATGTGTGTGAGCTCTGTCTCCCTCTCAAAACAAACCCAAGAACATCAATTCTTTTTTTTTTTTTTTTTTTTTTTTTTTGAGACATAGAGGGCTCAAGTAAGCAAGGGGCAGAGAGAGAGAGAGGGAGAGAGAGAGAATCCTATGAGGGGCAGAGACGGGGTAGGGGGAGAGAGGAAGAGAGAAGAGGAGAGAGGGGGAGAGAGAGAGAGAGAGAGAGAAGTGGGGCTCACCCAGGGCTTGTGCTCACCCAAAGCAGGGCTCGAGCTCACCTGAAGTGGGGCTTGAGTTCACCCAATGTGGGACTCGAACTCACAAACTATAAGATCATGGCCTGAGCTGAAGTCAGATGCTTAACCAACTGAGCGATCCAAGTGCCCCCAAAACATCCATTCTTATCCTTTCTCTGGGTCTTCCTATCTCATGTTGACCTCACCTGCCTTTGGACTCCTCTCCTCCCCTTGCTTCTGGGCCTTTGCCCCACCATCTGGACAGGGATCCCTTTTTCTCACCAGCTACTCCACATCAGCATATGAAAACTTGTAAAGGGAAAAGGCAAAACCTCCCTCCATCCCATATGCCCACCTAGCTACTGTCCATTTCTCTTATCCTTATCAGACATTTTGAAAGCACGCCCTCCACCTTTTCACCTCCCATAACTCCTCTGTATACTGTGACCTAGCTTCTGCTCCCATCATTCACTGACACTGCTCTCTGCAAAGGGCCCATCAACACTCTTGTTAAATCCAGAGAACAATTTCTTATCCTACCTGCACTTTCCGATATCTAACACTGCTGACCACTCCCTCTGTTATGGGCCTTGGCTTCCATGATGAAATGCCTTCTTTGTTTTCTTCCTCTTTCAGTTGCTCCTTTTCAGACTCCACCTTCTCTGCTCATCCCTTGAATGTTGCTCTCTGGAGTTCTAACCTAAGCCCTCTCCCAGCCTCTTTTCATTCTTGTCTCTCAGGGTGATATTGACTAACCAAGTGGAAAGTCTCAGCCACTGAAAAACATTTCCTCTGCTACACTCCAATATCTGACTGGCTCACAGATTCAACTTTCAAATCTCTCCCTAATCTGTGGCCTCATCTCCACCTTAAGAAATCTTCCTCCCAGTTTTTGGCCCATGCCTGTCCATTGTGCAAAGTTTATTAAGAATGATTTTTCTTTTTTAAAAATTTTTTTGAAGTTTATTTTGAGAGAGAGGTTGCATGTGTGAGCAAGGATGGGGGAGGAGGAGAGAGGGGGAGAGAGAATCCCAAGCAGGTTCCACATGTCAGCGCAGAGCCCAACATGGGGCTCAGTCCCACAAACCATGAGATCATGACCTCAGCCAAAATTGAGTTGGACACTTAACCGACTGAGCCACCAAGATGCCCCAAGAATGATTTTTCTAAAACACAAGTCCGATTATGATATTTCTCCATTTAGATCACCTGAACAGTTTTCCGTCCATGTAGTTGTCTATCCTACAAAGTCCAAGCTCCTGAGCCAGGCAAACGAGGTTTTTCATGTTGGACATTTTGGCCCCTTGCACACTTATGTCCTGTTACCCCCTTATATCACTCCCATTCATCACCACCTTGGCACCGTGTGCTTCTTGAGGCTTCTGTGCCTGGGCGCTTCTGGGAACAGCTGCTCCCTCTGTTGTTCCTTCTCTTACTCACTCTTCAAACCTCCTCTGAGAAAAGACCTACCCAAGCACCACACTCCCTGCAGTCAAATTAGGCACTTTCTCCTCCATGCTCCCAGGGTGCTCTGTATTTGCCATGAAGATGAAGTCACACTGGTCTCCTCTACCAGAGCGGGAGCCCTGTTCACTTTTGCAGTCACTACATCATTGAGCAGACTTGGACACACAGTAGCGGTTCAGTAAATGTTGTGGTGTGATATTTACCCATCTTAGGAACAGATGGTTACAAAGGGTGGAGCCCACTGCTTTGAGCCTGAAGATGTTTTGACTGAACTTCTTCCCTCAATTTTTATTCTGAAAAAAAATTTCAAGCTTACAGAGGAGTTGCAAGAATAGTACAAGGAGCCCTCAGATATTCTTCACCTAGAGTCACAAATTGTCAACATTTTGCCACACCTGCTTTATCTGTTTCTTTTCTCCGAATCAGTTGAGTTCATTGCAGACCTCATGACACTTTACCCCCTAAATAATCTGCCCTTCTCTCCAAAGAACAAGAATGTTCTCCTTTCTAACCAAAATTCAATGCTCAGAAAATTTAACATTGACCCAATGTTATTCAATAAGCAGTCTGAAATGCAATTTAAATGCAAATTAAATTTCCCCAATTTTGTCATTTTAAACTGTTTTGGATTCAGGAGCTCTAGGATTGTGCATTGCACTTAGTTGTCACATTTCTTCAGTCATCGTCTTCTTCTTTTTTTTAATGTTTATTTTTGAGAAAGAGAGACCGAGCGCAAGTGGGGGAGAGGCAGAGAGAGAGGCACACACCGAATCCAAATCAGGCTCCAGGCTCTGAGCTGTCAGCACAGAGCCTGGTGTGGGGCTTGAATCCACGAGCCATGAGATCATGACCTGAGCCAAAGCCAGACACTTAACTGACTGAGCCACAGAGGTGCCCCCCTTTTTAAAAAGTAGTCTCCACACCCAAGGTGGGGCTCAGACTCACCACCCCAAGATCAAGAGTCGGATGCTCTGACTGAGCCACAGCCTGGCACCCCTCTCTAGTCTTCCTTTGACATTCATGAAACGTTTATTTGCAAAGAGTCCAAGCCAGCCCCATCGTGCAGCATTTCCCTCAGTTTGGGCTTTTCTGGTTGTTTCTGCATGCTTTGATTCAGATTAAGCACTTTGCACAGGAATACTGCATGGGTGACGGTGTATTCATGTCCATTTGCTCCACTGTTGGTGATGCTGAGTTTGATCATTTGGTTAAGGTGGTTAGTCTCGTTTTCTCTCTCTCTTTTTTTCCGTGCTGTAAGAAGTAGGATGTAGAGCAGTGACTGGTTTTTTTTTTTTTAGAAATGGAAAAAACCTTCCTTTATTTTTTATATATAATTTATTGTCAAGTTAGCTAACATACAGAGTATACAGTGTGCTCTTGGTTTTGGGGGTAGATTCCTCTGATTCATCTCTTGCATCCAGATTTCTCCTTTGTAAAGATCACTTCTCCCTTTTGTAATTAAGCGGCAAACTGTATGAGTTTGTGTGCGTGTGTGTGTGTGTGAGGCACCTTCATACTGTGTGAATATGCTCTTCTCCAACAGTCTTTTACTCATCGATTCATTGATTTGTGTGTGTGGCAAAACACACATAACAAAATTTACCATCCTAACCATTCAGTGTACAGGTCAGTGGTATCGAATACGTTCAAAATGTGGTGCAACCATCATCACTGTCCATCTCCAGGACTCTTTTTATCTTGTAAAACTGAAACTCTACACCCATTAAACAATAACTCCCATGCCGCCCTCCCCTCAGCCCCTTGCCACCACTATTCTTTCTGTCTCTGTGAATCTGACTACTCTAAACACTTTAGATAAGTGGAATCATGCAGTATTTGTCTTTTTGTGACTGGCTTATTTCACTTAACATAATGTTAATATTCTAAGTTCACATTAGTAGCATAAAGTGAACCTCAAGATTGATCCATGTTGTAGCATATGTCAGACTTTCCTTCCTTTGTAAGGATAATGGTCTACTGTATGCATATACCAGTTTGTTTATCCATTCATCTGTGAATGTACACTGGGTTACTTCCACATTTTAGCTGTTGTGAATAATGCTGCTCTGATCATGGGTGTACAGATATCTCTTTGAGACCCTTCACTGGTTTTTAAAGACAAATATTTTATTTTATATTTTATTTTATATTTTAAATGTTTATTTATTTTGAGAGAGAGAGAGAGAGAGAGAGAGAGAGAGGACATGCACACGCGAGAGCAGGGGAGGGGCAGAGAGGGAGGGAGAAAGAGAATCCCAAGCAGGCTCTGAGCTGTCAGCTCAGAGCTGGATGCTGGGCTCAGTCTCATGAACCGTGAAGTCATGACCTAAACAGAGAGATCAAGTGTTGGACACTTAACCAACGTACCCACCCAGGTGTCCCAAAGACAAATATTTTAATAATAATTATATTAATTCTGAAGATTTTCTTTGTGAAAATTATTTTTTGGAGCAATTTCTTTTAGGCCAATTTAAAATTTTATTTTTATTTACTTATTTATTTTTTTTTGAGAGAGAGCACAAGCTGTGGGGAGAGGGGCAGAGGGAGAGAGAGAGAATCCCAAGCAGGCTCCAAGCTTAGTGCAGAGCCAGATGCGGGGCTCAATACCATGACCTGAGCCAAACCCAAGAGTCAGGTGCTCAACTGACTGAGCCACCCAGGTGCCTAAGGTCAATTTAATTCTTGATCAATTACCTACAAAGAATAATATCTTTTCCATTTCCATTTTAATAAAGTCACTTCCATTGGGATAATTTCTTTTTGTATAAATGTTAGAAAATATTTTTGTTCACATAAAATTTTAGTAATTATAGCTTCTGCCTTTGTATGTTTTCTGGTAAGTCTTGTTTTCCCCCAGGTTACTTATATATATATAAATCTTACCATGTAATGTTCTATTAGTAATATTCTTTGTGTAATCTCTACCCGCAATGTGGGGAACAAACTCAGGACCCCGAGACCAAGTGAGGCAGCCAGGTGCCCGTCTTTATGAATTAGATAAAAGATGAAACAGCGAATCCACAAGAAAACGATGCCCACTTACTATTGCCACTGCAATTCTTCCTTATTTGACACCTCGTGTCAGCGTTCATGCCTTTGGTGAAGTAAAGCTATGAAAGGTGAAATTACAATGTTATTTTGTTTGGGGATCAATGTTATTTTGTTGACTCAACTGGGATAGCTTTTCTGAAGATGATATTGGAATGTAGCAGCTCCAGTAAGCAAATGGAGAAAATGTTCTCCCCCAGTAAATTTGATGAGCACAGAACACAGGCAAAGGAAGAAAACAGCCAGGTACTTCCACCCTTTCATTGTCATTATTCGTTTTCCCTGCTAAATAAATATCCATTGACATCTTAGTAACAGTGTCCATATAGTTGGTGCAAAGTTTTTGTAGGACGGTGAAAATTTGTGAAAGAAGTCATCAACATCCACTTAATTATTGAAAAATTGCTGTAAGCTCCAATAATAGGCGCTTGCTATCACTTTTTTTTTTTTTTTTTTTTTTTGCTTGCAATCACATTCTTTGGTCATCAATGAAGGATTATTACGTGCATAGAATGTAAACATTTCTGAAGTAACAGAACTTGGCAGTTCGTGCTGCTTGCACAGGTGTTGGAAAGGCGTGAGAACCAGGGTGAACCAACTCTGCAGGAACAGAGTAGGATTGCGGCGTGAAGAGCGTGCGCACAGCACAGACCACAGCGCACCGTGCGCGCGCTCCGAGCTGGAGTCTGTCGCACCGCGAACAGGGTGATCAAGTGCTCGGGGCGCATCCTCCAGGACCAGGTTCACCGAATACCGTTAGCGGGGCCGCTGACAGCCTGCCAGCTGCATCCCCAATACCTCCCTCAGGCGTCCCTTACCCACCACTTGCTTGCACTGAAAATGATCACTGCGATAGTAATAAAGAATCCTTAAACGACGTCTCGGTTTTTTGCAGGCGGCCGAAGGTCCCCTTCCTGGGCTCTGCACTTGCGAGTCCCCTGGCGGGCCCGGGGCTCCTGGCTCGCGCCCCTCTCCAGCCGTACCTCTCGGACGCCTTGCCCCCATCACCCCTGCCTCCCAGACCGTGCGGCCCCGTTTGGGCTTCGCGGCCTCCCGGCCCCAACACTGCACTGCTCCGCGCGACCCCGCCTCCCGGATCCCCGGCAGGGCTCCTGCTCTCTCCGCGCCCCGCAGCGGGGCGGGGCGGCGCAGGGGGCGGGATTTTCTGGCACCTTCTGGGCGCCGCGAACGCTCGGATCTCGGGCTCGGAGGCCGGAAACGTCGCTACGGAGCCGCAGGGCATCCCGCACGGAGGCCCTTTCTTGTTCTCCGCGGAGGCCGCTCCGTCAGCGTAGACATGGCCAAATGGGGCCAGGGGGACCCGCGCTGGATCGTGGAGGAGCGGGAGGACGGGACCAGTGTGAACAACTGGCACTGGTGCGGCCGGGCGGGGGCCGGGGCTTTCGGGCCTCCTCCTCCGCAGCGGCGGGCCGGATGGTGGGGCCCCTCTGCGAGCACCGGGCTCCGGGTGCCCTGCGGGGTGGGGTGGCCAGGCCTCTCGGGCCGCGGCGCTCCCTCCGTAGGGCGGGGCCTGCACAGGTGCAGAGGATTCTCCCCGCCCCCGCAGCTGCTCAGAGCGCTGCTGTAAATAAGCCTCAGGTGAGTCCGGAGACCTGGGGGCTTATCTGCACTTGGCTGTGGAACTTCAGTTTCCTTCTTATGAAACTTGGTTTGGGCCCCACGAATGGTATCTGACTTACCTGTTCAACTTTGACAGTCTGTGACCTTAAGACTCCCCCACCCCCCACCCCTCTTGTTGTTTCCAGAAGTTAAAAGGAGCTAGAGTGTGCGCGTGTGTGCGCGCTTGTCCGTTGGTCTGCGTGTAGTGGAAAGAACAGGAAATTGGATCTCAGCTGTAGATCTAACTCGATTGGCTTTTAGTGAGCCCCGCCTTCTAGGAGTTTGAGCGGTTGCACATCCTTTTTGGATGTCATCTGGAACATGGGCTTAATATTTGCCTCCCTCTCTGCCCCAGAGTTTCAGGAGGTGATGCAGCATCACTGAGGGCTGTGTTACCTCAAGGCCATCAAGCTGATGTTGAGGCAGGTCAGGGCAGAGTAAAGCCGTCAGCTTGTGAGCGGCTTATTGAGGGAGCCCTGGCCTCTCCTTTCCCAGCACCGTCACCATGACACATCAGGGACTTCTCTCACCTCGTTTCCACTCCCTAAAATGGAAGCATTTATTTGGGAAGATTGCATGAGATAATATATGTGTGAAAACACTTGGTCATTTGTCTTGTGATTAAAATTAATTCGGTTATTACTGCCTTTTTGTATGGCCGCTTTGCCCATCCATTTCCAATGGGTGAGATTGCTAGACCCCTTAGCCCCAAATAAGCTAGTGTTTTGAAGACAAAATACTACTTTACATAGTGGATAATAGTATCCTAAGGAACTGAGCGGGAATATGAAAAGATATTTGGTGGAAATCTGATTTAAGAAGCACATTTGGAACTTTGAGATTGGTAGGTCTGTCAAGGCTGCCTGAGAGGAGATGAGCGGATCTCACTGCCCTGATGCCCCAGCCTGGGCATGTGGATACCAGCTGGGGCTTCCATTCATGGCTCTTCCCTTTCTGGTCCCTGGCAGGACAGAGCGGGATGCTACCAGCTTGTCCAAGGGGAAGCTCCGCGACCTCCTGGTGGGCATCGTCGTGGAGAATGAGACTGGACACCGTGTGATCAGTGAGCTGAAGCAGGTAGAAGGTGAGGCTTCTTGCAGCAGCCACAAAGGAAAGCTGATTTTCTTCTATGAGGGGAACATCAGACTGAGCTGGAAAGGTAACGGGGCTCAGGGGACAGCTAGGGCTGGAGGCAGCCTTGGGGCAGAGTTGGTTCATTTATCATTCACTTGTTCAGCAGATATTTTTAGAACTGATATTAGCCTAGCACTTATTGGCCCCTGAATTGGTCTTCATAGTTACAGATACCCTTCTGTCATGTCCGACAAGCTGGGGGCTTCCCTTTCTCCCATCACACAGCTGCTTAGAGCTCTTTTTTTTTTTTTTTTTTTTTTAATGTTTATTTCTGAGACAGGGATTGACAGAGTATGAACGGGGGAGGGTCAGAGAGAGAGGGAGACACAGAATCTGAAACAGGCTCCAGGCTCTGAGCTGTCAGCACAGAGCCCGACGCGGGGCTCAAACTCACAGACTGCAAGATCATGACCTGAGCCGAAGTCGGACGCTTAACCGACTGAGCCACCCAGGTGCCCCTGCTTAGGGCTCTTTGATTGCAGCTGGACTCTTGTCTGCCAGGCACTTGTGAGCCCTAGAGTTTTCTGGAGTTGCTGGAACACTCTTCTCTGCATGCGGACTCTTTTGGGTCCTTCAGGTCCTTGTCCTGAGTGAAGCCACCTATCTCTGTTATACAAAGATCGCAGGTCCCTTCCTTGTACTGTCTCCCTTCCCACTTTATTTTCCCCCACAGCACTGTTATTTGGTATCTTTATATGGTTACTTAAATATTTTATTTATCTGGTTGCCCTCCAGCCCCCATTCATCAGGGCAGGGATTTTTAAAAATACCAGCTTTATTGAGATCTGATTCACATACCATATAGTTCATCCATGTAAAGTATGCAGTTCAGTGGTTTCCAGCACACTCACAGAGTTGTGCAGCCGTCACTACAGTTGATTTTAGAACATTTTCATCACTCACAAAAACCCCTGAACTCGTTAGCAGTCATTTCCCAGTCTTTGGCAACCACTGATCTGTTTTCTGTCTCAGTGGATTTGCCTCTTCTGGACACTTCTATGAATGGAATCCTAGAGTATGTGGTCTTTTGTGAATGACCCCCCCCCCTTTTTTTTTTAATTTTAACACCAGTATAGTTAACGTAAGTGTTAAATTAGTTTCAGATGTACAATATAGGGATTGAACAATTGTATATATTACTCAGTCTCATCTTAAATTCCACATATGAGTGAAATCATATGGTATCTGTCGTTCTCTGACTTATTAAATGTTGGATGGATCTTGAGATCCATCTATGTTGTTGCATATGGCAAGATTTCATTTTTTTTTTGTGGCTGAATAATACTTCATATGTGTGTGTGTGTGTGTGTGTGTGTGTGTGTATAAACATATATACACACACACACACATATATATATATTGGAATAAAATATTCCATAATTTGGCTATTGTAAATAATGCTGCAATAGATATAGGGGTGCACATATTTTTGAATTAGTGTTTTCATTTCCTTTGGGTAAATACCCAGTAGTGTGATTTCTGGATCATAGGGTAGTTCTATTTTTAATTTGTTGAGGAAACTTCACACTGTTTTCCACAGTAGCTGCACCAGTTCGCATTCCCACCAACAGTACAAGAGGGTTCCCGTTTCTCCACATCCTTACCAACACTTGTTATTTCTCCTGTTGTTGTTTTTTAAAATATTTATTTATTTAAGTAATCTCTACACCCAGTGTGGGTCTCAAACTCATGACTCCAAGATCAAGCCTGCCCTTCTGACTGAGGCAGCCCAGTGCCCTGTTTCTTGTATTTTTGATTTTAGCCATTTTGATAGATGTGAGGTGATCTCTCATTGTGGTTTTGAGTCCCATTTCTCTTATGATTAGTGATGTTGAACATCTTTTCATGTGTCTGTTGGCCATCTGTATGTCTTCTTTGGAGAAATGTCTGTTCATGTCTTTTGCCCATTTTTAGATTGGATTATTTATTTTTTTGGTGTTGAGTTATAGAAGTTTTTTATTTTCAAAAAAATATTTTTATTTTTTAAAGTAAGCTCTGCGTCCATTGTGGGGCTCAAACTCACAACCCCAAGATCAAAAGTCACAGGCTGTACTGACTGAGCCAGCCAGGCACCCCTGTAGAATTTCTTTGTACCTTTTGGATACTAATCCTTTATTGGATATATCTTTTGCAAATATATTCTCCCATTCAGTAAGTTTTTAGTTTTGTTGATCATTTCCTTTGCTGTGCAGAAGCTTTTTATTTTGATGTAATCGCAATAGTTTATTTTTGCTTTTATTTTCCTTACCTCAGGAGACATATCTAGAAAAGAGTTGCTGTGGTTAGTGTCAGAGAAATTACTGCCTGTGTTCTTCTATGACTTTTATAGTTTTGGGTCACACATGGAGGTGATTGGCTCCTTTCACTTAGCATAATGTTTTCAAGACTCATCCATGTTGTAGCATGTTTCATTCCTTTTTATGGTTGAATGATATTCTGTTGTACAGATATAGCATGTTTTGTTTATCTGTTCATCAGCTGATGAACATTTGTGTTGTTTTCATTCTTTAAGTCATTTGGTTAGGGATGGATTGGTTTTGTTTCCAGGCCCAGATCACTGTCTGGAACGTTGTGTGTTTGTTAAAAGAGTAAGTTTCTGCTGTGGTGCCTAGTTCCTGGCTGACAGACAGTCTGGGCTCAATGAATACTTGTTGAAATAATCATGGATATGAAGACAAAGGGGAAAAGGAAGAGGAGGGGAGAGGGAGAGATCTAGTTGTAGAAGATTGTACTGAGTTAAAGTTTGGGCCTTTGCCCAGGAGTCGGCTCCTTTCTTGAGAGTTGGGTTACAGAGTTCCACAGCAAGCTGGCCTTGGGCTTTTGCCCTGCTGGCCGCTTTGCTAGAGCTGGGCTTGAGCCCAGGAAGGTGCTCCACAAGTGTCAAAAGTCCACTCCTGCCTGGGACCTTCTGGCTAGAGGTTTTCTCTCTGTTGCTCCTTCATTGTCTGCTGTTGGCTGGACATGGCAGGGTCTGGCACCTTACACCCTCACCCTACCCCACCCCCAGCACAGGGCTCCGAGTGTCCCAGGGAATCTCGTGGCCTTGTGTCTCTTCTGTCTCCCTCACTTCATAGTGGCAACCACCTCCTTTGTGAGATAAGACTCAGCTACTCCAAGACAGGGCTGAGGATGCCCTACCCTCACCCCTTGTGCTTTTCTCCTCTAGCAGTGAGCCCCAGAGGTGGCAAGTGGGACCCTCTGGGGAAGAGTCAACACTGGTCATTTTTTTTTTTCTTTTTTAAATTAAACTTTAATTTTTTCCCACCTTTATTGAGACACAGTTGATTTATAACACTGTATAAGGTTAAGGTATATGGCCTGATGGGGTGTGTGTGTGTGTGTGTGTGTGTGTGTGTGTGTATTAGAAATGATGATCACAATAAGGTTAGTTAACACATCTCTCATCCCATATAGTTACCATTTTTGTGTGTGTATGTTGAGAACTTTTCAGATTTACTTTCTTACTAACTTTCAAATATATAATATAATAATGTTAACTGTAGTCATCAGGCTGTATATTACATCCTCAGAACTTACTCTTCCTGTAACTGGAAGTTTGGACCCTTTGTTTCCTTTGACCACCTTCAACACCACTGGCTCCCTGCAACCACCAAACTACTCTCCGTTTCTAGGAGTTTGATTTTTTAGATTTCACATGTAAATGAGATATCATTTTTGTCGTTGTCTGACTTTTTTTCACTTAGCATAATGCCCGCAGGGTCCATCCATGTTGTTCCAAATAGCAGGATTTCCTTTTTTTTTTTATGACTGAATAATAGTGTGTGTGTGTGTGTGTGTGTGTGTGTGTGTGTGTGTGTGTGTGTGTACACCACATTTTCTTTATCCATTTATCCATCAGTGGATACTTCAGTTGTTTCCATGTGTTAGCAACTGTAAATAATGCTGTAGTCAACATGGAGGTGCAGATGTCTCTTAGATAGTGATGTTATTTCCTTTGGATATAAGTAAATCCTTGGATTGTGAGTAACTTGTTCTGTGAGCGTTCTGCAAGACAAGCAAACATTTCCAGTAAATTTTAACTCAGTAAATGAGCAATATCTTGCAGTGCGAGTAGTAGGTGACGCCAAATGGCACATGATCACAACCGATCACAGCTGAGCCCACAACAAGCACAACTTGAAAACACTTGGGTAGACAAATGCTTTGGATTACAAGCATGTTTCTGGAACGAATTCTGGTTACAAACCAAGGTTTTACTGGTATACCCAGAAGTGGGATTGCTGGATCATATGGTACTTCTGTTTCAATTTTTTTGAGGAACCTCCATCCAGTTTTCCACAGTGGCTGCATCAATTTGCATTCCCACCAACAGCACACAAGGGTTCCCTGTTGTCCACATCCTCACCAACACTTGTTACCTCTTTCTGATCCTGGCCGTTCCAGCACATGTAGGGTGATCCCTCATTGTGATTTGGTTTTTTGTTTTTTAAACTTAAAATTTTTTTATTTTATTTTTGAGAGAGAGAGAGCAGGAGAGAGGGGCAGCGGGAGAGGAAGAGAGAGGGAATATGAGAATGAATTGCAAGCAGTCTCCACACCCAGCTCGGAGCTCGAATGGGGGCTTGATCCCATGACCCTGAGATCATGACCTGAGCCAAAATCAAGAGTCAGACGTTCAACCAACTGAGCCACCTAGGTGCCCCTGTTCCCATAGATCTTTTTGTTTTGTTTTGTTTTTTTAATTTTTGAGAGAGCGTGCATGTGCAAGTGGGGGAGAGGGAGAGGAGGGGGAGAGAGAAAGAGAGAGAGAGAAAGACAAAGACAAAGAGAGAAAGAGAAAGGGAAAGAGAATGAATCCTAAGCAGGTTCCATACTGAGACTCCCAAGCTCCCACTCCCGGCTTGATCTTACCACCATGAGATCATGACCTAAGCCAAAATCAAGAGTCAGCTGCTTTACCCACATGCCCCTCATTGTAATTTTGATCTGCATTTCCCTGATGATTAGTATGTTGAGTACCTTTTCATGTACCTGTCATCTATTTAAACATCTCCTTTGCGTAAGTGTCTATTTATGTAGTTTGCCCATTTTTACTGGGATTATTATTTCTTTTTTTTTTTTTTTTTTTTTTTTTTTGGTGGTTGTCAGGTTTTAGGAGTTCCTTATATACTTTGGATATTAACTTCTTATCACATAAGGTTTACAAATATTTTCTCCCATTCTGCATGTTGCCCTTTCATTTTGTTGACTGATTTTTTTCTTTGCGGAAGCTTTTTAGTTGGAGATGGTCCTACTTGTTTCACTTTTGTTGCTTGTGGTTTTGGTGTTACATCCAAAAATCATTGCCAAGACTGCTGTCAGGGAGCTTTTATCCTCCTTCTAGGAGTTTAATGGTTTCAAATCTTAACATTTCAGTCTTTAGTTCATTTTGAATTAGTTTTTTTGAGTGGTATAAGATAGGGGTCCAGTGTGTCAGTCTTTTGCATGTGAATATTAAGTTTTCCCAGTAGCATTTATTTATTAAAACAAATTTTTAATGTTTATTTAGTTTTGAGAGAGCATGAGCAGGGGAGGGGCAGAGAGAGAGGAAGACACAGAATCCGAAGCAGGCTCCAGGCTCTGAGCTGTCAGCACAGAGCCCGACATGGGGCTCAAACCCATGAGCCATGAGATTGTGACTTGAGCTGAAGTTGGACACTTAACCGACTGAGCCATGCAGGTACACCTTCCCAGTACCATTTAATGAAGAGACTGTCTTTTACCCACTGAGTATTCTTGCTTACGTTGTCAAATATAAGTTGACCATATATGTATGGATTTATTTCTGGGCTCTTGATTCTGTTCCATTGGTCTTTGTCTGTTTTCATGTCACTACTATTTTGTTTTGATCTCTGTAGTTTTGTAGTGAAGTTTGAAATCAGGAATTATGATGCCTCCAGCTTTGTTTTTCCTTCTCAGGATTGCTTTGCCTGTTCAGGGTGTTTTGTGGTTTCATGCAAATTTTAGAATTCCATTGGCATTTTGATAGGGATTGCATTGAATCTATAGATGCCTCTTATTTGCTTTCTTCTGATAACTTTGGGCTTTGTTTTTTTCTGGCTCGTTGAGGTATAAGGTTAGGTTCTTTATTTGAAATCTTCTTTTTCTTGATTTATGTGCTCATCACTACAAACTTCCTGCTTAGAACTGTTTTTTCTACATCCCATAGGTCTTGGTGTGTGTGTTTCTATTATTTGTCTCAAGTTATTTTTTTTAAATTTTTTTAAAGTTTTTATTTTTTAATGTTTATTTATTTTTGAGAGAGACAGTGTGTGGCGGGGGCGTGGGGTGGGGTGGCAGAGAGAGAGGGAGACACAGAATCCGAAGTAGGCTCCAGGCTCCAGGCTCCGAGCTGTCAGTGCAGAGCCTGACGTGGGGCTCGAACTCATGAACCAGTGAGATCATGACCTGAGCCGAAGTTGGCCTCTTAACTGACTGAGCCATCCAGGCACTCCTGTCTCAAGTTATTTTTAAAATTTCCCTTTTGATTTCTTTGAGCCATTGGTTCAGAAATGTTTTATTTAATTTCCACGTATCTGTGAATTTTCCAGCTTTCCTCCTGTTACTACTTTCTAGTTTCATACCATTGTGGTTTGAAAAGATACTTAAATTTTTATATTTTTTAATTTGTTGAGACTTGTTTAGTGTCCAATGTGATTTATCCCAGAAGATGTTGTGTGGATCCTTGAGAAGAATGTACATTCTGTTGATATTTAAAGGATTGTTCTGTATATGTCTGTTAGTTCCATTTGGTCTATAATGTTCAAATCTGCTGTTTCCTTATTGATTTTTTGTCTGGGTGATCTCTCCACTGTTGAGTATGGGGTATTAAAGTCTCCAATTATTATATTGCCAGTTATTTCTCCTTTTAGTTAATCTATCAGTATTTGCTTTATATATTTAGGTGCTTCAATGTTAGGTACATAAATATTTACAGTTGTTATATCTTCTTGATGAATTGATCCCTTTACCATTATATAACAACCTTACTTAGGTTTTTTTTGACCATCTTTTTTTCTTAATATTTTGTTTAACACAAGTATAGCTACTCCTGCTTTTTTGTTTTTTGGTTGCCATTTGCTTGAAATATCTTTTTCACCCCCTCACTCTCACTGTCATGCTAAAGTGAGCCTCTGTGTTACAGGCAGCAGATTATTGGATGTTGTCTCTTATTTCTTTTTAATCCACTCAGCCATTCTGTGTCTTTTGATTGGAGAATTTAATGGTTTATGTTTAAAGTAATTCTTGATAGGTAACAACTTACACTTGCCATTTTGTTGTTGCCTGTTTTGTAGATCCAATGTTCTTGCTTCTTTTCTTGCTGTCTTCCTTGGTGATCTCATGCCTTTTTGTGGTGGTGTGCTTTAACTCCTTTATCATAATCTTTTGTGTACCTACTACAGGTTTTCCTCAGGTCGTTACCCTGAGACGTACATGAAATGTCTTATATTTATAACATGCTATTTAAACTACTAAGACCTTTGATAGCATACAGAAATTTATACTTCTGCCTTCCTCATATTTTAGATTCTTGATGTTATAATTTGCATATTTTTATATTCTGTATCTAGTAATAAATTATTGTAGTTAGGATCATTTTTAGTATGTTTAGATTTTAAATTAGAGTTGTAATTGAATTATGCAACACCATTACAATATTAGATCTAACTTTGACTATATATTTACTCTTAATATATATATATATATATACTATGTATATTACTGTTATTGGTGGATTTTACACATTCTTATGTTTAAAAATTTTTTTTTAATATTTATTTACTTTTGAGAGAGACCGAGCATGAGTGGGGGAAGGGCAGAGAGAGAGGGAGACACAGAATCTGAAGCAGGCTCCAGGCTCTGAGCTGTCAGCACAGAGCCTGATGTGGGGCTCAAACTCATGAACTTTGAGATCATCACCTGAGCCGAAGGCCAGTGCTTAGCCAACTGAGCCACCCAGGAGCCCGTCACATTCTTATGTTTTTATGATGCCAATTTCAAATAACCTATCTTCTCATTCACTAGTTCTTATATCTGCTTGGTCAATTTAGCCGTTCAAGCTTTCTGTGCAGTTCTTCAGTCATTGTATTCTTCAGCTCTGGGATTTCTGCTTTGTTTCGTTGTGGTACTTCTCATTTTGCTCATGTATTATTCTCTTAATTTTATTTAGCTGTCTGTCCTTCTTGTTAAAACGTAACTTTTTTTTTTAATTAAAAAAAATTTTAAATTTATTTTAGAGAGAAAAGAGTGCAAGTGGGGGAGAGGGGCAGAGGGAGAGAATCCCAAGCAGGCTTCAGTGTGGAGCCTGATGCGGGGCTCAATCTCATGACCCTGGGACAATGACCTGAGCCAAAATGAAGAGTTGGACGCTCAACCAACTTAGCCACCCAGGCTCCCCAAGAAATTGATTCTTTTTTTAAAAAAACGTTTGTTTATTTTTGAGGGAGAAAGAAAGCGTTGGGGAGGGGCAGAGAGAGACAGAAACACAGAATCTGAAGGAGGCTCTGGGCTCTGAGCTGTCAGCACAGAGCCTGACTTGGGTCTCGAACCCACAAGTGGTAAGATTATGACCTGAGCTGAAGTTGGATGCTCAACTGACTGAGCCACCCAGGTGCCCCAGAGGTTTATTCTTAATTACTGATTATATAGTTCATGGATCTCCATTTCTTTAGGATCTGTTATTGGAGCTTTGTTAGTTTCCTTTGGTGGTGTCATGTTTACCTGATTCTTCATGAGCCTTAATTCCTTGCATTGGTATCTGCACATATAAGTGGTTTCCTTTTCCAGACTTTACCAGTTTGCTCCAGTAGGAAAAATCTTCACCATTCAGCTTAGCTTGAATGGGTTACTGGGTGGGTCAGCTAGTAGCATTCATGGTAGGCAGGGCATGCTGTCAGGGTCTCTAGTTGGGTGAGACCACTGCTCATGCTCTGTGGTTGGGGGTCAGGGCTCTACTAGCTGGGCTCCTTGGTAGGGTGGGTCTGCTTGTTGGGCTCTGTGTTCAAGCAGGGCTGCTGGGCAGGCTTTCGGACTGGGTGTGGCTGTTGGCTGTGTTACATGGTCACTTGGGGTCACTAGCTGGGCTCTGTAGTTACCTCTGATCCGGTGGGGTTACTGGATGTGTCCTCTGGAAAGGCAATGCCACTGGTTGGGCTCTGATTGGGCAGCACTATGGGTGGGTCTCCACCATTGCTCCTGGTTGGGTGGGGTCTTAGACCATCCTGACCAGATGGTTCTGCTGGCTAGACTCTGTTGAGGTCAGGCCACAGGCAGAGTTTCATGATTGGACCTGATCTCAGGCTGTGCTCTGTGATCAGACTGTGCCCCAGAAGTCTGCAGGCCTGGTTTCGAGATCAGGTAGCCTCTGGTTGTGCTCTGCTCTTGAGCAACATTGCTGGCTGGGTTCTCTGGTGGGGATGGACCTCCAGCTGTATCCTGTAGTTGGTTGGGGCTAGGGACTGTGCTCTGTGGCTGGGTAGGGTCACTGCCTGGGCTCCCTATCTGGGCAAGGCCACAAGATGTGTCCAGCATTTGGGCAGAATTGTAGGCTGTGCTTCAAGGCTGCTTAGGGACACTCTTCAGGCTCCCTGCTTATAGGACCAGAAGCTGTGCTGAACAGTTGGGCAGGGCTGCTGGTTTGGCTTCCTGCCCAAGTGGGGCTAGAGGATGGGCTCTGTGGCTGCCCAGATTCTGTGGTCGGGCTTCTGTCAGCAGTTGAGTGGGTCTGCAAATTTGCTTCTTTGCCTGGGTGGGGCAGTAGAATGGGCTCTACAGCTGGTTTCAGCCAGTTGACTGGAGTCCAAATCAGGCATAATCGCCAACCAAGCGCCCTGGTCACATAGGGTACCAGCTGAGCTCTGCAGATGGGCAGAGTCACTGGCTGGAATCTTTGCTCATTCACTGCTGCAAGCAAGAACACCGTCCAACAAGATCTGCGCTCTGGTTATTGAAAGCCCTGCCCCCGCTTCTGATTCCCAGTGGTCCCTGTTAGCTGAGACCCCAGAAGGGCTTCCTGGGAAGCATCCCACAATGCTTGGGGATCTGGATGTCCACTTTTTTTCCCATTGAAGAAACCACAGCTCTGTGCTGGCCTCAGGAGGGGCAGTTTGGTCAGTGTTACCACTTCTCTTACCCTTCTCTTTGGTCCTTGTCTTTGGTCCACCAAGGGTGCATCTCCCTTGCCTCTGCATTCTGGGATTCTCAGTGGTGTCTTGCCTGTGGATAGATAGCTGCTAGTTGGTCTTGTGAGGGGGACTGAAGTTGGGGATAACTACATTGCCATCTTGATGTTGTCACTGAAATCAGCACTTTGGTATTGAAAGAAATCTAGCTGCGTGGGGCCCAAGCATAACTTCCCTAAGTCACAGCCTGTCTCCCTTCACGCTTTCCATGATTGCAACTCCGTGCCCCTTTCTGGCCTCCCATCCCTTATGTGACTGCTCTTCAAGACAGCCCTTTATCCTGCTTTGATCCTGGTAAAGATTATTGGGGGAGGAAAACAGAAACATGGGTTAAAGGCCCACTTACTCGTCTCATGCCTCCACCTGGCCCCTAATTTTGTGTGCACTTTCATTGGCTGGGTTTTACCTCCACATTTGCTGTTTGCCTATCTCTGTTGTGGGCCAGAACACCTGTGTGCTGGGAAAGCCTTGAGCTTGCCGTGTCACCATCTGTGGTGCACCCTGTGTGGAGGGTGGGCTGTTTAGTTAAGGCAGTTTGGCATAAACCAGTTGTTACTTTACAATTGAAGAATGTATTTTGTTCATTTCAAGTGTAATTAAAGAATCTGGTGCAAAGCACAAGGGATTGATTGAAATACTCAGCCTTTCTGAAGAAAATGAAGTAGATGACACCGAGGTGAGGTATCTGTTTTTTTGTTTTGTTTTGTTTTTTAAGTCCAAGCTTCTGCTGTATACGTTGGGCATTTGAAAAACTATTGAATACACTTTGTGATTCCTGTGCAGTGGTTGTGGTGTATTGTAAAGGGTTTGTTTGCCAAGAAGGTTTACTATGCTGGGTGGGTGGGGGGCAGTGTGGGGTGTGGAGTGGAGCCGTGTAGGAAAGAAGAGGAAGCCCCAGACTGCCCCATGCACCAGGTGTAGTCCTTGGGCAGGTGACCACGCCCTCCACAGCCTTTTCATCTGTGAAGTGGGACTAATTCGTCTTTCAGGGGTGGCATCAGATAAATGTGACAGTGTATGGTCTGTTAAGTGCTTAGGCGGATGTGCAGCTTGGTGAACGGGGTTTTGTTTCTGCATCTCTGCTGTTTCCTTTGAATGTGAAAATATTCAGCTTTTAGCTGTGATTGTATCGCATGGTTTTTCAGAAACTAGTTAGTCCATGTTGCTTTTGATTAGCTCTCCTAGTTCTCCTGGGAGCTAGAGCCTTGTGGAACACCCAGGCTTGATTCTCAGTGATTGCCCTCTTGAGCCGAAAGCTTGGTTCTGGGGAGGGACCATTTGTACAGCAGCCATATTTTCCAAACCAAGATAATTTGACAAAGGGGTTTTGATTTGTGAATGTATTTAAATATGAAGGCTTACAAAGACATAAAAATTAAATTATACTGAGAAACATACAACCTCCCTTTATTAAAGGTTATAAAATGCTATACAGGTGGGGCTGTCTCGGGCACCTGGGTGGCTCAGTCGGTTAAGCATCTGACTTCAGCTCAGGTCATGATCTCACAGTTCATGAATTCGAGCCCTGCATTGGGCTCTGTGTTGACGGCTCAGAGCCTGGAGCCCGCTTTAGATTCTGTGTCTCCCTTTCTCTCTCTGCCCCTCTCCTGCTCGCCCTCAAAAAAAAAAAAAAAAAAAGGGGGGGGGGCGCGCTGTCTCATACACATCTTCAGACATGTGGTTGACGCCTTTAAGGACTGTGATTTCACGTCGCTATATTCAGCATGATGAAAAGTTTTTCATCAGCGTATTAAACTGGTCTTTTCGGTTCAACCCTTGGTGGCATTACAGAATAAAGTGGGACCCAGGATCTGGGACCATACCCATCTCAAGTGAATCATAGGGATGTGAAATATTTTAAACCAACATCTCTTTTTATTCTGAGAATACCACAGAGGCATTGCCAGAGCCAGAATGGCCTTCTGATGCTTCCCTCTGTCTGCCTCCTCCCCACTCTTACTGTCCCTTTTTCTCCCTCCCTCTTCCTTTCTTCCTCCCTACCAAAAAAGTGTAGCCCAAGGCCATGTTACATGGGAACTCGATTTTCCTAATGACACTGGCTTTGGGGTACTAGACCAGCGCTGTTCAATAGAAATACAATGCAAGCCACATATGGAATTTAAAATTTTCGAGTAGCCATATTAAAAAAGTTAAAGGAAACAAATGAAATTAATTTTAATATTTATATTTTTATTTAACCGAATGTATAAAAATACCATTTAAACATGTAATTAGTATCAAAATTATTGGGATTATTTTACAGTCTTTTTTTGTACTAAATCTTCAAAGTCTGTTGTGTGTATTATTTCACACTCGTAGCACATCTCAAATCAGACCAGCCACATTTCAAGTGCTCAATAGCCAAATGTGGCTAGTGGCTACCATACTGGACAGCGCATTTCTAGACCCTGATAAAAGCCATGGGGTGTGACTACATCATCAATAGAATACATACACATATACACACGACATTTTGTATGCAAATTAAGGAGTTCACATTTCTAAGAAGTCCCCTTAAGATCTGGCCATCAACCCAGTCAGTGGACCTTGGATTAAAAAATCCTTACAGCTTTTCAGTCTGTGAAGAAACCTGGCACATCTCTCTCACATCCACTTCTTCCCCTTCCCTCACCGTCATAGTGCTTCTTCCAGCCATGTGTCCTGATGTTGTAAGAGTACATCAAACCAGATTTTTATGTTTGTATGTTTCTGATTTGTAGATGAACGTGAGTAAAAAGAAAGGAGATGGGGATATACTGAAGGATCTTATGAAAACTGCAGGCACCGCCAAGGTCAGAGAGGCCCTTGGAGATTACATGAAGGCACTTAAGACGGGTAGAAGGCCACCCTTGTGAACCAGTGTGTCCCTTTTCTAGTTACCCAAGTTCTGCTCTGTACTTGGATTTCCAGGTTAGGGTTATGTCTGAGGCTTCCGAAACAACTCTTTATGCTGCAGGATAAAAATTGTAGTCTGGAGGTTGAGAGCTAGTTACAAGTAAGTGCACGATTAGTGACTATCGGCATTGTATACATTGCGAACTGTTTTGCCTACAGAATTGCTAAGACTTTTCTGGAATAATTTATTCAGTTGTTTGTATAATTACTTGTTTATCTTCCCTGCTACACTGTAAGCTCTAAGGTGGCATGGAAGGTGTCTTATTAACTGCTGTATCTCCAGCTTCTAGCACAATGCCTGACACATAGTAGGTGCTTATTAATAAATCTTTGTTGAATATCGAATGAATGAAAGGTATTACAGGTATAGTTGAGATAATTCCTGAGGAACTCCTAGATAATTCCTGCACTGCGTGGAAGTGAGGTTATTGTCTTCTTCCCTAAAATTGACATTTAAAAGGAAATGGAGAATACCTTGCAGGTATGAGCTGTGGTGGCCAATACGTAGGGAGGGAAGAGGAAGTGCTTAATGAGAATATTTAAAGCTCTAAATGATGGAGAGCTGCAAAGGCTAGTGAGGAAGGCCAGTTCATCCATCTTTGTATCCTGTGCCATTGTTTTGGGAAATGATGAAATGACACTTTCATCCTTGAGGGAAGGGAATGTATAAATAGGGTTTCTTGTGGGATAAATACTGAATTTAGTTCAAGACAATGCTCCAAAGGCAGGGTTTTTTGGTAGGCAGATTACAAAACCTGGTGATGTTGTGGTTCACCTACCACAGTGGAAAACACCGCTTCAGACTTTTGGTTTAGGAGGTTTGGGATCCCATTCTTGGAATCTGGTGGTGGGAATTGACAGCCTTTGGCCTTAAGTGCTGTTGTCCTTCATCTGCTTATCTTTGTGCCCTCTGGGCCATATGTACTTGTCCAAGTAGGATTTGGGGTGTTAAGCCATGGCCTGGGAGTAGAACAGAGCCGAGGAGCTAGCTCATAGCCACAATGAGCTGTTTCACAGTAACTGGGATTGGTGGTGCTAAAAAGGCTTTTCATGCTCTTTCCATGCGTCTGGAAGGTATAGTGTGGAATTTGAGGACCTTTTGGTAAGGCTGAAAGACTGAATTTTTAAATCTAAGTAGCTTTATCTCCTGGCATGCTATTTAGTTATCCTTTGGAACATCTACTCTTCTTGAGATTCAGGCTTCATCTCCAATGGGTTTGGGTGTGAGGATCCCCACGGTGACACTGCACATGACCAAACTGTTTGACCCAACTGTAGAGCAGCTGTACAGCATCTTCACTGTGAAAGATGTAAGCAACTTCCCAAGCTAGGGCCCCCAGTGCTGATGTGGGGAGAAAATGTGCCACTAAGAACTGGAGCTGGTTTTTGGTTTCCCAGATAGCCATGTTTTTTTTATGATTGAAGAGACCTAGCGTGGTGGTGATAGAGGGCTTTAGGATAACTTCTAAAAAAATTTAAGGGGCTAAAAGATGGGCATTTTTAGGGAAATATGTCTGCACTTAGGGGATACAATACTGGGTTTTCTCCTTCAGAAAGGGAGAGAAAGCTGTAAGTAAATGCTATTGAGGATTAGGAAAAAAACAAAAAAACAAAAACCCCAAACCATAGTGATGATTTTGTTAATACTTTGCCTTTAGGTTCAAAAGGTGATAGGGCATGATGGGATGACATGTCTCTTGTATGTTTTACTTGGTTAGCTGGTGCAGAAATTTTCTAAATCTCTTGCTATAAATCTCTTGCTATATTAGAAGCTGAAAAAGGAGGGACATTCCAAATGTTTGATGGGAAAATCACCGGCGAATATGTAGAATTGGTAAGTAAGCTTTAGGGTTAAAGAAAAGTAAGCTGGGACTGACCCTTCTGTTACATTGCTTTTTAAAAATCTGTGTTTTTAATTTGCTTTTTTATCTGAGTTCACAGAAACTTGAGAAATTTATAAAATTGGTTATGGTGAAAAGTTATGTATACTTGGTGTAGAACAAGTAAATGTTACAAATACTAAGTAGTGATAAAGATGAAGCCTTAGTTGCATAGTAATTGTACTGGTTTTAGAAGAAAGAAGTATAGTTAATTCCCCTCAACTCTTGGTCTAGAAGTTTCACATTTCTGCCACCTAAATCACTAGGGTCTGTGTTGCCCAGTGTAACCCTTGACATCAGCCCAGTTTTGGTTACCACTGTCACTATACTTCTGTCCTTGATGTTTCTGCTGTTAAGGACATTGTGGCACCTAGAACAATGGATTCTCAGTGATGCTGGCATATAACCTGGAAGATGGGACTGTATGTTGTTTGTTGATTACCTTTAGTACCTCAGGAGTTTTAATGAAAGGATTTTCTGTGTTGCACTGGAAGTTTTAAAAGATGTCTTAAGGGAATTTCCCCTGTATTTTTAGTTGACAAATAAAAAGATCGTCATGAAATGGAGATATAGGAACTGGCCAGAAGGTATGTTAGTAGTATCCTTTGTTATAAGAATTGGGAAACACTCAAGATTTCTCCCCCCACCCCCACTGTAATAAGCCAGTTGTAGTACTGTATGGATAGTTTTCATAATGCAGTAATAAGCTCCTTCTTTTTCTTCTAGAACGCCATGCGACAGTTGCACTGAATTTTGTGCCTACTCCAGGGCAAACGGAATTGCAGTTGGACTGTAAAGGAGTTCCTGTTTGTAAAGAAGAGGGCATGAAATCCTGTTGGCAGAAGCAGCATTTTGAAGAAATAAAATGTTTAGTGAAGCTGACTACCCTAAATGGTTGAATTAGTTAGAAGATTTTGTAAGTCTACCTCTTCTCAATCCTTTTAAAAAAGAAAACACCCTTAATTTATATTGGATGAAATCCATGACCTCTTACAGAATTCAAAACATTGTTTGAATCTTTACTATGCTTGGACTCTCATTGGGTTAAAAGTAGCAAGCAATGTGGAAATTAGGTATTAACCTTACCTCCCATAGATGCTCCTCTGGGAACAGATTGAGCCTCTGAGTACAGATAGTTGAAGTTTCCCACTAAAGCTTGTCCTGGCAAGCCACTCTGTAGTTTTAGTTCAGGAAGACAAAAAAGTAAGTGGCTTGTCGATACTTTTCCTTTATTTCACTTCAGGGTTTTAAGGTCTGTAGCTCTTTAGGTAGCATAGCAGCCATGTGTTCAGAAGCATGTTGGAGTGAGGTGCCTTGGGCCTTGTCATCAGGCTACTCCCCACAGTGGTTATGCACTCCAGGCGGAGGACTGACAGGCTGCGGGGCAGCTTACGTTCTGGATCGCCGCCAGCACTAAGGAAATAGAGTATAATGGAGAAATGCTTCCCTCCCGCTCAGTGTCCTCATTACTTTCATCTGAGAAGACTAAAGCAATGTTAAATGTAAACAAATGAAAAGTCATCACAATCAGTTTAATTAAGTGCACAGAATAGCAATCAATCAGTCATGTCAATAAAAATAAAACAATTATTTTTACATCAAGTGTGCTTTATTTCCTCCACAGGTATTCTGTTAAATAAAGCACCATTTATATACTGCCAGGCCACAGCTAAAGAGGATTCTTTACAGAATCAAATTTCTTGTGGTTGTTCCGTATACAAGTAAACTTAATTTTGATAATAAGAACCACAGCGATCGGAGGCGACCTGCCTCTATTATAAGGTACAAAACTGGCACAGAGGACACCATATTATACACAGTAAAAATGCTGTAAGTTTAAATTACATTGTACAGGGCCAGGGAACCCTGTTCCTCCCAGACAGCCATATTAAATGAAAGCCACTACAGTGAACTCTTAATTACATAAAACATATCCGTTATCTGATTGCCCTTTAGAAAGTATACTGAAGATGCAAATTTTTTCATCTGGAGTTCTGCCTGACCAAGAATTAAGCCTATAAATCTATCTTGCCATTCAAGCAGAGAGCACTGGACAAACTGAAGCACAAAAACAGAAATAAGCAAAACTTATACAAACAGCTTTGGGGGTGGGGGATGGAGATAAGGGACCTTAAAAGTAGTAGACATGCTACATCTAATGTCAAGAAGCAGCTTGGTTTCCTTTGCCAGATATCCTTGTGATCACATGGATTGTAGATTCAATGGTCCTACACAGAGTATCTAAAATGTCGTGTTGCTGCATGTGACTAAAGAGTCCTCTGGAATGGCCACAACTGAGTGATAGAGCAGCCTCAGGGTCCTGGGAGGGCAAAGCTTGACCATCACAGCTTCTCAAGTCAGCTAAGTCAGAGAGAACTGCAGAGATAGAAGTAGAAGGGAACTCAGACTCTTCCTCAGCTAGGTTAGAATCCTTGGAACAGTGGAGGTCCTTGAACTCTTTACAGTCTTCAAATCTACCTTCGTTGGACTGTTCTTCTGCATGCTGTGACCTGATACTTGACATGTCTTCTGAAAACGAAGATGGAACTTCCATTCGATATTCTTTAACAGAACTGTTTTCAGGGGAAGGAAGATCTTGCTCAGTTCCTGGATCAATAATTGAAGAGTCTCTTGTCTCATTGTCTGAAGTGCTAGTTGGGGTTAGGACCTCCCTAGTTTCTGTTTTCATGTCGCTGATACAGCTGTCTACAGTGTGCTCCTCATCACTGCTAACACGCCTTCTTTTAACAGGAGTTGCCCCTTCATCATCTGTAAAAATGAACATCATTCTCTGAAAGGAGTCATTGAGATCACACCGGGGCGGGGGGGTGTTTGCGGGAAATTTTGTTCTTAGCATTTATACCCAGGAGACCCAACTGAACATACAGCTATTACAAAGTCAGTTACACTGAGTGTATTCTTCCCCCTCTCCCACCCTGAAGGTATAATTAATATTAGTCCACAAAGCTAACCTTTAGTTTTTCTTTCTTTGGCTTCTTGCTCTTGGAGTGAGTTTCTCTGCTGCAGACAAGTCCTGCATTTGCTTAAAAGCTCTTGCAGAGTTGGAATTAGAGCTGGGTTTAATTGCTTGGGAGTGTGGACTGACAGGAGCAAAGCAAGTGCACGCAGATCCTGTAAACCCAGAAAGGAACATGTCAAATTCTAAAGCTAACATTTTGACACAGCTGTTTACAGTTTAACACACATTTACTTTTCCAGGAATCCATTCTGGTTTCTTTTCCATTTTTAGAGAATGCTAAAACTAGAAAGCCAGCATTAGGATATTATCCGTGAGAAATTAAGGCCTCGATCTAGAAATCAGTTTCTCAAATAGGCTGATTTCTGGTGAATGTCACAAATAGTAAGGTCTTAACTCACCTAGCTCTGCAACCTGTTCTGGCATCTAAGCAACATTTTGTTACTTGGAAAACTGCTGCTGGACATGTGTTAGCATTCCATTACTGTATGACCTGGGTATCATGGAAATCTATATAAGGCACCTAATTCCCTAGGTTTAATTGCCTTTATAATCAATGGATCATTAATTTGATTGTTTCAGTTATTTATGAGCCACAGGCAATAACAGAAACATCACAAGTAATGTTTTCAAAAAATGTAAACAAGTAGAGATAAAAGGAATGTCTCCTCTTAATGGTTTCACTGCCCATAGTGAACACATGTTTTTAGAAACTTGGTAGTTTTTCCAGAGTTTGAAGAAGTTAGGATAGTAAAATAGTACTAAAGCCAAAGGTGATTTAAGGAAAGTTCTTAAGTACAACATGACTGTTCCCTCCCCCAGTTCTTACCCCATTTAAAGAAGCACTTGCTTTGGAAATTTCAACACGATTGGTGAAATCAGACTGCATATTCTGATACTGATTTATCAAGTTTGTAATTAGGGTGCTGATCAGATTGGCACAGTTTGCTTCAGAAAACACTTGACCTTGAACCTGAGAAAAAGAGATTAAAAACAAATCTCCAAAAGACCAACACCATGAAAACACAACCACTAACTAGGTAGAAGTAACACAATGAGTTTTCAAAGGTAGGACATACCTTTAGAAGAAAATGTGTCATGAATGTGTACACAATGTTGTTGTTTAGAAAAGTTCTTTCATCCATCAGGATACACTTTATATATTCTGCAAAAACGGGATCTTCACACAAAAGCTTGATGCAATTTTTTGACATAGCAGACTACAGTAGGGGAGAAGAAGTACTGATGGTTGAGCACTGAAATAACTGCAAGGCTTACACACTGCTTATGATGAACATCCAAAGTCATTTAAGTCCTTTCAGAGACCACTTCTAACTCCAGTTATAGTAACCGTCCTCCCGATAAAACAAGTCTTAGTCACTTGGACTCTACATGTAAGTATAAGAGGAAGAGAGTAACAAGTCTGAAGGGCAAAAGGAACAAATAGGTTTCCAAAGAAATGCAACTTTATTATCTAGCATTAAATGGGGGAATAAGGACTGGACAAATTAAGACCAGCAAATAGGATGAGAATGTTTGCAGAGGACCAATTAATGGATAATAGGTAACCAAACTATATATAGAAAAAAGACAAATTTTAAGAATTAAACTTATTCCATAAAAGGAATTAAAATGTTAAGCAACAGTAATTTGTTTGGAAATATCCTCCCCACCCCCCATGAATACGGCAAAGTAAACAGCAAACCTCCTTTAATTACCTCACAAGAATTAGTGGTTCCCAATATACAGAAGAAATTTTACTAAAATTTCATTCCCCTGTTTTTAAATGGTCATGGCTCTTCAACACAAGTAGTATATCTTTAAGTAAATCTATTCTCTAGATTATAGGTATTTTAATAAAAGATCATTTATATGGGAGATAAAATGGAGTATTTAATAAAACAGGGCAAAGTTTAGGTAATATGTACAGGTATATGCTTTATTCGAGTAAGCAACTTGGTAAGTCACTCAAGTTCACCCAAAAAAATCAGAAGTCGAATAGGACCAGGACCCAGCTCTTCAGATGCTAGGTGTCAGGAAAATCTGCTTAATTCTACCAGCCAGAGCCTCTGCCTGCTGCTTGTGTTTCTTGACGGCTGCTTCTACCACGCTGGCAGACTGGAAGCCTTGGACAGTTTGGCTTTGTTTTAAAGGAAGTTTTTGGAGATGGTGGATTCTTTGGAAAACAAGCCAATTAAGGGAGCAGTAAAGTGCTGGAGTAGATAAAACAATAGGGAAGCAATAGCCAGTGGCAGAGTACAGAAACCAAAAAAAGCGACTACCCAAATCAAGAATGAAAAGAACAGCAGCAGTGGCAGAGGGAAAAAGCAGAGCTCTCCCATTTACTGAATTAACCACTCAGCTAAAAACAAAAACAAAAAAACAAAACAAAGAAAAAAACCCAGGAAGTCATTTTCTCAAAGTCTCCTATGTACTACGCCATGTGATCAATGTAAATTAGTCTTTTAAAGATTCCTACTACAGAGAATAAAATGACATTTCTTGAAGGGATAGAGAGGATTCCATTTCTACACTTGAGGAGCTCAGTTTGTGAGGAGATAAACAACTATTACAGCACCGTGTGACACATATCCACCGGGAGAATAAACAGAGCATTACAGCCCAGGCAGGAGGCTGTACCAGAGGCATAAAGTGTTTCAGATACTGTAATGTGGGTAAAGTTTAGGCTAAAGTAAACAAACTCATCTCTTCCTCTGAGGATGGGCAGCTGCAACCAGTCAGGAAACCAAGTTTTCTCAGGATCTAAATGCGCCTGGTCCAAGGAATGAATCAAATCTTAGGACCAATCTGGTTTCTCCCCACCTCTCTGCCATTCTCCCCCAGAATGAAACAAGCATTATTTAGGTGCCTGCTTTAAAGAGTTGGCTCTTAAGATACTTAAAGTAGGTAGGATATAGTGTTTCCAGTTCTCAATGACCATGCTGGTAAAAAAAAGTACATCAGACCCTTGAAAACCTACTCCTAAGGTAACAGGTAAGAGGTAAAGGTAAAGGACAGGTAAAGGACTTCCCCCCAAATACCTCCCTGTTTTGGACTTTTACCACAACTATTTATATTGACCTATAAATTACAAATTCAAATATATTAGCTTATTTGAAAATCCTGTGATACAAATCTACTGAAGTAAAAAAACCCCAAAGGGCAACCTGATGCCCAATACTTAATAGCTATTATTTCCACTAATCATATTTTACCTACTAAGATTCTAAAACCTCCCCAATTTTTCCACCTAGTGTTTAACCCACTGTTCCTAAAATTACTGACCAAATGGTGAGGAGATGAAAGACCAAATCATCTAAAACTCATTTTCTTTACCTGAGTCTGGCATAGCTCAGTCCAAAGTTTGGGGAACAGTGCAAGATGAAGTGGCAAACCTTCATAGGCAACTAGGACACCTAATATTTGAAAAGAAATCAGAATAGGTTATAATTATAAATTATACTACTGAGGTATTCAACTTTGTAGGTACAATTCTACAGGTATTTCTAGTCACAACTATGAATATTTTGTACATGTTTTAGAAATCTATAGAATACCTAAAGGGGAAGAATTCATTCCAATGCTTTAACCAGTGAAATAATTTAGAATGCAGTATACTTTGAATTTAGTCATATTCCACACCTCATTCCCAAAAGGATCTGAGGTAACTTAAACCAATTTGCTTTGTAAGTATTAGAACCTTATCTGGGACAATTTAATAAAGGTTATTGCAAGTGGTTCCAAAGCTTTCTTGGATTAAGGTACCACCCTGCATATTAGATAATTTTCATGGACTAGCTAAGCTGGAAGGGAGAGGTGCAAGGTCAAAGAGAGGATGAGGAGAATTAGAAAATATACTGGTCCTTCCTCTTTTACCTTGTTTCCCCGAAAACACGGAGAATTATGGTGGATTTACATAGACACTGCTCTTGAGTCTAACAGCTTCTAGTCTTGTCCCCAAGCTCTTCTGGGTGGACCATACTTAGCTGTATGTCAGTGTTCTATTTGGAACCTCTATTGAATAGTTTTAACCTTTCCTCTTTCTGACTATTCCAAATGTCAAGTATTATCTTTAAGAAATGTGTTCCCCTGCCCTCTGCCCTACTTCTCAAAGCACAACTGTAAGTAAATTTCCCATCTTCCACACTCCCACTTCCAGCGAAAATATGATCATGGAGAAGGAGAAATAATAAAAGTAATAAAAGTTATCCTCCTCCAGTTAAGAAAAAATTGAGTTAAACCTGAAGTCAACAAACTTTTAAAGTAAAGGGCCAAATAGTAAATACTTCAGTCTTTGCAGCCAAATGATCCCCGTTGCAAATACTCAACTTCGCAGTAGTGTGAAAGCAGCCAAAGACAACACCAGACAAATGGGTGTGGCTGTCTTGCAATAATATTTTACCTAAGAACTTTGAAATTTGACTCACATGTAATTTTCATGTCACAAAAATATTTAGAATAACAGTATTTATTAGAAAATGTAAAAACTCTCAGCGTGCAGGTATGCTCACTGGTTATACAAAAACGTGAGAATGCAGGCTATTATTATTTGCCAACCTCTGGGATGAGCCAAGGATTCAAGAAAATCTTAAGACAGACAAGAAAGTCAGATCAGTCATCCAATTTAGTCATCCAAGGATGCCAAGATTCCCTTTTGTGGGTTAAGTTTATTTTCCTGTCAAGATTAACCCTTTGTAGAGAGATCCCCAAGCAAACTGTCATCTTTCTCTTTTATCCTAACTTAATCTGGTTGGGGCTGGAGGCATTTACCCACTGTAAGATCACAATATATATAAGCAAACAAGGGTATGTCATCAAAACTGTCAGGTACAGGTAAGACTTTCTATGCTCCCATGTCCGTGCATCATAATCACCCATAAAAGTACAGCAAAGGGTGGCAAACTTTGGCCTACAGGCCAATTCTGGTCCACAACTTATCTTTGTATGGCCATGTGAGCTAAGGAGGGCTTTTGTATTTTTAAAGGATTGCAAAAGGAATAGTGAAACAAAGAAGAGTATGTGATGCAGATCATACATATGGCCAGCAAAGTACACTTTTTTCAGGAAGTCTGCCAACCCCTAAATCCTGCCCTGACCTAAACCCTCCCAGGTGAAAGTAGACTGCACATTACAATGTAAGTTTCTCTAGTCTTTGTCTTTATTCTTTTTTCTCAATTATTCCTCAAAACAATCTTTATTCCTATTTTCCACAACTACCAAAAAGCCAGCACTACCACAACAAACAAAAAACTGTGGAGGTCTTCCCTAATCTAACATCACTTCCAATGTTTCAAAAGCATGGTTTTATCCTCATTTCCCTTTTTTTCAATGAAGAAATCAGGCTTAGAGAGACTATGTAATCTGCTCAGGTTCATCCCAAAAGCCAGGGAGCAAAACATCTACCCCAGGTAGATCTGATTGTGAAGCCTGTAATCTTTTCAATAACCAGTGTTTCCCCAAACTTCAATCATTCATGCCATTTTCCTAAGTGTTTTCATATGTGCCTATCACGTACACTGTTTACTTAACACTATTCTTTAGATTCACTTAGGGAGGCTAATACTACATCAGCCTTAGGCAACAGAACTAAGAAGTCATGAATTTAGTATACTAGTTTTGTATTTTTGTGACACTGTAAGATCCATACCTATTTATGAATATACAATTATTTTCCCTGGACCATCTTATATACACTACACTCTGGAAAACACTGTGCCACCATGGTGAGCTAATGAAACCTCTTTCGCAGCCCTATTTCCTCTCTGAGGTGCACCTCCTTTGGAAGGAGGGCCATCCCTTCAGAGCAACAAAGTATCACTTTCTTTCTAGTCTAGCATTTTCACAAAGCACTGAGGGATCAGGGGTATCTTGGCTCTGTAACTCAAGGTAGAGGCCAATGCCATCCTACTCTACACATTCCTCCAATACGTTCTGGGGTGCTTTACTGGGTACAAAGCGTAGGCATCCCGACGCAATCAAGGCACACGTCCAAGCCTTGTTTCAAGAATCAGGATGAGTAGGCCTAAGACATATTGGGTTCTGTCCAGTTATCTTTCTTTATCCTGTGACTTCAGGCATCCTCAACGGGTCCTTACCCCACCCCATCCATGAAGTACTATACAATAATCAAAAACTATTCCAAATAACTTTTCCTCATTAATAACACTTTATACTGTAGAAGCTACTAGATGAGTTATTAAAAATCTTTTAAAAACTGCTTTTGTAGGTAGAATGGTAATTCAGATGATTGCTTTGAGGATGAAGTATTGTATATGTATATTTACTGCTTAGGGTCTCTCCTATCTGAATTGTGTTAAGATTATTTGTCTAGTTTTCTGTAGCAGTGTTTAGCCCATCCAAGCATTATCCATGGGAAGTGGGAGTCAATGGATGAAAGCCCACAACTAATGGTTCACTACAGGACTGAATCAAGACATCTTAGCCACAGAATATCACACATCTGATTCTTCTGATTCCCCCTGTTCTCACTCATACCCATTAAGCAACCTATTGCTATTTATTTGGCTTCCCATGTTGGTTACTGGAAAAAAATCTGCTGGCCCTACCACAGAGTATTCAGATCACTGTGCCAGTTCTTCCTCTTTGTGAATTAACTTGTAATGAACTGCTAATTATAAATATATCTATTAAATGCAATTACTAAGTATTAGCCTGGGATAGATGGATTTGCCCTTGGTAGACTAGTAAGAAGCTGCCTTCTGATCTGTACTGAATAACTGGTATATTCATTAACCTTAAGACGTCTTTTGGGAACAGCTAACTGTAGCATCAGGACATCAAAAAAGGTAAAGCATGAACCACAGCTGTGTTTTTGATAAGCTGAATTTCTAATTTGTTTACTTTTACCAACTATACTAATTTTTTAATTCCAGAGATTTTGAAGATTTTAGATTTTTAGGTATATACAATGTTACTTGCAAAAATTTCCTTTTACTATTTTTTACTTTCATTTACTAAGGCATTAACAAAATTGTCAAAAGCAATGTTAAATAATAAAGGTGATAGATTGTTTTATCTCTGAAAATGAAAATTGTTTATAAATCTAGGAATCTGTCATTTAATTTTACTTGAGCATCTCACTGTTAATTTTGCATGTCAACTCTGGTAACTTAAAAAAAAATATTGGGAGTCTGCAAGAGCAGTTTCCTATACTTTTTTTTTTTTTCCTATACTACTCCCCCTCCACCCCCACCCCCACTTTTTTTTAAGTAGGCTTCATGCCCAGTGTGGAGCCATGCAGGGCTTGAACTCATGACCCTGAGAGATCAAGACGAGCGGAGATCAAGAATCAGATGCTTGGGGCACCTGGGTGGCTCAGTCAGTTGAGCATCTGACTTCAGCTCAGGTCATGTTATCTCAAGGTTCGTGAGTTCAAGCCCCACACTGGGCTCTGTGCTGACAGCTCAGAGCCTGGAGCCTGCCTCAGATTGTGTCGCCTTCTCCCTTTGTCCCTCCTCCTCTTGCACTCTGTGTCTGTCTCTCAAAAATAAAATAAACGTTAAGAAAAAAAATTACAAAAAAAAAAAAAAAAAGCGGATGCTTAACTGACTAATAAGCCAGCCAGGCGATCTTCCTATACTACTACTTAAAAATTTTGTTCCCCCGCCACCCCCAAGACAAATGATCATTGCAAATGATTTCAAACTTAAGACATTTAACCCAGACAATGAAAGCAACCCATAATTTTATCCTTATACCACCGGAGTATAAGCCTCTAGGTTTGGTTTTTTTTTTTTAAACACGTACTAAGTGATTTTTCCTATTGTTCTAAGTCTGTGGTCACATTCTGCATACTGTTTTCCAATTTGCTTTTTTTTCATGTAATCTAAGGTCCTATCTTTTTAAAGACCATAAAATACAGATGAATTATTTAAAGACTATACAATAAATTACAGGTTTACTCAGCTCAACTCTTATTGTTGGACATCTGGGTTGTTTCCAGTTTTTATCCAATACAAACTGAGTGAAAATAAACACCCTATGCATGTTGTTGGACACTTTTATGAGTAGAGTAGGGTAGATTCTTAGATCTGGTATTGCGGGATCAAGGGTCATGAACAATCTAAAGTGATAATGTTAATAATATGCTTCCTCAAATTGACTCCATGAAAACATCTCTTCTTTCCCAAAACTGTTTAAGTATGCATACCATCTAAACTTTATCTCATAGTTGGGGGGAAAAAAAGAGAGAAAAGAGAAATCATGATTAGTAAGGCAGGGAAAATCCTCATATGGTTACAACACATTTACTTGTTTTCTATGTGAAGAAGTTGCCTGTTGATGGCCTTTTACTTATTTTACTTAATGTCCTTTCCCATCTCACTGAATCCTAAAAATTCTTTATATATTGCCAATACTAACCACTTATCTGTTAAGAATGCAAATATTTTCCCCACTAGCTATATTTTCATCGATGGCATTTTTCAACATGTAGTAATTTCAATTTTTACATTGCCAAAGATTTTATTTTATTGTTTATGGGTTTTGTGTCCTGCTTAATGGTCTTTCAAATCTCAAGGTGCTAACTATGTGATTCTGTGTTTTTCTTTAATATTGTTATGACTTTATTCTTCACAGCTAAATCTTTAATCCTCCTGTAATCTATTTAAGTGTAAGATATTAAAGTCCTGCCCCTTCTCTCCCTAAGTAGCTGACTGATTCTCTCAATACCATACAATGTTCACAAATCTGACAGGTCATCTTAATTGACTCCAAACCCCCATGTATCCTTATGTTTATTTGGGGCCGTTTTCCATTGCTTGTGTATGTTTTTCTGCCCATGTATTTTCATATCTGCTTCACACAGTTTTAAACATTGTAATTCACTTTTATGTAAGAAAAAAGAGAAAATAAACCTATATTTGCTGCTTTTATGCAAAAAAAGATAAACAAAAAAATTTAATAAAAGTGGGGGATACTGTGATGTGTACTTCTTGCTGTTTTGAATATGTGTATGTATTAAATCTTAAAAATAAAATTAAAAATTACTGATCTTTGGTAAGTTTTTTGTTGTTTTTTTTTTTTAAATCAATAGTGCCAGTCCCAGGGCGCCTGGGTGGCTCAGTCGGTAAAGTGGCCGACTTCGGCTCAGGTCATGATCTCGCGGTCCGTGAGTTCGGGCCCCGTGTGGGGCTCTGTGCTGACAGCTCAGAGCCTGGAGTCTGTTTCAGATCCTGTGTCTCCCTCTCTCTGACCCTCCCCCGTTCATACTCTGTCTCTCTCTGTCTCAAAAATAAACGTTAAAAAAAAAAATAAAAAAAAAAAAAGTTGCCAGTCCCTCTTATTCTTTTTTAGAATTTTTTTGGCTAAATTCCACTATTTTTAAATATCAAAATACTGTAATTTCAGACACAGTTATTTCACATGGAAGTCAGTAGCTTTGTTCACTTTCCCCAAATTCTCCCCCCACTTCTGTGTCTCCGAAGCCCCATGCCTACCTCTACTTCAAAAGCACTCCAACCCACACTTTACTGTTTTGCACCTGTAACTCTAATATACAATTATTACACAATTCCTTTTTGTCTCCCAACAAACCTTAAAATCTGCTTAGTTATCCATAAGAATTACCACAGAGACTTTTCCTCAAAACTGGAAGTGACCTACAATCATATAGGTCTTGAGACAACCCCACCTGTGGTCACAATATTCTGGCCCTTGAACCATCTAACCTCAAGGCTCAAATGATTAAGGACACAACCAGTTTAAATTTGCTCTTTCCTTGTTGCCAAATATAAGTTTTTGAAGAAATTATACAAGTTGAAACTCCTTATCAATTTGCCTGCTCCCTATTACAGTCAATGTGGGCTTTGCTTTCTCAAGCTCTCTCCTAGGTGCCTCTCCCTGGAAATAATCATTGCAACTGAAAGCAGGCGTTAACCTGAAACACTGGGATGTACTCTCGCTATTCAGATGACACATAAGGAAAGCACTGCTTTTAGGTCTTTGTTTTATTTCATATTCAAAATAATGTCTGATTTTCTGCATTAAGAGATAACCATGACTTCTGGGGAAGATGGCAGAGTAGGAGGGTCCTAATAAAAATACATAAATGAATTAACTAATTAAAAAAAAAAGGTACAACCTGCTCAACTTGTGAAGGCTTTGTTTTGTATCAATACAGCCACCAGCCACATCTGGCTAAGTTTGGTTAAAATGAAATGAAATGAAAATTCCATTTCTTAAATCACATTTCAAGTTCTCAACACTCACATATGGCTTGTGGCTATCATAATGTGGACGATGATGCAGTTGGGAGAGTATTTCCATCCTCATACACTAACCACTTAGGAGGCAGCATCAACAGTGCTTCATGGTTATAAAAGGGATGGGAATATAAAATATGAAAGTTGATTTAGCTAATGCTGATGGCTAAGTGTATGTCCTCTTTCCCTTCCTCCTCGCCTCCATGTTTATTTTCCCTGAAACATGTATTTGTATTGATGAGGAAAGACAGTCCCAAAGAGGGTACAACATTCACTATTTGATCACAGCTGTTCAAGCAGCCAAAATAGTTCCTCACATAACTTTTGGTATAAATCACGTGAACACAATTACCAAGAACTTTTCTTAAGGTCAGCATTTTAATAAGTCCCCCTTCTTATCTGGGAACAAGGCTGTGTTACCAGAATTCCTGGACATTTTCTCACACTCGATCACTGCCACTGCTAGGTTTTAGTTTTTTACCAAGTGCCATGACTGAACTGTGTAATCATGAAATGGCCAATCTCATCATGTGCTTCCCCACCCACAGCCCCCACTCGGCACTTCAGCCACATATGTATAAAACCAGCTAATGATAACAGGTGGAAGGAACAATCTTCCAAATTTGAAGACACTCTAATCACTTACCAATAAGATGTTTTTTTCTGAAGAGGAATTATCCCTGACAGCTGTTACCACTTCCTTCTTCTTGGATAACGGAACCTAAGGTATGTTCACATCTTTTGCCCTACTTATAGTGGATCAAAACCTCTTCCATAGAAGGAAGGGGTTGTGATTAAGGAGGAGCACGATGGGGAGTTCTAGAGTGTGACAATATTCTGTTTCTTGACCTGGGTGGTGGTTCCATGAGCATTTCACTTCCTATGCTCTGAAACAAAACTACAGAACACTGGGAGAGGATCCTGGGCCATCCGTAAAGAAGTAAGACTCACAGGCCACACAGACCCTGGTAACTCTGGAGGTCCTAAGAGAGGGGACATATCTTCTAAAGACTTTTCAGCTAGAAAAAGTCACCCAAAGGGAGCAATTCTCTTATAGGTCTCAGGCACATTCTTGAATAATTTGAGTTTTTTGCCTTTTTATAACTCACTGATGGTTTTGTTTACTATTTCTCATATCTTATCAAATTTCCTTTCTTCTCACTCATCTCTCTATTTCATGAGACTTACCTCCTAATTTACTCATATATGCACCTCTGCTTCATCCTGGCAAGCCCACTCAGTTTGCTCTTGGCATTGCCAGCTCCAAAGCACAGCTGGCACTATAGATCTCATCTTATCCTCAAGATCAGGGCTGGGAAAGTCCACCTCTCTAAGCCTGCCTCCCTAAAGCAGAGTAGTTTTTGGTATTTGTTTTTAAATTCTGCTGGGCAGATGGAGGAGGACTTGGGCTTCTATGTACAAAGTGATCAGCCCTACTCCACACTCCTTTATAGGCCAGCTGAAACTCTGGGCAGAACTATTCAATGGAAACCAGTAAGTTGGTGTTTTCTTAATAAAAATAAAAATGTTCCCAAGAATAATTAATATTTTTAAACAGTCACTTTAAAAAAGAAAAAAAGGATGGTCTCATTTTGGTCTCCCCTTCCTGAGTGGCTAGGGGCTTAAAATAATTCAGTGGAATTTACTGCTCATCTTTTATACTTACTCAGCTTAACTAATGTTTCAGTAAATTTTTCACAGTTGATTGCAACTCGGCATAATAGATGGATGAATTGATGATAAGAAAAGAAGTAGTCTAGCAGCATACGATCATAAACGTCATCTTTGCCCTGAAGGTTAAAGATGATAAAATGGTTGCACTTAAATTGTATAATAAATTAAAGAGCATATTTTGTGCAAATGTAATAAGTTTAAACTAAAAAGCTGATTAAATATTTAAATTCTATAAGAACCTAGTTTTAAATTCCAAGTTTCTAGTAATGTTAAGATCTTAATTGTCACAAATTTATTTTCAGTGTGCAAATGCTATCAATTAAATTACCCATTATTTCTATATACTTTAATAAAGTAAAATTACTGTAGGATTTTAAAATGTGACACTTTAGTTCTACAGACATCATCAAGAAGAGTTGAATTAAATTTGATTTTTGAAATAGATTTCAAATGATTTCTGTAATGGTTACTACAGTGTTAATTATTTTTAATATTTTATAAGAACTTAAGTATAGTTAAGATCCAAAGATGGTGGGCCAGGGGCAGTGTGAATGAAGTGGGGTGAAGATAAAGGGAAAAATTGTTAAAAAAATGTTGAAACTAAGATAAATTATCCTCTGTTCAATGTTCTCTATAATTTAGAATTAGCATTATTTTAGAATATGAATTAGAAGAGAAGAATCAGACTACAAATGATGATAAATCTATCAGTGATATTAGGCTTAGGTCAAGGGATTATAAGGAAAGGGCAGTAAATGAAGTCATTGATTATATGGTCAAATTTAAACAATAATAAATACCTAACTTGACTCTTCAGGTTTAGAAATATGACCCAGTTATAATTTAGCCTAGTGACAAATACTACTAAGACTTTCTATTAGGGTATTTTTTTGAGGGAGGGAAAAAACTTATTACTTGTGCTTGTTGTTGATTTTGCAAATACTCAACCAACATTTCAGAGCACTAAAAGGAAAAAGTCCGAATGAGTCTAATCTTCTTAGGATCCACAAAATGGTCATTTAAATCTAATATAACTGCTAGAGGGGAAATTTCAAATTACTGTGTACTACAGAAACATGGTTTTCCTGGCATCCCAACATACCTTACTGGTTTCCACCATTGTGGGCAAGAGGCACATATTGAGTTCAGGGCGCGGAGGCCGAATATTGCTTTTCCCTCCTATTAGCTTGATATTTTCTCGACAAGGGAAATAAGGTCCAAGAGACACTAAGACATTAAAAGTGTACAATAAGAATAAATGGAAAAAATAAATCTCCATGTTTCAGTGTGCAGAAAGATTAAATGCCAACCACATTCAAGTACTGTGCTTGAGGAATACGTACTTGGTATATTACTATGATGATAAGTACAATGGTTGTGTTGTAGAAATGGAACCAGAGTATGAAGAAAGTCATGGGGACTCAAAAGCACAAGTTCCTTGAGGACATCTGAAAATAAAAACACAGTGTGAGTTTAAAGTAAAACTGGAGTATATATCTAACCTGCTACTTTGAAACTCACAAATCCTGTTAGGCTGATTGGTTGCAGTATGGCAGGTGGAAAGTTTTAATGAGTCTAAAACGGTTTTAGCTCCTGACACTGGGAGAAATTCTGTCTGATGCTCAATCAAATCTGAATCAGCAGAGTTACTAACCACAATATCATTTAGAAACCAAAGTTTAAAACTATTTACGTGTATTTTATTTATCCAAGAGAAGCACCATGGATAAGTACACTAAAGGAAATATTTAATGCACACTGATGTCGTGTCTTCATAAAATCAACATCACACAGACGTAAACCTTGTGATGATGACAGGCTACTGGCAGTCAGAGGTTACTGAAGTTACAGGCCAGTGATTCCACAGAACATCAGACCAAAACTGATTACTTATACATGACAGCCAGTTACTCACATCATTTTGTAAATGAAAAAAACAAACAAACAAACAAACCATAAATAGTTACAGTCTCTAAAGAGGACTTTAAAAAGGTAAAATACTCATGAGTCTGAGAACAGCTACTAAGAAGTATCTTTAGGCAAAAGAACGGACAGTGAAATAATTACTCCAACTCTTTATAATATCAGCTCTCCTTTGTAAACATTTGTGTGATTCTACCTTGTTTATATAGGACCAGAAGATTTCAGAGCTGCAAAAGATCTAGAAATAACCTAAGCTCAAAGAGCCTAGATATGTTATGTGACCTGCCCATGATCACATAATTACTGGCATGTTGAAAAATATAACTAGATTTTCTAGGATTTGCTGGCCAGTATGAGTTACACATAAAAAGTAAAAATGTTTTCTGAAGCTAATACCACATCTATGGTATTAGCTTATTTCTGAAGCTAATACCACAGCACTAATACCACATCTTGCAAAAAATATTCCATAAGAATCTTCCACTAGGTTTTCACACAGGTATATTTTCCAAGTAACTTACCTATACAGGCATTTCTAAGTTCTGGAGGACTATAGGAATTAAGAAGAGTTAACAGTTTATGGGCAAATTCAATTCGCTCCTGCCACTGGATTAATGCTTGTTTCACATCTGCAAATACAAAAGCATACATAAATATGCCACTTGAGTTCAAACTTCCTTACAATTATTTTCTATTATTACCTACAGAATGCTAACACTAAGAAAATCAAGTTAATGACATAAACATCTTTGGTGAAAGCTAAGTGATTATTTTCATGAGATAACTACTACTGTTAAACCTACTAGATTGCTTTGAGAGACACAGAGCACGAGTGGGGTAGGGGCAGAGAGAGGGAGACAGAATCCCAAGCAGGCTCTGCACAGAGCCTGATGCAGGGCTCAATCTCACGAGACCAAGACATGAACTGAAACCAAGAGCCAGATGCTTAACCCACTGAGCCACCCAGGCGCCCCAAACCTGTTAGGTTTCTTAAAACACATTATTTTAGTCATGAATATGTCCATTTTCTAGAAATTTATATGAAGTTCAGAGTTCACACTATGGGGGAGAGATATCTTTTATAGTTATTTCTCTTGAAACTAAAAATAATCTAACCTAAGCCATGGAGGTTTCCAGCTGGAGAACCTTCACAAAATACCCATGTTGTTACTCTGCTTGGAAGCATTTTCTAGTCTCCTAAATTTTAACACTTATAAGATGCTGCCTATTTTCCAGGAAGGCATTAGAGAATAAACAAGAGCATTCCAGCTTTATATCGGGAGGTCATGATGAATATTTGATGACAGGGAGCATTCTCATCTTCTGTACCATCAACTAGAGATAAAGACAAAAATCTCTGAAACATGTGGTTTGAAACCCTTATTTTGTTCTGTAATAGTTAAAGGTGACAAAAATAAGAAGAATGACCAAACCTTTTCTCTGAAGATACGGGCGTGTAGACTTCAAAACTGAAAGGAATATTGACAGAAGTTCTACTAAATCTCCAGTCACATGGCAAGCTGTGGCTTCATGATACATCATGTGCAGAGTGTTGAATGACTACAAGTGATTTAAAAAGATGGAAATTTTCATTTCATTTTTACTTTACTGAGCCACAAAATGGTAGTGCTCACCCTTTATGACAGATATTTCCAGACTTTATGTGTGTGCACATGTACCCAAAGCAAATGTATTTGCTTTCTACCTAAAAGTCAAATTCTCCCAATTCAGCTCTTCCTTAAAATACAAAAACAGTGCTCACCTGCAGAGCTGATATTTTATGCATACATTTTGATCTGAAGGAATAATTCGTTTAATCATTTTGTTTGTTTTTGGTTACTGTTTGCTCTAATGCCACAAGCCTTAGAGATTGCAAAGCAGCAGGCAACAAGATTGTGAAGAATGGGTAACTGCTGTCTCTAACATTCTAGGGCTTCGGAAGGAAGACAATAGTGAAATGGTTGTCAGCTATAGCCAAAACAGTACACCTGAATGAGGAAAAAGGGCTCCAAAAGGTAGAATTCCTTTAATCATATTAGCTTATTAAATCTTTTCATTCCAAATCCTTAACTTTTTTTTCCTATTTCATTTTACACAAAGCTTTTTTTTTCTAATCCTCTCAAATCAGTTCCCTATAACCTATATACTATCCATAATTCAAAGTTCAAAATCCATCGTCTAGAATCTGTAGTGGTACCTTAACTAAACAATGTACTTGTATGGCACTTAACCTATAAGCTATGAGGACAGGAACCATGTCTGTCTTGTTCACTGCTGTATACCCAGTGCCTAGCACAATGTGTGGCACAGAGTAGACATTCAAACATCTGTTGAATGAAAGAATGAAATTCGCACTACTCTTCACATACCTTTTGTTCTAGCCAAACAAAAATATGTGGCATTTTTTCAAATATGACAATACTTTGTTGCCCCTGTGGTGACCACATCATTTATCTAAATACTCTCCCACTTATCTTTACAAGTTCAAATTCTTCATAAGTGCAGTTTCAAAAATGTGGTTTTCCTATTCTGTAACACCATTAACTGAAAAAGCTATCCTAACTCTTATTTCTCATGGTATTCTTGGCATATATTCTTTTGTCTTCTCTCCATTATTAGACTAAAGGGTAAAATGTACCTCTATGGCTTTAAAATCATCTCATAGTTGTGGATGTTCAAGAATTGTGGGAAGAATGAACAGGTGATTTTAACCACCTATAACAGTCTCAATGGCTTCCTCTGATGATGGTAAGTAATCTCAGTTTCTTAACTGTCAAATAAGTGAGATATTGAAAAACTGTGCTAGTGATTAAATCACATGAATTTCATCTGTTTCTACCCTTACAAATGGAATCAATAAAAACAGTGTTGTTCTAAATACAAAATAAGAAGTATGGAATTACAGTGCACAAAGAAAACAACAACCTAAAACCTGTGACCTTATTATTCTTGGAATATACATTGCATTTACTGATCTGTATAACCAAAATCTAAAGACCTGTAAAACAGTCTAGCATGAATACTAAATATCCATAAAAAAAGAAGTCTTGGTGAAAACATTAAAATGAGATACATCTACTGTAAAATGGAATAAAATATTTACCTCAGTCATCAGGATCAACCCTCGATTAAATACAACAAGTAGTCTGTCTTCATCAGATTCTAATAGTATTCTGAAGGCACTAGAAGAATACATAAAGTCCAGGTTGAGAACTCTGCATCAGAATGGAAAACTCAGGTGACAAAAAAATAGAACTAAATGGTCATTTAGACTCTCTACTTTTCTACCTACAGGAGAGACTGCTTATATCTGTTTTTTAGTAATGTAATAAAAGGAGATAATATTAAGAAACGCTCTAAATAACATGGAGAAAAGTTGCATATGCTAGTATCTAGTCAACAATTGCTCGAAACAGTGGAAGAGAGGTATCATGTGAATATTCTTAAAGTTTCAGTATATATAATGTTTATTTTTTATAATGGGTTTATCTTCTGGATAATAACAAAATACACTTATACTATCCAAGCACTCATCAGCTGGTTCTTGGGAAGAAAGAGAAACATGAAGGGGAAACATTAAACACACCATGGCCTTGAAAATAATTTATGTGATAATCCTCAAAAGTAGTTGTATTGCTCCTGTTAACAGACCTAATTTCATTATTACGTACTGGAAACTGCTGCTATATAGAAGTACAACCAGAATTCCTTCTACTTTAGTTAGATGTTTTCTTTACTTTTTCAAAAAAGAATTAAGAAAGCTCAATCTTTTTTTTTTTTTTTTTTTAAGAAAAAGATAAATAGTAAACCTTGGGAAAACAATGTATTTAAAATTAATGCCAACATTTTAAAAGAATTCCTTTAGAGCAAAAGCATAAGTTAATTCACTTTGTGTACTAATAAAGATTCAAATTTGAAAATTTTCTCAAGAAAACCTGAAATAACTTTATCTTGGTTGATCAAGCTTAAAATATTATAGTGTTCAAAGAAATACTGCCAAAATGTGCCCCAGAAAGGACATTACCTCCAAGTCTTAAATGTAATACACAGAAGCGTTTTAAGAAATTAACTTAGACTTTCTACAGTTAAGGGAATTATGTGTCATTTATTGCAGAGTTCCTTTACAACCATTCAATAACTTCTGTAGCTCTGAACAATTATAATGATGTTTTGTTATTTGGCTAATTCTTATAGTTAAAAAAGACAGGTAGATCTGGGCTAAACAATTTAAAACATTAACAGTAAGACTCATCCAAAGATGGAGAAAGCTGTTTTTGGAGGCCTCTAGAACTGAACTGTCTAAGCATAAGTCAGGATGAATAGCAACACAGAGGAGGATTCAAGCTTCAGATTTAAGATTATACATTAAGATTCTGATAAAACACATACAAACAATCCAAAACCAAAACAAAATAAAAGCTGTTCAAAAGTAGTGTTAATTTTTAAGAGCTAAATCCTTCCAAGGTAACTACATGGAAAATGCTTCCCTAATAACTTTCAAGAATTGGTAAACTCTCAGTTATAGTTTAATTATAACTCTTCAAAAGGTCCAAAAGGATAGTGCCCATTTCCTCACTTGGAAAAACAAAACATATTAAAAAATCACCAGAAAACATCTTTTTACCTTATTAAAGTAGTCCAGCAGGAGCGGCCATCTAAGCAACGTAAGTAACAACTTATGGTTGTTTTCTTAAACTGTTTAATATCTTCTAATTCTTCTTCTCTCATATCTGGCCTCTGAGCTATAAACAGCTGCATCAGGTTAAACAGTTCTTCTACTGCCTAAAAAGGGCAAAGAAGCATTTTGGTGACCTTTTAACCCTACAACATTTTAGAACATTTCCTCTATTGTAGGCATTCTAAATTTCTTGGCTGGAAATTAGGTTATTCTTTCTTGGCAGGGGGGTGGGGGGGGCGTGTGGAACAATTTACTACATCATGTCTAAAGGATCTTAATTAAGGTGTTTTTCAACAGGAAAAAGTAGTATATAATTCAAGGATACCAGTAATTAAAATACTCTTCATTGCATTCATTTGACTGAACTCTTAAGTAAATGTTGAATGTCTTGAAAACGTCACTACTGGGGCGCTTGAGTGGCTCAGTCGGTTAAGCGTCCGACTTCGGCTCAGGTCATGATCTCGCGGTCCGTGAGTTCGAGCCCCGCGTCGGGCTCTGTGCTGACAGCTCAGAGCCTGGAGCCTGTTTCAGATTCTGTGTCTCCCTCTCTCTGACCCTCCCCCGTTCATGCTCTGTCTCTCTCTGTCTCAAAAATAAATAAACGTTAAAAAAAAATTAAAAAAAAAAAGAAAACGCCACTACTCTCCACTCCCACCATCTCCCATTTAGCAAAAAACTTCTCATATTAGCAGTTTGTGGCCTCTAGGTTGACAGCTTGAAAAAAGGGTTCTTCACTCTTCTTCCAACCCCTTTTCCAGACTTAAACCCTCTTGATGTCATCTTGAGTTTACAACAGTGTTAAGAAGCAATAGTGTAGCGGAATATCCAGGAATGACAGCTATACATGAAGGGGGGAGTTTTTAATATGAAACTTATAAACAGTCTGCAGAAATAAAGGTACCAGATTTAGACCGCATATATTTGTATTCTGATGGACTCCTTAACCATTTCATTCCCCTGAATGTAGTTAAGAAAAAAACACTAGGGAATACTACAGCTAAGATAAAAATATTGCATAGTTCACAACTTAGCACAGCATGTAGATCTTGATAATAAATATCTAAATAAATTAAAATAGCTAAGTTCAATTAGAGATACAATTTCAACATCAACCTAAGAATTATCCATATTACTTACCAATGTTATAGTACTACAGCATTTTATACATATATTCAAGAAAACAAATACACAGTAAGTTCTTAAGAAAGAACAGTTAAAGTTAGACTATACATATTTCCATATTTTGTCACCACTTCCCACCAGGGGGACAAATTGGTTATTTCCAATCAATTTGAAGATACAGAAATAATTATCAATTTTACTCACTCCAGGGTATTGGCTGGCATGTGGTGTAAGATTCTTAAAGGCCCATTGGATGTTCTGGTGAGAAGCCAGTTGTCGTGTGAATGCAGGAGACTGTTCACAGCAGAGCCTCAGAATGCCGTAGTAGGCTGGCAGCATCCCACGGTTAAAAAGCACCACATCCTGATCATCATGGTCAGCAAGGATGTAATTGAAGGCAATGTTCTTGGTTACCACTGGGTTCTGAACAATAAGGCGGATATTCTCTGGACAGTCAGCACACACATTGTACCAAAATGAAAGCAAAGCCTGTTTATTGTGATTTGTAGCTATTGCTGGCTCAGAAAGTTTAGGCTGGAAAAGGTTCCACAAATCCATGAAATATGTGGAAAACATCAGCTTCTCAGTTTTGGAAATTAAACAGTAAGTCATAAAGCTAAAATAGGGCACTAGCTTTGTAGTGCCATGAACAGCAGCATCAACATAAAGTTTGGCTCTTGAGAGCAAACCAAGGAGCACGTTGTAGACCTGATGTAGGACTACTGTTGTGTCTGGACTGAGTGGAAGGTCACGGGTTGGGATGTGCAAAGACCTTGTTGACCGGAACATCTGGCGGAATGAATTGCTTGGTATAAGGGACACCAGAAGATAAGCTGCAGCTATAAAATGTAAAACAAAACTGTCAGATCCTTATAAGATATAAAACAGACTGAAGAGCAGTCATTAAACACAAAGCCACTCTTCTCTTTAAAAATCAAAATGATTAAAAATTAAGGGACATGAACATTTCTTAATATCGTTCTGCTCTACCACTGGCCCCAAAGAAAGATCCCAAGGAATGATGAAAACAGACGCCTTCCATTCTGTCATTGTTACTTTTAAAGTAGTGACAATAACTGCATTAATAGAAACAGTTTTTAACCTTCTTGGTTAGCTTTCCCAAGATACAGAATTTTCCACTTATTTTATCGTTTCATTTCTTCTTAGGAAATAATATGGTTTACCAGGAATAATACAGCATTTGGAGCCAGAAGACCTAGCTAAGGCTGTCTGACATGGTCAGATCATTCGATGTTTTAGCATCTTACTTTTCTTCTTCTTTACAAAATGATGATAAATTATTTTGTAATGATTTACAGTTAACAGTAAAATGTAAAGTTACAAAAATAGAAGGAGACCTTCTATTTTAAAGTTCATTATAATGTAGAAGATTATATATGCCAATTATAGAACATTAACTTTGGAAAATCTTTAGAAGTCTTCTGGGCCAAATTTGTATTAAATTTTTTTTAATTTGTGTATAGTTGTCATACAATGTTATATTAGTCTCAGGTGTACAACATAGTAATTCAACTTCCCTTTATGTTAGGCTATGCTGCCCACAAGTGTAGCTACCATCTGTCACCACACAACACTACTACAGTATCACTATGTTCCCTATGCTGTCTCTTTTATCCCCATGACTTATTCATTCCCTAACTGGATGCTTCTAGGCTGACTCTGAATGCAAAGAAAGCATCCCTCCTTCAGCATACCTGAAAAAGGTTATTAAGCATATAATTCTGAGAGGTAAGTAACTCATTAGTTGAGTCCCTCTGTAAAAAGTTACTATGTGCAAAGCACTGAGCAAGGTACTTTAAACATATTATTTTATTTAATCCTTACAATCATCCTGGAGGTAGGTGATGTTACATTGGAAAATCTGAATCTTGGAGAAGCAAAGACCAAGGTCACACAGATAAAGAGGTAGAGCTCAGATTTAGCCTTGGGAGATGATAAGGATGACAATGACAGTAATGATAATGGTCAAACAACAATAATCACAACAACAAGAACTGCTAACATTTCTTGAACATTTATACTATTTAACACCGTTATTTTATGTAGCAAGCACTACTTTTATTATCCTCACTTTCATTCGGACTTAGTAAGACTACACCCATATTACACATCTAGTGGCAGAGCTGGAATTCAAACCCAAATATACCCGATTCACGAGCTAATGCTCCTAAAAAGTCATCATAGAACCTCCTCACCTCAAGGACTCTAATGCCTTAGTTTAACTCTTTTCACTATGCCTACTAATTGTTTCCTACTATTCTACCTATAATTTGATAATTTCCAATGTTCTGTCAAAGCAAATAAAGTTAGTTTCTAAGATTAACTGTAACCTGTTTTAAAGATTTATTTCAAATTAAACTTTATGCACAACTTTGTGCACAATACTCCATCTCTACATATTTTTCCCTCTATACGTTGCTCTGGTTAGTCTGTTTTCAGTTAGGCTCAATTTGGTATGTGTTTCAAAAGTTAAAACTTGGCATTTAAGGGTCATTCTGTTCAATTTTTGTTTAAGCTGCTACTGAGACAATTTGTGATTAGCAAAAACTTACTTAGATTAAGTTATATATTTTTATCCCAATATTTTATTATGCAAAATTTTCAAACACAATGAAAGGTTTAAAAAACTTTACTAAAGACCCACTTAAGGGGTGCCTGGGTGGCTCGGTCGGTTAAGCATCCGACTTCGGCTCAGGTCATGATCTCACGGTCTGTGAGTTCGAGCCCCGCACCGGGGTCTGTGCTGACAGCTCAGAGCCTGGAGCCTATTTCAGATTCTGTGTCTCCCTCTCTCTCTGCCCCTCCCCTGTTCACGCTCTGTCTCTCTCTGTCTCAAAAATAAATAAACGTTAAAAAAAATAAAATAAAATAAAGACCCACTTAAATTCCACAATTAACATTTAGCTTTGCTTTATCATATACCAAACCATCTATTTATTTCTTGAAGAGCTATCTGCTTTTAAATAAAAAATAAGTTCTCCTTGGGAGAGATACACAGCTTTTAAATTATGTTTATCACTGACAACAGTTAAGAAGGTCAATATGAAAGAACAGACCATTTTGTTAAAAACTGCCTTGCTATGACTGAAGAGTTCCTTTATTTAAGTTCTATGCTAGAGAGAACTAAGGACAAATCTACTTCCATTTCTATATGGCAACTCTTCAACTATTTTAAGACACTTATCATGCCTCCATTTTTCTTCTTTTCTCTAAACATTCTAAAGCATTCCTTAAAATTATTTTGTAAGATTTAATAGTATTTCTCTGTAGTTTTTCTTCTATACATGTTACTCTAATTCTTATTCTAAGGTTTATTGTTCTATGAAAACATTTTGGCTGTTTTTTCAAGTTACATTATCAAAAGCACTTTTTCACCACACAACACTATGTGTTTACTATAGTCTAAAACTATGTTACTATGTGTTTACTATAGTCTAAAACTATTACAATTTTTATTTTTTTAAAGTTTATTTATTTTGAGAGAGACAGAGACCGAGTGAGAGAGAGAAAATCCTAGTCCAAGTGGGGCTCAAACTCAACCTGTGCCAAAGTTGGACACTTAACAGACTGAGCCACCCAGGCACCCCTAAAACTATTATAATTTTTAAATGATTCATTATTAACAATTTATTTCCCAGCTGAACATCCAGTTTTTAATTTTTCACAATTATAACTAATGCTATTTAGGCATCCATACATTAGATGACTTACTTCTATTGGAATCCTTCAAATGATACTACTGAATTTAAAAAGGGCAAAGCATTTTGAAGTATCTTGATACATATTGCTAAATGGCCTTTCATACCGTAATGTTAACTTACTTCATTGCCGTGTATGAGAATACCATATCCTCAGTACTGTCATGAATGTTAGGAGTAACCATTTGTTTAAACAAAATTTTTTTTTTTGGTTTAGTGTAAGTTTTTTTTATTGCTTTATGATGAGAAGTCAGGACATGAATGCCACCAACATACATGTCAACATTTACAAATAACCCATTACTATTGAGTTACATAAAGTGGCAGGAAAAATGAGCCTACGAGTACCAATGCCAATCCACATGTACCCACAAGTTTAAGATGTTTTCCCCAAGTAATCTTTTAATTTTACAGTAAGTAGAACAGGAGTGCCAGGGTGGCTTAGTCGGGTAAGCTTCCAACTTTGGCTCAGGTCATGATCTCATGGTTCATGACTTTGGGCCCCACGTCGGGCTCTTTGCCAACAGCTCGGAACCTGGATTCAGCCTGCTTTGGATTCTGTGTCTCCTCTCTCTCTGCTCCTCCCCTGCTTATGCTTTCTCAAAAATAAACATTAAACAAAATTTTAGAGTAGGCAGAAAACACAGTTCCCATACACTCTTTTCCCCCTTTCTCCTATTATTAACATCTATTATTACTATGGTACATTTGTTGTAACTAAGGAACCACTACTTTCAACTAACCTCCATACTTTAGATTTTATTAGTTTTGCCTTAATGTTCTTTTATTTTGGATCTAGGATACATTACATTTAGTTATCACGAATCCTTAAGCTCCTCTTAACTGTGACAGTTTCTCAGGCTCTCCTCGCTTTTCGAAAACCTTGACAGTTTTGAGGATTACTGGGGTCAGGTATTTTTGAATAATGTCCCTCAAATGGAGTCTGTCTCTTGTTTATCACTATTAGACTCAACTTATGGGTTTTTGTAGGGAAGAACACACAGGTAAGGTGCCCTTTACACATTGTATTACATCAAGGATATCAAGGGTACATGCTATCAACACATATCATTGATGTTAACCTTAATCACCTGGCTGAGTTTATGTTTGTCAAATTTCTTCACTTAAAGTTAAACTAACAACCCACCCCCCCACCATCTACTCTTTGAAAGCAAGTCACCAAACTCATACTCAAGGGGTTGGGAGATTAAGCTCCACCTTCTTGAAGGATGTACATAAATTATTTAGGATTCTTCTGTATGGGAGATTTGTCTCCATTTATTTACTTAACTATTTATCAGTACGGATTCAGGGCTATTTATTTTACACTGCTGGTACAATCCAGTGATATGTTATTTATTTTTTTACCCAAATTGTTCCAGCTTTAGCCACTGGGAATTCTTTCAGGTTGGTCTTGTGTCCCTTTGATATACCCCCATTATTTTGTTTTTTTGAATACTTCTTTACTTTCTGGTCTTACAAGATGCTCCAGGCTCATCTTGCAGATTACCTGCCCCAGTCCTAGAATCAGCCATTTCTTCAAAGGGCTATTATTTGTTTTATCAGAGAATAGTGTTTAGAAACAGAGATCTGAGATCTGGGTATTTGATGTGCTTGTTGCTACTGCAATGTCACTGATTCTAGGCCTTTTCAGCAGACAGCTAGGAAATATGATTTTAAATTTAGTGATTAAAGAAATTTAAAAATACTATTCTGATTTTTGTTTCTTTGAATATTATCAAAAGAGGAAATATTCTATTTATTTACGAGCAATTTTCTAATCTCTGAAATATCTATTCTTCGTATTTGTCCACCTGTCTTCCAAGATCTTTGTTTGTTCCCTTCCAGCCTGTGTAAAGGATTTATCATTTAACTCCCATAACTTCAGTGAATATTTTCTCTCAGCTTGCTCTATGTCTTTATTACTACTTTACTCTTAGCCTTGAGGTCACTTTTAAAATAGGATTTTATGATCCTTTATTCTGTTCACTTAATGCTGATATCTTTTGTTGTCTATTAAGGAAACAAAAATGGTAGCGGTGGTTAGGTCACCCAAAACAGGACAGTTTCTTATCCTTAAGACACCAAAAACATTGCAGATATTTGCAAAACATGGTCATAGGTTTCCAAATACTAATGTAACTTTGGCCTTTAAGAACAGTATCTCCAAGAGCCTTTGCTCCATACAACAATGGGCATACTATAGTCACCTTAAAAAACAAACAAAAGCAAAACTTGGAACAAATGGTTCGATAAGTTCTGAATATGTGACTTACAAGTCCTGACTCTAGGATAATTGTGAGCCAAAAGAAACCGCTCGACCCAGTTTTCCATATTCTGCAGGACCCAGCTGTGTGCCAGTTTATTTCGGGGTGTCTGTACTGCCAACCAATCCAGACACTGAGAAGGATTGTATTCAATTACCTACAAATAAAATGATAAGAACGGAATATAAAACCAACTGATTGAACAGTTACTGTTTTACTTACTTTTGGTATATACCATTAAACACTTACAGCCAAGACAGACTTTTGAAAACTAGAGCCTAAAAGAAGTTTCACCCATGTTTTCCTCCGTTTTTAAAGCTACGTCTATCATTCAGAAAAATCTGACATTAGTTTGCAAAATAAAATTAAAATAACCAAGGGCTCTAACACAGAACCAGGAAGAGAATTCAATGATTTTTACGTCTTGTTAAATTTATAAACTTAATTAACAATGCTTTTAATTCTATAAAGTTTCTCATCTTTATTTTTCTTATTGCTTGCCTCATCTATTACTGCTCATGAGAATGAAAAATAGTAACTGCATTGCTGGAGAGATTTTTTTCATGGGAAAAGGAAACCTAGGAATCTAGAGTTGGAAAACTATGGCTTTTGGGCCTTACCAGCTCATTATGTACTGTCTAGATGGTTTTATGCTAAAGTAGCAGTGGAGTGGTTGCAAGCGAGATCACAGGGTCCACAAAGCCTAAAATGTTTACTAACTGACCAGTTAGAGAAAAAGTTTGCTGACCCCTGGTCTAGAGAGTAGGTTTCCTCACGCTCACTAAAAAGAAATTCGGTGACCACAACAGCAACTCTGAAAGAGAGGAAGCTGTTGGTACTTCCTCTACCATTTCTGTCAACTGCTGAAAACACCTGGCTTGTATTTCTAAGATCCTATCACTTCACAGAATCCTTTTTGAGGGGAGGGAAATGAGCACCCTAGATTGGCTAAAGGCTTTTTTCTATGACTCTACAAGAAAGTCTTTAAAGACTTTCTTTAAAGTGAGTGGGAGACTAGACAAGAACTCTTTTTAACCCCAAACCTCCTAACTAAAGCCTTCTTCCCTGGCTTGTGACTTACTTAAACCATTTTGGATTACCTAAGAAGAATCTGGTACTTAAACTGCTAATGACTTCATTAGGAAAATAAAATTCTCAGAAAAAGAAATACTAAAATATCTACTGCAAGACTTACTTACCTCCCATATCCTCTGCAGAATGTAAGATGCAAAGGGAGGCATTCCTGGAGGTCCACCAGCAAACTCCATTAGCATAGTCAACAATTTGAAGAAAGGATTGGCTGCCTGTAAGACACATATATACCTGTGAATTTAAATGTATTTGAACCCTTCTGTTTCTGCAGAAAAGAAACACGTAAAACTCTTCTACACATCACATTTAAATCTGTGTGACAAGACCTCAGAACTCCTGCATATAAACTGAACTATCATAAAGCAGCAGGCTCAAACTGGGATACAAAGTCAATTGCAAGGGTACCACATGTAACAGAAAACACATATTCTTCTGGATGTCAATTTGGAAAAAAAGCAAATCAAAACTCATTATTGAGACAAGCTTGGTACCTGGAACAATTTAGGTTAAAAGTTTCGTGTAGCATCCCTTCATCACTAAGGTGTAATTTACATTAATATTTGACAAGTATGTATCACTAAAGTGGCTGTAACATTACCATTTTACAAAAATACTTTTATATACTACTATATTACTATATTTTCCACATCTTTTTTCATCTATGCCGAGTCCTGGTTGGTCTATTTTTTCCTTAAACACAATTATGCTATATGCTTCAAATCAAACTTCAAAGGTTACTATCTAGGTGGCATTCTAGTATGTTAAACTTATATGTAAATTTATATTTAATTGGGAAAATTACATTTATGATAACAAAATACAAAGGGGTAATTCAGTGTATTCAGTTACACACTTAAAACTAAGTTGTGGTGGGGCACGTGGGTGGCTCAGTCATTTAAGTGTCTCTTGATTTTGGCTTAGGTCATGATCTCATGGTTTGTGAGTTTCAGCCCTGAAAAATCTCTCTCTCTCTCTCTCTCTCCCCCCAGTCCCCTGCTCGTGCTCTTTCTCTTAAAATAAATAAACATTTAGAACAAATAAATAAAACTAAGTTACGTTATGGGAGAAACCTTGATATTTTTTCAAGAACAATTAGAAAGGTTTATTTGAAAGCACTAGTAGTCTTAAAAATATGAATTAGCTAATGTGTACATACCTCAGGAGTCAACTTTGCTATTGATGTGAAAAGCATAGACACAATCTAAAACAGAAAAAGGAGGATTTCAGAACATTCTTCTAAAAATTACCAAAAAACTTTTAAAGACTGTATCTCAGCACTTACATGTTCTGCAAGTCGATTATTGTATCGACAGAGGCTGAAAATCAGATTACAAGTTTGTCTTATATTGATGCCATCACGAATATGTTGAAACAAGAAGGGGAATCCCTGTTAAAAGTAAAAGTTGTTCATTTAAGAACCATTATTATTTGTGCGATTATCAAATCCTCTAATATAGAAAGTATTACCTTTCCTCCTGTTAATGCTGCCATGTCAGTCTGTGATAATGTCAAATGCCTGAAAGGAAACATTAGTGGAAATAAGTTTTTCTTCCCTCTGTGCTACATTACAGCTGTTTGCATCATGACATGCATCAAAACTGCCAATTCAATTACAACTGTACCAAACCACTAACACAAAATGACTTTTGAACCTTCTGCTAGCTAAACTTACTTGCTAGACGTCTCTTAGACAATTTTTCAAGATACCAGAATTGTGGAAGCCCAAATCTACTTTATTTCACATTTAATTAACGCTATATTTTTGTGTATTATAAACACTAGAATGGGTCTTAGTTTTTTTTTTTTTTTACATGAGATCCTTTAAAACAAAATGAACTTATAAGAAATACTAAAGAGTTTTCAGTTACCAGTTTATAATTTCTGTAATAACTTATAGAACATTTCAGACACATAGGAAAACAGTAAGATAGTGGAAGTATCCCATTACTCAGCTTCAAATTACTAATTCATGACCAGGCTTGTTTCATTTGTACCTCTCACTCACTCAATACGGACTATTCTAAAGCAATTCCAGGTATTTTACCATTTAATCCAAAAACTTCAGTATATATTTCTAACAGAAAAATTTAAAAAACATCCATACTACCATTACTCACACTTAAAATAAATCCACAATTCTTTACTATCATACAATATCCAGTGTATGATTACCTCAAGTTTCTAAAAAAAATTTTAATATTTAATCTGTTTGAATCAAGATCCACATAAAGTCCTCTGTTCCAAGTGGTTCAAATGTCTTTTAAGTATCTTAGAGACTACTGGTTTCCCCTCCAATTTTATTTTTATCTTGCAATTTATGAACTGAAGAAAGTAGGTGGTTCGTCTTGAAGAATATCCCACATTTCCATTTTGTTCACTGTATCCTTGGGGTGTTGCTTTAACATGTTCCTCTGACGCCGTATTTCCTGTAAACTGGTAGTTTAGATCTAGAGACTTGATCATATCTGGGTTTGATCTTTTTAATCAAGCATGCTTTATAGGAGATGGTATTGACTTTCATCAGGAGGCACACAATGAAAGGCTGTCTTTTTGTAGCATTTTCAGTCAATGATGATCATTTCCTAGATCCATTACTTCATTCAGGTTGCAAAATACAGACATACTAATTCCAGCATTACTTGCTCATTTATTAGCTCAAATACCTCCAAGACAGCAAACTTCCTCTCATTTACCCATTGGTTGCCATGAGGGATAATTCTTGCTGATAAGATAAATGCTTGATATCATTCCTTTATTAATAAGTTTCCAAAATTATGATTTGGTTTCCTACTATACTCCAAAGGTTACAAGTATTTTGTTTGTTAATTTTTAGGCACCATTACAAACTCATGGATTTAAACATCTGTGATGCATTTTACATTTTTGTCCACTTGTAATTATTCTTATATTACTGATACTCGGGTTGTCCAATCTATAACCAGTAGAAATATCCTTAAATTGGTTGAGTCCTTTTAACATAAATAATCTCAGTAGTCTCTGATGGTCTCTGCTTTGCAAAACGGCCCATTTCTTTCTTGCCCAAGACCTGGAATTGGCCTTTTTTTTTTTTTCAAGGAATCCTGATTTTTTTTACCACAGGAAATGATATCTGGAGTCTATAATCCAGATGCCAGTGGCACACATGGATTCTGGGTTGGGCAAGATTTCTAAGCCCTTTCAGAAAATCGGGAGTATATAAAACATTTTTTGTTTGCTTAAGACAAAATACACCATAAACTCTACTGATCTTCCCAAATTCAAATTTAGTTTTAAAGAACTTATATAAAAAACCTACAATATTCTATCTCTACTTCTTCCTTCTTTTGCTGAAAATCTTCGTTTCGAATGACATTGACAATTACTATTTGCTTTATTCTATAATATACGTTTGTTTCAGAATAATAATCACAATTACATTATTAACAATATACTTAGTAAAACAGTTTAGGATAATTTTACAATTCTTTTTGTCCTTCATGTACAACTAGGAATTTACAGTTAATGTGCTCTAAAGTCATTTTAATGAATTCCTCTCCAATGACTATGCCACCAGGTCAATATATAGTTTATTTATTTCAGTCTGCTTTTGGTTTTTAGGGATTGCATTTTATTAATTCACTTATAATTATATAAAACATTTACATGATTACAAGTTAAGTCTAAAAAAAAAACAACAGCATATATTCATAGAAGTCAAGCTTTCATTTCTGTCCTTTCTAGTCTGTTTTCCCCTCCCCCAACCATAGGAAACTACTTTTTTTTTCTTAATTTAGACTTCAATTTTAAAAAATACAGTAAATTCTTGTTATTGTAGTACTTATGTTCTATAATGTGCTGCAAACATTGAATTAGTGATTATTTAATCATTGCTCATAAGGGAAATACAAGGTTGGCTCTTGTGAGCCTCTGGTCACAACATTTTCTTCAACCAATCAATACGTTACCTTGTTTTATGTGTGTTTCTATTTAAAGATACTTTATTTAATATATGTTGTTCACTCATTAGCAGTGAAGTCACAGCAAATAATACTATAACTGATACCTGAATGAAGCTTGTCTAATGTGCATTTTCTCTTCAAGGCACATTACGGACTTAATGGGCTTAGGAACACTAGATAGCACTTAGCATTATATATGGGGGCAATTTTAAATACCAAGCCACTAAAAAAGCACAAATGTGACGAACATGGCATAAACCATGAAAAAGATATTTGTTTACAACATGAGAAGTGAAACAGGAAGGCACAGTGTCATCATGTTTGACCTTGGCTAGAAAAATATGTGTCAGGTAACTCTAATTTTTTGCCATTCTGCACATGTACATCTGCAGCCCACAATAAATGACTGTAAAAGTGCCATGAGTACTTATTTTGGGATTGCAATAAATCCTAGCAAGTAGGCAGATTTGGAAACAGGAGATCCATAATGAGGAATAATGGAAATTGGGTGTACATGCTCTCAATCTCTCTCTCCCCCACTCTCCCCTTTCTTAAAAAGTACCATACTATACACAGTTTTCTCCACCGTGCTTTTTTCACTTAGTAATATTTATCCTAAACACCTCTCCATGGTAGTACAGATAATTTCCCATGCTTTTTTTCTTCAGCAATAGAGTATTCTACTGAGTGGATGCCGGCTTTTGTCAACTAATCCCCTTTTGGTGGATATTTCCAGTCTTCTGCTGTTATAAACTAACTACTTCAATAAATATCACTGTACATACATCTTTCTGTATTTGGGGCACACATTTCTGGAAGTAGCATTGCTAGATCAAAGGATGAACGCACATATAATTTTGCTAAATATTTTACTGTATATTTCTTCAACGTATATTTCTAACATGACTCAGTGAAAGTAAGAGTTTCATACAAAAGATTGAAATACTTATGCCACAAGAGTTGATAAATAGTGGTGTTATTTAAAAGGAATTATGTAACAAAAGCTAGTAGTGGTAAAACAAGTATGTAGAAGGAATAAAATCAAACATGCTTTAAGCATTTTGAATGTTGAAACATTTCACCTTTCTGAGCGAGATTGTTCAACCAACAGAGCAACTAAAGCTATCATTTTTTCCAGGGCAGCCGGCCTGTACTTTTCTTCTGCCAGAGAGAGAATATCTTCTTCCTCCTCCTCTTCTTCCCCTTCTTCCTCTGATAATACTTCAACTTGAGGCTAGAACAGAACAAAATGTTAGAACTAATATGTCAATACTGAATTACCCAGAGAGAAAATAACTTGAATCTTTTACAAAACTACCCTATGTAAATGGTGGCAGGAGCATGTATTAAAGAACAACCACACAAAGGCCTAACCTTAACTTTTAAGAGTCTAAACAACATTCAGGACAACTTTAGACACAGCAGGCAGAACTGTAAAGAACAATGATTCTCAACACCGTGACTATTTACACCTCACCTACGGAGATAAATCTTTTAACAATTTCTTTTTTCTTACAGGCAAGTCCCTTGGAAGATAAATCAAGATCAACTTTTATAGGAGTATGATAAAACCGCATTTCCTATTTAATAAAAATGCCAGTTACACAAATTAATAGTGTTCAGATAATCCAGATAGTAAGTCTTCCAAAGAGATATGCACTTGGGCTTTGAAATGCAAGAGGCTGAAGACATTTTATGATTTAAAAAGCAAAAGAAAAGCAGTCTGAACAGGTCACAATATAGGCAGGAATTAGGTAGTAAAAGCCCATATTCTGAGAAGCATTATTGTATAATGGTTTAACAGTTTAGCTCAGGAGTCTGACCAAAGATCAAAGCCCAATTCACTGTGGTCTAAAACAAGTTAACTTCTTTAAGCCTCAAGTTCCTGATCTGTAAAACGGAGGTAACAACAGTAAAAATAGGGCACAAGCCAATGTGGTCGTCACAGACAAGACAAAGTTCATATAATACTTTCATAATTATGAATAGACCAGCTACTTAAATTTTCGCAAGATTTTACAATTCATAAAAACCAAACTCAGACCCTTAACATTATCTAATATCAGGGCCAGAAGAGACTTTAAAGGGTTCTAATGTCTAAGGACTTTCCATGATACAAACTTGAAAACATGGACCCCTAAATCCCCCAATATGAGAGAGAACTGCACTTACATTTTCAGGCCCTTTGGTTCCCATGTAAAAATGTACCATTGTAGATATGGCTTGCAGTGAAAGCAAAAACTGGCTCTAAAAATAAAAACATTGATTTAAAAATATAACATAAAAACAATGAAGTTTTAAATACTGAAAACAGGTACATAATCCCAGAAATAAATAAGATATAGCTTTACCTCTTCTTCACCCATTTTGGCAAATTCATAAAGGAAGGCAAAGTATTCTGTAAGATGTTTACTGTGAGGTTTTACACCATGTTCCATAATTAATAACAGAGTTCTCACAAATCTAGTGACACACGAACGACCACCAATATCTTCCACTGAGGCATCCATATCATCTGACCTGAAAATATAATTTAATATCTCAGAGACAGTATGAAGTCTGGGGATAGATATTCTGGAAGGAGAGATGTTTTTAAAAACCCAAATTTATCTTTCATCTTTGCAATAGACTGCAATACAAATTATAATAATTTAAGTAGGTGGATTCTAATTATTGTGTCTGGCTAACTCAATCATGAAGTTACTTGTAGACAATTTTGAAGATCAAAAATAAAAGTTTTCTCTCCTTGATCGGTATCATTACAGATTATTTTTAAATAGAAGAATCCAAATGTTTCTGTGGATATTTAAAAATACTCTGTAGGTGTATAATTAAAAAGCTTAAAAATACAATGTTCAAAAGGCACTTCTTACCCATCCTCCATTCCTGGTTGTAGATAAAGATGAGCATGCACAGGCCTAAGTCTCTGAATCACATGGATACACAAACGCTGAAACATCTATAAACGAAAAGTTGTAACAATCTAAGAGCCAACTTTATCAGGTAATAGAGATACTAAAAAATTAACATGATTCAAAACTCTCTGCCAACCATTTCTTTTCCCCACAGATTATCTTTTGACATTCTAAAGCTCTTCTGACATCTCACCTGGACTAAAAATATAAGGTAAAGGTAGCTTAAAAATAATCACTTTTGTAATAAATGAAAAAACAACAATAAACTATACATTTCAGTAATAGAAAACACACACAAAAAACCCACAAAGCTTCATAAAAACCTCTTGATTAATGGAGATATACAGAACAGAAAACTTAGCATCCATCTCTTTAAAAGAGTGGAATAGGGAAGGATAGCTGCTTATCAGAGGTCAATGACTAAGGGAAGGAAATGTGATTTAAGTTTATCTAAAAGAAACATGGATTAAAAAGGGTTGGGATTCTCTAAATAAAATATACAAATAGCCACTAAGCACATGAAAAGATGTTCACTATCATTAAGTATTAGGGAAATGCAAACCAAAACCACAATGACATACTAACTACTTCACACACATTAGGAGAGCTAAAATCAAAAAGACAGTAACAAATGCTGAAGATGATAGTGAAAAAAAGAAATCTCACAGATTGCTGGTGGGAACATAAACTGGTGCAGACACCATGGAAATTTTTGGTCGTTCCTAAAATATTAAACCTAGAGCGACCATATGACCCAGGAATTCCACTCCTAGGTAGATACCCAAAATAACTGAAAATATACGTCCACACAAATATTTGTACACAAATGTTCAGAGCAGCATTATTCAAAATAGCCAAGTGAAAACATCCCAAATGTTCATCAACTGCTGAATGGATAAACAATATTTAGTATATCCATTCAATGGAATACAATTTGGCAAAAAAGTACAGATACATGCTACAACATGGATAAACCTTGAAAACACTGCTAAATCAGTGACAATCATAAAAGACCACAAAATGTGTGACTCCAATTATCATTAAATAAGCAAATCCATATCATTAAGTAGGCAAATTCATAGATAAGGGGCTGTCATTAGTGGCTGAAAAGAAGCAACAGGATAAAATGGGGAGTGACTTAATAGGTATGGAGTTTCTCTTAGCAGGATTATAAAAATTAGATGATGGGTACATAAGTCTGGGGATAGAACTACTGTATTTTACACTTTGAAAGGTTTTGATTAATTTTATGGTGTAAAAATTGTTTGTCAGTAATAAGGGAAAAGTGGCATTTTCAGTTCTGTGTCATAAGTGAATATAAAATATTTACTTTTTTTTTGTCTAATTTTCCCAAAGATTTAAGGAGACACAAGTTGTTTCATGTGACAGTTCAAAATCTTTCACAGAAATGTAATATACTATTCATTTAATTTTTAAGGCCATTACAACACTCTACCATGGTTAGAATATCTAAGGTTCTGAAAAAGAATCAGTACAACTCAGAAAGCAGCCACAGTAGGATCTGAGAGAACAGGGAGTTAAAGCTATCTTCCTACAACCAGGAAATGTGAATGATTTTAATCACTTGGTTGGAAAGATAGTTGATTTGCTAAAAGAAGCTGATGAAACAACAGCAAAATTATTTTTTTGATAAGAGGTCAATCTTTTCAAACTACTTTTCAATGCTGGGTTAAAATACATTCACAGGCAAATTTAGAATTATTAGTTTGAAGGCTACCTCTTTTTCAAACACTCTTTTTCTTACCTGTCTCACAATTTGATTAGGGCACTTAATTAGTATCTGCATTGGCCACCAGTCATCATCAGCCATACGGTCCAAAAACCACTGTAGAAAAATAGTGTGATATAAACATTCAACCAATACTTGTTAAATATAGGATTTAAAAAAAAAAAAAAATCACATAAGGATTTTACTTCTAGTCAATGTTTCGATTAGTTTAAGTTCTTACCAAAACAGATTCTTTAACTGTTACAAAGTCCAAAACTCTAAAATGCCAAAAGTCACAATCAGGGTCCTCTAACTACAGAATTTCATGAATGCCATCTACATCACAGTGTACAACCTGCATCATGGCAACCTACAGCCCTTAACATAATAAAATGGAATACTATTTTCCTTTTGTTTCTCACAGATGTCAGACTGCAGTTATCTTTTGTTCCTATTAATAACATGATGTATTGATTCGTTTTTTTCTGTTTAAAAAGAAATTATGTTCCCTTGATAACAAAAACACTTCTTTATGCTAAGACAATTCTCAATGATTTCCAGATATCTCTTAATCACTTAACTCCTGTAATACTGAATTTTACTGTATGCATATATATACACAATTACTGACAAGTGTAGACAATTTTAATTACACACACACACACACACACACACACGTATGTATATACGTGTGTGTGTGTGTGTGTGTGTGTGTGTGTGTGTGTAGTGGCAACACTATATATGAAAACATGAAAGGGGTGGAGAATAGAGGAACTTGTTAACTAACACCAGGAGGATACAATCAGTCAAAACAAGCATGTAGAGAATTCTGCAGATCAAATGACAAAGTAGCAAAGAGAAAAAAAAAGTTATTAACTGCTACAGATGAAAGTTGATTTATGAGACAAAAGCAAAATGTAGCCTTTGTTTAAATACTACTTCAAACAAGCAAACTGAGAGAAGAAAAACATTAAAAAATTTTTTTAATGTTTGTTTATTTGGGGGTGGGGGTAGATAGGGAGACAGAGGATCTGAAGCAGGCTCTGCACTGACAGCAGACAGCCAGATATGGGCCTCGAACTCATGAACTGAGATCATGACCTGAGCCAAAGTTGGATGCTTAGACCACTGGGCCAAGCCAGGTGGCCCCAAAAAATGTTAAAAAAAATTTTTTTTAATGTTTATTTTTGACAGGGAGAGGGAGAGAGAGAGAGAGAGAGAGAGAGAGAGACCGAGCACAAGTGGGGGAGGGGCAGAGAAAGAGGGAGACAGGATCCAAAGCAGGCTCCAGGCTCTAAGCTATTAGCAAAAGAGTCCGATGTGGGGCTCAAATTCACAGACAGCGAGATCATGACCTGAGCCTAAGTCCGCACTCAACCGACTGAGCCACCCAGGCACTGCGAAATCATGTTTTAGACAACTAGAGAAGTGAACACAAAATGAGTATTGGATGATGCTGAGGAACCACTTCTAATTTTACTAGGAGTATGGAATCATGGTTATATATATTTTTTAAAGTTCTCATCAGAGATACATACTCAGTACTCATGGATGTGTATGATATGCTATCTGGGTTTGCTTTAAGATACCTCAAAACAGACACGAGGAAGAGATGAAAACAAAATAATGTTACTATTTGTTGAAACTGGGTGATAGGTACCCAAGAGTTCATTATCTTTCTACTTTTGTGCTTGTTTTGAAATGCTCATTACAAAGTTTTAAAAAATTATGGCTTTGTATTTGTATTCTACAACAATCAGATTCTCTAATTCCACTGCTTCAAGGCATAATCAGATGAACTTATACATAAGAAAAATATCTTTAGGGCACCTGGGTGGCTAGTTGGTTGTCTGACTTCAGTTCAGGTCATGATCTTGCAGTCTGTGGGTTCGAGCCCCACGTCGGGCTCTGTGCTGACAGCTCAGAGCCTGGAGCCTTCTTCTGATCCTGTGTCTCCCTCTCTCTCTGACCCTCTCCTGCTAATGCTGTCCCTCCCTCTCTCTCTCTCAAAAATAAATAATTAAAAAAAGAAAAGAAAAAAAGAAAAAAAGTCTTCAACTAATTTCATCTATTGTACACTATGCTGCTATCTCCCACCTCAGGAAAATTTTAAGACTTGCATTCCTAGAAAGGCTTATATCACTTTGGGAACCAATCAAGAAATGATAAAATAACAGTAAGATGCCAATATGGTTAAGTGATCATTACTTGTGAGCAGATTATCCTTAAGGATATATTGTTACAGGGATACATTAGACCACAATATAGAAGATAAAATTGGACATAAACTGATATACTAGGATATATGCATTTTTATCTTGGAGGGGGAAGGAAGATTTTGTTGTCAACTATTGTTTTATAATATTCAAAATTAGTTAAGAAATATCTGGTATCAGTCTTCTGAATTTTCTGTATTTTTAATTCTAATACATGGGGGGAGACGCACCCAAGGATTTTTAAATACCTTAACAATCAATTATTTAATCAGTGTAATGGATAGGACACATAAATGACAACTTTCTCAGTTGTTGAGTAATTTTAGGAACAATTTACATTGGGATCCCTATTATAAAATACAATAATTTTGCTGTAGCATCTAAGAAGAAAAGTAAATAAAAAAGTGCACATTAAATTATGCATTGTTTGTTGAATTATTCTCACCTCGCAAGCTGCTTGACTATTATTAAATTGTTTGGTCAGGAGTTCAATCCACTGAAGCATTGTGGGCTAAAAAAGAAAAAGAAAGAAGTCACTTAAGGCATCTACTTCTGAGCTAAAGATCATGAAAACCAGAAGTTATCTGATAAATGACACAAAAATCTACGAAACACAACACATACCTTTTCTTTTGAATGTATAAACGTCTCTAGGACAAAGGAAGTGCTTAACTGTAAGAAAAGATTAAGCAAAAAATATTTAATTATCTTAAAGTAGTCAATTTTGAAAAACTATCTAAGGCTTATAGATTACCTTTGCTGTCATTAGGGAAACAGCTTTAGGATCTGGTAATGTACTGGGAATACAACTACATAACTGCCACATAAACCTAGAATTAAAAAAAAGTTAAGTTACATTTCTTACAGAAGATTTGTTTTAAATGTGTAACAAAAATCTATTACTAAATTTACAAAACTTACCCAAAATATGTATGTTCGAAAATGTTTTTGTCTTGAAGAAACTGCATGTTATCATGCCAAATCCACTGAAGTAAAAGAAAATGTTAACATTACATATCAGAAAGCATTTGCTTCATTACATTTTACTAGTATTTTTATTAGACAAAAAAAGATTTGCTCTAAAAGAAACAAAAAAAGCAAAAAATACAGGCACTTAAAATTCATGTTGATTTTTTTCTGGGTATAGAAAATGGCTACTAAACTGGCTCCAATGTTATCATTCTGTATCTGGCTACCTCAAGCAATTAGTTTTTTAAAAATGCAATTATACAGACTGTGAAAGGAAGAGCTCTGAAATATCATTTGTCTCAAGAGCGAATATATAAATGAATAAAATTATGTCCTGTTTTGATAAAAACAGGTTATGAGAAAGGTTTATGTTCGAAAACTGGCAAAATAAAAACAATTCAGGTTGGCTGACTTAAGAGGTGATTTCCTGGCTTATTCTGTAACAATTATGAAAAATAATTATTTCTGACATGAGCCTTTAGAGTAACTTCTCTGCTCACTTTAGTTTTTGTGTTCCTTTAACTCTGTGAATACCCTAAACATGCTCTGAGTTGTTGTTAGTTCCATAAAGTTATTTTTATCTGGAACATATTTATGTTGATTACTGACATTACTGCCTGTGTTGATCCTTCCTAAAGATTTTCAACTACCTCTACTTGCTTCCCAGCCCACTACTCTAGTCTAGAACCAGCTCTTAGAATTATGTATTAGGGCTCCTGCTCCACGTTGATGCAGACCTAGGCACTGAATGGTTTGCTTCAGAGTTCTTGGTACTCTAGCATTTCTATGCACACAGCTTTCTAGAAAGCTGTAGCTTCAAGAAAACTTTGGCAGCATTCGACCATCAATGCTTTTTCACAGCAATGGAGCTCCATTCCCAGCTTTCAACTTCTAGCCATGAGCTCGGCTCTAGATCCTCTGTCATAATTTTTGTCCCCTTTACCCCAAAAGAGCTAAAGGGGACCCTAGAGCCTGGTAGTCCTGTTTTTCCACCAGACTCAGTGCTTTTATATCTGTTCCATTTCTGTCCTACAGAAATATTCACCCTATTTTTTGACAATCCTTTTTATGTTTTAACAATACAACATATGTGGAGCAATCTGGGTGTGTCTAAGTGTGAAATTACTTCACTACGATGATCACATTTTTCCCAGGTATTTTCTATATCCCATTCAATTTCATCTTGGCTCACATTTCCTTGAACTTACTAATCATCACAGTCTCAGAGATCATCTTTCAGCTCCTAAAACATGCCAATAAACTCTTTCTTTCCTAAGGGAATTTGTACATAATCTACTCTTTGCTTGGAGTAATCTTCACATGATTAACTCTTTGCTACCTTTCAAGTCTCAGCTTAAGGCTAATCTGAAGCATTTCCTAATCACTTCCGCCAGCAATTCAAATCAACTACTCTTTCTGGGCATTTTGTTTTATCCATAATAGTCATTATATAATGTTTGTTTACTTAATAAATTTTATAGCTCTAAATTTTCAATTTACTCTTTGGGAAAGTCTGCTACTAGCTATATTTTAACTGTACAAATTTAAAAGATCAGATTCTAGTTTTTACCTAAAATCTATGTTAATATTAAGTAACAGTATTATCATATTTTAATATTTTCAGTAAAATGTATATGCAAACAAACTCATTTTAAATTAATAAGCTAAAGCAATGCCAGGAAAAAAGGGTTGGCTTAGATGTGCAATCAAGAATATTTTGATGTAGTTTGATTTATTTTTCTTGTTTTGGTAGAGCAAAAGGATGGATTTCCTTTTGTCACCACATAAATCAGTGGTTCTCAAAGAATGGTTGAGAGAGCTGTGGAGTACCTGTGACCATTTTAGGGTATATGTAAGATCTACACCATTTTTTTAGTAATATGATGATGCTATCTGCCTTTTTTAAGCTCTCATTCTTTTTTGAGCATAGAATGAAGTTTCCCAGAGGCTAAATGATGAATGAGATCACAACAGAGCAAATGCAAAAAGCTATTATGAGACTCTAGCTGTCAACTATTAAATCAGATATTAAAAAGATTTGCCAACATGTAATACAGGGTTTTGTTCTGAAAAATATTTTTTTAATAAAATGTTACTTATATTAGGATGTCACAAGTTTATTTTTGATATTTTTAAATAAATTAATGTAAATTTTAAAAATTGTTTTAATTTCTAATATAGTAAGTATTGACAGATATAACCACCACATTAAAACTAATATTTTAAAAAACTTTCAGGTTCTCAATATTTAAAAGAAAAAATTTTTTTTAATTAGTTTTATTTCTGAGAGGCAGAGAGACAGAGCATGTGTGGGGGAGGGGCAGAGAGAGAGGGAAACACAGAATTGACTCAGGCTCCAGGCTCTGAGCTGTCAGCACAGAGCCCGAAACGGGGCCGAACTCTGGAACCGTGAGATCATGATCTGAGATGAAGTCGGACCCAACTGAACCACCTAGGTGCCCCAGGTTCTCAATATTTTTTAAGAATATAAAAGTTCTGAGAATAGGAAGTTTCAGAACCACTAATGTAAACAAAATACATCTTTTTTTTTTAAATGTTTCATTTTCAGGCTCAGGTCATGATCTCACAGTTTGTGGAGTTTGAACCCTGCGTTGGGTTCTGCACTGAAAGCTCAGAGCCTGGAGTCCGTTTTGAATTCTGTGTCTCCCTCTCTCCTTGCCCCTGCCCCGCCCATGCTCTCTTTCCTTCAAAAACAAACAAATGTTAAACAAAAATGTTAAATGTTTCATTTTTATTTTTGAGAGACAGAAAGAGAGAGAGAAGCAAGTGAGGGAGGAACAGAGAGAGGGAGACACAGAATCCAAAGCAAGCTCCAGGCTCTGAGCTGTCAGCACAGAGCCTGATGTGGGGCTCAAACTCACGAACTGTGAAATCATGACCTGAGACGAAGTTGGATGCTTAACTGACTGAGCCACCCAGATGCCCCAACAAAATACATCTTTAAGGTTTCAGTTAAAATTTCATTTTACTTCACAAGTGGGCTGGGTTGTCATTAAATACTGTTGGGTCCTTATCTAGAATAAGAAATCTAATGAAGCACTTAATTTTGCTGGTAAATCCAATTCAAAGGTTTAAAAGATGTGGATGTTCTTGTGTTTTTATCAGTAATATTATGGGTAGGCAAGACACCTGTTAAGATTATTTGTTTGGGGGAAAAAATTCCATTTGGTTTTAAGACATGACCGCAACAGCGCAAATATTAACCAATTAAATAGTAAAAGCTGAACTGTTTAGATGGAAGATTACATTTTTACCAGGTATACCTTTTTGAAGATTTATATTTTGTACTTTCGGCTGAGTTTATTACATTGACACAACACACACAGAGTTGTGAATGTATTTTATAACTCTTAAGGCGTTAAAGTAACACTACCACTTATTACATTATAAAACAAAGAAAACCTCAATACTACAATCAAGACACATTTTAAAGCATTTGATAGTATTTTAAGTGCATTTCAAATATATGGTACATTTATATGTAACATGAAGCAAAGAAGGAACGAACACCAATCACCCAATCCATTACCACACATACAAGTTACTTATGAGGTTGCCCCAATTCCATCAACTATTTTACCTGTCTTATTCTTATTTTTCTTTAATATTACTAATTATTTCCACTCACTTTAATCTCATTCACTTCACATGCATCTGTCATATATCAGTATTACCAAGACTATCTATAAACACTGTTAAGGTCCATCCCAGATTACAAATCCTAACATTGCCATAGCCTGCTCTTGGAGTTCTATTACTTGCATAAATTCTTGACATGCTTGTAAACTGCTGTTTAAGTTAAATTAACTATACCTCTAGTAACTCTGACGAAACATCAAATTTGAATTCTTTGCCATTTTCTTCCTCTGGTTCCATGCGTTTGTAAAACAGCATATAAGCACTATGTGTCTTTAAGGGGCCAAAAAAAAAAAAAAAGATGAAAAAATAAGTATATTTTCAATTTGACCAAGTTTAACTATAAAATTAGATAACATGGAAGAAAGAAAACTATGTAAAATGATATATGCAAAGAAATGATTACCTTTTCAAAGGAGAAATCCATAAATTTATCTGTAACAGAATCATAGGTCTTGGTCTGTTTAAAAAAATAAAAGTTTTGCTACTTTAAAAGACAATATTTCAGCTTATATTTATCTCAGTTGTATTTATATATAAAATGTTTCATAAATACCAATTTTATTCTTTATAGTAACTTTGTAAATAGTGTTCAAATAGTACTACATCATAAAAATCCTTGACAAAAGTTTTTGGCTAAAAGTATAGTCGACCTTTGAATAACACAGGCTTGAACTGCACAGGTCCACTTAAAGGCAGATTTTTTTTTTTCCAATAAATACAGTACACTACTGGAAATTTATTTTTCTTATGATTTTCTTCATATCATTTTCTTTTCTCTAGCTTTATTGTAAGAATACAGTATTCCTATCAAAATAACACCAGCATTCTTCAGAGCTAGAACAAATAATCCTAAAATCTGTATGGAACCAGAAAGATACCAAATAGCCAAAGCAACCTTGAAAAAGAAAACCAAAGCAGGAGGCATCATAATCCCGGACCTCAAGCTGTATTACAAAGCTGTAATCATGGGGGCCCTGGGTGGCTCAGTCGGTTAAGTGTCTGACTTCAGCTCAGGTCATGATCTCACAGTTCGTGGGTTCAAGCCCTGTGTCGGGCTCTGTGCTAACGGATCAGAGCCTGGAGCCTGCTTCGATTCTGTGTCTCCCTCTCTCTCTGCCCCTCCTCTGCTCACACTCTCTCTCTCTCAAAAATAAGTAAACAAAAGAAATAAAAATAAAACATAAAAAACAAAGCTGTAATCATCAAGACAGTATGGTACTGGCCTAAGAACAGACACTCAGATCAATGGAACAGAATAGAGAACCCAGAAATGGACCCACAAACATATGGCCAACTAATCTTTGACAAACCAGGAAAGAATATCCAATGGAATAAAGACAGTAAAGACAGTCTCTTCAGCAAGTGGTGCTGGGAAAACTGGACAGTGACATGCAGAAAAATGAACATGGACCACTTTCTTACACCATACACAAAAATAAACTCACAGTGGAATGAAAGACCTAAATGTAAGACAGGAAGCCATCAAAATCCTCGAGGAGAAAGCAGGCAAAAACCTCTTTGATCTTGGCTGCAGCAACTTCCTACTCAATACGTCTCCAGAGGCAAGGGAAACAAAAGCATAAATGAACTTTCGGGACCTTATTAAATAAAAACCTTCCCCACAGCGAAGGAAACAATCAGCAAAAGAAAAAGGCAACTGACAGAATGGGAGAAGATATTTGCAAACGATGTATCAAATAAAGGGTTGGTTAGTATCCAAAATCTATAAAGAATTTACCAAACTCAGCACCCAAAAAACAAATAATCCAGTGAAGAAATGGGCAAAAGACATGAAGACATTTCTCCAAAGAAGACATCCACATGGCCAACTGACACATGAAAAAATGCTCAACATCACTCATCATCAGAGAAATACAAATCAAAACCACAATGAGATACCACCTCCCACCTGTCAGAAAGGCTAACATTAACAACTCAGGCAACAACAGATGTTGGTAAGGATGCTGAGAGAGAGGATCTCTTCTGCACTGCTGATGGGAATGCAAACTGGTGCAGCCACTCTGGAAAACAGCATGGAAGTCCCTCAAAAAATTAAAAACAGAATTACCCTACATCCTAGCAATTGCACTACTAGGTATTTATCCAAGGGATACAGGTACGCTGTTTCAAAGGGGCACATGCACCCCAAAATTTATAGCAGTACTATCAATAGCTAAAGTATGAAAGAGTCCAAATGTCCATCAATAGATGAATGGATAAAGAAGAAGTAGTATGTATGCATGTATGTATAATGGAGTATTACTCGGCAATCAAAAAGAATGAAATCTTGCCATTTGCAACTACGTGGATGGAAATGGAGGGTATTATGCTAAGCGCAATTAGTCAGTCAGAAAGACAAACATCATATGACTTCATTCATATGAGGACTTTAAGACACAGAACAGATGAACACAAGGGAAGGGAAGCAAAAATAAGATAAGAACAGGGAAGGGGACAAAACATAAGAGACTCTTAAATATGGAGAACAAAAAGAGGGTTACTGGAGAGGTTGTGGGAGGGGGGATGGGCTAAATTGGTAAGGGGCATTAACGAATCTACCCCTGAAAACATTGTTGCACTATATACTAAGTAACTTGGATATAAATTTTAAAATTAATTAATTAAAAAAAAGAATACAGTACATAATGTGTAACATACAAAATATGTATTAAATGAGTATTCATGTTATCAATAAGGCCTTTTTTTTTTTAATTTTTTAAAATGTTTGTTCTAGAGAGAGAGAGAGAGCGAGCGCGAGCACACGCGCACATGGCAGAGAGAGAGAGGGAGTCACAGAATCCGAAGCAGGCTCCAGGCTCCAAGCTGTCAGCACAGAGCCCAACACAGGGCTTGAACTCATGAACCGTGAGAACATGACCTGAGTTGAAGTTGGATGTTTAACCGACTGAGCCACCCAGGCGTGCCCAATAAGGCTTCTGAGCAACAGACAAGTTATACTTGGATTTTTTACTGTGTGGGGGGCTGGCACCTTTAACCCCCACATTATTCAAGGGTCAACTACACCTGAAAATATTCAAAACATTTTTAAAGATACTTTACCATAATGTATATAAAGTTAAGAAAATGTACTTGCAATTTAAAAACTACATTTTAAGAGAACTTTGCTAAGTGTACTTGTTTTTCTTTTTCTTTTTTTTTTTTGAGGAAATATTTTACAAATAACATTTAGAGATGCAGTCAGTTTAATGATGGCATCAGGAACTCATTATTTACTTCCTCCTTCTATCCATTTCTGAAGTGTTAGCAATTTGCCTACTTCCTCTTTTCTATTAATAGTAGTATGTAAGTGCAACAAAGAGCATTAAAATCCAGAATGTGAACAGTAATTTCACAATACACATGGCTATTAAAGTGAAAAATAACTTTATGTGGGCTTATCTGTGAAATGGGAATGACTAACGCTGGTCTTTTGAGAATCAAAACAGTATTTTAACAGTTTTCAGAAAATTGATACTTGGACAAAATGCCTATTTTATTGTAATTGTTATATTATAATTAAACACTAGTATTCCAACCTAATTGTCTTTTCTCATGTCTTAGAGATAATAACATAACAGGTAAGATATTTTTTGTGTATCCTGTCAATAGTAATAATCAGGTTGCTGCTGCCATTACAAAAAAGTACTGAAAGAATACTTCTTCGAAGGTCAGCTCAAGCCAATGTCCTTGACAAAGATTTTTCATATTATGTCAATAAAGAGTAATTTCTTTTTGCTTGAATCCCAAAGCATTCAAGTGAACAACTTCTTCCATCATAATGTTTCACAGCAATGTAATTCAATTCCTATACTACTATTTAAATTTTCAATTTTAAGTCTTAACCTTCTTAATTAGTTGAAGGCAGAAATAGTCTTTTAAAAGGTATTTCCCAGTGCCTCGTATCTATTCCAAACAGTCTCGACTTCAATAAGCAACAACAGAATAAATTTTAGTTTTAATCATAGCAATTAAAAGAAATTTTAGTGATTCTGCTACTGGATTTTATAATACTGCATAACACATGAGAAGTCACAAAACATTTATAATTTCTGAATAAAACTCACTGTCATCTCTCCGCCAAAACATTCAGAGGCCAGTTGAGCAGAATCAAAAGGTTTTACCTCAGCATCATTAAAAAGATACCTAAAACAGAGCATATAGTGTTGACCAAGTATATATGTACTGAGTATCTCTGTATTATACCTATTTAAAAAATATTTACATTACATAGTGACAAATTGCAAGAAGTAATCAAACTTTCTTTTGCGATCCAACTATTTTTAACATGAAGTAAATAAATTCTATGTTCTTGTTTTGACGCTAATCTACTAAAAACCAGAATATAATTGTACAAATCTTAACTGTCCTAAAATCCAATAAACGCATTTATTAAAAACTAGGGGTAACAAAAGAGTTCATAAAAACAAATAACAAGTTTGCATTAATAGAATATGTAAAGCTACCCGACAGAAAAGATTAAGAGATGGGAGAGCTTCCAAAAATAAAGACGTCATTTTAAAATTTATGATCAAAATGGATCCCAAATATGGAATTATATTCAAATGGGCAAACAAGGTAAGATAGCATGGACATGACAGCTTAAAGAGTTGAACCAAACTATTCTGCTAACTGCAGATCAATTTACCAATGTACATTTTGTTCAAAGCAATATTCCCAACAGTAGAACAGCGCCTACTATTGATATAGCTACTATACTTGAGACTCTATCTAACAATATCTAAATAGCAAAAAACAGCTATTAAGCACTGATTTAATGACTTCCAACCATTACCTTGATAAAAGTTGCTAAAAAAAAATTGTACGGGTTGGAAGGGGAAAAGTAAGGTGGACAGAGTGGAGCATTCAGGCAACTTCGAATTGGCGTATACAAGGATTCTGAAGCCACCTTATAGAAGACACTCAGCAAACAACTCTTGAATGAGTGAATAAAGAGAAGATTTGGAAGGTGCAATATTGTCTATGAATCTAAAGCTGTGTATAAAACCTTGGATATCCATTTGTCTCAGGACACCATCATCAAGTTCTCAAAAGAAGTTTAAGAACAATTGATTTTTATCATCTTATGAAAGTTACTTTCATTTAACATTTCCTAATTTTATAGAAAGTTTTTAGAAAAATAAAATCAGGAAACATATATGAAGCAAAACCAATCACAAGTTTAAACTTTAAAAACAGGAAAAAGAATTTAATCCCAAGAATAAAATATTTAAAACTCACCATTTATTGTTTTTATAAGCATGTGGATTGACTATATCTCTGATGAAGCTATAATAGTGCCCACCATCTGCTGTTCCTGTATGAACAGTTACTCCTATTAAGTCATACTCATAGCTCTCTGTATCTTTTGAATGATCACTGACTTCCTTAAAACCTGAAATGATTTACATAAGATAATGGTAATAATTCTGAATACTGCACAGTGACACCTTAGAATCACTTTACGTAATATATACAGAAAAAGGCACAGGTACATTATGTATTATAACAGATACAAATATTTGCTAATCATTCCCCATTCATAGTCTACAATTTCAAGGAACATTTACACAAATCATTTGGAAAAACAACCATGTGTTACTGCATGACTATGGGCAACCTCAACATAATGTAGAAATGTAAAATATGCTTTTTGTCTAATCTTATTCCTTTTGAAATAGAATACAAAATTTTTCATTCATCTTATTAGGAGCAAGCAAATACAAGATTTGAAAAGGCATTAAGATACTTATGTCTCTTAATGTCAAGTTACAGTTTATCATTTCGTATTAGGAGACAGAAAATAAACAAAAGACATGCTTTCTGTTGCTAAAGATTTAAATCTGAAAGGGATAAAAGATACTATGAAAAAATTACAGAATAATCTAGTAAATTCAAAGATTTATGATCTGTATTCTCAGCATCCTTTAGAAAGGGAAAAGTATCATCAGAAATAAGTGACTGAAAGCAGATTAAGTTAACTTGAGCGCATAGTCTAAACTGGAAAGAAAGTAATAACTGTGGAGGGAAGGAAATAGCTAACAGTGTCAAAGTAGCAGCCGAGAAGTTTGGATGTGCTAGGTAGGATCCCACTCTGAACCCATCACTTGTGGCCTAAAAAAATCCTTCATCTTGGCATAAATTTCTGCTACTTCTACACATGGAAGCATCATGAAAAATACCAGTAAGTATAATAACTTGGCAGTCTCACTATAATTTTTGAAATGGTTTGAAAAGAGCTCTAAATAGTAGGATGTATACATACAACACCTACTTCTTAACTTCATCTATAAAGTATTGTCAAAGTTAATCATCTTCTTCTGGCTCATTTTCTGCAACTTCTAAACATATTCAAATTCTTTTTTAATTTTTAAAATGTTTATTCATTTTTTGAGAGAGAGCGAGAAAGAAAGAGCACAAGTGGGGGGACGGGTAGAGAGAGACACACACACACACAGAAACCAAAGCAGGCTCTAGGCTCTGAGCTTGTTAGCGCAGAGTCCAATGTGGAGCTAGAACCCACAAACTGCGAGATCTCGACCTGAGCTGAAGTTGGAAGCTTAACTGATTGAGCCACCCAAGCACCCCTAAACATATTCAAATTCTGAACTCCATACTCCTCTACAGCTACAGTCACCAATCTCTCTTCTCTCTTCAAAGAAAGAGCACATTCTTCTCTTAAAGAACAGCCTACCCTCATTGTCTACGCTTCTCATATACCATTTGGTAAAACATTTACTGAATGTTCAAGTGCCAGGCAATGGAGTATAAAGATTAAAAACACAGTTCTCTTTCTCAAATCGTAAAATACAGTGGCTTCTTCACACCTTAAAATTTTTAATCGGTAGAATTTTTATACAAAGAAAACACTGCCAGATCGCTATTATGTAAAACAGAACTTCTCCATCTAAAGAATGCAAAGACAAAGAGTCCTCTGCTTTTTTCTCTCACCTGTTTGTGCTCCTTGAGGCACATAAACCTAAGTTTGAAAATCACTGGTCTTATAAAAGCAGTAATAATTTGGAGGTAACTAGATATGAACCAAGTGTCATCTTTAACTCATTGCAATCTGCCTCTCTATTGTAATACCCAAATGAAAATGCTATGATAAAGATAACCAACGACTTTACTTGTTTTCAGTTATGTTCTTACTGAACTATTCCTTTTCTTTAGCATTCAATACTTCTGACCACATTCCCTTTTTCTTGAGATCTTGAAATACTGACCCCACTATTCACCTAGCTGATCAAGCCACAAACCTGAGTCATTCTTGACTTTTCTCCCTCCCTCTAGTAGCAGACTAAAATGTAAGCTTCAAAGGGACAAAAAAACTTACTTATTTATTTACTTACTTACATGTTTATTTTTTGAGAGAGACAAAGTGTGAGTGGGGGAGATGGAGACAGAGACAGAGACAGAGAGGGAGAGAGAATCTTAACCTAGCTCCACGCTCAGTGTAGAACCCGACACAGGGCTCAATCCCACCACCCTGGGATCATAACCTGAGCCAAGATCAAAATCAAGAGCTGGACACTGAACCAGGTATCCCGACCTTGCTCTTTATTGTCATTCTACTGCCATCACTATGAGAATAAGTTACACAGTAGATAGATATTCAGTAACTTTGTTAGATTCATTTATTCATTCAATCATCAAATTCTATTAACTCTCCATGTACACTTGCTCATCAAGCTACCACCTTCCCTGTGGTTTATCAGAATGGCCTCCGTACATCCCTTTCATCATCCTCTAATTCATTTATTTCTATTGCTGTAGTCAGAATAACCTTTTCCAGACCCACCTGGTCATCTCAGTTCCCTACTTAAAATGTTCCAAAGGTTTCACATTAAAAAAAGAGAGAGAGAGAGAGAGAGAGAGAGACAGAGAGTGAGAGAGAGGGAAAGAGGGAGGGAGGGAGGGAGGGAGGAAGGGAAGGAGAGAGGGAGAGAAATAGAGAGACAGAGAGAGAGATTAAAATCATTAGGGTGTCTAGTGGCTCAGCCAGTTGAACATCTGACTCTTGATTTCAGCTGAGGTAGTAATCCCAGGGTTGTGGGATATTGCCCCACATCAGGGTCTATGCTGAGCGTGGAGCCTGCTGAAGATTCTCTTGCTCTCCCTCTGCCCCTCTCCCCAGCTTGCCTCTGCTTTTTCTACTTAAAAAAAAAAAAAAAAAGACCTGGCCTACAAACAAAATGATCTGGTCACTGCCTTTTGTCCTTCTTATCAACTCCACCCCCACCTCCTACCCACCTAAAGAGATTAGCCATTCCTCTCAATCTAGTCCTTACTCAGTCCCTACTTCAACGTTACCTTGGTGAAAGCCATCTCTGATTCCGCCAGATATGAGATACATTCGCCATCCTATCTGATGACACATTCTGTTTGTAATTTCTTTTAACTTTATTTTTTGAGAGAGAACACACACACACATGCAAGCAGGGGAGGGGCAGCAAGAGAGGGGTGAGGAGAGAGAGAATCCCAAGCAGGCTCCACAATGGCAGCGTAGAGCCCAATAAGGGGCTTGAACCCATGAACCGGGAGATCATGACCTGAGCCGAAACCAAGAGTCAGATGCTTAACCGGCTGAGCCACCCAGGCATCCCAGTAATTTCTTTTTCAGTAAGACATGCCTACTAGACTTAAGTTCTATGAGGTAAGAAACCATGTTTACTTGTTCACTGCCATGTCCCTAACACCCAGAGGAGTGCCTAGAACGCAATCCTAGTAAATACTAAATATTTACTGGCTAATGACTGATGTGCCACACTGTACTTCAATACATTCCCCTTTCTAAAATTTAATTTCATTTTGTTAAATGTGTAGTTGGTTACAACTTTGTAATGACAACTGTCTTGTTATGGAGACTTACGATAAATATAGGCAAGAGAAAGATAAAAAATTACCTTCTTTCCTATCACTCTTCCCCATTAGAAAATCTTCTGTATAGGGCGTCATATCCAAACGTAATGGGAAGGAAAAGTGTGTGTTCACTTTCTCTTTCATCATTGTTACCATATTAAATGTATATCTCATAGTATTAAAACTCAGAATGCGAGGCAATTTCTTAAAACATGCCCTGAAAGACATGAAAAAAACAACTGTTAAAAATCTCTTTCAAAAGGTACTTCAACTGGTATCATTTACTGTACATTTATTTCAACATTCAACTCAGAGTAAATAATAAAAAGTATTCTAAATCATGTTCTTATTAAATGTATCTGTAACCATATATCCCCCTCTTACATGACTTCTTCCATTTTGAAAGGGTTTCCCTGTGTTTAGGTAAGAAAAATTAAAAATTACAGTACACTGCGGTAAATTCCATGAAATTAAAGGTGCTACTGAAGCATAAAAAGGCATCACACCATACATACTCCAAAGATATGGGGGGAGGGTCTCTGGTTCAGAGTTTTCTCTTCCATCTTAAGTAACAGGAAGTGACCTATTTATTTTTATAAATTAGAACTGCAAAGTCTGGCTGTTTTATTTACCAGACATATGACCCTGAACAAGTTATTTAACCTCTCTGAGCTTAATTCCTAATTTGGAAATTCCTAAAATGGAGATTAAACTGCCTATTTCCTACTACTTTTAGAATGCTGCCTGACAGCATTCAGTAAACACTGCTGGATGTTACAACAATGCAGCAGCACCAAATTAACTGGTTACCTAAATCTTATAATAAATATTGCCAGTTCAAATTTTAAAAAAAGTAATAAAACACCAATATTTCAGTTTAAACAAACTACTATATATATATATATATATATATATATATATATACTATATAGTATATATATATATATACTATATAGTATATAAAAGCTATATATATATATATATATAGCTTTTATATATATATAAAAGCTTGGATTCATGAAAAATAAAGAATTTTGGAGAATAATTCTTCATCGTACTTAGGATTCTAAGATTCTGAATCAAAAGAGTTTCTGTTTGAATCAGAAACTTAGTTAAGGAAAAAAAGGAATTTAGGGAGACCAGGTAACCAAAGGATTTCATAAGCAGAGGAAGCAAGAACTCTAAAAATCATCATTATGGATTTTTTGAACTGGCAAACGATGATGTTATAGAAGTATAAAGGAGTCAAATGATGAAGGCCCTTGTGTGCCATGTCAGACTATGAACTTAGCCTGAGAGCTAAGAGTCACTAAAGGACCTGTGGTTGACCGTGGAACCATGCTCGATTCAGAGGATACAAGACATAAATGGAACTAAAAAGAGAGGAGAAATATGTTGTAGACCTACTAAATCTATGAGACACACAAGTCACAGCTGGGAGGACACACCACATCATTCTGAATTAGGTAAGATGATTTAAGAATCATAAGCATATCAGTAGAGACTGAAGTTATGGTGGTAGAATTATTCAGGAAAGAATGAATGAACTGAGAAAAACAAAGGTTTAAATATAGAGCAAAAGATGATCCTTAGCCCATTTCTGGTGAACACTTACTAGGTTATTATAGACATTCAAAAGTATGGTAATAATATAAAGGACTGAGTAAAACTTTGCCTGAGACAAGACACTATTTTAGAAAAACAGGCAAATATTAGTCAAAAGTAGGGAATGTTTCATGAAGTAAGTTATTGAGAATGACATATATTTTCAGTAAGTTTATTTATAAAATTCCAACTAAAATGAGATTCTCCAAAGAAAATGCCTCTCAATTATCTTTTATTTATTCCTCATATCCCTCCATAGTAACAAATTTTTAATGGACCCCATTCTGTCTAAGTCTTGTAACTCATATCCTAACCCAATTCTCATCAGATGAGCTTGGCTTCTCCCTGTGGTTTCATTTAAGTATGTCTACCTTTACAATCTTTCTCTACCTTCCAACATGCTCAGATTTATGTCATCTAGAAAACTGTTGTTTGATCTCAAAGCCCTTTCTAGATTCCATTTTCCTTGTTTTTTATTGCCAAACTTCTAAAATGAATGATCTGTACTTGATAGATACCATGTAACTTGACAACCCTGCTTCTAATTGCTACAACCTGAAAAAAACATACCACTAAACTGTCTTTTGTAAAACCCAATGCTTTTACTCAGCTGTCATTTTTCCTTTTTTGTGGACTATGTCAATTGAATACCTTCCTCATGAGATTCTCTGCCCCAATTTCTAGGTTACTGTCCTATCCCGATTTTCTTTCTTTCCTGGCTTCAATTCCGTCACTTCTTCCTCTGCACTTTTAGGTTGGCTTAGATCTCACAGTCAGTCCTTTGCAAAAGTTACGGTCTTTCTCAGGCACATGTTCAAATGGCATCAACCAATTATGCAAACAATCCCCAAATCTAGATGTTAACGATTTTATGTCATTGTATGTTTCTAATCAATATTTTCTATTACTGGTCAATGCAAGTCCTCCACTTCAAGGCAGGCTGGCCTAATCCTGGACTTCTTGTACTTACAAGGTCATTTCTATTTCTCTGCCCTTGTTCCTAATAACTAACTGTATATGATGCTCTCTCAATCCAATTTCTTTTTTTTTTTTTTTTTTTTTTTTTTTTTTCTCAACGTTTTTTATTTATTTTTGGGACAGAGAGAGACAGAGCATGAACGGGGGAGGGGCAGAGAGAGAGGGAGACACAGAATCGGAAACAGGCTCCAGGCTCCGAGCCATCAGCCCAGAGCCTGACACGGGGCTCGAACTCACAGACCGCGAGATCGTGACCTGGCTGAAGTCGGACGCTTAACCGACTGCGCCACCCAGGCGCCCCACCTCAATCCAATTTCTATTTGCCATTCAAAGTTCACCTGTAGAATCAAAACATCTTTAGCCAACAAGTCTGTCCTAAACTGGCCATCTTATGGCTAGCTCTTAAGAAAAAAGTCTCTCACTTCAGAGATTCAGCGGAAGACATCTTCAGTTCATGAGGAGACTCACTATCATGATTTAGTGAGTGCACAGCAAAGGGCTAAAGGAATCAGACCTTGGTAAATATTTATAGGTTTCATGCCCAATATGGGGCTCAAACTTACGATCTGGAGATGAAGAGTCACGTCCTCTACTGACTGAGCCAGCCAGGGGCCTGGACCTTGGTAAATATTTGATTAATTAAAAGGACAAAAATAATTTGGAAAAATTTAAGGATGCTTGAAAGTATACTTGAATAACTGAATGAAAAGCTGGTAAGAATGTGCACCAAGCAGCTAACCTTAACCGTAACCACATAATTTTCATAAAAGTTTAACATGAATTTACTCTAAGTCTGTGTTTTACTACCATTTGATGATGTATCAAAATGATAAATGTTACATTTCAAAAATCATACCTTTTTTCAGCTCGTACTTTCTTCCCACAATGAGAACAAGTATACATGTTGTCACCTTCTAAAGTGTCTTTAATAGTAACTTCATCAAGAGATTCCTGCGTATTAAAGCAGATTTTAAAGTCATATTACTGTTCACAGTATATAAAATTACAAAAAGCAATAATTATAATTTGGGCAGAATACACACAGAAAAACGAACTTTTCTATTTTAAAAAACACTAAACTTTAGTAAAAAATGTCTTCCCTCAAAATGACAAGATGCTCCATGAATCTTACTAAATTTTTCAAAAGTGCAAGTATTTTGGTTTTGAATGGGGAAAAAATATCAGCTTTTTGGCCTATCTCTAATTCTTATTTGATTTGCATAATGAGAAGAAAATAGATGAAAACATGAAAGTTAATCTTCTATCAAGATAACAAAAATAAACTTGCTGTATATAAGAAATTAAAAGCAGAAAAAGTCTAAACAATATATACATTACTCACATAAATGTTCTTCATATCAGCCACTTGGCACCTCACAGTATAAAATTCTTCAGCAGTCTGACTAACGTGTTCACAATCCTGGTCAACCAACAAATATTAGCAATTTATTACAATAAGCTAAAATATACAATAAGATTTCCAAAAAGTGAAGAACAGGTACACTACTTACCAAGGACACAACATTGTTTGTAATTACACCTCCAAACAAACTTTTGACGGTATTTTTCTTTAAAAACAAACAAAGGTGAGTAATTAAAATTGGGCAAATCTGTACAAATTTCAAAGAAACTTCAGTATCCTGGTACTAACCAGTTCTGGAGACATTTCCTCAATTTTAGTAATCAGATCAGTAAAAAATTCTGTCATATCTTTCTGCTCCCCAGTATTCAGAGGCTGCTTGTCCATGGTGTATGTTTTACAAAAGGGTCTAGGATTATATGCTTTGCATTCACTCTCCTGCAAAGGAGAAGGGGGAGGGGTAGATCATGAAACAAACAAATCTGTGTCTCAAATAAAAAGAACATTATCACAAGGTTCTTGCATAAATAACGAAACAACAACAAAACGGAGTAAATCTACAAGGAATTGCTCTTCTATTTCACTGTTGTTTGATTTTCGTGGCATTTTCAGTTTAATAGTTGTAGGGGCACCTGGCTGGCTCAATTGGAAGAGCACGTGACTCTCGATCTTAGGGCTTGGGTTCAAGCCCCACACTGGGCGTACAGCATACTTAAAAAATAAAACTAAAATCTAAAAAACAAAACAAAACAAAAATTTTAAAAAAGAAAGAAAGAAAGAAAGAAAGGAGAGAGGAAGTTAAAAGGAAGGGGCAAAATCAGAAGACATGTGCCACTGCTGATGAATCTGAATACGATTCTGCTTATAATAAAAAAAAAAAATCACTGAAAACTTTTAAGCAGGAGAATAAACACTGTAAGATTTGCTAATTTTTAAAGATCGATTAGTTTTATACTTTTGAGGGTGGGAATTAAGAGGAACAAAGAAAAATCAATCAGAAAACTATGGGGGTGAATGTGACACTGTGATGCGAAAGGGACCGGACACAAAGAATTTTTCAAAGGACAAATTAACAGAATGCAGATAATGGAGATGTAACTGTTAAAAGTTACTTTTAACAAATTACTGACAAATTCAACTCGAAAAATAAGAGTATACAGTCGGGGCAAATCCAATACAAATGAACTTCATTTAATGTTTTCAACTTATACAGGTTATATCTAATTAGTTTTCCATACACAGTTTTCAAACATACCATTAAATATGTAAACATTTTTTGAAGCTCCAGAAGAGTGGTCTTATGCTTCATATCTTCTGAATACTGGAAATCAAGAGAAAATTCTCTATTAAAACATACTGATAGCAAATTAGACATTCTAGTAAATAAAGTATTACAATGTGTTTAATACCATATCTGTTTTCATTATTTTAGCTTTGTGTAGGAAAAAATACAGTCTATTCTTTACTTATTAGCAAGTTAGCATTTTAAAAATTGGAAGATTTTGCTCATTATATAAATATAGCCATCACTATTCTGTAAAAAAATGGAATAAAGAGATCTTAAAAAATAATTGCTTTCTAGATCAACACTCATTTGGTGCAATGCTGATTTCACAAGTTGGTAACTGTGCAAAAACAGAAAACATCTTAGGTGTGCAAAAAACCTGTTTTCTACAAATAAATCCATACATTTAAAAAATTCATTATAATACATGACATCTCACCATCATCTAGTTGTATCTTTCTTTTTTTCTAGAAGAGTATATCTTTAATACTGTAGAAAAATTACTGGTCAAGATGCTTGAAAATCTTCTATATATTCAAGTATCATTAACTGCGATTCAGGTATCTTGACTAGACTCATTCACTAGAGACTTAGTCTTCAACACCAGTCTTACAGCCACTTATTAGATATACTCAATCTCATCCAAATATTAAAATAAACCTAAACCTATATACCTCATCCAAATATTAAAATCAACCTAAACCTATGAAGTACTATCCTCACTACAAACTGCCTGTCATAATTTTGAAGAAGCTCTGATAGTCTCATGGAATAATAAGCCTCCCACATGCCAGAAGTATACACTAGTTATTTGCGTCAATTTTGTGGGGAGTGTTAAGTAATGTGGTTCTGCTATTTTGGAACTTATAATCAAACTGAGGACATAAGGATACTGAAATAGGAGTCTATTCAACATATAGTTACCACAAAATTATATGATATGAAGTACAATGGGAATTGAATAAAAGGAACCAACATTATTGGCAAAACAACAATAGTAATATTCCCGGCATATGAGAGGCTTAATACTCCATGAGATTAGAGTAGCAGTCACACAAAACAACATCTTCCAATATGGAACAGAACTGACACATGCAAATTATTCAAAATTCAGAATACAAAAATGGCCAGGATTTATATTTATAAAGACCTGGATTTATATTTTCATTGCTGGAGGTGAAGTATTAGTTGGCTGAAGAACAGAAGTGACAGAATTCTTCTAAACTAAGAAAAACCAAGAATATTTTATTATGTGTAAGTTCTAAATATATACCCTACATATGTATTACTACTTAAGGAAATACATGTTTGTACCCATTAGGATGGCTACTGTCAAAAAAACAGAAAACAAGTTTCAGCAAGGCGTGTGAAGAAACTGGCACCTTTGTGCATTGCTGGTAGGAATATAAAATGGCACAGCGACTATGGGAAAGCGGCAGGGTGATTCCTCAAAGAATTAAACACAGAATTCCCATATGATCCAGCAATTCCACTTCTGGGTATGTATAAAAAAGAAGTGAAAGCAGGAACTCAAAAGGTATCTGGATACTCATGTTCATGGAAACCTTATAAAAGCCAAAAGATATAAGCAACCCAAAAGCATCTGACAGATGAATGGATAAACAAAACGTGGCATTTACACACTATGGAATATTGTTCAGCCTTAAAAAATCGGGAAATTCTGATATATGCTACCACATGAAAACCTGAAGACACTATGCTAATAAGATTACATGATTCTACTTAAGTGAGGTACCTAGGACAGTCAAATACATAGAGACAAGTAGTACAATAGAAGTTGCAAGGGGTTTGGGAGAAGGGAGAATGGGAAACAGTTTTAGTTGGGGGAAGTGAAAAAATAGCTGAAACTGATGGTGGTGAATACAAAGTGAATGTACTAACTACCACAGAACTGCATACTTATATATGGTTAACATGGTAAATTTTAGTGATGTATATTTTACCACAATTAAAATACATGTAAAGCTTTCTTTAACCTTTCTGTGAACATCAGATAAGGAAATGAAAACAATGTTTACATGTAAATAATCAAGTGAACATTTGACTAGAGTAGTTTCCAAAGTCATGTCAAATTCTATTAAGAATTTTTCATATAGAGGGTGCTTGGGTGGCTCAGTCAGTTTAAGTGTCCAACTCCTGATTTCAGCTCAGGTCGTGATCTCCCAGTCTGAGACTGAGACCCACATCCACGGAGCCTGCCTAAGATTCTCTCTTCCTTTGCCCCTCCCGTGCGTGTGTGTGCATTTTCTCGCCCCTCCCCCCACCAAATTGTTTATGTAGAGAGAAGCCTAAGTTTATTTATTTTATTTAAAAAAATTTGTTTAACGTTTATTTATTTTTGAGAGAGAGAGAGAGAGAGACAGACACAGCATGAGCGGGGGAGGGGCAGAGGGAGAGAGGGAGACAGAGAATCTGAAACAGGCTCTACGCTCTGAGTTGTCATCACAGAGCCCAAAGCAGAGCTTGAACTGTGAATGGCGAAATCATGACCTGAGCTGAATGAAGTCAGACACCGAACTGACTGAGCCACGCAGGCGGCCCTAAGTTTACTTGTTAACCAAAACACCATTTATGAGACCTACTCCCAATTAGCACATCTGAACTTCTGAGTGTTATCTGGTGCTACGTATTAATTCCTGAAACTGCTAACAACAGCTAAACGGTGATCATTAATATGAAGAAGAGAAATCGCAAAGAATGGTCATGTTAACAGCTAGAAAAAAACAAAACAAAACAAAACACTGAAACTATGGGACCATGAAACTCTTTGATCATAACTAGCTCTATAAAATTAAGCAGATGGGGCCACAAATTTTGTGACAAAAATTTCCATATGCTAAATGAGTCAGTTATTCAACTACTTCTAAGCATGATCAGTCTCAGATGATAATCTTAAAAGCATTAATATAACTAAAGCTCCCCATCCCCTGCAAAAAAACCCCACCTGACTATACTGTAACTTGGAGACTTTGAAGCTGAACTTAAACATATTAAGGATTCGGGGCGCCTGAGTGATCAGTGGGTTGGGCTTCTGACTTCAGCTCAGGTCATGATCTCACGGTTTGTGAGTTCAAGCCCCGCATCAGTCTCTGTGCTGACAGCTCCCAGTCTGGAGCCTGCTTCAGATTTTGTGTCTCCCTCTCCTTGCCCTTCCCCATTCAGACTCTTTCTCTCTCAAAAATAAAGATTAAGAAAAAAATTAAAAAAAAAAAAAAAAAAGTCCTTCCCATCAAAACACTACATATATATTTAAAAAAAAAAAAAAACAAATTAAGGATTCAATGAAGGTACATAAAGAATTGCAATACTTTTTTAGGGAGGATAAATCAGGACATCAAGATGACATGATGAAGGAAAACAAAAAAGCAAGGACAGGCATAAAGTAAATTTGCCAAGAAATTATGTAAGTAGTGCAGAAGGCAAACTAAAAAACACTCCATGAAAAAGAATAAAAAGAATGAAAACCAGAAATAACAAGTTAAGAAAAATAACACGAAGCAGCGCTTACCCAAATAAACTAGGCCCACTGGCAAATTTACTTTGGAATAAAAATAAAAGAAATAAGTGATTCTGGTATATTCCCCTACTTTGTTTTAGGCTTTGCTTATTTTGTATGTGACGAAAATTTGTATTTATTTTTACTGAAAATATGTTCATTGTCTACATGGAGTATATATAGTCTACAACTATGTTTCCCCTTGAGAAATAAAGAAATTATACTACTATGTTAGGAGTACTCTATTAAACTGTAATAATAATTAAGACATACACAAGCTACCTAGCTATATAATCAAATATTGTCATTTAATTCATAAATTATTTTCTCAATGTTTTATTAAACTGAAATAATCAAGATTTAACAAAATTTAAAACTTTTCTTTAATACTTTTAATTCTGAAAGTGAGGAAAAATGTACCTTTGCAGTGAAGACAGCCTGTCTGGCCTCAGGTATCATATAAAGTTGCTGAATAGTAGAAGCCAAGTAACAAGTAGCTCCAAGGTTAGTCAGGCCAACAAATCTACACTCAGCACGAACATCTTCGTGAGGCCAGTAGTCCCATTTATAAGGTGCATGGGCTGCTGAACAAAAAGGGAGGAAAGGATCCCCCCGCCCCCCACCGAAACAAACTATTAAACATAATGTATTTTGCTTTTAATGATGGCCACTACTCTCTATCACTTTAGTTAATATACATAAAACATTATATATAACCTGAAACTAATGTAACACTGTTTCAACTATACTCAAAAGAATAAGATACAAAATTAGTAAAAACAATTATAAAAACATTCATTCCCTAAAAATCCAAAAGAATGTTAAAATCTGATTTTACTTGGCACTATATTATTTAACCAAGAAATCCCTACGTATTTCAGATACCTACAAAAAGTCCTTTACGCCTGTTTTTAAAAAATCGATGTTATTTTTTTAACATCTTAGAAACAACAGTTTATAAAGTTAAAGTGTGTTAACAGTGGATTCTTTAAGACATGCCCTTCAAAATCTCTTTTCCGCGTCCAAACATTAGAAAGATTAAAAGGAAAAGAATGCTTACACTGCATGTGTTGTGCCATAACCCAGTTGTGTATTAGCCTGTAGTTTTCAACAGATCCCTTCACCATCTCTACTAACAAATCATAAGCAGCAGCTCTGGAAGAATGTGATTTGCACTTTGGCTGTTGTCTGTCTTTTAGACTAGGCAACAAGAACAGGAGATTGAAGATATCTCTTAAAAATTCCTGGAAAAAAGAGAAAGACCAAGTATATTATCTAAAATTACATTTTAATTATATTCCAAATATAACGAATAACTTATACACAGTGAACTAGACTACATGACAATCTACAATTTTCTAAAAGGCTGTTTAAAAACTTAGAGCAGCATCATATAAAAAGTTTCCCCAATGTTCATTTCTCTTAAAGAAAACAGAATGAGTAAGGATCACCTTTACTCTTCCTTCTCAATACCTAATAGGCTCTTTCTTAGATTCCCATCTATAATGCTATTATTTTCCACTCCATTAAGTGACCAAAAGTTTTTGTTGAGGACTCATTATGTCCTATCTTGACTGCCTCTTCATTTCCTTCAGTTTCTCTGTATTTCACTCTAATAACAGTAACAGCACCAAAAGTAGCAACTTCTCCTAATGAGCAGTTATTGTGCCAGATACTACTCAAAGGCCCCCATACCAAAAACAGAGAAGATCAAAAACCTTGCTTGGAGTCACAGAGTTTAAAGACGCCAGAGTCAGGATTTCAGACACCAAGCTCTCACTTTTTATCCTAGTGAACTGAAGTGCAAGGTTTTACCATCCTAGACGTATTTTTCTCTAAATCTGATCTGCTTAAGAAAGGGTCAGGTCACCTTTCCAACCTGTTTTTCTAATTATTTCTCACACACCTCAAATACTACTATGGTACACTGTTCTGGGCTATAAAATGTCCTGGTGTACTGCGTAGAAAAGAGGTACTGTAGTTAACACTGACATTCTCCTAGCCTTAGAAAGCCTGGATTGTAAGGTGGCCCCTGGCTGTAATGTGAAAATTTGAATGGTGAATAGTTCCCTCCTCTGATATACAACTTTTCCTAAGTGATAAAAGTGGCTCACTGTGCCTTTTGTATTTGGTTTATACTGAATACCTGCTTTTCACCTGGGAGTCCAGAATTTCAGATACTGTGGTCGGTTACACAGGTACTATAAATGACAATCCCCACCACTTCACCCTGCCTAAAACCCTGACTTGTAGGTTCAAGACAGCTTCCCCGGTAGACAAAACCTCTCACATGTTGTCACACTCATCGCTGAGGAAATTAAGCACATCCTGTGCAACTCCAAGAAGACAGGACTCTTGGAAATATGTAGCTGTTTTCCACCAGAGTTGCCCAATCCTGTCTTTTTCTGTCACTGATTTCATTTTGTATTATTTTGTTGTAATAAATATTAGCCATGAGTACAACCACATGCTGATTCCTTGGAGTGATTCCCTCAGTAAATCACTAAATCTGGTGGTGTCCTGGGAGCCTCTGAGACAGGCACCAAATAAAGGACAATCTGAAATATTTTCCCATTAATGATCTCACCTCTTCCATCTCACTATTGTCAAAGAAAGTACAAAGTCCTGTCTTTGCAAGGAAAAGTATGTCAGGCTAAGAAATATGGAATGTTTCGGTTGCTCAGTCGGTTAAGAATCCACCTTCAGTTCAGGTCATGATCTCATAGTTTGTGAGTTTGAGCCCCGCATCAGGCTTCACACTGTCAGCATGGGATTCTCTCCCTCTCTCCCTCTTTCTGCCCCTCATTCACTCATGTCCTCTCTCATAAATAAATAAATAAATAAATAAATAAATAAATAAATAAAAAAAGAAAGAAAGAAAGAAAGAAAGAAAGAAAGAAAGAAAGAAAGAAAGAAAGAAAGAAATATGGAAAGTGACTAGGGTCTACTTCATACAGCTGACAGACTGATAAGACTGTATCTTGCCTATATTAGAATTCAGAGGTTAGAGCACTGTCTTTGAGACACAAGATAACACATTTACTTCAACTGGAAAAACAGGCAAATTCACTCAAAAAGAAGTAGAATTGGCTAATAACTAGTGTAAAATGAACTATCTTTGCTAATCAGTTTAAATCCAGAAATTGAACGAGTATTAAATACCTACAGCTCCAAAGCTTTAATAAAATATATTTAAATCTTTTGATAAGATAAAAAATATTTTATCAGAAATATTAGGCTGGTAAAAGCATAATGAAATGAACACTATTTTTATTTTCCTTACTCTGAGTTTACTGGAAAAGCAGGTGTCTCTGTGAAAAAGTAACCTATATATATGTCCATTTGATAAATAATGGTAAGACCATTTTGATATATTTCACAGAAAGAAGAACCTCAAATTGCTGAGAGAATACTAAAAATAGTTTCTGATAATAGATCACAGTGTGATTTTAACCTGTACTTCAGAAGAAATTCAAAGATTAAATAACATTGTTAAAATTTCCAGGGCGCCTAGGCGTCTTAGTTGATTAAGCATACAACTCTTGGGGCACCTGGGTGGCGCAGTCGGTTAAGCGTCCGACTTTAGCCAGGTCACGATCTCACGGTCCGTGAGTTCGAGCCCCGCGTCAGGCTCTGGGCTGATGGCTCAGATCCTGGAGCCTGTTTCCGATTCTGTGTCTCCCTCTCTCTCTGTCCCTCCCCCGTTCATGCTCTGTCTCTCTCTGTCCCAAAAATAAATAAACGTTGAAGCATACAACTCTTAATTCAGCTCAGGTCATGATCTTATGGTTTGTGAAATCAAGCTCCACATGGGTCTCTGTGCTGAGAGCAAGGAGCATGCTTGGGATTCTCTCCCTGTCCCTCCCCCACTCAATCTATCAAAATAAAAAATTAACATTTAAAAAAAATGAATAAAAACCAAAACTTCCATTCTCACTGTAAACATATAAACAAGGCTTAAATTTCCATTATGTAAATAAACTTTCCCAGAATTTATGTTTATAAAAATATAAAGTAGGAGGAGAATTAATGAACACACATTCTCCCTTATCAAATAATATCCACCTATAACTATATAAATTAATTTTAAAAGGCTCATTCTTGTTAACACAGTCATTTTCAATCAAATTCCATTAAAAAAATTTTTTTAATGTTTATTGAATTTTGAGAGAGAGAGAGACAGAGCATGAGCAGGGTAGGGGCAGTAAGAGAGGGAGACACAGAATCTGAAAAAGGCTCCAAGTTCTGAGCTGTCAGCACAGAGCCCAACACAGGGCTCGAACTTGGGAAGAGGGAGATCATGACTTGAGGCTAAGTCAGATGCTCAACTGACTGAGCCACCCAGGTGCCCCTCAAATTTCATTTCAGTGTTTCATACTCTTGGCAAAATCTGAGGTATATTTGGACTTGCCTATGGTTCTGCAAAAGAGTGCATGCTTCGGGTTGCGATTCTCGGCTACTCCCAAATAAACCCATTTTTGCTGATTTTAAAATAACTGGCAGGTTTAAAAAAAAATTTTTTTAACCTTTATTTTTTTTTTTAATTTTTTTTTTAAACGTTTATTTATTTCTGAGACAGAGAGAGACAGAGCAAATTTAAAACAGGGGAGGGGCAGAGAGAGAGAGGGAGACACAGAATCCGAAACAGGCTCCAGGCTCTGAGCTGTCAGCACAGAGCCCGACGCGGGGCTTGGACTCACGGACCGTGAGATCATGACCTGAGCTGAAGTCGGACACTTAACCAACCAAGCCACCCAGGCGCCCCTAACCTTTATTTATTTTTGAGAGAGAGACAGACAGACACACAGAAAGAGTGTGAGTGGGGGGGAGCAGAGAGGTAGACATAGAATCCAAAGCAGGCTCCAGGTTCTGAGTTGTTAGCAGAGCCTGACGTGGGGCTGGAACCCATGAGCCATGAGATCATGACCTGAGCCAAAGCTGGATGGACACTTAACCGACAAGCACCCCTGGCAATTTTGTTTTTTAAGGTTAATATTACGTGGTGATCAGAAGTGGAATGCAAAGACCCCCTAACAACTCCGAGGCTAGTGAACAAAACATGCCAGTACCAACAGAGCCAAATGGGCTCACTGCTCCCCTTTGAGAATTCTACATATCCTGCTAGGATGACTTACACAGAGAGAACATCAGCTTTGCCACCCCACAAGTTCATGAGAAGGAAACCTCTAAAATCATGTACAAGAACAACTATCCTAAAACAGCTTTAACCCAGATATAACAAAGAATACACACTACGAATAAAAAGAGAAAGGTTCAGAGAAAAAATGAGATATCCTAAACCCATTCTGTTGTTACTAATCAAATTACAAAATAGCCTTTATAAAAATATTTCAAGATAAAGTTGCTTCTGTTTTTGAGACTGAAAAAAATTTTAAAAGAAAGTATGACAAAATTATTGCTATAGACCACCAACTATTTTTAATGTAGAAGATGAAGAACTTTTGACAGTTGATCAAGATACAAATTTCCTTCTATAAAACGTTACTAAAAACAATTTTTTTTACAAATAGTCTTATGTGTATATGAAAAAAATATATATTTATGTTGCTCTGATTGCCCATGTCCAAATTAATGTAATGTTAATAATAATTAAACACAGAAAAAATTTAAGACAACACCATGAGGTCATAAGAAATAAATATTTTTTTCTATTTCAACAAACCACTGGAAATTAGAGTTGATGGGGATTAAGGTGTGCACTTGTGATGAGCACCGGCTAAAATAAGGAATTGTTGAATCACTGTATTGTACACCTGAAACTAATATAACATTGCATATTAACTAACTGGAATTAAAATAAAAACTAAGTAAAACAAACAAACAAAAAAACATGAGTTGAAAAATCTATAAATTTTTTTTAAATTTAAAAATATGCACAGAAACACCTATGGTTTCTCAAAATTCTTCAAAGCTATGTGAGCAATACAAGTTTGAAGACCAATATTATAAAAATGATCTCCTGTGGGGGCACCTTGGTGGCTCAGTCGGTTAAGCATCCAACTTCAACTCAGGTCATGATCTCACAGTTTGTGAGTTCGAACCCCATGTCGGGCTCTGTGCTGATAGACTATCTGTGTCTCATTCTCTCTCTGCCCCTACCCCACTTGTGTTCTCTCTCTCTCAAAAATAAATAAATAAATGTAAAATAATAGTAATAATAATAAATAATCGCCTGTGAACACAAAAGATGGACCATCTAGTTTTCCAAATTTACCTCTTATACTTCTTCAAACTCAAGCCAAACTGAACTTATAAATTTCCTGCACATATCTAGTGGTTTCCTATGACTTAGTTTTACTCATAGTCTTTTCTGGGACTTAAATGTTTCCTGCACTTTTCTACTTAAAAATACTTTATCCTGTATTACAAAAGGTGTACCTTCTTCAATTTTCCTAATCATGTAAGTGCTATGTGATCTTTCATAACCCTGATGGTCTCTTTAATATTAAGCTCTTATTTTTTACCTGAGCAATTGCAAATATCCTGAGCAACCATTATTTGAGAAGGTACATACAAATTTTGAATAAGGCAGGTTTCTCAATAATTATCTCCTGAAAAAATGAACCACTGTCAGTTCTTAACAATCCGGACTCAGTTGTTTTTTTTTTTTTTCAATGTTTTTATATTTTATTTTTGAGAGAGAGAGAGACAGACAGAGTATGAGCAGGGGAGTGGCAGACAGAGAGGGAGACACATATTCCGAAGCAGGCCCCAGGCTCTGAGCTGTCAGCAGAGAACCCAATGCGGGGCTGGAACTCATGAGCTATAAGATATGACCTGAGCCGAAGTCAGATGTTCAACTGACTGAGCCACCCAGGCACCACCACTAGGACTGAGTCTTAACCATCAATCTGTTCAATATATATTTTTGTTGCTAGATACTATGCAATGTAGTAGAGATAAGAATAGGGTTTATATTTTTAAAGGGGAATTAGAAAAATCGAGGAAGAGGGCATAAAGAGTAAGGAAAAGAAGTAGCAGTAGTGGTGATAGTGGTGACCAAGACCGTATTTAGCCTGCATAGCCTAAAATACTTACTAAAAGGCTCTTTACACAAAATGTTAACTGATTCCTGAACAAAAGTAAATTGTCAATGAAATTTTTAAAGAATTCTTAATCAATAAAGCAAAATTGTTAAAGTAGAAAAGGTATTTTAAATATCTAGGAGAAAATGAAAACTTTTCTTAATATTACACCAAACCATGGGAATGCAAGCTGGTGCAGCCACTCTGGGAAACAGTATGCAGGTTCCTCAAAAAACTAAAAATAGAACTACCCTACGACCCAGCAATTGCACTACTAGGCATTTATCCAAGGGATACAGGTGTGCTGTTTCGAAGGGACACATGTACCCCAATGTTTATAGCAGCACTAGCAACAATAGCCAAAGTTCGGAAAGAGCCCAAATGTCCATCAATGGATGAATGGATAAAGAAGAGGTGGTATATACACGTGTATATACGTATACGTGTATACACGTGTATATATATACATACATACATGTGTGTATATGTGTGTGTGTGTGTGTGTGTATAAAATGGAGCATTACTCGGCAATCAAAAAGAATGAAATCTTGCCATTTTCAACTACGTGGACGGAACTGGAGAATATTATGCTAAGTGAAATTAGAGAAAGACAAAAACCATATGCTTCACTCATGTGAGGACTTTAAGAGACCAAACAGAAGAACATAAGGAGGGAAACAAAAATAATATAAAAACAGGGAGGGGGACAAAACAGAAGAGACTCATAAATATGGAGAACAAACTGAGGGTTACTGGAGGGATTGTGGGAGGGGGGATGGGCTAAATGGGTAAGGGGCACTAAGGAATCTACTCCTGAAATCATTGTTGCACTATATGCTAACTTGGATGTAAATTTAAAAAAATAAAAAATAAAATTAAAAAAATATATTATACCAAACCAACCACCTTAAACACCTCTCCACTTCCATATCTAATTGACATCTCAAATTTAACATGTCCAAAATGGACCTCCTGATTTTGAACCCACACTTCTCCCCTAAAACCATCTATCCTGAGATTTCCCTTTCTTATTAAATGGAATTACCATTCACTTAGTTTCTGAGGCTTAAAATTGTTAAGTCATTCTTAATTTCTCTCTCTCCCATCTCACAATCCTATCCAAATTTAAGTCTGTGAGCTCTACCTTCAATAAACATCCCAAATCCAACCACTTTTCACCATCAACCCTCTTCAGAACCACTCCAAACTTCCTAACTAGATCCCCAACATATTTGCCACCCTCCTAGTTTTCTACATGGAGTCTAGATCCCAGAAAAGATAATACAAAATAATGACTTTCAAAACATGCAAAGAAGCTCAACCTTACTCATAATCACAACTAAAAAACCCAAGAGAATATTTTTCACCTATCAGTCTGGCAGAAATGAAATATTTGATATTATACTGGGTTGGCAGGAATGTGAGGAAATGGGCATTCATCCACAAACAGTGTAGGTGGGATCATAAATTGGCTCAGCATCCACTGAAAGCAACATGGTTATACTGACCAAAATCATAAAGGGACATACCCTATGAACCAGCAATTCTACTTCCAAAATTTTTTCTTAAAGATTTCCTAAGTGGAAGATGTTTATACACCTTCACTGCAATATCACTTATAAGAGCATAAGACCATTTTCATCACTAGGAAGATAGTGTGTGGGTGTACACACACACACACACACACACACACACACACACACACACACACACAGAAAAAAGAATATTATGCAGTTGTTAAAAAGAATGAATTAACTGTATACAGTATATACTGATACAGAGAATCTCTAAGGTAGGTGAAAAAAGCAAACTATAGAGCCACGTGTTTAGGATTTTAAATCTACAGACAGTAGTACATAATGGTCAGAAGCTTGGCCAAGTGAAGAGTATGAGTGACCTCAGTGAGACAAGTTGCTTAAACTGGTTATGCCTTAATTGTGTAATTTGTCCACATGGGGTCTACTAACAAAGGGCTCAAAACTTTGCCTAAGATTATTATTTAAATCAACAAAAGAAAGAAAGAAAAAATAAGCAGTCTTTTAAAAATATGGGTAAGAAAAACAAGAATTCTGGAAAAGACAGAAAAAGAATTTTTAATTCTTTTTAATATTTGCAAAGTACAGAGTTTTACAAATGAGAAGAAAAATGACAAAAGATACACAATGATTATGAACAGAAAAATTCACAAGTTAACACAAATACACAATACATAGCATACATACAAAGACACTCATCTTCAATAGTAATCAAAAACATAAAACTAAAGCAACGAGACTGCCACATGTAAGGAATGTGGGGATATCTGAGAAACAGAGATATTAGGAACATTCTAATACAGTGCAGCTGGAAGAATATACGGAAGGAACCTTTTGTAAACTAAGGTATTACAATTAAAACGAATCAAATTTACTTTTAAGAATATGAGTATAGAGGTGCCTGGGTGGCTCAGTCGGTTAACTGTCCAACTTTGGCTCAGGTCATGATCTTGCAGCTTGTGAGTTTGAGCCCAGCGTCAGTTCAGAGCCTGGAGACTGCTTCACCTTCTGTATCCCCCTCCCTCCCCTATTCATGTTGAAGGAAGGAAGGAAGGAAGGAAGGAAGGAAGGAAGGAAGGAAGGATGAAAGAGAACCTAAGTATAGGAGCGGTACCTGGGGGGCTCAGTTAAGCATCCAACTCTTGATTTTGGCTCAGGTCATGATCTCATGGTTCATGAGTTTGAGCCCAGCGTCAGTTCAGAGCCTGGAGACTGCTTCACCTTCTGTATCCCCCTCCCTCCCCTATTCATGTTGAAGGAAGGAAGGAAGGAAGGAAGGAAGGAAGGAAGGAAGAATGAAAGAGAACCTAAGTATAGGAGCGGTACCTGGGGGGCTCAGTTAAGCATCCAACTCTTGATTTTGGCTCAGGTCATGATCTCATGGTTCATGAGTTTGAGCCCAGCGTCAGTTCAGAGCCTGGAGACTGCTTCACCTTCTGTATCCCCCTCCCTCCCCTATTCATGTTGAAGGAAGGAAGGAAGGAAGGAAGGAAGGAAGGAAGGAAGGAAGGAAGGAAGGAAGGAAGAAAGAATGAAAGAGAACCTAAGTATACGAGTGGTACCTGGGTGGCTCAGTTAAGCATCCAACTCTTGATTTTGGCTCAGGTCATGATCTCATGGTTCATGAGTTTGAGCCCCTTATTAGGCTCTGCACTGACAGCATGAAGCCTGCTTGGGATTCTCTGTCCCTCTCTTTCTGCCCCCCCTCAACTCATGCGGCCTCTCACTCTCTCCCAAAAATAAACATTAAAAAAAGTGAGTAAAGGGGTGCCTGGGTGGTTTAGTCAGTTAAACGGCCAACTTTGGCTCAGGTCACGATCTCACAGTTCATGAGTTCGAGCCCCGCACTGGGTTCTGTGCTGACAGCTCAGAGCCTGGAGTTTCCTTCAAATTCTGTGTCTCTCGCTCTCTGCCCCTCCCCTGCTTGTTGTCTCTCTCTCTCTCAAGCATAAATAAACATTTAAAAAAATTTTCTTAAATGAGTATATAATGGGACAGGTATGCAAAGATGTTGTTCCCTGCAGTTGCAGTTTTTTTTTTACAACCAGTAACATAAATGTCAGTAATATATTATTTTCCTCTTTATGTATTCAATCTTTTAAACATATTTTTTAACACATTCACTTTTTTAAGTGAAGAAAGAAGATCACAGAATGGTATTTTTGTAATATAAATTATTTGAGTATTTAATATATCCATGGAAACTCCTAGAAGCCATCCATCAGCTGAGCATCATGGCAAATCAAACTACATGGGGATCTTCTTTTGAACTATCTAAACATGTTTTCTTTCTTTACAATGATTTTCATGTTATAATATGTTATCAGAAAAATCAATATATTTACACTTTGGAATAAAAATGACATACTGGTTTATGTAACAGAATACTTCAACCAGCAAAACTAAATCAAATTATTCCCAGTGAGTTTTAAGGCAAAATTTAAAAATTAGGACCTAAAAGAAAGAGTACAAGAAGGGGCTTTGCTGAATAGGGAAAGTACCACAGATTTATCACCAGAATCCCTTACACCATCCCCATGAGGGCTATCTTCCATCGTGGTTATTCCTATGTTTCTTACCACAGTTAGTAACCTCAAGAAAACAGCCATCCAAACCAAAACTAACTCCCTTAATGCAGACAATGACAAAAGTGCTAATGGCAAAGTAAATAACTTAATCTGAAGAGTAATTAGACATTTATAGATATAGAATCATTATGCATGATCTAGTATTCAATAGATTTTATGTCAAATGCGCTTTTAAAACATGAAACTAATAAAACAGATACTCTATAATGACCACTTATTAATTCCACTGTGCAAATTATTAATTCAAAATATTCAATCCTACAGAAACCGTACCACTGAAGTAGGGGTTGCCTTTCTTTCTTTAATTTTTTTTTTTTAACGTTTATTTATTTTTGAGACAGAGAGAGACAGAGCGTGAACGGGGGAGGGGCAGAGAGAAAGGGAGACACAGAATCGGAAGCAGGCTCCAGGCTCTGAGCTAACAGCCCAGAGCCCGACGCGGGGCTCGAACTCACGGACCGCGAGATTGTGACCTGAGCTGAGGTCGGACGCTCAACTGACTGAGCCACCCAGGCGCCCGGGGTTGCCTTTCTATGTACAAGTCACAGGAATTAAAATTTGTTTCAGCATTCTAAATTTAAGCCTAAGATTTATATTTCTAGGGTTCATTTTATTCAATGTTCACTTTTCCTACCAGCAATAAAGTTCTAGCAACGTTTATGTTTGCATGTTTAAGATAATTTTAACATATCCACATACAACCCAACAACAAAAAAGGTTTCAATCATATTTCATATAGACATTTGATGTCTTAATACGTACCTGTCCTTCTCTTGAAAATTTAAAGGGTGGTTTGTGTTTAATGACACTTGTTGCAAGCCTTAAGAGTCCTGTAAGCCCATCATCTTCTATATTACCATCTTGATGATCAAGGATTTCCCTGCTACACAAAAAAGAACACACGCAAGATAGTTCACATAATTATGTCCTTTATATCTTTTTTCAACAATATAACTGTCAATTTCACATTTAAATTTACCTTCGGATACAGTCAGCCAAATGTCGTGCCAAAGCATCTAAGTCGAGGAGTGTGGTCTTAATACAAAGAGAAAATACAAAATTCAAATACATATATATATATTTTTTTTGTTTAGTAGCCAGAGATTACTAAAACAAAACACATCCTTTCCTTGTAAGAAGAATTCAGTCTCCCAAATACACGAATATACCATTTAAATTATAAATAATACAGTTATTCTTTACCTATACATGATGTCAATTAATAAAATTATAGTTGTAGGGGTGCCTGGGTGGCTCAGTCAGTTAAGTGTCCGACTCTTGGTTTTGGCTCAGGTCATATCTCACAGTTTGTGAGTTTAAGCCCACAACGAGCTCCACACTGACACTATGGAGCCTGCTTAGGATTCTTTCTCTCCCCCTCTGTCCCTGCCCCTCCTCTGCTGTTTATCTGACATCAATATTTTATGAATACTCAAGTAAATTAAAACACATTCAATTTTTTAAAATTATTTCTCAAATAAAAAGTAGAATACTTTAAGAATTCAACGTACACTGCTCCTTAAAAGAAGTGCAAATACTACAGGATTTTTTAAAATGTAAAGTATATGAAAGGCACTGGGATTAAAACACATTTTTAAAAATTTTTTAATTTTTAAGTAATCTCTACACCCAAGGTGGGGCTCAAATCTAACAGCCCCAAGATCAAGAGTTGAATGCTCTGCTAACTGAGCCAGCCAGGTGCGCAAATTAAAACACATTTTTTAAAAAGAGGGAAAATGTTTCCTAAATACCTAAATGTATCTTCTTTCTCATTTTGTTAGAGGCATTTTTGCTTACTAAATTTATGAAGGAGAAAAAACAAAAGTCTTAGGCGACAAGTTTGTCTTTGAAGTTAATTTGTTTTAACCATCTCAAAATATTTTAGTCTAAGAAAATTAGATCAGTAAACTGATAGTTTACCTTAAATTCTATCTGAATTGCAATTTTATTTTACATATTCAAAACTCCAAATCCACATGCTATTACAGAAACCTGTATATTTACATTTAAAGTCTGAACTTCACATTCCAAGTAAGATTTTACATCTACAAATCCTACTCAGAAGAAAGGAAATTACTTCTAGGTACCAGATGAAGACACTTCAACAAAGGTCAAAGTAAAAAGAACAAAGGAATTACAGCAGAACAAAACAGTACAACTACAGTAAAATAATTACGGCATTTTCAACTCTTATAAAATGATAAAAATGCCCTTAAAAATAAGGACCTATATAAAGTCATAAACATACATGTGTATAATCCATCTCTATTAGCAAGTTAATGCATAATTTTCTGAACATACCTGACTAGCATCCTTTATATGTATATTGTCAACTAATTTGCACAACAACCAAAAATACTCTTTACATCCAGGTTTTAACATTGGTTCTTCTTCATAATCATCTATCTGTTAAAAAAAATTAAAACTCTGTGAAAACACTTTAAAAGGGGGAATAATTTAAAATTACAATACATCTAAGAAACTACAGACCTTACAAAAAAAATTAAATCCCTGTAAAAGCAGTATTCAAAATTTAATAAAGTATGGAGAGAACACTTCTAGTTCCTGTAAAATTAGAATAACTACGTCCATAAATAAACGAGAACTTTCAGAAAAATATTACCCTCAAATTTCTTATAACCTGTGATGAATTAAGAATTCAATGAAAATGTATCAACAAAAGAAACCTACAGAACATGAGTATATACAAACCTACGCAAATGCAGTGGTCTTTTATAGTTTTGAAATATAAAACATAAAAAACATTTTACATATCTCACATACTTAATGACAAGTAAATATGGAGGAGAAAAATGTAAATCCTACAATGAATCATACTTCTGAGATTAGTAAAATTTACTTAATGAGCTATGAATTTATTACATGGTAGAAGAATTTTTTACGAAGCTAGGATATATACTGGAACAGTAAAGAAAACTGAAAATTTAGAATATCATAATGATAGAATACTGCAAAAATCTGTGTTAGTAAATAAGAAAGCTTCATTTATCATGTTTTTATCATTTTATTTATTTATTTATTTATTTATTTATTTATTTATTTATTTATGTTTATTATTTGAGAAAGAGACAGAGAGTAAGCAGGGGAGGGGCGGAGAGAGAGGGAGACAAAGAATCAGAAGCAGGCTCCAGGCTCTGAGCTGCCAGCACAGAGCCCAATGCAGGGCTCAAATCCATGAATCGCGAGATCATGACCTGAGCCAAAGTCAGCCGCACAACCGACTGAGCCACTCAGGCGCCCCTTTATCATTCAATTTATTAACACAAGGTCCAAAACACAGTAAGAACAAATGCTATTTCCAAAACAGAATACCCATGAGAGATTCCACAGAGCTGAAATTAAAGCATACAAATTCCATTCCTAGGTGTAATGTGTCACTCAATATGTCCACAATGCTGCCACTTTAAGAACTTTATGACTATCCTCTTGGTAAAAACTACATACAGTGAACAAGTACTCAAAATTACTCCAAGTATATAATACAGTGATTAAAAGTTGACACAAAGAAAACTGCAGAAATAGAAACAGCTACTAAACACAGTAAAACTTACCCTGATAGGTTTGAGTGCTTGAGCATCGGGAAGAAATTTCAACAATGTTGAAGCAGCCAATAGCAGAAAGGACCGATTGATTGAGTCTCCTCCATCTAGCCCTGACAGAGATAACTTATAAAGACCATTGCAAGACTCATGACGGACAGCAGTCTAAATGAAAAAGAAAGTTCCAAAGACATTATGAATTAAGTATTTAAAAGTTAATCTTTAAATATGTCAGCAGAAATAACATGTTAGATGGCTTCTTTAGTAATATATTTTTAAATGCAATATTCTGATCACATACTCACGCACATAAATATCAAATAAAGTACCCCAAAGTATACAGTAATATGTAGAAACATGTTAGAAATTCCCAAATATGGTCATGATAAAAACAAACATAATAACAACAAATACAAAAGGGACTAAGGAAAGGATATTCATAATAATTTATTTACAAAACTAAATAAAAAGAGAAAATATTTCAGAACAAGAAGCAATTTAGAAAGTACTTAACCAGAACATTTTACAGTTTCTAAGGGACTTGCCCAAATGTCACAATCATTACCTGGGACACAGCCAGAACAAGAATATGCATTCAACTCAGAGCTAAAGGTATTAAGACGAAGTGACCTAAAATAATGTGACTACTGTGGTTAAGTGTTTTATCAAGAATATGTTTCTACCATTTCACTTAGGAATATGGTATAAGCAACATCGAGATATGGTTAGTGAAAATTATATTGACCTGAGTGTTGACATCAAAATCAAAATATATTTGACTAATTTTTATTATCTCTTGTATCTAAGGATACACTCTAATTAAACAGAAAAGGAAAAAAAACTTCTCTAAAATATAAATTACCAAAATAAACACTCGAGTCCTTCCCAGAAAAAGATTTTCAAAATTCTAAAGCAAAATAATCAGTTTTATTTCAGAAAAAAGACAAATATGAATGTTACAGACTAACATTCACATTTACGTGTATATAGTTAAAACATAATGAATCTTAAAGTATTTAATAAGTATATTCCAGTTAATGGAATATATTTACGAAATCAAGTCCATTTGTTTCCATTAGCTCTTTTTTTTATTATCAATGCTAATAATATCAAATAATATGAAGAGTAATAGTTCTAATCTTCAATCCTTATCTTACCTCAGGAATAAGGAGAGTCAATTTCTTTAACCAATCTTGTAAATGGTCACTATCAGCAAGGCTAGATTTCACTAATGAACAGCAATGTGCCCAACTCACCAAGAGCCACATTGAATAATGTGAAACTAAAGAGAAATTAGAAAAAAATATGACTATAAGGATTTGTACTGTAAAGAAAACACAATGTTCATTATTAAACATTATCTAGTTACGCAAATCTTTATCTATTAAAAACTACTTTTGTAGAATCCTTACCTTCATGCCTAGACCTGTGATCGGACTGAGCTTTCAAAACTCTGTAAAGTAAAAAAAAAATCCACCACCACCAATTAAATTCAGCAATAAAATAAAAATGACTCAATTTATTACCACATATCCTTTCAAGTTATACAATGTACTCCCCCAAAAGAATAAATTTTAAGAAAAATATCTGTTTTTCCTATAGTCCTTATCTTTTAAAGAAACACTGGTAAAAAATTATTATAGACCACTCCATATGATTGTTCAGATTTAATGAACAATATCTGAGTGAATACAGTATTGACTGAAATAAGTGAACCCTCAGGAAATACTCAGGATTTAGTTACTAAAAAAATGTATATTACAAAGAGAAAAGTTATAATGGTTTCGATTGCAAACTTCAGACTTCCAATTTTAAAAATAAAATCATACACTGACATATAATGCCCTTCCTTTAGTACTGTTAATGCCAATTTCTATCAGAAATGGTTAAAAGCAAATTATTAAAAAGTAGAGAAAACTTAATTCTGTATTATTTTAGAACCATTTTTCTCCATACATTTAGTAACTTCAGTAGAAAATGTGCTACTACAATTTAAAGTATTAAAAACTTTCATTGTAACAAAACCAATAAATGGGGATTATTTGTCTTATAAATAAATAGTTTGGAAAAGAAAAAGCACTGATCTCTAGCATCCTCACTTTGTTATAATTAACAAAATACCTTTCAAACTCTCAAAAAGAAAGTAAAAAGTACTAAGATACAACTTATGTATCATATATTTGTCCGTATTTCATGTTTAGTTATTATCATATTGGCATAATCAACTTTACCAAAAGCAACCTACCCATCTTTTAAATATATAGCATAAGAAGATTTTTGATAACACAGGCAAAATATTTGCTCTAACTGCCTTAATTAATACAAACCTACCACCATATGAACTCAAAATGGGGGCCTATGAAAAGATAACGGTGCATGAACAGGCACTGAGAAAAAACAAGGATGAGGAGTGGTAGAATGAAAACAAGAATTGCCACAGAGTGAACCAGCTTGAATAGCAGAAGTTGGTAGCAAACCTGCATGTTTATTTTTTCTCGTGTGAGACTAACAAAGTCATGTGAACATTTCTTAATTCTCAAGAAATAAAACCAGATTAAAGCAGTTACTGAATTGCCTTGTTACCTCAATGTATTGTGGTATGTTGGAAGAGTGAGGTAGAGTGTGGGTTAGTGAGGACACAGAGGAAGAGTTAAGAATTATTTAAGTGAAGAGTATTGGTGGTGAGGGTATAAAATTTATCTGATCATACAATCAAAGGCATGTTATAGTAATCTCTTCATTTCTACATGCTGTCCATTCCTAAGTTTTATAAACAATGAGACAAAGTATCTGGTACTAAAAATACATTCTTGAGCAAGATCAGATATAGTTCATATAGAACTCAGTGTCTAGTGGATGGAGGTAGATATTGATTAAGCAATGAATGTGAATTCAACTGAGAGAGAGACCCAAAAAACAGGGTAAATTATAAAAGAAATAATCTTAAAATAATCATGCTATTTATATGCAACCACTGCCTATGAAGGTGACTTTTAAAAGCATCTAAAAACAGCTATCAGCTATTAGCCATGAATAAGGTCAAGCAATTTCAAACGTGTTTACATTAGCTTTATAAATCATTTGAGTATGATAGCAAACTTCAGCCCAACATAAATACCTACACAATATTTAGAAATTAATTTCACAACTTTAACTTATGTGATTATTAAAGGCATACAGTCAGGTACCCATGTATCAGTCAGCAATTACCACACTTGAATTTTTGCATTAAAATTTTGTACATTATTTTCAAAAAAAGAAATCTCCACTGTAGCCCAAATTAAATGGGATATCGCCTGGCTAAACTATATTCATATACACATATTTCCAGCTCTGTCCACCAAGGGCCTAGAAACAAGGAGTCCTCAGTAGCAATGAGTATACCAAGAACCCATATTTTGTTCCTCCCCAACAAGAACTACAGCTTCTTAAAGAAATGGCTGATTCCAGGACTAAGGTAGAGAAATTACATGCCTTGAGGATCTTACAGTGACAGGAAAAATAAAAAAGGACTCCTTCCCTCCACCCCAAATAATAGGGATATGTCAAAATGACCCATGAACAAGCTTGAGGCGGCCAGCTCAGGCATAATTTGAGTAAAGTGAATAGTAATAGTAATGAACTGCAACAAACCGAGTGAAAAATAATCCATTAATTCAAACTGATATGAAGTAAAAGGAAGAAGAGAAAACTCTTCTTCAAAACACAATGTCAACGAATAAGCATAAAAGGAATGGTTGTAAGTCAGAAAATCACTAGTTTCCAAACATTTACTAATAACTGAATTAGGCAAGAATCATCTCTGCTGAAAATGAATGAAAGTTTTATGAGGAGCAGCTTCCCACGGGTTACTTTTCATTAGAAAAAATCAGAAACCTTACTGTAAAGAAACCTGCAGGAAACAAAATAAACTAGTAAAAATTAGTATCATTAATAATGGGACAAACTGACATCACCAGTTATGTATTGAGAAAGACACTTTACTTACAGAGTACTGCTGCTAAAAATGTATATATTCCTGCTAAAAATGTATATAATCTGAATTTAATCATGAAGAACAATCAGGAAAACCTAAATTGAAAGGTGCTTTATAAAGCAACTGGCCTGCACTACTCAGAAATGTCAGTATCATGAGAGGCTAACGAAGTATCCCTGGGTAAAAGGAAATGGAAGAAATACAACCAAATGCAGTACATGATCCTAGACCAGGGGGGGAAAAAAACACTATAAAGAATATTAATGGGACAATTTGAGTGTGAACTATATATTAAATAACACTATCATAACCATGTTAAACTTGCTATATTTGAGTGTTTACTCCAATTATTAAGAAAATGTCCTGGTATCGAAGGATTATGGGTAAATGGTCATGATATCTGAACCTTACTCTCATAAAATTCAGGACAATATATAAATAAATACGTGCACAAAGACACACACACACACACACACAGAAAATGAACGTTCATGATTATGCAATAAAAACTGACAAAATGTTGACAATACACAAATGAAGATGAACAGTAGAAAAGTTAAGATGCCCTAACAGTTTTTCTGCTCACTTAAATGTTTTCAACATGAAATTTTAAAACACTCCATTCTTACTACAAATACATACATAAATTATGTAAAAACTTCATACCTAGGAGCCAGATTATCATATGTATAAGTAACAGACATAAGTCGCTGAATCAAACTGGTTCCTTGGACAAGAACAAGAAATACCTTCAAAACAAAAAACATTACAAAAAAATCTTTAAATATGCTAAAACACAAAAATGCATTTTTAACCCAAAACTCCAAATTTGATTTTTATCTATGACAAAGAAAATCATACAGTAAAAATATCAATATTAGAAAATCAGAATTTTGCGAACAAACTTAAGAATAGCAACTTAAAAAAAATGAAAATTTAGAAATACAGAGGCCAAACTATTTTAGTATTATTATTATTATTATTTTACAAAACTATTCTTTGTATTTGACCCACAAATTCTTTACATGTCACCCACATGGGTGAAAAAAACATATTACACATGTCGGTGGTTTATTGGGGTGGTGAAGGAGAATTATACATTTTTAAATTTTGAAATAAGTAAGGCCAAGCAGCAACAGAGATCTCAACCATCCTGAAACAGAGAAAAAGATGAATACAGGGCATAGATTCTAGATTAAAAATCCTGAGGATCAATATTTAGTTTGCAAACTTTCAAGCTGCATGATTCTAATAAACTACTTAATTTTTAGGTATTAGTTCTTCTATATAATGGGAATTCTATATAATGTTCTATAGAGTTCTATATAATGGTAGAAAATAATTTGCTAATTTATATAAATAAAGAATTACTGACTCCCTTCTGCAGATCGAAACCCTTCTGGGCACTTATGTTATAAGCACTGTTCCCATCCTGGAGGTTTGAATCCACTGCAGCAGATAACATAGAAAGCACTGTAACACAAGGAATACAATGTGCCACATGAGCAAAAAAAAGAGAGCAGCAACTAAACCTGTCCCTGGTGAAATCAGAACAGCTTTAAGGAAAGCGGTCTAGGCTGGAATTTGAAAGTTCAACTTGAAATGTGAACGTTCTGAAAAGCTTTTTAAGGATAACAAATGAAATAATGCATGACAGTAAATTATGAAAAAATTAGTGTTCTTCCTCACTATCTATAGAGTATCAAAACTCGCTAACTTTGTCTCTAGAATTAATATAACAAAGATTTTTGTTCCCAAATAGCTTAATACATTAAGTTCTGATTATGATAAACCAATGGAAAAAAATATTTAGTAAGCACCTTTTCTAAACTATAGAAGTATGTGCACAGAAAAAAATCATAACTATTAACGGTAGTCACCTATGACTAGGAGGATAGGTTCACCTATATATTCCAAATTATTGTCAATAAGCATGTACTTGCATATACTTTTTAAAAAACAATATTTTTAAATTCCTTATGTATGTAGTTTATATCTATACTATATATATTTATTATTAAAATCTCAAGAGGATGGGGCGTCTGGGTGGCTGAGTCGTTTAAGTGTCCGACTTTGGCTCAGGTCATGATCTCGTGGTTCACGAGTTCGAGCCCCGCGTCGGGCTCTGTGCTGACAGCTCGGAGCCTGGAGCCTGCTTCCGATTCTGTGTCTCTCTCTCTCCCTGACCCTCCCCCCATTCATGCTCCGTCTCTCTCTGTCTCAAAAGTAAATAAATGTTAAAAAAAAAAAAAAAAACACATTAAAAAAAAAATCTCAAGAGGAAACCACTAATCAAGGTCAAAGCTGTGAAGTTATTTAATGAGTTAATGGAAAGGGGAGCTTTCAAATTATAACTTGGAAAGATTATTCTGGAAAAAAATTAACTGAAACATTATAGCAATGCAAGGTTAAAGTAAGTAAGTAATTGGCAATAAGCAATACTGGAAAACACATTTAGATTACACTGTAGTCTCCATAGTCTATTTTAATTGTATTAGCTGTAAATGATTTGGAATACTAACAAAATCATCTGGCCCCTTTAATCTCCAAAATTCCAAAAGGGAAATACGCTTCAGGTTTCAATTTTCACCAGTAGTTTCCAATCTATGTTCACTACAGAACCTATTTCTCTAATCAGAAACAACTCACAATTCTAGAGTTTCTAGGGTCAGCTATGAGGTAAGATGCTGTTCTCAAAAGGTTACAAATGAGGAAGAGATCTCACTAAAAACCTGTCTTCATCTGTCCCCATTTCCCAATTCAGGGATGGAACAATTCGAACAGCAAATATTTGATCACATGAACAAAAGAATCCACAGCCAGAAAGAATTCTAATTATACTTGTGGATGTCATCCTGGTTATGGTGCCATTTTCATTCAGCTCTAAATATACCATTCTATCAACTTGCTTTGTGATGTTAGGGCTGGTACATCATAAACTAAATTCCTCTTTTGCCAGCTGGTTTCTATGAGGTTCCATTAACCTGGGACACTAGAGAGATTACTTTCTTGCTTGTTCTGTCAGCATTGAAACATAAGTATTTAACCCATTTGATTTCAGAAGCCATTGATTTCAGAAGCAGTAGCAGAACACCTTCCTCAGAGGCCTAAACTGCAGGCCAACAAGATCCTTATAACCTCCTCATTTCTGATAACCCCAAACCTTTTCCATATGCTTCTCAAACCCTAGAGGTGGTGAATGGTTACTCCTTTGGGTTACCTCAACATTTTCCTTTTACATACTTAGTCCTCCAATACATACACGTAAAAACAATTATTTACTTTAAATCACCTCTGTTCAAACACCTAGTGGGGCTTATTTCCCTAAATGGACCCTGACAAATTTAGTATATAAATTACTGTGTAAATGACTAACTAACTACAGTTGGGGAGTACAGCAGAATGACATTCATTCCTGAAATTTGGATAATAAACTGAAAAACATTACTATTTCATAATTACTACTCAATTTAAAATGAAGGTATCACTTCAGCAGTTACATCATATTGTAGTAGTCTGGGATCATATTCCTTATGCATTAGCGTATTCTTAACTCGATAAAACACAAATAGAATTCATTACTATAATCTAATGGGAACTTCTGTACTTTACCTCTGTTAATCTTGGTATATGAAGACCCTTGGCATGATCACCAGCAGCCTTTCTTGATTTACCAGGCCAAGTTCTTTTCCTATGGCTTTCTGCTATACCAGACCAGGCAAAGACATCGTGATAAGCTAAATCCAAATCGGATGGATCTATTGCAAACTGGCATATTAACTTCAGCAAGCAAGCAAGACAGTCTAGCTGCCACTGTGGAGAAGAAGAAAATGTCATTTCCCTATTTTGGTTAATTTAATATGGCCACTATATAACCTGAAATTGAAAGCTAGAAAGTAAAATTAAGAGATGAAGTACTGTTGTTTTTCCATGCAAATGACATATACTCCAATATTCTGGAGCCAAAGCAATTCCCCAAAATTGTAAAAAATAACAGAAGATTTTGCACTTTACATAAGGAGATTTAAAATAAAAATATTTTTGGTAAAATATTTCATATGAAAATTAATTTCTGATTTAAAGCTCTACTTTAGAATTTTAAAAACACCTCCTGTGAGTAAATTAGTAAGTATCATTTATGTGCAAGATGAAAGTTTCAGAGTGCTCACATCAACAGCTATTTTCCACTCTTCCTAATCCAACTTCCAAATTGTATAGCTAAACCAATATTCCAGGTAATGCAGCAACACTACATTAGATTTTCAAGAAAGTTATCAAGAAATTTCAGTAAGAATAGTCTTTTTAACAAATGATCCTAGAAAACTGAATAGTCATACTGAAAAAAGTAAATGAAACAAACCCCCAACTTCACTCTACATATAAAAAAATTAACTCAAAATGCATCACAGAAATAAATGCAAATAGTACTTATAGTAGAAAAAAAAAAGGGGGGAACATACTTGCGGTCTTGGAGCAGAGATTTCTAAATAAGATATCAGTTTTGTTAAAATTAAAAACCTCTCTGCTTAAAAGACACTGTCAAAATAATGAAAAAAGCAAGCCACAGATTGAATACAAATATTCCCATACATACATGTAGTGGAAAAACTTGTCTAAAATAATTAAGGAAAAAAAAAAAAGTCTTACAACTCTTTGCTAAGGTGGAAAGGGAAAGGAAAAGGAAAGGAAGAACAACAACAAAAAAGTCCACGATATGAACAGACACTTCATGAAAGAAAAAAAAAAAATCATGGTCTTAAAAAGTATGAAACTTAAGAGATTCAGTGAAATAAGTACTAATGAAGGAAATTCATAAACACTTACATTAAAAGAAAAAGATCTCAAATCAAGAATCTAACTTTCCAACTTAAGAACTAGAAAAACTAAACCCAAAGCTAGAAGAAATAAGGAAATAATACACAGCAGAGGTAAATAAAACATAATAGAAAGACAATAACAACAACAAAAAAATCAATGTAAATAAAAGTTTATTCTTTGAAAAAAACAAAACCTTTAGCTAGAACTAAAAAAAGTGAAATTTGTCAAATCAGACATAAAAGTGGGAATTTTTCTACCAATTCTACAGAAATAAAAAGGATTCTAAGAGTATAATAGATAAATGTAAGCCAAAAAGCCAGATAACCTACATGAAATGGACAAATTCCTAGAAACGCAAAACCTACCAAGACTCAATCTTGAAGAAACAGAAAATCTGAATAGATATATAACTAGTGATGAGATTGAATCAGTATATAAAAATCTCCCAATAAAGAAAGCCTTAGACCTGATAACTTCATTAGTAAATTCTACTAAACATTTAAAGATGAATACCAATCCTTCTCAAATTCTCTAAGAACAGAGCATTCCCAACCCACTCTATGAAGCCAGCACAAGCTTGGTATCAATGAAAGAAAAAGTCACTACAAAAAAAATTACAGACCAAGATCCCTGAGGATTAATGATGCAAATATTCTTGAAAAAACGTTAGCAAACAGAATTTAGCAACACAATAAAAGGACTGTACATGACCAAGTAGGATCTGTTCTTAGAATGCAAGAATGACTCAACATACAAGAATCAATCAATACTCCACAACAAAATGAAGAAAAAAGACCACCTGATCATTTCAATTGATTACATGCAGAAAAAGCACATGAAGTAATTCAACACTCTTTCATGATAAAAACACTCAACAAAATAGAAAGAGGTTAAGCATCAGACTCCTGAACTCAGCTCAGGTCATGATTCCAGGGCCATGGGACTGATGGCTATCTTGGGCTCCATGCTGAGAATGGAGTCTACTTAAGACTCTCTCTTTCTCAGCCCCACCCTCCACCACTGCTCACACAGTAAGCAGGCAAAAACTCTAAAATTGAAAAGAGAAAGAAAGAAAGAAAGAAAGAAAGAAAGAAAGAAAGAAAGAAAAGAGAGGAAGGAAGGAAGGAAGGAAGGAAGGAAGGAAGGAAGGAAGGAAGGAAAACAAACTACCTGAGCATAAATAAAAGCCACAGATGAAAAACCCACAGTGAAAATCATATGAAATTGTGAAAGACTAAAAGCTTCTCCACTAAGATGAGGAATACTGGCTTTCCTCACTTCTGTTCAGCATAGTAGGGGAAGTTTTGGCCTGAACACTTAGGCAAGAAAAGAAACAAAAGGCATCTAAGTTAGAAAGGAAAATTATCCATTTGTAGAGGATATATAGAAAACCTTAAAGATGCCAAAGAATAGCTCTTAAGATAAATGAATTCAGCAAAGTACAGGATACAAAGCCAACACACAAAATTCACTTCCATAGGTGAACAATGAGCAATATGAAAAGGAAATTACAAAAATAATTCAATTCACAATAGCATCAAAAGAATAAAATACTGGGGCGCCTGGGTGGCTCAGTCGGCTAAGCCTCCGACTTCGGCTCAGGTCAAGATCTCACTGTCCGTGGGTTCGAGCCCCACGTCGGGCTCTGTGCTGACGGCTCAGAGCCTGGAGCCTGTTTCAGATTCTGTGTCTCCCTCTCTCTGACCCTCCCCCGTTCATGCTCTGTCTCTCTCTGTCTCAAAAATAAATAAACATTAAAAAAAAAAAAAAGAATACTTAAGAATTAACCAAGAATATGAAAGTCTTCTACAATGAAAATTATAAAACAATGCCGAAGAAAATTAAAAACAATACATGGAAACACATCACATGTCCATGGATTGGAAGACTTATTATTACTCAAAACAATCCGTAACAAAATATGACATTTTTTGCAGAGGAAAAAAAAAAAACAACCCATGCTAAAATTCAAAGGGAATCTCACGGGACTCCAATGCCAATACAATCTTAAAAGAGAAGAACAAAACTAGAGGACTGACACTTCCTGATTTCAAAACTTACTACAGACCTACCGTAATCAACATGATGTGGTATTGGCATCAGATACATATGCAAATTAATGGAAAAGGGGCACCTGGGTGGATCAGTTGGTTAAGTGTCCAACTCTTGATTACAGCTCAGGTCATGATCTCCCAGTTCAGGAGTTCAAGCCCCACTTGGGATTCTGTCTCCTCTTTCTGCACCTCCCCCTCTTGTTCTCTATCTCTCTCTCAAAAGAAATAAAAATAAACTTGAAAAAAAAGATTAATGGAAAGGAATAAAGCACCCAGAAATAAACCCTCACATTTATGGTCAAATGATTTTTAACAAGGGTGCCAAGACCATCCAATGGGAGAAATGACAGTATTTTCAAAAAACAGTGCTGAGAAACCTTGGATATCCACATGCAAAAGAATAAAGTTGGACCCTTACACACTAAAACACCATATACAAAAATTAACTCAAAATAAATCAAGGCCCTACGGACTTCAAGCTGTATTACAAAGCTTGAATCATCAAGACAGTATGGTACTGGCACAAAAACAGACACTCAGATCAATGGAACAGAATAGAGAACCCAGAAATGGACCCACAAACATATGGCCAACTCATCTTTGACAAACCAGTAAAGAATATCCAATGGAATAAAGACAGTAAAGACAGTCTCTTCAGCAAGTGGTGCTGGGAAAACTGGACAGCGACATGCAGAAAAATGAACCTGGACCACTTTCTTACACCATACACAAAAATAAACTCACAGTGGATGAAAGACCTAAATGTAAGACAGGAAGCCATCAAAATCCTCGAGGAGAAAGCAGGCAAAAACCTCTTTGATCTTGGCTGCAGCAACTTCCTACTCAATACGTCTCCAGAGGCAAGGGAAACAAAAGCATAAATGAACTTTCGGGACCTCATTAAATAAAAAGCTTCCCCACAGCGAAGGAAACAATCAGCAAAAGAAAAAGGCAACTGACAGAATGGGAAAAGATACTTGCAAACGACATATCAGATAAAGGGTTGGTATCCCAAATATATAAAGAACTTACCAAATTCAACACCAAAAACACAAATAATCCAGTGAAGAAATGGGCAAAAGACATGAATAGACACTTCTCCAAAGAAGACATCCACATGGCCAACTGACACATGAAAAAATGCTCAACATCACTCACCATCAGAGAAATACAAATCAAAACCACAATGAGATACCACCTCCCACCTGTCAGAAAGGCTAACATTAACAACTCAGGCAACAACAGATGTTGGTGAAGATGCGGAGAAAGAGGATCTTTTTTGCACTGCTGGTGGGAATGCAAACTGGTGCAGCCACTCTGGAAAACAGTATGGAGGTTCCTCAAAAAATTAAAAATAGAACTACCCTATGACCCAGCAATTGCACTACTAGGCATTTATCCAAGGGATACAGGGATGCTGTTTTGAAGGGACACATGCACCCCAATGTTTATAGCAGCACTAGCAACAATAGCCAAAGTATGGAAAGAAATGTCCATCAATGGATGAATGGATAAAGAAGAGGTGGTTTATGTGTGTGTGCGTGTATTATATATATACACATATATATCATAAAGATATGAAATCTTAAAGAATGCAATCATAAAGAATGAAATCTTGCCATTTGCAACTACGTGGATGGAACTGGAGGGTATTATGCTAAGTGAAATCAGTCAGAGAAAGACAAGTATCATATGACTTCACTCATATGAGGACTTTAAGACACAGAACAGATGAACACAAGGGAAGGTAAACAGAAATAATATAAAAACAGGGAGGGGGACAAAATACAAGAGACTCTTAAATATGGAGAACAGAGGGTTACTGGAGGGGTTGTGGGAGGGGGGATGGGCTAAATGGGTAAAGGGCATTAAGGAATCTACTCCTGAAATCACTGTTGCACTATACGCTAACTTGGATGTCAATTAAAAAAATAAAATTAAAATAAATAAATTAGTTAAAAATAAATAAATAAATAAATAAATAAATAAAGGCCCTAAATATAAGAGCTAAAACAATAAAACTCTTACAAGAAAAAGTAGGATAGAAGCTTTATGACAAAGGATTTGGACACATGATTTCTTGGATAGGACAGGTAACAAAAGAAAAAACAGACACACTAGACTTCATTAAAATTAAAAGATTTCATGCACAAGGCTATCCACAGAGTAAAATGGTAACCCACAAATGGGAGAAAACATCTGCAAACTATATAAAGGTTTAATATTCACAATATATAAAGAACTTCTAAAACTCAACAAAAACCCAACAACCTGATTCAAAAATGAGCACAAGAGTTGAAAAGACAGTTCTCTCAATGGCCAAAGAACATAAGAAAAGATGCTCAACTTCACTGTTTATTAAGAAATGCAAATTAAAACAACGAGATAGCACTCAACACCCATTAGGATGGTTGATATCAAAAAACCAGGAAATAAAAGTGTTGGCAAATATGTACAGAAACTTGTGCACTACTGGCAGAGATGTAAAATGGTTTAACTCCTGTGGGAAACGACATGGTGGTTCCTCAAAAAAATCTAAAAACATAATTACCATATGACCCAGCAATTCTACTCTTGAAGAAATGAAAGCAGGGTCTCAAAGATATTTATACACCTATATTCATAGCAGCATTATTCCCAATAGGTATAATATGGAAGCAACCCATGAATGCATGGATATACAAAATGTAGCATATGCATACGATGGAATATTATGTATGCAGCCTTAAAAAGGAAGGAAATTCTCCAATAGACTACAACAAGGATGATGCTGGAGGACATTTTGCTAAATGAAATAAGCTAGTCACAGAAAGACAAATACCACATGATTCCATTTACAGGAGGTACTCAGAGTAGTCAAAATCATGGAGGCAAAGTACAATGGTGGTTTGTCATGGGTTGGGGAGAGGGGACAATGGGGAGTCACTGTTTAATAGGTATAGTTTTAATTTTACAAGATGAAAATAGTAATGGGGTTAGATGATGGTGATGATTCCACAACAAGGTGAAGGTATGTAACACCAGTGAACTACACACTTAAAAATGGTTAAGATAGTAAACCTTAAGTGTATTTTACCAAAATTAAAAAGGGCAAAGCACCATGAGGTAACACTACATACCCAGTAGAATAGCTAAAATTAAAAAGACTGACCACACCAACTGTTGAAGATATGAAGCAACTGGAACTCCCATAAGTCGCATGGTACAACTGCTTTGGAAAACACCTTGGCAGTTTCTTACAAAGTTAATCTTACATTACCATATTATTCAGCAATTTCTTTTCTTGGTATTTACCCACAAGAAACAAAAACATATGTACACAAAAAGATTTGTGTATGAACATCTGTCAACTTTATTCATAATAGCCCCAAACCAGAAACTCAAATGTCCATCAAGAGGTGAATGGATAAGGAATAGTATACCTATAAAAGGATATACTACTCATCAATAAAAACTAACAACCAACCAATACATGCAACATTTATCAGGCTCAAAATACATGTTGACTAAAAGACACCAGTTACAAAGAATACATATCGTAGTATTCCATTTACATGGAATTCTATTAAATGCAAATGTAATCTTTTAACAACAAAAAGCAGATCAGTAGTTGCTTAGGGCTGGATGGTTGGAAGAAGGGAGGAACTGATGGTAAAAAAGCAGGACGGAACTTCTGGTGTAATAGAAATATTCTATATTTTGTTTGTGTTGGTGGATTACACAATTATATACATTTTCCAAAACTTAAAGGTTCTGTTGTTTTTTTTTTTTTTTTTAAAGTAAATTCATTATCAGAGCACCTGGACGGCTCAGTCGGTTAAAACATCCGTCTTCGGCTCAGGTCATGATCTTACGGTTCGTGGGTTCTAGCCCCGCATCAGGCTCTGTGCTGACAGCTCAGAGCCTGGAGCCTGCTTTCAATTCTGTGTTGCCCTTTCTCTCTGCCCCTCCCCCACTCATGCTGTCTGTCTGTCTCTCTCTCTCTCTAAAATAAACATTTAAAAAATAAATAAGTTCATTATGTACTGAGTATACCTCAACTCCATATCACCTACAAAAATTAACTTAAAATGGATCAAAGACCTAAATGTTTAACAACTAGCTATAAAATTCTTTATCTTGACAGAGAGAAAGAAAGAGAGCATGCACAAGCGTGTGAGAGGAGAGAGAAAGAGAATCCCAGGCAGGCTCCCACCTAACGCAGGGCTCCATCTCACAAACCCTAAGATCACAAACCCTAAACGCAGGGCTCCATCTCACAAACCCTGATCCAAAACCAAGAGTTGGATGCTTAATGGACTGAGCCACCCATGCACCCCCAAAACTGAAATTCTTTTTTTTAATGTATTTTTTTAAATGTTTATTTATTTTTGAGAGCTATTGAGTGGGGGAGGAGCAAAGAGGAGGGAGACAGAAGATCCAAAGCAGGCTCTGCAGTGACAGCACATAGCCCAATGTGGGGCAGGAATTCACAAACCATGAAATCATGACCTGAAGTCAGACGATTAACTGACTGAGCCACCCAGGCACCCCAAAACTATAAAATTCTTAAAAGAAAACAGAGTCATCAATATCTGTGACTTTAGATAATATACTACTTCCAAGAATGAACCTGGGGGGGTGCCTGGGTGGCTCAGTCGTTTAAGTGTCTAACTCTTGACTCTGGCTCAGGTCATGATCTCTTGGGGTGAGTTCCAGCCCTGTGTGAGGCTCTGGACTAAGTGCAGAGCCTGCTTGGGATTCTTTCTCTCTCAGCCCCTGCCTCCACTGGTGCTTTCTCTCCCTCTCAAAATAAATAAACTTAAAAAAAAAAAAAGAATGAACCTTAAAACATTATGCTTAAGTGAAAGAAGCCAGTCACAAAGGACCATGTACATATTGTATGGCTCCATTTATATGAAATGTCCATAATAGGCAAATCCATAGAAAGTAGAATTAGATTAGTGTTTTCCCAGGGCTGAAATGTTTGGGGGAAAATGAGGAATGATTGCTAATGAATATGGCATAGGGTGTTTCCTTCTGAGGGGATCAAACTGTTCTGGCATTAGTGGTAATGTTTGCACAAGTCTGTAAATATACTAAAATATCACTGCTTTTTAAAAGGCTGAATTTCATTATATGTGAATTCTATCTCAAAAGTTTTTAATTTAAAAGTATACCTCAACTATACCTCAATTAAAAGGAAAAAAAACTAAGAAACAAGAATGACTGAATTTGTAAGTATTCTATAATATGTGAAGAGAGATGCAAATAGGGGTGTAAGCTGGCTTGCAAACTGTGTCTCAGGCATGCTTAGTAGCATCTCAGGCATTGCCAGGCTACAATGTGTCATATTTGGTAGTTAACATTATCTTATTAGTAATACTTCATAAAAATATCTACAATTTCAAAAGAAACAGAGAAAAAACCTTTAGCTTATGACTGATTTCCTGTAAGCCTTATTCCAAACTAAACTTAGAGCAAGTCTGCAAACAAAATTCCTATAAATGACACATAACTACTTGTTAACACATTTAAAATCTCCCACTTTGCCAAAGAACTAAAAAGCACATTAGAATTCTAAGAGAATTAATGGGGTAGTAGACATGACTAATAAAACGCAACAGATGTTATAAGTCACAGAACTATAATAATTAATAACTGAATAGAGGTATCTATTCTAAAAAGAAAATATCACAGTAAAATATATTTAAAAATAGAAAAATAAGTACTGAAACCAGTGGTAAGAATAACAACAGCTTGGTACATAATAATAGGTTTTCTAAATCTATTTTCTTTTAGTAACTTGGTATTAAATTAAGAACACTTGACTCCTAGGTTCTAAGGTAATTCTAAACCACAGTACTAAAAAGTTAGTATTTGAATGGAACGTTTGATAATGCTACTCTACTTTGTTGGAAGTCAGGAAAGGGAGCATCCTTTATAGCAGTATCAATTTTTTAATATTCCACAATTTTATTTTCTTAATACTATATAGAATAGTGCTTCTTCACATTAATAGTTTATTTAAAAAAAAAAAAGACAAACTTCCTTTTTGTTAAGTGCAAATGATTTTGTGAAATACTTTTTAAAAAATCTGTAGGGGCACCTGGGTGGCTCAGTCGGTTGAGCATCCGACTTCGGCTCACGCCATGACCTCGCAGTTTCTGAGTTCGGGCCCCACGTCGGGCTCTGTGCTGACAAGCGCAGAGCCTGGAGCCTGCTTCAGATTCTGTGTCTCCCCCTCTCTCTGCCCCTCCCATGCTCACACTCTGTGTCTCTCTGTCTCTTGATAATAAATAAACATTAAAAAAAAAAATCTGTAGCCATATTCAGTATCTGTAAAAATCTTCTCAAGGCTTACTCTCAATTCCTGCACCTAATTCATTTCAGACCAGTCACAAATGGTCTAAAGACACTTATTTGAGTAGCACTACTATAAAGGAAGAAATACTCAAAACAAAATAAAACACTGAAAAAGGATGTTTTCCAAAATTTGAAGACATAAACCAGTTCTTTTAAAAGCATCCAAACATTAAGACTGTATAAATACTAATATGTAATTTATTTACCTAAAGGAAAAAGATTTACAAATTACCATAATTCAGAGTCATGAATTTTGGCACTTAAATTTTAACAGGTGTCATGGAGAATTCTTATGAATAATTTTTATCAGATACCGTACTTTTCAAAACTTAGTTCTACTACACTCTATAATCTTCCTTACTACAACAAAGCATGCGGCAAAAGATATACTTACTAACAAAAAATGGAAGTGCTTAAGACAGGACACTATTAACTGGTTAAAAACTGGTTTCACTTACCACAGTCCAGGATTCCTGCTCTTTAGGCTCCAGAATTCCAGAATTAAAAATTTCTAATAACTGTTGAAGCCCTCCAGCAGCAACAAACTGTAAGTAATTGTGAGAGTACCAGTAAGAGAGATGCAGCTACAAAATGTCTTGAAGACCTGCTTTTGATTCAGTAACTAGATGTGTGTGTATTTATGTATACATGTGTGTAAAATATGCATCTTTAATCTAGGAAATTACTCTGATTTAAATAACCAAAATAACTTCTATGTAAAGTGATAACCTACCTTATTTTCAAGAAAATTTTAAAACAAGATTCTTGCAAAAATCCATAAACGTATCTTTAAATTCCATTGACAATTTAACTATAGACACTGAAGTGTCCTAACAAAGTATTCCAATAAAGGAAGAAAATAAGTGTACCAAGGCATTAAATAATCTCACCTTATTACTGTGATTTACAGTAATACATGATTTTTAAACCATCCTTTATTTTACTAAATTTAAAATTATTGATTATGATACCTACTTTTGGAAAATTAGGGATAATTTTTATCAATACACTATTTAACACATATGATCAAACCTTGCAACTCCAGGAATTTTTACTATTTTCCACTTGATCCTCACTTGAATCATCTGAATCTGGATAAAGATCACTGTAACTTCCCTGTGGGAACAGCAAAAAATAAAAATAAAAAAATAAAATAAAATAATGGTAAGAGGGGTGCCTGGGTGGCTCAGTCAGTAAATCATCTGGCTCTTGATTTCAACTCAGGTCATGATCTCATGGTTCGCAAGTCTGAGCCTCACATCAGGCTCTGCACTGACAGTGCAGAGCCTGCTTGGGATTCTGTCTCTCTCCTTCTCTCTCTCTGACCCTCCTGCACTCTAAGTAAATAAATAAACTTCAAAAAAAAAGTTTAAAAAAAAATGAGAGAAGGTGGCAGGAGAAAAAAATTATTCTAGAATTAAAAGATAATAGGGGCGTCTGGGCAGCTCAGTTAAGCTACTGACTCTTGATTTCTGCTTAGGTCATGATCACATGGCCGTGAGATCAAGCCCTGTTTCAGGCTCCATGCTGAAGGTGGAGGCTGCTTAGAATTCTCTCTCTCCCCTCCCTCCCTCTCTCTCAAAAAAATAAAAACAGAAACAAAAAACCCACCACATTCTTGGAACACCATGGTGGCTCAGTCAGTTGAGCATCTGACTTGATTATCACTCAGGTCATGATCCCAGGGTTGTGGGATAGAGCCAACTATCAGGCTCCGCACTGAGCCTGAAGCTTGCTTAAGATTCTTTCTCTCTTGCTCTCTCGCTTTCCCTCTCCCCCACTCACATGATCGCTTGCTCTCAAATAAACAAACAAAAATAAATAAATAAAAAATAAAAGAATATAACACATTCTGGAATTTGGCTCCAGAGAAAATACAAGTATTTGACCGTAAGAATGGAAATGCAATTACCGTTGACTCTCTCCTTATCCTCCTGTTAGGTTTTCCCAGTGCTTCAATAATTTCCAGGGCATATAATAGCTTGTGAGCACTCTTAATTTTGAGAAGTTCTTTCCAATTAAGTCCATCATTACTCTTAAATTAAGAAAGGAAAAACATAGGTTTTCTCAAGCCAATTTACTAAGGGATCTCTCCCCATCAAAAAAAATTTAAAGAAATGAACACTATATAAGAACTCAAATATTACATATACCTTGAAGTATGTTCAAACCTATGAAGACCAACTGTATTAACTAGTATTCATGGCATGCTTAAAACACCAATTTTTCATTAAATTTTATTAAAATTAATAATGCAAACAGCAGCACAGGAAAAAAAACAACTCTATCTTATTAACTTTTAAAACAGATGAGGCAATGCAACATCTTCCCAATGAAAAAACCTATGCAGCCTAGCCGAATGCAACAACTTTTAAAGATACAGAAGCAGTAAAGTCTATTATTTAATACTTATAAAAAGTTACACCTGCACATTTAGAAGTCATATGCAAATACATAAACCTTAAAATACTGTTATTTTCTACTCACAATTTATGAAATGATATTCACACAATGTGCATCTCTGATAATATTATTAGACCTACTCTGAGTCATCAACCAACATTTCTCAGGCTTACCTTGTTCACATCTAAATCATTTGAGATACACGGACCTTCTGAAATCACATGGCCAAGTCCCAAGTCATAGAAAACCATTAGTGAACAACATTAGGACACTGTTTTTTCATTCATCGTGTACGTGTTCTATTGCTATCTCTACCTAACCCTTTATTATATAGCTTTGAAAGAATAATCTAATTATTTACAAAGATATCTAACACTTACACTTGTGAGGTCGTGCCCCAATAGGAATATTTAAAACATATAGCAGTATGAAACACTAATATAAAGGCAAATTATGTTTTTTAAATATAATTTCAGAAAATATCCTTGCCTTGCATTAGGCCCATATTATTAAGTCTAACAAGTAAATGAACATTAAAATGAACTGTCACTTTTTATCCATTAAATGGGCAAAATTTTACTAAGGATACAGGTCAACAAGCAATCTTATACACTGCCAGGAGGAACATAAAATGGTACCATCCTCTAGGAGAGCAAAAAGATGTTATGGGTTTACCTGTTCGTCTGAGATATTCTGGAATGCCATCAACATGTTAGGACATGTAGGAAGAAGCATCAGTAGCTCCCATACACGCCTAGAGAGATTTTCTGCATGAAGATGAAGTTCTTCACATCTTAAGCTCTACACAAATAAGAATAACTGCTTATCAAGACAGATCACTAAAAAAAATAAACCTAAATTTAACTTTTTTGCATAAAATCCTTGATTATCAAATTTGGTAACATTTTTTAGTCTTACTTTACTTTTTAATTTTTTGAATGTTTATTTATTTTTAAGACAGAGAGAGAGAGAGACAAGAGTGTGAGCAGTGGATGGGCAGAGGGAAGGAGACACAGAATTAGAAGCAGGCTCTAGGCTGTCAGCACAGAGTCTGACTCGGGGCTTGAACTCACGTACTGTGAGATCATGACCTGAGCCAAAGTTGGACACTTTAACCTACTGAGCCACCCAGGCGACCCTAGTCTTACTCTAAAAGTAAGAAATAAGTCATTTGTTCCATAGTAAACAATTTTAATTTTTTAAATGTTTATTTTTGAGACGAAGGGAGAAAGAGGGTGAGTGGGGGAAAGGCAGAGAGAGGAGGAGACACAGAATGCGAGGCAGGCTCTAGGCTCTGAGCTGTCAGCACAGAGTCCGACGCAGGGCTTGAACCCACGAACTGTAAGATCATGACCTGAGCTGGAGTTGCACACTTTAACTGACTGAGCGACCCAGGCATCCCAACAATTTGTTTTTTAATTATTACTTATAAACAATAAATATATTTATTCAATAAATTGATTATGTCAAAGTAGTAGTTTTTAAACTTGTTACTGGATGCTTTTTGGAAAGAAAAAAGTGACCTGTAAATCTTGATACTTTAATTCAGGAAACTTTTCAAATAGAAGTGAAAACATCTGTCTTACAAAGCCATTCAAGTAAATTTCAAGAACATTATCAGGTCACTATTCTAACTACGACAAAGTCTTGGTGAATTAAATCCTTGACCTTACGCATTTGGTAAAAGAGTACATCTTTTTTATTTTGCTAATCCATATCTTATTTTCCAGTCTCACATAAGCAGAGATTAAGAGGAAAGCAAACAATTTTTTAAAAGCTACTTTTTTCCATTATCATGTGTTAAATTTGAACTCTGTTAGATGCTGAGATAATAGTAACCTGAAAAAGGTTTCAGAAAATATATAAGAAATAGGCAAGTTTCCTTTTTTTAAAAAATTACAGCACAACCCCAAGAAGTAAATAAACAGCTAAAGCTAAAATTTACAATTTTGGAATTTTCCAGGGTATGAATTTGTGTATTATTTTATTACTACTGCTGTCATAATGACTTTTTGCTAGGATACAATGGATGCCAAAGGAATCTTCTGTATATCTATAAAAAGTTTAGTTCTTTCTGTATAATGATATAAAGCTAGCATATCTGAAAACAAGGAAATCTTAGAGTCTCAAAGTATCCTTTGCTTTTCACAACCCTAATGAAGAGAAGCAACCCAAAGTAACATTTTTAGTTCAGTTGGGGAAATGGCACTGAAAATTCTTCAGTAACATAAATTCATTACTTTGTAAACACCAAGTTTAAAAGACAGAAAAGTAAGGCTGTACTCTGTGCAAAGAAACAATCTGAAGGAAAAAAAAAATCCCAGGTGCAAATGTATGTGCTAGGTTATGATTAAAAAGCCCCACAACATGGGTCATTCACAACAAAGATCCTCTATTTTTATTTTTGTAACCTTCCACAAGACCAAACCAGTTTTGGGAAAACAAAGGAACCCCACATCAACAATGGTATACTTGCCACAAATTTCAAAAAAAGACCTGCTCAAAACTGAATTCTTCCTCTCCAGTTCAGGCCTCATCAGGACTATTACAATGGCCTATTCACTGGGCCTCCTACCTCCAAGTCTTTGTTTTCTCTAATACATCCATCACACTAACACCTACACTTTGTTTCTAATACCCCATAAAAGATTTCATTTTGTTGCTTTAAAATGTTCTGCGATAATGGCAAAGCATTTTACACAGAAGAAAAATCTCATATGGCCCTTTGTGGTACAGGTTCCAATCTCCTTTTCATTTTTTTAATTACACTATACTCACACTCCCAGTATTTCAAACATGCCATTCACTTTTTCTGTGAATCTATAATGCTCCTCTTTGCTCTTAGCAGCAGGACCCAATTTGAAAGACTCTCCTTTTGCAAAACCTTCCCCAAATTTTTGTTCCCTATGTTCCCACATCTGTATAGCAACCCCCAAGAAAACGGAATTCTTCTAATTATCCTTCTCTCTTTTAAACTGCCCATACAGTGCTGACATGAAGTAAAAGGTCATTAAGTATTTGTGGTATAAAATACAAAAGGTAAAAAAAAAAAATGGAGGCTTATAGGGATCTGTTACTAATTATTCTGTTACTAATTATTGAACAAAAGAAGAATTTCTTAGGAATTTAAAAACTTGCCACCACAAGAAACCCCAAGCTATGAGGAACATAGGGCTCCACAGCAGTTACCAATGCATCCACAATCAAACATATTTTGCAAACAGGGAAAAAAAGTCACTTAACATTCTTGGGAAAGAAACAATAAGCACTATTTTATATGGCACTCAATCTCAAAATAATAATTCACTGCATGAGACACATGAATGAATATCATCTTAGGATAAGTCCATTTAAAGGCATTAATATATATCAGCAGACTAACACTGAATCCTTTTGGTGATCTCACTCTTTTTACATACCATCTTCATAGTGATCACCCACACCTTACTTCTTCAGACCAAACCCCTTCTCTGAGCTCCAAACACAATTATATACGATTCCTTGACATTACCACTTAATATCCCAGGAGCATCCATTCTTCATCTCAAATGGAATCTATCCAGTTGCTCAAGACAGAAACCTGGATGCCATGTCCTGTTTTCCTTCTTCCTGAACATGAGCCTATCTCCACTCCTAATCCAATCCACAACCAAATTATGTTGTTCTGATCTGCAGTCCACTTAATTTGTCCACTCCCTTCATTCTATTCCAGGGCACCGTCAGGGCTTTCTTGAACTAATGCATTAGGTTCCTTATTACTTTTTCTACTTTTACCAAACAAACCTATTACCTTAAAAACCAAAATCAGAATGTGTGCTCCTTCCCTCTGCTTAAAACATCTTACTGCTAATCACCTTACAAGGTGAAAAGGAGTAAAATAAAAACACGTTGCATGGCCAGACTAGTTCTATTCACCTTTCCTATCTTATTCCTCTCATTCCTCTCTCCCACTAGCCTCCACATTCTACTCATTATTAGCACTCCAACAATTCCTACACCTGCCTGATTCCTTATATGAAGGGCTTCAGGAATCAATTACTGTATGCAGGCGATCCCTCAATTGTCTTCATTTAGGTGGCTCCTTTTCATCCTTCTAGCTCAGGTTACATATGGTTTCCTTCAGAGAAACCTTCCCTGACCAAATAATATATATGAGTTTCTGCCTATCCCTACTCCCTAATAACGTTAGTTTTAGCAGCCATCTGTGTCTAAATTTTAGCTGTTAGTTTACCCAAAACTATCTGCCAGGCATATCAATTATTTATCTTCCCCACTAGACCGAATGAAGGCTGAAGCTGCCTATTTTGATCCTTGTAAAACAATGCTTAAAACACACTAGTTTTGGATATTAGGCCGTTAAATACCTAATGAATAAATAAATGGACTCATAGGTTTTATTGCACTTACAAGTACAATATTTTCCACTCAACAGAAAGACAAACAATATACTGTAAAAATAAAATGATATAGTCACCTCAGTATCTTCCACTGCCACTTTTCCTGAGGGTGGTTTAAATGATGCAAGCATCTCTAATAAATCAAAAAGAGTAGTTAAATGAGGTTCTTGTAAAAGCAAAAGCATAGGAATGTTGTCCTTCTGAGGGGGTGGTAGGCAAGATGCAGGCAGCTGAACACCTTCCCCTTTCCGTTCTCTTCTTGGTGCACCCAAAGATACAAATACCATCTATAAAAATAAGAGCAAAGGGGAAAAGTATAATATTAAGTATAAAATTAAAGTATTATGTATAAAATAACTTCACAAAATCCCCCCCAAAACTTCACACACAATTAAAACAAAAGCAATAATTGTTTTTGAAGGATACCTTCAACTATTTAACTGTTGACTTTAATAGTCAATACACATCATTAAAACTTGGGGCACCTGGGTGGTTCAGTCAGTTAAGAGTCTGACTTTGGCTCAGCTCATGATCTCACACTTTGTGAGTTTGAGCCCCACATCGGACTCTCTGCTGTCAGTGCAGAGCCTGCCTCAGATCCTCTGCCCCCCTTACTCTCTGCCTCTCCCCTACTCACACATGCACACCGCCCCCCAAATAAATAAACATTAAAAGTCAAACCACATTTGTGTGTACCTGCATATCCTTAAAACCAAGCTCATGAAGTGCTTTTTCATCATAATCTGTTGTTAACTCATGTCCAGATGAAATCATCCTGACAGGTCCCATAAGGCCTCCTTCAAAACAGCAGAAAACATTAAATGAACATTTTTATAAAAACTTATTTGCTGACATGAATACATGGTTACAGTATGTGAGCCTTCCTCCTAAAGAGCCTCATTTCACTAAATTAATCCCTTACTCTGCTTTATCTTTCTTTAAATACTTAACGAGCATCTGACATTATGTATCTTTCTCTCCTCCAAAAAAAAATCCCAGTTCCATAAAGGCAGACATTTTATTACATTCAGAGATGTATTCCCAGTACTAGAACATAACAGGCATTCAAATTTTATTGTTTAGTCCATGAACTTTTTTTAAAAAAGGAAATGCTTGACAGAGTAGGAAATTAAGCAAAATGATGAAATATCAGAGGAATGATTTAAACTTAAGTATTGTTCAATTTTATAAACTTCATGTAGAAAAATTCCATTGGATGGACACTACACAGCTCAAGAATGAGTGAAGTAGGCCTACTGCTTTCCATAATGATGCAATTCTTCACCAAAACTGTGTTACTATAATTCCTTAAATGTTTAAAGGCTAGTACCAAAACTCATCTATTACCCTTTTTGGTTTTCCTCTCAGAACTTCTGATATTGCTTAGTGTATTCATAGTTTATTATTCAGAATAATTTCATCAAATTTAAAATAAAAATTCCATTAAGATTTCAGATAGAATACATTAAGACATAAATTAACTTGGTATCTCTATTATAATATGTGTACAGAAACATGCTAGGCATACCCACTTAGTCAAGTGTTCATTTATATATCTCAATAAAAACTCTACATTCAACTTCTGATACTTTGGCAGGTTTTTATTAAATGTCTTTTCTACCTTACTGAGATAATACAGTCTATGATTATTTATATTTTTTACAATATTGAGATAAAAAAATCCTTAGTTGTGATGGAATGCTAAGATAATATATAGCTGGTTTGGTTCCCAGTGTGTCAGATACTCTAAGCACACATAACTTTGTTCCAAAAAGAATTAAGATGGCTAGTACTTGATTTAGGCTCTTGAATTCTATTTGGTATGAGACAGGCCTACACTTACTATACGTTAACTTTTGATTATAATGGTTTGAATTGGCTTTTATAATTAACGGAGGTTTCCATCTTTTACCAGTTTCTTAAAAAAATATTTATTTTTTTACATTTATTTTTGAGGGGGATGTGGGAGGGGCAGAGAGAGAGAGGAGGGGGAAACAGAGACTCAGCAGCAGGCTCCATACTGTCAGTGCAGACCCCGATGTGGGACTCGAACTCACAAACCATGAGATCATAACCTGAGCCAAAAGGAAAAGTGGGATGCTTAACTGACTGAGCCACCAGGTGCTCCTCTTTTACCACTTTTGAAAGCGTCTTTTTTAACATAAGAACTGCTTAGTCCTTAAGAGTTCTGTAAAGAGTTACCAACTTTTAAAAATTTTAACTCTTAATTCAATAAATGTTTCTAACCAATAAAAAGCAACAAAAAATCTGAAAAAACCCTCTTATGATGGTATATTAAATATATATACTTTTTATCCTTTGAAACTCCAATAAATTGAATTTTAAAATTTTTACTAATTATTGGACAGGGAGGAAAAAGGGAAGAGATAATACCAACCAAGTTTGTTAAGTTGAAAAACAAATGAAGTGGTAACTAGCAAGACCCCAAAAAGATAAATGTCAAACCAGAGATAGGCTTATAACCTGTCATTTGATTTATACTGGTTTAACACAGAAATAAGATCAACACCTGACAAAGACTAGGAAAAGGGGGAGGGGAAAACAGAGAGGGAGAAGGAGGGAGAGGGAGAGAAAGAGAAAAAGAAAAAGAGAGGGGAAGAAGAAAAGGAAAAGAAAATCAAGTCTGTGATCTATGAGACATTAATAGTCTAGGATATATTTAATTAGAGGCCCAGAAGTTAGGCTGAGGGGAAAGGAAAAAGAAAAAAAATATTTGAAAAATACATATAATTGCTAACCTTTTTCAAATTCGGTAAATATTATAGACCCAAAGACCTAAGAAGTTAAACTTACCCAAACTACATAAACACAAAGAAACAAGAAGGCACGTTAAAATCAATCCCCTGAAAACCAATGTCAAAAAAAATTCTTGGGCTGTCTGACTGGCTCAGTCAGGAGATCAAGCACCTCTTGATCTTAGGGTCTTGAGTTCAAGTTTCACCTTGGGAGTACAGCTTACTTTAAAAAAATTTTTAAAACCAAAACAACAGCAAAAATATTCTTTAAAATCAACCACAGTTACAAAGACATACCGTACACAAAGGATGACAGAAAAAAAACACTTTCAATCAGAAACTCTGCAAGCCAAATGACACTGGGTAGCCCCTTAAGAAGTCCTGGAAAGAAAACACTTCCTGACCTAAAATTCTATGTCCAGTGAAAATATCCTTCAAAAGAGAAGGCAAAATGAACTTAACAAAAGCTTGAGAAAATATACCACCAAAAGACTTGAAAGTACAAACATTTTTAAAGGAAGTTTATTAGAAGAAAGAAAATAAAGAGAAAGAAATCAAATGGAAATTTTGATCTATATATGGGAATGAGGAGTGCCAAAATGGTAAATATATGACAAAAAAGAGAAAAGATGACAAGAAACTAATAGAAAATAACCAGATAATTTGCTAAACATTCTATTTAAAATGCAGAAACATGAGTCTGGATTTTTAAAGATTCAACGATTAAAAACAAATAGCCTCAAAAAGATATGTAACCATGAAAATGGGAGTACTCAAGGAACAAAAACGAGATGTTAGATACTAACAGCATGTTAGTATCTATGTTAGATACATGACAGCAAAAAATGAAAAACTCAAAAGAAGGTTGAGCAAAATAAAGCTGAAAACATCTCACAGGAAGTTCAGTTAAAGTCAAAGAAATGAAACATGAAAAAAGTAAATTTGGAATAGTCCAAGAGATGCAACATGTAGATAATAAAGAATTCCTAGAAAAAGAAATTATTAAATAGTGGACAGGAAAACAATAAACTAATTCAAGAAAATTTCCCCAAATTAAAAGATACAAGTTGCCAAACTAAAAACTAAAGTACCCATCACATTAGTTGAAAACAGACCAAATACTCAGACCGGGTATTACAAAATTTGAGAACAAGGAGAAGACTAATTAAACCCTACAAAAGAAGAAAACAGAATATATTAAAAATGTTGGAAAGCAAATGGCTTCTGGAACAGCAGCAACAGAAGAAATGCAATGCAGCAATACCTCTAAAATTCTGAAACAAAACTATTTCCAATCTAGACTTGTGTACCCAGCCAAATTACCATTTAAGTATAAAAACATGAAAATTTTTGATTATTCAAAGAATCAAAACTTTACACCATCCAATCTCTCGAGAAGCTACTGAACAATTGCATTGTATTCCAGAAAGAAAAAAAAAAAAGTGAACCAATAAAAAAGGTATAGGATATCAAAAAAAGGATATCCAACATAAGACAGAGGCAAAGAGAAAAACCGAGAGGATGATAAAATGTATCATACTGCTATGTATCAGATTTGGAGAATAAAAGTAGGATCAGTGATAATACAGAAATGCATTACTGAGGGGCCATCATGACCAAAATCCCTGTTACCTGCATGATATCTTCCCTGTGGAAGGAATGGCAAGTGGACTTGACCTGGATTCTTATCTGTACCTGAACTACCTTCACCATATGGTGGTGAGGTGTCTACTCTCATCTCCATGTCCTTTTATCTGAATCAGGAGAAAACATTCATATCTCATGGAAGAAATTGTTAGTCTATTCTTGAGAGATGAAGTAGGTCATGAAGAGATTAGAAAAAGTAATAAATACCCAATATATTTCTGTTATGTATTCCAGTGTCTTGCCAACATTATACAGCACAATTGTGTATACAGCACAAGACCTATACTTGAGAACTTCCCCACTGACATCCTCAGATGAAGCTTTATAAACCCTTAAGAGGAAGTTAAAATAAACACTCTCTTTAGCTTGTTTCCTTCTGTGATCCTCTAATAACAACTGTATTCCCCTTTTCCTTTATCAAATTTGTGCTTAATATTTTCACAAAACTAAACACATTTTTTAGGAATATATACATTAGAGGTAAAACTACAAAGAACACACAAAAAAACAATAAACTAAAAAGTCAAGACATCATTAAAGAGAAGTAGAAAAGAGGATATTAAAGAGAGATACACAAGTAGCTTCTAATAATGTTCCAGGTCTTAATCTGGATGGTATGTACATGGACACATTTCATTTTATTATTACTAATTTCATATTCTCTTTATGTAAAATATATTTCAACGTAACTAAAGAAAATACCTTTGACTGGAAAATCCCATAACTAGGTATTTACCCAATGTACATTAGATGAGATAGGTGTGGGGATATTCTCTGTGGCCATGCTTGTAAATGGCAAAAAAAAAAAAAAAAAATGCAAACAACCTAAATGTCCATTAACAGAGGATTAGTAAAACATATCACCACCATATAATAGGATATGTAGATTTAATAAGAATGAGGTGACTTTCCACATGCAGTATAAATAGAATGCTACCATTTGTGTTTTAAGTACATGAATATTCTTACATTAAATCTTGGTATATCTTAAAGGGTATGTAAGAAAACAACAACAGCATTTGCCTCAGAAGCAGGGAAATGGATGGTTTAGAGATAGGGGTAGGAGGGACACTTTTCAACAACTCTTCTATGGTACCAAGAATATTTATTGATTAATCAAGAACAAAATTAAAGATCTGATACTTGAGAAGACACTTGTGGTTCCATCTTAAGCATGATCCACCTTACTAAAAGATGCCAAAGAATTACTTCACATAGGCAGGTTGAAAATCCTTAAGCTTTTAAACTTTAAGATTTTTTTTTTCTAAATATATACTTAGCCTATTACATTTTACTTAAAATTTAAAGATCTGATATTATAACAGCTTCCTTTCATGGTTGTTCCTCTGATTAACTCATATTTTATGTACTATGGAAAAACACTAAAAATGCACTAGTGGTAACAATAAATGAGGAATGGAATATACCTTTCAGGCCTATATGAAAAATTTCTTAATATGATACTCTTTTGGAGGGAAGGGGAGATGTACAGGTGGGATTTAAGGGTGTATTATTTTCATATGCTCTGGGGAAAAAAGGGAAACAAAATATAACAAAATAGCAAAGAAAATTTATTGGGTACAACTGGGTACTTAAGTAGTGCAGGGAAACCTAAACTTCTAACTCTCTTATTGTTTATCAAACAACTTCAAAAATAAAATTTTAAGAAAAATGAGGAAAAACGTTTGCAAATAACATCTGAAGCAACCCTTAATACTTCCCTATGAATCAATGGCATGATACCAAAAGGTATCTAGAACCTTAGATACCAAAGGTTCTAAGTTCATATATAACAGAACCTAGAAAATATGAAAATTTAAACGTTGGACTTACCAGGAAACTCTCCCTTTCGACTGCTTTGACCAAACTCCTGAAGCTGAGCTTGTTGATTTATTTGTTCTTTCTGTAAATTTTCATACCAATGAGTTACTTCAGCCCTAAGATCTGCTACCTGGTCACTAGGATACATTTCAATAGTCATCTGAAATATGAGATGCAACCAATTTAAAAATACAACAAAAACAGTTACTTGAGCTGGGAAATGTTATCAATTTTGAAACTAAAATTGTGTAACTACCTTGTCAGGAAGTCCGGCTGGCTGGCATACGACCCTTAGCGGCAGGGACTGTTTGTCACTCAGTGCTTTCAAATGACTACTAATACCAGTGCCTTCAATTTGCCACTGTCTGAGATGATAGGCAAACCTAAAACACACAAAAACCACACATAGGAAGAATATCATTTTAACCCATATTAATGTTACAGAAGTTGTTAATATTTCACAAAATGAAAAAGCCCACAAAAGGTTGTAGCATATTCCAATGTACTCTACAGCACTAAGTTTAGATTCATCACACCGAATTAAACTTTAATGCATAAATACAGCTAAGAGTTCCTTTAAAAAATAGTTTCCAAGAAAAATTACTGAGGGGAAAAAAAAAAAAACCCACTGAGAAGATTACTTATTTTTTTTAAAAGGGGGAGTGGAGGGAAGTAGTAGAGGCAGGAGGAATTTAAAGCAACAAACTAATCCAGAAAGTGAAATGGCAAGTTTTCATTCCTACATTCAGAAGAGGAAAAAAAAGGATTAGGAAACATTTTTCAGAGACAGAAATGTATCCTAGTAAATATATGTTAACCAGTCTAACAGAATTTGAGTACTGATTCCATGACGGCTAAAATTATAAAATAAAATCACAAAGACTAATCTTTAGGAAGAAAGGCATCTAGCAGGTGACTCACTAAATACTGTCAGTTTTCTAACTGATTTTCAGTCATTGAAGACAGGATCCAAGATACCTGAATTTAGTTAAGAAAAGAATTACCAATATCAAAAACTACCCAGCAATTCTAGAATAGGACATAAAGTAAAGGAATAAATGGACTTGATTTCCTAGAAGGTATTCAATGTCCAGCTTTTATGGCTGAGCAAAAGAGTGATCTTAATTTTTTGAGGCCAGATAATTATTTGTTGTGGGCAAGGGGACGTAGAGGAAACAGCTTTCTGCACTGTAGGATGTTTAGCAGCATCCTTGGTCTCTATCCACTCACTATAATGCCAACAGTAGCCCCTTCTCCCTTCAGCTGTGGTAATCAAAAATGTCTCCAGACATTATCTAACGTACCCTGGGAAACAAAATCACTATGGCTGAGAACCACGGTTTAAATGATAACCCTTTTTCTTTTTAAAGAAAATCTTTTTTAAAAGACAGTTTTATTTACTCTCTTAATATAAGGAACACATAAACACAATAATTACTTTATACTGTAGTTCTATAAATGTTAGGCAATTTTAAATCAGAACTAAGCACATTAAGCACTTGAAATTGTACAGTGATACTACACAAAGATGTGCATAAAAATACCTGACATTTTTACACTAGATCTTAGTTTTTTGAATATTCGTTTCCTAGTTTCTCTACTTGGCACCCAAAAAATAAGTATTTATGTAAGTTATTTAATACCAACATTAACTTCTAGAGTGAAACATGAACAAATACAAAGATTTCTATCGAAGGATACTACAATCATTTTTCATGAGTTAGAAAAAAATTGTATATCTGAGAAGGGATTTTGGAACTGAAATTCATTCAACTTATAAAAAGCACCATTGAAATTTAATTTACTTTTAAAGACTTTTAAAATAAATACTTATTTGAAAAACACAGGTAACACTGTGTGAAGACTAAGGGTTTGAACCAATAGGCCCTTTTTGGTTTGTGGTTTGTAGACTCTGCAGCAAAAAAGGATATTTTGGAAGAATATATATCATCTCATTAACAGTAACTATCTCCACTAGGAAGAGATAGATTACAATGACTTTAATTTTCTGTAGTATTCCCTTAGTAAAATATCTGAATTTATTATAAATAGTATGTATTAATTTTTTAATGAATTTGAATAAGACACATCACCACATTTGCTTATTTATTTTTATTTTTACAGTGGTAAAAGTTACAAGGCACTGTGATGTTTCTGTTCAAAAAAACTCTAGAGTTCCCTTACACATTCTTTAAAAACACAAGGAATTACTTAAGTATAATTCCCACAAATTGCAATCATAATCAAAATAAAGAATTTTGCGATGCCCAAATATACGAAATCATTAAGCCATGTTATTTATAAGGAATGTGTAGAATATCTTTTATTCAATATTTCCTGATATTTTAAGTAGAATCTCAATAAATATCAATTGTAAAATTCATTATCAAACTAACCTCTGAAGTTGAGAGATTAATTTTAACAATTTTTTCCAACACAGTTCTTTGTATTTTTACATTTACTCATGATTTTTAACAAACAGAATTTCTTAATTAAAACTATCTACTCACCTTTCATTTCAGTCGATATATTCATAAATGTTAATTTGCTTTATTTCTGTATTACACAGGGTATGTCTAAATTAATTATACAGATATTCATTAACACAGAATTTTTTGATCATGTTTCCATGGTAAATGGAAATTCAAAATTAAAATACTGTCTCCTAGTCCAGGAAGAAAAAAAAACAGCAAATGAAACAAATGACTCAACTTGATTCAACTATGAGAGATTATTTGATGTTCTTGGTGAGGGTTTTAGAAACGTTTTTTGGTGGTAGTGTTCTGCCTTTCAATCATAGTAATACTTTCTTAGAGGTGGAATTCTTTCTAGAGATTCTTATTCATGCATATCTTCTCAGTGTTTAAGAATTTTTAAAGCTCCACAATATTTACTGGGAACCTATATTGCCTATTTCATGGCAAAGTGGTACATATCATGAATAAAAATACCTCTATTACTAACCCTTCACCTGTGGTAAGTTAAGCTTTCTACCTGCCCCAACAAAACCTTTAATTTAATTTTAAGAATACTTTTGTACATGTCAGCAATAAAAGAAAAAAGCCTGAAATTCACTGTTAATAATGTGGTATAAAAAAAATTACCTTCTCCTAAATGCTTCCAGATGTGTCTTCAGCATAAGGAGTCCTCTTTCTATAACAGTGAGACTTGAGTGTGATTCCTGTTCAAGACTGCTAGAAGCTATCATAAGACTCTCCATACACTTACTAATAAATTCTTGCTCCTTCTCCAAACCCGTTTTACCTGAAAATCAAATGTTTAGCTACGTTAAAAAAACTAAACAAAAAATAGCCAAACAAAAGATTCTCACATAAAAATCCTCACAGACAGTATTTCAAATCACTCACCATTAATATAATAGGAGTTAATATACTGGATAGCTGCTCGACTGACATCACCAGACTGTGCTCTTAGAGCAATGCCCCAAAATTGGTCCATACCACAAAGCTAAGAAACAAAATATAATGACATTTATAAATTTTATCACTTGCCAAACAACGTAAATGATTAGAAGACTGAAATAACAAGTCTTAAAGTCACACATTATCAAAGACCTTTAATAACCTATACAGTACTCAGAGGCAATTCCTATTACAGAGTTACTAAATAATAAAAATTATGATAAGAGCCTTGGAAGTTTCCTCAACTACTGAAATATATCTCTATTGGTTCTAAAACTACTTATTTATAAAGCAGTTAACTCTGTGTGTGTGGAGGGGGCATAATGTTTCACTCAAAAGTTGTGACTATGTAGAGGGAAAAACTCAAATCCCCACAACATGCTATAGGTGAATAAAAACAAAACACACATACTTAGCAGAAAAAAGTTTCAATGCTTTCATCCAACTTACTGTGACAAAGCCACTGCTTGAAGATATTCACAGAAAAATTTTAAAATATGCTAACCCAAAATGTCACTTAAATTTATGATGTTAAGTATGAGATGACAAAGAGAGTGTTTTCACTGAAGACAGAAAAGGTGGAATCAAAATTCTCAAAAGTTGGGCAGGCTGAAGCAAGGTACCCTTCTGATAGGTAACTGAACAGCCTCAGCATTCATATCATCACTTACAAAGCAGTATTACCTCAAAATTAGAATATGAATACTAAGGTAAAACAGATCTGTCTGGTTGCCTGAAATTACCAAGTTGAAATGTATAAAGTAAGAATTAAGACCAAAATATTAAAAAAAAAAAAAAAATACTATTCAAACAAAGAAAAAAGGTAAGAAGATCCTATGAAAGCATTGCAGATCCAATTAAAATTATTCTTTACCACACAGGTTAACATCAGTTTTCCCTGTCTTTATAAACACAGCCTCAATTTCTAATGAAAATTCATGAAAAATGAGAGTACATACTCTCAATCAAAGCTAGCATTAATAAACTGGAACGTCCAATGAAGACTTCAAATAATTAGTCTGTATTAGGAGAATCTAAGAATTAATGCATTCAAGAAAACCCAGAAGCCATCCAATGAGGCAAACAGAATAGTAAGCCAGAAATAAGTCTAGCAATTCATGAGCATTCATGAAAGGATGGTCATGCCTCATGGTCAGAGATGATTTAAGGTAGATTCTATTCCATAGTGCTGTCCAAGAGCAAGTAAAAGCCTGGCAACAACAAATGGCATAAAAATCAGATTTTAGACAAATCAACCTTCAAACTGACAAAACTACTTGATTATATTATCTAGGAGCTTTTAAGGGACTAAAAGAACACTTAGGGGGCGCCTGGGTGGCGCAGTCGGTTAAGCGTCCGACTTCAGCCAGGTCACGATCTCACGGTCCGTGAGTTCGAGCCCCGCGTTGGGCTCTGGGCTGATGGCTCGGAGCCTGGAGCCTGTTTCCGATTCTGTGTCTCCCTCTCTCTCTGTCCCTCCCCCATTCATGCTCTGTCTCTCTCTGTCCCAAAAATAAAATAAAACGTTGAAAAAAAAAAAAATTAAAAAAAAAAAAAAAGAACACTCAGATTGCCTCTTCTGCTTTAAGGAATGTGTAATAAGTTATCATTAAGCACAACCAGGGTTACCTTTGATAACAAAAAAGTCACCAAATCTGGGGCACCTGGGTGGCTCAGTCAGTCAGTTAAGCGTCCGACTCTTGGTTTCAGCTCTGGTCATGATCTCATGGTTGGTGACTTGGAGCCCCACATCAGGCTCTGTGCCGACAGCTAGAGCCTGCTTGGGTTCTCTCTCTCCCTCACTCCCTGCCCCTCCCCTGCTTGTGCTCTGTCTCACTCTCACTCTCTCAAAATAAATAAACATGAAAAGAAATTGTTAAAAAAAAATCACCATATCTGCTTTATAAAGCTTTTTAAAACCAAAAGATAAAGCTTTTTAAAACCTAAGAATAACAGTCTTCATAGTTAGTAAATTCTCTGCTTGGTAGACTACGTAAGATAATTCAGTAATCTACTTTGAGAAATAAAAGAAAAATTCCTTAAGCTGACCTAATAAAATAACAGGTCTAAATCCATACCTCAGAGTTTGAACCACCATCATAGGCACTGGTCGCCAGTCGAGCCAAGTTACAGAGATGCTGAAACAGGTTTAACCCAGTCATGCTAATTGTTTCAGGTTTTAGCTGGGGCATCTAAAAAAAAAAAAAAAAAAATTTAAGCTAGTTTAGTGTGATGATTAATGCATTTTATTGAATTTAGATTAACAAATTTAATTTAACAAAGTTAATTTTATTGAAACCACTGAAGAAGAAAATGTATCTGCTCAAATTTTTAGTGCCGATTTAAAAAATTAAAACAGATACTAATTTAATGAAAATTTTATTCAAGTCATAATTGAAACCTAATATCTGTTTCAATTTTTAAGATATATCTATAACTAGCTCCAAATCAGAGGGCATGAATAAAACATTTTATCACTTATTGTATACCTATCCTATATACATTCATTAGATGTGTAGCTACATGTACAGTTTGTGTGTAGGTCAGGGAGTGAAATGAAGATACCCAAAGGTCATGTGTAGCTTTGTAGTAGATCTATTAAGTGATTTAGTTTATATGTACCAAAACTCATTCATATATATTCAATTCTACCACAGAAGTAATGTGAGATTCTGCAGTCTATGTAATCTCAAAAATAAATATAAAATAAAGTCTAGTGCTTTATTATCATCAATGTTTCAAAATTAAAATGGAAATTTATTACCTGAAACAACTGTGGCATCTGATAAAAAAGAACAAAAACTGGATAGAAAAATATCTTTAATAACGTGACATGACAGTGCTTCCTAAAAATGACTTTCTAGGAATCTACAAAAAATCTGGAGATTGGCTTGTATCTCCCATAGGACTGGCTAAAACCACAGCCATTTAACTAAGGAAGATTCAGAGAATATAGCTCTTACTCATATTCATATCAATATAAAGACTATAGAGGATAAAATTAAAGTAAAACCTAAGTGGCAAAATTATGTAAGGACTGCTGAAAAATAGTACAGGTCTATTTTAAAAATCTGTGTCACAAGAGGAAAAAATGAACATTACAGAATTTGTATTTCAAGAGATAAAAAGGAAATGTGGAAAAAGAACATAAACAATAAAACTGTCAAGAAATAAAATTACCTTCTCCAGGAAAAGATGTTTGTAGGTTTCCATTCCCATAGCATGTTGATCTTTACTTCGAACTTGATTTAAAAACCAATGAAGTGCATCATCATAACACTCAGAATCTTCTACTAAACAATGCCATAAAATGTCGACTTGCTCTAAACTTAACCCTAGATAAAAATTACAAATTTTGAATCATGGTACATACAATGTTTTAGTCCTAATTCAATGTACTAGAAGCACCACTATATGCAAAAATATCAAGGAGATATTTTATAGCATTTTATAAAAATTATCTTATAAGAGATTTCACACAATTTATGCTTTCAAAGGCAAAATATAAGTAATACGGACATACCATTGTATTACAATAAACATGATTAAGGTGAGGTAATCCTCAAAGCTGAGGAGTCAGTTCTAAGGTTTAAGGGTTAACAGTGCACACACATCATGTTTAAAGATCATTCTGTGCACATAGAAGAGAAACAATAAATATCAATGAGCATTATTTTTGGAAACTATGGGGAAAAAAAGGATCTGTATGATGAATAAAGCAAAATGTAATTGACTGCCTAAAAAAGAAAACAGCAACATGTCAGGGTATTCAATTAGCTGGGAAGCCAATGTAATGAAATGAAATCTGTGTGGTACTTTGACCCAAGTATTAAATGATTCCAAAGTCTGGCAGGAAGAAGGCAAAAGAAAGGCTCAGAACCAAAAAGAAGGTATTATAAGCAATCACAAATATGAATGTGGATAAAGGAGAAAATCTGAAAGGGTAGAATAAAAGCATCACAGGGATTTTTAAAGTATATCATAAAGGGTTCCAAAGCCTGGGTTGCTCCCAAATCAGAAAGGATGGGAAAATACGGTACAATCATAAGAAACCTCTTTCTTGGGAAAAGTAGATGAGATCCAGAATAGAAAAAAAAGGCTTCAGAAAATATTTACCTAGTAGCAGTATCAGTCTACAGAATCTGATCAGAAAATAGGTATCTATCAGTTTCTCACATAACCATACAGGTTGAAGAATTTATACCCCTGGGAGACAATATTAAAAAATAACAACAAAAAATCCAGAACCAACTTTAGTATCTAATTTAAAATACATTCAATAATTAAGAAGAAAAGAGTTGTAAAAAAAAAAAAAAAAAAAAAAGCCAAAAAACAAAAAAACAGTATCCAGGTTAATTACAGTAAACTATATGATAAAACAGAAGTGTATTCATAAATGACTGAAATCACCAATTCACATTCAATAGGCAATGCATAAGATTTTACTAAATTTTTTTAAGAAAGTAGATATTGGTATATTAAATCAGTATTTACTCACTGAATATAACTTTGGAATAACTATATCATCCCTGAAAGGAACTGTGCCAATAAGAGAAGAACAATTAATCATATGGGAGAACTGAAGTCTTCGCTTTGATTCTACCTCAACAGTAGCTGTTTTAAGACTATACACAAAGAATCTACACCACGCTCCCTGAGATGGGAAGAGCAAAATAAATAATTCATTATTCAAATACTGGTAAGAGTAGTGAATGGCTTCCAGTGAGAATCTATACTAAATAAACATGAAACTTAAAGGTCATATGAAATTATTTTTGCGGACAGTATCTGTCTTGGTCTGACTTATCCATGTATAAGATTGGTTTTTTATATTTTACATTATTTATTTCTTGTATATCGTCAGTCATAATGGGTATGATAAAAAACCTAATAATATGAAACAAAAGCTTTCTATCAAAAACAGGTGTCTTCATTTTATAATCTTGTGGTAGGTATCATTTTAGTGGCATTTGTTACAAAGAGCTTAACTTGAAGAAATTAAACAGTAAAATAAGCAGTGTATCTCAAGCACAGATGTGGACGTTAAGAGAGCCATAATGACACCTCTCAGCTAGCAAAACACTTTGTAACAGTTTGACTATATTAACCATAGCTAAAGAAAGGGAATGTCCTAACCCAAGTATGGGTTGGTTTGGGTTGACATGGACACACAGAAAGAGTGTGGACGGTGAAAAATAACACAATCTGTCTAGCAAGAGAAAACGAGCTCTGGCCAAAATAAATCAAGCTTCCTCTTCTCTTCTGAGAACATTTAGCATGTGGATTTAGATATGATCCACACCCTGAATTTACCAGGCTAATTTTTAAGATTAATTTTTAATGAAATTGAATTTGAGATTAATCTAAATAAAAGGAAGGTCTTCTAAATGTCTCTATCACCCATGAAGCCAAGCAAATTTGGGTAAGATTACCTCTAATAATAATACATAGACAGTGGCTGTTTCTAACTAGAGTGAAAGAAGGATTCTACAATACCTCTAATAATAATACATAGACAGTGGCTGTTTCTAACTAGAGTGAAAGAAGGATTCTACAATTAAAAGAAATAAAAATACAGATACTCCTAAACACAGTCTCTTCTCCTACCCTAAATATCTTGTTCTTGAGATGAGTTGTTTATCCACTGAGAAACTGGCATTTTCAGAGATGGAAGCAAAAATGTGTCAGGGTCACGCTCATATTGCCATACATACTGAGGACATTTGGTATTAAGAATATGAATTAATATTAATTAATCACTACAGAAACCTAAAGGCATGAGCACATTTAACTCGACTCTTCCAAGAGTCAATACAGACCTAAAAACTGATTAAAAGACTGATTAAAAAGCTTACTGAAATGATCAGGTGATCCCAGAGTTGAAAACACACAAGTCAAGAACTGAAGTCGAACTTGAACTTCGGCACTATGGCTGTACCTATATTTAAAAAGTCATTAAAATAATTAACTGAAAGATCCTACTTCTTAATTATTTTTAAAGATTTAATGGCCCTAATCTTAAATTATACCGAAGAAGTAAAACTCCACTTTTGTATCATAATTATTAAATATTTTAGTTACACTTGACCCTTGAACAACATGGGGTTTAGGGGTGCCAAACCCCATGCAGGTAAAAATCTGTATGTAACTTTTGACTTCCCAAAAACTTAAACGCTAATACCTTACTGGTAATCAGAAGCCTTGCTGGTAACATACACAGTTGATCAACACATAGTTTGTATGTTATATATGTATTATTATATACTATATTCTTACAATAAAATTAGCTAGAAAAAAATGTTACTATGAAAACTGTAAGAGAAAATACACATACAGTACTATGTTTATCAAAAAAAATCTGCATGTAAGTGGACACATGCAGTTAAAACCCGTGTTGTTCAAAGGTCAACTGTATATAACTTTGGTTATACAAAAAAAAGTCATAAAGCCAAATGGTATGTTTGAGATTTATGTTATTTAATAAATTATAAAAATCTGCAAACATTAGAAAACATACTTTTAAATTAGATGAGAAAGTTTGTAAGAATGTAACAGTGGAACAAAAGAAATACGCCATTTTGAAATTATGCAATATGCACATAGATTAGAATAGTTAAATAAAAAACTGCATCTCCATCTAAAAATTGCATGTTTCATTATCACTGTCCCGCCAGTGATAACACTATATTCCTTAAACAAGAAATGCTTAACGAGTATCAGTTCCATAAATCCAGTTCATAAAGAATGCAGCTAATACAAAATTGGCATTTTTGAATGTTACCTCAAATGTAAATGATTATAATTCATGTGCACAAAATCAATGCTTAATGTAAGAATTGGAGGCTTGTTAAGTTGGTGATTTCACATGGTTCTCTGGGAATTCAGTTTGTAAGCATATGCAAAGAAACAGTATTTTAAGAAGCAAATGTTGGTCTGTGAGGGAGGAAGGGTGGGTAGAAGATGCTTCTGAAGCAGTAGTCAGGGGCCAAACTGTGGCCAGCCTGAAATATCAAACAGAAGAATGTGGTATTATTCTGGATGGAAAAGGAGGTCGCAGAAGGGTGTTGGAGGGGAGAGAGGACTGACATCAGGTTTGCATTTTAGGATTCCTTTACCAACCCTGAGAACTGTGGTAATACAATGCTCTAATTCCCACAGGCATCTGAGCACCCAATCAATGAAACTAAATCAATCATGAGGGGATTTATTTATTTATAAATTTATATCCAAGTTAGCATATAGTACAGTAATGATTTCGGGAGTAGATTCCGATGATTCATCCCCTATATATAATACCCAGTGCTCATCCCAACAACTGTCTTCCTTAATGTGCCTTACCCATTTAGCCCATCCCCCCAAATCAATCATGAGTTCTTCTCTCTCTGTTACAAATCAAAGGCTGGTTGTGGATGAACTGTCCAAACTGCTTTGCCAACAAACAGCAGCAACCAGTCTGAGCCCTGATCTATATCCCAGGTTATAGAGAGTCAAAGAGCTTAAATCAATTTCCTATCACCTTCAAATAAGTGCAAAATTTTAAAAGCTTCCCAAATTAGCTGGTTTCAAAATATCCTACATTCACCGTTGAAGTTTAAAGTTAAGGTTTTCTAAGGTTTAAAGATTAAGTTTGGTGGATATACCTTTGCTGTTCCTTACTGTCCCATGTTAATGTTGGCAAAGAAAAGATCAACTTTTGTGTCATTATTGTCACAGTGCCCTTTGTGAAGATGAAAGTACATGTGGCAAGATGGCTGGGTGGGGAGGAGGGAATACAGTAAGCAACTCAACAGACCAGAATGCCATCCAGATAAAATTCAAGAACAGCTCATAACAGCTCTCAACCTTCTACTAAAAAGGACAGATTTGATAGCAGAAGGCTTGGAGTACAGGTTCAAATTCGAGTTGTATCATCCATCAGTTCTGTGATTTTAAGTAAGTTACCATACTTCTCTGAGCCTGAGTCTGGGGGGGGCATTGGTCACAGACCTAAAGGGGAAATGAAGTCTTGTCCTGTACAAAGTGTTTTCATTTCCTGAATACTTCCTTCTTCTATACATACAACTCAGAGTAACGGACCCAGAACCCTAGAAGGCATGGACCCAGTCCCTTTGTCCTCTCTTCTTCAGGTTCCATAGTAGAGCCACTGGCTCCACACTTCAAAGGACTCTGTCTGCTCTGTCAGGGTCTCACTGGCTACTGATATCGCCAGCAGGAAATTTCTTGAAATGCAAAACAAAGATAGTATTAATACAGAAATCTTCTCATGGGCATGTCCATGGCTTCTGACATTACAGGAAATATAGGACAAAAATAATCTCCCTAATGGCATGAAACTTTAGCAGCAAACTAATACCTTAAAAAAAAAAATTGTAGCCTCAATATTGATGCAGATAGATTTTCTCGAGAGGCCACTGGATTTGAGAAATATGTAACATGTCTATTTGGGAAAGCTTTCATACCACAAGAATCTTTTCATCCTAGGTGACCATCTTAGTAGTAGGAATGCTACTAATCCTAATTGCCTACCTCAATTGCCTACTAAAATTCCTACTGAACAATTAGAAAATAATGGGCCACAAACTCAAGAGGTCAGTATGCTTTAACAAAGGGTAGCAAATGTACAACTCTGTTCTACAGCCTGATGGAACAAGGGAGTTCTATCAAAACAGGCCAGATAACATCTCTCTATGGTTTTATTCTCCTTAAGATGCCAGGCAACAAGGCAGACTGGAGGATTGGAAGGATACTGTGTACCCTAAGTATAAAACTCATCTCCAGAGAGCACCACTCCACTATTTACCTTTTTCACCACAAAAGCAATGCTTATATGATGATCTACCTATCATTCCACTAACAAAGTGAGCAACTTCCCTGTACACAATGCTATGAACTAATAAGACTTAGACCTGTGTTTATTTTTTGGCACTTAATGTTGGACCTTCTCTTTCTGAGGATGATTCACCTATGTCTTGTCTTCCACACGCCTTTCTTAAGCCTCCCATCCCTGCTCTTCAAGCCCACAGGCTTATAGCTGTGGTGAAAGTTCTTTTGTAACTTAGCATTTTTCTACTGACAAGTAACTTGAATTCTGTCTCCTAAAGATGCTCAAGATGTGGGTCATGTGTGGTTTTATTTCTGCTTCTTGTTGTTCTTGTGGTTTTTACAGATCTATGGAGATGCTCAGATTCAGGAAACCATGATTATTTTCAACCTCTGCTTCAAGAAGAATTAAAAGGAAGATACAGACTATGAAGAACACTTAGAATTTTAATAGCACTTAAAGACATGCATCTTGTGTAGAGATAACTTTGTAAACAAAGCTATAGAATAAATTTAAGGAGGTATTTCAGAAATAATTTGACAGGCTTATAGAATAGGATGTCTAAAAAAAAAAAATCACTGAGTAATAAAACAGGAAACATTGGTTGAGTTTAGATTTTAGAGTGCCAAAAATACTAGGCTGAAGAAACTGGAAATTTATTTTTTATACGGTGAAGAATCTAGATGAGGGTAAAGGGCAACTTTGTCTGTTTTATACCATAGTTTGTTTTAGTCAGGTAACTATACTTTATAGATAACCTATGTGCCAGGTGCAACTTACTAAATTATTTCATTTAATTCTTAAAAAAACTCATGAGGTAAATAATTCGAGTCTATTAGGGAGGGAACTAATCAAAATAATGTCAAAACAATACACTCATAATCTAAACTCAGGTCTGTATGATTTAAAAGCCCAGGTACTTTCTTCCAGTACTGTATTACATTCCTAATAAAATAAGGATAAGGAATTAATGAGCATAGGGGAGAATGAGGCAAGAAGCCTGATCCAGAGGTTGGAAAATAGGCCTGGAACAGTGTCTGTGGGAATGTCAACTTGTGAAAAGACATGGGATATATTTTAGCACTAAGATAACTAGACAATGACGACAGTTATAATGCAGAACTCAAGAATATTAGAGAAAGCAGACTATTCCAGTATTTATAAAATGTATTTATAAAATGAATTATAACCTTGGTGCCACTATTTATAAAATGTGTGACCTTGGGCAAATTACTTATCATCTCATAGCTTAAATGTTCTCATTTTTAAAATGAGTCTGCCTACCTCAAATGAGTTGTTGCATATCGTGAAGTTAATACTTAAATGGTATCTGGCACATAGTAAACATCAATGAACACTGCTATTTTTATCATCATCATCTCTCATGTTTGGAAATGACAGAGCAACACGAACAACAACAAAAAAGGCCTCAAAGTCTCCAAGTGTCAGGTGACTGAGAGGATGGTGGGACTCCGAAGGACATAGTAAAATCTGGAAACAGAATGGATTTATGGGGAAAAATAATTCAATTTTGGAGGTTAAGTACTCCTTAAAGGTGAATGAATTTTCTGAACAGTCTGCTCAGTTTTCATCTATGTGGAAGTCTTCTACATCAATATTTTCTCAATAAATACTAAGGCTAGCTGATATTGACATTAAACTGGTTTTCTCAACTTAGCCATCAATCTCCACCAATTGACTAATAAGCAGAAGCCTTCTGAATTTTACGTTTCCTTCTCGGCAGACATGTCCCTGTAAGAAGCTTTAAATACCATTATACCACTGAACCATTTCTACCAATTCTTATCCAAAGTCACATAATGATGAAATATTTTAAAATTTCAGCATCAATGCCCTAATATAGTAACACAAGGATATTGCTGATGGTGGGGGAGGGGGGCGGGGAGTTAATTTTTAATTCCTGAAAACAATGACTTTGAACAGAACTAAACAGTGAAGGTTAATCAACCCCCAAAAGTTATACAACCTACATGTCCCTAAGGGTAAAAATTATAGAAATAACGTTATAAAATTCTCCAACTAAAACAAAAAAGAGCCTTTCTTTCTCTTAAAATTTTTACAACTAAAATTTTCATCACATTTATTTACTATATGAAAGAAAAGGAATAAAAGTACTGGGACATTATCTTTCAGAGAAAAGACAATCAGTATTTAAACATAACTAACCTAGTTAAATACTTACAGTGCATGTTTTTGTCTTCCTTCTCTTACAGCTTGAATATAGTATACCAAATTATCAAAGAAAAGCTTCATCATGTTCAGTTCTTTTTCTGCCCACCTGTCCCAAACGAAAGCAAAAGTAATTTTAAAGGCATAGGGGAAGAGAATAAATCTATTCTAGGAAAGAAAAAAATATAGATCTAAACATTCTTCTAATTACCAAAAATTTACAGGTTCTATTTATATTTAAACTGTGAAAGATACAAAGCAATAGGTCTTAATTTTTATGAATTAAAATGTCATTATTGTTTTTTTTAATTGTTTTTTTTTTATTTTTATTATTTTTTTAATACATTTTAATTTATTTTTGAGACAGAGAGAGACAGAGCATGAAGCGGGGAGGGTCACAGAGAGAGGGAGACACAGAATCTGAAACAGGCTCCAGGCTCTGAGCTGTCAGCACAGAGCCCGACGCGGGGCTCAAACTCACGGACTGTGAGATCATGACCTGAGCCGAAGTCGGACACTCAACCGACCAAGCCACCCAGGTGCCCCCATTATTGTTTTTTAATCTCAAAATATTCAATCTCTATGAAGAGGATAAAATGTCTGACAAGTGTTAATTATAAATGACTAATATGAGTTAATATTAAAAAAAAGTAGGATTCAGTCCATACAAGAATGGACTATGTGCCTTGGTCATTATTTAGAATTTAGCAGAATGCCTGGCATAGAGTACACATACAACATAACCTTACTAAGTCACTTGATTTTTCTCTTTGTTATTGTGGAGTATTTGTTAAAAAAAAAAAAAAAAAATCAGGTATTAAACTCCAAAATAACCTACAAACACTAGAATAAAAAAAGAAAAGTGATAAATACAATCACAGAGCCCAGGGTCCACAGCATCCATAACTAACAGAATGCATTTCACATAATACTACCAATGTATCTGCTAAAATGTACGGAAGTATTAAAATTCCAAAACTTCTGATAAAATTTACATATTTTTGCCATAGCCCTCTTTTCAAAATAAGTTACTCTCGCCTTTACAATCCCTTGATGAAGGTGAAGTTAACACAGAAAACATCCAGTAAGCCTCAGGTTTGAAACCAGTTCCAATACACTTGCAGCATGGCTTTGGGCAAGTAACCTAAGCTTTTGAAGTCTGTTTGCTGGTTACCCGAAGATTTACTAAGTGGATAAGGAATAACAATTTCCAATTGTAAAATATGGGCCATAAGAATTTAAGAGATAATATATACCAAATGTTGAGTGCTGCTGCACATAAATTCACAGGATTTTTTTTGTTATTATTGCTGCCAACTAACCCCAGGAGCTCAGAGTTCTTTTAAGTGATCCACTGAAGATGTAGGATCCAGTCTTCAGGAGGGAAACCCTGTGAAATGCCATCAACTGAGCTTATTTACAATTAATTTAAGGACTAAGCTAAAAGGGTTAACTCTATACACTTAGGTTCAGGTACCTGTTAAGTAACTGACCATACAAAGTTTCCCACTTCTGTAAGATGTAATTCTTTGTTATTCCTTAATATAAATCTCCTCAAATGACATCTCAAATATGTCACCAACTTACCCAGGTTAGCTACAAGTAAAATCCCTTTTAATACATCAGAATTCTATCATTCAACCATTTAAAAACTATTCGAAGAGTCAATGAAACTAGATTCACATTCTTCTTATACTTAAAGTATGCTAAATGCTTTTCCCTATGCCTCTGTTAAGTATTTGAAAGACCTTCCCTATACTTACAAATTAAATGGTCACTAGAGTCATACTATAATATTAACTAAAAGTAGAGGATTTTTTTTTTTTTTTAATAGAGGTTCAGGTTAAATAGATCTCATTTAAAAGAGCAAAAAACAGCAAGGGCTTTGAGGGCTTCATCCTATTTAGAACTACCATGAAGTCTTAAGAATTTTTCTAAATGATATTCACTTTGAAAGCAAACAAGTGCTGTTAACAGCTAATCTTAGATGTGAGAAGAAATTAGGTAAAAAGTTATCTTATTTGACCTCAAAAATGAATCCCTCAATAGATTTTTCCTAAAATCTAAATGTCCCTGAAATCTCTCCAAAAGTCTATTTTGAATAAAGCAAATAAACACATTCTTACAGATTAATGAAATTCCTGTTAGCCAACTTTCTCAAGAATATTACCAAAGCTTGGACTAATTTCACATCAAACTACTTACCCTTGAAAACATTCTTTAACATTCATTAATCCTAAATTCTCTGTAAATGTGAAAGAGTAACAGGGTGGTGTCGAAATTATCCCTAACATGATGTAGTGTCTATAATCAATTCCTAGTAATGAGAAAAATAAAAGGCACCCTATGTTGTTTATTTTAGTGTGTCTCTTGTTTCAGGAGTCCTTTACTTTGGCAGATATACTACAAAACTTCACCCTAAAATTAGAGCACTACTTGCTACAGGATTTTTCTTAAACTACAAAGAAAACAAAAGTCAGATTTTCTTCCTGATAGTAATAAAATCTCCATGGGACTTTGATGACTATGATAATCAAACAAATTTTAAATGAATACTTTTGTTTCTTTTATTTACTTACATTGTAATCCAATGTGTATCATAACTGCTTCCAAACTGCTGAAAAGTACCAAACAATTTTGGAAGAAGACGAAGTGAAATTACTACTGATCTGAAACAGCAAAAACAGGTATTTATAGGATAAAACAATTTTAGATACTATTGCTAATTCTAGCTTTTTACAGAAATTCAGCTATTAAAAATCTTAAATACAAAAGGACTTTAATGAACTTTACATTATAACTATATTTCTTATATAACATTGAAAAAATTTTCCTTAAAGTTTAAATTTATTTTATACAGTAGGGCAAGAAACCCATTTTAAAATCCCAATCTAAAATAAAGTAAAATACACTATAAATACCTGAGCAGAAAAACAAATGAAGAGCATTTAAAAATAAAGAATACTTTCATGAACAAAAAAAAAAAAAAAAATTAAGAAGTCATGGGTACTTCTGAGAACTTAATCAAGGAAAATAGGGACGAGCAGCGTAAGTAAGTTACCTAGAACAGGGCTTCTCAAAATTTAATGTGCGCTGATTCACCTGGAATTTTGTTAAAATGCAAATTCTGATTGGCAGGTCTGAGGTAAGAAATTCTGCATTTCCTTTTTTTAAAATTTATTTTTACTTTTTTGTTACATTTATTTATTTTTGAGAGACAGAGCACAAGTCAGGGAGGGGCAGAGAAAGAAGGAGACAGATAATCCAAAGCAGGCTCCAGGCTTGAGCTGTCAGCACAGCCTGATGTGGGGATCGAACCCAATAACCGTGAGATCATGACCTGAGCCAAAGTCGGATGCTCAACTGACTGAGTCACCTAGGCGCCCCGGAAATTCTGCATTTCTAACCTCCCAAGTGATACTCAAACTGGTTTGTGAACCACATTCTGAGCAGCAAGAATATAGAGAGCATTTTTTAAACTATGCAAATTATCCTTTTCTCCTTAATTCTCACTTAGTATGATCTGCACCCAAGTTGAAAATCACTGCATTATGAGCCATGTTAACAATGGAAACAAACCATATACCTCAAGTATGAAGGAGCAAAAAACGGATTATGAAATCACTCTACAACTTTAAGTAGATCTGAGAGTGTTTATCTTCTGAAAGAAAGGGGTACAGGGAAGATAGAGATGCACACATCCCAGAAGTCTCAATAGGCAAGGAGGTCGGCTGCATGAGCCTTAAAAGAAGCAGGACAAACTCCAATGATATAGTGAATTTTTTTTAAGGCTTATCTTACTTCATGAAAAAAATTTTAAAAAGAGCAAAGTATGCCATATAAGTTAAGTTCCCCAAAATGCCTACTCTTTTTGAGAAGAGTACCAAGAAAATCAGAGTGTAGGGCTGCACTTCAGAATGGAAGAGAAACATGGTAAATACCAAGTAGGAGAAATTAGAAAAGAAAACTTCCTGTTTCTTTTCTTTTTTTTTTTTTTTAAGTTAGTTAGTTTTTGTTTTAAGTAGGCTCCATGACCAACATGGGGCTTGAACTCACAACCTGGCTCTACGACTCACAACCTGGATCACGACTCTGGCTCTACCAACAGAGCCAGCCAGATACCCCAAACACTTCTTGTTTCTGAATAAAAACCCAAAATTGGAGAAATGCATTATCTTTTTGCATTACATTGGGAGTACAAAGCCGTGTGTGATCTGACCCATTTCTCTTATCAGTCTAACGGAATTTCCTTCCAATTTTCCTCTTTATTATCCCTAGTGCACAACTCCTTCCCTGGCTTTATTCAAGTTTCCTCAACTGTCAACAGAGGATGAACCCTCAACACTCGTCCACTGCTCAAGGAAACCTCTTTATTCCTTCCCAATTTTCTTTCATTCATCATCACCTAACGAATAATCCCTTATTTAATGTGTCTACCACTACTATGTGCTTGATGAGAGCAATGACTGTCTTATTCATTTAAAAACCCTGCGTATGGTGCACAATGAATATAGATTATCTAAAATAATGATCTAGCAAAGAACTTAAAGGCAAGATTTTCAAGGAAGGAGGAAGAGCAAGTGTAAAATACTAATACAGTCATGAAGGATGAGGACAGAAAAAAAATACCAACAGATGACGAAAGAAACAGCATATTAATAGAATGTTAAAGGATCAAAACCACACTGGTACAGATTAAGGAGTACATAATTGAGTCATGGAGACAGTAAGTGACTAATATCCACTAAGTGTCAAGTAAATATTCTTTAAATATTTAAAAACATTTAAATATTTGTGTTTTTTAACATTAAACTTTTTAATATTTTTCAACAAGTTGCACAATAATGATAATTGGAAAAATGGACCATGGAGAATCAGGAGCAATCAATTTTAGATTTTTTATCTAAAAGCTCTTGACAAAATTTTAGAAAAATTAAGATATAAAAAAATAGAATGAAAAGATACATATTAACTTGACCTGAGGTTTTATAAGCATAAAATCAGTAAGAGATATCACAAAGAAAAAAAAATTTCAGTCTGATTACAGACTGAAAATTAACATAGCTACAAAATTTTCATCTAAAATCACAAAAGCAAATTTCAAAATTGTTTGCCCAGTGATTTTAACAATGGTTTTAGGGGCGCCTGGGTGGCGCAGTCGGTTAAGCGTCCGACTTCAGCCAGGTCACGATCTCACGGTCCGTGAGTTCGAGCCCCGCGTCAGGCTCTGGGCTGATGGCTCAGAGCCTGGAGCCTGTTTCCGATTCTGTGTCTCCCTCTCTCTCTGCCCCTCCCCCGTTCATGCTCTGTCTCTCTCTGTCCCAAAAATAAATAAAAAACGTTGAAAAAAAAAAATTTAAAAAAAAAAAAAAAAAACAATGGTTTTAAAATACAAAGAAACAAAATCTAGAGATATATCTTACTTTATGAAGACATTGACAAGTCTTATAGTGTGCAATAGGTATATATTTTCTGAAAATCTTATTATTTCTTGCAGTCAATGGTGTTAAAGGTTTAGACTGTTTAAATTTACTTTCCAAATTTTTTACAATAAACATGTTTTCATTTCATGAAATGTAATGTTGCTTGACAATAATGCATAGGGAGCCAGGGGTTGAGTGGATACTGGTTTAGATGAGTGGATGGATAATGGTATGGTTCATATAACTGAATAACCAAAAATAGGAGTGCAGAAAAATAGGACAATTTATAAACTGTGAGTTATCAGGGAGAGATTACATTTTATAGGACTAAAACATTTCTTTAAAAGTTGATCAGGGTGCCTGGGTGACTCAGTCAGTGGAGTGTGTGACTTTCACTCAGGTCATGATCTTGTGGCTTGCATTGGGCTCTGTGCTGACAGTTCGGAGGCTGGAGCCTGCTGTGAATTCTTGGTCTCCCTCTTTCTCTACCCCTCCCTCGCTCACGCTCTGTCTCACTCAAAGATAAACATTAAAAAATTTTTTTTTAATTTCCTAAGAACATAAAATACATACATTTAAAGCACTATTAACAGTTTCTAAGAAATGACCAAATCTGGATCAAATGATCTAAATAATCCCAAAATAATACTTTTTATTTAAACTGCTAAATTTAAAAGGAAAAAATGATATAAAGTGATTACAGACTGAACATTATTAACATAGTTACAAAATCAGGGAAGACAATTTGGTGATGATAATAATTTATATTTCAATGTTAAAATTTTGTCACAAGATATACACCAACCTGTTACAATTAAAATTATACTGTAGATTTTTTTCCTGTAACAACTACATGCTAAACTGACTTATCAACTTTTTTGCCCAGTTTTGATTGGTGATATGCTTACAAAACTCAACATAAAAAAAAGGACTGTTATATTTAAACCTACATTTCACAATTTCTTCTAAGGGTGAAAATTTCAAATACCAAAACACAATCATAAGCAACAATGTGTTTAAGGATAAAATGGTTCAACGATCCAGAGTAACAAGATACTAATTTTAGACTTAATAAAAGATGTTTTACCCTAAAATGCCCTAGCTCTTTGCTTCAATCCAAGAGTTACTGCTGTTACCAGAAGCTTATTACTAGGCAACAGTATGATATTCCTGTAATTACCACCAATAAAATATTATGTTGCCTTAGCAGAATGAACACGTTTGCTGATGTTATTCACAAAGTTATGCTTGAATGATTTTTTCCTAATCCTGGACTACATGTTTTAAGACTGATGCATTCTACAAAATTATTTTTCAGTCATTATAAATTATAGTATATACCAAAAGTTGACATGAAATGCTATATGTAATATAGTCTTTATAGAGGAGAAAACAAAAGTAGTATATAGTACCATCCATTTGTTAATTATACAAACCTTTATTTATATAAACAGGGCCCCTGATACATGATCACTTTACTAAAGACATCTTTTGTACACAAAGGCAAAAATTTTAAGCATATGTGATAAAGTACATACACAGGATCAAGAATAGCATAGGAGACAGAATTCCAGTCTCAATTCAATTCTTGGGAGGACACAAATCTTCAGGGGGTGCCTAGGTACAGGAAATGCCTTCTAATAAACATAAAAAACCAAAGGGGCTGATTACAACCCAACCCCTAAATCCATCCTACTCAATGGACAGCAGTCTTATCTCACCCAGCCTTGGAGACAAGCCTGAAAAGAAATGGACTTTTCATTGTGGGAGCTACCATCTGCCTCACGCTCTCACTTTATGAAAACATTCTGCAAAGCAGTCTACTGTGTGTTTCTGTAACTTTTAACTTCCTGCACTCTTGAAATGTTCTTCTGTGTCTTATAAAACAATCTGCCTGAGGCTAAATGTGCACAAAGCACACACATGCTGCATATCAGAGACTAGGCAAGGCATCTAAAAAAAGTGTTTACAATGGTTCCATATAAATGGTAGAATTATGGGCGATTTATAGAAGGCTTTAATTTTCTTTTTCAGATCTCTATGCTTCCTGAGAATAGGCCCATATTACTGTTCAAAAAAAAAGCTAAGTTTATTTTTTTAATGTTTATTTAATGTTTTATAGTTGAGAGAGCGAGCGAGTGCACACATGTGGACAAGCAAGAATCCCAAGTAGGCTCCATGATGTCAGTGCAGGGCCCAATGCAAGGCTCAATCCCACAAACGATAAGATCACGACCTGAGCCAAAATCAAGAGTCAGACACTGAACCAACAAAGCCACCCAGGTGCCCCAAAAGCTAGATTCATTTTATCAAATAAATTGGAATATGACCACAGAAAAGGAAAAACAAACAATGCTGACAGGTCTATAAACCATGTAAGGAACTGCAAAGAAAATATAAAAGTTAGTACAGAGAAAATAAAAAGATAAAGCTTCCTTAAGTACATAAAAAACTGACATCACCAAGAAGTAGACTTCTGTGTTCTTTTGTCAAATGTCAGGAAAATGATAAATAAGGTTGCAGCGGCCCATTTGTTTCAACATAAGGAAGAGCTTTACCATTAATATTAGCATCCTTATACAACACTCCTTTCTGATGGTAAACCCAGGGGCTAGATTTGAAAAAGAATTCTTATATTCTTTAGGGTTTCTATAATTCAGATGCCACTACTGACTATTTTGGACCAGGTAATCCTTTTGTTGTGGAGAGGCTGTTCTCTGCATTGATGGATATTTAGCAGCGTCCCTGGCCTGTAGTAATACATCTAATACCATTCATTAGTGTTAATGACCAAAAAATATCTTGGTTGATATTGCCGGGGTGGGGGGGGGGGGAGATCACTCCCACTGAAAACCACTGGTTTATCAAGAAACCCAGACCAATGATGTACAAAAATTTTTCAACTTGCATAATAATGTTGGTAAGTTTAACTGGTATACACTGGATGTGGTGTGTATTTCCTATGCTAAAAAATGCCATTATGCTCTAAATATTATCACATATGACTATCGTTCACTACAAAACTAGCATGATACAGCAACCATCTGAAGAGTCAAGTTTGAGGGCAAAATTAAATGCAACACAGTAATCATGTTTACAACATACTCAATAAAGCATTAATTAAGTAACTGTATCAGGATACAGGAACTGAACAAAGGAAAAATGCTTTAATTTCAACTAATCTGGGAGTGGACAAATTAAAGCTTAATAAAAAATCCAGATTGACTATTTTCCGTTTTACACACTTATTTTTCCTTCTGTCCCTTTTAAGTTTTCCTACTTTTAAATGATGTGATGACTGTGGAAAAATAAGAAAATCAAAAAGCATAAGGAAGAAAAAAAGTACTCAATTCTCTCAAAATTAACCATTTTATAGTCTCACATATTGCTTGCAATTTTTAACAGACAAGCCTGTAATTATATGCCTCTATATTGATATGATCTTTAAAAAAAAATCTTTCAAGGCTGCATGATGTTTCATATTTCACACAGTCTTACTGAAGTATACATGGAAAAAGTGTATACCTAATAACTGAGAATAGGAGGTGAACATATCTGTATGATGAGCACCCCCATCAAGAAATAATTACCAACATACATCTGGCTTTCATTGTGCCTCTGTTCTAGTCACTACATAACCCAATAGTAACCATTATCCTGACTACTAAATACAATCATTTTCCTGTTTTTAAACTTTACATAAATAGAGTAACAGTGATACACTCTCTTATATCTGGCTTATTACACTCAACATTGTATCTGTGAAGTTCATCCATACTATTCCATGCAGCTGTAGTTCATTCAATGTTACTGCTATAATGTCATTCAACAAAGAGTCCACCATTTAGTTTTCCTTTCTACTCTTTTTTGACACTTGGATAGCTATATAAAGACTATTCAGTTATTTTGAATAATGCTACTATGAACTTTCTTTTTAAGTTTGTTTGTTTGTTTATTTATTTATTTATTTATTTATTTATTTTGGGGGTGGGGTGGGGGGGGTGAGAGAGGCAGAGAGGCAGAGGGATACAGAGGATCAGAAGTGGTCTCTGCACTGACAGTAAAGAGCCCGATGTGGGGCTTGAACTCACATACTGTGAGATCACAAACTGAGCCAAAGTTGGATGCTTAACAGACTGAGCCACTCCAAGCACCCCACCTATGAACATTCTTTTCTTTTTACTTTACTTTTTAAATCTTTATTTATTTTTGAGAGACAGAGTGTGAGCAGGGGAGGAGCAGAGAGAGAGACACACACAGAATCCAAAGCAGGCTCCAGACTCTGAGCTGTCAGCACAAAGCCCGACGCGGGGCTCAAACTCACGAACCGTGAGATTATGACCTGATCTGAAGTCAGACGTTCAACCAACTGAGCCACCCAGGTGCCCCCGGACATTCTTGGATGTGCATTTTGGCAATCATCTGGATGTCTTTCTGTAAGGCACATACTTAGCAGTGGAACTGCTGGAATTAGCAGTGGAACTGCTGGGTCTTAGGGTATGCAGATGCACATATGGGAAATATAGACTGTCACAACCACTTAAAAAAACTGTTTACTGGTTTCACAAAGACGTCTAAAAGACAATTAACATTTTAAAATTAACTGCTATACTACCTACATAAATTAAAAATTAATCTAGCCATTAAAAGCATTCCTTTTAAAGAATGTATGTCAAGTGATGTAACTGATGTGCTAACAGAGGTCTATTTATTAAGTGGTTTCTTATACCTGCATGAAGAAACTGTTCAAACTATATAACCGTTTAAAAGAAAAAGCAGAAACTGTCACACATACTTTTTCTAATTCAACTGAGTTTTAAAAAAAAGTTTATAGCATTTAAACTTTAAAGCTTATTAAAGCATTCAGTAAAATTAAATATTTGTATCAGGCTTAGGCAGAGGGTGCTGAAAACATTGTATGAACAGAACAGAATACAATACATTCAATTAGTAAGTGAATGCCCTATAATAGAGATGGCATTACCAAAGCAGTATAAGAGAAAAGAAACCTGAAACTATACCAATGAAAAAGAACTGAAAATCAAAAATTGCGGTAATCATCTTAGCCCAAGTAAGAAGTACATGGCAGAATTCAAACTAGAAAAAACCCCCAGCCTAATTCTTTATGCATGACACAAGTCAAGACATAAAAGATCGACCCAGATGGAAGAACAATGCCATTATCAAAATGTTTGCATTTCACTTAAGTTTAACTTCATTTATCTTATTTAGGTTGTTTTATATATGAAACAGCTCAAGAACATTTAACTGAAATTTGAAAACACAGCAGTTACCACTATGTTTCCAGAATCAAGAAGAAAGTATTGTTATTATTACTTTGTTTCTGTTGCAGGATATCTAATCAAGGGTGTCACAAGTGCCAAAAAAGAAGGTCTAATTAAAAAAAAAAAAAAAAAAAAAAAAAAAAGAACCCTATGAGGTAAAAAATCTTCGAACCTAGTAAGAAAACCACACTTAAAAAAAAAAAAAAAAAATTTTGGTTGGTAATGTTTCATTAAATGCTATGAATCCAACATACCATAGTCAGTAAAGAATACACAAAAGGAACTTTACTATATAAATTTTTTTTAAATTCCCATTTACCTGTTGTTTCCTAAATTTTCAAGGCAACCTTCAATGAATCTCATTCGAATCTGTCTATCCGTAAACCAACATACTAAGGAACAGAGAAGCTTCTCTGCTTCATTTATTAATCCTTCAGAAAGATTAACCTACAAAAAATGTATATACGTAAAGTTAGTTTATCCTGTTTGCATTTTGGTGTAATTTTGTAGCCTTTTCATTCTATTAAGTAACTTACCGCATCATCATCTTGAACTATATCCCACAACAAAGTGTTTCCTTTCTTGCAAACGTTATCCAAATTAATGTCTGTCACAGCATTACTGTTGAATTGATGTTTATGAACTGCAGGTCCTGAAGGGATGAAATATAACACACTATAGAGGAATGCAACTGACTGAAATTGTGAATTATAGCATTCGTAATGTTAACAAATCCAAAGTAAAGTGTAACAATTTATTTTTACACCACAAAATAAAAACAATACAAGATTAACACAACAGTTGCTTTGTGAGCTGCAGTGTTGCTTAGAGATTGATAAGACTAAAGTTTAAGAAGAGTTTTCTTCTCATAGTCTCTTCATTATTTCTAGTAACTATGTTTTTCACATGTCAAGTGAACTATATATAAATGCTTGAAACTCAAATTAAGCATAAAGATAATTTTCTTGGAATAATTTTATAGCCAAGAAACATTATTCTAAATTACCTTCTGTATAATGTTTTATACCCCTACATTTAAAAAGTTGTACCAAAGATGATTTACCTACAACATTCAACTAAATGCAAAGATTCTAGTGTAATAATTTAGGCTTTGTGTGCCAAGCTAAATAGATTTTCACTGGTTCTAATAAGTAAAAATGCTTTTTTTGAACAGCTTTACCATGAAATTTCCCTATTTAATTGTACATATACATTGATTTCATTGAAACAAGAATTGTACAACCATCAACACTAATGTTTAAAGCACTTCCACCACCTTAAAACATTCCTTCATACCTAATTACAATTCCTATCACATTCCTCAGCTCTAATCCATTTTTGCATCCACATAAATTAGCCTTTTCTAGAAATTTTTGTAAATGGAATCATACAATTTGTGTAGCCTTACATCTGAATTTGTTCACTTACCAAAATATGTTTTGAGGTTCATCAATATCAAAGCACATATAGTATTCATTTTAATTACAGTATATACGGAAATACTTCATTTTGGTTATATTCAACAGTTAATAGACATTTGAGAGATTCCAGGCTCTGGCTAATATGAATGATGCTGCCATAAACATCTGTGTAACAAGTCTATATGGACACATGCTTTCCTTTCTCTTCGGTAAACTGGAATTGGTGAGTCACAAGATAAATGTGTATTTAACATCTGAAGAATTGCCAAACTGTTTTCCAAAATGTTTGTGCCATTTTACATTCCCAACAATAGTTTATTAGAGTACCAGTTCCTGTTCCTCTACATCCCCACAATACATCAGCAGGGTCACTCTTTTTAATTTCAGCCATTCTAATAGGTGTGCAGTAGAATCTCATTGTGATTTAAAAATTTTCATTTGCGGGGCGCCTGGGTGGCTCAGTCGGTTGAGCGTCCGACTTCAGCTCAGGTCACGATCTCACAGTTCGTGAGTTCGAGCTCCGCGTCAGGCTCTGGGCTGATGGCTCGGAGCCTGGAGCCTGCTTCCGATTCTGTGTCTCCCTCTCTCTCTGCCCCTCCCCCACTCATGCTCTGTCTCTCTCTGTCTCAAAAATAAATAAACATTAAAAAAAAAAAAAAAAGTTAAAAATTTTCATTTGGTAAGAGACCTAAGTGGTTCAGTCAGTTAAGTGTCCCTCTTGATTCTGGCTCTGATCATGATCTCCCATTTGGGGGATCCGGTCACACAAGGGGCTCTACTCTGTGCTCAAACTCACTTGTGCTCTGTGTAAGCTCAAACTCACAAACTGTGAGACAATGACTTGAGCTGACATCAGGAGTTGGATGCTTAACCAACTGAGCCACCCAGGAGTCCCTCAAATAAACAAGTATTTTTTTAAATTTTCATTTCCCTAATGACTAATGATGTTTTAGCATCTTTTCATGTGCTATCATTCATTTGTGTATCTTCTCTCTTTGCTAAATTACTACTGAGTTGTAAAAGTTCCTGCATATTCTGGACATAAGCTCTTTATGAGATACATAATTTCCAAATATTTCTCCCAGTCCTTGGCCTGTCTTTTGGTGGTTTTGTTTTAGTATTTCTTTTTTAGCTTAATTTTATTAAAGTGTAATGTAAACACATAATCAAGATATAGAACATTCCTATCACCCCAAAATGTTCCCTTGTGACCTTTTACAATCATTCTCTACCACCAAACCTTAGGTAATCATTAAGAAGATTTCAATCATTATAAACTAATTTATAAAACCTTGGATTGTGAGTAATTTGTTCTGCATGTGTTCCACAAGATGAGCAAACATTTCTAATAAATTTTAACTTGCAACACAAATAGTATGTGGCACCAAATGTCACATGATCACAACTGAGCCAATGGTTCCTGAAATCTGCTTTGATATACGAGTTGGATTACAAGCATGTTCCTGGAATGAATTATGCTTGCAAACCAAGGTTTTACTGTACTTTTGAACATTCCAGAATTGCTTTTAGTGATACTCAGTATGTAGTACACCCTTTTAATTTCATTTGCTTAGAATGTTGATATTTACCCATTATGTTGCATGTATTAGTTCTTTCCTTCTTATTAATGAGTAGTATTACTTTGTATAAATATACCATATTTTGTTAATATACCAGTTAATTCCAGTTGAAATTATTCTGGAACAGGTATGAACATTCAATGTACAATCTTTTTGTGTACGTATGTTTTCATTTCTCGGGTAAATAAACCAGAATAGGAATTGCTGGGTCATATGGAGAGATACATGTTCAACTTGATAAGAAACTGTTGTAACAGGTCCCAAATCAGCTGAATTAATTCATACTCCTCAACAGCAACAGAGAGTTCTAGTTGCTCTAGAAGTTAGTGTCATTTAGTATCGTTAGTCTTTAATTTTACCCATTACAGTAGGTATATAGTAGTACTGCATTGTGGTAGTAATTTTTTGCATTTCCCAGGTAACTGGAGATATTAAGCATCAGTTTCATGTATTTATTGACCACATTTCTGTATCTTCTTTTAACTATTCAAATCTTTTGCTTCACGCCTAGTACAGAGCCCAACATGGGGCTTGAATTCATGACTGTGAGAGCAAGACCGAGCTGAGATCATGAATCAGACACTTAACTGACTGAGCCGTTGACCCCCCCCACCTTTTTTTTTTTTTTTTGCCTATTTTTAAACTGAATTGTGTTACTGTGTTGAAAAGTTCTTCATAGTACTAAATAGTTATACAAGGTAGACTCAGAAAGCATTAATATACATAATAATTCTGCTCAATTTCTAACTTCATATAGTAAAAAATAGGTACAATACTGAGTAAAAGGAAAATAGAATAAAAATAATGGTGAAAATTTAGTAAATATGGTATCAAATTCAACTGACCTCAATCTTACTTAATCTATTCATTTCTCAAAAAACCACAATAACACAACAATAAAAAAAAGTCAAGATACCCTTATCTACATCATGCACACGTAACATTTGAAATCAATTAAACTGTTGCCAAAGTCCATAAGTTATATCTCTAAATTTGATTATGGCTTTTTAACATAAACCTATCTATCAGGTTTACTCAGTCTGTACTGGTACACCAAAATCCATTTCCTAGGCTAGCAGGGGCTGATAGTACCTTAAAAAGCATGAGGTTGGACCTTTATTTTAACTTTTAAAAAATTTTTTCATGTTTATTTTTTTTTGAGAGAGAGAGAAAGAGACGAAGCAGGCTCCAGGCTCTGAGTTGTCAACGCAGAGCCTGATGTGGGGCTCAAACTCACAAACCACAAGATCATGACCTCAGCTGAAGTTAGATACTTAACTGACTGATCAGGTGCCCCTATTTTAATTTTTTAAGTGTATATAGCACTTTATTTCTTTTGAAGTGTACTCTACAATGTTCCATTAGTTTCAGGAAGTTGAACCTTTAAACTGCTAATTCTAATACTATTTTTCCCTCTTAATTTGTCTCCCTTTCCTTTTTCTTCTATTATTCTTTAACCTCCTCTAACCTCCATTCTTCCAAGTATGGTCATTTCCTATCACTTTTTTTTTTTTTTTAATTTTTTTTTTCAACGTTTTTTATTTATTTTTGGGACAGAGAGAGACAGAGCATGAACGGGGGAGGGGCAGAGAGAGAGGGAGACACAGAATCGGAAACAGGCTCCAGGCTCCGAGCCATCAGCCCAGAGCCTGACGCGGGGCTCGAACTCACGGACCGCGAGATTGTGACCTGGCTGAAGTCGGACGCTTAACTGCGCCACCTAGGCGCCCCTCCTATCACTTTTTAAAGAATGATTTGAAATGATTAGAACCATCATTTTGTGAACATTTCCATCACTCCGGATGAAACACCTTGCCCTGTAGCAGTTACCTCTACTCTTATATCCTCCCAACCCTCCCTAGCCCAAGGCAACCATTAATCTACTTTCTACTCACTAAAGACTATGCTAGACATTTTACATAAATGGACTCATAGAACATATGACCCTGTGTAATTTCCTTTTAGCTCCTTAGATTTCTAAATACAAAATTTAATACAGCCATTTATTTTCTAACATACAAGACTATAATTTTATATATTATGTATTTCCTTCCCTAGCTAAATATCTCTTGATAGAAATGTAGCCTTTATATTCATGATGGAGTATTCATAATAATTTCATTCCCTAGGAAAGAAAACAAACCACACACATATGATTTGGCAAAAATATTCAAGTATAACATTAAATATTGAATCCTTTTATCAGTATAAATTGTTTTAAAGAAAGTAAATATTTTACTTACTACAAAATCTTACCTTGACTAAGATGTTCATGGTAAATAGATGCTAAATTGGGAAGATGTTGTTGGAGATGAGATGTTAGCTCTGCATGTGAATTAATCTGAACTAGTTCCTCTTCACACCCAGATTCTTCACCATCAAAATCAGCCATATTTTTTTCTGATTTTGCACTGACCTGGGAGCTACTGCAACTGACATCATCTGCACTTAGCATATCATCAACCATATGCCTATTAACACAGAGAAAAGCACAAAGTTAAAACACATGTTGTGAAACACACAAAAATTGTCTCAAAAACTGAAAACCCCACTATGTCAGAATTTTAAATTAATTACACAAAATACCCACATATTGTCTGACCCATCAACACACTTCACTAAAACCAACTCAAAGATAATTTTACGGAAAATCTGTAAACTCACTGTTACATATTTTCTGAACTCAAACCACAATGTGAAACTCTGTACAACTCCAAAATCGAATGAGATTACAACCAGGAAAATACTTCATTTTAAGGCTGCAATCTAGATGTGGTTATTAACCAGGAGACTTTTATTCAATGTAAACTCCTATTAAAACAATACCTAGTAAGCAATTTACTTCTGAAACATACCATACTGGGTACTTTAAGGATGGAAAACAAAAAAGATAAAAAATAACACAAAGAAAAAATGGTCAGGATTAATTTAGAGATTCACAAGAGGTACCCTGCACAGAGAACATGGGAAGTGCTAATATGAAAATTGTAGGTCTTGTGAAGTAGGGAATTGTTGTGGGTATGAAAACTAAAAGATCTGCAATGTGCCAAAATGAATATATTTCACCTCAGTTTTACAAACTAATTGCTTTGTCTTCCTTATAAGCTATCCTGGGAAGAACTTTGAATGTAAAACGTCAGACTATAAACCACTGGTTCTCAATTACAGGGGGACACTGGGCAATGTTTAGAGATATTTTTGGTTATCACAAGGTGGGAGATGCTGCTGGCATCTAGAGATAGAGATTAAGGATGATGCTAAACATCCTATAATACATTCACACTGCTGCAAATTCAAAACACAGAATTATTTGATCCAAAATGTCAATACTGCCAAGATTGAGAGACATCACCTTAAATTCATATGGATTAGTAATAAGAAATAAAGGCAAAGAAAATAAAGTAGTAAATATATGGATATATAGTTCTCCCAAACAACCACACTGAATTCTGAAAGTCCTGACACACTGCCAAGTGTTAAGAAAACTAATACTGATAAACCACATATTTGTATTTTATTGTCAATTAAAATTTACTACTTATATGACGGTAATAAACAGGAGCTAACACATATTGAGATCTATTATGTACCAAGTACATCGGCCCATAAAATGTTCACATTAAAACCCAAGAGGTGGGGCGCCTGGTTGGCGCAGTCGGTTAAGCGTCCGACTTCAGCCAGGTCACGATCTCGCGGTCCGTGAGTTCGAGCCCCGCGTCAGGCTCTGGGCTGATGGCTCGGAGCCTGGAGCCTGTTTCCGATTCTGTGTCTCCCTCTCTCTCTGCCCCTCCCCCGTTCATGCTCTGTCTCTCTCTGTCCCAAAAATAAATAAAAAACGTTGAAAAAAAAAAAATTAAAAAAAAAAAAACCCAAGAGGTAAGTACTAATGTTCCTATTTTATAGATGAGAAAATGACTGACACAAAAATTAAGTACTTTCCCCAATAACACCTAGTGACAGAATCACTTACTTTTAATTACCACAAATGTATTTCACAAATACTCAAAAAGCTTTATCCTTATTCATACCCTAAAATTAAGATGCATGTAAAATTTCCTTTTAATGATCACAATTTAATGGAGTTTCCACAAGCAATCTTATAACTGCTTTAAGGTAATTATTACAAGGAGATAAAGATCTAGATCTGTGTTGTCCAATATGATAGCAACTAGCCACTATGGTCACTGCACACATTGAAAAGTTGCTGATCTAAACAGAAATGCGCTGTAAATATAAAACATACACAGAATATTGAAGCCTTATTACAAAAGAAAGAAAAATATCTTTGTTTTTTTACTGATTACATATAGACATTTTAGATATTACTGCTTTAAATAAAACTCATAATTAAAATTAATGTCACCTATTCCATTTTGCTTTTTAAAATGTGCCCAGAAGCAAATTAACAATTATATACTTACAGCATGCTTTTGAATTTACATTATATTCTTACTTGCACTAATCTAGAATATACTGCAATTCAATAAACACAAGCTGTAATTGGTTCCCTAAAGGAAATAGACTTTTTTTGGTAAACATTTATTTTTTAAGTAATCTCTACACCCAATATGGGGCTCAAATTCACAACCCCAAGATCAAGAGGCGCATGCTCTATGAACTGAGCCAGCCAAGCACCACAATACAATCTATTTTTAAGGAGACTTACCCATCATGGTGGTGATGATGATGGTGGTGGTGGTGGTGGTGATGCTGTGGACCAATAAACTGCCGACAATTAAATAATTCATTCCCAATAGTCTCCCCAAGAAAGTCCCCAGTGCGTGTAATACAAGATTCCTGAGATGCTTGTGCTATATGAGCAGCATTCATTTCCCCTGAAATATCATGTTCTCGATCTTCAGAGTGTGAACAGGCATCTAGCATTCGTATTCGATTATCTACTGAAGGCATTGAATCAGTGTTAAAAACCAGGTCCTTTCCTGTTCCATTGCTTGTCCCACTTCTTTCTGATGGGCCTTGGGAATCCCCTAAGCAAATGCCTGCTTGGCTTTCTAACTTTCTGTTCCGAAGATCTGTACCACAACTGCTTTTAGGAGGATTATGACCATGATCATCATCTTCATCTTCTTCTTTAAGGGCTTCAATATCTGCAATGTCTTCTGACTGTACCTCACTGCCAGGGCTCCCAGCGGACTGGCTGGCATGGCTAGAATTCACCTCATTGCTAGATCCATCGCTATGCCCACTACTGCTACCAGGACCACTGCTTCCATCTTCACCACTGTTGGCAGTTTCATCAGAACTTCCCTGCATAGATTCCTAGATTTAGAAAGAAACAGACTTAAATAAATATTTAAACTAGTAAGAAAAAAGTAACTGACATGAACACCCTGACTTTTTAAAAGGTTGACGCAAGGGGCACCTGGGTGTCTCAGTCAGTTGAGCATCTAACTCTTGATTTCAGCTCAGATAATGATCCCAGGGTTGTGGGATCAAACCTGGTGTCGGGCTCCAGGCTCACTATGGACTCTCTCTGTCCTTCCCCCAATCACTTGCACAAGTGCACATGTTCTCTAAAATAAAAAAAATGAAGTGCAAACCCATCACCGCAGAAACATTAGCCCTGTCTGCAAAGTGACACTTTAACTTTCCTCCCACACCCATCTCTGTTAATGTAAAACAAACTTCCCTTTAAAAAAAAAAAAAAAAAGAGAGTCTGCTGTAATCATGACAGACTCCTCTAAAAAATATACAATAGAATTAAAACACACAAAATTTAAAGAACCTTAACAATAACTACTTACAGAAGAGGCCTGAACATGGACTATGTTTATATTTCCAGTTCAAAGGATAAACATGATAAAATCCCCAAAATCCAAAAATCTTGTTAAAGTGGGGGGAAAACTGTTTTCATACCTCTGTGTCTGAAAGTCGTTGTTGGACATGTTTCGTTCTATTAATAAGTTGCTCATCCATTTCAATGTCACTGCCTCCACTTTGATGTGTATCACTGTTATCACTGCTTTGAGGACTAGCAGCAGGTGACCCTATATTAAACAGATTTTACATTGTTACTCTTAATTTGTATTAACATGGGAATTTATGAGAATGACACAATCCTTTGATTCTTCCATTTATAAAACCTTTGTGCTAAATAGCCAAAAAATATAATCTGGAAATATGTTAACATTCATTAATTATCTCTCAAGAGGACATAGATGATTTCAATTGAAAATAGGGTGGATAGCCAGTTAAGTGTTCATATCTACTCAAAAAAACTTTATAGCCCTGATACAAATATATTACATAAAATGAATTCTATGTGATCATGAAAACAAAACTACAAGTCATCTTGCCATGCATTTCTAAGACTCAACTTACAAGGTGATGGGGCTGCTCTTCTGAGCTCTTCTTCCTCTGAAGGAAAAGGAAAAAACAGGAGGGAAATATTCTAAGTGACTGATCTTCTCTGGAAGATTATCAACTGCTCTGATTATTATTACAAAATCAACAAAATACAGGCAGAGAAACCTGAAATAATAAAGTCCCTAACACCGACAATAGTAGTTGTGTGTGCCTGAATGGAAAATCCTTAATAAAAACATAGTTATATGATGTCAGGAGACCAAAAAATGGGGTAAAGTTGATAAAGTTTTAGAAAGCTCTGGAAAGCTTTCCGTAAAACCCATAAAATACCTGAAGTGAGACAACTTTTGAATTAGAAAACACAGAGAATTGTACCACTATGATCTGCTATAAAAATTGTTTCTAAGGGGCGCCTGGGTGGCTCAGTCGGTTAAGCGGCCGACTTCGGCTCAGGTCATGATCTCGTGGTCCGTGAGTTCGAGCCCCGCGTCGGACTCTGTGCTGACAGCTCAGAGCCTGGAGCCTGTTTCACATTCTGTGTCTCCCTCTCTCTGCCCCTCCCCTGTTCATGCTCTGTCTCTCCCTGTCTCAAAAATAAATAAAACGTTAAAAAAAAAATTTTTTTTTAAATTGTTTCTAAAACAAAGTATGTTGTTTGTTTTCTAACCAAAAGCTCCAAAGCTATTAGGAAATGGTTTCCCCCCACCCCATGGGAAGAACTAATGAGAGAATATCCAATAACTACTACAACTTCATTACTGTTCTTTACTTGAAGAGTAAACCAAAAATATTAGCTAACCACTATTTATTAGCCCTTTAACAAATACCCTACCTCCCATCTCAAACTTATTTTGAAGTTAATACTGAGAAGAAACTGCTTCAAGTTTGAATTATGGAGAAATATTACTTTAAAAAATACATCACACTTTACTAACCTTTCTTATTTCCAATGGGAAGATTAGTATTTAATAATGATGCAAAAGAACTCTGTTTAGACAGCTGAGCCTTAGCTGCTAGTGCATTGTTCCATAATGCTTTAATTAACATCGACGCCAAGTATAGGGTCTTTCAAAAAAAGAGAGAGGTTGAAATTAGCGTTTCATAACAAATTTAATATTCTTTTGCCTAAATGAAACGTGAACATTAAAAACCTACCAATTATCTGCATCACAAACAAATTTTATATTAAAAAAAAAAACACCCACCATTACGTAATGCTTTAAATATATTACCTGTTCAGTATGAACACTTGGCTCAAGAGCTGAGACCAGATTAAGGAGATGTCTAAGTGGCACTGGATCCAAATTCTTGATGAGTGAAGGAAATAAGTCATGTATATACCGACTACAATGTTTCAACTATAAAATAAAGGTAGAGACAATAATCAAATTATACTACATTAATAAACAACCTGATACCAAAAAGTTCTACAGAAAACTTCTAGTTTAAAAGTCAAGAAAGCAGTTGGAACAATATTTTCTAATATGTTGGGAAAATATTCATTATCATGTATCATAAATGGCAGTACATAACATTATGAAAATAAAATTCCACTGAAGCAGAGCTTTATCTTATCTAAAAAAACCAAAGCTTAATTTTCCAGCCACAAGAGGGAAGCACACAATAAAAAAAATTTCTGGAATCCAAGTATAAAGAGGATTCCAATTAAATTTATAATATAGATCATTAAAATATAAACAAATTAGTGTATTAAAATGTAAGTAGTTGCAAATAAAATAAATTGCAAACAGAAGAGAAATCCAAATTAACTATTCTAAGTGTAACATATTTTTCATATTAAATGGTTATAAAGTATTCATACAGGTACGCCTGGGTGGTTCAGTTGATTAAGCATCTGACTTTGGCTCAGGTCATGATCTCATGGCTCATGGGTTCGAGCCCCAAGTCAGGGTCTGTGCTTACAGCTCAGAGCCTGGAGCCTACTTTGGATTCTGTGTCTCCTCCACCCTCTGCCCCTCCTCCACTCACACAATGTCTCTCTCTCAAACATAAACAAACATTTAAAAAAAAAGTATTCAGGGCGCCTGGGTGGCTCAGTCAGTTAAACGTCCGACTTTGGCTCAGGTCATGATCTCACAGCTCCTGAGTTCAAGCCCCGCATCAGACGCTGTGCTGACAGCTTAGAGCCTGGAGCCTGCTTTGGATTCTGTGTCACCCTCTCTCTGCCCCTCCCCCGCTCACGATATGTCTCTCTCTCTTAAAAAAAAAAAGTATACGATGTTCATTTTACTAGAGTACATAATAGAAACTCACTTAAAATAAACGTCTACATAGAAATAAACCAAGAAACACAAAATCTCCTTATACTAAACAGAATAATAAATGAAAGTGTAACATTAAATACTACAATATCGTGTAAAATAAGTATCTTCACCTTAAAATAAGCCATCAAGCTGCAAAGTGCAAATTCAAGATATGCAACAAATAAGAGCAAGCCAGTAATTCCCAATTTGAAGGTTCCAAAAGTAAAAATCTCAGGGATCCAACTTACTTTCTATACATAAAAATTCCATCAGAAAATATATGTTTTTCTATTCTAAAATACTGACTTTTATATTGTTCAGGCATAAAACATATGAACTTTTTTATGCTATCTCCCCTATCAGGATATATATGCACAACAGAATCTGAACCAGAAGACAAAATAAAAGTAGTAAAATAACTTTGGAGTAATTCCTCCACATTGGGGTGACTTTCTATAAGCTACACTATTTATATCATTTGATATGAAGGATAAGTAAATAATCAATTAAAAGTTTACTGCTTTTAGGGGTGCCTGGGTGGCTCAGTCGGTTGAATGTCCGACTTCAGCTCAGGTCATGATCTCGGGTTCATGGGTTTGAGTCCTGGATGTGCTCTGAGCTGACAGCTTGGAGCCTGGAGCCTGCTTTGGATTCTGTGTCTCCCTCTCTCTCTGCCTTTCCCCCACTCATCCTCTGTCTCTCTCTCTCTCTCAAGAATAAATGTAAGCAGTAAAAGAAAAAAAAATTTTAAGTTTATTGCTTTTATAGGTCTTGTAAGTATAATTATACTTTTCCTAATTAAAATGTAACGAAACATAGTAAAAAATAACTTTCTGACTTGCTGCCACTTTGATCATTCAGAAAATGTTACTTCCATAATAGACTCAAATTTCATAATCAAATACTTTACTGGTTATCTTTTAGTGACAAAACCCTTGAAAGATAATTACGTAATCCTGTAATCCTATAAATATATAAGGCCCTTTGAGGGGTGGCCCTGTACTGACAGTGTGGAGCCTGCTAGGGATTCTGTAGCCTTCTCTCTTTGCCCCTCCCCTGCTTATGCTTGGTCTCTCTCTCAAAAATAAACGTTAAAAAGATTTTTTTTTAAATAGAAGGCTCTTTTAGAGGTGTACATCATGAAAACAAATTCAGAAAGTAAAGACAAAAAAATATTAAAATTACACAGCTTAAAAAGATTGCAGTGTGAAGTCAGTTCATACTCTTCTTCATTAGTTATCACAAAGTAAAAAGAGGAAAAGGAGTCAGGAAAGATGGTAAAGCAGAAAGTGCCAGGGATCCCTGTCTGCATCTTGACAGCAGTTATATAGACAGAACTGTCTGATGCAACCACTCTGAAACTCTGGAGTCAGTCTGAACCTTCACACTGACACACTTCCAAGGGGAAAGGCTAGCCAGTAAATTGTGGTTAATAATGGCATATTTCAACCTGCAGTGTGATAGCAGCTACCCATTCCCCACTCCATGCCCCTATGTCAAATAGCTGTGGGGACAGTAATATGTAATTCTTCTTTAGCTTGCTGGTTTTTGTCCATGACTTTATTATGCCTTACACAAAAATAAATTCAAAATGGATGAAAGACCTAAATGTGAGACATGAAATCATTAAAATCCTAGAGAACACAGGCAGTAATCTCATCTGCTGTCAGCCATAGCAACTTCTTTCTAAATTATGTCTCCTGAAGCAAGGGAAGCAAAAGCAAAAACAAACTATTGGGACTTCATCAAAATAAAAAGCTTCTGCTCGGTCAAGGAAACAATTAGCAAAACTAAAAGGCAACCTTCAGAAGGGAGAAGATATTTGCAAATGACCTATCTCATAAAAGTTAGTATCCATAATATATAAAGAACTAGGGACACTTGGGTGGCTCAGTCAGTTAAGCATCCCACTCTTGATTTCTGCTCAGGTCATGAAACTGAAATTGCTGAGTTTAAGGAATAAAATAAAGGAAATAAAAAAAATAAAGAAATGTAAATAGATCCTAAGGGACCTGTGAGAACCACAACCTACCAACATACTCATTATGGGAATCCCAGAAGAGAAAGGACTAAAGTATATTTGAAGAAACAATGGCTGAAAACCTCCAAATTTAATAGAAAAACATGAATCTACAAATCCAAGGAGTTCAACACATCCAAGTAGGGTAAACTCAAAGAAACCTAGAGCAAGACTTATCATAATCAAACTGTCAACAGTCAAAGACAGTAAAATAATCCTGAAAACAGAGATAAACAATGTACCACATATAAGGGACAGTCAATAAGAGTATCAGCAAGTACCTAATCTTCTCATTAGAAGATTGGAAACCAGAGAAAGTGGGATGATATACTCAAAAGCTAAAAGAAAAAACTTTCAATGGAGAATTCTATAACTGGCAAAACTATCTTTATGAGAAAGTAATTAGTACATTCCCGGATAAACAAAAATAAAGGAGTTCACTACAACTAGACCTGCCTTGCCAGAAAACCTAAAGGAAGTCCTTTACAATGAAATGAAAACAAGCTAAACAGTGAAGAAATTAAGACCTCTGAAAAATACACAGGAAAATTAAAAGCTACTATTGTTTTCATTTCTAACTCCACCTTTTATTTGCTATAGGATTTAAAAAAGAAATGCAAAAACAATTATTGCTAATGTAAATAACTGTACACACAATGTATTAAGTTGAAAGTTGTCATATCAATAATAAAAATGAGGGAAAAGGAGCTATATACAAGCAAAATTTTGTGTAATATTTGACAAATTCAAATTAGATTATAAGAATCTCAAGATGTTAATTGTAATTTCCACACCAAATACAATATCTACAGAATCTTTTTAAAGAAAAAGGAAATGAGAATCAAACACTACAAAAAATCAACTAGGAACAACACCAACAAAAGGGTGTAACAGAAATGATAGACAAAAACACTGTTAAGACATATAGACAAAAACAGAAAAAAGGCATAAGTATATTCACTCTTTGAATAATTACTTTAATGTAAATGGTATAAACTCTGCAATCAAAGACAGAGAGTGCTAGAATGGATTTTAAAAACATGGCACAACTGTATGTGGTCTACGAGAGACACACTTTATATCCAAAGACACAAACAGGATAAAAGATAAAGGATGTAAAAAGATATTCTGTGCAAATATTAAGCAAAAGAGAACTGGGCTGACTATGCTGAAATCAAATAAGATAGACTCTAAATTTTTTAAAGGTTACTAGAAAAAATGGAATTACCATATGACCCAACAATCTCACTTCTGGGTATACATCCAAAATAATTAAAAGCAGGATTTTGAAGGGATTTGTACACCTATATTAATTTTACACTGTACATTATTCATTCACAACAGTCAAAAGATAAAAGCAAAGTAAATGTCTATCAATAAACAATTGTGGCATATACATAAAATGGAATATAATTCAAACTTACAAGAAAGGAAATCCTGTCACATGCTATGATATGGGTCACCATGAGAACATTATGCTGAGTGAAGTAAGCCAGTCACAAAAGGACAAATACTATTAGATTCCACTAATGTGAAATATACAGAGTAGTCAAAACGATAGAAACAGTAGAATGGTGGCTACCAGGAGCTGTAAGGAGAATAAAGGATTTGTTGCTCAATGATTTAATGTTTTGTTTTGTTTTTAAATAAACTGTATGCCCAACAAGGGTCTCAAACTCAAGACCCCAAGATCAAGAGTCACATGATCTGCCAGCATGACACCCTTATGTTTGTTCAATGAAATCAGATTTTCAGTTTCGGAAGATGAAAACGTTTTAGAGATCTGTTACATAACAATATGAATGTATTAGAACTTAAAAATGGTGCAGAGGATAAATTTATGAAGTTTTCTTTTTCCTACAATTAGGTCTTTTTTAAAAAAGATTAATAAAGAGTGATGTAATTTATTAATAAAAGGTCCAGGTTACAGCAATATAGTATAAACATTATATTTTTATAATAACATTACCTTATAACCATACCTTATAACCCAAAGCTAAAAGCACAGAAATAAAATAGACATACAGATTAGAAAAACAACAGAAAATTAACAAAACCAATAGTTGGTTCTTCTAAAAGATTCTCAAATGTTTAGCTAGACTGAAAAAAAAAGATATAAATAGCTAAATCGACAAATTCAAATGGGATATTACTATCAAACTTAATACTATGAACAACAGTACACTAAAAAATTAGATAACCTAGAAGATAGGGAGGAATTCCTTGCAAACTACCTACATTAACTCAAGAAGAAATAAAAAGAAATTGAATCAAAAAAAAAAAAAAAAAGAGACATTGAATCAGTAATCAAAAACCTCCCAATGAAAAAAAGTACTAAAATGCATGGCTTAAACAAAGAATTCTAACAAACATTTCATAAAAAATTAACATCAATATTTCCTCAAACGCTCCCAATAAAATTGGAGAAGAAAATACTTATTTTTTTAATGTTTATTTACTTTTGAGAGAGAGAGAGTGAGAGAGAGAGAGAGAGAACGTGCACAAGTGGGGGAGAGACAGAGAGAGGGGGAGACACAGAATCCCAAGAAGGCTCCAGGCTCTGAGCTGTCAACACAGAGCACAACGTGGGGCTCGAACTCACGGACCTCAAGACTGTGACCTGAGCCGAAGTTGAACGCTTAACTGACTGAGTCAACCAGGTGGCTCTGAGAAGGAAACACTTCTTATATCATTCTATGAAGCCTTATAGGTCTTCATAAGAACAAAAAATTACTAAGCAGTACCTCATAAATGACAGAAAGTCCTCCAGAAACTATTAGGAAATCAAATCAAAGAGCATACCAAAAGGATTATTCACTATGCCCAAGTGAGATTTATCTCAGGAATTCAAGTGTGGTTCAAAAAGAGTATCGATTACTGTACATATCATGTTAGCCAACGGAAAAAAAGCAACATAGTCATCTTAACTGACAAAGAAAGAATGACAAAATCCAACATCCTTAAATGATAAAAACTCTCAGAACACTCAGAGGATAAACTCAACATGATAAAGGATATTTATGAAAACCCCACAGCTAACTGCATACTCAATGATAAATGACTCATTTTCACATAGGATCAGGAACAAGATAAGGATGCACATTATTTACCGCTGTGTTTTAACACTATACCAAACTTCTAGCCAGTTACTGGACTCCACCCCATAAAACTGAATACATCCAAATTGGAAAGGAAGATGTAAAACTATTCAAAAATGACACAATCCTATATGCAAAAAAACTCCTACATATAAGGTAGTAGAGCTAAAAATCAAATAGACAAAGTAACGGAGTACAGATCAACAAGCAAAATTAAGCTGTTTCCATATACTTGCAATGAATTATCTGACAAAGAATTTAATCTAGCAATTCCATTTACAATAGCATACAAAGAATAAAATACAATTGATCCTTGAACAACGAAGAAGATAGGGGGTACTGATCCCGTGTCGTCAGAAAGCTGAGTGTAACCCTGACTCCCAGAAACATAACTATCAATAGCCTACTGCTGACCATAAGCCTAACCAACAACATAAACCAGAATATCAATAACATAAAGTCAATTAACACATATTTGGTATGCTATACATAATATATACCACATTCTTAAAATAAATGTTAAGAAAATCATAAGAGAAAATACATTCACCATACTGTACTGATCAAAACGACCTATGTGGGGGCACCTGGGTAGCTCAGTCAGTTTAAGAGTCCGACTTCAGCTCAGGTCATGATCTCCCAATTCATGGGTTCAAGCCCCACATCAGGCTCTGTGTTGACAGCTCAGAGCCTGAAGCCTGCTTCAGATTCTGTGTCTCCCTCTCTCTGCACACTCTGTCTCTCAAAAATAAATAAATGTCAAAAAAAATTTTTTTTTAATAAAATACCTATGTGTATGTGGACACAGGCAATTCAAATCTATGTTGCTCAAGGATCAACTGTACTTAATGAATCTAATAAAAGAGGAAAAAGACTTGTATACTGAAAACTACAAAACACTGCTGAAAGAAATTATAGTTTAAATAAATGGAAAGACATCCCATGTTCATGGATAGGAAGACTTAACATGTTAAGATGTTAAATACTACCCAAAGTGATATATAGATTCAATACAATCCCTTCAAAATTCCAAGAGCCTTTTTGGTCAGAAATGGAAAAGTCAATCCTCAAATTCATAGGGAATTGCAAGGAGTTGTGAAAAGCCAAAACAATTTTCAAAAAGAAAACTGTGAAACCTACAAGAAAATAAAAGTAATTAGAACAGTATGGTATTAGCATATAGACCAATGGAATAGAACAGAACACCTAGATACAAACTTTCACATAAATCGTCAACTAATTTTCAAGACTCACAAGACAATTCAATGTAGAAAGGATAGTCTTTTCAACAAAAGGTGCTGGGAAAACTGGATATTCACAAATTGAAAAATGAAGATATATATTTACCTTACACCATACACAAAAATCAACCCAAAATTGATCAAAGACCTAAACTCAGGAGATAAATACACAATACAACACTAAGAAAACACTGGGGAGAATCTTCACAACACTAGATTCGCCAATGGTTTCATCATTAGGACACCAAAAAAACAGATAACCAAAAAAGTAAATAAACTGAAATCCATCAAAATTAAGTTTTCGTGCATCTAAGGATACTTTATTTTTTAAAAATTTTTTAGTGTTTTTATTATTTATTTTTGAGAAAGCGCGCGCACACACACAGGGGAAGGTCAGAGAAAGAGGAAGACACATAATCCAAAGCAGCCTCCAGGCTCCAAGCTGTCAGCACAGAGCACAATGTGGGGCTCAAACTCATGAACCTGATCATGACCTGAGTCAAAGTCAGATGCTTAACCAACCAAACCACACAGGTACCCCTATTTATTTTTTTAAAGTAAGCTCTACGCCCAACATAGGGTCTGATCTCATGACTCCTGAGATTATGCTCTACTGATTGAGTGCGCAGGTGCCCCCAAATTTAAGGATACTTTAAAGAAAGCAAAAGAAAACTCGTAGAGTTGGAGACATTATATGTAAATTATATATCTGATAAGGGATTAATATCCAGAATGTAAAAAGTACTGCTGTTATTATTATTTTTTTAATGGGGCAGACAGAGAGGGGAAGAGGGTATCTAAAGTAGGCTCTGTGCTGACAGAAGAGAACCCAATGCAAAGCCTGAACTCACAAACTATCAGGTCAGATCATGAACTGAGCTGAAATCAGATGCTTAACCAACTGAGCCACCAGATGCCCCATAAGTACTACTAAACTTTAAAATCTCCCAAGCAACCCAATTCAAAATGGGCAAAGGTCTTGAATACACATTTTTTCAAAAAAGATATACAAAAGGTCAATAAGCATACAAAAGGATGCTCAAAGTCATTAGTCATTAGGAAATGCAAAAAAGTACAAATTAAAACCACAGTGAGATATTACCTCACACCTCCTAGGAGGACTAAAAAAAATTTTAGGACAAATAACAAGTGTTGGCAAAGATAGGGAGAAATGGGACTCTCCCTGTACTATGGGTTGAATGTAAAACACTGCAGTTGCTGTAGTAAAGTTTGGCAATAACTCAAAAAATTAGAGAATTACCGTATAACCTAGTAGATCTGCCCCTATGTATATATACAGAAAAACTGAATGCAGGGACTCAAACATATGCTTGTACACCCATGTTCATGGAAACATGATTCACAATATATAGCAAAAAAGTAGAAGCAACTCCAATGTTTATGAATGTAGAAATGAAAACATTAAATACACAAACAATGGGATATTATTTAGTTGTAAAAAGACAATTTTTTACATATGCTATACCATGGATAACCCTCAAAAACACTGTGTTTAGTAATATAAGCCAGACATAGACAAATACTGTGATTCTACTTAAATGAGGTACCTAAAATAGACATATATAGACAAAATGTAGAATACCAAGGGCTTGGGGGAGGGACAGTTATTGTTTAATGGGTACAGTGTTTTCGTTGGGGATAGTGACAAAGTTTTGAATATAGACAGTGGTGGTGATGGTTACACAATATTAAATATTTAATGCCATTGAACTGTACAGTTACAAATGGTTAAGTTTTATGTTTATATATATTTGTGCCACAATAAAGAAGTTAATTAAAAAAAGAGAAAAAATAAATATATGTGTTAACAGGCATCATACCAAAACTCAAATCAAGTTTAAAAAAAAAAAACAAAAAACCCGGAGCACTTGGGTGGCTCAGGCAGTTAAGCAACAGACTCCTCATGATCTCACAGTTGTGAGATAGAGCCTGAGTCGGGCTCTGCACAGACAGTGTGGAGCCTGCTTGGGATTCTCTTTCTCCCTCTCTTTCTGCCCCTTCCCTGCTCAGGCACATTCTTGCTATCAAAATAAACAAACGAACTAGCATGGATTACTTAACACCTGAAAACCTACATAAGAGAAAAATTCTGCCAACAAGAAATGGTGGGATAGAGGTGCCTGGTTGGCTCAGTTGGACATTGTTGTGTAGAAATTATGAAGGAAGGAAGGAAGGAAGGAAGGAAGGAAGGAAGGAAGGAAGGAAGGGAAAATGATGGGATATACCTATCTTCATAAAATATTACCAAAAAAAGCAAAAAATAAAATAAAATAAAATAAAATAAAATAAAATAAAATAAAATAAAACAAAACATAAAAGCTGTTCATTGAGGAAACAATGAACTACTATTCACCTCTATTACAAAGTTCTGAGGGAAATCTTAGTATCTTACATTCAGTCAAACATGAGTACAAAGAAAACAGACATCTCAAGCGTGTAGTAACCCAGAACAGAACATCAGGATTCCTCTTTAGAGAAAACAAAAAGCTACTCTGTGAAGACCGTAAGAATAAATACTCATTAATTTTGGAATGAGAAAAAGAGAAATGAGGGGAAAAATTTTTTTGAGTTATAACCTAAATACAAACTTAGCAATAAACAACTGTACAAATTATGGTTATAAAATTTAAAACAAATAATTTGATAAACTATACATAACACATAGCAAAAACCGGAAAGCAGAAAATGAGAAAAGAAAAATGATGAGATTCCCTCATCTTCTACAGAAGAGAATCTACCATCACTGTATTTTAGAATGAGAAGCTCTCATTTCACAAAGAAAATGAGAGCTAATAACAGATACTAAATTTCAACAAACTTCTGAATAAAATGAAGGGAATACATTTTTAAATGTACAGATTGAGAAAGGTGTAGCTCAGAGTAATTTGTGAGTGAGCTGTAAAGGAGCTAAGTTAACCTTCCCAATGTAAATGGGAAAGATACTGGACTCAAATGGACAGCAAGAGGTATGAAGATAAAAACACAGGATTTCAATGAATATTCTTGAAGAATAATTTTATTTGTCAGCCATCAATGGGTCAGAAAAATACAAACAGCCATCCACCAAGGCTCTTCCCTGAGTAAAAATTATATAAAGCCATAGCTTTTAAGCAGATACTGGTATCCCCTTTCACTCTCTCTTAGAAATTCCACAAGCAGAGGAGTGCCAGGGTGGTTCAGTTGGTTAAACGTCCAACTTCAGCTCAGGATCTCATGGTTCGTGGGTTTGAGTCCCACATCAGGCTTTGTGCTGACAGCTCAGAGCCTGGAGCCTGCTTCAGATTCAGTGTCTCCCCCTCTCTCTGCTCCTCCCCCACTCACTCCCTGTTTCTGTCTCTCAAAAATGAATAATCGTTGAAAAAAAATTTTTTAGAAATCCCACAAGCAGAAAAACTAGTGACTCAAATGAGGAAAGTTCAAGTTGTTTTACCATTGCCACCCTAAAAAATGTCACAAAGCAGGAGACCCATTTGAGACAGCTCTAATGAAAAAATATTTCACAACATCCAAGACTATCTAGACCATTTACCTAGACAACTTTCTTAAATATGAATGGATAACAAAGTCATATGTGAAGACATCCAACAACATAAACAAAGAAGAGAGCTCATGTTAAAAGTTTCTAAAAAGGCAGGAAGGAACAGAATTCAAATTATAATATGTAACACAGAAGGAAATTTCAGTGCTCACATTATTCAAGTATAGTCATAACCTCACATGCTAGTAGTTGCATGCAATGTCTCATAAAGCAGTAATCCAAATGTGCATACAAGTACACATGCAGAGACTAATAGCCATTTGAGTAAAGATCAGCATTTCTAAAATTAGTCATCACAACAGGGCTCCTGGGTGGCTCGGTCGATTAAGTAACCAACTCTTGACCTCAGGTCAGGATCTCGGAGTTCATGAGTTTGAGCCCTGCATCAAGTTCCATGTTGACAGTGCAGAGCCTGCTTGGAATCCTCTCTCCCCCTCTCTTTCTGCCTCTCCCCTACTCACGTGTGTGTGCGCGCGCTCTCTCTCTCTCTCTCTCTCTCTCAAAATAAACTTTAAAAAAAATTAAAATAAAAAAATAAAATTGGCCATCACTAATCCTTTTGAAAATCTAATGACAATTATGTGCATAATGCATATCTCAATCAGATGATATTTAAGTCCTAAATCATAGAGAATCTGACTTTTGTCATTGACATGAAAATCTATTCACAAAAATCAGCTCCATTTTAAGATAAAATTATTATATCAATAAGTTGCATACATGTATGCAAATATTCTTCAAATATGGAAAGCATTTAACAATAAATTCCAATGGAGTGCTAAGATTCTCAAGGGTTTTTTTGATGTCCCTTGACTAAAACATTTCATAGTGGAAGGGTGTGTAGAGGGAAATATAGAGAGGTTAACTAAGCCAAATCAGAATAGTAACTTTAAATGGTAGAGAGAGTGATTTAAATGCCAAAATATTTGCTTTAACTTTATATACTAGTCTTTGTATTACTGAAAACCTGATATACACATGGAAAAGTTTCAAAGTTTACATAAGCATAGACAGTAAGAAGGAAGTTTCCCATCTATCCCAGGCAACTTCCCTAAAAGCAAACCTATTAAAATTTCTTGTGTATTTTTTACAAAAAGTTCCAGGCATTTATAAGTAAGAAGTATATATACATATATGTATATATGGATCCTCTTTTTATAATTGTTTAAATACACACTGGGAGAATACAAGGTGTACTTGAAATCTTCTCTCAATAAAAGATCGATTACCTACACAGTATTTAGTAAAACTATTTCTTACATACTATTCCACTTGAGCAAAACTCAACTACTTCAGTCCTTCTCACAGCTACACAGCATTCTATTATATGAATTTCCCACAACTTATCTAAGTAGTCCTACAGTGACAGACATTCCTTATGTGCTAGCACAGTCAATGCTGCAACAAACATCTTAATGTACTTGTATTTACAGAATAAATTACCAGAAATAGAACTCTGTATTGCTTGCCATAAGTTATACCATACTCTGGTCAATGCAGTGCATTATTAAACATAATGGGAATTACCCAATACATGAAAATTCTATTACATTATTTGAACTTGTATTTAATTACAAAGATAAGCATTTTTCAAATATTTGCAAATACTTTTCTACCTATTTCAATCCATTTGTCACCTGTGTCTATTTTCTTCTTGGATTCCAGTACAAGAATTATAATACAAACAATGAAAAGAGCAGCAGCCAATCCAATTAGTATGGGTGAAGTGTGTGTGTGTGTTTGTGTGTCTGTCTCTGAGGTGGACAAAGTAACGTCAAAAACTTACTCTAGATGGAATGAAAAAAACTCAGGTAAGACTGTATGAAACTAACCAACCCTAGACACTTTAAAATTCATTATATTTAGTGCTCAAATGTTAAAATCTTAAAACGTAAAAATTTCTGATCATTCTAAATTTGTGGTAGATTCAAAAATAAAGCAGTAACAAACACAGAAACACCCAATTAAAATAACCCTTAGGATACACTTATTTTATGTTAATCTTTTATAAATATCTTAAGTTTTCATACTGTATCACAAATTATGCCACAATTTTTAATTATTCCCTTCCCAGGTTACTTCAAATTCTTGCTAGGGAAGAATGCTAAAACATGAACAGATGACATTTTCAATTATCAATTTGATAAGTTTCAGTTTCAATAAAGAATAATACTCCACTATTCCTAGCTATTTAATCTGTATTACTTAATATATCATTGTTCTCATATTTTCCTACTCTTGATGTGAACAAAATAAAAATTTTATGTCTATTAAAATGAATAACATTTTCAGAAAATTATGAAAGAAAAGTTCCTTTTATTCTGAAATGGAAAGTGCTTCATTCATTTACTAAAATGACAGTAATATATAAATATACATTATTAAATATGGGAAGTAAAAAAAAAAAAAAGTATTAAAAAATTACCACAACCAATCTAAGAATTAAGGTCTCAAGGCACACAATTATCAAAAATTTGAAATCTTTATACAAAAAGTTTATGAATATATGCAGTAATCATCAAATCTAATAGAAGGAAGAGAAACATAATGAACAAAAGTAAGTATAATGGGAGAAATGGCTATTATAATAGCAATAACAAATACAACTTAAATTCCTAAAAATAAGCTTAACACAAAATAAAATTTATATACAAATAACTTTAAATTTTTGAATGATACAAAAGAGAACGAACAGTGCAAGCTCTGAGTAGGAAGACCATTTCGATTCTTTTCAAATTAATCATTATTACAATTAATAGGACAATATTTTTAAATAAGAATGCTAAAATTTACATGAAAAAATATATAAAAAGAACCAGCCCTGCCAGACATGAATATTACCAGGGGGAAAAAAAGGGTAAGACATTAGTATAAACCCAGGATCAGCAAATGTTTTCTTGAAGGACCAGAGAGTCAACAGTTCAAGATTGCAAGTGATAAGGTCTCTGCTACAAGTACTGTACTCTACCACTACAATATGGAAGTAGCAACAGGCAATATGCACAAGAATCAACAAGCTTATGGTGCAAAAAAGCTTTATTTACAAAATGAAGTGGCTGGCCTGAAAGCCTTCAATTTACTAATCCATGGTATACTGATCATGACTACATATACTACTGGTCAGTCTACAGACTCCAGAAATAAAAACAGTCAAAATAAAAGTGGTATCTCAGTTCAGTAAGGAATAAAAGAATTGCTGAACAAGTGGAAAGGAGACAACTACGTAACAAAAAAATGGAGTAATAAGTTAAGATGCAGGACACCTTGAACCAAGAAAAATTCCAACTCAAAGACTAAAATATAAAATTGAAACAGAAAATGTACAGAAAGGAACTAAAGGAGAATTTTCTTATAACCTCGGAGTGGAAAAGGCATTTCAAACCATAAGAAAAAAAATCCACAAGCAATAAAAAAATTAAACCACAAGTTTGAAAACCACAAATGTGAATCTGAACAGCAAAAACCACCTTAACCAAAGCAAAAAACATCAAAGTAGAATACAGTTATAACTCTTAACATAGGCACAAGTCCAATGTCACTAATATATAAAAGTCTCCTACAAAAAAGAACAAGAAAACCACTACTACATGGCAAAGAATATCAACGGACATTCCCAGTAAAGGAAACAAAAGTGGCTCTTAAACACAAGATTTGAAATGTACTTCATATAAACTAAATGCAAATTTAAAATAGCAATGATACCACTTTTCACCCATCTGTTTAGCAAACATCAAGTGTAAGGACACAATGTATTGAGGAAGATGAGGGAAAAGAGGCTTTATCACACCATTAAGTAAACCACAGAGATGCTTTAACCTAAAAATTCTACTTAAAAGATTTATCCTACAAAATAATTTTACACATGAATGAAATGAGTATGTTAGAACTTACTGATTTTAGCATTGTTTATAATAGAAAAGAATGGGAAAAAATAATGCCTATGAACAAGAACTGGTTAAATAAATTACCATACATGCATATATTTAAACACTATGCCCTCCTTTAAAAATGGTTTTATATATTGATATGCAATAATCTTCAGGATAAATTAAGTGAAAAAAGCCAAGTCCATTTAGTATGCAACATGTGTAATAAAGGGGGCAAAAAAAAAAAAAAAAAAAAGCTTACAATTAGCTATTTACACAGAAAATCTCTGATGCACCTGAGAAGATAAGAACTGCATGCCTAGAATGTAGGGACAGGAGTGGGGGGAAGGGTTGAGATATAACATACACTTTACTATTTATTTTTTGGATTTTGAACCATGCTGATATATGCCTATTCAAATAACTGAATTAAAAAAGAAAACAGTATAATAGAAAACTATGAATACAACATACAGAAGGGTTTACTGTATCAACAAATAGGCAAGTATCTCTTAATAAACCAAGATGGTTTCATGAAGACCCTCCAAATGACTCTCATTTCCTTCAATTCTCCCTATAATATAGTCAGACATAGATTCTGAAGCCAGACTCCATAGATTCCACGACCAACTTTCACTATGTCTCTGTTTCTTTAGCTATAAAATGGGAATAACAGAACTTACCTCTTAGGGGAATAAAACACTTAGAACAAATAATTAAGAAGCACTTAATGAGTGTGAGTTGTTAATATTACCTGTGCTGCAGCCCATATGCAATCAATATGCTGAGTACTCAGTCTCCCTTCTGCTGCCAAGAAGTTCAAAATCACTTGGCACTGTTTGATGATCTGGGGGGAGGGAAAAAAAACTTATTATAGTCAATTTTCTAAAGTATTCTTCTTTTACTAGAGCAGAGAAGTCATGTAATTGTCCACAAACCTCAATATGTAAATTTGGTCCAAATATATGCTCTACCACATTGTTGCTTATTAGCCAGTCTGCAAGTTCTTTTGCAATGGACCTAAAGTCAAATAATCAAAACAGTTAGTGCATTAAAAAATTATTAATATCATTCTTTCCCAAGTCTAAAATGCAGATTCAGTTAAACGCCTAATTTTTTTTAAAAGTGAGTTTTGTTGTTGTTGTTGTTGTTGTTTTTGGCTCCACGCCAGTGTGGGGCTTGAACTCATGACCCTGAGATCAAGAGTCACATGCTCCACTGTCTGAGCCAGCAAGGCACCCACAAACCTAACTTTGTGCACATACAAATTATAAAGAAATGATTATATACAATTAACTGGTTAGAGTACCACAAAGAATAACTAAAGAAATGGTAATACTGCCTGAATTTATAAACAAGCAAAACAAACCTGAAAAGATAACAGCTCACACCAGTTATACAAGTGGAAATACCAAGCATAACAATAAGCAATTCATTTTCTTATTCAAAGACTTGACTTCTACTTTTTAATTTCCATAGTAGGCACCCAAGCATTCAGAGAAGGTTTCCCAGTATGCCCCCTACAGTAAGGTAACATCAGGAAAACAGGTTACCAAAAGGGTAAAAGGGAAAAAAAAATTATCTAAAAGCCAAACTAAAAGTCTCCTGCCTGATATTAATAAAGATTATTGTTCCTTAAATATATCAATTGATCATTCAGAATAAACTATATTTACCAAAATCTCATTGCAAACCATGAACATTTTATAACAGTTCCAGATTACTCTTGATTTTTTTTTAATGTTTGTTTGTTTATTTAGAGAGAGAGAGAGAGCACATGTGCACGTATATGAGCAGGGGAGAGGGGCAGAAGGGGAGTAGAGAGAGAGAAACAGGGAGAGAGAATCCCAAGCAGGCTCCATGCTCAGCACAGAGCCCCAACATGGGGCTCAATCTCAGAACTGGGAGATCACGACTGGAGCTGAAATCAACAGTCAGAGGCTTAACTGACTGAGCCACCCAGGCACCCCTCATTTTTTAAATAGAGCCATCAAGTCTCCTTTAGAATAGAAGTAAACCTATTACATTAGTTCTACCAATAAGGTAGTATGAGAGTTTATCAGTTAACTGTCTTTTACACCTTTGAGATCTACATGACATATAATACACTGAAGACATTTACTTTTTTTTTTTTTTTAACGTTTATTTATTTTTGAGACAGAGAGAGACAGAGCATAAACGGGGGAGGGTCAGAGAGAGAGTGAGACACAGAATCCGAAACAGGCTCCAGGCTCTGAGCTGTCAGCACAGAGCCCGACGCGGGGCTCGAACTCATGGACCGCGAGATCATGACCTGAGCTGAAGTCGGCTGCCTAACCGACTGAGCCACCCAGGTGCCCCTGAAGACATTTAAAGTATACAGTTTCATGAATTTAAGCTTAAGTATATTCTATGAATTCATCACCACCATCAAGATGATAAACACATACACTAACCCAAAAACATTCTTTATTCCCCTCTGTCATCTGCCCCTTCTCCAGCCCCCACAACCACACTCCCCATACTCTGCTTTATTATAGTTTTCATTTCTGGAATTTTATGTGTAAAAAAAGATACATTAAGTAATTTTTTTTTAATCTGGCCTCTTTCACTCACCATTTTTTTCATTTTGCAATATCCCATTGGTTTATTCTAGTTCAACAATTATGGATAAAGCTAATATAAACACCTATGCGGGTTTTTGCGTAGACCTAAGTTTTCAACTCCTCTGGGTCAATATCAGAAAACACAACTGCTAGATAAATGGTTAAGAGTATGTTGAATTTTGTAAGAAACTACCAAACTGCCTGCCAAAGTGGAGTGTACTCCTACTAGCAACAGATGAGAGTTCTTGTTGCTCCAAAACCTTGTCAGCATTTGGTGTTATCAGGATTCTAAATTTTGACTGTTCCAAGAGATGTGCAGTAGAATCTCACTGATAGTTTAATTTGCATTTCCCTCATGAAAGAGGATATAGGGCATCTTTTCGTGTGCATATTTGTCATTTCTGTATCTTCTGATTTAGGCTTGAAGGGTGATAAAATCTTTGGTATATTTTTTAGTCAGAGTGCCCAAGGTACTTACTGTTAAATTTCAAGATTCTCTGAATATTTTGGATAGCAGTCCTTTATCAGACATGTCTTTTGCAGATTTTTTTTCCAGCTTGTGGCTGTCTTCTTATTCTCTTTACATTACCTTCCACAGAGCACAAGTTTTTCATTTTAATAAACTCCACCTTGCCAATTCTTTCTTTGGTGGATCACGGTGTTATATCCAAAAGGTCACTGCCATACTCAAAGTCATCTAGGTTTTCTCCTATATTCTAGAAGATTTTATGAAATACAAAATTTTATAATTTTGTATTTTATATTTATGTGTGTGACACATTTTAAGTTAATTTTTGAGTAGTGTATGTGGTCTGTGTCTGGATTCTTTCTTTTGTACATAGTTGTCCAATTGTTTCAGTGCCACTTGTTGGAAAGACTATTTTTGCTCCATGGTACTGCCTTTGCTCCTCTGTCAATGGACTATATTTATATGGTCTATTTCTGAGCTCTCTATTCTGTTCCATTCATCTATTTGTCACCAGTACCACACTGTCGTGACTGCAATTTTAAAGTCTTGAGGGTGGGTATCATCAGTGCGCCAACTTTGTTCTTTTCAATATTGTCTTAGCCATTATGGGTATTTTGTCTCTCTATATAAACTTTATAGTCATTTTGTTGATATCCACAAAATAACCTGCTGGGATTTGACTGAGGTTATACTGAATCTATAGATCCAGTTGGGAAGAACTGTTATCTTTACAATTTTACATGTTCTATTCATAAACATGGAGTATCTCTCCATTTATTTAGTTCTTTGGTATCTTTTGTCGGAGTTTTGTAATTTTCCTCACATAAGTCTAATAAAATATGAACAGGATCTATATCTAAGTATTTCATATGTTGTGCTAATGTAAATGAAATTATATTTTAAATTTCAAATTTCATGTGTTCAGTACTGATATATAGAAAAGCAACTGAGTTTTCTTTATTAACTTTGTATCCTGCAACCTTGCTGTACCTTTGCTCACTCACTAGGTTCCACAAGTGTCAATTCTTCCAGATTTTCTATATAGAAGATTATGTCATCACCAATCAAAGACCAATTTCTTCCTTCCCAATCTATATACATTTTATTCTCTTTCCTTGCCTTACTACACTAGGTAGGCCTTTTGAGTAGAGTGTTGAAAGACAGTGGTAAGAGAACAGACTTTCCTTTTTCCTGATTTTAGTGGAAAGCTTTGTGTTTCTCACTATTAATACAAAGTTACCTGTAGCTTTTTTGTAAATGTTCTTTACCAAGCTGAGGAAGTTCTCTACTCCTAGTTTACTGAGAGTTTTATCTTAAGTATTCAATTTTGTCAAATACTTTTTCTTTATATATACATATGATCATGTGATTTTTCTTTTAGCCTGTTGATGTGACAGATTACATGAAATGAACCAGATTTGCATACCTGGGGTATAACTCACTTGGTTGCAGCATGTAATTCTTTTTGTACATTGATGGACTTGATTTGCTAATATTTTATGAAGATTTCTACATTTATGTTCATGAGAAATACTGGTCTGTAGTTTTTACATGTCTTTGGTTTTGGTATTGGGGAAGGGTGTTTTTTTTGTTTTTTGTTTTTTGTTTTTTTTGAGAGAGTGCATGCACAAAGGCATATAAGCTGAGGAGGGGCAAAAGGAGAGGGAGAGAAACAATCTCAAGCAGGCTCCACACCTAGCAGAGAGCCCAATGAGGAGCTCAAACTCACAACCATGAGATCATGACCTGAGCGGAAAACAAGATTCAGATGCTTAACCAACTGAGCTACCAAGTCGCCCCTAGGGTAACTTCTTCCTTAAATTTCTTATCTTTTTTTTTTTTTAATTTTTTTAATGTTTATTTTTGAGAGAAAGAGAGAGAGACAGAACACGAGTGGGGTAGAGGCTGAAGGAGAGGGAGACACAGAATCCGAAGCAGGCTCTAGACTCTGAACTGTCAACACAGAGCCCAACATGGGGCTTGAACTCACAGACCACAAAATCATGACCTGAGCTGAAGTGTGACACTTAACGAACTGAGCACCCCAGGCACCCCTTAAATTTCTTCTTTTAATATTTGGAAGAATTCACCAGTGACGACATCTGGGCCTGGTGCTTTGTTTTGGAAAGTCAGTAATTTTTCATTCAATTTCTTTGATACAGGCTTCTTCAGATTGCCTATTTCTTCAAAAACCTTTTTAAATGGCTATTACAGAACATTTAATGAAAAAAGTAGTGGGGTGCCTGGGTGGTTCAGTTGGTTGAGTGTCTGACTTCGGCTCAGGTCACAGTTTCGCGATTCATGAGTTCAAGACGCACATCAGGCTCGCTGTTGTCAGTGCAGAACCCACTTCAGATCTTCTGTCTCCCTCTCTCTCTCTGCCTCCCCCACATTCACATTCTCTCTCAAAATAAAATTTAAAACAACATTTAAAAAGAAAAAGAAAGGGTGCTTGGGTGGTTCAGTTGGTTAAGCATCCAACTTTGGCTCATGTCATGATCTCACGGTTCATGAGTTCGAGCCCCACATCAGGCTCTGTGCTGACAGCTCGGAGCCTGGAGCCTGCTTCGGATTCTGTGTCTCCCTCTCTCTCTGCTCCTCCTCTAGTCACGCTATGTCTGTGTCTCTCAAAAATAAATATATGTTAAAAAAAAATCAAAAAGTAAAAGAAAAGAGGCGCCTTGGTTTAGTTGGTTAAGCATCCGACTTTGGCTCAGGTCAGGATCTTGCGGTCCGTGAGTTTGAGCCCCGTGTTGGGCTCTGTGCTGACAGCTCAGAGCCTGGAGCCTGCTTCAGATTCTGTGACTCCCTCTCTCTCTGCTTCTCCCCTGGCTCATGCTCTCTGTCTCTCAAAAAATAAATAAACATTTAAAAAAATTTTTTAAATAAAAAATAGAAAGAAATAAGAAAAAAGTAGGTGTACCTGGGTGACTCAGTCAGTTAAGTGTCTGACTCTTAGTTTTGGTTCAGGTCACCATCTCACAGTTTGTGAGATCGAGCCCCACGTTGGGCTCTGCACTGTCAGCGCAGAATCTTGGGATTCTCTCTCTCTCTCTGCCCGTTCCCTGATCGTGCTCTCTCAAATAAATAAACATTTAAAAATTATATAAAAGAATAAAAAAGTAGTTACAGATATATTCTGAGTAGAAGAAAATAGGTTTCAAAATAGGACTTGCCATATGAGCTCCCAACATGTTCCATCCACATGAATTATACATAGAAAAACTGAAAAGGTGAAATAATTTTTTCTTATTTATCCACAGAATTAAATTTAAAAAGCCATTTAAGTCTAAGGATACCCAGGGACTTTTCTAATTATTCAGAATTGTAGCTATAACTGAGCCAAGTATGAAACTGAACAACATTATCTGTAACAACTTTTCAGGGCTCTATAACCAGACTCACAGAAGGAGGAAGGAAAAAAAAAAAAAAGCTGAAGAAATAATGGCCAAAATATCCTACTTTAATGAAAAATGTTTATCTACACATCCAGGAATCACAACAAACTCCAACTAAGATACACACAAGGAGATCCACAGCTAGACTCATCATAACCAAATTGTTAAAAGCCAAAGATAAAGAGCAAAATCTTGAAATCAGCAAAAGAAAATGAAACATATGTGTACATAAGAACCACAGTAAGATTAACAGCTAATTTACCAGAAACAAAGGAACAGACATATACTGGAACAATGTTTCCATATTTTACTAAAATTCCATTATTACTAATTGGAAGGAGACAGTAACTAATATGCATACTATAACCCATAATGCAGCCACTAAAAAAGTAATTTTTGAAGTATTAAAAAAAAATCAATGGATTAAAATGGTATACAAGAATAAAGGCAATAAAGGAGAAACAGAAAATCAAAACAGAAGGCATACAGAAAACCAACAGCAAAAGAGGAGTAAATCCAACTACACAATGATATTAAGAGTAAATGGATTAAATACTACAATCAAAAGGCAGAGATTAGAGCACCTGGCTGGCTCAGTGGGTAGAACATGCAACTGATCATAAAACATGATCTCAGGGTCGAGAGTTCAAGCCCCACAATGGGCACAGAGACTACTTTAAGGGGGCGGGGAACAGGGATTATGGGATTATATTTGGGGAGGGGGGAGTTAAATCCAACTATATGCTGAGATAAATACTTTAGATCCAAAAACACAAACAGGAGCACCTGGGTGGCTCATCAGTTGAGAGTCCAACTCCAGATTTTGGCCCCAGTCATGATCCCAGGGTCATGTGATGGAGGCCCATGTTGAGCTCTGTGCTAAGCATGGAGCCTACTTAAGATTCTCTTTCTCTCCCTCTGCCCCTCTCCCTCACTTGTGCTCTCGCTCCCTCTCGCTCTTAAAACAAAAAACAAAAAAAAAAAAAACAAACTGAAAGTTAAAAGCATGGAAAAAGATATACCATGAAAACAAAGTTGCAGTGGCTATAGTAACTCAGACAAAATAAACATTAAGCCAAAAAATGTGGGGATTGCTTTTTAATGTTTATTTATTTTTGAGAGAGTAAGCGAGAAGGGGCAGAGGGAGACAGACAGAGGCTCTGAAGTAGGGCTTGAACCCATGAATCATGACACCATGACCTGAGCCAAAGTTGGACACTTAACCAGCTAAGCCACCCAGGACCTCTAAGCCAAAAAATAGCTTTATGTATGGGTCTTTTTATAATGATAAAAGAATGAAATTATCAGGAACATAACAATTATAAACATATATGGGACTAAAAACAAACACACAAAAAAACCCACAACTCCCAAAATACATGAAATAAAAAGCAACAGAAATAAAGGGAGAAGAAAACAAACAATACAGCCAATTCTTGTTACTCTCTATGGCAGTTACAATCTATAAAGCCAGATAAAACTAGCTAATACTGAACCCTTGAATCCTTTTTTAAATTACTGTCACCCACCACTTTAATTGGTAAGAACGTATCATTAGTATCAAGTGTATCCTAAAGTGGATTCTCTTTAGAAGCATGACTCAGTACAATAATGTGACTTGCCATCTGACTTTGATGGAAGACAGTAGGCTTGATTAAACACAAATCTTATATGATCTAGGTATACAAGATGTTCTACAATCCATATGAAGAACTCAGATACTTCACAGAACTAAAATTTGTTTGGAAGCTCCCACTTCAATATGGGCCACGCAAGGGAGTTTTTTTCCCTCATGTAAAAATGCCACCATAGACCAGTAGTATCCTTTCCTCAACCCTACTCCCTATGGAAAAACAGACATGGATCTCATTTGGTACTACAATGATCTCTCAGTGTTGCTTTTTAATTTGGTCCTCTTGATTTACACTCAGATCATGTTCTCACAGTTCATGAGTTCGAGCCCGCATCTGGTTTGGCACTGACAGTGCAGAGTATGCTTGGAATTCTCTCTCTCCCTTCACCCCACTCGTGCTTTCTGAGTATCTCTCTCAAAATAAATAAATAAACAAAATAAAAAATAAAAATTAAAAAAAGACAAAAGTATATTAGTGAGGCTAAGAATAAGACTAGGAATTGATTACAAATTGGTAAAAGGGGTTTTTCTAAAGTGATAGAAATGTTCTAAAATTGGACTGTGATGATTTTCACACAGCCCTGCCAATCTCCTAAAATTCACTGTAAACACAGTGAATTTTATGATAGGTACAGTATCTATACCTTAATAAATCTGCTAAAAAAGAGAGACACAATTCATAGGCTGCAACAGTATTTATCACCTTTTCTCTATTTGTTCCAATTTTCCCACATTGTAAGAACCCTTCTCTTCCCAATTTTAACTATTTCTACCTACTATTACTCAAAATTTTGACTCTCCTCCCTCTTTTCTTAATCATGCCTTTAGGACACATATTCCTTATACTTTTTTTTTAATGGAACTCCTTATTCTCTATGCACTGTTTTAGCAACATAAGGATCTAGCTTGTATGGACATGTGAAGTTACTGCACTGATGATTTTAGGATTTTTTTTTTTTTTTTTTTTTTTTTTTTTTTGCAGAGTGGGGGTGATTACTGCCTCGGCAAATTTAACATTCTCCTAGTCTGTCTTATGGAGTAGAGAGGTGGGAGAAGGGCAAACTAAGGGGTTAAAATCCAAAGGTGTAGTTTTACTACTGGATATAATCTATGTAATATCCTGACAGTGGGAAATAGTACTCCTAGTATGACCCAGAATTTATACAGCTATGACCTATTCTGGGCAACAGTATTTTAAGGAAATCACTGACAAAGAATGTTGCCAGAGATGGGAGAGTGGTCTGGTAATAAATCTAAACACCCTATCATGTTGGAAGAATAAGAACTCTTTAGCCTGGAGAAGAAAAAGAGTCAACAGACATCATCTCTGGTTTTCAAATTCACGAAGGGTTCGGTTCAACTGAGGTTAATTCCATAGGGCAGAACTAAAATCAATGCATAAAAGTTACTTACTTAGTAAAGCAAAAATATAAGTCATTCATATAATTTTGACTTTTCTAACACCTTAGAACTATACAGGTCGGGACACCTGGCAGGCTCAGTTGGTCCGACTTCAGCTCAGGTCACGATCTCATAGTTTCTAAGTTCAAGCCCTGCACTGGGCTCTGTGTTGGCAGCTCAGAGCCTGAACCCTGATTCAGATTCTGTGTTTCCCTCTCTGCCCTTCTCTCTCTCTCTCCCTGTCTCAAAAATAAACAAACATTAAAAAAACAAAAACAAACAAAAAACTATACAGGTATTTTCAAGCAAAAGATATTACCACTCAATTGAGATTTTAAAATGGATTTGTATACTGGACAAACACCTAAATGGGATATTGGAATAAATAAATATTCCTAAGATACTGAAAAGCACTAAGCTATAACAACTACTTCTTTTCACAATGAGCATCATTAACTTGGTTTTTCCTCATAAAATGTGTTGAATGAGGTCTTTTCTTTATCTGCATCAAGTGTGCTTTCTGAAAACTATCAGTACCATATTCTATTTTTTTTAATGTTTATTTATTTATTTTGAGAGAGAGGCCAACCATGAGCAGGGGAGAGGGAGAGAGAGAGGGAGAGAAAGAATCCCAAGCAGGCTCCACACTGTCAGCACAGAGCCCAATGTGGGGCTCAATGTCACAACTGTAAGAACATGACCTGAGCCAAAATCAAGAGTCAGATGCTTAACCGACTGAGCCACCCAGGTGCCCCCCCATATTCTTTATTACTAAATTTTCCTTTATAAATAGTACACCTTTGCATTTTGTGACACTAGAACTATGTGTTGGCATATCCTTTTAAAAAAGAGAATTGTTTCAATATATTGTTCTGAAAACTTATTAATCAAGTCACAAGGCAAAGAATTATTACCAAACACTTCCAAACTAATAAAGTCACAATTATATATACCATATAAGCAGCTGCACAATAAGTTAATATACTTATATATAAACTGACGTTCCTACTTACGTTTCTGTGTCTGATACCAAGGATTCATTATTGCATACATCATTGAAGGTATGAAGTTGATTCTATAATTAGAGAAAAGAAATTTAAAGTTTTTTTTACAAAATTTTTCTAGTATGTTATCAACTGCCAAGAAACATGGTCATATATAAATCAGTCAATAACCAAATCACAATTATAAAACATAAGATTCTCACACACACTAATTAATCTGGTTATTTCCTTTATCATATTAAAATAGTAAAAAATTTCATTCTACAATACTCGTGCTTTATTCCACTAAGTACATGAGAGAAAATGAGAGAACAAAACTAAATAGGGGAAAAACTTAAAAAATCTAATGCTAGGCAGCAAATAATATGTCACTACAGACATAAAATGTCAGGAAGGCTCCCTCAATAAATACATTTAAGATTTAATTTAGAAAAAATGTCAATAAGTATTTTCTACATTTACGAAGCCTAATACATGGGTAAATGTGGTTACTTCAGAATAAAACAGGCAGGAAATACAAAGGAGTAAAGCTCATGGAAACCTTGGTAAATCTGAAAAAGCATAGTCACTCTAAAGGATTCAGCTAACTACTGAGCTCTAGCAAATTGTTATTATGCAAGAATACAGACTCATGGTATCAGGTCTTCCTCCCCATCTCATCCCCAAGACAATAATATATATTTCTCTCTATTTACAACATTATTTGCTACCGTCCAATTCAAACAAAATCTCTGTTAATCAAATATGGTCTATGGCCTAATTATCTCTGGCTTTTGCGTGGAAAATGAAAGAAAAAAAAGAAAGGAAAGAAAGAAAAGAAAGATGACCTAAAGTATAAATCCTTGTAATTCTAAGCTTCAGTTTCATCATATTTAAAATAGGGAAAATACCAAAATTATTTATATAGACCATACAAAGTAATCTACGTAAAATAACAAGCACAACGCCTCATAAGTGCTCCACAAATAGTAGGGATAATGATGATGATGGTGAAATGCAGAAGGCAAATAAAAAATGACCCAAAATGAACAAATATAGCTTACCGTTATCTGACTTAGTCCAGCCAACCTCATAGTCAGAGTTGGTGACATAAAGTACTTAAATGCAAGATCTAAACTTTCTTTATCAAAGCATAATGTTGTATCCAATGGTTCTTTCACTGTGCTCCACATTAAGTCAGCCATGTTGCGAGCCGCACTCTGTCTTAACTCCTGATCAGAGAGCTTGCATAAATACCTTAAGTGATTCAAAATAAAACATACATAAAAACCTGTAAAATATTCCTAAAGACCCTTCAAAAATTCAGTAATATTCCTTTGTTCCATACCTCTAAAATGTTTAATAAAGTAGAACCTGGCATCCTGAGATTAACATTCCCAATTTAAATTATTTCTAAGTGCTGCTTCAAAGACTGTGACCTGAAGTAGCATGTTCTTTGCAGAGTCCAACTTGAATCAGAAACTGCCAAGAGCCAAGATATTTAACATCGGATTCTGCACCTCTGATAAAGCTTTATTAATCTCTCATATCTATCATGTATACAGGTCCTATTTTAGTAAATTTCACCTACTTTCATATAAAATCGTATATCTACTCCCCACACAGCCAAAATTCTTCAAAGTAAGTACATTTTAAACATTATTCTTATTTGGCTTCCAGATATCACAAACCACTGGTTTTCCTCAGGTCCTACCTATTCTGCTTGCTGGTTCTTCCTTCCCTATCCAACCTTCAACATTAGTGCTCCTCGGGGCTTGTAATGGATTGCAAAATGGCCCCAACTATTCCCATCACTTTACACAGAGGCCTTTGCAATGCAATGTTGCCACCCTTCCTATCAAGAGGTATCATCTATTTGGGGGGGCCTGGGGGGCTCAGTCAGTTAAGCGTCCGACTCTTGGTTTCAGCTCAGGTCATGATCTGTTTGTGGGATCGAGCCCCATGTCAGGCTCTGTGCTGACAACACAGAGTCTCCTTGGGATTCTCCCTTTCTCTCCCTCTCTCTGCTACTCCCTCCCTCACACTCTCTCTAAATAAACATTAAAAAAATAAAAGAGGTATCACCTTCTTTCTCTAGATTCTCCCTATTTCATCTACATTCTCCCTTGAATCCGAGCTTTGCAATGCAAGTTGCTTTGATAAATGGAACATTAAGAGATGTGGCATAAACAGAAGCTTGGAAAGTCTGTGCTTGACCTCTAACTTTTCCATCACCAAAAAAACGGAACCCAGGTTAGCCTGCTGGATGAAAGACACACAGCCAATGCCCCAACTGCAAGATGAATATGAACTCCCCTCCACTTCCAGCAACAATCAGCGGGCAACCAGAGAATACATAAGTGAGGTGATATTCTTAAAGCATGCAGTTCCAGCCAAGTCAACCCAGATCAAAAGAACTACTCAGCCTGAGAACTGTGAGAAATAATAAATGGTTGTTATTTTAAGCCATTAAGATTTGGGTGTTGTTTTCTTACACAGCAAAAGCAAACTGATACAAAGGCCCCATCCTCACACACTGTTTTTAAAGTTTATTTATTTATTTTGAGAAGGAGGGAGAAAGAGAGAGAAGCGGGGGGGGGGGGGGGGGGGGGACGGGTAGAGAGACAAAGAGAGAGAGAATCCCAAGCAGGCTCTGCACTGTCAGCAAGGAGCCCAACTTGGGGTTTGATCCCACAAATTGTGAGATCATGACCTGAGCTGAAACCAAGACTTAGATGCTTAACCGAATGGAACAACCAGGTACCTCAACACACTTCTATTCTTTTATAGATTCTCTCCCCCAGATGACCTCATTCACTCCCAGGAGGTATTGAATAACTGAGGTCTTTATGCTGATAACTCAATTAACAATACTATTGTTGTTTTTTTTTTTAATTTATATCCAAGTTAGTTAGCATATAGTGTAACAATGATTTCAGGAGTAGATTCCTTAATGCCCCTTACCCATTTAGCCCATCCCTCCTCCCACAACCCCTCCTGTAACCCTCTGTTCTCCAACAATACTGTTCTTAATTATACATGTATGCTCTCAGTTCACCAGTGCCACTTAAATGTCCCACAGGCATCTTGAAATTAAGTCTTGAAGTTCTCTCCGTTCTTCACATCTCGGTGAATGATGCCCACAGCACAAAAGAGAAATTGAGGGGGGGAGGTTTATGTGTCATCCAGGATGCTTACCCCTTTAAATTCCAGAATCACTAATCCTGTCCATTTTATTTTCACTTACATCCATTCAATTTTCAAAATCACCATAAACAATCCTTATAAACATCATTTATTTCCAAGACTACTGCATTAACCTTTCAATTTGTCTCCTAGCTTCTACCCCAACAACTTATAATTTATGATCCACTTAAAAGCCAAAGTGACCTTCTAAAAACAATCACAACTCACCTGCTTAAAACCCTAGATTTAGCAATAGATTCCCATTGCTAAAATTAAATCCAAACTCTTCATAATAGCTTTAAGGTCCTGTACAACCTGCCCTTGCTTATCCAACCTCTTATCATAACTACTCCTCCCTTACACACTATGTTCCACACCAGTCTGCTTCTACTTTCTTGAATGTCATATTCTTTCCGACTTCAAAGCTAACTTCCCTATGTTCCTTCTACCGGGAATACATTCTTCCAAATACCACCTGATTAGCGGATTCATGATCTTCAAATGCCATCTTTCAGAAAGACCTCACATTTCCTCTCTATCACATTACCTGACAAAGGATTCATCACTATCAGATTCTTTTTTTGATACTTTCTCCAAAAACTCGAATATAAGGAAAATAGGTACTCAAATTTTTGCAAATAAAATGAGAAAAAGTAGAAAGTATAATAAATATTACCAAGAAGCACAATCTTAGAACTCCCAAAAGTTCACACTCTAACTCTAATCAATACATTTTGTTCTCCATCCTCTTACTGTTCCTTCTGAGGCTGGGACTTAAACTCAAATGTCATCTCTTCTCAAAGAGACCTTCTTTAAAGCCCCTGTTTAAAATTGTGACCCACCCTCTAGAACTCTCAATCCACCTTTGCTCCTCCTTTACTCTGTAATTATCATGACTTTCTGATGAAATATTACCATCTACTTATTTACTTGGTACAGACACCGCAAAAAGAGAAGTCCTTTCTTCTCTGCTATATTCCCAAAGCCTAGAACATAACACTTCGTGTATCTTTGTTGACTGCATACTGTGGAATACCATGTAACCACTGTTAAACTCCTTATATATTCATGTATAAGAAAATAAAAGGTCCAGGGGAGACTGGTTCGCTCAGGGTTTTGAGTTCAAGTCCCATGTTGAGTGTAGATAATACTTAAAATTTTTTAAATCTTTGAAAAAAGAAAAAAAAAGGTCCAACATAAATTGCTTAAGTGTAAACATTAAATATAAGCCTACATGAGCATTAAAAATATTATACACTAAACTGTCAATTTTCTCTAAAGGATGTGAATACAAGGGACTTTAAAACAATATAAATCTACACTATGTTATAAACTATTTAAACATATCATATTGGTAATGAAGGGAAAAAGATTTTATAAACTTACCTAATAACATAGGTCCTAAAAGGGATAATGTGCTGCATGACAGCAGGGATATGTAGCCATATTCTAATCTATAAAGAAACATAAATATGACATTAATCTATAAAGAATATGTGAAATACATGTCACTGTAATTAATTACAAACAAGAGCATTTAGTATTTTGCTGATGCTAAAACTACATACATTTTATATATTTTGAAAACAATAAACTAAGAAACAGGATTACACACATATTAGGTAAGTAACCTATATATATTTGTTACAGATATACATAAAATCATCCTAAAGACCATAACCTTTTTCTAGGGAGAATCACCTACCTACCCAAGTAATTTCATCTTACTACATGGTACTATATGCCTCTTTGTATGACAGCAACCTAAATACAATAGCACGAAGTTAGCTTTCTAGGGGTGCCTGGGTGGCTCAGGTCATGATGTCACAGTTTTTTAGTTTGAGCCCTGCATCGGGCCCTGTGCTAACAGCTCAGAGCCTGAAGCCTGCTTCAGATTCTGTGTCTCCCTCTCCCTCTGTCCATCCCCTGCTTGCACTCTGTCCCTCTCTGTCTCTCAAAAATAAATAAACGTTAAAAAATTATTTTAATAAATAAATTAGCTTTCTAATAAACTATCTTAGCAGAAAATCCATCCTTCCTTCTTGTCAATATCCATCTATGGGAAATACATTTTAGTCGCACATAATGATTATAACATTTAAGCTCTTACTGTAGATACCCCAATCTAAGATATTATAAATTATAATTTATTTTCTTTTGTCTCCATGATATTCCAAACCATTTCTAAATATGCTTACCTTAGAACTTTATTCTAATAATGGTTCAAGTAGCATAAAAACAAAAATCCTAAGCAAATTATCTAACAACAAGCTATAATACTAAGCCTTAGCAAAGGCAAGGGACACAAATTAAAAACAAATTTGAAAATACAGAATATATGACTCCACTCTAATCAAAGACCATTATGTCAGTTCCATACTAAATGCTATACTGATGGTAAAAGGTTAAAATTTTTCCATCTAGGGGCACCTGGGGGGCTCAGTCAGTTAAGCGTCTGACTCTTGATTTCAGCTCAGGTCATGAACTCATAGTTGTGAGATCAAGCCTGTATCAGTCTCCAAGTTCAGCACGGAGACTGCTTAAGATTCTCTCTCTCCTGAAGAGAAATAAAAGCAAAAATGAACTACTGGGACCTCATCAAGATAAAAAGCTTCTGCACAGCAAAAGAACCAATCAACACAACTAAAAGGCAACTGATGGAATGGGAGAAGATGTTTATAAATAACATATCGGATAAAAGGTCAGTATCCAAAATTTATAAAGAACTAACCAAACTCAACACCCAAAAAACAAATAATCCAGTGAAAAAATGGGCAGAAGACATGAATAGACAATTTTCCAAAGAAGACATCAAGATGGCAAACAGATACATGAAAAGATGCTCAACATCGGTCATCACCATGGAAATACAAATCAAAACCAGAAATGAGTCGCCACCTTACACAGGTCAGAATGGCTAAAATTAATAACTCAGGACACAACAGATGTTGGCGAGGAAGTGGAGAAGGGGTAACCTTACTGCACTGTTGGTGGGAATGCAAACTGGTGCAATCACTCTGGAAAGCAGTGTGGAGGTTCCTCAAAAAATTAATGACAGAACTACCCTACAACCCAGCAATTGCACTACTAGGAATTTAACCAAAGGATACAAAAATGCTGATTCGAAGGGGCACATGCACCTCAATGTTTACACAAGTGCTATCGACAATAGGCAATTATGGAAAGAGCCCAAATGCCCAATTAAGAAGATGTGGTATATATACAATGGAATACTACTCAGCAATGCAAAAAGAATGAAATCTTGCCATTTGCAACAATGTGGATGGAAATGGAGGGTATTATGCTAAGCAAAATAAGTCAAAGAAAGACAGATATTATTATCTCACCCATGTGGAATTTGAGAAACCTAACAGATGAACACAGGGGAAAGATGAAGCACTGAGTGTCAGATATAAGAGATGAATCACTGGGTTCTACTCCTGAAGCCAAGACTACACTGTATGTTAACTAACTTGAGAATTAAAATTAAAAAAAAAAAAAAAAAAAAAAAAAATTCTCTCTCTCTCTCTCTCTCCCTCTTCCTCTGCCTGTCCCCTGCTTGTGCTCTCGTTCTCAAAAAAAATAATAATAATAAATAAAAATTCCTTCTAAAACTAGGAGCAATCATGAATGTCTTTAATTCAAATTGACCTGAAGGTCCTGGATAGTACAAAAGTTAAGAAAGTAAATAAAAGTCCTAAGACTAAAACGGAAGAATTAAAACTAAGACTAACTTAACAAAATAGAAGAAAAACAAACAAAAAATTTGATTTACAATTGCACCAAAAACAATAAAATACCTAGGAATAAACTTAACCAAGGAGCTAAAAAACCTTTACTCTGAAAACTACAAAACACTGATGACGGGGCATCTGAGTGGCTCAGTCAGTTTAGCATCTGACTTTGCTCAGGTCACAATCTCACAGTTCATGGGTTCAAGCCCCACAGTGGGCTCTGTGCTGACAGCTCAGAGCCTGGAGACTGCTTCGGATTCAGTGTCTCCTTCTCTCTCTCTGTATGCTGTTCACGCTCTCTCTCTCTCACGAAACATTTTTTAGAAATTAAAAACAAAAAAAAAACAATGACAAAAAAATTGAAATGACACAAATAAAAAGATATTCCATGCTCACAGGTAGGAAGAATGAATATTGTTGAAATGTTCATAGGCAATCCACAGATGCTGTTATACTAAAATAACAGCTACATTTTTCACAGAACAATAAATAATTCCAAAATTTGTATAGAACCACAAAAGACCCCAAATAGGCAAAGAAACCTTAAAAAAGAATAACAAAGCTAGAGGTGTCACAATCCCAGATATTAAAATACATTACAAAGTGTAGCAATCAAAACAGTATGACACTGGAACAAAAATACACACATAAATCAATGGAACAGAATTGAGAACCCAGAAAAATACCCACACTTATATGGTCAATTAATCCACAGCAAAAGAAGCAAAAACATACAATGAGGAAAAGTCCCTTCAATAAATGGTAATGGGGAAACTGACAGCTATATGCAAAAGAATGAAATTGGGCCACTTCCTTACACCATACACAAAAATAAATTCAAAATAGGTTAAAGACCTAAATGTGAGACCTGAAACCATAAAGCTCTGAAAAAGAAAACATAGGCAGTAATCTCCTGAACACTGTTCTCAGCAACATTTTTCTGGATATGTTTCCTCAGGCAAAAAAAAAAAAAAAAAAAACACGATAGGAAAAATAAACTGCTGTCATTATACGAAAATAAGAAGCTTCTACAAAGGGAAGGAAACAATTCACAAAACTAAAGTGCAACCTACTGAATGGAAGAAGACATTTGTATATGATATACCTGATAAAGGGTTAAAGTCCAAAATATCTAAATAGCTCATACAACACAAAAAATAATCTGATTAAAAATGGGCAAAGGGGGCACCTGGGTGGCTCAGTCAGTTGAGTGTCCAACTTTGGCTCAGGTCATGATCTCATGGTTCATGAGTTTGAGCCCCATGTCGGACTCCATGCTAACAATTCAGAGCCTGGAGCCTGCTTTGGATTCTGTGACTCCTTCTCTCTCTGCCCCTACCCCACTCACTCTTTCTCTCTCAAAAATAAAATCTAAATTAAAAAAAAAATTTTTTTTAAATGGGCAAAGGATCCGAACAGGCATTTCTCCAAAGAAGACCTACAGATGGCCAATAGCCACACGAAAAGATGCTCAACATCACTACTCGTCAGGGAAATGCAAATCAAAACCACGATGAGTTATCACCTTATACTTGTCAGAACAGCTAGAATCAAAAAGATAAGAAATACCATTTGTGACAATGCGGAAAAAGATGAAACGTCATGCATTGTTGGTGGGAATGTAAATTGGTGCAGCCACCATGGAAAACAGTATAGAGGTTCCTCAAAGAATTAATTATATACACATATACATGTACATACCATGAAATATTACTCAGCAACAAAAAATAATGAGATCTTCCCATAAATAACATGAATGGACCTAGAACATTTTATGCTAAATGATAGAAGACAGAAAAATAAAAATATCTTATGATTTCACTTACATGTGAAATCTAAATATCAAAGTAAACCAACTAACAAAAACCAGGAACAGACCCATAAATACAGAGAAATGATGGTTACCAGAGGGGAGAGTGTGGGAGGGTGGGCAAAATGGGGTAAGAGGAGTGGTATATACAGGCTTCCACTTACAGAATGAGTAAGTCACAAGGATAAAAGGAACAGCATAGGGAATATAGTCAATGATATTATATGGCATTGTACGGCGACAGATGGTAGCTATACTTGTGGTGAGCATAGCGTAATATATGGACTTGTCAAATCACTATACTGTACACCTAAAAACTAATGTTATGTTGTATGTCAATTATAGTTCAATTAAAAATAATATTATTACTCTGAGATAATATGATTATGTGAACAGAACAATCCAAAATAACTTTCAGTAAGTGTTTTTAGAATTAAATGGTCTGTCAAGAATGCTGCATAGAAAGTTAATACAAGTAATTAATATACACACATACATACATGTACATACACAACCCATATTATATATAAGCATATGTCAAGAATGCTGCATAGAAAGTTAATACAAGTAATTAATATACACACATACATACATGTACATACACAACCCATATTATATATAAGCATATGTTTTCTGAATTACCAGGAACAAATACTAAATAAAGTTTTCAAAAATATTCTCCTTAAACAAGTATCAAAAAAATTTATGTCTACAAAAAAATCTAATAAAGACATGTAACACCTTGGAGAAGTCTGGGAAGATGATGGGAGTAGGAGGACTCTAAGATCATACAGCCTCACAGATACAACTAGATAACACAGCATATATAACCCAGAAAACAACCAAACACTGGGAGAACAAACTCCACAACTCAAGGTAGGGAAGAGACCAGGAAGGGCAAAGACATGGTCTTCGAGCTAACCATACTGGGGAAGGAGTCAGCACAGAGAAGGACAAAAAACTTTCACACATTTGCCTCTGAAAGGAAGAGAGGCTGAATTTTGGGGGTTCTTAAAACCAGGGTAACTTAATGCCTGGAATTTTAAAACTCAATGGGCTCAGCTAAAGGAGAGCCCAAATGGCATTAGGAAGTAAAGTCCCCACCCTTAAAGAGACAGCACAACAAATAGCCCTGCAGATACAGCACAAAACTAGAAATTTGAAAGACACTGGAAACAGACAGGAGTGGGAGTGATCTGCTCATCTTGGAGCATGGCCAGAGAGACAGTCACCACAAGGAGACCCCTCCAGGAACAGAGGAGCTGGCAAGCACCATTTCCCTCCCCCCACCACCCAGCATACAGGCAGCTGCAGAAACCTGAAACGGGGCCAACAATCATTACCTAACTTACTTGCACCAAGCTGCCTACCACCACCCCACACCCCACATGTTGCTAGACCCACCCTTCCCCATCACATTCCCTTAGTCCCAGTGCTGTAGGCCTCTACCCCAACATACCAGTGCATGTATCTGGCCAACACATCTCCCAATCAGCTGCCCGTTTTGCAGAACCTCAGTTCAAGAGGTGGCTGCAGGGGCAAATGTCATTTCCCACACTTTATTAAAATGTGCCCAGCCCCTATTGAGGACCAAACATCACCACAATACACAAAGACAGCATCTGCAGATAACTGTACTGAAGGAAAAAGAGACCAAGACACAATAGGAGAGCACATGCAACACATATAGGACACACACCTAAAAGGACCAGGCTCTGGAGAATAGGGGACTCTGAACTGCACAGCACTGTAAAGCACTACAAGACCTCTTCTTCATAAGGCTGTTATCACAAAGAGCAAGAGAAAGAACTGACATTGATAACACAGAAAAACAGATACAAGAGATGAGACAAAATGAAGAGACAGAAATATCTCCCAAATGTAATAACAGGACCAAACCACAGAAAGACCAAAGTGAAACAGACTTAAGAAATATGCCTGATACAGAATTTAAAGTAATGATCATAAAGATACTCACTGGACTTGAGAAAAGAGTGGAGGATATCAGTGAGATCCTTAACACAGAGATAAAAAAGAACCAATCAAGAGATCAAGATTAAATTACATTAAATTAAAAATACATTTGATGGAATAAACAGCAGGCTAGAGGAAGCAGAGGAATGAATTAATGACCTGGAAGACAGTAATGGGAAGTAACTAAGCTGAGCAAAAAAGAGGAAAGAAAATTATGAAAACTAAATAGACTTAGGGAACGCAGTGACTCCATTAAGTGTTAACAGCATTTGAATTATAGGGATCTCAGAAGAATAAAGAGCAATGGGAGGGGCAGAAAACTCATTTAAAAAATAGTAACTGCAAAATTCCCTAATCTGGGGAAGGAAACAGATATCCAAATCCAAGAGGCACAAATTCCCCCCAAAATTCAACCTAAAGATGTCCACACCAAGACACATATTAATTAAAATGGCAGAAAGTAGCAATAAAGAAAAAATGTTTAAACTAGCAAAAGACAGTTACATACAAGGGAAACGCATAAGGTTATCACCAGATTTTTCAGGAGAAACTTTGTAGACAGGAAAGGAGTGACATGATATATTCAAAGTGCTCTGCTATTCAGAATAGGAGAGATAGTTTCTCTAAGAAAAAGTAAAGGGTTTTATGACCATTAAACCAGATCTACAAGAAAGGGGGCTCTTGGAGTAACAAGGAAAGACTGTGAGAAGATGAAAAGTAAAAACAAAAACAAACACAAAAGCAATAAAAATAAGTATTTCCATAAAAACTGGTCAAGGGATTCATAAAATAAAAGGATGGAAAATATTACATCATACACCTAAAACGTTGAGAGAAGAAGAGTAAAAATGGATTTAAACTTAAGCAGAAACTAATAGAATAACGTATGTTAACTAGACTGGGAACCTAAAATTGAAAAAAGTAATAATAATAAAACCATTAAAAAAATAAACTTGGGGCACCTGGTGGCTCAGTTAAGTGTCTGACTCTTGATTTCAGCTCAGGTCATGATCTCACAGTTGTGAGATCAAGCCCTGTGTCAGGCTCCACACTGGGTGTGGAGCTTGCTTAAGATTCTCTCTCTCCCTCTCCCTCTGCCCCACCCCTACTTGCACATGTGCACACTGTCTCTCTAAAAAAATAAATTTAAGTGACCATTAACTTATAGATTGCTATACACAGATGTTACATACAAACTTAATGGGAACCACAAATCAAAAACCAGTAGTAAATATGTAAACAATAAAGTAAAAGGAATCCAGGTATATCACTAAAGCCAACAAACCAGAAAAGAGCACAAGGGAAGAAAGGATCAGAAAAAATCTAGAGAGGGGTGTCTGGGTGGCTCAGATGGTTAAGTGTCCAACTTCAGCTCGGGTCATAATTTCATCGTTCGCAGGTTCAAGCCCTGCGTCAGGCTCTGTGCTGATAGCTCAGAGCCTGGAGCCTGTTTCAGATTCTGTCTCCTTCTCCTCTGCACCTCCCCACCGCCATGTACTCTCTCTCTCAAAAGTAAAGAAAAAAAATTTTTAGAAAGAAATAATCTACAGAAACCACAAAACAAGTAACAAAATGGCAATAAATACATACCTATCAATAATTACTTTGGTTTTTTTTGTTTTTTGTTTTTTGTTTTTAGCAGGGAAACCAAGTTTTATTCCTCACACCTGGACTGTCATTAGTGAACCCCTATGGAGAGTCTCAAGAGTATGAAGAATGTCATAAATTAGTGCAGGTGACCTGTATGCAAAATGGACAGAGGTGTGGAATTACTATAAAAAGAATATTTATCTAATAATTTAGATGTCTTGTTTGAGAATATGTTGGTACATATATATAGATAAATTAGCCAAACCTGAAAGCTTCAGTTCAGCTAATCATTAATTACTTTGAATGTAAATGGATTAAACACTCCAATCAAAAGACCAAACTGATGAAACAGACCAAAAAAATAAAAGACCCATCTATATACAGACTATAAGAGATTCATTTCACACTGAAAGACACCTGGATATTAAAAGTGAGAGGATGGAGAAACACTTATCATGCAAATGGATGTCAAAAGAAAGCTGAGGTAGAATACTCAGCAAAATAAGACTTTAAAACAAAGACTATAATGAGAGACCAAGACACTATATAATAATAAGGGGGACAATTCAACAAGAGGATATAACAATTGTAAATATTTATGCACCCAACCTGAAAGCACCCAAATACATAAAACAGTTAATAACAAAGGAAACAACTGACAGTAATAGTAGTAGGGGACTTTGACAACCCCTTACTTACATCAATAAATAGATCATCCAAAATAAACAAGCAAACAGTGGCAATGAATGACAAACTGGACATGGACTTAATAGACAAATTCAGAACATTCCACCCTAATACAGAATGAACACTATTTATAAGGGCACATGGAACATTCTCCAAAACAGATCACACATTAGGCCAAAAAAAATCTCAACAAATTCAAAACAATCAAAGTCATACCATGCATCTTTTCTAACAACAATGCTATGAAAACAGAAATCAACCACAAGAAAAAATCTGCAAAGATCACAAATAGAAGGAGTTTAAATAACACGCTACTAAATAACAGGTAAACCAAAAAATAACAAAAGAGATCATAAATTACACAGAAACAAATGAAAATGAAAACACAACAAAATCTTGAAGATGCAGCAAAAGTGGTTCTATGAGGGAAGTATAGAAGGGCAGCCGGCTGGCTCAGTTGGTGGAGCATGCGACTGCTGAGTTCTGGGTTGTGCATTCAAACCCCACGTTGGGTATAGAGATTACTTAAAAACAAAATATTTTAAAATAAAATAAAGTAAGAAGAAAGTATATAACAACACAGGCCTACCTCAAGAAGAATGACTAATCTCAAACAACCTAACTTTACACCTAAAGAAACTAGAAAAACAGACAAAACTTAAACCCAGCCAAAAAAAAAGGAAATAATAAAGATCAGAGCAGAAATAAAGGATACACAAATTTAAAAAAGCAATAGAACAGATCAATGAAATGAAACCAGGAGCTTGTTCCTAGAGAAGATCAACAAAATTAATAAACCCCTAGGGAGACTCATAAAAAAAAGAGAAAACTCAAAGAAAAAAAATCACTAATAAAAGAAGAGAAATAACAATGTTACAGAAATACAAACAACTGTATTTGTACAGTTTGTATAAAACTAAAGAAGGAATAAACAGAAAATTTTAAAAGACCATATACCAACAATGAAGTGAATGAGTAATCAAAAAACTCCCCAAAATCAAAAGTCCATGACCAGATGGCTTCACAAATGAATTCTATGAAACATTTAAATAAGAGTTAATACCTATTCTTCTGGAACTATTCCAAAAAATACAAGCGGGAGGAAAATCTCCAAACACATTCTATGATGCCAATATCACCCTGACACCAAAACCAGACAAAGACACTACCAAAAAAAAGAGAATTATAGGCCAATCTCCCTCATGAATATAGATGCAAAAGTCCTCAAAATTATTGTCAAACCAAATAAATAATACAATAAAAAAATCATACACTGCAATCAAGTGTGATTTATTTCCAGGATGCAAGATGGTTCAATACTCACAAATCAATCAATCTGACACATGAAATCAATCAATGAGAAAGGATAAAAAACATATCATTGTTAAATGGTTTCTCTGCTTCTATTGAAAATTACAACATCCATTCACAATAAAAAACTACAACAAAGCAGGTCTAGAGGGAATATATTATCAACATAATAAAGGTCTTATATGAAAAACTCAGAGCCAGGGCACCTGGGTGGCTCAGTTGGCTGAGCATCCGACATCAGCCCAGGTCATGATCTCACAGTTTGTGAGTTGGAGCCCCGCATCGGGCTTGCTGCTGTTAGTGCAGAGCCCACTTCAGATCTTCCGTTCCCCCCTCTCTCCTTCTCTGTCCTTTCCCCAGTCCTGCTTGTGCTCTTACTCTCAAAAATAAATAAAACATTTAAAAGAAATTAAACAAACAAGCCCAGAGCCAGCATCAGACTCAGTGGTGAAAAACTGAGAATTTTTCCCCTAAGGTCAGAAACAAGACAGGATGTCCATTTTCACTACGTTCATTCAACATAGTAGTAGAAATCCTAGCAACCAAGACTGCTTGAGTGGCTCAGTCGGTTAAGCGTCCAACTCTTGATTTCGGCTCAGGTCACGATTTCAAGGTTCTTGAGTCCAGCATCAGGCTCTGTGCTAACAGCATGGAGCTGGCCTGAGATTCTCTCTCTCCCCTCTCTTTCCCCCGTTTCCCTGCTCACACACACACTCTCTCTCTCTCAAACTAAACAAACATTAAAAAAGGAAGGGAGGGAGGAAGAGAAAGAAAGAAAGAAAGAAAGAAAGAAAGAAAGAAAGAAAGAAAGAAAGAAAGAAAGAAAGAAAGAAAGAAAAAGAAAGAAATCCTAGTAATCAGAGAAGAAAAAGAAAGGTACCCAAATTGGTTAAGGAAGAAGTAAAATTCTATTTGCAGATGACATGATACTACATATACAGAACCCTAAAGGCTCCACAAAAAGGTAACAGAACTGAACAAGAGTTCAATAAAATTGCAAGATACAAAATCAATGTACAGAAACTGACTAAATTTATGTACACTAATAATGAAGCAGCAGAAAGAAAAATTAAGAGAAACAATCCCATCTACAGCTGCACCAAAATTAATAAAATACACCTAGGAATAAACTTAACCTGAAGTGAAAGACCTATACTCCAAAATCTATAAAGCACGGATAAATTCAAGTTAACACAAAATAATGGAAAGACATTCCATGCTCATGGATTCATACTGCCCAAAGAAATCTACACATTTAATACAATTACTATCAAAACACCAATGGCATTTTTCACAGAACTAGAACAATTCCAAAATTTGTATGCACCCACAAAAGACCTCAAATAGCCAAAGCAATCTTGAAAAAGAAAGACAAATCTGGAATTATCACAATTCCAGACTTCAAGTTGTATTACAAAGCAGTAGTAATCAAAACAATACAGTACTGGCACAAAAAGAGACCCACAAATCAATGGAATTGGATAGAAAGCCTAGAAATGAACCCACGATTATAGGGTCAATTAATCTTTGACAAACGAGGAATGAAGATACATTGGGAAAAAAACAGCTCTTCAACAAATGGTGTTGCAAAAACTGGGTAGCTACATGCAAAGGAATGAAACCGGACCACTTTCTTACATCATAAACAAAAATAAACCAGAAAAGGATTAAGGACCTAAATGTGATATCTGAAACCATAAAAATCCTATAAAAGACCACAGGCAGTAATTTCTCAGACATCGGCCATAGCAAAATTTTCCTATTGTGTCTCCTGAGTCAAAGGAAACCAAAGCAAAAATAAACTATTACAACTTCATCAAACTTCTTTGCTGTACAGCAAAGAAACAATCAACAGAACTAAAAAAGGCAAACTTACTGAATGGGAAAAGATATCTGCAAATGACATATCTGATAAAGAGTTAATATCCAGGGGCACCTGGGTGGCTCAGTGGGTTAAGCATTTCAGCTCAGGTCATGATCTCAAGGTTCGTGGGTTCGAGCCCCACATCAGGCTCTGTGCTGACAGGTCAGAGCCTGAAGCCTGCTTTAGATTCTGTGTCTCCCTCTCTCTCTGCCCCTCCTCTGGTCTGTCTCTGTCTCTGTCTCTCTCAAAAATAAACATTAAAAAAAATTAAATTAAAAAGAGTTAATATCCAAAATATGTAAAGAACTTATAGGGGCGCCTGGGTGGCTTAGTCAGTTAAGCATCCATCTTTGGCTCAGGTCATGATCTTTCAGTTCCCAAGTTCAAACTCTGCATTGGGCTCTATGCTGACAGCTCAGAGCTGCAGCCTGCTTCGTGTTCTGTGTCTCCCTCTCTTTCTCTGCTCCTCCCCCACTTGCGCTCTGTCTCTCTCAAAAATAAAAAAACTTAAAAAAAAAAAGAACTTATACAACTCAACACATACATACTACTGGGACCTCATGAAGATAAAAAGCTTCTGCAATGCAAAGGAAACAATCAACAAAACTAAAAGGCAACCAACGGAATGGGAAAAGATATTTGCAAATGACCTATCAGACAAAGGGCTAGTATCCAAAATCTATAAAGAACTCACCAAACTCCACACCCAAAAAACAATCCAGTGAAAAAATAGGCAGAAAACATGAATAGACACTTCTCTAAAGAAGACATCCGGATGGCCAACAGGCACATGAAAAGATGCTCAACGTCATTCATCAGGGAGATTCAAATCAAAACCACAGAGATACCACCTCATGCCAGTCAGAGTGGCTAAAATGAACAAATCAGGAGACTACAGATGCTGGCCAAGATGTGGAGAAACGGGAACCCTCTTGCACTGTTGGTGGGAATGCAAATTGGTGCAGCCGCTCTGGAAAACAGTGTGGAGGTTCCTCAAAAAATTAAAAACAGATCTACCCTAGGACCCAGCAATAGCGCTGCTAGGAATTTACCCAAGGGATACAGAAGTGCTGATGTGTAGGGGCACTTGTACCCTGATGTTTATAGCAGCACTTTCAACAACAGCCAAATTATGGAAAGAGCCTAAATGTCCATCAACTGATGAATGGATAAAGAAATTGTGGTTTTTATACACAATGGAATATTACTTGGCAATGAGAAAGAATGAAATATGGCCCTTTGTAGCAACGTGGATGGAAATGGAACATGTTATGCTAAGTGAAATAAGTCATACAGAGAAAGACAGATACCATGTTTTCACTCTTATGTGGATCCTGAGAAACTAAATAGAAGACCACGGGGGAGGGGAAATAAAAAAAAAAAAGTTAGAGAGGGAGAGAGACAAAGCATAAGAGACTCTTAAAAACTGAGAATAAACTGAGGGTTGATGGGGGGTGGGAGGGAGGGGAGTGTGGTGCTGGGAATTGAGGAGGGCACCTATTGGGATGAGCACTGGGTGTTGTATGGAAACCACTCTGACAATAAATTTCATATTAAAACACACGCACACACACACACACACACACACACACACACACACACACACACTTAAAAATGGGCAGAAGAGGGACGCCTGGGTGGTTTAGTTGGTTAAGCGTCTGATTCTGGGTTTCAGCTCAGGTCATCATCTGCTGGTCTGTGAGTTCAAGCCCCAGTTCATGAGTTCGAGCTCACATTGGGCTCAGTGCTAACAGCATGGAGCATGCTTGGGATTCTCTGTCTCTCTCTCTCTCTGTCCCTCCCCCCACCACACAAGTGCATGTTCTCTCTCAAAATAAACTTAAAAAATAATAAAAAAAAAAAAAATTGTTTAAAAAAGGCACATTAATACCTCCACACATAAATACAAAAAATTATAATGAGAGAAATTTAAAACATGCAAATAAAAACACTTACCATATTTACAGATAAGGAGACTCAATACTGAAGAGATGACAGTTCTCTCCGAATTGATGTATAGATTCATGGCAACCCAAAATGTTTATGTGCAGAGCTTAGGTGTTGATTCCAAATGGAAAGGTCCATGAGGAGACAAAACACTCTCTAAGAATGACAGGGTAAGGTAATGTAATGTACAGCATGGTGACTGTATTAACAATACTGTATTGCATACTTGAAAGTAAGAATAGTTCTTAAAAGTTCTCAGGACAAGAAAAAGAAAATTTGTTAACCATGAATGGTGTTGGATGTTAACTACTTATTGTAGCAAACATTTTGCAATATATACAAATATTATTACATTCTACACCTCAAACTTAATGCTATATGTCAATTACACCTAAAAAAAAAAACAAAAACAAAAACAAAAACGTAGAAGAATGACAGGAAAGTAGAATTTGCTTTACTAGATAGCGAGACTTATTATAAAGCTCCAGAAATTAAGATGATGTGATTATGCAAAGAGACTAATGTAATATGCTAGAGATCCCAGACCCATAACACACCTAATTTATAACAAAAATTATACTGGGAAACAAAGAAGAAAGGACAGTTTTTGTTGAATTGCTAGAACCAGTGTTTGTCTATAAGAAAATTAATCTTGACCACCCACATCATACACAAAAATCAACTCCAATCGAGCTGTAATCAAAATGTGAAAGAAAAACAATACAACTTCCAGAATATCAGAAAATAACTTCATGACCTTAGGGTGAGAAAAGACTTTTTCATCCACAAATGAAAACACAACCCTAACAAAAAAGCTTTGATAAATTACAAACCATTAAGATTGAGGAATAATAGCTCTTAACAGACACAGGGGAATGAAAAGCAAACCATAGAGTGGAAGAAGATACTAGCAATATACGTATGTCAGACAAAGGATTTGCATACGAAACATAAGGAATCTTCACACATCTGTAAGGAAAAGCAGACAATGTGATTTTTTAAAACAAGTAAACGACGTGAAAAAGTACTTCTCATAAAATAACCAAACGGTGAATATGCCTATGAAATAGTATTGAATTTCATTACAGGCACACATTGGAGATACTGCAGGTTCAGTTCTAGACCACCACAATAAAGCTAATGTCACAATAAAGCAAGTCAAACTAATTTTTTAGTTTTCCAGTACATATAAAACTTGTGTATATACTATACTGTAGTCTATTAAATGTGAAAAAATATACCTAAAAAAAATGTATAAACCTTAATTAAAATTCTTTGTTGTTAAAAAATACTAACCATCCTATGATGGTTAGTGATTTGTAATCGTTGATCACCATTACAAATATAAAAGTAATGAAAAAGTTTAAAATGTTGTAAGAATTACAAGAATGACATAAAGTAAACCACTTATTGGAAAAAAGGCATCAATAGATTTGCTCAACACAGGTTGCCACAAACCACCCCTTTGTAAAAATCTCAGTATCAAAAAAAAGAAGTTCAATAAAACAAAGTATCTCTGCTTCCACACTTACTGTGCTTCACAGTAACTGACATTTACAACACAGAATAATTATCTTCTTTACAAATGCAGAAAAATGTTATTAAGTCTTATAATACAGAAGAAAGTCAGGCACACTGTAGTAGCACCCTAAGCAAACAATCTTGTAACTAAAAGTCTAAAATGCCAAAAATTTCCCAGTACAAAATCACAGGCAAGGAAAGTAAAATTAACATAAGACTTCTGTTCACAGAAGTAGTAAAGGTCTAAATTTACTTATTTAACTTAAATTAGTTACTTTATACAAATTCCATTTTTATTGTAAGACCTTTTATAAAGGCTTCTGTACCCAATTTTTTTCAAAATATAACCCAGGAAAAAAATTCTTGTACATGCAAGCCACTCAAAACCTGTTTTTCTGGACATAAAACTCATGTTATTAAAGCCATTAATTCCCAAGATTAAAACCAATTCCAAACAATACTTACATTAGATACAACTGTAATAAATGCATGTGCTATAAGAAATGGCAAAGTTTCAGGAGTTCCATATTCAAAGCAATCCTTCATGAGAGAAAGGCCATTTTTCCCACAAAACAAACATACATAACGAAGCAAATGCAATGGTACTTCTACATCCTGAGGGGGGAAAAAAAATTTAAACTCATCAGGAATAATTTTCATTTTATTACCAATATGGAAAAGATACTGACCAAATATAAAAATAAACTCAAAGACCTATATGAATAAAAAACTGAATTTTCCATAAACCTGAGAATAAGAAAAGCATAAACACTTACATTCATATCACAGAATGCCCCTAATATGTTGCTTTCTTGGGTTGATATATCCTGATTTAAAAAAACAAAAACAAAGTAAACACAATTAGGTCACCCTACAAGATAATAATCTCTGAAGAAAAAAATACAATTTCTGCATCAAATATACTCAAAAAAAGACAATATTCTATAGATTGAGTTTACACAACATGAAACAGGTTTTTGCAATTGTTTCTCATCATGAATAATGATATTCCTAACTGAAGCTTATATGGTTCAATTCTAATATGTATTTTAACTCTTGTGCAAAGAAATCTTTCTACACTATATACTACATATTGCCTTTTCAATAAAAAATGTCTCCATAAAGAATTGGGATAATTGTCACAAAAATAGATTATAACATTTTAAAACCACGTTAATTTTTACCTAAAAATTCCACAATGTGCTTTGTATACATATGATTTAAACTACTTGATAGCATATTCATTCACTGTTGGCGAGAATATGAACAGGTATGACCTTGTTGGAGGGCAATTTGGCAATATCTACCAACATTTAAAATGCACATTCTCTTTGACCCAGCAATTCATCTTCTGGTTATTTATCCTAACAACTAATAAAAGCAGTGCTAGAAAATGTTTAATGATGCTTACCTGAAATTATTTATAATATCTCAAACTTAGAAACAACTTAAATATCCATCAACTGGATGGCTAAAGTGTGATATAACCATCTAGGGTCTTATACAGCTTTCAAAAATAAGGTGAAATGCCATGAGGGATCTTTTTGGGACGATGGAACTGTTGTAAAAATGCAATGAGGTAATGGTAACACAATTCTGTAAACTTACTAAAACATGTTTAAATTATATATTTTAAGCAATTGATTTTTATGGTAAGTTATTCCTTTAAAAAGCTAAGGTGGGGGGCGCCTGGGTGGCTCAGTCGGTTGGGCTTCCAACTTCGGCTCAGGTCATGATCTCATGGTCTGTGAGTTCGAGCCCCACGTAAGGCTCTGTGCTGACAGCTCAGAACCTGGAGCCTGCTTCGGATTCTGTGTCTCCCTCTCTCTCTGACCCTCCACCATTCATACTCTGTCTCTGTCTCAAAAATAAATAAACGTTAAAAAATTTAAAAAAAAAAAAAAAAAAAAAAAAAAGCTAAGGTGGGTCCACATGTACAGGCATCGAAAGATACTGCCTTGTATTACATTTTTAAAACTTAGGATTTACGAACTTGATCTGATTTTCTTTACTTTTTATGTGTCTGGAAATAATCTGAATTAATTTCCTAAAAATGGTTTTTCTGAGATGATAGAGAAAGGAGAGGTTCAAGGCTCTTTTAAGTCTATATTTTGTATATTCTGTATTTTTTAGTCACAATGAAAATCTTTCTATCAGAAAGTTTAATACTTTCATCTGAAAAACACTACCAAAGAAACCTGTCATTCATTGCTGTTACCTGCTTGCTTTATGTAAATTCCATTGCTGAAATGAAGTTCGAAAACAACTGATTGAGAGCATCACATAAAACTCTCAGAACATTTCCAACTAATCAAAAACTGTCCTAAGACAGGTCAAAACACCTGTCAAAGCGAGTATACTAAACTTAAATTTATTCCTGAGCTTCTACTAGCAGGGCCACAGGTAAAGCTTTAAATTATTCTCAACAAACCTTCTGTCTTCAACAAGTCCAGAATGTAAGAACACCTGTGGTATTAAAGATTCATGGGCCAGATCAACCATGCTGGAATATTAGACTGGAGTCAAGATTTCTGGTGCCTAACATGAACACAGCTAGAAAATGTCCTAACAGAATTCTATTCTGATGTGCAAAACGTCAGCTCTTGGACTTGGTTACTTCTATTTTCACTCCTCAAAAGAACTATTTTATCCTTTCTTGTTTCTACTCTTAATACATGAAGACATTATTCTAAGGTGTCTTTAAAATCTCATCTTTAGTAGTATATAGAGTTAACATAGACCTACAGGTAACAACATTATGAACAATACTAAGAAGCCTCCCTGAAATCCAAATCAACACCAATTTTGTTTCAAAGTTCTAATTTTAGGAGCCCCTGGGTGGCTTAGTCGGTTAAGTGTCCGACTTCAGCTGAGGTCACGATCTCATGGTCCATGGGTTCAAGCCCTGCATCGAGATCTGCAATGACAGTGCACAGCCTGCTTAGTATTCCTCTCTCTACCTCTCTCTCTGCCCCTCCCCAACTCACACTTTCTCTCTCAAAATAAATAAACTTAAAAAAAAAAAGTTCCAATTTTAAATTGATCCCTAAAAAGGCCTTAAGAAACCTATTAGTTTTTGTCTTTTTAGAAAATCTCTCATGTATTACATAAGATAAAGGCACTCTATTTCTAGAACTACAGAAAGGGACCTATTACTTTAAAAGAGAAAATAAAGAGAAATAAATGAGTAATCAGAAAGTAATTCCTTGGGGCACTTGGGTGGCTCAGTCGGTTGAGCGGCCGACTTCGGCTCAGGTCATGATCTCACGGTCCATGAGTTCGAGCCCCGCGTTGGGCTCTGTGCTGACAGCTCAGAGCCTGGAGCCTGTTTCAGATTCTGTGTCTCCCTCTCTCTGACCCTCCCCCGTTCATGCTCTGTCTCTCTCTGTCTCAAAAATAAATAAACGTTAAAAAAATTAAAAAAAAAAAAAAGAAAGTAATTCCACATCTAATTAAACAAGGGGGAGCCTAGGTGGCTCGGTCAGGTAACCATCTGACACTTTACTTCGGCTCAGATCATGATATCACAGTTCATGGGACTGAGCCACAGGTCAGGCTCTGAGCCAACAGTAGGAAGCCTGCTTGGGAGTCTCTCTCACTCTATCCCTCCCTACCACAAATGCACTCTCTCAAAATAAACATTAAGAAAAATAAAAATTAAATTAAAAACAAACAAACAAACAAATGCTGCTCCATGACCAAACCACGAAAAACTGAAGGCCAGTGAATTAGGAATAGAATTTTTGCTTACAAAGAAGTCATCAGCGTATCAAATAATCTGCTGTTATGGAAAATTAAGACTACCAATTCTGGAGAGCATACAGTTTACCACCAATGACTAGACCTAATCAAACAAAGCCATACTCTCAAACAGTTCTGCAAAACAGAACACTCTGCTATGATGGAAATATTGTATACGCTGTCCAATACACTAGCCACGAGCCCCATGTGACTGCTGAGCTTTTAAAATATGTGAAGGAAGGAAGGAAGGAAGGAAGGAAGGAAGGAAGGAAGGAAAGAAAGAAAGAAAGAAAGAAAGAAAGAAAGAAAGAAAGAAAGAAAGAAAGAAAGGGTAAAAAGAAATATGGTTAGCGTGACTGAAGAACAAATTCAATTTATTTTAATTTTAGTTAACTTAAATAGCCAGATTTGTCTGTTCACTACCATATTGGGCAGTAGAGCTTTAAAGTAAAGAAGCTCAGGAGAGGATAGTGATAAAATGCAATCCAAGAAAGTCTCCATTGGCTTATAATTGCTTGCAAATGAACAAGCAGAGCTTCTATTCGCTTCTACAGAAGTAAGCCATCCACACAGACTGGTGACAAGGAAGATAATGAGTAGAAGACAAACAAGCTATTTGAGTTGTTTAGGATTGTTCCTTGAATGTGAGTACTGTAGATTATTCATCTTTGTATACACAATAAATAGTGCAGTTCCTAGAATAGATGGTCAATGTTTATTTTTTTAATAGTTTGAATAAGGTACATCTGTTTATCAAAATTAGAGACAAATCCAAGCATCTGAATTCTATAAATATAAAACAAAAAAAAGTCATAAATCAGTATGGGATTTAGTTAGTGATGGTTGCACAACTGTAGGAATACACTACAACTTATTAAATTGTATACATTAAAAGGGTGAATTTAAAATACTTAATTTGATTTAATAAAGCATAAATTAAAAAGTCAGTGGAAAGCGGCAAGAGAAAACCCAACCAGATTCAGAAATCTGGAACATAGTGTATATATTTAAGTCTATCTAATCATATCTCACATATTTAACAAGGGTAGTGTTTCTCTTCTTTTCTCTACTTTTTATACTCATTTCACTTTACTTAGGAAAAAAACTTAGAATACTAGGGCAACACCTCACAGAATTACACATAATGATTCAGAATTAAGAAAAGAATGCAACAGCTCCTTGTCCCCATCCCCAAAAAGTTTAACCTCAATTAAATATACCTATTTCTAATTACTACATCTTTTAAAATATTATCGACTTTGATAGGAAGAAAAGCAGGATATAGACAGGAAGGGATGGGGAGAAGGAGGGGCTCCAAGTTCCTATTTTATTCACTACTGGCAAGATAGCAATAGCTGCAGAGATTAGTCTGAAGTAATGTGAGAAGCAGTGTAGCAGGGTAAGACCTGAATTCTTTGTTTTTTGTTTTTTTAATTTTATTTTAGAGAGAGACAGCATGAGTGGGTGAGAAGAACAAAGAGAGAGAATTTTAAGTAGTCTCATGCTCAACACACAGCCAAACACAAGGCTCAATCTCACAACCGTGTGATGAGGACGACCTTAGCCGAAATCAAGACTCGGATGCTTAACTTGACTGAGCCACCCAGGCACCCCAGAATAAGACCTGAATCCCACAATTCTCAGCAATATACGTTGCAAACCTGACCAAAACTTTTAACCCGTGTAAGCCAATTCCCTTTATATAAAATCAGGTTGTTGACAGTTTTCTAAAGTCATAGCTATCTAAATATTAACACATGAGTACTGAATCATCTTCTTCTGAAAAGTCCTAGCCAATTTGTGCTTCTTTAGAAAAGTCAAAATCAAGATCAAATTAAAATCAAAGTTAAATATGACTGCTACCACATAGAACCACATGGCCACTAGGACAGAAACCATACGTTTTTCAAGAATTTGTAATAAAACATTACTAACATATCAGAAACCTGGGAAACAGCTATATTATGAACAGAATATTACAGAAGCACACAAAATCTGTATAAGGAGATGACAATTCTGTGTAGCACTGTATTACACTGTATTATATCTAAGGTGTTTTTTTTTTTTTTAATTAGAATTTTACCTCAAAGACCTCATGAAATTATTGCTTTCAACCAAAGAGTCACATGGAATGACTGATCCTCAAAAACAGTAATAATGAGGCACTTTATTTCAAACGGGAAAGTAGGGGAGTGGGACTATGCTTATATTTGGAGATTTTTTTTCCCAATAACATTAAAAAATTGATAAACTGGTGAGCAAACTGATTTGAGGAAGAAAATAGCAGATTTAGTATTACCTTAGTTCTGTTAAAAATTTTTAACTGGAGAAATTTAATTTTATTAAATTATTTAATCAAAAATTAAATTTAACTAAGTTAAATTTATTAAAATTTATTTAATTTAAAGATTAAATTTAAATTAATTATATTGTAATAAGCATAATTAAATTAATTTAAAATAAAAATTTATTAAATTTTTTTAAATAAAAAGGATGCTGAGCTGACATTTTTTAGGATGTTTACTAAATGATTCATTAAAAGGTTTCTATATGGAAAGATAACAAAGAATTCTAGAAAGTAGAGCACAATGTTTTAAAACATTTTTATGGAAAATTCCAAAAGGGGAAATACGCACCTCCTAGGCTGTTTTTAAATAGTCTCAATTCAATGTGAAAACATTTTCAGTAAGGAACTACTTTTTTCCAGATGAAGAAAGAAGTTTAGAGAAGTCAATATGAAGATTACAGAATAAGCCAGAGAAAATAGGCAGACTTTTTTAAAAAGCATGTGGTAGATCTGTTAAAGTTTAAAATGAGGTATTTTATCCAGAGATGGAGTCTACTTCATACCCCCCTGAATCTGAACTGCCCTCATTAAGTGCTTCAACAGAATGTGGTAGAATTTATACTGTTTCAGAGGCTGGACCTTAAGAGGCCTTATATACAAGCTTACACATTTGTCTTCCTGGAGAAATTCTAAGATCACCACGTAAAGAAGCCAATCAACTCTAGTGGAGAATGAGAGGCCATGTGGAGAAAACCCAAGGAGCCCTAGACAACATCCAGCACCAACTGTCAGACATGTGAGTGAAACCATGTTGGACCTTTAAACTCTTCCATCTCTCAAAGTAAACATACAACTGCCTAAGTGAGGCCACATAAAACCAATAGAATTGCCCAGCCAACTCAGACAAGCATGAGAAATAACAGATCTGTTTTTTTATGCCACTTACATAACACATTATCATATTAACTGTCTCAATTCCCACCATGTGTATAAAGTAATGCTATCATCTAAATAAACCTAAGGTGGGTTTCTAAACTCTTTGAAAGGCTTATAAAAGTATCACTAATGCAGTATGTCAAGCATCTTGACTTATTATAAAAGAAAGTACTATCATTTAGAACAGGCAGTTAAAGGGGCACCTCAGCGACTCAGTCAGTTAAGTGTCCAACTTCAGCTCAGGTCATGATCTCAAAGTTCGTGGGTTCGAGCCCCGCGTCGGGCTCTGTGCTGACAGCTCACAGCCTGGAGCCTGCTTCAGATTCTCTCCCTCTCTCTGACCCTCCCCCACTCACTCTTGTCTCTCTCTCTCTCAAAAATAAATAAACATTAAAAAAAAAAAAAAAACTTTGTAGTTAAGGATACTTTGTTTTCTTAATGTGAGAAATTCCAAATACTGTTACCAATGTTTCTAAGAATAAAATTCAAAATTCCACCTGCTTCTTTTTCCTCAATTATTACTTTCTGAAAGTATCATACTACAGCATAAGTGTACATCAGCAAAATGTTTTATATCACTGACAGTTTAATTCTTATGAGTTCAATCTGTGAATCTTTCCTTAATAGGACTATGTTAAGCAAATGTTCAACCCAAGTTGCTACTAAAATGGTTTAGATAAACTGGAATACTTTTTCCTAACAGTAGTTATTTTCATAAATTTTTCCGTCAATAATAACTCTGTCTTTATTCATGAAAAATTGACAACATAACTATAACTTAGTATTACTTAAAATTCACAAAATATTTTCACATACCTCTATAGTAGGATGAGTATTATGCTTGTACGCGGTATACAAAGGAAACTGAATTTGAAAAATTTTTGCCACGCATAGTAAGAGTTTTTCCTTCTCATCTGTACTCCATAAACTAAAAGGATCACAACTCTTTGAAGATTCCTCCTCAGTCAGATTACAAATTCTTGTAGAGTTTGATTTTTTTTCTATTGATTTTTGTCTTTCTGTACTTCCTTCATTACACTCTCTTTCTATACTCAGTGGTTCTTCCACTTGATTACTCTCATCTTGCCACGTGGAATCTATGTTAATAGTAGTACAATGTTTACAAAGCTGGTCCCGGAGTACTTGAACTTGGGCAATCACTAAGTTAATAAGTGCACACACTACTTGGTTAAAAATCTCCAAATGCTTATATTCCTTGAAGCAGCACAGACATTGCCTATAAGAGAAAGAAAATTTTTCAATAAATTAATGCTTTCTAGAGAGACAATTGTATATTTCAAGTAATATAAAAATTACAAATCGGCAAATCCTAAAGTACCTCTTTTTTTTTTTTTTTTTTTTTTTTTTAAGTTTTGGTCTCCTTTTTCCTGACAGGGTAGCACTACAGTCATTTATAAAGATAGCATCACACCAAAAACTGGTACTTCGGTTAGTAAAAAGTCACCAAATTAGGTTGACAGCTATAGTCTTCAGTGTTATCTAGATATTTATCTGCTTTTCCACATAAAGAACCATTTAAAAACAAGAATTGTGGCATCTATCTTTGCTTCTCTAAGCACTGAGTACTTCATATATGTTTAGTAAATATTAGGAAACTGGCTAAAATAAAAACCTTATTAGTAAAGCTGTTCTATTTTACATAAAGGGATTTGCAGCCAAGAAGTAAAAAAAAATGTATTTTAACATTACTAATTTGCTTGAAGGCTAACTTAGGAAGGGCATTCCTACCCTCTTTGGCTAATGAAAAGCATTTAGGAATAATATACACTCACACTCTTCAGCGTGTGTGGGTGTGTGTGTGTGTATACATAAATAAATACAGTAAGAGTAACTTATTACACACAAATCTAGTTAAGACATGTTCAGTTAACATTAATGCCTGACACACTGTGGATAATCAAAGAGTCTGGTAAATCAATAAATAAATGATCACCAAGTACCAGATTATAAGAATAATTCTTTCCAATGATGGATGACAACTGAAAAACCATTACTTACCTAGTTATATTATCAATTTAAATCAACTATACTGTAGTCCAAATAGAGCACCAACTCCCTTTATGACCATGTAGACATCATCTCATTTCTCCAAGTGTGGCAAATTTGAAGTATAGCCATAAACTCTTTAATATTCTTCCCTTTAAACAGTGAAGCCCACTTTTCCTCCCCTTGAATGTGGAACATACTTAATAACTAAAATCTATGTGGATGTGGCAAAAATGACTGTGTGACATCTGAAACTAGGTCGTAAGTGACAGTGCCACTCAGCCTTGCTCTCTTTTCAATCACTTGCTCTGAGAGAAGCCAATTATATGATGTAAAATAGTCCAGGGGGCATCTGGGTGACTCAGTCGGTTAAGCATCGACTTCGGCTCAGGTCATGATCTCATGGTTCGTGAGTTCATGCCCCACATCTGGCTCTGTGCTGATGGCTCAGAGTCTAGAGCCTATTTCGGATTCTGTATCTCCCTCTCTTTCTGCCCCTCCCCTGCTCCTGCTCTCTGTCTCTCAAAAAATAAATAAATGTTAAAAAAAAATTTTTAAATAGTCCAGGAGCCCTTGGAGTGGTCCAGATGAGAAAAAAAAAAAAAAAAAAAAAAAAGAGCTCACACGCTCACACTACTAATAAGCACCAGCTTGCCAACCAAGTAAGTGAGCCAACTTGGAAGCAGACCCTCCAGCCCCACATGAGGCCTGAGATGACCATAACCTGGCCAAAAACTCAACAGTACCTCATAAGAAATCCAAGCCACAAAGAACCAGCAAAACCACTCCCAAATTCCACTCCCATAAAAACTCTAAAGATAATAAATGTTTATTGTTGTTTTAAGATACTACTTTTTGAGTAATTTGTTACACAGAAATAAATAATACATCAGGCCTGTCTTCTCAGTTAGCAAAATGAAAGAGATTTTATCTCTAAGAACTCCTCCACCTTTAAAATTCTATATTATTACAATTTCCTCCGGAAAAAAAATTAACATATTACTGTTGGTATTTTTCTGACAAATAGCTTTTCTTTAGGTTCAGGAAAAATCAAGTTCAAAGTGAAGGATTATACACTGGAATATCTTTCTTTAGCAAGAAAAGAATCTTAGTTCCTTCCCAAAAAAGACCTTGAGGTCAGATTTAGATTAGGAAAGCCAAAGAAACAGTCAAATTTACTTTAAAAATTCAATGCCAAGGGGGTGCCTGTTTGGCTCAGTCGAAAGAGCATGCAATTCTTGTTCTCAGTGTCGTGAGTTCAAGCCTCATGTTGGGTGTAGAAATTAATTAAATAAAAACTTTAATTCATGAACATCTGGGTAGCTCAGTCAGTTGAGCGTCCAACTCTTAATTTTGGCTCAGTTCTTGATTCCAGGGTCGGGGGATCAAGCCCCACATCAGGCTCCCCCCTGAGCCTGTTTAAGATTCTCTCTTTCTCCCTTCCTCCCCTCCACCTCTCTCCCCTGCTCATACACGTGCATACGCTCACTCACTCTCTCAAATAAACAAAATTAAAAAAATAAAAAATAAAATTCATTGGCAGGAAATGGGCATCTAACTGACCAGGAAACTAATCTTAAAAAGACAAAACTTATGTATGAACAAAGAGCAAACTGCATCTAAGTTCTTACAGACCCAAAATATACAAATTCAAGAACTAAGAATCGAAGTGACAATAAACACATACACACATTTATCTTTAATTATTACATAACTTATACATTTTATTGTATGACACTCAATTCTGAAAAGTCTAGGCATTTTAATTCTCAACAGAGCATTTCTCTATATATCCCTACCCACAATGCAGGGGGCGGGGGGAAGAGAATGTGTGTTTTTTAAATAAAACATCACTTTCAGTTAAGCCCCAGCTTGATTTTACACTTAAGTTTATTTCTTCTCTGTTCTAAACCTCACTACAAATATACTGAAAGAAAAAAGACTTAACTCCATACGGTAAGAGATAATGGAAGAACAGTTAACAAATGGCAACAAATTTTGGATGACAGCAAAGGGAGTAATAGTAACTGAGAGCAGAAGAAATAAACTTGGAAGAGGCTATAGAAGGATTTATCAACAAAAATATCCACACCACAGAACACTGAAAAGGCTCAAGAACAAAGACCATCAGATACCTCTAAAGGCAGAGATGAAGCATTGGGCAGAAAATAGGACTAAATGAAAGGTACGGTTAAAACCTGCAGATTCCTAGGTAGCCAGGATACTGTTCCTACTTGATCCAGGGAAACAAGAAGTTTCCTCCTGTACATAAAATGAACAAGATTAAGTTCAGGAAAAACTGATGCTGAAGACAGGGATGATAAAAGACACTGAAAGGAAGAGAACTATGTGATACTACGACTGGTAAATCTCTCCAACTAATATGCCCCACCCAACAACCAGACTAAAATATCTCAAGGCCAAAGGCTCGAAGACATTTCTCTTAGAGAATATGAATGACCTAAGAGAAAAGCCTACTTATCCCTGGTAATGAAGCTTGCTCACCATTTTCCAATCTACAGAGTGGGCCAACATCTGAGATGGCCCCAACAAAGAACTTCTGATCCATCTTTGAATGCTCATCTCTTAACCATGTAAAGATAACCAGTAAGACAAGCAAGGAAAGCTGCATCACTAAAGGTAGGTCAAAACAAATGGTAAAAAGAAATTCAAAGAATGTAGATAAAATGCAGAAAGAAAAAAGGTTTTAATAATGTATGTCCTCAGAAACAAAGAGTGGATTACTGAAACAAGAACAGAATACTATTAAAAAATGCATTCAAACTACAAAAGAGACCTTCAATGTGTACAAATATACATTATATAGCTTTTGCATACACATCAATCACACTTTAAAACCCCATTAGAATTATAGCAATTTGACAGAAGAGCATGCAACTCTTGATCTTGGGGTCGTGAATTGGAGTCCCACATGTAATGCACAGATTACTTAAATAAATAAATAAAACTTTAAAAATAAATAAGATGGGGTGCCTCAGTGGCTCAGTCAGTTGGGCATTCAACTTCAGCTCAGGTCATGATCTCACGGCTTGTGAGTTCGAGCCCCACATCGGGCTCTGCATTGACAGCTCAGAACCTGGAGCCTGCTTCAGATTCTATGTCTCCTTCTCTCTCTGTCCCTCTCCCACTCATGCTCGCTTTCTCTCTCTCTCTCTCTCTCAAAAATAAACATTAAAAATAAATAAGAAATAAAATTAAAATTTGCCAATTTGTAAAATTCAACAAAAGTTCCACAAGGTAAAAGTAAAAAAATCTCCAAAAAGTGGTAGAGACAAAGAAAAATAATGGGGAGAAAAAGGAAAGCATACCATCAACCAAGAAGACATAATATCTGACTAATAATACTTCCAAGAAGACATAATACAAAATCTGAAGGTTTGGAAATGATGAAATTACAAAATATTTCAGAACTGAAAAACCCACCAAAACACCTACCATCATGAATCTTTTTTTCAGTTTGAGAGGGAGGGAGGTACACACACACACACACACACACACACACACACACACACACACACAGAGAGAGAATATCCCAATGCAGGGCTTGATTCCACGAACTGTGAGACTGTAACCTGAGCAGAAACCCAGAGTTGGATGCTTAACCAACTGAGCCACCCAGGTGCCCCTCATCATGAAATTTCTAAAACTGAGCAGGGATGAAGATCCTAAAAGCTTTCAGGGAGAGTGGAAAGAGTGACAAGAAGGAGCTCAGGAATAAAAATAGCTAATACTTCTCCAAAGCTATATGGGGGTGGAGGAGGTCTGGATGACTCAATCTGCAGAGGATGTGACTCCTGATCTCAGAGTCTGGAGTTCAAGCCCCATGATGGAAGTAGAGCTTACTTTAAAAAAAAAAAAAAAAAAAATTCAAAGAAGGGGCACCTGGGTGGTTCAGTAGTAGGTTGTGCATCTGACTCTTGATTTCAGCTCAGGTCAGAATCCCAGGGTCGTGGGATGGAGCCCCACACTGGGCTCCCCACTGAGCATGGAACCTGCTTGAGATTCTCTCTCCCCCTCCCCATCCCCTCTCCTCCTCTTCACACTTGCTCTCTCAAAAAACATAAAAATAAAAAAATAAAAAACCTCACAGCAATATCAGAAGCTAGAATACAATGGAGCAACACTTTTAAATTTTTTAAAGAATATAATTTTCTACCCAGAATTCTGTATTGAAGTCTTCAAGATTAAGGGAAGAACAGAAACTTTTAGGTCTGAAGGGTATAAAAAACACCTGTCTCCCACGCACCCCTTCTCAGAAAAGATGTCATCTTAACAAAACAAAGAAGTAAACCAATAACAATGTCCACGTAGAATTCTGGAAACTGGAGATCCAAAACAATATAAAAGCAAAAGGAATTTCAAGGATGATCTGAAGAGAAGATAGCTATTTAGTATCCCTAATGAAAAATCAATAATTGGAGTAGGAAGATAAAGGACAAAGAAGATTTGGGAGAGGGGAAAGGGAGGGAAAAAACTAATCATATAATGATATATAAAAATATAAAACTTAGTATTAAGAAGAGTTGAAGAATTTGGAATGAATCAGTGACTCACACCTGGAAAATTTTAAAACACACCAGGAAACTCTTGGAAACAAAAGATAAACAAGAACTTATTTCTTGTAAAATATAAAATAAGCCACAGAACTTTTTTTGGCTCATCAATTACCCTGAGAGAAAGGGAAAGGGTAAAAGAATGTAATCTTTATGTATCCGAAAAGGAAGTTCACAGGGTGGACTTAAAATTGAGGAGTGTCTGGGTGGCTCACATGGTTGAGTGTCTGACTTCGGCTCAGGTCATGATCTCACAGCTCATGACTTTAAGCCCTGCGTCGGGCTCTGTGCTGACAGCTCAGAGCCTGGAGCCTGTTTCAGATTCTGTGTCTCCCTCTCTCTCTGCCACTCCCTTGCTTGTGCTCTCTCTCTCTCAAAATAAATAAACATTAAAAAAATTTTTTTTCATTGATACATGAAGCAACAGCAATATAATAAAACGATTTCAGAATATAGAAGTTAATATCAAAACCAACATCTGAAAGAGTTAAAAGCAGAAGGGGAACTGAAGAGATAGGGGACAATGAACTTTATTACAGGCCTTTTTGCATTTACTTTTTAAACTCTGTACATACTACTTCTATTTATATACCAATCTCTTACATACCCTTCCCCTATCTAAGCTTATCCTATGTTTTTCCTAGTCCTACTCCTATTATTACCACCCTGATAAGACTTTCTTACCCAAGTAGAGTTACATGCTGCTTGAGTAGAATATGGTTACATTTAAGAACAAGCTAGTAGGTTTAGAAAAACATACATAATAAAGGCCATATATGAAAAACTACCAGCTAACAACATATTCAATGGTGAAAAACTTAGAGTTTTCTGCCTAAGATGAGCATGTCCACTCTTACTTTTATTCAACATAGTAGTAAAAGGTCCTAGCCATAGCAATCAGACGAGAAAAAGCAATAAAAGGTATCCAAAATGTAAGGACGAAGTAAAATTCTCACTATTTGCAGATGACATGATACTACACATACAGAACCCTAAAGACTCCACCAAAAACTAGAACTGAAAAATGAATTCAGTAAAATTGCAAGACTGCTGCTCTGACAGTGCAGACCCTGCTTGGGATTCACTGTCTCCCTTTCTACCTGTGCTCTTCCCCCACTTGCATTTTCTCTCTCTCACTCTCTCAAAAATAAATAAACATTAAAAAAGAAAAGAAATTCAAGACAACACAAAGAAATGGAAAGACATTCCATGCTCGTGGGTTCAAAGAACAAATACTGTTAAAATATTCATACTACCCAAAGCAATCTACACATTTAATGCAATCCCTATCAAAATACCAATGGCATTTTTCACAGAACTAGGACAATCCCCAAATTTGTATGGAACCACAAAGACCTCAAAAAGCCAAAGCAATCTTGAAAAAGAATAACAAATCTGGACGTATCACAATTCTAGACTTCAAGTTATATTATAAAGCTGTACTAATCTAAACAGTATGGTACTGGCACAAAAACAGACAAATAGATCAGTGGAATAGAATAGAAAGCCCAGAAATGAACCCATGATTTGAGGGTCAATCAATCTTCAACAAAGGAGGAGTGGGATAAAAATAATGGGAAAAAAAGACAGTCTCTTCCAACAAATGGTGTTGGGAAAACTGGACAGCTATGTGCAAAAGAATGAAACTAGACCATTTTCTTACACTATACACACAAATAAACTCTAAATGGAGCAAGCACTTAAATGTGAGACCTGAAACCATAAATATCCCAGAAAGGGGGACCTGGGTGGTTCGGTCGATTGAGCATCTGACTCTTCATTTTGGCTAAGGGCATGGTCTCACACGTCGTGGGATCAAGCCCCTTGTCAGGATCTGAGCTGACAGCCCAGAGCCTGTTTGGGATTCTCTCTCTCTTCCACTTCCCCTCCCCAACGTGTATACACATGCACCACACCCCACCACCCCCCCCCCAACGCCTCAAAATAAACATTTAAAAACAAAACTCCTAGGAGACCACAAGCAGTAATTTCTCTGACATCAGGCATACCAACATTTTTCTACGTACGTCTCCTGAGTCGAAGGAAACCAAAGCAAAAATAAGCTATTAGGACTTCATCAAAATAAAAAGTCCCTGCAGAGATAATAAAACAATCAACAAAACTAAAAAAGGCAACCTGCTGAATGGGAAAAGATATTTGCAAATGATGTATCTGATAAAGGGTTAATATCCAAAATATATAAAGATCTTACACAACTCAACACATACACACAATAACACAATTAAAAATGGGCAGAAGACATACAGATGACCAACAGACACACGAACAGACATGTCATTACTTATCAGGGAAATGCAAATCAATACCACCATGAGCTATCACCTCAAATCTGTCAGAATGGCCAAAATCAAAACCATAAGAAAAAACTGCTGGCAAAGATGTGAGAAAAAGGAACCCTCGTGCACTACAGGTGGGAATGCAAACTGGTACAGCGACTGTGGAAAATAGCACGTGGGCACCAGTTAAGTGTCCGACTCTTGGTTTCAGATCAGGTCATGATTTCATGGTTAGTAAGTTCAAGCCCCACATCAGGCTCCATGCTGACAGTGCAGAACCTGCTTGGAATTGTCTCTCTCCCTCTCTGTCTCTCTCTCTCAAAACAAACTAAAAAAATTAAAAATTAAAAAAATAACAGTATGGAGATTCCTTAAAATATTAAAAATAGAACTACCCCACAATTCAGTAATTGCACTACTGGGTATTTACCCTAAGAATATGAAAACACTAATTCAAAAGGATATATGCATCTGTGTATTTATTGTAGCATTATTTACAACAGCCAAATTAGGGAAGCAGCACAAGTGTCCAAATAGGTAAACAGATAAAAGGGTGGCATATACATACACATGGATTATTACTCAGCCATAAGAAAGAATGAAAACTTGCCATTTGCAAGGACATGGATGGATCCAGAGAGTATAATGCTAAGCGAAATTAAGTCAGTAAGAGAAAGACAAATACCATAGGATTTCACTCATAAATGTAATCTAAGAAACAAAACAAACGAACAGAGTGGGGGGAAATGACAAACCAAAAAACAGATTCTTAACTAGAGAACCAATTGATGACTTTCATAGGGGAGGTGGGTAGAGGGATGGATGAAATAGGTGTAGGGAATTAAAAAAGAGTACACTTATCTTGATGAGCACTGAGTAATATGTAGAATTGTTGAGTAATATACAGAATTGTTGGATCACTATACTGTATACCTGAAACAAATTTGACACTGTATATTAACCATACCAGAATTAAATTTTTTAAAAAATGAAAAGAATTTTTAAAAAAGAACGTAACATGATAAAATCTGTAAATGTCTAACATAAAATACATAGCTCCAATTAAGAAAAAAATTTTAACTCAACATTCATGAGGAATCTACATGTCAAAACTAAATTTTTTTTTTTTTTTAATTTTTTTTTTCAACGTTTTTTATTTATTTTTGGGACAGAGAGAGACAGAGCATGAACGGGGGAGGGTCAGAGAGAGAGGGAGACACAGAATCGGAAACAGGCTCCAGGCTCCGAGCCATCAGCCCAGAGCCTGACGCGGGGCTCGAACTCATGGACCGCGAGATCGTCGCGGGGCTCGAACTCACGGACCGCGAGATCGTGACCTGGCTGAAGTCGGACGCTTAACCGACTGCGCCACCCAGGCGCCCCAAACTAAATTATTTTTTAACTTGGATTCTATAATTCCATCTAACAACATATATTCCAATGGATCTAATGTTTTTCCTGGCCTGGTGCTATGGAACACACGAAAACACCGTTAATCCACGGTATCCAACCTCAGCAAAAGGTTTTTTCAATTTATGAACTAATTTATAAGAAGCACTACTTTATAAGTAATGGTCAATATCCATATCCCACTCAATTTATCAATATCGCCAAATTTCTTAATGCCAAAAGAAAACACACTAAAGAGTGTAGAACATACACTCATCTATTCAAAAGCAACAGCTTCTAAAACTGTTTTTAAAGTTTACTGAGGCAGTTGGCTGGCTCAGTCAAAAGAGTATGCGACTCTTGATCTCGTGATCACAAGTTGAAGCCCCATGCTGGGTGTAGAATTTACTTAAAAACATAAAAGTTTACTAAAACAATGAAAAAATAAAAGCAACATCCTCAAACATTTATCAACCACAAATGGCAGGTATGAAAGACACAATTTTTAGCCTGAAAATAAAAAAACCGATAGAACCTCACCCTTGCTGGTACCCAGAATTCTTTCAGGAGAGAAAACATGAAATAAAATTTAAAAGTAGACTTTGTAGGAAACAGTAAGAGCCTTGAATGTCTGGTAAGGAATGTGGAATTTACAAGACAGAAACCTAAGCCTGTTTTGTGGTAAGTTCTAAACAAGTCCAAAAAAAAAAAAAAAAATAGGCACCGTTGTTATCAGCCAATGCTTTTATCATCCATGGTATTACTTTCAGACCTTTATATGCTCTTTTCTTAACTTGTATTCTTCAATTTATTGTCTTAATCTTCTCTGCCTACTTTGAATTAGTCTTCCTCCCATTCCATTCCCAGTTGCAATAATAAAATAAATAATAACTTTTTAAACTAACATATACAATTTCCCTGATCTTACAGACAAAATGAAAGATGTCAGTTATACAACTGCTACACACAATTAAAATGATGATGGGGGTGTCTGGGTGGCTCAGGTGGTTAAGCACTGACTACGGCTCAGATCATGATCTCATGGTTCGTGGGTTTGAGCCCCGTATCAGACTCTGTGCGGACAGCTTGGAGCCTGGAGCCTGGAGCCTGTTTCGGATTCTATGTCTTCCTTTCTCTCTGCCCCTCCCCTGCTCATGCTCTGTCTCTCTCTTCTCAAAAATAAACATTTTTTTAAATATATTAAAACAATTTTTTTAAAATGATGACAGATAATACCTGATGACATGGAGAGACTGATTTTTCATACACAGTCAACTATAATCAGACTCTAAAACATAAATGTAATAAAATCATATTTTGTAAAATTTTAAACTGTATAGTTCACAAGTTCATGCCAGAGCTATACCAAAAATATTACCAGTTGTTACTGTGGGTAGTAGCCTGCCTTTTTGTTTTACACGTTGATTCTCTATTTTCTCAAAGTTTACAATGTTTACTTAAATAGGAAGATAGGAGGAAAAATACAAAATATTAATACAGCTGTAATTCTCATAAATATTAAATTCTTATCAATACACTATTTTTAATGTGAACATACTCCTTTACCTATATTCTAGTCAATATATTAAAATAATGATTCTTGGTCACTGATAATCTTATGAAGGCTATTAATAGTACTTTTCTCCCAGAAAACCTATTAGGAACATTTTGTATGATATGTCACGGGTTCAATAGTGTGCTAAGGTACATTTACGGACTACCATAATCATGGGTCTCCAAGTTAACAATCTCTTTTGAAGATTAACTGTGCCTTATTAATTGCTGTTTATCACCCACAAGAACCATCATCTTAATCTAGGCAACAATATTTTCTCATGCCTAAGAAAAAGACTGTGGTGAGGCGCCTGGGTAGCTCAGTCGGTTAAGTGTCTGACTTCCATTCAGGTCATGATCTCGCAGGTCATGAGTTCGAGCCCCACATCAGGCTCTGTGCTGACAGCTCGGAGCCTGGAGCCTGCTTAGGATTCTGTGTCACCCTCTCTCCCTGCCCCTCCCCCGCTTGCGCACGCGCTCTCTCTCTCTCTCTCTCTCTCTCAAAAATAAACAAACATTAAAAAAAAGAAAAAAATGAGAAAGAAAAGAAAAAAACTGCGGTGGGTGGGAGGGACAAGAAGAGACTAGGCAAAACTTTTTATCACAAAATACTGTGATCCACCTGGGTATTATATTATCAATCCTCTCTTCCTTAGCACGAACAATGAAGACTTTAACATTCTACTTTTGGGTATTTTTTTACTACCAGCTAAAAACTGTTCATACTTGGGGCGCCTGGGTGGCTCAGTCGGTTAAGTGTCCGACTTCAGCTCAGGTCACGATCTCGCGGTCCCTGAGTTCGAGCCCTGCATCAGGCTCTGGGCTGATGGCTCAGAGCCTGCAGCCTGCTTCCGATTCTGTGTCTCTTTCTCTCTCTCTGCCCCTCCCCCGTTCATGCTCTGTCTCTCTCTGTCTCAAAAATAAATAAAACGTTAAAAAAAAAGTTAAAAAAAAAACTTTTAAAAAAAAAACTGTTCATACTTACCAATATGTCAACAGAATTTTAGATGTTAGAAATTATTTTCTAGTTCAGCTTTTCAAACTTTAGTTTATATAACATTCAATGTATATCATTTGCTAAACTAAATTTTAACAATTTTAATTAAAATAGGTGTTTATTAAGATCTTTTATCAGAGGGGCACCTGGGTAGCTTAGTTGGTTAAGCAACCAACTCTTAATTTTGACTCAGGTCATGATCTCAAAGTTCATGAGTTCAAGCCCCACAACCAGCTCTGTGCTGACAGTGCAGGGCCTGCTTGGGATTCTTACACTCTCCCTCTCTCTCTGCCCCCTCCACACCTCCCCCACTTGCACTCTCTCAAAATAAATAAAACAAAACAAAAAAGATCTTTTGTCAGATACTAGGCTTAGCACTCTCTTTACAACCTAAGATAGTAGTACCTTTATTATTATTATTCTCATTCCACAGTAAGGAATTAAGAACTTACTTACAAGCTAACTAATCTGTCATAATTATCTAGTAAACAGGTGATAAAGAAAGACTCAAGGGGCACCTGAGTGGCTCAGTAGGTTGAGCATCCAACTTCGGCTTAGGTCATGATCTCACGGTTCCTGAGTTCAAGCCCTGTGTCAGGCTCTGTGCTGACAGCTTGGGGCCTGGAGCCTGCTTCGGATTCTGTGTCTCCCTCTCTGCTCCTCCCCTGCTCACACTCTCTCTCTCTCTCTCCCTCAAAAATAAATAAAGATTAAAAAAAAATTTTTTTTATAAAAAAAAAAAAAAAGACTCAAAGCCACATCAACCTGGTTCCACAGCCACACTCTTAACCACTATAGTCTAGAACAAGAAGAGATAAAAGTTAAGAGGATCTCTGTAGTCTGGGGACAAACATCCTTTGATATTATAATAAAACCTACAAGTTATGGCTAAAATTATATACATCAATACTTCCTTTGTAATTTCATTCCCATCCACATACTCTAGGTTAAAAATTCCTGATCTAAGGATTAAGAGTATACATCAATGATAAAAGTGAACTAAGAATGGAAAATGTAACTTCCACCCAGCACCACCAATAGCTAGAGGTGAAACATGAAAATCATTTCTCTGAATTTCACTTTACTTTAGTGGCATAGCACATTGCCACCTCACTGTAGTTACAGCAAATACATCCAAAATTATAACTCAAATGCAACATTACTCAGCAAATCCTTTGGACTACTAACGTTAATTTTAAATCATTAACATTAGTATTAGGAAATATTCAATCATTTACTCTACCCATAAGGAAAGGAACAGAGGTGTTGGCAACCATTCCTAAATTTAGCCAAAAGTAAATCAGCTGGCTGAGACTCAGAAAAGAGACACCAATAATGATGGCATGTAAGTTTTCAATCAGCCATAATCACGCCTCAGATAAACCTCACTGGCTACAATACTGCCACTGTGCAAAGCTTGGCATTTAAGTTTTAAATAACTACAATCTCAACCTTTTGTATTACAAATATGTGTACCAATTTTACTGACAAAGAAGGAAAAAACATAAGAAAAAGGGATTATTACCTAGAGCAAATGCTATTTGAAGATAAACTCTATGATCAGCTCGACTGTGAACCTCAGGACATTTATTTACGTTAGCTGCATTTAACATGTTCACTAATCATTGCACACAAAGCTTCAAACATTCTTTACCCATAAGAAAAAAATTTTTTTCTACCCATAAAAATTTTAGGACTAATGGGACAGGCAAACAAGTAAAAAAGAATCTTTAGCCATGACAGACTAACATCATGTTGAGAGAACAGGAATTTTCAAATTCCTGTTACAAATTTTGATTCTATATATATTCTCAATATATGTATTTCTTAAAAATTGGACTAATACACCTATTTATTATGCAAACGGAACAAATAAGAAGTGGCCTCCACAAGGGTCAAAGTGTCCACTACCATAGAACTGATTTTTTTAACAGATTAATTTTGTTATAGGTCTCAATCTATGCCATAAAAATTCTTTTATCTCTCAAAATAATTGTTAGAATTTCATTCACTCTATTTCTAAATAATGAAAGAGGAGTTAAAGAACCTGATTTTTATTCTCATGTTTTAAAAATAAAACCATCAGTGGCCTCATGTTTAAGAAGGGAAGAAGATTTAATAAATATCGATCAACTGTCACTTACTGACCAAAGGTATACAATCGAACATCCTAAAAAGTAAATTTCATGACAACCAATGCCAATTTAAAGTACAACTCACAAAGTTAGTCTTTAAAGTACTTAAAGATGCATACCTCTGTGTCCAGGAATTGATATAAGCAAATATTTTGAGAGTATGTTCCTTTCTGAGCTGCAGTCCATCACCACCTTCTATATCTGATACTGAAATAAAGTAGAAAAAATACTTTTTAAAATTAGGAATAAATAATGTTAAACCAGTATTAAAGACAATACTTACCAAAAAAAAAAAAAAAAAAAAAACCTAGATTTACAAGTGCAAATATTTCAGATATTTTTAACAGATGTATTGAAGGAGTGAGGGAGAAGACACTTTGCCAGTTATTCTAATGTTGTCTCTCTACTTCAAATCCACCTTCTGTTCTATGCTTTGTGATGATGGGGCTGGAACTCTGCAAGCTATATTTTTCATCTCCAGCTGGCTTCCTGTTAAGATCTTCCTCCACTGCCTGCATGGCACTAAAAGACTAGAAGGCAGGAGGAGACCACGAAATGTTAGTCACTCAGAAGCAGCACTGATTCCAAAGGGCAGCTTCCAAGAACCAATCTCATGGTACTCCTCTCAGAGGTACAAGAAATAGCCAAGTAGCATCTCTTAACTTTAAATCTGAGCTTCCTTCACAGGGCCCACTTCTAAGTGACTCTGAGTGACTCTTAGATTCTGACAACCCTCCTCCTTTGTTTCCCCAGGCTTCAGGGAAGAGCTGCTTCCTCAGTTATCGTAGTTGTTGTCATTCATCTTCATCGTCGCCTTCCTCATCATCTCTGGTTGTCCTCCTGGTCCCATTCATTCTTTAAATCTCTAACATTTGTATAAGTACTTCTCTTTAATAAATTGCTTCTTCAAGCCCCTGAATGGACCTTGACTAACATACTGGCATTTCATATACAGTATATACAACTATAAAAGGAATCCAAAGTTAAATCCAGAAGGGAAAAGTGTTTTCAAAAACTACAGTTTGCCTAATGGTCCAAATCAATGTTCTAATGTAAAATGTTTAACTGTGTAAGACTGAAGTCAGCAAACTTTTCTTTAATGGGTGAGAAAGCAAATATTTTAGACTTTGCAGGCCATACAGTCTCTTTCACAACTAAGCAGCTCTGCCACAGTATTTTGAAAGGAGCCACAGACCATGTGTAAACAAAGAAGCATCAGCCATGTTACAAAAACAAGCAGCTGACAAGATGTGGTACACTGGGCCACGGTTTGCCAACTCCATTCTAGACAAAGTCCAACAAGATAATATCACCCTCAGCATTTAAGTCTTCACTGTATCTAAAAGTCATACATTCATATATTTTTTGAGTACTGTATACCCTCAGTAGTAAATATCTGACGGTAAATGAAATGGTAACAATCCCCACTTTATGGAACTTAGTCAAGTGATGAAGAGTAAGGACAAAAAGAGGTGAATGAGTAAGTAAAACTACTCACACATATTGTGATAAATGCCAAGAAGAAACCAAGTAGAGTACTGTGTATCAAATATAAGCATAACCCACCGCAGAATGAAGAAGTCAGGAAGAGAGTCTCTAAGTAAGTGATTTGTAAGCAAAAACCTGGTGTTAAGAGTTCAGAAATTAAAAAGAGAAAGAAAAAGAAACGAAAGCACTATGTGTAAAGAAGCTCATATTTGTTTATTTATTTTGAGAGAGTATCTGTGCACAGGAGGGACAGAGAAAGGGGGAGAAGGGGAGACAGTGAGAGAGAATCCCAAGCAGACTCCACTATACTCACGTCTTGCACTGTCATGGAGGAGGAGGAGCCCAACACGAGGCTCAAACTCAAGAACCTTGAGATTGTGACCTAAGCTGAAATCAAGAGTCAATAGCTCAAATGACAGAGCCTTCCAGCCACTCCAAGTTCATGTTCAAAGAGAATCCCCAGGATGACGTGAAGGGAGATCCAAGACAGACTACTGTGCACAAATCCCAAGGATACTAGTTCAAATAGGATCAAGAGAATAAAAAGACCGGGATGCCTGGGTGGCTTAGTCGGTTAAGCATACGACTCGATTCATGGTTCCTGGGTTCAAGCCTCACACTGGGCTCTGCACTGGCAGCACAAAGCCTGCTTGGGATGCTTTCTCTCCCTTTCTCTGCCCCTCTCCTGCTCGTGCTCGCGCGCTCTCTCAAAATAAAACATTAAAAAATTTTTTAAAAGAAATAATAAAAGGACTTTAGGTAAGATGGTTCAGAGGGGAGGGGATTAAACATATACTTTACATGTAATTTAGTCTCTTAAAGATTTTTAAAACATCTCAAGCTTGCAGGGGCAGACAAACTCATGCATACAAATTGACAACTACTAATTACAGGAATGAAAGACACTGTACAAGAAATGTAACTACAGTATAATACTGTGCTCAAGAGTATTTACGTGATCCTAATAATATAAATACACAATACTAATTCTAAAACAATTGGAAAGAGGTGGCAAGGGTAAAAAGGTTAATTCTTTGGGGTGTCAGGGTGGCTCAGTTGGTTAAGCATGTGACTTCAGCTCAGGTCATGATCTCACCATTCATGAGTTCAAGCCCCGCATCAGGCTCTCTGCTGTCAGCACAGAGCCCACTTTGGATCCTCTATCACCCTCTCTCTGCTCTCCCCGACTTGCACTCTCTCAAAAATAAACAAAAAAAATATTTTTAAAAAATGCTAATTCTTCCATAAACGGACATAAACAGACCAACAAATCTTTCATAGGAGCAAGTCAACAGTTGAAAATACCTATTAACATGTAACAATATAATCTTATTACACAGGAAAGTAAAATCTAGGGGGAAAAATCAGATAAAACAGAAAGTAATTACCTCTAGGAGAGAAAAAGTAGGACTGCTGGTAGAGACTGCTGAGTTTTGTTACAAGCCTGGCAAAACTATATAACATTTCAAATAAGGCACATATTATTTAATTAAAATTAAAACAGGAGTGCCTGGCTGGCTCACTCAGTGGACCACATGACTCTTGATCTTGGGGTGATGAGTGTGAGTACCACTCACAGAGTGGTTGGATACCAAGATTTCCTAACAATAAAAAAATCATGGGGCACCTGGGTGGCTCAGTGGTTAAGCGTCTGACTTAGGCTCAGGTCATGACCTCACATGACCTTGTGGGTTCAAGCCCCGCATCAGGCTATGCTGACAGCTAGGAGTCTGGAGCCCGCTTCAGATTCTTTGTCTCCCCCTCTCTCTCTCTCTGCTCCTCCCCCATTTGTTCTCTCTCTCTCTCAATCAAAAATACACAAACATAAAAATAAAAAAATAAAAATAAATAAAAAAATTAAAAAACTTCAGGGCGATTGGGTGGCTCAGTTGGTCGAGTGTCCAACTCTTCATTTCAGCTCAGGTCATGATCTTTCTGTTGGTGGGATCAAGCCCCACAGCAGGCTCTGTGCTGACAGCGAGGCGCCTGCTTGGGATTCTCTCTCTCCCTCTCTCTCTCTGCCTTTCCCCCCATATAAATAAATAAACTTTAAAAAATAAAATAAAAATCTTTTTAAAAATAAATAAAAACAAAAAAGGAACAAGGGCCCATTATCCAGAACTGAATTTTTTTCTTAAAATTTTATTATTAAGGTTTTTAAAATTTATTTATTTTGTGAAAGAGAAAGAGAACAAACAAGTGGCGGAGGGGCAGAGAGAGGGGAAGAAAGGGTGATAGAGGAGCCCAAGCAGGCTTCACATCATCAGTGCAGAGCTCAACCCAGGGCTCGAACACACAAACCGTGAGTTCATGACCTGAGCCAAAACCAAAGGACATTAAACCAACCGACTGAGCCACCCAGGCACCCCTATATTTTTATTTTATTTTTTAATAATCTCTATGCCTAATGTGGTGCTCAAGCTCACAACACCAAGATCAAGAGTTGCATACTCTACCAACTGAGCCAGTCAAGCGCCCCAGAAGATATTTCTTATAAACAGCATTCATACTATACCTATTTCAGGACTGACATTAAAGTTTAAATATCAACCATATGTATTCCTTATTCTTGGGCAGTTTGCAAAAATATACTGTAAGGCAAAACTTTAACTGGAGGAAGGGAGTCTTTTTAAAAATATAAGTCATGCCTGGGTGGCTGACTTTGGCTCAGGTCATACTCTCACAGTCTGTGGGTCTGAGCCCCACATCGGGCTCTGTGCTGACAGCTCAGAGCCTGGAGCCTGCTTCAGATTCTGTGTTTCCCTCTCTCTCTGCCGTTCCCCCACTCACGCTCTCTCTCTCTCTCTCTCTCTCTCTCTCAAAAACAATAAATACATAAATAAATTAATTAAAATTAAAATTAAGACTAGTTTTAGTTGAGTAATAGAAGAACCCAAACAAATGAGTAAAATGAAAAGTACTATCTATTAGAAGTAAAGGGGTATGGGCGCCTGGGCAGCTCAGTCAGCTGGGCATCCAACTTCAGCTCGGGCCATGATCACATGGCTCGTGGGTTCGATCCCTGCATGGGGCTCTGTGCTGACAACTCATGGAGCCTGCTTCAGATTCAGTGTCTCCCTCTTTCATCTGCCCCTCTCCCACTCATACCCTGTCTCTCTCTCTCTCTCTCTCTGTCTCTCTGTCTCTCTCTCTCTCTCAAAATTAAACATTAAAATTTTTTTTAAGTAAAGGGGTATTTAGGTTAATAAACCAAATCTCTATGCATCAAAATGTCTAGCATACAAATTCAAAATGATTAATGATAAACTTGTAAAAGGATACAGTATAATACCATTTGTTAACTTTTAACCAACTGTCTTGTATGGACTCATGTACAATTACAGAATAATTACATACACTATAATGATACACATCCTCATCAAGAGAAAGGTCTCATCTGGGTAAAAAGATACAAGGATAGGCAAGAAGTACTTTTAGCTGTATCAATTTTTATTTTTTTTTACGAAAGCCAATATAAAATATTAACAGACATTAAATTTGGCAAGCACATGTATATCTAACTATTAGGGTTTTTTTTTAATGGGTCTAACCTATTTTCATAATTTTTTCCAGTTAAATATGCCAGATTCAACATACCCTTTTCCTTCCACTTCCTCCCCAAAACTCTACTAAAACAACAAAAGAAAACTAACATCCAAGGGCAAAAACAACTAAACGTGTAAGAAGAGGACACCTGACTTATTAGTAAAACCACCCTTATTAGTAAAACCAACCAGAGACTGAGGAAGAGAAATAGGCTAATTTTTTTCCCGTAAAACCTCAGAAAAGCTCAGGAATTGGAAACATGGAATACCTCTGATAGCAGGAATACAGGTTGAGCTAAAAGATATTAAAATCTTATTAAAGAAGGGGCGCCCGGGTGGCTCAGTAGGTTAAGCGTCTGACTTCAGCTCAGGTCATGATCTCACAGTCCGTGAGTTCGAGCCCCACGTCGGGCTCTGTGCTGACAGCTCAGAACCTGGAGCATGCTTCGGATTCTGTATCTCCCTCTCTCTCTCTGCCCTTCCCCTGCTCATGCTGTCTCTTTGTCTCAAAAATAAAAAAAAATTTAAAAAAAATTCAAATAAATAAATAAAATCTTATTAAGAAGCAGTTAAGACATCCCCTCAATTCCCCCTTCATACACACACACACAGACATACACACACACCACACACTCTCCAAACAATTATGTTGTCTCTCTGGAGATGCTGAACCAGAAAGATCTAGTTCGGGAAACCATGCAGCTGAAAGCCATGAGTGTCATATTGAAAACATGTATATGTCTCTGTACAAGCATTTCCTAGTATGTCACATAAGCATTCCTGAGAAGACTCATGTGATACAAAATCTTGCCCTAAGGAATAATAAGGCTGGGGCGCCTGGCTGGGTCAGTTTGTGGAACATGTGACTCTTGATCTTGGGAGTCATGAATTCGAACCCCACATTGGGTGCTGAGATTAGTTAAAAATAAAATCTTAAAAAAGAAGAAGAAAGCTAACAACAATAAAACAAGGTTAGGAGCAAACTATTCAAAACCTATGAAACTTTATGGCCAGACCACTGATAAAAAAAAGTAACTGTCTGATTTAAAATTTTAAAAATACTAGCACAGTTAAATCCCCATTGGCATTTGCATCAAACCAGTGTCAGTCAATATTCTGCAGATTTAATGCTTCATCTTTTGATATAAAGAGGCCTGAGGGTATTCAATTCTAATAATGATTTCCCCCCAAAATTAAAAACTGAACATAACCATTCTCGTGAATCCATCACCTTAATGACTTCACACCTACTTCACCTTGTCCACACAGCTTTACAAACTAGAAAACAGAGGGGTCCATGAAGGCAACAAACCAATCACTATATGCACAAGAAGGCATTTCTTTTTTTTTTTTTTTTTTAATGTTTGTTTATTTTTGAGAGAGCGCACGAGCAGGGGAGGGACAGAGAAAGAGAGAGAGACAGAGAGACAGAGAGAGAGAGAGACAGAGACAGAGGAGACAGAGAATCTAAAGCAGGCTCCAAGCTGTCAGCTCAGAGACCAATGTGGGGCTTGAACACCACGAACAGTGAGATCATGACCTGAGCTGAAGTCAGATGCTCAACCGAGTCACACAGGAGCCCCTAAGGCATTTCTTAAGACTGTCAGCTTTATTATAGTTTCTTCATGTACTAATAGGATCTTCTATTTATTTCCCCCACACAACCAACACCCCAGGGTCTTCTCTTTAATCATACGAGAGCTTGCATCAATCACTGTAAAACATTAATATGAAGGGGGGAAATCCCCTAAAAACCAGTAAGAATGTTACATTTTTATTAATATTATTCCTCTAATTGTGTATGAGCTTAATTTTTGTCTAAAAAGAGAATACCTTGTTCTAGATCAAACTATATACTCAGTGTTGAGCCTTATGGCACTTTTCCCCTACTCAGCTCCAGAAATTCTGGTAGTCCAAGCAGGAGGTTGAAATATTCTTCTCCAGTAATACTAGCTGGACCAAGACAGGTAAAAACAATCCTTTTGACCAGGAAGATAAGGAAAAGGCATAAGGCAGAAGTATATGCCAAACAAAAGCCTAACAAGGTAACAACACTTGATATCCTGCAAGCCAAACATACACCATCCATCAGGGAGAAGTTTCTGACAACAAATCCATTACAGAATAAAATATATTGGGGAAAGAGATAAGGCAACTACTAAAAACAACCTCTTGGCTTGTAGATTTCAATAGCAAGCCCTCCAACCCCATGAACTGAAGCAATGATACAGATGGAAAAGAGGAGAAGGGGTGGAGGGCTCTCAGGAAGTAGGATTCTCGGGCGCCTGGGTGGCTCAGTCAGTTAACTATCCAACTCTTGATTTCGGCTCAGGTCATGATCTCATGGTCTTGGGATCGAGACCTGAATCAGGCTCTGTGCTCAGCATGGAGTCTGCTTAAGATTCACTCTCTCTCCCTCTGCTCCTTCCCCACTTGTATGCATTCTAAAATTTAAAAAAAAATTTTTTTTTAATTTTTTTAAAAGAAAGAAGGATTTTAATCCTCTTGCCAGAAACTTAGTGTTTAACTTTGCTCTTCTGTAGAAAGATTCTGAGAACAAAAAAAAAAAAAAAAAAAAAAAAACCCAAGAAAATGTACCTAAGCCATTAAAAAATAAAAGAAGAAACCTGTAAGGAACTATATTACAACACTAAAGGGTCAACCACCTGACCAGGTAAAAAGAAACCATAGTACACAATGCCAGTTTTCCTTCCGCAGCCTGCAAACACAGGGACCAGAATGGCTGCAACAATCCTATCTCTCCGTAACACAAAACACAGATGACATACCTTGTGGAAAAAGCCTATGTGTAGTCAGACACCTGTCCTCCCCGCTAAGGCCCACCTAGCAGCCTAACAGTTCACCAACACAAGCTTTCCAATTCATTCCATTATATCTACCCCATAACCAGTAAGGGAAGGGAAGGACATGGTATTAGGGCCAGACAAACTAGAGCTCTCCAGCCAGAGAGCTAACATCATACTCAATGGTCAAAGACTGAAACCTCCTCTAAGATGGGGAGCAAGACAAAGTAGCCAAACTTTCACAAATTCCTTTCAACACAGTATTGAAAGTTTTAGCCAAAGCAATTAGGCAAGAAGAAACTGGAAAGAAAGAAGTAAAATTACCACTTGTTCACAGATTACATAATCTTACATGGAGGAAACTCTGAAAAGTCCACCAAAAAAACTGTTAGAATAAATGAATTCAGTAAAGTAACAAGACACAAAGTCAACATACAAAAATCTGTTGCATTGCTATACAGCAAAAATGAACAATCAGAAGAGAAAATTAAGAACACAATTGCATTTATAATAGTATCAAAAGAATAAAAGACTTATGGGGCACCTGGGTGGCTCAGTCAGTTAAGCATCTGACTTGATTTCAGCTCAGGTCATGATCTCCTGGTTCCTGGAATCAAGCCCATGTTGGGCTCTATGCTGGTAACACCAAGCCTGCTTGGCATTCTCTCTCTCCCCCTCTCTCTGTCCTTCCCCCGCTCACGTGCTCTCTCTCAAAATAAATAAACTTCAAAAATAAAAAAAAAATAAAGGTCTTAGGAATAAACCTAACCAAAGAGCTACAAGACTTGTAAACTGAAAATCACATCACTGAAAGAAATTAGTGACAAATAAATAGAAATCTCACATTCATGAATTGGAAGATTTAACATTGTTAAATGTCAACATTGCCCAAAGTCAATACAATACAATCCCTATCACAGTCCCAATAATGGGGTGAGGAGCACAGTTTTCTTGCAAAAATAAAAAGTTCCACCCTAAAGTTCATATGGAATTTCAAGGGATCCCAAACAACCAAAACAATTTTGAAAAAGAAAAAAGTCTGAAAAATCAACACTCTGATCTCAAACCTAAGTACACAAATCAAAACCACAATGAAATATCACTTCATACCAATTAGGTTGGCTACTATTTACAAAAAATAATAACAAGTATGGGCAAGGATGTCCCAAAACCACTGTGCAGTTACCAGGAATGTAAAATGGTATAACTGCTATGAAAAACAGTAGTTACTCAAAAAACAAAAAGAAAACAAAACAAAAAACATAGGGGGTGCCTGGCTACCTCCATTGGTGGGTGAAGCATACAACTCTTTGCTTCACCATACAACTTTTTGCTTTTCCACAACTCTTTGTGGGGCCGAGTTTGAGCCCCACATTGGGTGTCAAGATTACTTAAACAAAAAAAAAAAATTAAACACACAATTACTTATGATCCAGAAATCCCATTTCTAAGTGTATATATTTTAAAAAATTGAGGGGCACCTGGGTGGCTCAGTTAAACATCCTTATCTTGGTTTCAGCTCAGTTCAGGACCTCATAGTTCATGACATTAAGCCCCACATCCGACTCTGCTGACAGTGCAGGGAGTGCTTAGGATTCTTTCTCTTCCTCTCTCTCTGATCCTCCCCTGTTCATGGTCAAGCATGCACTAAAATCTCTCACGCTCTCTCAAAATAAATATTTTTAAAAAAGAATTGAGGGGCGCCTGGGTGGCGCAGTCGGTTAAGCGTCCGACTTCAGCCAGGTCACGATCTCGCGGTCTGTGAGTTCGAGCCCCGCGTCGGGCTCTGGGCTGATGGCTCGGAGCCTGGAGCCTGTTTCCGATTCTGTGTCTCCCTCTCTCTCTGCCCCTCCCCCGTTCATGCTCTGTCTCTCTCTGTCCCAAAAATAAATAAAAAAAGAATTGAAAACTGAATCTCAAAGAGATACTTGTATACCTATCTTCATAGCAATTCACAACAGGCAAAAGGTAGAAGCAACCCAGATGTCCAACAGATGAATAAACAAAATAAGTGTATATATACACAGGAATATTACTCAGCCTTTAAAAGGAAGGAAATCACACACTACAACATGAATGAACTTTGAGGATATTATGCTAAGGCAGTTGCAAGAAGACAAATACTTTATGATTATTATTCTGCTTAAATGAGATATCTTGTGTAGGCAAATTCATAGAAACAAAGTAGAATGGTGGCTGTCAGGGAAATGAGTCAGCTTTCAACATGAAAAAGTTCTAGAGATCTGTTGCACAACAATGACAATATTCTTAACACTACCGAACTATACACTTAAAAATGGTTGTAATGGGAGGGGCGCCTAGGTGGCTCAGTCGGTTAAGCGGCCGACTTCGGCTCAGGTCATGATCTCGCGGTCCGTGAGTTCGAGCCCCGCGTTGGGCTCTGTGCCGACAGCTCAGAGCCTGGAGCCTGTTTCAGATTCTGTGTCTCCCTCTCTCTGACCCTCCCCTGTTCATGCTCTGTCTCTCCCTGTCTCAAAAATAAATAAAACGTTAAAAAAAAAAATTAAAAAAAAAAAATGGTTGTAATGGGGGAGGAAAAGGGGGGACCTAGGTGCCTCAGTGGGTTAAGCATCAGACTTCAGCTCAGATCATGATCTCATGAGTTCAAGTCCCACATCAGGCTCTCTGCTGTCAGCATGGAGCCTACTTTGGATCCTCTGTCTCCCTCTCTATCTGCCTATCCCCTGCTCATGCTCTCTCTCTCAAAAATAACATTTAAAATAACATTTAATTTAAAAAATGGTTGTGATAGTAACTTTTGTTTTTTACAATTAAAAACATTGTTAATAAAAAAAAAAAAAAAAAAAAAAGATAGGGAAACTCAGACTGCAGTTTAAAAGAAGCCACTGATTGGGGCGCCTGGCTGGCTTACTCAGGCATCTGACTCTAGATTTCAACTCAGGTCATGATTTCACGGTTCTTGAGATCAAGCCCTGCATCAGTCTCTGCACCGATAATGCATAGCCTACTTGGGATTCTCTCTCTGCCCCTCTCCCTCTCTCCCTCCCTCCCTCCCTCCCTCCTCTCTCTCTCTCTCTCTCTCTCTCTCTCTCTCTCTCCCCACCCCTCCTGTGCTCTCTCTCCCACAAAATAAGTAAATTTTTTTTAAAAAATGGAAACAGGAATGAAAGAATTACATACTTTAAAAAAGAGAGCGAGACATCAGTGCCTGCAAACTGCAGAGTAGCTAGAATCTATAGAATTAGAACAGGTAGGTCACCCAACAAAACACAAAAAGTAAAATGAACAAAAACAAATTATTCAGAGAGCCTCAAACTAGAAATGAACTGAGTGTTCAAAGAGTTGATCAATTTATACACGTAGAGAGAAATCTCCATAAGGAATTCTATTCAGCAATAAAAGTCAAAAGACTACCAGTACACTAAAAAACAATAGTTTATAACCATACGCTAAATGAAAAAAATCCCAAATACAAACAGTACATGAAATTTATTTCCACTTTAATGTAACTATACAAAAGACAAACCTAAGTATGGTTGGCATAAAGCATGTCAGTGAAGAGTGATGGCATCAAAACAGCAAAACAGGAGTTTTCTACCATCTTCCTCAAAGAACACTGATTTTGACTATCACCTATGAACAACAGTGGCTTTGTGTTAAGTCTGGGAGTCCAGGGAAGTTCCCGCACAGCACTGGAACAAAAATAAATCCAAAACTGAACACATTGAAAAGGGTAAAAGAAACAGTTTCACTGTACCTGGAACATTCTTTCCCTCTAGTCTCCACAGTATAGTGCCAAGAGCGATGTTCTTAATCTGTGATTTCTCCCGTGGGGGAAAATGAGAGCATGTAAGTGAGCACCCAGCTTCCCCAGTTGTGCATTTTCATTCTTACCCCACCCAAATATTGACATTCACAACATAACTAGGGAGGAGGGGAGTGGCTGGAAGAACAGCAGGACTCTCAAAGAACATAAAATGGGATATGGATCCTACTAACTGCAATGCAGACTTCATCAGGAAGCCCACTCACAAGTTGCCTTGTCTGAAGATGCCGCCACCTGGTAAATGGGCAGCCCCAACTCTCCACACACCTCACCCACAAACATACACTCTCACCCTGTGGCTGGCTCCCTGTGTTCACCCCTAAGGACATATTGCAAGCATCTATAGATGGCTGGTAAGAAAGTGCAAAAAGCTATCCCGTCTCTTCTGAACTATGAGAAAGCATACAAACCTGAGAATTCAGCACTGCCCTACAGAAAGCAAGTAAGAGGCAGTCACACTTGATTCAGCTTTGCATGATCAAGAGAAGGCATACAAACTTAAAAATCCCCTCCAAAAGAAAATAAGAAATGAGGAACAGGCATATCCACAGCAAAGGTCTGAAAAAACTTCAGAATTCCTAACAAGGCTAACAGAAGGTATGTCTCTCCTGAAGCTAGTCATTAAAAACCGGAGGTGACGTCTTGTCAAATGCAAAAAGGGCAACTCAAAACTTCAAGGAACATGAAACAAGGAAACATTAAACCACCAAATAAACAATTAATTTTCCAGTAACCAATCCCAAAGAAATAGAGATCTCCAATCTATCTGATAAAGAATTCAAAACAGTTGTTTTAAGGAAACACAGAAAGAGGCACTGTCAGCACAGAGCCCAACGTGGGGCTCAATCACACGAACCATGAAATCATGACCTGAGCTGAAATCAAGAGCCAGATGCTTAACCAACAGAACCACCCACCCAGGTGCCCCCAAAAGTGAGATGTCTTAAAAAAGACATAGAAATTATAAAAAAAAGAAACAAATTGTGGAACTGAATACAACGAATGAAACAAAAATGCAATAAAAGCAACGGTAGACTTGATCAAGTAGAAGAAAGAATCTGTGAAGAATAGGGGCAGGTCATTTTGAAATGATACATTCAGAAGAAATGAAAAAAGCCTATGGGAAGTATACATTAAAAGAAACAATCTATGCATTTTTGGCAAAGTCCCAGAAGGAGAAGAGAGGGAAAATGGGGCAATACTTTATTTAAAGAAACAGCAGTGAAGGAATACATGGGTAGCTCAGTTGGTTAAGCATCTGATTTCGGTTCAGGTCATGATCTCACAATTCGTGGGTTCAAGCCCTACATTAGGTTCAGTGCTGTCAGTGCAGAGCCTGCTTCAGATCCTCTGTCTCCCTATCTGCTCTTCCCCCAGTGTGCGCTCTCTCTCTCTCAAAAAAAAAAAAAAAAAAATATTTTTAAAAAGTATCTCCAAACAAAAATGGAAATGCAACATACCGAAACTTACATGCAGCAGAACAAGTCCTAAGAGGAAAACTTACAGTGAGAAATGCTACATTAAGAAAAAGAAGGCAAACCATAAGAGACTCTTGGATACTGAGAACAAACTGAGGGTTGATAGGGGGTGGGGGAGAGGGGAAAGTGGGTGATGGGCATTGAAGAAGGCACTTATTGGGATGAGCACTGGGTGTTGTATGGAAACCAATCTGTCAACAAATCATACTAAAAATAAATACCTACATACATACATACATACAAAAGAAAGAAAGACAGAAAGACAGAAAGACAGAAAGACAGAAAGAAAGAAAGAAAGAAAGAAAGAAAGAAAGAAAGAAAGAAAGAAAGAAAGAAAGAAAGAAAAGGGTGCCAAGTGGATGAGTCAGTTAAGCAACTGACTCTCGGTTTCAGCTCAGGTCATGATCTCATGGTTCGTGGGATTGAGCCCTGCATCAGGCTCCACGCTGACAGCATGGAGCCTGCTTGGGATTCTCTCCCTGTCACTGCCCCTTCCCCACTCTTGGGTGTGCTCTCAAAATAAACATAAAAATTTTTTTTTCAAACAACCTAACTGTACACCTAAAGAAACTAAAAAAGGAACAAACTAAGCCCAAAGGTAGCAGAAGGAAGGAAATAACAAAGGTGAGATCAGAAATAAATGAAATAAAGACTAGAAAAATAACAGGAACAATAAATGACACTAACAACTGTTTTTTTAGTTTTAAAAAATAGACCTTAGACTAAAAAAAAAAAAATCAAAATCAAAAATGGAAGAGGCAGACAACTAAGATACTGTAACTGATATCAAACACAAAGAATAAAAGACTACTATGAACAATTATAAATCAACATTGTTCAATCTAGAAAAATGGATAAATTCTAGGAACAAACAACCGACCAAGAATGAATCATGAAGAAATAACAAAAAAAACTGAAAAGATTAATAATGAGCAAGCAGGGGTGCCTGGGTGGCTCAGTCAGTTGAATGTCCGACTTAGGCTCAGATGATGATCTCATAGTTCTGAGTTTGAGCCCCGCGTTGGGCTGACAGCTGAGAGCCTGGAGCCTGCTTTTTGTTTCTGTGTCTCCCTCTCCTCTCTGCCTCTTCCCCGCTCACACTCTCTCTTCTCCCAAAAATAAACATTAAAAAAAAAATTTTTGTTTTTTTTTAAATAATGAGTAAATGGATTGAATCAGTGATCCAAAAACTTCCCTACAAAGAAAAGTCCAGCACCAGATGCTTTCACTGGTCAATTCTACCAAACATTTAAAGAATTAACACCAAACCTTTTCAAACTCTTAAATTTCAAGAATTTAACAGAAAACACTCCCAAATTTACCATTATACCAAAGCCAGACAAAGGCACTACAAGAGGGGGGCATCTGGGTGGCTCAGCCAGTTAAGCATCTGACTGTTTTCAGCTCAGGTCATGATCTCACGGTTCGTAGGTTCGAGCCCTGCACTAAGCTCCACGCTGACAGCACGGAGCTTGCCTGGGATTCTTGCTTCTCCCACTCCTCTGCCCCTCCCCCCAACTCCCACTCACGCTCTCTCTCAAAAGAAATAAACTTAAAAACTATATATACAAGAGAAGGAAAATACAGTCCAATAACCTAATGAACACAGATGCAAAATTTTTCAACAAAATACTAGCAAACCAAGTTCAATATCACATTAAAAGGATCATACACCATGATTAAGTAGGATTCATCCCTGGGATGCTAACATGGCTCAACATATACACAAATCAATAAATACAATACATGATATAGACAGAACAAAAGATATAAACCTTAGGATCTCAATAGATGCAAAAAAAATTTTTGATAAAAATTCAACATCATGACAGAAACTCAACAAATTAGGGACAGAAGAAATGTACCTCAACATAAGAAAGGTCACTGCAATACTGTAATTTATAAGAAATATGTATTTTGGCCACTCAGATGACCAAAATGTATTTCCCAAATATATTTAGTCTTCATCCACAGTTCCTGGCTCACAGCTCCCAAAACCCTTGAAATTTCCTGAGATTTTTCCAAAGTAATGGGAGCATCTTTTATTATAGTATCTGGGTTTTTTTTTTTTTTTTCCTCTTTTGAGAGCACACACACACACGCACAGATGAGGGGCAGAGAAGAGTGGAGAGAGAATCCCAAGCAGAGTGCAGAGCAGGATGTGGGGTTTGATCTCAAGAACCATGAGACCATGGCCTTAGCCAAGATCAAGAGTCAGATGCTTACCTGACTGAGTCACCCAGGCGCCCCTGTAGTTTTTGGTCTCTTGTCCTCAGTTTCTGAAAATACTTCCAAGCCATACCGATGAAATGGGTGTCTTTTTTTCGTAACAAATCCTTTTCCATCACAACTGGGTTTATAATAATGAAGGTAACTTTTGGGGGTTATTTTCCAGGGGAAGGAACCATGAAAAAATTATTGGAACTTTCAGTCCCACCCTCCTGATTTCCAGGGAAGGGAAAGAGGCTAGAGATGGAATTAATCACCAATGGCCAGTGGTTAATGAATCGTGCCCATGCAACGAAGTCTCCATAAAAACCCAAGAGAGAGCATGGTTCAGAGAGAGCTTCCTCACTGGGGAACCAGAACGCTCATACATTCCACTATGCTGTGGCCCAAGCTCCACAAGGGCAGAAAATCCTTTGTTTAAGACCTCACCCTATGTCTCTCTTCATCTGACTGTTGATTCATATCCTTTAATATCGGTAATCTGGTGAGTTAATAGGTTTTCTGAGTTCCGTGAGCTGTTCTAGCTAATTAATCGAAACCAAGGAGGGGGTCATGGGAGCTTTGGGATTACAACCAACAGGTAAGAAGATAACAACCTGGGCTTGCAAGTGGCATCTGAAGTGGAGGGCAGTCTTCTGGGACTGAGCCCTTTACCTATAGAATCTGAGACTATCTCATGATATAGTGTCAGAATTGAGGCGAATTCTTGGACACCCTACTGGTATCTGAGAATTGCCTGTTAGCGTTTTAAAGCCTTCACACAAACACACAGTGGAGTTGGATCCATAAACCCCAAACAGCCATAGATGACAAGGCTACACTTAACATCACACTCAGTGTTGAATAGTTAAAAGCCTTCCCTCTAAGATAAGGAACAAAACAAGGGAGCCGACTCTTACCAGTCTTGTTCAATATTGTACTCGAAGTCCTACCCAGAGCAATCAGATATGAAAAATAAATGAAAAGCACCCAGATTGGAAAGGAAGAAATAAAACTGACTCTGTTTGCAAATGATATGATCTTTTATACAGAAATATTAAACATTTGACCAAAAAAACTCAATACATTCAGTAAAGTTTCAGGATATAATATCAACATACAGAAATCAATTATATTTCTACAGACTAACAACAAACTGAGAAAGAAAACAATCCCATTTACAATAGCATCAAAAACATTAAAATTCTTAGGAATAAATTTAACCAAGAAAGTGCAAGATTTGTACACTGGAAACTGTAAGACAGTGATGAAGGAAACTGAAAATATCCTGTATTCATGGATCAGAAGAAAACTGTAAAAATGTTCATACTACCCAAAGCTATCTATAGATTTAATGCAATCCCTCAAATCTCCATGGATTTTGTTTAAAGAAATAGAAAACTGTAAAGTCCAAGTAAAACCACAACAGATCCCTAACAGCCTAAGCCATTCTCAAAACAAAGCTAGAGGCATCACACTTCCAGATTCCAAACTATACTATAAAGCTCCAATATCAAAACAGTATGATGCTAGCATCAAAAGAGACACAAACTGTAGAGGCCACTTTCAGGCAAACAGGGTTGAGCTATGGAATATAAAAAGGGCCCACAACCACCACCTAACAGAATACAGACATGCACATCAAGTGATCCACTTTAAAATAATCCATAGGCACGGGGCGCCTGGGTGGCTCGGTCGGTTAAGCGTCCGACTTCGGCTCAGGTCATGATCTCACAGTCCGTGAGTTCGAGCCCCGCGTCAGTCTCTGTGCTGACAGCTCGGAGCCTGGAGCCTGTTTCAGATTCTGTGTCTCCCTCTCTCTCCACCCCTCCCCTGTTCATGCTCTGTCTCTCTGTGTCTCAAAAATAAATAAATGTTAAAAAAAAAATTTTTTTTAAATAATCCATAGGCCCTAACTGACCAATGGCCTACTTACAACTAGGCACAGTTACCAAAAAGGGACAATTCCATACGTCCTTGCCATACCTCCTCATCTTCCCCCTTTAAAAACAGCTCCCACCCACTGTGTCCTGGCATCTCTCCTCTGCTATCTTGCCCTCCAATCCCGTGTGGTGTAGTCAATAAACTATATCCTTTGTTCTTCCTCAGGTGAATTCTTGTCACTGCCTACATCACCAGCTTTCACCTGATAAGTTGCCCCACGTTTGTGGGCCCTCAACTGATCTGAAGAGACACCTCATTTAGGCACCACACAGATCAAAGGAACAAAACAGAAAGGCCAGAAGTAAACCCATGCATATATAGTCAACTAATATTTGACAAGGGAGCCAAGGATACTCAATACTTGATGCTGGGAAAACCGGATATCCATAGGCAAAAGAACACAACAGGACCTTTATCTTACACCACACACAAAAACTAACTCCAAATGGATTAAAGCCTTCAATTTAAGACCTGAAACCAAGAACATAGAAAAAAGCTCCCTGACATTGGTCTTGGCAATGATTTTTTGGATAGGACACCAACAAAAGCACAAGCAACAGAAGTAACAACAAACAGGTAGAATTACATCAAACTAAGCATATCTGCACAGCCACAATAACCTATAGAATGGAAGAAAACATTTGCAAACCATTTATCTTTAATAAGGATTAATATCCAAATTACGTAAAGAACTCCTACAACTCAACAGCATAATATCAAATAACCTGCTTTTAAAAATGGGGGCGCCAGGGTGGCTCAGTCAGTTAAGTGTCCGACTTTGGCTCAGGTCATGATTTCACAGTTTGTGGGCTCAAGCCCTGCATCAGGCTCTGTGCTGACAGCTCATAGCCTGGAGCCTACTTTCAGATTCTGTGTCTCCCTCTCTCCCTGCCCTTCTCACGCTCATGCTCTCCCTCTCAAAAAAAAAAAAAAAATAGTAAGAATTTAAAAACGCGCAAAGGACCTACAGAGATATTCTTCCAAAGACCTACAAATCACCAACATGTAAGTGAAAGATGTTCAACATCACTAATCAGAGAAATGCAAATCAAAACTAAAATGAACAGGGTGCCTGAGTGGTTCAGTCGGTTAAGCGTCTAACCCTTGGTTTCAGCTCATGTCACAATCTCATGGTTCATGAGATCAAGCCCCACATCAGGCTCCACTTTGACAATGTGGAGGCTGCTTGGGACTGTCTCTCTCCTGCTCTCTCTGCTCCTCCCTGCATGCATTCTCTCTCTCTCAAAATAAACATTAAAAAACAAACAACTATGAGGCGCCTGGGTAACTCCGTCAGTTGAGCGCCTGACTCCGGCTCAAGTCACGATCTTGGTAGTTCGTGGGTTCAAACCCCACATCGGGCTCTGTGCTGACAGCTCAGAGCTTGGAGCCTGCTACAGATTCTGTGTCTCCCTCTCTCTCTGCCCCTCCCCTGCTCACACGCTGTCTCTCTCTCATGGGTAAAATAAACATTAAAAACAAATTTTTAATAATAAATAAAACCTGAAATGAGCTATCACCTCACATCTGTTAGAAGGGCCATAATCAAAAGAAGAAGTGATAACAAGTGTTGGTGAGGATGTGGAAAAGGGGAATCCTTATTCTGTAGGTGGAAATGTAAACTGGTACGGCCAAAGTGTAAACCAGTATGCAAAAATAGATCTACCACATATGATCCAGCAATCTCACTTCTGGGTATATGTCTGAAGGAAATTTAATCACTTTCTTAAAGAGATATCTGCACCCCTATGTTCAATGCAGTATTCACAATAGCCAAGAAATGGAAGCAATCTAAGCATCCACTGGTGAATGGACAAGGAAAATGTGGTACACATATAATCGAATGTTATTTAGTCACACAACAGAAGAAAAATCCTGTCACTTGGAACACCATGGATGGACCCTGAGGGCATTATGTTAAGTGAAATAAGTCAGAGACAGAAAGACAAATACTGGATGATTTCACTATGTGCAATCTAAACAAACTGAACTCCTAGAAAAAGAGAGTAGACTGGTGGTTGCCAAGGGCTGGAGAGCAGGAGAAATGGCAAGATGTTGATCAAAGGGTACAAACTTCTAATTAAAAATGCATAAGTTCTTGGAATCTAATGTACACCACGGTGGCAGCAGGAGGACCATGATTAACAATGCCGTATTACACAAGGAGCCAGTCAGGCTCAGTGGGAAGAGCATGCTACTCTTGATCTCGGAGTCAGGAGTTTTAGTCCCATGTTGGGTGCAGAAAGTCCAAAAAAAATAAATAAACAAACAATACTGTATTATATACTTTATGTGTACATATATAAGTTGCTAAGAGTAAATCTTAAATGTTCTCACAGCCAAAGGAAGAAAAAAAGATAATTATGTGAGGTGATGGATGTTTTAACTAACCTTACTGTAGTAATCTAATCATTTTGCAATACATATCATCAAATCATCACGTACGTCATACTTTAAACTCATGTTAATATTGTACGTCAACTATATCTCAATAAAGCCAAGGGGAGAAGCACATCAATAGTCACAAGGATGGTGGGTTGGTAGAAATAGCCAATTGTGGTGCTGCTGACATGGATATATACATTTACCGAAATGAATGAAACCATACATTTAAATAGTTTGGGAGCACCTGGCCGGCTCAGTAAGTTAAGTGTCCAACTTCAGCTCAGGTCATGATCTCATGGTCTGTGAGTTGAAGCTCCACATCAGGCCCTATGCTGACAGCTCAGAACCTAGAGCCTGCTTTAGATTCTGTGTCTCCCTCTCTCTCTGCCCCTCCCCCACTCACACTGTCTCTCTTTCAAAAATAAACATCAAAAAAAATTTTTAATAAAAATAAAATAAAATAATTTGCTGTATGTAAATTATGTATCCATAAAATGTATTTATTTTTAAAATAACATCAACAACTACATCATCTGAATCCTAATTCAAATCTTAAAGGAAATATTCAATAAAAATTTTTAAACTTTACACTATGAGGAAAATTTGACTACTAAATGTATTCTTGGGAAGTCTGGCTGGCTCAGTTGGTGGAGCATGCAACTTGTGATCTCAGAGTCGGGAGTTTGAGCCCCATGTTAATGACAGAGTTTACTTTAAAAATAAATAATAAAGAAAAAAAGTACTCTTTTTTTTTTTTAATTGTTTTTTAATGTTTATTTTGGAGAGAGACAGACAGAATGCAAGTGGGTTAGGGGCAGAGAGAGAAGGAGACACAGAAACCGAAGCAGGCTCCAGGCTCTGGGCCGTCAGCACAGAGCCCGACGCAGGGCTCAAATTCACGAGCTGTGAGACCATGACCTGAGCCGAAGTCGGACACTCAACCAACTGAGTCACCCAGGCACCCCTGAAAAAAAGTACTCTTAATTTTTTAACTGTCATGATATTGCGGTTATTTTTCAAATATTTGTCTTTTAGAGAATTATACTGAAATACATATAAGGAACATGTAATACCTGGATGTGCTTCAAAATCATCCAATGGGTGGGGAAAAGGAATGGGTAGCATACAAATGAAATAAAATTGTCCATGAGTTGCTAAGTGTTGACTGGGTTAAGGGTACATAAAATCACTGTCACCCTTTTTCTCCACGTGACTCTATAGGTTTCTATAGTGAAGTAAAAAAACAAATTGCCAAGCATACCAAAAAAACAAGACCAAAACCACATAGTCAAACAGAAAGAATTAGAAAATCAGATATTAGACTCTTGAGACCTGAACTTTATAATAGAAATATATTCAAGGTATCAGGTGATACAGAATTTCAGCAAGGTTCTGAAAACTATTAAAAAGGAAATCAAGGGGCACCTGGGTGGCTCAGTCAGTTAAGCAACTAACTCTTAGTTTCCACTCAAGTCATGATGTCATGGTTCATTGGATCGAGCCCCAAGTCAAGCCCCACATCAGGCTCCACAGAGCCTGCTTGGGATTCTCTCTCTCCCCCTCTCTATCTACCCCAGGCAGTCTCAGTCTCCATCAAAATAAATAAAAATAAACAAACAAAAAAAAAGGAAATCACAAACTTTAGAATTAAAATATACAGTAACTCAGGCCACCTGGGGGGTGGTTCAATTGGTTAAGCATCCAACTCTTGGTTTCAGCTAGGGTCATGATCTCGGGTTGGAACCCTGCATCAGGCTCTGCACTGACAGTGCAGAACCTGCTTGAGATTCTCTCTCCCCCTCCTTTCCTGCCCCTCCCCGACTCAAGTGTGTGTCCTCTCTCAAATAGCTTAGAAGAGTATCAGGGAGGGGGCTCAGTCAGTAGAACATAGGACTCTTGATCTCAGGGTTACCTTGCATAAAGAGATTATTTAAAAATAAAATCTCTAAAAAAAAAAAAAAAAAAGGAGGGGTGCCTCAGTCTGTTGAGTGTCAAACAGCATCCAACTCATGATTTCAGCTCAGGTCATGGGATTGAGCCCCACGACAGGCTCTGGACTAAGCATGGAGCCTGCTTAAGATTCTCTCGCCTTCTCCCCCACTTGTATTCTGTCTCTAAAATAAAAAATTAAATAAAAAAAAAAAGGATTCAGTCAAAAATATAGTACAGAAACACAAATGACAAAAGGATAGAAAACAAAGAGACCAAGATGACAAGATGATGAAAGAGCATAGCATTTATGTAAATAGAGTCCCAAAAGGTGATGAAAGCATGAGGCAGGAGCTATATATGAAGAAATAATGGCTACACACTTATTTTTAAAAACTCAAACCATGGGGCGCCTGGGTGGCTCAGTCGGTTGAGCGTCCAACTTCGGCTCAGGTCATGATCTCAGGGTCTGTGAGTTCAAGCCCCACGTCGGGCTCTGTGCCGACAGCTCAGAGCCTAGAGCCTGTTTCGGATTCTGTGTCTCCCTCTCTCTCTGACCCTCCCCCATTCATGCTCTGTCTCTCTCTGTCTCAAAAAAATAAATAAAGGTTAAAAAAAATTAAAAAAAAAAAACTCAAACCAGAATCAAGAATGAATCCCAAGCAAATACAAAAACTGATACAGAAACATCAGAGTAAAATTGCTAAAGTCCTAAGACAAAAAGACAAATCTTAAAATCAGCAAATGAAAAAAAAAAAATTTACCTTTAAAGAAGCAAAACTGGGGCTGCCTGGGTGTCTCACTTGGTTAAGCATCCAACTTTGGGCTCAGGTCATGATCTCACAGTTTGTGAGTTCTAGCCCTACATCAGGCTCAGCACTCTCAGCACAGAGCCTGCTTCTGATCCTCTGTCTCCTTCTCTCTCTGCTCCTCGCATGCTCCCTCTTTCTCAAAAATAAACAAACATTAAAAAAAGAAAGAAAGATGGGGCACCTGGGTGGCTCAGTCAGTTAAGCATCCGACTTCAGCTCAGGTCATGATCTCAACGGTTCGTGAGTTCGAGCCCCGCGCTGGGCTCTGTGCTGACAGCTCAGGGCCTAGAGCCTGCTTCTGAGTCTGTTGTCTCCCTCCCCTCAGCTCCTCCTCTGCTCACAGTCTGTCTCTCTCTCAAAATAAATAAAGATTAAAAAAAAAAGAAAACCAATTAAAAATAAATAAAAAAGCAAAACTGAAGGCTGACTTCGTAGTAGAAACAATTTAAAAGAGAAAAAAAATGACTTCATGAAAGAAGCAATAGAAACTGCCAATCTGTAATTCAATACACCATGTGAGTGTGCATATGTATGAAAATGCAAGCATTTATCTTCATTTTAGAAGACAAGCAAATACTGGCAAAAATTATCAACAGCAGAACCACACCAAAAGAAACGCTCAAAGAAAAATGATCCCAGATGAAAACCCAAAGACGAAATAAAGAAGAGCAATCGAAAAAGTAAATCTAAATAAATATTAACTTTAATAAGGTCTTAATTTTAAAAATCTAAGTAATTAAAACACACCATACAGGCACCTGGGTGGCTCAGTCGGTTAAGCATCCGACTCCTGGTTTCGCTCAGGTCATGATCTCATGGTCTGTGAGATCGAGCCCTGAGTTGGGCTCTGTGAAGACAGCACAGAACCTGCTTGGGATTCCCTCTCTCCCTTCCCCTCAACGTGCACGCTCTCTCTCAAAATAAGTAAACTTAAAAAACAGAACAGACACTGTAACAGCAGTATGAAAGACTGGAATGGAATAAATGGAATTAAAGTATTCTATGGCCTTGCTACTCAAAGTGTGTTCCAAGGACCAATAGCATCAGCATCATCTGGAAGCCAATTAGAATAAAGAATTTCAGGCAAAATTCCAGACTGCTTGAGTTTGAATCTGCATTTTAAAGAAAATCTCCAGGTGATTCATATGTACATTAAATTTCCAGAGGCACTATTCTAAAGTCTGGAAAGTAGTAAAATAAATTGCAAATAAAATGGATTGCAGTGGGAGAAATTCACGTAACTAAGACAGATGCAGGTAAAAAAGCAAACAAGATCTATATGAGTACAAGATGAAGGACTCAGTTTCACTTTTGTTGAAATTTGAGAACAAAAGAAGATACTTAAATAGAATTGTCTAGCACTAAATTATGGATATTGGACTGATGCTGGGAAAATTGGCCAGGTTATATATATATTTAAAGTTGTCTAAAAGATGATAAAGTTATGGTAGTGACTGAATCCTTCCTTCAACTTCTTCATAAAATACATTGCAGAAGACTAAACCTTGGATAATCTCCACACTTAAAGGATTAGAATAACACAACCCAAAGTAAGGAAAAATAAAATTTTAAGACTATGAAGGCCAGTAGTTCTCAAACTTCTGGTCTTTATGGCTCCTTTACAACATACTTAGAAGAAGACTTCAAAGAGCTTATGTTTACATGGTTTACAGCAATATTTATTGTTATAAATTAAAACTTAGAAATATTTACTTATTCATTAGTTTATAAACAATAAATTCATTGCCTATTTTCCATTATTAAAATCAGTGACTTGAGTGACAAGTTTTTAAATTTTTAAAAATCTCTTAATGGTTGGGCTTAATAGAAAACAGGTGGATTCTCATTAAGTGCTTCCGCCTTCTCTGTTGCTATATATGGTTTTAGTAAAGTATATAAAGAAAGTCCAGCAGCGCCTGGGGAGCTTAGTCAGCTAAGCATGCGACTTCATCTCAGGTCATGATCTAATGGTTCATGGGTTTGAGCCCTGCATCAGGCTCTGTGCTGACAGCACACAGCGTGGAGCCTGCTTCAGATTCTGTGTCTCCCTATCTGCCCCTCCCCCTCTCACACATGTGTGCTCTCTCTCTCGCTCTCTCTCAAAAATAAACATTAAAAAAAATTTTTTTAAGAAAATATTTCCTCTCAGTTATTTTTTCAGTTTCTCAATCGTGTTTTTTGAATGACTTATGTCTTGAACATATAAAGAACTCATACAAGTAAGTAATAAAAAGACAAGTAACAATTAAAAAGTGAGCAAAGAATCTGAATGGACATTTCTCCAAAAATACACAAAAACACAATGAGATACCACTTTATAGCCACTGGGCTGGCTAGAATACTCAAAATAGCAAGTGTCTGCCTCAGTATACTCACCCACAAAAAAATCCCACCAAATAAACAAATATTGATTTGAAAAAAAAAAATGCTGGTGAGGATATGGAGAAACTAGAACCCTTATGCACTCATGAAGGAAATATAAAATGGTGTAGCACTTTGGAAAACAATCTTGCAGTTTCTGAAAAAGTTAAATTCAATTACTAGTTGACCTAGTGATTCCACTCCTAGATACAGACAGGAAAGAAATGAAAACACAGGTTCACAAAAAAGCTTTTTACATAAATGTTCATAGAAGCATTATTTATGATATCAAAAAGAACCCAAATGTCTATCAACTGATGAATAAACAAAATGTGTCAACTCCACAGAGTGGAATATTATTCAGTCATAAAAAGGAATGAAATACTGGTATGTGCTCCCGCACAGATAAATCTTGAAAATGTGCTAAGAGAAAGAAGTCAGTCACAAAAGACAATATATTATGATTCCATTTATATGAAAATATATAGAGAAAATAGATTGTTGCTTAACAGTGGAAGGATGGAGGATTGAGGGTGACAGTTAAAGGGTATGGAGTTTCTTTCTGAGGTGATGAAAGTATTCTAAAATTGATTATGATGATGGTTGCAGAATTCTGTGAATATAGTAAACACCAGTCAGTTGTAGAGTTTTAATAGGTGAACCTAAAGTATATTTATCAATAAAGTTGTTACTAAAAATAAAGTAAAATAAGAATAAAAATATATGAATTATAATAAAAGCAAGAAACAAAAATACCTAGGAATAAATGTAAAAGAAATGTGCAGAACCTACGTAAAGGAAAAAACCCACAGAATTTCACAAATATAAAAAATTATATAAATGGGAAAATACATCATGCATCCTGAAGGGGCAGGATTATTTCTGTAAGATATCAACTCATGTCCCTCTTTATAAACATGCATTTCAGTAAAAATTCCAAGAGAATGTTGTACAACCCCTGCGCCCCCTCCTCCCCACACTGCTCCAAACAAAAGGATTTTAAAGTTTTATCTCAAAAAATACACAACTCCTGGGGCACCTGGGTGGCTCAGCTGGTTGAGAGTCCGGCTTCTGCTCAGATCATGGTATCATGGTTCCTGAGTTCGGGCCCCCCATCAGGCTTGCTGCTGTCAGCCTGTCAGCACAGAGCCCACTTTGGATCCTCTGTCCCCCTCTCTCTACCCCTCTCCCGCATGCACTCTCAAAAATAATTATTTTTTTAAAACTTTATAAAGAAGTATATAACTCCTTACTATCTGTTTTAATACTACCAGGTACTAAAATATATACACAGAGATTAAATTAAAACCACATGATAGGACGCCTGGGTGGCTCAGTCAGTTAAGCGTTCTACTCTTGATTTCAGCTCAGGTCATGATCTCACAGTTTGAGAATGAGCCCCACAACCAGCTCTGCGCCAACAGCACAAAGCTTGCCTGGGATTCCCTCTCCCTCTCTCTGGTCCCCTCCTTGAGTGCGGACTCTCTCAAAATAAACAAAAAAATAATCAAACAAAAAGTTTTAAAAAGAGACCCAGAATGCACTCAAGAATTCTGTGTAAAACAAAGATGGCATTTCAAATTGCTGGGAAAGAAACAGATGCTAAGACCACTGAGTAATATTTTGGAAAAGCAAATGCTAGATCCCACTTCATAACTTAGAACAAAATAAATTCCAGAGCAAGCCAGAAAGGGCAGACAGACAGGGAGACAGAGAATCCCAAGCGGACTCCACACTATTAGCACAAAGCCTCACTCAGGGCTCAAACTCACAAACTGTGAGATCATCATGACTTGAGCCATAATCAAGAGTCTAGATGCTTAACCACCCAGATGCCCCAAGAAAAGCCTTTCTAAATAACAGACAACTCAATACTGTAACTCAGGAACCAAATATGTCAATATAAGTAATGCAATAATCCTCAATATCCAAACTCTTGCAGCAACCAAATAATTTAAGATAGTAACTGTATCCATTTTTCCCCTACTATATGGATTTTTTCAAATAGAATATCTAACAAATAAAAAAGCACCCTCAAATACTACTGATGTTTATATAGTATAATATTTCTAGGTTTTTAGCAATACTAGTATAATATTTCTAGGTTTTTAGCAATCAGAAGCCTTAAAATTTTTTACCCTTTGACCCAGAATATAATCCGGATTTCTATGCTTAAGGACATTTTTGTTATTTCTTGGTTTAGAGTTTTTTTTTTTTTAATAGGAAAACACTAGTGAAATACATGTTACATTCAAAGACTAGAATTAGGCTGCCATTAAATTCTGTTCTTAGACATAAGGATATGAGAAAATGCCCGTTAAAAAAAAAGCAAACAGTACATATGAACTCAATTTTATATATTCATAGAAAAACAGAATGATAAACATATACCAAAAAAAAAAAAATCTTAACATTTATTTATTTTTGAGAGACAGAGCACAAGTGGGGAGGGGCAAAGAGAGAGGGAGACACAGAAGCCAAAGTAGGCTCCAGGCTCTGAGCTGCCAGCACAGAGCCCAACATGGAACTTAAACTCACGAGCCATGAAATCATGACCCGAGCCAAAATAAAATGCTTAGAGAACAGAGCCACCCAGGCACCCTCATATACCACAATTTTAACAGAGTAATTACAAATGTTTTCTTGATGTATGTCAGTATTTTTCAAACTTCCCACATATATATGGGGAAACTTCCCATATATATGATGTATATAATTATCATATATACAATCATAAACACCAAAAAAATTAAGTGAGGGTTGCCTGGGTGGCTCAGTTGGCTAAGCATTTCCACTCAGGTCATTATCTCACGGTTCGTAGGTTTGAGCCCCACTTCTGGCTCTGCACTGGTAGTGTGGAACCTGCTTGGGATGTTGTCTCTCTCTCTGCCTCTCCCTTGCTTGCTCACTCTCTCTCAAAAATAAACATTTTTTTTTTAATTAAGTGAAACAGAAAGGAAAAGCATTGGTTATGTGAAAAATTATATGAAAAACTTCCCCATGGGGCACCTGGGTGGCTCACTCAGTTGAGCATACAACTCTTGGTTTTCGCTCAGGTCATGATCTCGTGGTTCATGAGTTCAAGCTCCGCATCAGGCTCTGGACTATCAGTGCTTGGGATTCTCTCTTGCTCTTTCTCTGCCCCTACCCTGCTCATTCTCTCCCTCTCTCTCGCTCTCTCAAAATAAATAAACTTAAAAAAAAAAAAAAAAAAAAAAAACCTCCCCATTTGCTTTGGCCAACTGGAGGCCCCTGGTGACCTGTGACAAAAAAGTTTTTAGGCAAAAGCAGAAGCAAGGTTGCAGAAGCTTCAAGAGAATTTAAGGCACTGGAGGAAAAAAGAGACAGCTTAAGTGCACGATCTTAGAGGAATGAGAGAAAACAAACCAGAAACAGTTAAGTTTCACAGAAGTCATAGTATGTTTATTATTCCTTCAAAACTTGACTAAGCAACCATTTCTCCAATTCTAATCATTAAAAAAAAAAGTTGCTCAAAGATCAACTAAAATTCTAACAATTCCATGCAGCCTTCTCCAATCTTACCAAAAACTAAACTCCTCCCACTGCACTTCAGCTATACATGTCTTTATGGAATTTGCCTTTTTCCTTCCCTCTCTCCCTATCTCTCTCTCTCTCTCTCTCTCTCTCTCTCTCTCTCTCTCACACACACACACACACACACACACACACACACACACACACGGTTTATCCCAGTATATCTCACTGTGTTAATTGTTTATATGCTTATCTAACTTAATCCTCACAAAATCCCTATCAAATGTAATTAAGGTATTATCATCCTCATTTCCAAGTAAGGAAGAAGGCACAAAAAGGTTAACTTAACCAAAGCCAGAGTTGCCATAAATGACATGAATAGCATTTGAATTCAAGTCTATCAGATTCCAGACATCAATCTCTCAATTACCATCCTATTGCCTCATCTGTATTGGACTCCAACCCTCCTCAAGATAAGAGATCCATCTAAATGTATTTCTATATCTACCACAGTGTCCAGCACAATGCTTTACGTATGGTAAACATTCAATATATTTTTTATATATTGAATAAAACATTTAAACATAAAGAGTGAAGGTAAAGTGAAAGTAAGACACACAAAATAATGTACTCAGTAAATCAAACATTATGAAATAGTTTTCAAAAAAGCAAAAAAAGAAATGGTTTTCAACTTTTCAACTTGGGCCCAGCAGAAAGGCTCCCACAAAGAAGGATGGGGAGAAGGTGGGCTGTTTTGCCATCAACAAGATAGTGACTACAGAACACACCATCAACAAGTGCATCTATGGTGCAGACTTCAACACGTGTGATCCTTGGGCACTCAAAGAGACCCACAAGTTTCCCAGAGATTAGAACTCCAGACATGCACATTGACACCTGGCTCAACAAAGCTTTCTGAGCCAAAGTAACAATGAATGTCCCACACTGTATCTGTGTGCAGACGTCCAAAAATCATGGAAGATGAAGATTCACCAAACTCTATACACAGGTTACCTATGTGCCTGTCACCACTTTACACCCAATCTTACAACCCTGAGATCAAGAGTCGTATGCTCTACTGACTAAGCCAGCCGGCACCAGCCCTCCAAGGAACAGTTCCTAAACCAAGGATCATTACTGAAAATCCTAAAGAGAAGATCCTGTGGCCTGCCATCAGTCATGTCCCTCTACGGATGACAAAATACATCTAGGATGTACAAAATACATCTCATCTCTCCCACCAGGATGGCAGCAGATTCCATCAATCACACTGATGTAATCAAATTAACTATAGTAGCATTTCCATGTTTTATCATATTGGTTTCTTAAGCAAAGAAAAAAAAAATGACACTGGTTTAGGTTATGGCCATGCCAATTTTTTATTATCATTTCACTCTCTACTAAGTGATTATTCAGTATTGGGAAGTACTCTTGTAAGTCCCAAAATAAGGGGGGAAAAATAACCTCACAATATTTGCCAATTTCTGCTCTCCAGGAAACTTAGCTACAGCTTCACACTCACACACAACCAAAGCTCTATCATCTTCACTGGATGGAATCTGCCCAGACCTGGAGATTTTTTAACTCAGCACCACTAACAAAGCTCTCACCATTCCTTACCAATCTAGAGGTTAAATTCCCTCTTAACATATGATTTATCCTATAGGTCTGGGGACTCCTCTTAGAAGGGAAAATGGAAACAAAATAAGATTAGAATAAAAAAACTGACCACCATTGCTGTTTTTATACCACTCTACCAAGCAGTAGGCCCACTGTCCCCTTATTTATACTCTTACTTCGAACACATCTTCAAACTCCCTATTATCTTAGCATTTTCTTAAGTCTAAATTTATTGAGCTTGTGCTCATATACTTCCACATTCATGATTGGTTACTGAGCCTTTCTCGGTAATCAGAATGAGTACCTTCCTATTTTGTGTTATGGTGGCCTAAAACCAGCACATTAATGAATTGCTAATGTTCATTGCTAAAAGAGCCCCACAGACCTTGGAATCAAACACTTGAAGACTATAAAGTATATATACTGATGCCCTACTGTTAACTTTTAGCATATTATCAGATTTCCTTCCAGATATGCTATATGAGCAACTCAGCAATCTGACTTCACACACTATATTCAAGGTAATATTCAGACAATTATACAAAAACCTACAAAAACCCAAATGCCCATCAACAGAGAACTGGTTAAGTTACAGTTGGACCAAATAACGGAGTATTACAGTGAAGCCATTAAAAATTATAATGTAAGTGCATATTAACATAAAAAGATGCTTACATCTTAATAAAATGATATAAAAATAAATAATAACATGTAATTAGCTTATTTACATAAAATATGTAAGAAAAGCTATGTATAAGGAAATCAAGAATGACTTAACAGATGTTTACTAGGGACGTCTGGGTGACTCAGTTAAGCAGCTGACTCTTAGTAAGTCGGCTTAGGTCATGATTTCACGGTTCGTATGAGTTCAAGCCCTGTATTGGGCTCTGCACTCACAGCACGGGGCCTACTTCAGATTCTCTGTCTCCCTTTCTTGCCTCTCCTCCACTTACAGGCATGCTCTCTCCCTCTCTCTCCCCAAAATAAATAAACGTTAAAAAAAATTTTTTTAATTAAAAAAAAGAGATGCTTACTAAAACATGAACAATTTCTTTGGTATGCAGAGCTTCAGATTCTCCAAATTTTACTAAATTTTTTTTTCCTGAAAAAAGCAGTTATCTTTTTTAGAAAAAACAAAGCTACTTGCATTATTTTTAAAAAGACTAAACAGGGGCGCCTGGGTGGCTCAGTCACTTAAGCGTCCGACTTCAGCTCAGGTCATGATCTCGCGGCCCGTGAGTTCGAGCCCCGCATTAGCTCAGAGCCTGGAGCCTGCTTCGGATTCTGTGTCTCCCTCTCTCTCTGACCCTCCCCCGTTCATGCTCTGTCTCAAAAATAAATAAATGTTAAAAAAAAAAAAAGACTAAATATCCTGGTAGAGAGGTAAGTAATTAACAAAAGGAGTTAAGTTTTCTCCTGCCACCAAATATTACTGATGACACTTGCCCAACACATTCCAAGAACTTACACCAGATTATAATGAAGCACTCAGTTTCTGGCTGAAGTATGCTGTCCCTGAGGATTATACCATATATACTGCTTTTTATTACCTTACTCATGAATCACTAGGTATATGCTCCAATAAGGAGAGATCATCAAGGTACAATACTAGAATCAAAACTCTTTTGCTTGAACATTAACTCAAATGGTATGTATAAGGGAGACAGTTCAAAAGGAGCTCTAGCCTCGGTATTATTTTCCATCTCTTTATGGAGCTTCGGTGTCAACAATTTCCACAGATTGCCCCAATTCTCTTCTGCAAACAGCAGTCTCTACTTCCTCAACTTTTCTGCTCCTACCCATCAGCTTGCAAAAGCACCCACTCTAGTTCAGCTGCTCACAGCTACCTCACTCTTTAGTTCAAACATTCTGACAAGAAAAATCTGATTGATCAACATCAGGTCAGGAGTCTATCTGGAATCCAATCAGCAATAGCTAGCAACGGGGGGGGTGGGGAGGGCTGGCTTAAGTTCTTCCAGAGAATATAAGCAACTTAACTTTTCTGGAAGAGGTTATAGCCAAGATAGGAAAAATACCCAGTCTTCAACTACAGTAAGGGAAGTGCAAGAAGATGCCCGGTTTATACTACGTTAATTCTCAACTAACACCTTTGGAGATAGTTTTTAATTTCTATGGAATTTGAGAGGAAAATATCATTAACAGGTGTTAATCACATGACAGATAAAAAGCCCAATGTTTTCCTCATATATAAACTCCTAAATAAAAGTAATTTAAATTTCATGCCACAGTCACAAATCTCACCACCTACATAAAAACAACTAATTTCTGCCTTTCTGCAATGCATATTAATTTAGAAAACAGTTGCTTAGGGTAGATATTTTTTATAAGCATATACCTAGTAATTCACAAAAAAGATAATTTAAAGCAGTATATATGATAATAATCCTCACCTACAGCATACTTCAGCCAAAAATTCTCATATCTAAATCACTACTGACTAGGGACACCTGGCTGGCTCAAGTCAGTGAAGCATGCAACTCTTGATCTTGGGGCTGTAATTTCAAGCCCCACGAAAAGTGTAGAGCTTAGTTTAAAAAATAAATAAATCACTACTGACTATAGGCCTAAGAATACTGATTTAACTAGGCAATCACATTCTTCTTCTACAAAAACCCTGCATGAACTAAAATGTTTACTAAGCACCTAGTCTGTACAAGGCACTATAGGAGGGACTCGGAAAAGAAGAAAACATGGGCCCTGACTGTAAGGAGTTCATCATTCAGGAAGGAAAGCTGTTGTTAATTTAAAAAAAAAAAGGGGGGCTGGAAATGCAAGCTGGTGCAGCCACTCTGGAAAACAGTATGGAGGTTCCTCAAAAAACTAAAAAGAGAACTACCCTACGACCCAGCAATTGCACTACTAGGCATTTATCCAAGGAATACAGGTGTGTATTTTCAAAGGGACACATGCACCCCCATGTTTATAGCAGCACTATCAACAATAGCCAAAGTATGTAAACAGCCCAAATGTCCATCAATGGATGAATGGATAAAGAAGATGTGGTATATATATATATACAATGAAGTATTACTCGGCAATCAAAACAAATGAAATCTTGCCATTTGCAACTACGTGGATGGAAGTGGAGGGGATTATGCTAAGTGAAATTAGTCAGAAAAAGACAAAAATCATACGACTTCACTCATATGAGGACTTTAAGAGACAAAACAGATGAACATAAGGGAAGGGAAACAAAAATATAAAAACAGGGAGGGGGACAAAACAGAAGAGACTCATAAATATGGAGAACAAACTGAGGGTTACTGGAGAGGTTGTGGGAGGGGGGACGGGCTAATGGGTAAGGGGCACTAAGGAATCGACTCCTGAAATCATTGTTGCACTATATGCTAATTTGGATGCAAATTAAAAAAAATTTAAAATGAAATTCTCATTAAAAAAAAAAAAAAAAGAAACAGGGGCGCCTGGGTAGCTTAGTCAGTGAAGCATCCCACTCTTGATTTCCGCTCAGGTCATGATCTCAGAATTCATTTCATGAGTTCGAACCCCATGTTGGGCTCTGTGCTGACCGTACGGAGGCTGCTTGGGGCTTTCTCTCTCTACCCCCTTCTCTCTCTGTTCCTTCCCCTACTTGTGCACATGCGCATGCGTGCTCTCTCTCAAGATAAGTAAACTTAATAAAAAAAGAAAAAAAAAAAGGAAGAGGGACCATTACCTAAGTTCTTAATCTAAAGGATATAAGTCATTTTAAGAGAGGCTGGGAAAGGTTCAATGCCTCACCAAGAGCCACCTGGGTGGCTCAGTCAGGTAAGTGTCCAACTCTTGATCTCCGGTCATGATCTCACCACTTCTAGGATCGAGCCCTGCAATGAACTCTGCACTGACAGTCAGAGCCTGCTTGGGATTCTGTCTCTCCCTCTCTCTCAAAATAAATAAACATTAAAAAAAAAAAAAAAAAAAAAAAGTAGGTCTCACCAAAAGAGTGAGAAGTGAAGCTAGGAAGAGGAGTTTCAGCCAAATTGTGCCATGCATGATATATGTCACGCTAAGAAGTTAGTTTCTTCAAGCAATGAAGATCTAGAACAGTTTAAGCAGGTAATGTGATAATCATATATTGTTTTAGGCAACTCTGCAGAAGAAGCTGTAACATAAAACATTTTTTAAAGATCTATAATTAAAAACACAAAAATAAAAAGCACACAAAAAAGCAGCAAAGGGGTACCTGGCTGGCTCAGTCAGTAGAGCATCCAACTCTTGATCTCAGGGTCATGAGGTCAAGCCCCACAATGGGTGTAGAGATTACTTTTAAAAAGGGCGGGGGGGGTGCCTAGGTGGTTCAGTTAAGCATCTGACTCTTGTATTCTGGCTCAAGTCATGATGTCATGGTTTGTGAGATCAAGCCCCACGTTGGGCTCTGCAATGACAACACAGAGCCTGCCTGGGATTCTCTCTCCTTGCCCCACCGCCACTCTCACTATATCAAAAATAAGTTAAGTAAATAAATAAATAAAGGGGGGGCTGGAAAAAAATATATGTGGTGAACATGACCAAGGGTTCCTATTGTTAATAAGTGACCAAACTCGTTATCAGGTAATAACACAAAATATTAAAACCTGAAAAATGAGAAAACACAGGGAATGTATTAAAAAATGCAAATAGCCAATAAAAATGTTTTTCTATAATTTTATATTTGAAAAAAAAATTTTTTTAATGTTCATTTGTGTGTGTGAGACGGAGGGAGACGGAGGGAGAGGGAGGGAGGCGGGGGAGGGGGGGAGAGTGGGGGAAGAGGGAGAGAGAATGAGAGGGGGAGGGGCAGAGAGAGAGAGAGAGAGGGAGACACAGAATCTGAAGCAGGCTCCAGGCTCTGAGTTGTCAGCACGGAGCCCCACGCCCACGCAGGGCTCGAACCCACGAACCATGAGGTCATGACCTGAGCTAAAGTCAGACGCTCAACTGACTAAGCCACCCAAGCATCCATTAGTGTTTAAACTTACTAGTATTTGGCTATTACAATTTTTGCCAAAATAACACTTTTTCAAGGATAATATTCAGTACAAGTGCCCATACTTGAGTATGGAAAGAGTGGAAATCAATACATCCTTTCTGAAAAGGCAAATAGACAATATAAACAAAAGTATGCTTATATTTTTGACAGAGTGATCACTTCTGCAATCTATCTAAAAAAATGTTATTAAAAATTTATGTACAGGATGTTCACTTGCAGCTTTATAATATAAAAGAACTGAAAACATATAAGAATGAGAAGTTAAATCTAATACAAAATGAAATACCATACAGACAAAAAATGTATTTTCAAAAGAGTTAATAAAGGAAACAATCAAATAAAACATTAGGTGAAACAAGCTACATATTGAACTACCTTTATCTCATTCTTAAAAATGTAAATGCATAGGGGCACCTGAGTGGCTCAGTTGGTTAAGCATCCGACTTCGGCTCAGGTCATGATCTCACAGTTTGTGAGTTCAAGCCCCGTGTCAGGCTCTGGGTTGACAGCTCGGAGCCTGGAGCCCACTTCAGATTCTGTGTCTCCCTCCATCTGCCCCTCCACTGCTTGCACTCTGTCTCTCACATTGTCTCAAAAATAAACTTTAAAAAAAAAATGTTTTTTTTTTAAATGTAAATGCGTAGAGGCACCTGGGTGGCTCAGTCAGTTAAGCGTCTGACTCTTGGTTTCAGCTCATCATGATCTCACAATTCAGGGGTTTGAGCCCTGCACTGGGCTCTGTGCAGACGGCACAGATCCTGCTTGTGATATGCTCTCTCTCTCCCTGTCTCTGCACCTCCCTTGCTCGCTCTCAATACAAATAAATAAACATTTTTAAAATGTGTACCAAAAATAAATGTGTACCAAAAGTATTTCAAGGTGATCATCAACAGGAATCATCACTGGATGATGAGATTTATAGCTTTCAGTATGTCTACAATGAGAATATGCAACCTTCATAATTACAAAAAAATTAAAGAAAGAAAGAAGAAGGTAGGCCAACCCATTTAGCTAGATTATGTCACATCTTGGTCAAGCTATGATTGGAAAGTTTCTTTCTCTTTCTGAAAATATAAAAATTCTTAATAATACACAACACATTACAAATACTTTGAAATCAGATATACAGGTACTATCATTAAACATACAAGTAACATTAACATGTTTCACGAAGAGTGCTAAAACTAATTATTAACAGTTATCATTGACAATGCAGATAGCCTACGTAATATCCTGCACGTTTGTAGTGCTTTATGGTTTCTAAGTTATATTAGAAAAATATGTGAATTGAAATCACGAACACTACTTCAAACATTAATTGGTTTAAGAGGATATAGACTTAGCTAGATCATCAAATAAAAATTCATAATCTGGGACTTCATATTATAGTAAAATCCGATTTCCAATTTTAAGAATCAGTTCAAATTTTAGAATTACTAAGTCAACCAAAAAATATTATGTTACTAATGATTTAACTATTTAGCACTCATATACTTATAATATAAAAAAAACTCTAGAAATGTATGGTGTACTAAAGGGTTCCCTGCTGACAGACAACATTTAGATTTCATTCAGCTACATAAGGACCACCACTTTTTTTTTTTTAATGTTTGTTTATTTTTGAGAGAGACAGAGACAGAATGCAAGTGGGGAAAGGGCAGAGAGAGAGGGAGACACAGAATCCGAAGCAGGCTCCAGGCTACGAGCTGTGAGCACAGAGCCCAACGCAAGACTCAAACTCACAAGCTTGAGATCATGACCTGAGCCGAAGTCGGAGGCTCAACTGACTGAGCCACCCAGGCACCCCAGGACCACCACTTTTAAAATCTTACCACAACTACAGTAACATCATGCCTGAAGTTGTTAAAATACATAAATATACACTAATTTTTTATTGTCAGTTAAACATAATAATGTCTTCCATTCAAATAGATCATCACAAAGTTTCCACAGCATAGCGTAACTGTTAAGAACATGGGCTTTTTTAGCCTGACCTGAGATTAAGTCCTGTTCAAATCCTGGCTCCACCAAATACAGTCATGTGACTCTGAGCAAATTATGTAAACTCTAAATCTAGGTTCTCTTATCTGAAAGGGGTGATAGAGTAAGTACCTACCTCAAAGAATTGATAAAGTACTCAACACAAACTGCTCAATAAAGTATTCTGCTTTAAAAATAATACAAACAGAATTATTCTGCAAATACTGTTATCACAGTATCTTGAGTTCAAGCTTAGACAGGGCTACTGTAACAGGTGACCTTTATCTGGCAAACCACTTAGCCTTTCAGAGATTCAATTTCTTTGCTTCTAAAACTTAGGTACCAATGCTTGCTCCTGCCTACCTCCAAGGCTAAGGAGGGGGGCAAATAAATTGTCTACTTAACTGCTACATTTGGTAAACTATAATTTACTAAACACACACACAGAATAACATCTGTATTTAAAGCCATTTTCGGGGCGCCTGGGTGGCTCAGAGTCCAATTTCTGTTCAGGTCATGATCTCACGGTTCATGAGTTCAAGCCCCGCATCAGGCTCTGTGCTGACAGCTCAAGAGCCTGGAGCCTGCTTCAGATTATGTATCTCCCTCTCTCTCTGCCCTATCCCTGCTTGCTTGCTCTCTCTATCTCAAAAATAAATAAACATTAAGAAAAATTTTTTAAGCCATTGTCACTCTTCTCTCAAAGAAATTTACCTTACCAAGGCAAATAATGACCTCAATTTACTAGTGAGCTAGCTATGATGATGGTCCAAAACGTAAATTCAGGCCTCCAACTTCTCATCAACATCCAGAAATGCTCTGGAGTTAAAGTGGTTCACAAAAAATCTAGAAAAGCAGCAAATATACAAATTCAGCCAAACAAGCACAGGATTAAAAACTGAAAATTATTTCCTAAACTGAATGTGAACCCACAAACTGACAGTAGCCAAATTAATACATCCCAAGCCTTGAAAATGTCTTTTTAAAAACAAAGCACTGAAGGGAAAGAGAAATTCAAGCATGTTAGTAGTGCTGGGATTGTTTATTCTAACATTAAAGCCAAACATTATTTTGAAATGTCATTTTAAGTTTTAGGATATCTATCAAGATCGTATTTTAAAAGGGGATGTGAGGATCCTTATTATGGGGTTCTTAGCCTGGTTCCATGGACAGGTTTCAATTAGTCCTCACAGTGCATGAAAAATTGTGTCTGTGTACCTGTATGTTTCCATGGGGAGAGTTTACAACTTCAGATTCCCAGCACGAGACATAAATGGTAATGTTAATTCTCTCATCAAAAACTGATGACAAAAGGAAACTATTTACAGCCTTTCATTACCAATTTTTATTTTAGCTAAATTACATTCTGCCAGATTTTTAAGTAAACATTTCATATGAAGTCTCTACCATTATTAAAATCTCTCTGCACATCAAGATAGGAAACAATACTATCCACATTTTATCTACCCTTTCATTTAAAACACTAAATTTTTATATTACACTGATATGTCCAGGCAGACTTCTTTTCAGTTTCATCAGTATTGTTAAATCTGACAAGAAATAGGTTTTTAGTATCTTTTAAATAATTCTTTTTCAAAATCAACTTGAAACACATCACATACATCATTTTCTTTCTTGTCATGGTTAAACTCTTATGGGGAGATATACTGAGAGATGAATTCTGAGCACATTATTTGGGAACTTTAGTTCTGAATATCTAATCAAAGATGAATTGATGCTCATCTTTGCACAACCTCTAGGGGAATAAAAGGACAGACTTAATAATTATTGTGAGCAAGATTACAAGAAAGACATAACCTACTTCAATTCAACAAGTTTTATCAAGGTCCAACCATCATGTTCCTATCCAGTCATGGATAAATGTTATTACTATAATGAGATAAAGTAATACCCTCTGTTCTTAAGAAACTTAAACATCTTATGTTTGGGATACAACACAAAAGAAAAATGAAAACAATTTTAAAACTACAAGGGAAAAAAACCAACCTGTAATAGTTTGGTATAACCTACAAATAAAATTGCTGAAATAATTTTAAACAAATAAAAAAGGAAGCTTCATTGTGAGATTAGTGTTCAGGAGGCAAATTTTTAAACTGAGCTTTTAAGGAAATATTAAGAGGGGCTCCTGGGTGGCTCAGTTGGCTGAGTGGCCAACCTGATTTCAGCTCCAGTTATAACCCAAGGGTCAGGAGATTGAGCCCGCGTTGAGTGGCTTGGGATTCTCTCGCTCTCTCCCTGTCCCTCGCCCCCACACCCACATGTGTGGGCACTTTCTTTCTCTCTACAATAAAAAAATAAATAGAGGAAATATTAAGAAGTCGTCTTAAGTATTTTTAGAGACCACTGGCTTATACAAACCTGGTTCTACTAACTGTATATACATAAAGGTAATAAAAGTTAAATTCTACTTCAAGATTCTCTACATTTCTAAGTTTCCATAAATCCATCGCATTTTTGAGTGCTTCTAAGCAAAGTTCTAGGGGTTTCCCAAATAATTTTCAATAACAACTATCATGATGCCTCTTTTCACAACGTAATAAAGATTAACAGACTTTAGTTTCTTTAGATACTATGTTTAAAGTTGT